>NW_026706885.1:0-1412664 GCF_024137745.1 Phymastichus coffea
TGGATCGAATCATGGCCAAAGCGATTTGCAACGAGGCATTCGCGGAAGAGACAAAGGCAAACTGTTGCGACGATTGAGACGAAAGCCCAAAGCAAAAGCAAAAAATAAAAAAACCAAAGACAGAGACTATCCGGCATTGAGAGCAAATATAATACCGTGGTCGTCCTTTGCCTCGACGACCACGCACAATGTACTTTGATTCCATTGTGCATAGTTTGCGCTATTGAGAAGAAAAAAACGAACGAGCAGGCAAATAAACCGAAGGACTTTTGGATAATTACGCTCCAGTTGCCGATACAATACGAAGTGTACTCGTACGAATCGAGCGACGAGAGCGAGAGAGTAGCGTGACGAGAGAGCATAAAGACGTTCAACGAGCTAACGAGGAATACACCTAACGTCACGGCACTGCACAGCGGCCCTCGCGTACAACGTAACGGCAGAATTGCACGAGCACACGCGCGTATCAATAGAGAATACGGGACGAGTCGAACAGCTGTTCGCGCGCGGAGGACGCATCGTGCGCGTAAAAATAGACGTTCGCGCGCGCTTCCAGTAGCGCTCGCCCGCGAGATCACCCGAATCCACTTCTCGGTGTAACGAAGGCGAAAGACGCCCATGTTCGGGCGCGCGCACGATCGATATTTCAATTCGACGTTGCGGCGAAGATTAGCGAGCAGCGAGCGAACGAGCGAGAGGGAGAGGGTGACGAAAAAAAAAGAAAACAACAAAGAAAAATCAATGAGTAATTATCCGAACGCTCGAATGCGCGCTTCCGGAACAATGAAATATTCACTATCGCCGCCAGCCCGCGAGGGAGAAAGATGCGGTTAGTCATCGTTTTAATGACCTCGCGTCGATCGAATTCAAGAGAATACGAATAATTTGTCGCGCTAATGGCTTTCTTTTTTTCTTTCGTTTCGATAGCCTCGTGCAATTGATCCGCGAGACAATGGCAATATCTCGAGTTCTTTTCAGCCGAGTTAACCGCATTTGTTTTTCTCGCGGGTATATGCTATTCGCAATAGCTGTGGCTTAATCTTCGCATGCAACTCACCCGGAGATAGCGTCGCGTCGACTCGGCAGTTGTCAATATACAATCGCAAACATTGACTGTGCGAGAGAAAAGAACAAGCAGTGACCGATAGTTCGCTGATCGGATTGTGCATTACGCAAACGACGCGATTCCACGAATGTGGGTGCATATAACTCTATAGTGCTCGACGAAGAATAGTTTGGAATTAACGATGCACAAAGCGCTATTGTTTGAGTTACAGTCGAGTTTTTTTATGAATAAAGCACTGCATGGTAGCGCGGCACGCCGTGGTTATCTTTTTTTTATTCTTTCTTTATTGATCGCGATACACATTTCGTCCGCTTTACTAATTCAACATGACGAGGGTTAGAAACATTCAAAATTATAGGCTAGAAGATAACAAAAGGCGAGAACCACCCTTAAACTACCGGCGCTACCTTTTTTCTCGTTTGTCACCGTTACGGACTGTCTCTGCACGATGTTTTCAAATTTTTATTCGCGGTGAATTTAAATATGTCCTACAAAAAAAAGCTCATGGAAAGAATAGTGATTTAGAAAACACGATGACACGGTTGAAAACAAAAGTTTTGCAACTGAAGCATTAATGTACAAAACAAAGAAAGTATAACGGGTTGGTAGGTAACCTAAAAAAATAAGTTGTAACCGTTACACCACAGCAAGTAACTAGCGACAGCGAAGAAAAACCACACTCGAGTGTGCGTGCAGAGAAGATTGCCGCACAACACTTGTAAAAAAAGCGCGCAAACCAGGCATCACCGTCGTCATTATATTTTTTTTTCACGGTCAAATCTCATGAATTTGTGCGAAAGCACATGTTCTCTTGCATACGGACTCAAATCGACGAATCCCCTGTCTCCCGAAAAATTCGAAACGACTTGCCGGCGGTGACGTTGGTCTGTGTACGTGCCGATGCAATGTACTCGCGCGCCAAAGAAAAAGGCCTTCGAAACATTGCCGTATCGTATATCTCGCGCTTGTCGTCGCTTTAATCGCGCGCGTCCGTTAGATCTAACCTCCAAAACGCTTTTGAGAAGGCGAACGTGCATATGTGTGCGGACATCTGTGTGTATACACACGTATACACAATAGGGAAAGGAGGGAGAGACAAAACTGCTGCCGGTACACATCTTTGCCACGCTCTTCGCGGCGAAAACTCACCATCGATCTAGTTGCGCTCGCCTCACGTTCTGCCCGATATATTAGCACTGCACTGTTAATTTTTCTTCTTGTCGCATGTGACGAGCGACGACCACGAAAAAATAGTAATAACAAAACTCGGTCACACACCACGGCAAAATATTTTAGGCTTGCGTGGTCAAACACACATTGGCGCACTGATGTATTTCGAACCCGAGAGCTATCTCGATAAAAAGCTAGCGGACGATTATTATATTCGTCTTTTTTTTTCGTCTGCTAGAGACGAGGCTCGTCGGTAGCACCACGCTCACGATCTGCCACACTGTGCCAGTAGAGAGAGAGACGGCTACATACTGGCTGCTTTCGGACGAGAAGAACCTGTATACGGCGGGCGCTGCTGGCGCGACGCCACCGGGCGCTCGCTGAATCGATATATACCGCCGCCACCGACGACGCTGCCGCCGCCGCCGCCGCCGCCGCCACGGCCGCTTTACTTTCCCGAGTGCAATCATCCGTGACGACGACAACGATTTCAATGAGGCGCCGTCTCTTGTGCAGATGGGGCTTGTTCTAATACGGATATCGCTCAATACTGTGCGTCATCAGAAAAGGGACAAGTTTCGAAAAATGGAGCACTTCGCATTGCAACATTTGAATTTGGTTGGCCGCGGCTGTAGTTCTTCTGCTGTAGATTGATGAGATGATTGGAAGAATGCGCACGCACTCGGACTGGCATGGGTATAAGTCTCGGGAAAGAATGGGCTTTACCAAAAAATACGAGTTCAGATTGATTTGGTAGCAATTATCGACTATCTTGTAATCTTCCATCAATTATCCATTTAATCGCTCTAATCTAGAATAAAAAATTGGTACTTCCGTTACACGTCAAAATCACTTTTTCTTCTTACTGTTGTCACAGAATTATTAATCAACTTTACTACCGTTTACTTATAGCGTTTATATATATATATATATATATATATATATATATATATATATATATATATATATATATATATATATGTGTGTGTGTGTGCCAAAACTTATGTCTTCAATAAAACATGCACAAATACATTCTCTTTCCGAGACCATTCTGTAATAGAGCTATAAAAGTTGACGTGGGTTCAATATCAATTACACACGCGTGTATCTGTCAACTCTTAGGAAAAAAAAATTTTATTAGCGTTTCGTAGGTGATCTACAGTTATATCTCAGTATATCCCATGAAAAGCTATTGTTTTTGCTTTTCAAAATCACGTCAATGAAGATAAGGCACGGTATGTAGATGAAATATTTGGTGCGGACAGCTCAAATGAAAAGCTTAGCAAAGGCAACCTCACCGTTTAGTTGGATGTTTACTCGACTGTAACCGATAGCTACCAGATAAGTAAACACGCATTAACGACAGTCCCTCCCTCCCTCTCTGTCGAAAAAAAAGCGATATTAAGCACATCCGTCAAGTGCTACTTGAAGAGAATTGTAGAATCGAGTTGACGTCAAACGGGCAGGTTTAGATTGAAGACGGGGAAGGTGGCTGTGACACTGGCAATGCGTAGCTCCGTGATAATTCTATTAGCATTAGTTCGTGCGTCTCTTTTGCCGTCGAAGATTAGATAACAAAAAGCTCTGTCGCGCGAGCGGCTTCAAGTGGGTCAAGTTCGCCGTCAAATGCATTTCGCGTGTGTAGCGTTGCGGAATATCGGAGCAGCCGTAATGTCGTGTACGCACGCAGCGCGTGCAGCAGCTAGCTGGATCGCTTAGTCACTGTCTCGTCGCCGGGACGTGCGATTGTTCATCGGCGAGTCGCGCGTGCGCGGCTCATACATTCTCGGCATTTGGCCGCGACGCACGCCGCGCGCGCGCGCATCCCTCCGTCGACGCGGGGATCGCAAGCTTGCCCGCCGGTATTCACGTAGCGACGCGCGTGTCGCGTTTTTTCACACCCGTCGAGCCGACGCCCGGTTGCGTCCGCGGAAGCGCGCGCCAAATAAAACTTCCGTTCGTTCGAGCGCACAGGTAAGCACACTCGATTGCCGAGACCGTTTCCAGCTCCCAATTGCTCGGCGGCTGGGACTAGCTCTCGCTATCTCAGTTCGCAGCGTTGCTATTCTTTTCTTTCGCGCCAGGCTCGTCGCTCTGTCTGCCAATAGAATTGGAAACCTCCACGGTGCGTACAACGGAACCGAGACGACAGATACTCCGCATCCAATTTACATTTCACTTCGGAGAGCACGCGCGCGGCCCTAACGAAACGGTCTCGAATGTCACGTCTGCGCGACCGTCCATACATATTAGTTATATACGCCACGCTCGAAGGCAAGTCCAATTTCGTTTCGTTATTTTTCTTTGTTCGACTTTGTTGCTCGGTCGAGCCGCAAATCTAATTACGCGCCAGTCGGCAGCTCCGCCGTCAAAACAAAGCCAAATCCAATTTTGCAGCTTATTAATTGCCGGGCTGGCGCGCGTTCGTCGCCTGTCGCGGCGGAGGTGCGAGGCTCGCCGTAATTTACCGATGGACGCTTAGACAAGAGCGCGCTACTGTCTTTGCCTCGCTGCGTCATTCGGTTGCATAGTGGCAGGCGTCGCTCGACCTTTTACAGCGCGTGGCTACCGTGAACACGAACTTGACTACATCCACCGGCTATCCCGATTTTAACGTGTCGACTAATTCAACAAGGCCTTCGCTGGATTTTCTATTTATTTTTCTTTCTGAAACTAGTGTAGCAACTTACGACCACTGGTGGGTCCAAAAATCATTGAGCTGGACTTGGTATACTCGATTAAATGCAAATTAATAGGGACCTAGTCCGCGTCTAATTATTGTCACTTGCTCACCGACGCACTCATGAGAAATTCATGGGAACCGACACACGGGACGTATAACGTTATAAACTTGGTAATTGAGTTTTTGTCTGCAGTTCAGTCTGCATTATTTACGACTGAAACTGTCGTCGTACATTTTTCACTTTCTTACAATGTTTGCGGCCATTATCAAGCTTAAATTCAATGCAATCGTCGCCCCCGCACTAACCAAATCAAACTTTTCATTCGATCCGTTATATTCCACGTGCTTGTCCCTGAGAGCTAATTTATTCAGCCTATTTGCACGAAAACTATTTTGCTCAAGCACATTCGCAATTACTTTTTTGTCACTCGATTAAAATCCTACGTCACATATGGCAGCATTTGACGACGAGATCAACAAAGTATCGAAAATTACGCTTCTTTGCAAAAACAGCTTTCAACGGTGTAAAAAAAAACCTACCAACTGCATTGGTGGATTGCTTTCTTCAAGGTTTATTAGGAAATAATTTTTATACAACCCGTACAATGGCTTTTATGATTTCTTTAATTTTATTATTAATATTTGTCGTAAATATTTTTCATCGTAACGGAGAAACTTCGTAACTAATAAACTACTTACATTACCGTTCTACCTATTCGAAAAATACGATCCTGCTCATATATTCCAGTTAACTATTTCAACAGCTAATGCCGCCTTGTAACTGTTGCATTTCAAGATTCTTCACTGCCGAATTCTGACGCATGATGTTTGAAGACTGTACACGATACCTTAGATTTTTGCCTGTATTTTGTAGAAGCTTATTTGTTTGTGGATTTACGATATTAATTTCCTGCGGTTTAAAAGTTACAGTGCGATATCGTAACTTTCAGACGACGCTTGCAATAATTGGCGTATGCGTAACAACGCAATCTTCGACGGAAACGATCAGAACGAATTTCCGAACAGGTGCTAATATTATTGCCTTCAAAAGATTTTTCCTGATTTTGACGTACGCTCCCGCTCAATAATCTTTGCTCACCCGAGAACAAAATGACTGGAACTTTGAAACTTCATATCTTGGCTAGAAATGATTCTAAAGATCTATGCGAGAGCTCATTTGAAAGGAGATATTCTTCTTGCGTATAGCGAGGAAAAAATCAAAACAAAAATTACGAAATTTTTATCGTATCTTTAACCGTTCGCTATTTCGAGAAAAAAAAATAGGGGAAAAATTAATAATAACCATTTTGTAGTTGTTTCCTTGTAACGCATTTGTTCAAAAATATTTTTTACCCAAATTCAACTATCATATCAGTGTTTTCTTCAGAAACAATGTCTATATTCATTGCTCTTGATTTCGAAAAATTATAATCGTAGAAAAAAATTTTATCGAAAGAAATAGTTCTATTTTGTAAGAAAAATACACAGAAAAATTTTCATATGAAGACATATGAAAACATTTTTTTTCAGTAAAGCGGTCTAATTTTTTTCAATATTTCATTTTTCTTCACTTTGGAAGAATAGAAAAGATCATATATTCTTGAAGCTACTCTTTTTATTATAGGCAAAATTTAATTGTATGCATATAATTATAATTACGTTCTCAACGAAATCAACGAAAAATCTGACTCAGTATAACACATCTTTAGTGTAAATAGAATAGACAATTTTTTTGATTGGTTCTTAATATTTGTTACATTGAGTCAGATTTCTCGTTTACCGAGAACGTAATTACAAACATATAATTAAATTTTACCTATAATAAAAAGAATAGCTTCAGGTATATTTATGATATAGATATTCTTCCAAAGTGAAGAAAAATGAAATATTGAAAAAATCAGGCTACTTGATATTATGATTCAAAAAAACATGTTTTCATACGATTATGAAAATTTTTCTTGCTGAGCTTTGTACAGTACAAAAAAAAGAACTATAAAGTAGTTTATTTAAATTTTTTCTATAATTTTTTTCTTGAACCAACGAGCGGTTAGAGATACGACAAAAAATTCGTAACTTTTGTTTTTATTTGTGCCTTGCATGAGAAAAATATCTCAGCTTAATTTTAATATACACTACATAATAGGGCTTGAAAAGATCTTTCAAGCGAGCTCCCGTAGAGCTCTATAGGTTTTTTTCCGACCGAGATATGGAGCTTGAAAGTTACAGTCGTTTTGTTTTCTGGTGGGCAAAGATTATCAGGCGGGAGTATATACGAAAAATAAAAAAAAGATTCACTTCTGTCTTTTATTAACACGTTGTCGTAACAATAAATTTCAAGCCAAAATGCATTCAATTAAATATTTCATTAAATTATGCACATCAATTTTGAATAAGAGAATTTAAACTTTATGGAAATGTCAGTTTTATACGCACTCGTATAAAACTGATTAAGAAATAATAGAAAAAAAATTTTGCACCTTTATAAAAAAATTATTAATGTGCGGAAATTCCTACAGTAACGAAAAATACGTCACTTGAATTTTTTACATGAGTAATTATATATACATCAAATTTAAACAAAATAACAAAGAAATTATTATGAAAATGCCAGATAGATAAGACCTTACATAAAAATGAACAGAAATTTTAAGTAATAGGATAACAAGAGGAAAACCAGATTTGAAAGCTTCTCATTAATGGAAATGAAATAAAACTTCAAAGTAATTCTGCAGTATATTTGTATATTACTACATCTTGTAAGCACAAAAATAAAAAGAATAATTTTTAATTAATTACCGTAAAACTCCTCTGTAAGAGATGAAACGGATATGCGTGAAAGCATTCGCGAAGAAAATATCTATAAAATGAATGAATCCTAGAAAAGGTCAATAAATCGAGCCATGCAAACCTGACGAAAAATCCTATGAGTCATGTTGATTTTATGGCTAAAAGCAATTTATATGTATACGTGACGTGACGACGAAGACCTCTCACGTGCTAATAGCCAGAAAGGAAAAAAAAGACTACCGGGAGAATTGCCTGACTACTTCCTCGAAAATCAAAAAGAATTATTTAGTTTTCTTGTAATGCTGTTTCGTTGTTCAAGAACGCTACATGTTTCTTTATGATAAGTGTTATTCATTTTCGAGGCCATTCAACATTTATTATACATTATTTTTTATAAAATATTGTTGATATCGCCTCTCACAAGGACGACGACTATGCAGGAACCAGACAAAGCAATGCGTGACAGTTGTATTGATATAGCGAGATGCTACCCTTGAATGATGATGCCGAAAAATAATGATTTCTATATTTCAAAGTTATGAAAATCGGAATTTACGTAAAATTGAACAATAGAACAGTAGCACACTGATCGAACAAACACCGAAAGAGCGTGACACAAAATTTATACATTTTATAAAAAATTGTTAAAAAACGTAAGTACAATTTTTTTTTTCGAGTTTGGAAACTCAATTTATTTTGAGATACGTGTGTGACATATTGAAAATATAAAATTTGACGTTGTTCGAGCGAAACAAATTATATTGTCGATAAAACAGAATAGAAAATGAACATTGAAAAAAATAAACTTTCTTGAAAGATATTTAAATAATTTTTTATTCTCTACCGTTTTTGGTAATTTTTCTTTGGTGACCTACTAGTGCCAATTTTATAAAGTTTAAAAGAAATTTGTAGTCGTATACGCGGATAGTGTCATATTAAAAATTTATGCTTTTTTCAGTATCATGATATTCAGAAAAACAAGATCGTTGAAATTAAACATCTAGAAAACTGTTTCTAGCCATTACTTTGAAACGATATAAAATTGTCTAATGTACTAATTGAATGTCTAGAGTAAAAATCAGCATTGGCGAAAATCGAGCTCAAGTACTTGTGTAATATATAATTTTATATTATGCAAATGAAATACCTTTCACTTGCAGCTTTACGATACTTGTTTTCTATGATACCAAAATTGCAGTGAAATAAGTCCACTTCTTTCTTTCATTAATATCTTCCTTGTAATAAAATAACATTGCCTATAAAAAATAACAATATAATTCGCGAAACTTTGACAACATACAGTTTATTCAATTCTGAAGCAATTGCCGCGTTGAAAGTGATGGGTCATCAACAGATATGTTGCCAACAAGGCGCAGCGCCGATTCACTAAATTGCTTCTATAATTTTGTTTAATGAATTTTAAGGCCTTAAAAAGGACACGCACAATTTTGGAGCGTTGAAAAATATTGTAGTATTGAAAAAATAGGATGTTCGAAAATTCGCACAGATCTTTATCAAACGAAGTTCCAGGTTTCTTCAGTTTTAAGGTTACAATTTTTTCTCAATAAACAAAAATACGACTACAAGAAATCAAATACTACAGGAAGTCCTTCAAATTTTTTCGCTTCGGTTCATTAATAAATCGTTTTATTACGAGTTGGCAGATGAACACGAGTAGCTTTTTCTATTGCGCGAGGTCCTCTTCAACTCTATCCTGAGCTGAAGAATCCCCTTAAGCATCAACTACAGTTCATATGTAAGAATTAATTAGATACATCTGATGATGTAACAGTTTTATTCTCGGAATCATTTCAATTTTTTCTTTTAATTCATATGTACTCTTTGACGAGGAAACTTTGTCTTTGTGATAATTGACGAAGTGATCGGCTTTAGATAATATGCAGGATTGAAAATTAAATGTGTAATGTTTGTTCTCCGCGATTAACGGAATTACTGATCAAAAGCAACGTGACACTTGCGTCAAATGTATCAATGGAACTACAAATCTGTTTTGAACTAGAAATTACATGTCTTTGAATGTCACGAATAAATCTATGCGACATCAAAGCGACATGCGTGTACTGACATTTTCCAGCAGTATGCCAAGTTCCGTGTTTGATAAGATGCCCTTTGAACTAATAATAGCGCAAATTTCTATTCGTTACACGTTGATTATCGAACGAGGAAAAAGCGCACGATAATTTTATCTTTTATACGCATCGTGCACCTTTATGTTACAGCTGTTGTTCTTCAAATGGTTGTATGACGAGTGGGCAGCAATGACCTTAACACTCAAGTATAACACGATGAATGAATTATATTATATATATTAATTATGTTATATTTATAACCATTTGAATCTCAGATTGAAATCTGAGCTAGAAATCAAATGCTAGAGATTGAGCGTTGAGACGATACGGCTAATCGACGGTAGTCGCGTAACTCGTCAATTTTCCATTTCCTAGTGTGTACACACATGTGCCATCGTAGTCACGACGATAAAGTATAACATGATGGCAGTTACTGTGAAAATGGAGGAAATCGCACACTACGTTGGCATGATAATATCTACTTCTGCGTGATCAGCAGATCGCAGTCACGCGACGAACGTTACGTGAGAAGCAAATCAATGTTTCGCATCAATCAATTCACCTAACAGCATCCATGGAGGTGCTCGTCGGAAATCTCCGCTTGTACTTACGTACTCGTGCTGCCAGCTGCGAAAAGGATTAAAGATGTTTGCTGCTTTTATTTTTCCGATGCCGTATTTCGAACGGCTTTGTAATACGCAAACTTGTAACGCAGATTATGTAAACAAGGCATCAAACGCGAAATACTAGCTCCAAATGGAATACTTTTAATCTCAACAACGAATCTCTAAAAAAAAGGTCACCGATCAGCTTCAAATATATCACTCAAGTGATATACCCCTTTACGAAAATTTGCCGAGCATAAGCAACAGGATTTCAACTCATGATGTTCTCGTTGTAATATGCTAAAATTGGCGGTGATGGATATATATGAGTGTTCAACGAATCATTTGTTATATATCTCACATATCTAGTCCTTGCCCTAAGTGAGTCTGCTCAGGCGTCGAACACAAACGTTGTGTAAAATGTCCATGTCTTGGCAACGCTCGATACATCCGTAACAGCGAGTGGGATTTTATTTTTTGTTTCTCATTGCGTAGGCTAGTCACGCAGTCGGTGCGAAGCTTAGGAAAGCTTATTTTCTCCGTAGATAATGCTTGGTCTCTTCACCGCGCTTTTTTCGTAGTTATGACGCTGAAAAATCAGAACGCAGCAGCTTGCGGTCAATAATTCCCGAGAGAGAGAGAGAGAGAACGCTTATCAAACGTTTAGGTTATTATAAAAGGAACTAGATCATTTGTAATTGTTTAAAAAGTCGACAACGCTCCGAGATAATTACAACAAGCAACCACTCACCTACTTCAACACCTATGACCTTCCGCTTACTCGACCAAAGAAATGATTCGCTGCAGAAACAGAGAAAACCGAAACCACAAGCAAGCTTTGTTTTACCGTTAATTCCCTTCGTTACTGCAGACAGGCAGACGATTCTGTTCCCTCTCTCATTCACCCGGAGGTGTCTATTTCGAAGAGCGTCGTCCACCCACGCTTCGTTCCTAACGCGCATATCAGCAGATTGTAAATACGTCCATGGGACCGCGCATCCTGCGCACAATTAACAGATGGAGGCGCACACGCACACAAACATGCCCTCGAGGCGATCGATTTTTCACAGAGGGCTGCGCAAAGTGGATTCCGCGTAGGCCGAAAGCTTGCGGAAAACGAACACCACGGAGCACCGGGAGAGGAAGATAAACTTTGCTTTTCTCTACTCGGAAGACTTCGTACCACATGGCAGCTGCTATCAACAATTGACAGAGTGAAATAATTATGAGCGTATATATATCTTTCCCTCTTGTTTTCTCGCTGTTGAAGAGCTATATTGTGGTTTTTGCCCATCATCCGGCTTAGAGATAGTGACGCATTACTGGATACAATGACCGCCACCATGCTAGGACAAAATGATTTATTGGCAGATAAACTTTTGCGTGGAACTTGCGACATTAGACACATTTGCACGACTCTCTCGTGCAGATGGAAGTGATTTCTTTTTTTCAGGCGTCATGTCCACGGACGGCTCTGTGTTTGAACGAGAAAAAGAAGCGCGAATCATAAATTTAGTTCAAGTTGTTCCGCGAAGGAGAAAGAAGTCTTCCCATAGTTCCTTAGATTGAGAATGCACGGAATCAATGCGCGACCAGACTAAATATTTGCCGAAGAGAAAGTACGTACCAACTAACCAACCGGTATAACAAGATTCGCGATCCATTGTACGTGTTCGCGGGCGTTACACGATCATAACTGTGTTACGAATGATTTTGACGCGTCCATGTAAGCGACGATACTTGATGGGGTTCCCTCGAGTGCGAGCTTATATTCTATGAAGTGTTTATCTATTGGCGCTTATGACGTAGCCATCAGAGTCAACGGCAGTTAAAAACGAGTTTGAATCTTCCTTTCTTGTTGGAGCAAGGGTAAATAAAAGTCATTTTCGTCAATATATATTTATACGAAGAATAGATGTTTAATATTGTCCGAGCGTCACTCTTTTAAATCGGTGCGTCAGGGGAGAAATCCGTTACAATGTGATGCATTCGGTACATTGCAGCAGTATACAGTTATACCGAAAAATTTCAATGGAAACCGAAAATATCTACGTGTTGCATGTTTCGAGGGAGAAAGAGAAAAAGAAACACGTTAACCTTGTCGTTTGACCTTACGAATCTAATTTTTGACTTCTTTAAAGACCAAGCGATTAAATTGCGATTATTATCAATTTTTTTATTTCAATGTAATTGTATTGTTTTTATGTATTGTTTATGTACAGATGTACAATTATATGAAAAAAATTTATTTGAAATGTTATTTTCAGTTTTTTTTATATAAGTGTACATTTGCACTCATATCAAAGAGAAAACCACTTTAATCGAGCTATAAGAAATCACTCATCCGCTTTACTAAATTCAAACAGGTTGCCTGTTAATCAAACAGGTGCTTAGGCAGAGTTTCAAAGTGTAAATACAAATCATCTCTTTTTGACGCTCTTATTCGTAATAGCTTTGAATAATAAACGAGCTGCGGTATCTGTTTTAATCGAGAAAATGGGAAAAATAGCCAGCAGCGAAAATAAATGAAGGACGGTGTGAGCTACGAGGAATAAGGTCAGATTCGACGTTCGAGAGCGAATCGCGAATCGCGAAGAACCGCTCTCGGCGGTCCAGCTATCGAGCTTCACCTTCAACAACAGCTTTGGAGAGCTTGGGAAAGTCGTTTTCTTTCCGAAGTACCGTGGGCGTTTGACGACTCAGCCCGCAGACCGACGAACGCGTGAAATTAAGAAGCCGCAGCACTACATCGAGACGCGAGAACTGACACTTGCACTTTGCAGACGCGCACGCGCGCCGCTACAAACGATGATCGATTAAAACTTTTGCGCGGCTAGATAAAACTTTTCGACCTCGTTTGAAAGCTCAACGAACGACGAGAAAACGCTGTCGCCGCGCGCGGGGGTTAAAGCCGAAAAGCCGCTCCCCTCCGTCACCTTTCTCCACTCCCTTGGAGCACGGAGAAGACGTCACGGAAGCAGAGACACCAAAGTTCGCGCGCGTCAGTCGAGCTGCGATTCGTTAAAGCATTCGCCAAATGGAAGAAGCCGAGCGTGCCGGCCGGCGCGCTTCTCCTCGCAAGCGGATCCCTCTTTCATTTCGCCACTACCGGTGTAGGAGTTCTTGGTCAATCAATGAATAAGGGCGCGTCGATCGGTCTTGTTCCGAACAAGGACAAAGCAGCCGTACGGCTGAGCGCAGACGACAGCTTCCGACGCTGCCACCTGCGATCGACTTTTCCTCGCGGTGTCGCCTTTATTTTCTTTGCGTCAGTTGCGCCAGACCCGTTATCCCTTAGGTGGAATATTTATCGCTGCTCGAATGCCAAATTGTGGGTTTCGCGTAACCGAAGGGGCCGTTGCTATCCATCCGTAATTACGCAAAATACGAGTGCACGGTCCGCGTTTTCCTCCTTCTGTACGATAAATTATCTTGTACGTTAGCTTCCATCGCATATTTTACACGGATACATAAATACGCTAAAAGTACAGCAATAAGCCGTGAAAAACGCGCGCTTCTGTTAATAACCCATCGAACGTCCAATCTCGTTACATCGAGCAAGCAAGCGCGCTTGGCGCATTTGCAAGTCACTTTGTTCTCTCTCTCCCTCGCGCCTGTCTCGCCGATGCGCGCGCTTCCATTTTTCAGGGCTCTCGTTTCGCCGACTTCCATTTGATAGTCATTGTTTCGCGCGGATGTTCTCCTTTTTTCTCACTCGGCTGATGAGAAACGTCATCTGCGTGACGCGCGTCTCGATAGCCCTGTTGAGAGATTTTTTTTTTTCTTCTTCGGTGTTCGCCTTTCGGCCTTGAAAAACTACGAGGAAGAATCGTTTTGCAGGTTTATTGCCATCGCACGGGCGTTTCGTGGATCAATCATCTCGCGTTACAGTTTTTAGTGCAATCCATTAGCCAGTGGGACCGGAATCGTTCATTCCACGTTGCGGAACGAAAGTGATAAAACACAAGCGAAAAGAAAAACTCAATGAAATAAAGAATCCGCGGTGTGCGGTAACGGGCACAAAGGCAATAAACGTAAAATTAAAAAACAGACGGTTATGAACGAACTTGTATAATGTCTCGCTATATTCTGAACCGCATACTAGCTATACTTGCGGTCGCTTCGTTAAACCTTTGACGCTGGGAGGCCAATTAAACTCTCCATTCTAATAAAATCTAGTTTGTTTTTCAGTCGCTTGCAAAAAAATCACATGTGACCACTTTGAACGAGCCGATCAATCATGGCGATGATGTTTTATTATAAAAACAAAAAACGTTCTTTCCAGTCGGTTTCAGACGGAATAAGCGAATTAGGGAGAGCGATGGTTAACGTATCAACAAGGGGCCCATTATAAAAATGAGTAGCATCTAAAAAGACCATGCAAAAATAAATTTTTTTCAACGTCAAGGTGTCTTTCGTTTTCTATACACTATGCTACTAATGTGAGCCACCTAGCGACGTTGCTTTAGTGATTAATCAACGGATTGGTATGCGAAGACATACACTGTTGTGTCTGCGCATGTTGATATTATTTAATTAATTCAAGTGATATTTTCAACGGCAAACATGCCTTACACTTGAAAAGATACTGTCTGTAGAGTGGATTTTTTATTTTTATCTAAACAGCTGCTTAATAACATACAAAATTCATTGAAATTTAAAAAATTGGGTTAATAAGAATTTATTAACTTACTCCTGTACGATATTACCACATCTCACGGGCATTCGCAAGGGTGCCAAAAATCATATGAGCTAATTTTTTTTACTTAATAATTGAGTTGTCCATATTTTTCACGTCAACATACATTTATTTTGCATTCATCCAATTTTTAACGTAAAAATGTATAAACCCATTTATTGTAACAATTATCTATAATAGTACTCCAGGCCTTTTTTCCGACACTCCCCCATACAGCTCCATGTTAAGTATACTAATGTTAATTATTAATTTTTTCAATATTTTAACGAAAAGCCAACATTTTTTTGACGCAGTAGGAAAGTACGAATATTATTCTATTAATACATTAAAAATGAAAATATTTACGTATTTATTGAAAATCGCTGAGGCCTCTTTAAAGGCTACCAAGTTAGGTTTGCAAAATCGATGAAATCCAATTGGAGTATGACACGAAAAAGCTCGATAGATTGTCAAACTACATCTATAAACATTAAACGAAAACAGATCGCATAAGCACACTTTTCCTTTCGCGTAAGCACACGACAATTTTTTGAATTTTGTGTTTTCAAATCTGTGCGGGAAGTACAGTTCATGACAGAAATAGGAGGGAATTTCGCTTGACACCGATGTATGTCGTGTATGTAGCAAGTGCGGAGCTCTGTATACTCCTGCTCTGCAATGACGCGCATCCTGCGCTTCCATCAATTATTTATAAAACGCCCACTCTCTCTCTCTCTCTCTCTCCCTCTCTTTTTCTCCTGTTCGTGGAAAGACTGTGTCTTCAGTCTCCTTTTTTCTTCCACTTCGTTGACTTGAATGCTAAGCAATACAGCGATTTTTCTTCTTTTCATTTTCGACAAAATTAGAATTCTGTTCGGAAGGTTTTTTACTCAGATAGAAAGAAGACAGCTCCTCGAGAGTGTTTTTTCGACAACCGCGTGAATGACATCAGCATATTTGTATGAATATATTTCAAACTGATCAATTTTTTTTTTTTTTTTTTTTTTTCAAATCTATACGTTTTCTTTTCATCGCCGTGGCAACGTGAAAGGTCATTGAAACTCGTGTCAACGTGTATTTTTTCGAAGAGGAAGTCGAGTCCAAGAAGACAAGGAAAAATGCATTTTTCGTTGAGAGCTTGATGATTCAACACGTTCGCGTTCTCCTCCCAACGCAAGCTAACTGCAGATGTCGACCGCGTGAACGCGTCAATATTTCAGTAACTCAAGCTCTAATAAAACGCTTGAAATCCGTCAATTGTAACACGCACTGTAAAAAATACACGCTACACGCGACAGCTGCGAAATTGAGAGAATTCACACTTATTGTAACGCGTCGAGTCTGTTACGGTCGAGCTAGGCACGGGATTCCAATTGTACGCAGCGAGCTGCTACGAGTTTCAAATTGAATTTCAGAGTTTATATCTTGAGCTGCGCAACGAATTTTTAGCACTGAAACAGTTGCCACAGCGGCAATGCCATATCAATTTTGCTCTCAGTAGATACAGAAGACGATGTGGTCAGACGGTTCGTCCAAGCGAGCGCTTCCGCCATCTAGTTTTCTATTACTTCGTCAAAGGGATAAGGAAGTTTTCCGAATTGAATTTTCATGCGAATCAGTACCGCCGGGAATTAAGGAAAAGGAGCAAAAGAGCGGCCAATTGATGTTCGAAATATCAATCGAAAAGTTTGTCGTCGCATACGTATACGAAGGCGCGCCATCGGGCGAGTGCGTGTAACATTGAACGCGGGATGCACGTGCACTTAATCATCGAGCAGCAGTGTATTTCTATTAATGAGCGACGCGCATGCGCGTGCCGATTGATATTTCGCAACGCGATTACAATTGCAAAGTCGTCGTCGATAGTGCTCGGCACGCGAGATTTAGCACGGTCGAGCGCCCAGTTCTACGTCGCGCTAATGATGACTCTTTCTCATCTTTGTTTCACTGCACAGTTTCGCGCGATGGAAGTGGCGAGCGCGCCAGGATAAAAAACGATCGAAGACTAGGTTTTTGGAAATCCCAAGGAGGGAATGTCACCGACGGAGCACTCTTTGCGAATTAAAAATACAATCAAGTGCCCGCAGGCGGACGTCGTGCAAACTTGGCAATAGCATCAATTGAATTACTCAAGCGAGTCTTGTCTTGTCCGAGATATTATTAAAGGTCAAAGTTCGAAGCTATGAGAACCCATCCGTTCATCTTACAAGTTTCGCAAGACGCATCTCATCTGCGAACGATCAGCATACAAAGCGTGGACGGGTTTGGTAATTTCATCCGCTTTTCGATTCTTCTGAATGTTCAACGTGCCCCCATTGGCGATTCGTATTGTTTTCCCAGACGCGCACTGACAAAGACATTCTTATCCTCAAATAGACTATACTTTTTTAAAAAAAATGTCAACGGCAAATTAACGACCAAGCTGTCGGCTTGCTATCTTCGAAATTCCAAAAATAATCCTGCGGTATCAGTCGGCCAAGAAAACCACGCTGTCTGCGAAACCTGAATTCAATGCATACGATGTAAGGATAGATTTAGTCGCATAAATTGTAGCCTCGCACAAAGAAATAAAGATCGGCGCGGTCAGACACGTGGGATTCGATGTGTTTCGATAGTGTTTTTCAGGATTCGGATCACGACGTGCCATCATTCGTTACGATGGACGTGTATACGTATAGGTGCATAATATCTCTTGACGTAACCAGAGCGTACGTTTTGAATTTACTGAATTAACCTTTAGATCTTTCAATTTGGATTATTGGTTGTCCATTTACTCTCTGTCGTGACGTATGTTCAATGACTTGATTGATTTTCGATTATAAAGCATTAGCAAAATAATCATTTGCAAATGAACACAAATGATACGTTTCATACTGCTCTTTTAGTTTGATACTTTGATTTGTGACAACAATTATTATTTTGATTGGAAATTCCACGCCTACCCCGGAAGTAAGTATGTTATCCAAAACAGTGTCGCTTATTAAGAAGGAAAGCTTCCAACAGCAATAAAACTGTTTTTACGTGCGACTGTCCATTCCGTATATTTGTGAAATCATTATATCTAGGAATAATTCTTTTCTAATTATAAAGCAGATCCGTTCATTCATTATCAAATTATATTTACAAGGTCACTGTTATATTCAAAAATTGGAATTTGAATTTTCTGTCACACGTGTACTAATTATTCGACAAGTCCATTCGAGCCCTAGAGTTTTTCATTCTTTCTTATAAAAAAAAATTCTAAACGCTACGTAGATAATAACAAAAAGACTCGGTACAGTGACATAAAAGAGCGACATAATTTAATTAGGCAACGCGGACTGTGAAAACTAAGTGAGATGTTCGGGCGACAAGTGTCCAAGACGATTGTTCTGACCTCGCGGACGCGTACATCGATGTCGAAACAGCAAACGCGTTGTATACGCGCATCTGCCTTTTTGCGCAAGCTCGTGGCAAGGAGAATCCTACTTGCCCGAGATTCATAAATCCCAGTGAGTATTCTTATCTGGTCGCCTAAAATCGACTTGGTTGTCTGTCTATCTATTTTGTTAATAGGAAATCACATCGTTTTACTCTGAAAAATTGCATAAAAATCGTGTGTCGTGGGTGTGACCGGCAATAACAATAATTATCGCTTTCGACACACTTCCAAAACGGATTCACCGCAAGACGACTTTTATTGTTGAATTTATTAGCTCGATTTGTTGATATAAACATCGGGTGTTGTAATTGAAACGGGTCGACGGACTTCGACAATTAGTTTCAGTGTTATTCCTGATATCATTCAAGGTTAATTACTCTACTCGTTAAAATTGATTATTGTTTATCAAGTATCACTCATATGCGATGAATTTTTTAAATTTAAGCCATTTGTAATCTTTGACAGCTTTCGTACATTCAAATGAATAAGTCAGTTCGAGTATTCTCCAAATAATTATGATACTTACGATTAATTTACTTTTTTTTTATGGGTACAAAGTCTATTCTTTAATGTTCTAGGTACATCAACAGTCATGGATCTCATCGAGGTCAGTGATGTTATACAAAATGATTGGTAAATCATGAGCGACGCGCAAAATACTTCAATTTAGTATTTGCAGCGTCTTCTTATATAAATTAACTAAAAAATGAATAAATTATCTATCATATCCAAGATTATGTCAATTGCATGATGGCAGGTAACAGTAAATAAGATCCGTAGACGTTACATCACAAGATTCGTGGCTTGAAAATCAAAATCCATTTACCTTGAAACCTTTTTTCTCCTTTCTTCAATGAACTAGATAAATGATTTTACAAGGTTTGTGTGCAATTCACCTCATTCGACTGATACGCGTACGCGCACGCGCATGCACGCACGCATGCAGGCACTGACGTGCGCGTATATATAAAATTTATTAAAGAAAATGTTTATCGATATATTTCGAACGAATAAGTTACTAATTAAGCCATTTACGCATGCATCCATTAAAAAATATGTCAATAATATAGTAAACTCTCTTTTGACATATTGTGCATAAAGCAATATTTACTAACTATGATTAATTTTTTATTTTCCTTCATTTATATTTCTATGAATACGAATAATTAGGAAATATCGAGCTATTTAAGTCCAAAGCTTAGTCGCATCGTCGCACGTGTTTTGGCAAATATATATCTTCTCGGTCCACACCAAAGATTCGCTACCTCGTCTTTCACTGGCACGTTTTAGATGGTCACAGAAAAGAGAAGGAAAAAAAATCCTATCTTCTGTAGACTGGCGGAATATTGTTCTGTTAACGTTTTTTGCCAACCAATTGCGGAACTTATTGTTCACATATTATCTGTAGTCTGGGTTTATGCTAAAAGAAAATCATCTATCATCATAATAGCCAATTTCAAGTTATTCTTATGATAGTCAGATTAAAGACTCGCGAGAAACCATCAAAAATTACAAGTACAGGTTATTGCTCAAAGTAACGTGATCCGACAAACAAAGATTAATGAGTATTTAATGAGTATGTTATTTGTGGTATAGAGGCGCTGAAAAGCGATAACTAAATGACCTGGAACTCGTGATATTTTTCAAACAAGGAAGAACGCGGTCTACGCGATGACCAATACGAGTTGTAAAACTTTGAATTTGTCTAAAATTTGAATTTGTCGATCTATCTAAAATTTTTCTGTCATTTTACACATTTTTATTCTCATTTCAGTTAGTCGGTATACGTATTTGTAGAAAAAAATAGAGTAACGTAAAACCGTTGAGCGTAGACTTTTTTTTATGACATCGGCTCATCTTTACGTGGAGGTGTGTCTTTCAGCTACGCCTGATTATTTCATTATTACGTAAAGTCGACAACCTCGCACGTGTTTTTCCGATTCAAAAATAAATTTATATCTTTTTAAAACAAATAAAAAATGTTTTTATAAACGTCGAGTCACATCATTGATATTGCAATTACGGCGGTAATTCTGTGCTGTATGTGTCAAATGGCGATCGCAAAATAACCGTGCATGCGTGGCGATTACACTTTTTATATTCAGCTATAAAATAATGACCTTCAATTCTTCCTTAATTTTTCTCATAAATATTTAGTTTTTTTGATTAAGTTTCCTTTCCAATCTAAACGCAATAGTCTGAAATTTATAAATGCCCCAAACGTATCTTTTGTAATTTCTAAAAAGGAATTTTCGTTGCGTCTCGTAGGAATAGTTTAACGCATACTTCGTTACAGTGATGCCGTAGAACATTTTTCTATCAGTTAAAGCTGATGATATTCAAACATTCAAATTAAAAAATTAGATTCAAGCTCTATGAAATTCGAATGCACTATGAATATAAAAAAAATGAATTATTTCAATAGAATTTTAAGAAATACTTGGTAGTAGCCGAAATAACAAATAAGGTTAGAAACTGCTGTCCATAAAAGTATATAAACAGTATGTATCTACAGAGGAGAAATGAGACAACAGCACGAGGAATACAGTAACCAGAACGCGATGATTTTAGGTTTATTGACCACACGTCAGCGATCGAGAGACGGCATGACAAGCCGAAAAACCGAGTAAATATATCGCGGCAGCGGGAGCGGGATGGGGGGGGGGGGGGGAGTATCAAGGGGATAAGCGCGACAATCCATACTCCCTCTGCGCGCCAAAGGCGCAGAGATTCGAGCGAGGAACCCGCGCACAGGTGAAGCCTGATGATCAGCGGGTCTCTCCGTCACTCGCCGTATCGCGCTCAACTCGCGCGCTACTATAAACGAAAGAGCGGCCAGTGCATCGCCATAGTTTCGACATTTCGCCCGACCAGTGAGAACCCAAACGTGCTTCGCCTTCTCATGCCTCGCAGCCAGTGCTTTTGTGAATTGTTGCTTGTTGCATGAGGCGGCGTTCGTCTTGTGCGACGATTATTTATTTTTTTGTTTCTTTCCTCTTTCTTCCGTTTTTTTTTTATCAGTTTCGTCGAGTTTCGACAAGAGGTAAGTGTCTTCCAGTCTTGTATTACGTTCGGTAGGAACTCGTCTGTACGGCGACTGCTTTACACGATTGTTTTCGGCTCTTCACAATTAGTGTCCAACGTTTGCTTCCCTTAGCACAGATTTTGCTCGAAAAACTACCGAGAAAAAAATTAATAAGTGGCCGAGTAAGCGAAGTCTCGTGGTTGTGCCGACACCGTCAATGCGTATCAAAAAACGCGAATGGTGTTTACTTTCCGCGATACATTTTCACGCGCGACATGTGTTTGTACAAACATACGCGATTGTCGACGCTCCGAAATGTTTCAATGCCTTTTCCGGTCAATTCCGTCAACTCTTCGAATGCCGTCCTATCGCGTATACTTTTTCCGCGATCCTCGCTGCACTTCAGACTTTATTTTACGCGTGCTAATCAATAGCGTTTGCACGCTCTTAAAAATAGTTTACGCTAGGACAGATTTTCAAAATCACAGATCCTATCTATTCAGTGTACGGTACAAGAGAGCATGAAAATAATTTTTTTTAATTGGAAATTTAGTTATTTTAACCGCTTTTTCTCAACTTGTTACCCAAGATAGGATTTCGGAATCGAGAGTTTTGCGTTTGTTTTTATCGGAGTGTAAAAATAGTTTGACAGCAAGAAGTCAACAAGTTGTATCGTACAATGAGAATTGTAAAAAGTAGCCCATTTATCCATCCGCTTGGTCAACTGGTTAATTGATCAAAAATGCTAATTGCAGACAACGAACGACGGTGATCCTGAACCATTTGGAAGAGGAAGAAACATGGGCGTTTATCGGGACTACCTGTTGGTCTTTTTGACCTGTTCGATCCAAGTCTCGCTAGCTGGCCAATCGGTGGATATACTAAGAGGAAATCTTGGCTCGAGTATCGAGGAAAATGAGATTCTTCGCGTGCTAACCCACAATGACAGCGACACCGGCAGCTCTGAAAACTTTACTTTCGTCGGGCTTGTCAACGGTCTGTTTCAGCAGTACAACGACACCCTTGTCACGGACGAAGTTATCACTTACAAAACTCTCGATCGCTACACTACCAATCCTTACTATAGTGAGTACCATCTCCATTGCAACGCTGTCGATTAGTCGACTTTCGGAAGATCTTGGGAAATCTTTGCTCTGTTTTGCCTTATCAAGCAATTAGAGATGACAACCTGATATTTTCTGAAAACAACGCCGATAGGCACCCTCTTTCAATGTGGCGTTCGACAATCCTTCGGTACGCGCTATTCAAATGTCGTCCGAGCTCTTATATAATTGGTCCGTCCAGGTAGTTTGCCGAAGCTCTTTTTTCTTTCATCGCGACCTGAAATCAACGGGTATTGCGCGAGTCGTGGCCACGCGGAAAGCTAAAAGCTAATTACGATTCGCACCGCGGGCGAAATCACCGTTGCCCGACATCGATATCCTTTGTCGACACTTTCATTCAACCGTCAGAATTACGGGCTTCCCATCTTGTTCTCGCGCGCTCTTCGTTCATCCGGCTGCGATTCGCGGCAGTTTCGCCGTCGATCGAGTTCATCGAAGCTGCTTCCGAATATTACGCCATCAAGCGAGTACAGCGACGATTTTGCAAAGGTTTTGAAAGTGCGCGAGGTAAAGACCAGGTGGAGTTATCATTTCTGTCCCTTTTCTTTTTTTTTTATTATTTTTTTTTCTTTTTATTGTTTTCAAGTGCACCACTTGAAGAATACAATGAGAAAGAGAAGAGAAACAATTACGTCGGCTCGAGCGAAATGGCCGTGGCCTATACAGAAGCTCACAGCAGTCGAAAAATCTAGCCTCGTACGCTCTTTTTTTTTCGTAAAACTCATCAATCTCGTTACTGCTTGGTTGTACCGTCATTTGCAAATAACTCGAGTCTCAGCCTTATATTTATATCGTCTTGCACAATGCGTCAAACCGTTTAACCTAAATAATGTTTTTTTTTCTCGGCGCACGCAGGCTGGAGGCCCTCGTCTTCGACGCGGAAAAATAGTTCAAACAAACGCGCGAACTTATCGGAGTCTCGTTATCTCTCGTTCGATGAGCATTTGCATCGAATGACAATATTGGTACATCCATTAACGTTCGGCTTTTGCTTAGATTTCTTCGCTCTACCGCTCGCAAGAGCCTCGTTTAGCTGATTATACACCGGAAATCGCGAAACTCCAGCGAAACAGCTGTTGCGCCTGCTTTATATTATTGTTTGTTGGAAAAAAGAAAGGAGACAGCAGACTGGCCAGATCATTGTAACTGCGTCCATTTTTAAATAACTATTCGAAGCGAATTGTGGAGCAATGATGATTCATACCTCATGCAGAAGTGCAGTTGCAGAATGAAAGTTATTCATGAATTTCACTGGCGACCACGCGCTTGCAAAGTTATAAATCTTGCAGCACGGAGGGACATTTTCGAAATCCGTCTGTCAAATCAGCTTATTTGAGTCGATGATTTAAAACTAATGTAGAAGTTGTCGCTTCCATTTGTAAAAATATTGCAATGGAATGATGTGGTTCGTGTCGCCTAAATTCTAGTTTACAAATCAACTGTAGTACTGCTGTGTACCTCCCAAGGATTCTTCGCAAATCACTTCGTAAGCAGATTGCCAATGTGAGATCCAATCGACAAGTTAGATACGTAAAGCTCGAGTGAGAAATCAAAGCTGCAAACTAACAGTCCTTTCTGCACTCTGGACTCCGATCTTTTCTCATCGATCGGTCTTTAATGTTTTCTTCAAAGAGCATTTCCTCCTCGATTGTTAATGCAGCTGGCGTGCATTCGACTCTCCATAAAAGTCAAGTAAATTTTGCATTCCACTATTGCGTAACGCAATTATATGATACTCCCCGTGAAAAAAAGGAGAAAGAAAAAGAATTGTCTTCCGCAAACATTTGCAACATTGTGAATTTGAAACCGAAGAGTTGCTGTCTTCGATTACTGAACGAGATGGCAAAATCAAGACAGTGTACATTCCAATAAATTAGCGACAATACAGTGACAATTGAAAAAGACAAAAAGAACAGTAAAAGAGAAAACAGGTGCAAACATCCTCGTGTGGTGAAAAAAGTTGTTAATCATTGGCTGTGGCGTGTCCAACGATTCTTAACTGCATTGCCGTTGCGAAAGTGATATAGCCAATTGCGTTAATAAGCTCTCCAACCCTGGTACGAATATATCAATCTTTCGGCGAGACTAATCGCAAATTGGACACGCGTTGCTATCATCAATAACGTAATAATTTTTCAACAGCCGGTCAACTCGAGGCGACGATTCATCGATTAATTCGTTCGCATGCCTTGTTCTATCTCAATGCAGTGCCACATTCTTTGAAAACTGGGTTGCAGTGCTCTTTCGGTTCGTGACTGCCATTAGACTTCAAATTTACGGGGCAATAAGTCATAAAGTCTTAGCATGAATATTTATCTACACCATAATTTTGAGAATGACGTTCTGAATTTATATCGCTTGTGTTGTTTTTTTTCTTTCTAATGCAAAGTGATGCATCAATAATGTTTCGGGCATTTTTCATCGTAAATTAAAGGGATTACAAAAGTTCAGAGTAAAAAACTAGCCATGCAAAATAAACTTCATAGAGTTTGCTCGTGCGCCTACAAGACATTCTTCCGTCAATGATCGAAGAAAAACGAAAGTTCGTAGAGATCAAACTAAACATACTAACAGTAGAATAGTGTTCAACTCCCAACCAAGTTAAGATTTTTAAGTCCCTGAACAGATCCGAAAGCAAAAAAAAAGCACGGATTACGTGAGTAGTCATGAGTGTGATATACAGACAAATATTTACGGTATTTTTCTATTGTACATTGCGATATATTCATAAAAATAATGCCAATGTGTTTTCTCACGCATAATTACGTTCAACGCTGAACACATCAGATATTACAAGCAAAATATGTATTATTTTCGAAAGTAATTGATTGTATGTAATTTGGAATACTAAAAGTGTGACATAATTATTGCGAATACATGATCAAAATGCGCGACAAAAGGCATTCCGCACGAGATGTTCAGCCGTGCAGATCCACACACTGCACTAACAGACGTACCATGTCAATCCATCCAACATTTGGTAACTTATACGACGAGAGAATTAAACACAATGACAAAAAAATGCACTTTGCGTTCCCTTTTTTTTTTTATTTGCATTCCGTATACAGTACACGTTCGCGATTCCGAGGTTACTGCGGAGGTACGTCGTCATTGCATGTATACAATGTGCGTCGATCTTCATATTTTTATTTTCACGCTGCAAATTATATTTTTCGTTTCATTTGTTTACGCAGGCGATCTCGACACACTCGACACTCGACATAAAATAAAGAAAGAAAGAAATCGGTGCGAAGAAAAAATCAATTTCGACAGAAGGAAGCTCATATAAACGTTCGCGCATAAATGAATGTTTTAAAGGTTTTGAGTTTTGATAATAGAGTACACACAGTTTAAGCTATTCATACATGAACTTTCGCCGTTACGTTTTATTTTATTTTTTTTTAGTTTCAGAGAAAACAAGCAGAAGAGGCGTCCTGTACAAACGTCATTAGCATTATCCGGTTGCTCAAACGCGTCTACGGCAGCAACCGTAACTCATTGAACTATTGTAAGAAAAAAGAAAAGAGAGACGCGAAACAAATTGCCATTAACCATTGTACACAGTGTTTTAAAAAATTCGACACTCCTTTGAACGTCAGACGCCACGCTACGCGTTCCTATTATAATACGCAGTGGAGTGTTGCAAGCGTTAATGACATTTGGTCTATTATTAGTGATGAATTAGGTTGCTGCCGGAGAGAGTTATTGCGCTTCCCTCCTTTCTCATAATTCAATTATGATATGTGTGTGTATATATATATATATATATATATATATATATATATATATATATGTATGTATGTATACTTGGCGCTGCTCGCTCAAACCTGAGCGAGATGCAATCGTTGTATTATCGCTTGTCGATCAATCTTCATGAACACTGTAACTGTTCGCGTGAAACTCGGTATATTGTTTCATTCGGAAATTCATACCGTGTAAAATTGACATTGACTCGAGCATTTTATGAATCGCAACACCTCAGTGGCGAGGATTATTTATTTCCGCAGCGATTATTACCGTCGCAAAATCTGAATAATTATTCAAGTGTACACAATGGAATCTCCATAATGAGGAATATTGATTTTGGCATTCTCGTAACATTTTCAGACGCCTACACCGAGGAAATCGACCACGAGGCAAGGAAGTTGCTGCAAATTGTTCCGACCTTTGACCCGGCGGCCGGACCAGTCAGTGCCGAGTGCAGAAGACAATCCGACATCTTCCGCAGGGAGCTCAATAAATTCAGCCTTTGGGCTTTGAAAAGTAAGCCTGCAAGTGCAGTATTGAATTAGCGAAGAGACTTCTCGTTCGAATTGTACGCCAATCTTCATTGACACATTTTAGCATGCGCGTCTACGTGCCACGCGAGTAAAATGTTTACACGTAGCCAAGCGTGGCGAAGTTTAGATTATCGCTCTTCAATAATACATGGACAGCTCAGGCACATCGCAACATCCATTATCGCTACTAAGATGCCTCGATTGTTATCGCTCCCGCGCGACCAACGCCACGGCCCGCAGTTGAATATAAAGAGCTCGACAGTCAGCAACGCCAAAAGTCATTAAAGCGTGATTTATCACTGGGCCGGAGAGCTGAGCCAACGAGGCACCGAGCACCGGCAGTCGTTTTTTGTCTCATCCGACATGCGGCGCGAGATAACCGCGAGGAGCATTCAATTTCTTGGCTCCGACGTGGCCTTGGCCATGATGGTTCCTCGAGATTTTTCGCTTGTCGCTGCCAAATCGCGGTGTTTACATCGGATCGACGACCCGCATAAACGCATAAAAGCTTGCGTATCGCTAATTCGATCTTATATTACTGACTGACAGCGCTTTCCCTCATTTCGAGGCATAATACCCTCTAAACAGTAATCAAATAGCTCGCAGGGTTATGCGTAATATTCAAGACTAGATGCTGCAACTGCTCATTCGTCCGATTCGGCATCATATAAATCTATTTTTTTTTCTCGTGAAACTTGCTAATGCGTCGGCCTTTTTTTCAGAGACTGGTTTTAAAAAATACTTAACGGCGGTTGAAAACCAGGTTTTTGTTTTAAAATTCGCAAGCCTGTTGCAAAATTCCGGAACGGTCAAAACGTTATTTCCAGCAGAAAGAACTAATCCGAAGGTTATTTGCAGTGTACGACGCCACGGCGAAAATGCCATCGGGTTTGCTGAGCGGCAACGTCAATCAATTCGGTGACTTTGACGAGTGCATGGGTGTCGAGGGTTCGGCTGGCATTCGTGGCAAATATTGCCTTGCTTACCTCCAACTCGATGTCGACCAGTCGCGCGCTGATTTGCTCCATCTACATCGCCTGGTGCATTCGCATTACGCCTTCCGCAGTAACATAACCGATGTGAGTATACTTTTTAAAGGATGTTCGTAAGTTCGTGTTATTTGATGTTTTTTCGTTTGCTTTGGCCTGAGTTTGGACGCTGCAGTAGGGTATCGCGATGAAAATTCCTGTAAACGAAAATTGGATCGTGGAAATCTGTCTGGCGGCTAGGCGTTAGCATTTGAACAGACACGCGGAACCGCGACTGAATCGCTGATGCGTCGATATATGTTGCGTTAAAGCTGATTCCGCATGAAGCTCGTGAACCGAACGGTTGTAATTGCGTTACATAGCTACGCGCGTAGCGAGCTATAATCTAATTGCTCGTTTAAGAGTCCGTGAAAAGATTCGCCAAAGAGGATTGTGTTGCACGACGCTCGTTCCATCTTGTTTCTTTTCGTTTCTTTATTTTTTTTTTTTTTTTTTTTTTACTTCGTGCGTCGAATCCCAGGTGTCGCAAGGGGAATTGCCTCATATAGACGCGTTTTGTAATGGATCACTTACGAGTTTCATGACGGCGGCATCGATAAATTTCCAGTCGCATAAATTGTTTGATGATTTGAACAAGTGACATGAAAACTTATGAAAATTGACGTGCACTAGCGAAGAACGTGAGCTCGATCGCGAGTGATAAGCTAATTGATCGTGGACGATCTCGTTTCGCAACCGTGAGAGCCGAGCGAGATGCGCGCGCGCGAAAGCGAGGCCGGCTGATTTTGGGATTATGATCTACTCGACAGCCGGGGCATCGGGTTCCGCGCTTCAGCACGGTCAGCTGGGCGGTCTGCGCGCCGTCCGGCTGCAGCGCGCGCGACGTCGAGGCGTCGCTCAAGCACAGCCTGGTCAGGCACACCGAGGACACGGGACTGAAGATCACGGTCAGGGTCGACGCCGACATGTGCCAGGTCGAGAGCGGCGAGCCGCTGCCCACGGAGACCATTGCCGTCGGGTGAGTCGATCGCGGTATCTCGGGCGCCCTTATCGGTCGCAAGCAATCGCTCGATGAAACGCGCAGGCTGCTGTTCATCGGGATCCTGGCGCTCTCGGTGTTCGCCGGCGTGTGCGACCACTACCACGTGCCAATGAAACCCGCCGTCCGAGCGTTCTCGCTCAAGAGGAACGCGCTGAAGCTCGTCTCGTTGGAACGCGCCGACGGCGACATCGCCATCCTGCACGGCATCCGAGCTTTGAACGCCTTCATGCTCATTCTGTCGCACAAGAGCATGGCAATATTCTTCAATCCCTACGTGAACCGCACGAGCATGACCGAGGTGGCTTGCCATTACTGTCGCTCTATTTTCTTTCGCGTCAGTCGCGAACGTTGCCTGACGGCCGCTCATTTGTTGCCAGTACGTCGGCAAGCCGTGGACGGTCATTGGCCGCGCTGCCAGTTTGTACACGGATCCCTTCATAATGCTTTCCGGACTGCTGACCACCTACTCGTTCGTGGGCAAACTGAACAAGAGTGGACGGCTGAACGTGCGCAGCGAGTACTTGAGCCGACTGTTCAGGTATGTTCGATGTTCGACTCCGGGTCCAGCGTCGTCCTCGTCGTTCTCCTCTCGCGAGTCGCTTGACGATCGGAGCATTTTCCAGGATTGTGCCGACCTTGGCAGCCCTCGTATTATTCTGCACCTACGTAATGCCATTCATCGGTTCCGGGCCGCAGTGGAACCTCGTCGTATCTCAGCACGCGGATATCTGCAAAAAGACAGCTTGGCGCAACTTCTTGTTCATCCACAATTACTTTGGGTTTGAAAATATGGTATTTATCGAACCAACATTTCACGCCTGTCCGAAGAGTCACGACGAACCTCATGGTTTTTGCGTTGACTGCCGTAGTGTCTCACTCACACGCATCACGTCGGCATCGACACTCAGCTGTTCGCATTGTCACCGCTGATGGTTCTGCTGATCTACAGAAGGCCCAAATTAGGGATGGCTATCCTCGCTCTCGTCGCTACGATCTCGACTGCTCTTCGATTCTACGTAACTTACGCTCGGCGCCTCAACAATTACGTGTTCTTCGGCACTTCGTAAGTACTGCCGTTCTTATTCGTGCATGCCTACGTTGGCCGATGGAATTTGCTGGATATGTTCGACTGCTCGCAGGGTGAGGCAGCTATTCGATACAGCCAATTATTCCTACATATTGCCCACTCACAGGCTCACCGTCTATACTTTCGGAGTACTTTTAGGATACGCTTTGAAGAAAGTACCGACAGATTACAAGCTTAGCAATGTGGGTTCGAAATGCAAATTGCCAATTATATTGCATCGTGTTCAAAGGCTCATTTCTGATTTTCGACTGTGTTCATAGACTGCGCTGAATATTGGATGGTTCTTGAGCATACTGATGGCAATGGGCGCATTTTTTGGTCCAGCTCCAATGGGGACGGTCGACTACGTCTACAATCCTATTCATGCAGCATCTTACAATGCTTTCGCGCCGATCGGTTGGTGTGCCATTTTCATCTGGATGACTTTCTTGGCGCATACTGGAAACACTAACGGCAAGATTATTAGGTCACGGATTACTCGTAGACCAAGAACATGCTTCTATGTCAATTGCTATTTTTACAGGTTGGCTGACAAAGCTGTTCTCTTGGAAGGGTTTCCTCATCAGTACAAGACTGAGTTACGCGATATACCTCACGCAGTTCCCCGTGTTCTTCTTTAACGTTGGAGAGACCAGAAGCGCCGAGTACATTGGATTTATAAGGACGATGGTACTTATTGCGTTCTTTCAACAAGCTCTGCCATGAAATACATGATCCGGTCATTGTTGTAACGAACACTCCTTTGCTGTTGCAGTTGAACATCAAAGAATTCCTGTGGATCCTACTCACTTCCGCGATCCTCACTTTGCTCTTCGAAACGCCGTTCACTAACATTAAAAATTGTTACTTGAAGGGATCTTCGTCAAAAGACCAATCGAACTCTGCAGTGCCGACAATCAAAGAAACGAAAGTCGAATAATGCATTTCTTGTTAGAGAAACTGGTGAAACCTTGTCTTTTCTCTTTTTTTTATACTGACTTGTTTGAACGTCTACGGTTTTATATAGATGTATATTAACGGATATTAGCGAATCTTGTCATTTTTTAAATATGTCGCTCGTGCGAACATCAGTCTTTTCTTTTGTAAATAATCGTGAACGATTTTAGACTTTCGCTTGGCTCGACGAACGTTCACATAAGATGTTAATTTGAACGACGAGCGCAAGTGCATATTGATTGTAAGCGATTTTTAATAATTATCCGTAGTCTCTTATAATGATGATTATTTAAGCGTGTGATCAATAATGCTGTTTCTTTTTTACTTTTGGTATACGATATATCTGTACATAGAATGATCTGTTACGAATGACATATAACAGCCAAATTTTTAGCGACACTCCGTAAAGTTCATGAAATAAGTGATATGTAGTTTTTAAGAATTCGATGCAAGTATTGAGATTAATTATTTTTTAATCATGATTTTGTATACGTGATATTGGACTTCATTGACCGTGTGAATTTTAACTTATATTTTACACTGCGAGAGAAATTTGGAATAACTTGTAAACTGGTTCACAGGTATCCAAACCTAATAAATACGCAAGCCTTGACAAGTGTAATTACTTGCCCTCATATACAATGTATATGAAAGTCAAAAGTATGCCTTATCATAGTACGTATCAAATTGTTCCCTGCATACAAATTGTAAATAATTATTATAATTCATAGAAATAATTTTTTCCGCACTCTAATCTCCAAATCGTATCTTCGGCGTTGGTTTCCGGTTCTCATGCGAAAAAATATTGTCCCTAAATGATGCGAAAAGGCTTTTTGACGAAGTCGTTACAGCACTCGCCTTCGACTCGTGCCGTAAACTTCTCGTTTCACCAAAAAAGCTTTTGCGAACCTGTTAGGAAATGTACTATTTTTTTACAGCAACGGATTACTTGTATAATTTTATAATTACGACTAACACGATTATTTAATACTTATCTGATATTTACAGAGAATAAAATTCTATTAAATGAGTAACCTGTCTTTTCTTTTTTAATATTTTATTTTTGAACAATGAATGTTACAGCTTTATGATAAATACAATAGAAAAAAAAACAATACATCAACGGCATTGTTCGTTTATATCACATGAACGAGGAAGAGTTGCATTTTGCATCTTCGTGAAGTTACGATAAATACGTGTCTTTTACATACTTACAATCTAGATAATATAATTAAAAAAATTAATTTTTTCTCAAATTAACAAAGTAATTACAGATTATACGCTACGCACACTACGTTATATAGCGCTTACACATGCAGTAAATAAAGTATATTCTTCGGTTTAGCATTGATAAATAAAATTGACGGCTGTATTTCAAATGAAAGACAAGATCGATACATCTTTAGTGCTTTTACAAGCACACACTCAACCGAGCTTAACAATGGAAATAAATGTATAATTGGTATAAGAACTTATTGAAAGATTTCCTTTTCTCATCGGCATACATGTAGCATACAATAAAACTGTTTTGCTTTCAAAAATTTAAGTTGATCGAGGTAACATGGATTTCGAATTATCAATCTATTAACTATCAATTAGTTCAAATATATCACGTTTTGAAATGTGACAATCAACGGAAATTCTTACTTGAAAGCTATCAGCAGCGTAGTGAAGTTTTTAGAAACTACATTTTAAATGCATGCCGGTACGATTTTTTCTTAAGTGATATTTTATTACTTTTTCAATCGTTACTTTAATTAGCAAATTTATCGTAAAATCCAATTCAATGATTGTACCTCTAGTAAAGCACAAGATTTTTTTAATCTTTTTACGTTCGTTATGTATTACAAAAAACTTTACACTTTAATTCAATAGTATAGACTTGAAGATACATTTTTGTGCAGAAAACATTTCCCACAAATGAAATATTAGCTTCCATAAAACTTTATACAAGATTTTTAGATATTTGCGAATATTCATTTAAAAATAAACGATCAAACTTAAGAGAAATCTCGGTCAGTTAAGATAGCAGGTGCAACCATAGACCAGGTATAGAGTCCCATGCAAACCCATGATGAGATAATCTTGACCCACATTGAAGCTGCATTTGCATTTAGAGATTTCAAAGATGAATTAGGCCTGAGAATTGAAAATAATGTTATAAAATAAAAATATGGGTGAAACGATGATTAACTTCTTAGTGGTTAGTTTAACTTACTGATACCAGTTGGTGAGCGCCATCATCACGTACAAAGTAGCAAGAGCAAACATGAAGTGGAAAAAACTCCAATTATAAGCAACAGTGTCCTCCTCGTTATCCCAGACTTTGGCACCTCCTTCCTCGTCGTCACTGTGGCGTTCTACTGGAACATAATCTGAGTACGTTCGAAAGAAAAATGCCAACAACCAAAAACGATGCGGAAACAAAACAACGAACAATAATAACGCGGCAATAAGCCATAATGGATGATCCATGTGGCGAGAAAAAAGAAATCTCAATAAGAGCAGGCACACACTAGTTCATTCCTAATGAATGTGAATCGTCACGAATTGGATATGATGAAACAAAAGTAAACAAAGACAATGACAATAAAGTTTTTTCACATGTTAAAGAAACAAAGGATGTATTATGATTTTAACAAGGAAGAAGATAATCAATTGTGTAAAGTTCTAAGAGTGGTGTGTGCCTACCTTCATTGGCGATAAGAGACTGGTCGCCAGTGCTCCGCACTGTACGGAAAAAGCAGTGTTCATTAAGAATATGTTAGAGTAAAGTCAAAAGTAAGATGACTTTCCAAATTTTCAATAATTTTAGATATAAGATGCATTGTCGATCGTATCATTTACAATTAAAATACTACATTTATTCTAATAAGAGTCAATAAATTGTCGATGCATTATATTTACAAATTTTCTTAAATGATATTGATAATTTGGACCATTATCTTATAAGCATACTAACATAAATTTAAATTATTAGACAGAAAATAAGAAGCCTAAACAAAATTGAAAAAACACACACACAAATAGTAATGACAAATTTGATACTTACCAGCTCCATTATCTTGTATAAGAACTTTTTCCGTCATTGTTATTCTATTAGACTTGGACACAGTGCGAAGAGAACTATACAAAACGCAGCTGAGCCAGATAATCAATCCAATAATACTTTCTTTGTCAAATGCCATATTACTTTGATCAGCTACAGAAGAAGCAGTGTTAAAAATACCAGGATTACAGTCATGGTCTGAAAAATCATGTGTGTACATATATATATATATATATACATATATATATAACTATTTGTACTAATTATACTGTAGTACATTTTATAGAAAAGGTTATTCAATGGACAAAAATATATAAAATGAGTAAATAAGCTTACCTGGGCTGTTTGAAACACCACTCCATGTTAGATAAACGATGTACAATGATAAGACAGAAGATTGCAACAAACCACTACGAGGTTGATATTCTTGTACTTTGGGCAGAATAGAGACTACACTAACAATGACACAGAGAATTAAGTTGATGGAAATGAAGAATTTGTTCAATGAACAATCATCAGGCTGTAATAAAAATGAATAACAGTAGAACACGAAGTTTTATTAACAAATTATTAAAAAGTCTTATTATTTACGAAAAACAAATTAGTTACCTTAGTGGCATAAACATAAAGTAGCACTATACCAGTAATAGCCAGAATATAATTAAGAAAAGTGGTTCCAAGGAGAGCAACATACCTGTGCATTCATTAGCATATATATATATAATGAAAATTTTATTATTAAGCAGTCACATAAAATATGCTGTATTTACCATCCTTTGTTTTCAGTTTCTTCATAATTTCCAACCCATGATTCAGCCCAAGTGTGAGCAAAATCAATAATAAGAATCAATTGAATTAGTATAAACATAAAGCCACCGATCATTCCAAAATACATCCAAGTTGGGCCAAATGAATTTTCTGGAATGAAAAATGCTCCAATAACGCCACCAATAACCAGAAGATACTTAATAGCCCAAAATCTGCAACAAAATTTATCATTGTAATAGAATATTGTGTTATTGTTGCAAATACATAGTAGAATATAGAGAACGTCCTACAAATATTTACCCATTTTGTATAGGAGCTCTCGCATCTTTTGAACTCTTAACTCCAATCATCATGACTGACATAAGGACAAAGAATAGAGTCATGATAAGACTAATTCTGTATACAGCTAAATATCCAACTGCTTGTTCACAATCAATTGTTACAGGACTTAACGCAGAGTTGGAACTGTTTGCACAGAATGGCATCTGTTGGTAAAAGAAGTACATTTATAAATTTTATATAGTAAAAATATCAGTCATACTTGTTATATATACAAAAATATTTTATAATTAAGAAAATTATATAATGCTAGACCTGCCCAATAACAAAATTTATTTTACCTTTTTCAAAGTACTTTGAAGTCCAGGTGATAAGGTGATACATGATACTATTGTACCAAGCACCAACATCAAAGCATACATAATCCTTGAGCTGGTACTGTTGCGACATGAAGGACATTGTGAACAGCAAAAACTGCATGCTGTACTACCACACAGGCACGCCAGCTAAAAAAAGGATTATAAATTAGAATAATATGATTCATGTCAAGTAATAATGTATAAAGACATCCTATAAGATTTTGTTACATTATCAATTTGAAGAGGATATTGTATTTGGAGAGTGAGTCATACAAAAGTTAAGTTGACATGTCATTCAGATGAGCATTCTCTTTAAAAAATCTTGAGAAGCATATTTATCACTAGTTAGGAATTTCTTTTATTAAAAATAAATAATTAAATTAGAAAGCGTTGTGAAAATAATTCTTTAGTTACACATTTACATAAAACAAATATGCGCATTACTAATTGTTGTGATACGATGAATCACTCAATGAATATGATGAAATTACTTTTTTGAGTTCACCAAAAAAATAAATATAAATTTACAATTCCAATGAAAAGAAATATAAAGAAAAATAATGCAACGTAAACAATTTTCCAACATGTCAGACATAGCTTTAGAAAGAGTCGCAGATAACGTGGTACCTCGAATGAAAATCAGTAACGTACCTGTGCCGTCGAACAAACTAAGCCCATGATGAAATTTTACTGCTCTCAATTATAATTTCAATAAAATTGTCTTTTGCAACGAAAAAGATTTGACACAGACGTAGAACAAAGGAAAATTCCGTGACTTTGCTGAACCGAGGTTCTCGGAAACGAACTCTTCCAAATCCCTTTCTTGATTGGACTAAATATACAGAGGTAAAGATAACAAAACAACAGTTTATAGATAACGGTCAAATAAACGGTTGTAACTGTCACGATGATCTGTTTTCTTTCTTTCACTCACACAAATTATATAAACAATGGAAGAAAATGGAAGAGAGAACATAGCAGTTAAAGACGATCAGCAACGATTTGACCGTCATCTAATATTCTCGGTGTGGCGCATTTTTCATCGTCGTTCAAAATGATTCCGCATTATCAACATGATTAATTACAAAAAAACCTATTTCAAAATTGTTTTATAGATAACATAAAAGCTAAAAAATATTGAATAAACATAGTAAATTAAAATTTATTAGAGCCGATTTATATAAAATATAATTTTAAAGAATGTAAGTGGAACTGTTATAAAGCTTTAAGGTTATAACATAGGCAATTTTGTTAGTAGATATAAATATAAATGAATAAATATAATTATTTGATGCGAAAAATAATAAGTATTTTTAAAAGATCTTCGTGCCCATGCTGGGCCCGTTTCATTTCGTATACGTATACTATTTCTACACAAATTATTCTGCACGGCATAATCGTACTTAAACACGTATAATCTTTTCAAATATTTATTTGTTTATGAAGAAATATTTTATATAGAATAGTTTAGGCGATAATTATTTCCTAAACTAATTTTCTGTAGAAAGTTTACACATCTAATATATGATATCTTTCTTTTCTATAATAGTCACATTATTTTATGTTTTCCGTTCAATTAAAAAGGCATTATGTTAACTAAATTCGTGTAAAATATAAATTGTGTAACTTTGGTATATCGATCTGTACGAAACGAAACCGACCCTATATTCTGTGTATCGATTTTAAATAGTACATTACGATACAAGTGCGGGAAAATAGATTCTTGTCTCGTGTGGCGTTTACGCCCCAGCGAAGCGAAATATATATATATATATATATATATATATATATATATATATATATATATATATATATAATAAAACAGCTTTAAGACTTCAGTATCGAAACGACCCTGACAGAAAAATGATTGATTTAAAAAAATATATACCATTAGCTTCGTCTTAAGATTTAATTGATTAATTAAATTTAATTAAAGATTACAAATTAATTTGTACCACCCGAAAATTGCTTTTTTTGGAATTCGTACCCCCCCCCCCCCCCCCATTTTAAATAAAAAAGCGTAAAGAACGATATTTCGGAAAACTCAATCAAAAGAAAAAAATCAATGAAATTGAAAGTTATAAATAACTTTTGCTGTCTTCGTTAACCACGCGCAGTTTTTCTATAATTTTTTTCGATCGTTTTACGTTAACTTTTACATTTTCCTGTGTTATTTCAGAAAATAACCCATTCCTATTAATGCAGCTGTTATAACTTCAATATAATTTTGGATTTGGAATTTGGAGGGGTACAAAAAAGAAAATTTAGATAATTTTGAATAGTCCAAATAGATATAAAGCTATTTACTTAAAATTTTTTAAGAAAATTCATCATTTTTCTGCCAGGATCACAAATTTTATTATTTTTTTCCATTTTACTGTGTTTCTATGAAAAACGCTGTATAATTCAAATTCTACAGTGGTACAAATTATATTTTTGGATTTCGTAGATGGTATATGGGTAATTCTAGGCTATTTCGATTGACTTGTAACCCTTAGGTTACGGATTTTTTTTTAATTTGGCACAATTGTTGTACACATAAAACTGAGATTTTTCCCAAATTTTGGAGTCGATACATTAATTATATCAAAAGTTATTAACAATTAAAGAAAAATGATAAAAAATTTTCAAACAGCTATATTTTAAAAACTAATAAAGATATCGAAGTCGGATTTTTTTCAAAATACTTATAATGCCTTAAAATTTCGAAATAATTACAACAATAAACAATAAAAATTTTTTTTCGAAAGTTATTAACTTTTTGTTTAAACAATTGCTAATATCTCAAAAAGTATATTTTTTTTTTGAAAAATTCTTGCTCCTACGTATTCCTGAGGATTTTTGCTATCGAAATCAATCATAAAATTCAAGGGCCCGACATATCGGAAAGCGTAGCCCTAATCAAAAGAAGACGCCTCGGCGTAAGGCTGCGGTAGCGCTCCAGGTCGAAAGGTACTTTAGCTTTAATCTAAAAAACTAATAAAGATACCGAATCGGAGTTTTCCCAAATTACTTATAATACCTTGAACTTTCGAAATAATTACAACAATAAACAATAAAAATTTTTTTTCGAAAGTTATTAACTTTTTGTTTAAACAATTGCTAATATCTCAAAAAGTATATTTTTTTTTTGAAAAATTCTTGCTCCTACGTATTCCTGAGGATTTTTGCTATCGAAATCAATCATAAAATTCAAGGGCCCGACATATCGGAAAGCGTAGCCCTAATCAAAAGAAGACGCCTCAGCGTAAGACCACGAAGACGTCCTGCTGTCGTTGCGACGTACACTGAGGCATCTTCTTTTGATTAGGGCTACGCTTTCCGATATGTCGGGCCCTTGAATTTTATGATTGATTTCGATAGCAAAAATCCTCAGGAATACGTAGGAGCAAGAATTTTTCAAAAAAAAAATATACTTTTTGAGATATTAGCAATTGTTTAAACAAAAAGTTAATAACTTTCGAAAAAAAATTTTTATTGTTTATTGTTGTAATTATTTCGAAAGTTCAAGGTATTATAAGTAATTTGGGAAAACTCCGATTCGGTATCTTTATTAGTTTTTTAGATTAAAGCTAAAGTACCTTTCGACCGTGAGTCCGCTGGAGCGCTACCGCAGCCTTACGCCGAGGCGTCTTCTTTTGATTAGGGCTACGCTTTCCGATATGTCGGGCCCTTGAATTTTATGATTGATTTCGATAGCAAAAATCCTCAGGAATACGTAGGAGCAAGAATTTTTCAAAAAAAAAATATACTTTTTGAGATATTAGCAATTGTTTAAACAAAAAGTTAATAACTTTCGAAAAAAATTTTTTATTGTTTATTGTTGTAATTATTTCGAAATTTTAAGGCATTATAAGTAATTTGGGAAAACTCCGACTTCGATATCTTTATTAGTTTTTAAAATATAGCTGTTTGAAAATTTTTTATCATTTTTCTTTAATTGTTAATAACTTTTGATATAATTAATGTATCGTCTCCAAAATTTGGGAAAAATCTCAGTTTTATGTGTACAACAATTGTGCCAAATTAAAAAAAAATCCGTAACCTAAGGGTTACAAGTCAATCGAAATAGCCTAGAATCACCCATATATTAAGAAGAAGGCATTCATATATATATTTTTTTAAATCGCATATTTTTCTGCTGGTAGATAGATTTTCCGCCGCGCATGCACAGTAATACGTTAATTTGAATTGCTAATCTACCCTACGAAAATCTTTTTTTTCTCTATTTTTAAAGAGGGTACAAATTCCAAAAAAGCATTTTTCTGATGGTACAAATTAAAATCAAACTAGTGGTATTTTTTTCTTTTAAGATATCAATCATTTTTCTACCAGGAGTATAAGTTTTACGAAATATCGTTTTTTCGCTTTTTTTCAAAATTCCAAATTCCAAAAAAGCAATTTTCGGGTGGTACAAATTAAGACGAAGCTAAGACCCCGGTCCCATAGCTACGTATGAATGCGGACGGAGACGGACGCGAATCGCAACTCTAGTAACATCGCTAAAAATATCTAGTTCAGTTATTTAGTACCAACACTACCGGTAGTGAGCAAAAGTAACTGTTGTTTAAAACTGTAGCGCCGAACGTACCACATTTAATGTTCAAATGTCAGGTCTACAATTTACTTTTCAAATTCTCATGAATATTGCTTATTGATGAGTATGCTAATGTAAAAAAAGCTTTTGGGATGATTAATACATATCATTTATATATATTTTCTTCTTCTCATATATTCAAGTACTTCCATAAAATTAAGGCCTAATTCCATTAATTGTAGTTGAAAGTCTATCAATTCTCTATCATTTGCCATCTTATAGACTGCAATAATGTAAAGGTTAGATAAGCGTTCATTAAATGTGGTACGTTCGGTGCTACAGTTTTAAACAACAGTTACTTTTGCTCACTACCGGTAGTGTTGGTACTAAATAATCGAACTAGATATTTTTAGTAATGTTACTAGAGTTGCGATTCGCGTCCGTATCCGTCCGCATCCGTATGTATCTATGGGACCGGGGCCTAAGGGTCTGTCTCCATAGGGCCTGCCTGAGTCCGTCCGAGCCGGCCGAGATTTTTTATGGGCACGCCATCTCTATAATTTCGTGTTCATGCGTTTCTCGTATTGGCTGCGTCCGATCGGGCTCGTTTATGTAAACGCAGCCATTCACTATGAAACTCGCCATTGGATACGAAATTATAGAGATGGCGTGCCCATAAAAAATCTCGGCCGGCTCGGACGGACTCAGGCAGGCCCTATGGAGACAGACCCTAATGGTATATTTTTTTTTTTAAATCAATCATTTTTCTGCCAGGGTCGTTCCGATGTGATTCATTGTACAAACGCTCATGTAAAGCGTACTCGCGACGACAACAATAATTGGAAATAAATTACAACTTATTTTTCAACATTAATACGTTAAAGCTTTGATTCAACATCTATTCTTAATAATGTGTTGAAGTATCAACTACGAATATATGCATTAAAGCTGATGGTAGGCCGAAATTCACCTTAATTATAAATTAGTTTTTTTCATGAGATTATATTTTTTATCGTGAATGTAATGAAAATCTACAGTTTTGTGTAATAGTTTTTTGATTATCCAAAAGATAGCTTTAATGCATTACATTTTCAATAACTTGTCTTTAGTATACATGTGATAATATGTTGGAAATCATTGTGTTATTAAAAATAATAACCTGGATTTAAAGTTTTTGATTCTACTTTTAGGATAAAAATATATTTTTAAAAGGTAATCATGCTAAAGACTGTGACTATAAACAACACTTTGTTATCAGTATTAAGGATAAACAATATTTATCCTGTTAGATATGCACATCATATGTAAGTATATTTTTAATGTTGTGAATAACACCATAATTTCCTCAAATCTTATTCTTTTTTTTCAAAGATTACAGCTACTTTAAAATTAAATAAGTAATGTTTGTTGCAAGTTACAATTATGTCTTGTAGGTGTAAAATTTTGGTTGTTGGTGGTGGAACGGGAGGTTGTACAATGGCTGCCAAATTATCAAGAAAGTTTGACAAAGCACCAAATCATGTTATCGTTGTTGAACCAAGTGAGGTAAACGAAGATTTTTATTTTCTGTATGACTTCGGATATGTTTTTGTATCTATAGTCATATTATTTGCGATTCAGGTTCATTATTATCAGCCATTGTACACCTTAATAGGAGGAGGGATCAAGAATTTTGATGCATCAAAGAGATCAATGAAAGATGTCTTACCAGTAAAAGCTCAATGGTTTAAAGAGGAAGTTATATCATTTGAACCAAATGAGAATAAAGTAACAATTAGCAATGGAGATATTGTGCAATATGAACACATGATTGTAGCAATGGGCTTACAACTTTATTGGGATAAGGTTGGAATTAGAGTTTTAATTATTTCATGTAAATGATTATAATATTTCTTTAAATTTCTTATTATTTAGTTACCTGGCTTGCTAGAAGGTCTAAAAAATTCAGAATCTCAAGTTTGTTCAATCTATGGGCCTGATACTGTTTCCAAAGTATTTGACAAAATAAAAAATACAAATGAAGGAAATGCTATATTTACATTTCCAAATACACCTGTCAAATGTCCAGGAGCTCCTCAGAAAATTGCTTATCTTTCTGAAGACTACTGGAGACGAGTAAATTACATTTTACAGTAACTATTGATTGATAATTTAATTAATAGGGTCTTAAGAACAATTTATTTTACAGAAAAACAAAAGAAATAAAGTAAATGTTGTTTATAACACAAGTTTACCAGTTATTTTTGGTGTTAAGAAGTATGCAGATGCTTTATGGGAAGTTTGCAATAGAAGAAACATCAAAGTTAATCTTCAGACAAATTTAATTGAAATTAGACCTGACAAAAAAGAAGCTGTATTCCAAAATTTAGCTAAGCCAGAAAATAAGTATACAGTACAAGTAAATAAATTTTAGAATTTTATTTATATAGTGTAAAAATTATAAAGTAAAGAAGTGTTTGTTTATATTTCATTTTATTTTCAGTATTCTATGATACATGTAACACCACCCATGGGGGCACCAGAGATTTTGAAAAAACATACAATGTTGACAAATGAAGCTGGTTTTCTTGATGTCAACCCACAAACGTTACAGCATACTAAGTTTAAAAATATATATGGATTAGGTGATTGTACAAATTCACCTAACTCTAAGACAATGGCTGCTATAGGTATATTGAATTTTTCAAAAGCCTAAAATAATGTCAGTAATATTTTACATTAATGAATGCGTTATTGTTTTTACCTTTCAGCATCACAAAGTAAAGTTTTGTATAAAAATATTTTGTCTAACATAGCAGGAAAAAAAATGAAACATGCATACAATGGATATGCATCATGTCCTTTAGTAACGGCACCGGGAAAATGTATACTTGCTGAATTTGACTATAAATTGCAACCACAAGAATCTTTCCCAGTGAATCAAAGCAAAGAATTGTATTCCATGTATCTTCTGAAAAAATATTTTTTTCCATTTCTCTACTGGCATCTAATGCTAAAGTTGGTAATCATTTTGTTATGGCCCGTAATTTTATTATTTTATTAATTGATTAAATTTATTTCTACACTGCAGAGGATATTGGAATGGACCTGAAATGTTCAGAAAAATATTTAGTCTAATAAAAAAGAAAGATGCAATATCTGGAGCTATGAAACAGTAATTGTGATACTAATTTATGATCAGTAAAAACCAGAAGCATGAAAATGATCCACATTAGATATTAATCAAGTTACTGTTTAAGACTAATCACCATGATATCATGTAATTTATAATTTGCGTCCTGTGGTAGCTTTTACCAGTGATTATCTCCAATTTGTATGAATATTTTATATGAATATATATTTTATATCTTAATGCAAATCTATTAAAGCTTTTAATGTAAACAGTTTACAAATACATTTAAAAAAGTTTTATATATTTAAATAAATAAAGATTTTGAAGTTAATTTACAATTATTCATCTGGCCTTTAAATACTCGAATATATCGTTGGTTGTTTAAGAATAAAATTTTTCGCGCTCGTTGCGCGCGCAGCTAAAAAGCGTGGTAAACGAAACTGGAGCACTTGTCAAACGAAAAGATTGCTCCACAACAAAAATTATTTCCTCGAAGGAGTTAAATGACAAAGGAAAATATGTCTTTTCCCGCTACAAAGGCGGACGATACGGGTCAGGAAGGGCCAATTAGATGTATTTTCTTTTCGGAATTCCATCCAACGGCTGGTCCGAAAATTACTTGTCAGGTTAGTTTCTTGTTTACAATACTTTGATTTTATTTATTCGATCAATTTATTTAAAAAAATTATAAGAAAAATCATATATTTGCTACATTTAAAAGGTTTATGTTGTCTTTTCGTTTGTATTTGTAACTTATTCTTTCTGAAAACGAAATCAGCTGCTCGGGTCAAAGTGAACTTTTCACTACTGTTTATATTGTTTTTGTAGGTCCCAGACAATTTTATATCGAAGGATATTTTTGATAATGTCAGTGTTTACATTATTCCAAAAGCTCAACTTCAGAGAAGTACAATTACAGTGTAAGTAATAATTTATATATTAGGATGAATATCTGGAAATGATCGCGTCGATGAACCTATACATATAAGTACTCTGTGGAACGAAATGCTCCCCTCCTTTCCAGTTTGACCAGAAAATTACGTGCAACCGTACAGTAGCAAGATGATTGAACATTTACGTGATCCTTTTACGATCATTTTCCTCTTACTTTTATTGGTTTACGGTTACTTTTACATCACTCTCTTATATGCAATTCTAGAACGTTGAAGGACTGTAAAATACTAGGATTTCCCATCAAAATAGATAATAAGAAATATGCAAGAAATGCGTTCTACTTTAACCTCTGTTTTGTTTGTGATGCTGAGGCGAGAACAGTACATTACGAGCCGGTAGTTAAGAAAATGTCAGATTTTTTGGTGAGGATTTAATTTTGTTTTATTTAAAGAAAAGAGTTTTTTTGAATCATTTAATTATATTCAAATTGATCTTTGTTAAAGATGGCACTGGAGATAGAAAATTGCTTTTTGTCTGGCTTGGATGACAAAACAAGACTTTCTGAGATGTTGAAACAAGTAATGCATGATTTGAATCTTCATAAAATGTGCACTTTAACAGGTAAGAGAGAAAGTTAAAACATGAGATTATTGTAAACTTGCTTTATTTGATATTAAAAGTTTGATTGTGAATTCTTCAGAAGGTACAATGACATCGCATTTAAAAGTTGTAAGGCTAGCTCCAGAGCCCAAGCCAGTGCTTGATCATCAAGTACCAATATTTCTAGAAGGTAGGGAAGCATTTAGAAGCGATCAATGGGACTTAACTACTCAACAAGTGCTACCGTACATTGATGGTTTCAATCATGTTGCTCGTATAGCAGCAGAAGCAGATGTTGAGAATAATCTTGTGAAAAGCTGTGTACAAAATCTTGTGTGAGTGCAAGCAAGCCTTCTTTATTTCATGAGTTATGAAATAAAATGACAATTATCAACATTTTGTTCTTAATTCTAGTTACTATGGTGTAGTCACACTCATTCCAATATTTCAGTACGGTAATGTATACGCGACTACGCCGAAGCTGAGAGAGCTCGCTGAAAAAAAAGAATTGCAAATGCGATGCATAGAGTACACTTCGAAAACGCGTAAGTACAATGTCGAACTATTAAATATGTACGAGTTTTCTCCGATCGTCCAGGTGGTTGTATTGAATTGGTAATGTTGCTTCTCTCACATAGCCAGACAGCCAGCGTACTTGCGAGACATTTACCGCATGTACGCCTCTATGACACACGGAAGTAGCATGAGAGATCTGTGTCAACGACTGAATCCACAAAATTTGAGGATAAACGAAAGGAGGCTCGTACAATTTGGACTCATTGAAGGACTTATACGTCGTGTATACAAGGTAGCTCTAAATCGTTATTGATGTTATTTTGCGGTTGGATAACTCGAAGTAAATAATTTGTATCTCTCTGTTGCGCAGTATCCAATTCTATTGCCGGGTAGTACGAGCGAGGAAGGCCGTAATAATCCAGTTTACAAGCATTTCACAGGCACGAATAACTTGGATGAGATCTGCTGCAGTACAGGCCAGACAACTGCGCAAATCGAGGAAATTGTCGAGCGCGATCCCAGTGTAGTGATGTTGTGGAAGTAATCGTAGTGGCTTCAGGTACTAATGAAAGCTTGTTCATTGGCGCAGTACGTGCTGCTTTTATTTGTCGCTCTCGATCATGCGTTTGACCTCGTTTATGTAAACGTCTGGCACTTTATTCTCGCGCATCTCTTGACATTTGCGTTCCATCGCCTCGCGTAGGCGTCGTTTTCGCATCTCGCTCTCCGCTCGGATCGCTATACCTTCCTCGAACATCTTCTGTCGGGAAACTATCCTCTCTTTCTCTTTCTCGTTCACCTGCAATTTACGTCAAAGAACTTAATGAATTAATCCCCGATCGAACTCGTCCGACCGCCAGTCGCCAGCGATAAGCCGCGCAACGTTGGAGCACGTGAACCTCGACGATGCCGTGAAAATACACACGCAAGTCTTAATTGCAATTCCATATGGAACACTTGTTCGAAAACCCATAAAAATTTGCTTCTAGAGCGGGAGAGGAAGCACAGGACAACGACGCGAAAGACAATACAATTGATAGAAATCTCATCACCTGCTTGAGAATTTCGCTGCGATGGTCGAGCGCCTGCTTCCTCTTCTTTTCGCGCTCCTTCTCCTCGCGTGAGAGCGCCTCCTTCTGCATCGCCACGATCTTTTCGAATTCGCACTTCTCGCGCTCGATTTCCATTGCCTGCAGCCTGATCTTGTTATTGATCTGCTCGTCCCTGGCGCTCTTGAGCCTCTTCTGCGTTTCGGCGCGCCGTAGCGCCTCCTGCTTCTCGCGGCGTCGCCACTCGCGCTCGACTTCCTCCTGGACCCTCGCCGCGTTCAGCTCGTCGATCTGCGCCTGTCGATCGGCAGCGAAATAAGCGGCTGGTCGAACGAAGCTCGTACGCACTCGCCGCCTCGCCCACCTGCACTTGCCCGGCCAGCAGAGCTTGCTCGGCAAGTCTATCCTTCTCGCGCTCCTTCCTCAGCCGCTCCTGGCGCGCCTCCTCGAGCATGCTGGTCTGTCGCTCGGCCTTCTGCCGATGGAACTCCTGGATCCTGTCGGAGCAGCGGCGTCGAGTCAATGTCTCGGCGGAGGCGCGCCACGACAGCAGCACCTACCTGGCGTCGATCAGGCGTTCCTCCTCTCGCTCCATCCGTTTAACGTGCCTGAGCTGCTCATTGCTCTCGGCAAACTCGCGCCTCATCCTCTCTTGCTCGGCTTCGCGCTCGCGAGCCCTGGCCAGCTCCGCCTCCTGCTGGGCGACGCTGCTAAGATTGGCCAGTCGGCTCTCCTCGCGCTTGCGCTCGTACGCCAGCAGCCGCTCCTCCTCGTTCTCCTCGATCTGCTCCTTGAGTAGTCGAGCGAAGCGATGCCGGCGGGCCGCGCGCTCCTGCTCCTTGCGCTCCTCGGCTCGCAGCGCCGCCACCCTCTGCTGCTCCATCAGCTCGTTCGCGCGACGCTCCTCGTCGGCGTGCTCGCGCTCCAGCAGCCTCTTCTCGGCTATCTGCGCCGAGTCCGCTCCCGTCAGATGGCCACGCTCGCGTCACGCGGCCTCCCCGTCCTGCCTAGCCGACAGCTACGACCTTCGAGACGTACGCGATCGCACTCCGGGGGCCGAGATGTGTCTCTGGTCGAGATTTGCGCGGTTTTCGATCAGCGCGCAGCGTCCGAAGTTACCGCTGATTTCTGCTGTCCCACGCTCTCCGCCTCGCGTTCGCAGTATCTCGTGTCATTTCATCGCGTCAAAGGTTCAATTAGAAAGTCGGGCGTATCCGATCAAGCTCACTTTGCGTTGATTACCAGAACAGCGACGGCCACTTTCGACGCGAACCCCCGCGTGGCCTGTTTTCAGTTCGCTCTCAATTACCCCTTTTTGCAGTATCTCAATTAGTCGAGGAATTTAATAAAACATTCCGCGTGCGTACGCCTCTCTCGCTCTCTGTTCTCTCGTACTTTGTGGGTCGAGAAAAAACTCGGATATTAGTTTCGGCTGGCTGCGCTCGGTGGACGGAGGAGGGATCGACGAGGCACGCAGCTCGGATCAAAGAACGCGGATTGTCGGCCGCGCGGCGATACCTGAGCGTCGCGTATGGCACGGCACTTGGTCTCGAGTATGAGCTTGTTGCAGCGCTTGACCTCGTCTTGCTGCTCGAGCTCGAGGTCGCGCGCGCGCTGCAGCAGGCTCATGGTCCGGCGCCTCGCCTCCTCCTCGATCTCGTCCAGGCGGCCGGCTTGCTTCTCCCGCGCCCTCCTCAGGTCCATGCGCCGGATGCGCTCCTTCCGCGCCATGCTCTCTCTGCTCCGGCGGACAAACACACAGACCCGCGTGATCATCGAGTGAGCCGAGGGCGCCTCGCCCGGGGCGCGCGTACCGCAGCAGGCGCTCCTTCTCCCGTTCGGCGACGCTCAGGGCGGCCTGCCTCTCCTGGCGCGTGGGCTCGTGACTGCGCTGCACCAGTCGCGAGAACTCGCCGCTCGCGATGATGGCCGGCCTGGGCTCGGGCTCCGCCGACGGCACCAGCAGCTTGCGCTGGCCCTCCTTCTCCAGCACCCTCGTCACCTGGCACACGCCGGCGGCCGCGTTAGCTCGGCACTCGGCACTCGGCCAGCCCCGCACCCGCTCGCTCACCTCTTTGCCGTCGTAGGCGCAGCGCCTCAGGTGTATCGGCCGGCAGTTCAACACCTGCCGGCACTCGCCGGGCTTGTGAATCGAGTACTCGCCCGCCGGGAACAGCGAACCCGCCGATTTGGTCGACATCCTCCGCGAGGTTCGGCTCGCTCGCTCGCTCGCGCCCGAGAGACGCTTTCTAACCCCCCGACCGCGAGCTCGCGCTCTTTGTTTGTCGCCTAACCTCGCGGCCACGTCGACGAGCAGCGGCGACTCCTCGTTCAGCGCGAGCAGGCGGAGACTCAATGGTTGTTTGTTTGTTTGCAGCTGGACGCGGGACCACGAGCTGGAGCTCCGAACGCGGCTGCCGGCACTCGGTGTCTCTGGCACATTCAGGCGCAGCGCGACGCAGCGGGCTTGTCGACTGTCAGCGTCGCACGTTTGTTCGATACGAATCGGGCAACGTTGGAGGGACGATGCCACCCCGGCGCGAATCAGCCCGCGCGTCAGCCCGGCGGCACGGTTGGCATCGCTAGTCAGCCTCGGTTTTCACTCCCCCCCCCCCCCCCCCCCCAGGAGGAACGGAGTAGCGCTCGAGAAGCAACGCGCGCCTTCGCGAATATTAATTTGGCGCGCGCCGCACCGCTCTTCTGCGTTACTCCTGACAATATTGTACCAGCCTCGAAGACTCTCCAATAACAAGCCTGCAACAGTCGTAAATTATATATGTATATATATATATATATATATATATTCTGTAAATATAAAAAGAAGCAAGAAAGAGAACAAATAAAGCTGTGCGTATTAATTTTTGATACATGCAACCGAATTGACTTTATTGATGAGCGGCAGATCGACGCGCAATTTGCTTTCTCTGAGAAACCTATGAAACTATAAGAAGAGAAATAAAGGGCTGAAGAGCTGCTATGACATTACCTGAAAGCGGCGAGGATAGTCGATCAAAGTCGCAATTGGTATGCGTCTAGATTCTATGCTATACACGAACAATTGCAGCTTTCGCGCACTTGTCGTTCGAGACATCGTTTCGCGTGTCAACTGTAAAACAAAAAGAAAAAAGAAAACGCAGCACGAACGGAGCGATTTTCTGGGGAAGATGGCGCTAATCGCGCATCTATTTTTACAGTGATCGTGGCGAGAGAGGAACCCTGGGCGCACACGTGACGGGCTCGGCGACGGAAAGAGAAGCCGAGCGATGTGCATGGGTAATTATCTTATGCGCGCGGCCGACAAATCTGGCTGGCATTGTCATAGCCGCGACGAGAAGCGAGAGCTTGCGGGGAGCTTGGGCAAGGTGAGCCGAGGCTGTTCTATAAATAACCCTTGTGAATTATACAACTGCCGGCTATAGATCGGGCAGAGGGCTGTGTTATTCTTTTCTTTTTTCTTTTTCGCGGGTACACCGCTCGATACGTCGTGTTAATGCACTTGAAGCCGATGTCGATGACACCTCTTTCTCTCGCTCGCTCTCTCGTCGCTCTAAGCTGCGAGATCTCGATGCGTCGCGAGTTCGGTGGTTTTGGCTTCACCGAGCGAGATCAGCGCCGTACTTTTCGTAAGCTTCGGCAATGAGCTCTAGCTCCGGAGGAGAAGCTCCGAAGCTCCGGCTGGATTAGTCAGAGGCAGAAACCGAGAGCGAGCAATCGGCTTTATCTGCGCTAGAGTGCAGACAGGAATAACACGGTACGAGCACGGGAGGAGCAACGTCGAGCCGCTGCTTGGATTACCCTTGTCGTTCGTCGGGTCGTAAACCGGCGGTTTTTCACGAGAGCATGCAGCGGCCCCCGTATGAAAAGAAAACGCACGTACAATACGTAAGACGATGTTTCGCGCTGCATTCTCTCGTAAAGTTTGTATTTGCCTGCATTTTTAATAAAACCTGGCCTCGCGCTCACGTGAGCTTTACGATTGCATCGCGCGTGTGACGAAAAGAAGAAAAACGTTGTTGTATTTGTAAACAGAGCGCGGGATGGTGTATTCGTGTCGCGGATCGTCTGTAAATGCGCTTCTTATGTACAAAATACGCGGTGAAAGTTTGTAATCGCTCGCACGCGATGTCATTATTCTCGAGTTGTAATGGCAGCACTGATTTGCGAATGTAAGTACACTTGAGTACTATACATTTGCCAGCGTCGATCGAAAAGTAAGAGGTGAGTAATCGAGCTGTCCGTTTCTTTTATTGTAATGCACATGCGGAATGAGACGTAGGGCAAAGTTAGAGAGAGAGAGAGAGAGAGAGAGAGAGAGAGAGAGAGCTCGCTTAATTGAAATCCGTTATTACGCGAAGGGAAGATAACCTATTCGGTGATCGAACTACGGTAGATATCGCGTATCGTATAGCTGAAGTGCTATACGTGCCCGGCCGGATGAATAAATAGCAGTTTGATCCATTATGTGTGCGTAGTTTCGTCGAGCCGCGGCGCGTCGAATAAAGTGAATAGTTAATGAGCGAATTGATCGACGAGCCTGTGTGTCCGTGCGTACGTGCATACACGCACGCGCGCATTACAGGAACGAGCACTCGAACGCGCCGTGAGGTGCGCGTATCCTATTAATTTCTCGCGGCAGTGTGTATACGCGAAATCAATTAACCAGCGCGTAATTAGGCCTGACGAGCTGGCATCGCGCACATTAGCATCCATTATGTAGAGACGGCCAAACAAACAAAGAAGGCGCAAGGAGCGCGAACGACGTTGCGAGTCGATAATGGTGCTCGGCGCGCCGCTGAAAATGACGAGGTGCGCGGCTAATTAAAATCAGAGGAACGCGAAGTCAATGTTGCCGATTCGACGTGCGAAGCTCGTATCCGTTCGCGCGAGCCGTGGGGATGCTCGTTACTTCGATGCCAGTCGTTGCGTTTGCATTCGGATCGCCGTCGGGCTCGTACGAGTCGCGAGGAGCGCACTGCTGACGTCGCGTTTCGCGCGGCGACGACTATTCGATTGGCGCGCGACTCGCTCTCCTATATCGAGAGACGACTGCGCAATTACCGCACGCGCGAGCACTTCTGACTTCGACCCCACCGAGCACCAAGTCGATCGAATAAGATTTGTTTTGCGCTCCGTCTCTCTCTCTCTCTCTCTCTCTCTCTCTCTCGTTTGCTCGCTCATTTCTTTCGGTAATTGCGCACAGCGTTGATCTCTGGAAACTAAGCACGCGCACGATCGAATCACCGTTCGACGCGAGCAAACGAAGCGCAGATCGTACCTCGTCAAACAGACGCGAGGCGTTGCGCGAAAAGCATCGTTGCTCGCGCTGGAACGTCCATAATTCGCCGGTAGCGCTACGAATGTTTTCCGTCCTCCTCGCGGCTGTAAAATGAGGGCTCGTCTTCTTCCTTGAAACTAATCGTATTATTATCGGGTTCGCGTTTCCGAAGCAGCTCGTTTGTCTTCCTTCGAACGCTCGGGGGAGTTCGGCCGAGAGAAACCTCCATACCGCCGTACGTTTAATTGATCTCGCAGGAGCAAACGTAATCTTCGTAGAAGTTACTAACTTTTGCGAAAAAAAAAAAAATTGAACTGCTCTTTTTGGGATTCAATAGGACAATAAATGCGTTGTCTCTTTGCGCTCCGCTTTCGCATCTCGAGAAATTCATATAACACGTTTGAAAATTGTAAGTAAACTTGAGCTTAATCCGGGAAAGAAAAGAGGCTTGCACGCGTCTTACGATATGCGCCTAAGCGTGCATACATAAACTTCCACGCGAAAACGTTATAATTATCAATTCTACCGTCATGTAATGAATTTTGAATTCAACGCACGTGAATTACCAGAAAGTAATTAAATAACAAAAAACGCCTACATTTCGTGGCCAAGACTTTCCTGTAAAACGTTCTGTTTCATCATCTTCTAATCACTATCTTTCGCGCTCTTATCGTTTCTCTCTCTCCCTCCTCCCTCCCTCTCTGACCCGGAAGCTCCTCGTCGAAGTATGTGTGCGCTTCTCGTCGGCGATAAGTCGCAATTAAAATTAGCTCGATCGGCGTTGAAACGGAGTGAAAAGTCTCCCTGATTTACCCAATTCGCGCGACCTTTCACCGAATAGACAACGAGGCGCGATAACGCGTCGCAATAAAATAAATGCCGACCAATCGCGCATGATTCTGTAACGACGTACACGCGCACGCCAGCGAGGATCGCTCGTTTTTCTTCCTTCAGCCGATAACAACAGCAGCAGCAGCAGCAACATCAACAAAAAAGTGATTGCGCTTGTACAAGCTCGACGATCAATATTTAACCAGGGGAAAGAAAAAGTCTTCGATATCTGTCTCGGCGTCGCTCCCCTCCGCGACCCCTCGCCGACGCGCACAAACACGCGGCTCGCGCGCAGAAGCGAGTCGCGATCGTCGAAAAATCGTCTTGATTCGACATGTGCGCAATGTTTCGGCCGTGCGTTCGCTTACGTAAGGCGCTCGGAGTGAATGGAGCGCGTTATCGCGCGTCGGCTTTTGCGACGCAGGCCGCGGTCCGACTCGTCGCCCGCGTCGTCGTTGGGACTCGCCGAGGCCGACGGGCACGGCGCGCGCCCGAATCCCAGCTCCGCCGCGTCCCCGCGGAGATCTCGCGGCGATCGGATGCACCCGGTGGCGGCGGCGGCGGCGGACCGGGGCAGACGAGCCCGCCACGGGGAGAGAGAGAGCGAGGCGACCTTTGACCACCACGTGGCGCACATGGATATGGGGGAGGCGTCGGCGGGGCGCTTGCGCGCGAGAGCTCGCGAGTCAGTCCGGCGCGCGGGCTCGGAGATACGTCAGTCGAGCTCGGAACGCGGCTGACATTCGCGTGTCGCGCGCCGCACTCGCCGCAGCGCCAGCCAGCCAGCCAGCCAGCCAGCGCGCGATCGACGATACGATGATTTGCACTGTGCCGAGCAACATACGCCGAAGCATCGCAGCCGCGCCGAGCAAGAGCCACAGCGACACGCCGCGTTCGAGCAACGACAAGAGCGACCGGCTGCACCTGATCGTGGCCGTGCTCAAGCTGCGACTGTACCGGCGCCGCTCGTACCGCCTCGACGAGTGAGTCCGCGGCGGCGGTGGTGGCGGGCGCGCGCGCGCTGGTGCGCCGGTGAAGTGCGCGCGATGACGACGGGCCGCCGCGAGCGCGCGCCCGAGTGAGCAGCGAGCGCCCGCCGAGCAGTCGTAGCGCCAGCCAAGATTGCGCGGACGAGGAGCGGCCGGAGCAGGGGCGCTCGGATGAGGCCCCTGGTCAGTGCGACCGAGCAGCTGCGGCGAGTGAGGCGCCAGCCCAAGTGACAGGACATGGTGGAGCTGGTGGTCGCGCCGGAAGAGAGCAGCCAAGTCTGCGCCACAGGTGAGCTTCGACGCGTCGCGCGCGCGCTGTCGGCGGGGATTGGCGTGCGTACCGAGCGGCGCGCGCGGTCAAACGAGCGCCCGTAGCCGAGGGAAGTTGACTTGGTCGCGCGAGCGCTCGCGAAAGTCCGAGAGGAGCGGCCGGGACCGGACGCGCGGGAGGCGAGCGCCTCTCGGGCAGCGAACGCTCATCCGTCCGGATATTTTCGTCGTGAAGTCAGCTCCGATAATCTACGAGCGATAATAAAGCTGGCGACCGCATCCGCGCGAGCGCTGTTCTATCGGGCGCCTTTGCGCCGTCCGTTCCTTCTCCGAAGACGCAATGTTTTACGTGTTCGCTCTCGCAGGCCCCGCGCTCACGGGAGCAGGCCATTAAAATGCAAATGTTTCGATTGTCGAGGCAGATCGATCGGTTGCATTTCGTTGCTCCGCGAGCAAATCAGCCGGCACGGCAGACGAGGGATGAGGAGCGCGACACGTGGCCGCGAAAGCGCGCGGACCCGTCGCGAGCGGCACGCTCGAGCTCTCGACGAGAGGTTGGCCGCGCGACGGCCTAGATTTTTCCCTGTCGCCCTTGTGCCGCGGGGCCGTTCGTCGCCGTTCTTGCTTGGTGCGCCGCGCGTCACGTGTACGCGCGCGAGTGCGCACGTCGCTCGCGCAAAAATGTGAGTGCGCGCTCGCGTATCTCGGCTCTTTTGTGCAGGCGCGCACGATAGAACACGCGCGCGTCCCGCACGGACGCGTAAAATAACAATACTCATCGATTCACGTCCACGCCGATAAAACTCCGCGTGGATATCGGTGCTACAGTGCGCGTTATTTTATACCGCGTCGATAATTTCACGGTAGCGACACGCGATCGTCCTGATCCAAAGTTAATCGCGTGTCGCCAAACAATTGGCCCGCGCGCTGGAAGAATAAAAGAAATGAGGAAGGAAGAGGGAGGACGGACGGAAGAAAAAAAAAATAAAACAAGCCGAATCAATCGATCGGCTTTATTGTATTTTCATTAGCTACAAGAACTTTCCTAGTCGTTTCGATAGTCAACAGAGTGCAACTTTTTCCCTCCTCCGCCCCTCGAACGACGCGCAGGCAAGGAAACTGAGGCAGCTAACTTGCTCGCGTAAAGCTATACACAGAGAGCGATAAAGAGAGAGTGAGAGAGAGAGGAGTTTATCATTTATTCACGGCACACGGGTTATAGCCGCTCGGATCTACCGACGAAGAGAGCGAGAGATAAAAGCTGCGCGCACTTGGAAAGGCGAGCTTGCGCGCGATCGCTAGATTTTCCGCGTAAGCGGCACGACCTCCGCGCGAGATGTTTCCAGCAAGATGCTGGATCGCATCGGCCGAGCTGTCGCGGAATAATCGAGCGCGGGCAGCAGAAGGATTCGCAATTAGAGCTGCTCGTTATCGCGACGCGAAAATGCCGAGCGGCTAGAGGCAGAAGAACTAGGCTGACGCGCTATCTGCAAAATTGCAAAATTGCGCTGACGTGGCCATCGCAACGGGGTTAATGACGTCACATTCTGCCGAGCGACGTTCGCCAATTACGCGAAATTGTCGCATCGACGAGCGTTCGACGTTTTTAGCCTTTCCCGCGCGTACGGAGTCGCGCGATGACCCGAATGATAGTCCAATGCTAATACTTATTAAGGGATTGAGATAAGGGTAATGGCCCGAGATAACGCGAGCGAACGAGTGCAATTACGCCCGATAGCGTATATTGCCTACGTGTGTATTTTATATAATGGCCGACGGGTCCGTTGCGCGCGCGTCGAGTGCGCTCCGTTCGAATCGTCCTCGCCGTCCTCGTCGACGCGCAACCGACTCTCGCGCCCGAGCGCGACGTTACCTCGTCCTGGCGACGACTCGCCTCCACCTGCGAACAACAGTTGCCTCGCGCCGATCCGTCGGCTTTCCGTTTTTCTTTTATTCCTCTTTTTCAAACTGCCGCGTTATTACGAAGCGCTCCCCGTCGGCTCTCGCGCGTGAGTCCCGCTCTATAAAATTACTCGCTCGAGAGAGCCAATCGGACCGCGGCGCGTGTCGCGTCCAATTATTCCGGCTCACGGCGACTCCCTACTCCCCGACGATCGAGCTTCCGATTTTAATTGCCGGCCGACTGTAAACGCCCAAAATAATTATCGAGGAAATTCGATGCGGCTTCGAATAACCGTTGCGCGCACGGCAGACAAGAAAAAAAAGAAGCAGGAGAAAAATCGAGCGATATGCTTATATACCTCGAGCGCCGTAACTACAGCCCGCAGAGAGAGAGAGAGACGAGCCCTAATTGAGCATGATTGCATCGCATTAAGCCGATATCATTACGCCCCGCCGATAATTTCAGCTTATCGTCTGTATTTTTATTTTCGTCTGTATATAAAGAAACGCCAGTTTGGTTCTCTGCTTAGACGGCGCGGGCCTGTTGACGGCGAGCAACGCGAGAGATCGACTGCGATCCGAATGCGCGCAAGTTTCAGCGATCGCAGCGTCTCCGTTATCTTCCGCCGTGATCGTCGCCTTGCAGCGAACGAAAGCTTCCCCCCCCCCCCCCCCCCTCCTGCCCCGACATCGCCGCGTGACTTACAAATAACCTTTCGCGTTAGCGCGAAAGCATCGTGTTTTCTCTGGGAATTCATGAGGCAAACACGCGGCTGCGCTCGAGGATGAGTAAGTAATACCGAAGGTTTGTTTGTATTTCACGGCGACGCGCTTAGCGATGACACAAGTCAATAGCCGTCGCGCGCGGCGAGATATAAACGCGCGGCACGGTGATCGTTGTAGCCGCGCGCGCGGCGGAGGGGCCGCCGCTCGAATCTCAGCGGGAAGCAAGCGTTCGCGTTCCGGCGGCGATAGTCGGGCGCGGATGCGCTTCGTTCGGCGCGACGCCCGAGAGGGAGAGCAGTACTCCGGCTGCGCCCCGACCCGGTTCGAGGCGGTCCCGGAGGCCGCCGTCGTGCGCGAGTCATAAATAATTGCAGGCGCCGCTGAGCGCTGCAGCGCGCACTGCATACTCGCGGGCGTTTAGTTGCAATTGCGAGAAACGTGAATTGTTAACCAGGGCCGCGCGCTCGAAGGCGAACACGTCTCCATTATTCATCCGTACGCTGGTTGTAACGACAACGACGTCTAGTCGCCGGGGCAAGAGCCAGCCGAGACGCGTCCGACGGCGAAAATCGACGGAAAACGCGTGGCTTTGCGCGCGACTGTCCCGATCGGCGCCGCACTCGACTTCGTCGTCTCTCTTCCGCTCCATGGCTACTTTTACCTCGCGACTTCGCGATGAGCGGCGGAATCACGGCGACCAAACAAGCAAACAAGCCGTCGAGAGATTCGCGCGCGAAGTCGTTCCTAGGACTAGTCGGAGCGTCGTTCGAGCGTGTCCGCAAAAATAGAAGAGGGATCGCGTCGATCAGCGAGATTCGCGTGAAATCATTTGGCAAATAAAAATAGAGAGAGAGAGAGAGAGAGAGAGAGAGAGCGAGCAGACCGTCGCTGTTTGCCGGAAGAACCAACAAAGCGCTCGCGCGCGGCGCGTATGTAATCGGGCTTAATAGAGCGATTACGTGGCGCGAGCGGGGAGGGGAGCGCGGGGCAACATTTGAAAAATACATTGGCGCGGGGCTAAAAACAAAGGCCGCGCTCGTGAATGATTGAGGCGGGCGCGGGCGAAATCTGCGGAAGAGAAGACGCGCGCGTCAATAATAAATGGGCCTGGGTCCGGGGAAGACGAGCGGACAGAGCCCGCGCGGCGCGTTCGGCGCGTTATACTTTAGCGCGGCTCGGTTAATGCATTTATGAGAGAGCGTCGCGACCGCGCGGCCGGCTGCCGCGACGGCCGGAAGCAATTACGCCAGGCTAGACGAGGGGCGGCCCCGAGGAGCAGCCGGCCGCGAGACTAGGTGAACGGAGGGGTGCCGACGCGATCGTCCTCGTCCGCGCGCCCCCACCCGCGAGCGGCGCACCGCCGCCTGACGTCGCTCGGCGCGCGCGCCCCGCGCCACAAGCCCCGGGAGCCCCGTCCGCGGTCGCCCGGCCGCCCGCGATGCTCGACCCGCTGCCGGCGACGAGCCGCCGGGCACTGACGAGCCACTCGCCTCCACAGCAGACACGCAGCACGGCGCCGGCCGACGGCGCCAGCCCTCGACGCCGGCCACGACGACGGCGACGACGACGACGCCGACGACGACGCCGACGACGACGACGACGACGACGACGATGCTGCGGGAGCCGGCGGCGCGCCTGCCGGCAGCGAGCATCAGCCACGCCGCGACGGCGCTGGACTGCTCCGTGCAGCCGAACCGGAGCTTGCCGCTGCGGCCCGCACCGCCGGTGCCGCGCCGCACCCACTGCCGACCTCAGCCACAGCAACAGCGTCGCCTGCTGCCGTGCGACGACCGCGGCTCCGGTGGCGCCGCAGCGACCGCCGAGCTCCAAGACCATCGACGGAGGGAGAGCGCCGCTTCGGACTACGGTAAGCGCGCGCGTTCGCGGAGACAGCGAGTTCGCGATCGGACGGCCGACGCGCGGGACGCCTCGAGACTCGGATCTTCGGATCTACGCTCGGCGGACCGGCTCGCCGGGCTTAGGCGGGCGACTGAGGAGGTCCGCGCCGCCCGTCGCGGCTTTTATACGAGCGCGAGCGAATCGCTTATCGTCGCGGCTTATCAGCGCCTCGGCCGCGCTCCTCCCGCCTGCGCCTCGGCCCCACTCGAGCGCCGAGCGAGGCGCGCTCCCAAACGTACGTACACGCGCGGCGCTCGCGGGCCGCGCGGCCCGCTGCAGTTTTTGCTCGGGCGAGCCGTCAAGAGGAGCGTGTCCTCGCGCTCGTCGGTCGCCGCGACAAGTGCCGCGGGAGCGAGCGATAACGCGCGGCCACGTAACCGCTGCTGCGATCCGTCCGCGGGGCACGTGCGCGCCACGAGGGACACAGCCCTGCCGCCAGCTCGCCTCCGCGCCACGGCCGGCGTCCGCGCGGACGCGGGCGCCACGTCCAAGCGAAGGTGATTCAGGGTCGATGGCGCAGGTGACGCGTGAGTGGCCGCCCGTCGCGGCATTACGTAACTGCGCGCCAAGGCGCCAAAGCACGTCGCCCTCGTGCACCGACGCGGGTGTCGCTTCCGAGGTCGCGCCTCGCTCGGGGAAGCCGTTCGTCGAACAATTACGCGGCCACTGGCGCGGAATCAACGCCAGCGCATATTATCGGGACAACCTCCCCCTCCCCTCGCCCCTCGCGGCCCGCGCACCATTATCGTACGCGCCGTGCGGACGTGTGTGGATGTGTGTGAAGCACGCGTTCGCGGAAACACGACGTCGTGACTCGCTAACAGCGACAGCGGCAACACTAGACCGACGCGACGATCCAAACTTTCTTCATTTTCCCGCAATAACTTTCGTCGGCGGGCAGGATCGAGGCTGGGCGCCGATCGAAAATCGATCGTTCGTTTGGCCGCAATTACGGCCCTGATCGTCGAACGATAGAAGTTAGCGTTACCACAACAAACGCCCGTCCCGTCGGAAACGCCCGCGCTCAACGACCGCGCTCAACGACCGCGCTCAACGACCGTTCACACTGGCAGTACATTAATCAGCGGTACCGGGGCGATTTACCCGGGACGATGCCACTGTTAGCCCGATCATCGCGGCGACGTCGCTGGCAGTCTGCTCGAACAAACGCAACGGACGCGAGCGCTAATTGGCCTTTTCACATTGCCGACACGGTCACGCTGACAGTCGTGCAACGTGGCAACGATGTTTAATCGCACTGCGTATGAATTTCAGCCAAAGAGCCGAGATACCAGCCGAAGAGATACCCGAGCCAGAACGCGGAGAGTTGCTCGTTGTCGGCAGCGGCGCGCAACGGCGATGGGCCGCGCATCATCAAGGACATCGTCGTGGACGCCACCAAAATGGTACCGCCGCTGAGACTGAAGAAGCTAGCCGCGGCTGGTCAGCAGCAGCAGTCTCAGCCACAGGCAGAGCAGAGGCAAAGCGAAGACGAGTCAAAGTACTGTATCGTCAAGGAGTCGACGAGTGCGTCAGGTGGCGAACCGACGACGCTGAACGAGCTGAAAATGGGCGGTGAGAGAGTCGTCGGCGACGAGCCGAAGAGCATCGAGATCGTCATCCCGTCGATACCCGAGCTCGGCATCAAAGAGACGCGGACCGACATGAGGATCAACGTGGCGCAGGACAGTTCGGCCAGCAGACCGTTCATCGTCAATTACGTGCTCTCCAACGACTGGTTGGTATCGCGTCGATCGACCGGACGCCGCTGCTCGCCCTTGATCTCTCTCTCTCTCTCTCTATCTCTGCCTACTGCAGCAAGTACCCCACGATAGTGCCACTGAACGCGAAGATGCCGGGCCAGACCATGCCCACGCCCGAGCCGGCGGGCAGCGGCCGCGGCGGCGGCAAGTCCGAGCCAGTCAACCTACCGCCGAGCCCGGCGAGCAGCAGCGACAAGCTGTCGGTGCGCTCGATGCCGCTGCTCGGCCTCGAGGACGCCGACGAGGTGCAGATCATCCTGACGACGGCCTCGCACGAGAGCAGCCCGTGCAAGTCGAACGCGGCGAGCAGCCACAGCGGCAGCGAGGTGAGCGTGTCGGAGCGCCGGCGCCGCTGGTACGTGCGGCGCGAGCAGCTGCGAGAGAAGTTCCGCGAGCTGCGCGCCCAGGCGCTCGAGATGCGGACGCAGATCGACGCGTCGCGCAGCGTGCTGCCCGAGGACAGCGCCGACCGGCCCAAGTTCCAGACTATCATCGACGACTGCGACGCGCGCATCAACGACCTGTCCGCCAAGCTGCGCAAGCTCAGCGAGGCGACGTCGGCCGAGCGCTTCGACGCCTACTGCGAGGAGACCGGCGAGGACAAGGTCTACGACGATGCCGACGACGGCGAGGACGACGTCGACGACGACGACAACGACAACGACGACGACGAGAACGAGGCGGCCGCGCCGACGCCGCCGCCGCCAGCGCGCAGGCGCTCGTCCGCCGACGAGTGCCGGCGGGTCGCCGAGGAGGCTGCCGTCGGCCCGAGCGACAAGATAGCCGCGCGGTGAGTGTCTCTTATCGGGCGCGATTGCGCTGCACTGGCTCTCGCCCTGCTTCTCGCCCGCGCTATCGGAGGCAGAGCCACTCGCTCGCGCTTATCAGTCCAGCGCGGCGCGATAGCTAACACGTGTAGCGCTCCCGGCGAGATCGAGTAAACAGCGCCCGAAAAGCGCGTCCGAGGACTGGGCGCCGAGGACTCGGCGAAGCGTCGGCTCGCGATAACGCCCCGTGCTCTTCTGTTCGAACGCAGCTCTGGCGAGGCGGGCAAGGCGTCGCAGGCGTCGCAGGCGTCGCCGCTGGCGGAGCCGCAGAGGAGGACGCCCAACGGCTACTACGCAGCGATCCCGAGGGAGCTCGACAGACCGACCGGCTACGTCGTCCGGCCCGCGGTGAGTCTCAACGCCGCTCTCCTTATCAGTCCTCCGCTCACTTCTGCGTCTCCTCGCCCGCAGCTCGACCGATCGAGCCTCCGATAAGACGCCAGATAAGATACATCCCGAGGCGAGAGTTAAATCGCGATTCGCGCTCTAGAAAGATGCTTATCGCGAGCGAGCGCTGCGTGCCGTGCTTCATCTCGGCTCTTTGTGCCGCGAGTTTAATCAGCTGCCGGCTTTCTAAGCGTCTTCTTTCTTGATCGTCGATCGCGAGTACGCGCTCGCTCGATTGCGCTCTTCGTTCACTGCTCTCTCTCTCTCTCTCTCTCTCTCTCTCTCTCTCGCTCGGCCACCAATTACACTCGGTTATCTGCCTCTTTGGCGTCGCAGCTTCGTCTGCCCGCGTCCCAAGTCATTCGAGTCGCAATTGACTGGCGCAGAACCCGAGCGTGATCAAGGAAACCCGGCCTTTTTATCTTGTCGCAGAAAGCAGTGAATGGCGTAATAGTGGAGCCACGAGCCTCGGCGCAACAGCATTATCAGCGTCAGCAACAGCAACATCAGCAGCAGCAGCATCAGCAGCAGCAGCATCAGCATCAGCAGCAGCAGCAGCAGCAGCAGCAGCATCATCATCAGCAGCAGCAACAACAGCAACAGAAGCGCGGCTACTCCAGTTTTCTGATAGACGAGCTGAGCGCGGCGCCGCGAACCAGCGCCGCGCGGGTGCCCGCCAACAGCCCGCGCGAGGCTCTCGTGCCGGGGGCGTGGGTTGAGTCGCAGCCCGGCGCCAGTGCCGTCGACGCGGACAAGAGGCCTCTCGATCTGGCCACCAAGAGATCGGCCTCGCAGGAGGAGCTGATCAAAGAGGATCGCAGGAAACGGAGACGAGGTTGCCCATCCTCTCTTTACCGCCCATGCCCTTTGGAATTTGAACGCCGAGCCGCCGCGGCATCGCTGGGACAGCGCGCGAATATCCGATATAGGAAGGCCTCCGACGAATCTCGAAATTAATAGCGAAACAATGAGGGCCCGCCGATACCGCTCCCCGTAGCCCTCCCTGCCCCTTAATTGCTCGTCCGCTTGAATGCGCCGGAGCAAAATAATTATGTATCGGATTACCGGGGCCGTTGCATTACGTCTTCATGCGGCGCAACGTTATTACGACATGCGCATCTCCGTACATAGGAGAAAGTATGACGTCGATGCGGAAAGCCCTTGATCCGATTTCCTCGCTTTCTCGTTTCCTTTTGTCACCACTGTATCATTGATAGCGCGTTTTATATTCTTTTTTTTTTTTTTTTTCAATTTCGCGCAGTTCGACACCGACTCCGTTGATTTAATTAAAAGAAGAGTATTCTTCACTCGGAAGCGCAGCGGCAATTAAAAAGAAATTAGCCACGAGTGGCAATATCGTTACTTTACCCCCTCGTGCAGGAAACAATACGAAGCATTCGCTAGAATACTCGATTAGCATGTCGAGCCCTCCCTACTCCCTACGTTGCTCTCTCGTTCTCTCTCTCTCTCTCTCTCTCTCTCTCTCTCTCTCTCTCTCTCTAACTTGATTTACATCCAATTGAAGTAGCCATGGCTTCGAAGTTTAGCACTGCTGCTGATGAAAGTAGAGAATCGTATACATTAATTTAATCAAAGTTTGAATCGACTTGTGACCGCCGAACACAATTGAACTTATGCGTTTGAATTCATTCGATGCCTTCGTCCGAGACGAAAAGCAACGCGGCTCATTTGATCGCGTTATTTATTTATTTATTAATTTTGGGAATGAAGCTTGTTTAAATGAAGAATCGAATCGACCGCGTACCGGAAATAATGCTGTTGAATAGCGCCGATACATGCTATACCCTGAATAATACCTATTGAAATTGCCGAGCGGGCTTCGCGAAGTGAGATTAAAGGAAGAGCACAATACACCAAATAATAATAATACGGCCAGCCCTGCGCGCAATTTCCACGATGAATTTTCAAATCAATGCGCGCGAGCGCGAGCTCGAATATACTGCTAATTAAATTCCGATTTGATCTGCAGCGGATGTTTTTCTCTATTCTAGGCCAAACGCGAACGCGATTCTAAGCCAAACGTGAAACTGGCGCCGCATCGGGATCGCCAATTACCTTGGCGAAGCCCCGAGCGCGACTCTCGCGTTCCGTGAAAAGCAGAATTGCGCCGCTGAAAACTTATTTACTCATCTTTCGCGAGTGCAATCTCGACAATCCAATCTTCGGCCGTGCAAGTCGACGAAGCCGCACTTCATAAAGTGCAATGGATCCCAACTGTTGTTCGGGCCAAACCGAACTCGGCCTGTTTCTGTCTTTTGCGTCATTGCCGACCGACGCGATGCATTTATGCGCGCCGGAGCTTCGAGACGGGGCAAGCGTTTGGGCTCGCTCGGCCGGAAGACGCAAAACCAACTCTGTCGTTCGCATTTCAGTGTCGGACGTGTCAAGTCACTGGCCGGCAGCGGCAGCATTCCTGCCCGCTCAACCGTTGATCCATCCGCAGCAGCAACAGCAGCAACAACAGAATCAGCAGCAGCATCATCATCAGCATCATCATCATCATCATCATCAGCAGCAGCAGCAGCAGCAGCAGCAGCAGCAGCAGCAACAGCAACAACAGCAACAACAGCAGCAGCAACAGCAGCAGTTGCCATCGTCGCCGCAGCGCAGTAGTCGCGAAGTATTCCCATTAGCTCAGCAAGCGCCACAAATTTATCCTTACGTACCGGAGGCAACGATTTGGTCACCAGGTGGGATAGTGGCTCAGCACCTCGAGCAGTCGACAAATCTGACCGAGCGTATCGTTCGCACTCACGACTACCGTGCGCTGTGGCACGACAAGTCGATGTCGAGTATCGTCAACGAGAGACAGTCGCTGCCAGGCGACTACGCGCTAGCCGTGCAGAGGGTACACGAGAGCGCCGTGACGCCCGATCAAGTCAGTGCATCAGACACCTCTCTAGAAACTAGCCCTCACCGGGTATCCGTCGCTGCCGTTCGTCTGGCACGTTTCATATTGCACGCGACGCGAATGGGCACGTCGAACGCAGCGAAATTCACAATCGACCGAGTGCTCACGAAATCCATGTCCGCGTGTGCCGACGCAAGCAGGTGAAGCCGCAAGATATCGCAGCGGCCAAGTCCCAGCCAGCGCTGATCCAGCACCAGGCAAAAGTGCTGAGCGAGATAAAGACCCCGGGCCTGAAGCTGCTGGAACAGGCGGCGGCGAGCGTGAACGGCAGCGTGGACCATCAGAATCAGCAGCACCAGCAGCGACTGCTGGCCGAGCAATTCCCGAGCTTGCGCATGTGGGTGGACGCGATAGTGAAGAGGCAGACGAGCGAGGGGGGCGTCGCGCTGAACAAGAACGAGGCCGGCGACGGTCGGCAGCACTCGCAGCAGGCTTACTACCAGGTAGGTGCAATCGCGCGGCCCCCGCGCGCGCGCCAACGTTTCTCACCAACCTCGGCGATGCCGCAGATCGCCGTGCCGACAGTGTATAAGCCGATGCCCGTGGCGGCCAGCAGCGAGTTGCCGCCCGCGGTGCCGACCAGTTACGCGACCAACGGAGTGCCCGTGCGAGGCTGGCCGCCGGCCGGCGGCGCCGAGACGCCCGCGCGACAGGTACATCAGGCGCAGCCGAGCGCCAGCCAGGTCGCCGCGGCGCAACGCCACCAGCCCTACTATCCGACCGCCATGGCCCTACCCTATCCGCACAAGTTCCCGGTAAGGTCGTCGCGCCTACGGGGCGTCGTTTCGTTTCGCCCGCTCTTGACCGCCGCCCTGTCGCTTGTCGCATTGCCAGTTGGAGCTCTACCAGAAGGCTCCGGCGCTGAGCTTCCCGAGCGCCTATCAGTACGCCGCGCCGATCACCTACGCGCGCCTGTCGGGCGGTGCGCTGGAGGCCCCGGCCACCATCACGTCGCAAAGCCGCGTGCCGCCGCTCATCCCGCTGGCGCCTAACCAATCGCCGTTGGCCAGAGTGCAGCCGCAGTGGGAGCCGGACAAGCGCGGCGCGGCGCTGGCCCTACCGACGCCCCAAGCACCGGCTCAGCGCCACCACCACCACTTCTACTCGCCGCCGCCGGGGCCGCAAGCCACCACCGCACCGGATCCCCGGTACGGCAGACGCGCCAGCCTGGCCGACTACGCCAATCCGATGTTCGGCGCCGAGCAGGCCGCGCGACTCAAAGAGGTTTACGAGCAGCAGCAGAGGCACTATCGTCATCAGCAACAGCAGCAGCAGCAGCAGCAGTCGGCGGCCGAGCAAGCCACCAGACAACAGCAGCAACAGGCTGCGGCGAGGGCAGTCGCAGCCCCGAGTAAGCCCCAAGCTTACGTCCAGCAGCAGCAGCAACCGCAAGCGCAGAGCGCGACGAGGAACGGTGAGAGCTTCGTTCGTAACGCGTCGCCCTTTCATCCTTCCGCCGCTTCTGGCCCCAGCTACGCGTTGCCACATTGCCGCACGCCCGTCGCTTCCACGTCGAGCGCCAATTGCATTTCGCTTCTCTCAGCGTCGTCGTTGCCGTCTTCGCTGCGACTGTCGTTCGATCGCTTGCGTCACGGGATTCTGCACTTCACTTTGAAGCGCACCGGCCGTCGCGATTTACGCACGCGTCCGCCTCTCTCTCCCTCTCTTGCTCGCTCTGTCTTCTCTCTTCGCGCAATTGTTTTTTCACGATTTCTCGCGCACTCGTGAATCCCCGAAAGCTGTTGGCGATAAGGAAACGGCGTGAAAAGTATAAGCTTCGCAGGAAAGTAGGACACGCGCGTTTAAACAGCGGAACTTATTTTTCTTAATAGCTTTTCTTTCTTCTTTTTCTTCTTTTTCTTTTATTTTTTCGTTTTCTCTTTTCGTTGGTTCGTTGAAAGTAAACGGCCGCGTTTATCGCGTTGGGGAATGCGGACTCTTTGCCCGGCATATCGCTGCTCGGCAAACACACTTTTGTCGAGAAAATGACGTTTTACCCAGCAGCCAACGAAGGCGGTCGTTTTCCTCGTTCGGCCTGCGTCTCTGCTCGACTCGAGTTCTCCCCGTGGAAGACGGCGTGAAAGAGATAACGAGGGAGCTTGCCCATTTCTAGGAACGTCGACGCCGTCGGCGATCCCGATCAGCCACTACTCGTCGTCGTCGTCGTCGTCGTCGTCGTCACCACCGGCGGCGGCGGCAGCGGCGGCGGCAGCGGCGGCGGTGGCGGGTTCCCACGCCAAGCAGTCGAACGGCAAGTACGCGCGCGACTGTCTCACGCCGAGCCTGGGCGAGGTGAGTCGCAGCCCGAGCGGCGCGCAGAGCCTGCGCTGCTCCAACTGCGGCGCGCCGGGCTCCAGCTTCGAGTGCCTCGGCTGCGAGACCAGCTTCTACTGCAACGAGGCCTGCCAGGCGCAGCACTGGTCCGTCCACGGAGCCCAGTGTCCCAAGATCATGCCGCGACTGAAGAAGCTCGCTTGAGCCCAGCGCCTCTCTCCTCTGTCTTTTCCGTATGGATATTACCTGTAGGCGTGCCTGCAACCTGTCTGTTTTTCTGTCCGTCTGTGTCTGTCTGTCTATCCGTGTGCGCGTTGACTCATAGATGTGGCTTTGGACGTGCGCGCGAATACGTCTATCGAGCGCTGGAGCCATACGATTGTGTTCAATATTTTCCCCGCGCCCCCCTGGCCCACCCTTTTTCCCGTCGTTCAGCGCGAGCGGCTTTAGCCGTTGAATATCGTAGTTTACTTGTTCCTCGTCTGCTCGTCTGTATATAAATGAAAAAAGTTCGACACGCCGGTCGGAAAGTGCAACTGTGCCGAGCGCTCGGCGTAAAACGTGCGCCCGTGGTCGTCCTTGACGCGCGTCGCACTCGTAAAGTATCGCGAGGCGACGTGTTCGCCAGCGCGATTCCTCGTCTTTGCCGCGCAATCTAGCCGATGAACTACGATGACGAACTATTTTCGTTTCGGTGTATATAGTTTCGAGTTGATAAGAATTCTGTTGACAGCTGTGATTTCTCTGCCAATGAGTTTAAGCTTGTAGCTCGTATAGACACTCTCGGATATCAGTCAATTAGTAAGAAAAAAAAGCGAGACGCGCCAGAGCCCCGTAATAACATGCTATGGCCAGCTGCGCGCCTCCTATATTGTATAAGGCCTATATATACTTGCAGTGTGCGCGAGAGCTGACGGTGATTTAACGAATTTTTGACACGAGGCCTTAAGATATATATTTTGTGATGCGACGTCCTTTTATTAAATGCAAGTCGAAATCAAAAATAAAGTAAATCAAAAGAAGTTTATTGTACATATATTTATCGATGAATAGAAAATGATATTTTTCTATATATGATGAGTTTTACTCGAGTATCGACAAAAGCTGTGAGCAACTAAAGCTCGTATACACATATATATTTGTTCAAGGCCTACGTTGATGACAAGACGAAAATTTTGTTGGTTTTCCTTGATCTTTTTTTTTTTTTAATTATTGAACAACGTTTAGGCGTTTAGAATTTAATTTTAGATCTTTTATCCTTCTTTTTGTCAAGCTTTGAAGGTCGCGAAGAGCTTCTTCGGATAGTTGAAATATAGGATTATATGCGGATAATGTAACTTATCGTCGATATTCTAAGTCAATTGAATAAGTAGTTTTAAGCGAGAAGAAAAACAAATTTGTGATTAACAACAATGAATCCTCAACACTTCTTAGTGATCGTTCAAAGTTTAAGTGTTTTGCGTGTTCGATGTGCACCTCCCCGCGCGGAAAAGCAGAACGCAATGTAGAACGTGAGAGAGAGTGAGAGAGAGAGAGAGAGAGAGAGAGAGAGAGAGAGAGAGAAAGGGACGAGAACAGAAAATAGAAAAAGAAACGTAAGGAAAGACGTATTAAATATTACTCAGTTTAGCTAGACCAATGTTTCAAAGACAAATGATGTGATACAGAGTTAAATGCAATATTTAAAGTATACCCGTTTTATCTCCATGATGTGTTTAGTCCCTCCTGTAAGTGTATGACCAAATACAAAGGCGATATGCAACGTGGGTGTCCGCTGATCGAACGAAGTAGATGAGATGTCTATACGTGCCCCGCGTTTCCGGTCGCAAAAGCCTCGCAAAGCCGTAAGGAGTTGACGTGCCCTCGACGAAAGTCCAAGGCTACTCGTCCCCCCCTGCCCCATCCATCCCTACGTAATTCCTGCATTTCAATAGATGTTGACATTTTTCGTGTGTCCGTGTGCACTGTAAAGCGCTGTCACCGTGGTAAGATCCGTCGCTTCTTACTTTTCCTCTCGTCGACCATTACTTTTCCTTTCCTATATACAAATTCTATACGTATCTTTATATATTTATGAATCATACGCGAACATGTGTGTAACTTGATATTTTTGTACTATGGATAATTTATGTAAAACTTTTCGTACTTAAACGTGGCTCTTACGATAAGTTGCGATAGATTGTCAATTATTTATGATGATGCCCGGCGCGACAACGCCGCTGGTTTCTTTTGTATTTTCATCAGAATGTTTACTTTGAAATAAAGATAAGAATGCGCTGACAGTAAACTTATTTGCTTGTTCTTCTCAACGTCTCGCACGAGTGCTCTGCATCTTTCACCCCAGGACTACTCGCGTTTATACCACTTTTACGCGCGCTGATGGCGGCTTACTCATGCGTGCGCGCATCGCATAGTTAAAGAAATATCGTCGGGAAAGTTTGATATACCGCGCATACGAATTCGCGCCGCTTTTCGACGAACTACGTGCAGCAGCAACGAAGCGAGCTTCGCGCTTGTCGTACACCGTTTGCTGACCCATGAAACGTAATATCACGCAATATATGCCGCATCGATCACGGTGGCTCTTACTATCTGGTCAAAATTAACGTTTGTTCGTTGCCATGGCTATAAATTGCGAGCGGGGTTCGACACGGGCATAATGTTCGTTGGATCTCGTTAAAACCATTTTCAGATGATTGCGCACTTGGGCAATAACATAGCACCGACGACTGGATTCGCGACGCAATGTTTTTCATCTCTTGGAAAAATTCATCTATTCGGTTTTTGGCAAGTACGTGTAAACGTGCGCAATGTTTGATGCGCGAGCTCGGTAAAAAGCCATGAAACTTTTCAACATTTTCATACTTCGACGCACGGAGCCTTGTGCGATAACTGCAGGAGGACTGATGAGTAAAATTTCTTATCGTTTATCCGCCGGATCTTGTTACATGCAAGTTCTTTCGATGTTACACATGGCAACTTAATTGAATTTCAGATTATAAAAACATCTATAAAAACATGTCGAGTGTCCGTTTTACGTGCTTTTCGAGGTTTCAAATGCTCTGATTCATTAACTACGCTTAGCGTTAATTTTTCTCAATTATCGTCATTATAACAACTCAAATGTATCAAATATTTATAATGACTTGCAGATTGTTAGAAGAATAATGTTATGTATCAAATTTATGGTATATCGCACCTTCCCTAGATTAGGAATGTGACAACCAGCAAAAAGTACGAGTGTTTTTTTTAACACAAGTTTGAAAAAGATTATTTATCAGATCTAATTTGATTATTTTTCATACGGATTTGCTCGAAGTAAGTTATACGCTCCTTGCAATGGTACAACTATCATCGAAGCGCTTTAAAGTTATGTGAATTTAAGTTCTGTAATGGATGTGTCTATGTGAATAGAACCGGGTCGAGTATGTGAAGAAAAACAAGTTCGATTTTCTCGCATACTCAATAATTGAAGTCCGCGGTGTGTGGTTTCCATCAGCTCGCCTAACCTTAAAATGGCAAACATCTTCGAAGCCATTCGTGCGATCGAGGGTAGACTAGTTTCACTACGATTATAGGCAGGTTTGCGCTTCTTCTCAAACGACACGCGAGTGGTACGGCCAGTCGAACAAGTCGTCCCTTGAACAATTCAACGGCCGGCTGATGGCATGAGCTTTAGCGAAATGATTTTTTTTCTCTTTGTGCTGCCATACATCACGTATACGTCAACGGCGAGCGAATATTGCCTCGCGTAGCTGCGCAGCGAGTAGAATGACGTACATCCAGCTGCAAGTTCAACGAAAGAAATAACCGACGATTAGTTGAGATCGTGGAAAATATGCAGTTCAATATAATAATGCATCTCCATACCCTTGTTACAAGTTCGTGTCAATCGCCGCCGACAAATTGATGACGTACTGTCGTTTGCCGTTGCACCTACGTTGTCAGCGAGTCGCGTTTAAATGTGTTAGTTCTCACGAAAAATGCAGATCTCAAGAACAGTGGTGTCTTACGTTGCGGCACCGCCGTCCTTCCGCCAGGAACCTGGTTGAGATTTTAGGCGGCTAACGCAATATGCTGCTAATGATGGTGGTGACAGTGACCGTGTACGGCTTTCCCCTGTAGAGCTTGAACAAGCACGTGCAGTGACTTTGAACATTCTTGTTGTGAAAAATGTAAGCGAACATTTACGACGCAATAACACTGCGCGTTCTGGCGCGTACTGTTGTCGCGAATAGCGCACGGACGTCATCGAGGGATTCCCCTTGGTTCGCAACGAAGCGGACGCACCAAGCCCCGATGAAGAATGAGCGAGGGGCTTGCGACTGTCGCGGGTGCCAGCATTGTCACGAGAAACGTCCGAATCCCGTTGTCTTCCTCTTTTATCTTTATTTTATTTATTTTACTTTTGGTCGCGTAAGCCGAGAACAGGATGATGCCGCCCGTCATCGATAGCGAATGGTACTTTCGGCTTTCAGTGCAGCTGGAAAATTGACAGCATGGCGTCCCGAATCGACACTCCTGGGTACGGGATGCTTCGCGTACGCGTGCATGACCATGAAATATCGTAAAATCACGCGTCTAAGACAGAATAACAAGTGGACGCTATCCGTATTCGAAGCGCGCGGTAGAGGATGCTGTAGCTTTTGCTCTTGGGAAAGAACTCGCGAGCCGTGTTCCCGAAGCCCGAGGTGTTTACATCATATCCTGTTCGAGCTGACCACAGGGAGCCAAAAAATGCCTACACGTCGCGTTCGGCGTTCGCCAGTGTGCTGTTTACTCGTTCGACCTATCGCTGCGCAATTGCCATGTCGCGCTTGGAGCTTTGTCGGAATAAAGCAGTCGCGTGCAATAAAAACAGCTAGCTGTCGTTGTTGACGCTGGCATCCAAGGATTTTGCGCGTGCAGGTTGCAATCAAATCGCAAACAGCGCGATCTTCCATTGAGAACATTCGTGCTGATTTTCGAGAGTTTTGGACGAATAAATTAACTAAATTTGACTTGGGCGTTTTCATTTTCATCGGAACACAGTGAGGTGTATTCAAGCAATAGTACTTTAAGGGTTTAGTTTGTCCCCGTACCACAGTATTTTTATTTGCAACAATCCCAAAGCGAGGTTTGATAGCACGAAAACATTCGAAAAATCATCACTGATACATTTCGGCAATGGCGCAAGTGTGAGGTGGTCTTCCTGCAAATTTAGCGATAACGTTGTCGATGTACGTGTGTGCTTCAGCGTAATGGGGCGACGTTCGTTGAGCTACCCTCTCCAGCCAGTCGGTCAATTTGGGGCGATTCTTTCGTGGGTCGTAACTTGCCATTCCTGCATCGATTTAAATGTTCATGTTTGACCAGTGCTCGTCAACGAGGTTCTTGTTAATGCGAAAACTTACTTGTTTGCTCGATCTCGCAGGCTGCGAAAATGTCGGCCACGCTGATCTCGTTGCCAGCGACGAATGGCTGATTGTTCAGCCACCTGTTCTCGATCGCGTCCAGACTTTTCACCACGTCGCGTTCAAATCCTCTGACTGCTTCTGGCTTTGCTGGCCTTTGTCTCATCATGGGGTATAATACCTGTGTTTGACGAGTTGGAAATTAGCCTCTCGATAAACCGTCTATCTTACGAGACACACTTACACCTCCTAAGAACAGGCGGGAACAATGGAGCCGAGTGTTTAAATGTTGCCAAGCGAGGTACTCGTCAACTCGAGCTTGACCTATCGACGAGTTCGGATACCAGTGGTCGGGAATGTTGAACTCACGACTGAGGTAGCGCACGATACCAACACTGCAATAATGGTGCCACTATGCGTTAATCGATTTAAACTGAAATCTCAGTTTGACTCAATGATTCAATGACCTTACCTTTCAGTAAGTTTGAATCCTCTGTGAGTTATGACTGGAACTTTGCCGAATGGATTAATCTTTAGATATTCCTCGGTCGTGTTATCTCCATTGACTATTTGCATGGCGTGCGCTTTGAAGGGTATGTCACAGGTCTTTAGAAATATGTAAACTGCTCTGGATGGCTGGGATAAAAAATCGAAATACAACTCCAGCTTCATAGTCACGTATTAATCTGTAAATGAATGGTCAAGACGCTGTTAAGAATTCGCATAAATTTTATCAAATCATTCTTTAGATTATTTTTCTTTTAATATTAAAAGATCATAGCTATACACTTGGGGTATGAATAACAGGATTGCACACAAATCAAATTCTTATTATAGATAAGATCAGAGCTGTAGAATAAAAAATAAAGTGAATCTAAATCAAGTAGATATGTTGGTAAGTATTTTAATATAAAACTAGAAATAATAGCTTGACGTTGTATCTTAATCTAAAAGTGCGTTCATGCACGCAGGGAGAAAAAAATGAAGTCAAATTCACTTTCATTCTTATGATAGATTTATTGTTTTGTATGAAAAGTTAAAACGTAGAAATCACAAAAACACAATTCTTAAAACGGCAAAACAGCCGAGCTATCGATACAAAAAAATACAACGACGCGTCCCTTCCCATATTACACTGTGATATTTTACAGTCTGCTACGGCTCTCCTTGGCTTTATCGACGACTTTGTTAAGAATAACTTGAGCCTCCTGGTAATACGGAGCAGTTTCTCGAGAGACTCGATCCAGCCATGCGGCAAGATGCGGCCTTCCATCTCTTGCGTCGAAGCCAGCGATGCCTGTTGTAATAATAATCAAATTAGAATGCAAAATGCAAAGTCAGCAAAGCGGCGGAAAGACGAAAAAATAGCTCGATCTTGTTGTTACTCACGAGTTTGTTCTATCTCGCAAGCACCGAGGAGATCGGCAATTGTGATTTGATAGCCTGCGAGAAACATCTTATCGTATAGCCAGACTTTTTCAATCTGATCGAGACACTCGATCATCCGCTCCTCGTATTGTGCCACTTTGTTAGGCTTGGGCGGCTCGCCCTGCATCTTCGGCAACAAATACTGCAAAATAAACGTGTATCAACGTGTGTGGGACGCAACAGCAATAGAGTAATTACCTTGATCCAGAAGTACGACGCACAGTGCAGTCTCGTATTCAGATGTTGCCATTCCAGATACTCATCGACTCTCGCTTGAGCCTGCGAGTCTTTTGGATACCAGTGGTCGTCCACGCGAAATTCACGGCAGAGGTAACGCAATATCGCCACACTGCAAGCCAACCAATCGATTAATCGATTGCAGTTTACGGTGGAATATTCGTCTGATACTTGAAAACCCGCTGAAAACTGTGATACTTCCAAAAGATATTTTATGTAAAATTAGAGTTCGATTTTGTCGATACAAACTGTTTATTTGCCAGCGATAAACGCTATGTCATGCCTTTTAATTGGCAATCTTATCGCTGCTTTTACGTAAACCTAATTTATTTTTGTCCGTATCGGCGTCGATGGACTCGTACAGCTCGATAACAATTGAATACTAGGGGCATTTCACTTACCTCTCAGTCAGATGTAATCCTTTGTGCTCAATCACCGGAACTTTCTTCATCGGATTAATTTTCTCGAATTCAGGCTGCAAATGCTCGCCTTTGCCAAGATTGACCAGTTTTTGCTCGAACTGTATGTGGTTCTTTTTCAGAAATATGTATAAAGCCCTCGACGGTTGGGACATGAGATCGAAATAGAGCTTCAAACTCATCTCCGATTCTGGAACAGAACGTCTCACGTCAGCGTTCTGCATGTTTGAAATTTGCGCGCCACTTTATACGCTATAGTTAGTCACCCCGAACACTGAACTCGGTATACAGTGTACAGAGAGAGAGAGTGTATGTGTCGTTGATGCATCTCCGTTCGTCTGAGCGAGACCCGTTTATTAACGATGTCTTTCAAAAGAAAAAAAAACGTACGATCAATATCTTCCTAACAACGTAGCTCTTATTAAATTGCTTTATGCGAAATTATTGGAGCGATTTTTCGTTTACTCGATTCCTATTTCATTGAAGCAGATTATGTCGAATCATTATATTTCTTTAACTAGCAGTTATTATTGCCTACGTAATAAATGAGGCTATTGAATGTTATAAATGTTATGCGTCGAAGAATTCTCAATGTGAAAAAAAAACAAAATTTTATTTGGATTTCCATGACAGAACACTAAAGTCACCGAAACAGTGGCAACTTGTTTCCGGAATAATTCATCCTAATTACAAGGCATAACTAGTAGCTAATGACCAAATGACACTTACATTATTGCTCTAAGTGTCAATTGAATTAGTTTGGATAAACTGAGGTGGCCACAAACTACTAGCCGAAGTTCGTCGGCACAGTATGGTTATTCTTGTACCGAAGCAGCGACAATAAAAACAAGCTTCCACACTGCACTGTAAATATGTGCTCACACTGGTGAGTCTACTAGATTACTAGCACTTACACTTATTCTTCGCGTTCTTTGACGGCTCATTCCGGCGATGCGTGCGCACGCAAGCCGGCATCGCATACTTGCTCGATGTGTTTTCATGTTGTTTACCTTGATAACCTAACGGCTTATATAGCAGCATACACGTATCGTCGTGCTGCGACTCTCTATGGTTTTGGAGTTGGAAAAAGATATACTTGAGGCTAGCGAGTAATTTATAAAAAATGAATGATTTATTGAAACTCGTTGGGTGAAAAATTGGACGTTGTATACTGCTCGTCTAACGGGATTTTGTCTATTTTAAGGACAGTTGGTTGGTTACTTATATTTGCTGGATACTTCGTTCACGCCAGCGTGTGCATGGTTGTAATGGGGCGACAATTCCTTAGATACGCGATCAAGCCATGCGGTCAAGTTTGGTCGGCCTTCTCGTGGATCGTAATCAGCAAGTCCTGCGATAAAAATGAAATTATGGTGTGTATTGATAAATATTATTCAAGTGCAAATGAAGACTTACGCGGTTGCTCGATTTCACAAGCAGCAAGGATATCGGCTATGCTTATGCTGTCGTTCGCTATAAAGGGCTTATTATCTTTCAACCAAATATGTTCAATGTGATCCAAACATTCGATCATCGATGCTTGCAAATCTCTTGCAACGTCCGCTTTGGCTGGCTTACCAGTTCTCAAAGGGAGTAGATACTGTCATCGATAAGTGTTATTATGAAAAGTAGTCTCACACGGAATAACAGTGTATAAAAGAAGCAGTACCTTGACACGAAAATACGTTGTGCAATGCAGTCTCGTGTTCAAGTGTTGCCACTCCAAATATTCGTCAACTTTCGCTTGCAGTTGCGAGTCTTTTGGATACCAGTGGTCATCTACTTTGAATTCACGACAAAGGTAGCGAAATATACCTACGCTAATAATTCACCGGTTATTAATATTTGAAATTATATCTTTTTCAATGTATGCTATTTGGATTCAAGTACCTCTCTGACAGAAGGAATCCTTTGTGTTCTATACATGGAATTTTCTTCCATGGATTAATTTTTTCAAATTCTGGTTTAAAATTCTCCAATTTCCAAAGATTCACGAATTGGGGTTCAAAAGGTATGTTACATTTTTTCAAAAATATATACAGCGCTCTCGAAGGTTGAGAGAGAAAATCATAGTACAATTTTAATCTCATTTTTGAATTGTAAGATTTTGCAATGTCTAAAGGATATCGAAGTTCCGTTTTTGAAATTCCCGCTCTGCGAAAAGAAAAACGTCAAAGTAGTCCAATCGGGATCGAGCTTGGAAGAAAAGCAATTCAGTATTTACTGAATAATGGATCGTAATATTCTAAAAATCATTAAGTTATAGCCATCATTGCATCATAGACGATATTGTTAACTTTGAATTTTTCGGTATACTCATTTTTATTAATTAACACCGCCCAAAGTCTAGTGTAAACATTATTATCACAGGGCTTTTTACATACGTTGTATAATATACTTCTACGAAAGTGTTACTATAATTTTGAGTAGAATAATAAAAAATATAAGTTGACAATTACTTACTTTATCAACAGTGTAAATTTCGGTATTTAAATGAAAACATTGTAGACAAGACGAAACTGTTACGATCGGTATATGGTGTAATATTTGGTATGTGTCGATCTACCTCCTTTACTTACATGAGAATCAAACAAGTGTTTAACGCCGAGTGCAGTCAGCTGTGAATTCGTGAAACGAATGCGTGCGCATCTATGTCTGCTATTAAATTTGTTTTCAGAAAATTATTTGTTTACATTTTTTTTATTAAAATATACAAGGATATTGTTACAAATATAAATTTTATTGCATATTTTTACAAGTGCCGTTTCACGTCAAATTATCAAATATTTCTAACGCATGTTAACAGTGAACTTTGTCCCGAAAAAATTGCAAGTAGTTTTCCAACAGCAAGAAAAGTACATGCAAGTTTGAAATGAAGTCTACTTATAACTACTAATTTTATTATGAAAGTATTCCAATCATATATTTAAATTCATTTAAGCACATTACGTGCATCTTGTGTTAACATCTGCGCAGAGATCTCAAAAGTAAGTTTATATTAATACTATAAGTAATCGTATAAAATATTTTTTTACCCAAGATTTAATTTAAAAAAGTATAGTACTGTACAGTAATAAGCTTTATAAGCACGATAAATGAGAATTTTTAATTCATTCCTTAAATATTAATAAGTAAATCGAAACTCAATAACTTTCATTGCTTACGACGTTTTCGTAACGACGATGTTCGACTCTGAGCTTCTTCCACAAATTTATTTTTTTTCAAATTTCTTGGCGTTTTTCTAGGTGTTTGAAATTCATCGAGTGACTTACTAGATCTTCGCAACATTCTAGAATTTGTCGATTTTCGAGATTCTTGTAAGTTTGGCTCTGAAAGTGTCTCGAGAACTTCCGATACCTGTTGCAATTCAGTATCGATGTTTCGTCGCAGGCTCTTTTGTCTTCGAGGTGATGGTGTCGATGAGGGTGTTTTATCCATGTTCTTGCGTTTTTTCATGGATGAGGTCGGGGTTTTCACAGGAGTCACTGGTAAACTAATATCACCCAACCTGTAAATATAAAAATCATCATTAAATTATAAGTACGAACAAAAAATCGGATCTAATCATATTTTAATACATTACCTCAAATCGAGGTTTGTTTCGCTCTCGTTTTCTCTATTGGAATCCTTATTGTCAGCTTCTCTGTTAATTTTTTCCGGGCAAGTAGCTGGTATTACAGGCCCAGCATGGTGTGACATTGAGCCTGGTCTACTATCTGAGTTTTGGTTAATCACTGGAGTTGGTTGTGACAAGAAAATTGATCTGGTATTGTTAGATTGATTGTTATTGGTAGTGGTAGTAATGTCCGGTATTCCGACTATTTTATTAAATTTCTTAACATCAAGTACTGCGCATTTACTGCAATTGTATATCTTGTAAATGCCTACAAGATAATCTGCAAGCTCGAACATATCGGATCTGTGTGAAATGACGATAAATTGAGCGTTCTTCGTTCGATCCTTAATGTAATTTGCTACGATGGAAACGTTTTTAAAATCGAGAGCCGCGTCAATTTCATCCATAAAGTAGACAGGGGTAGGTTTATAATGGTGAAGAGCAAAGACCAATGCTAAGGAACTTAGAGTCTTTTCACCTCCACTCAAGTTCTGGATGTATTTCCAAGATTTCTTGGGCGGACGAACGCTAAACACGATACCTTCGCTAAATGGATCTAATGAATCGACCAATTCCAACTCAGCATCGCCTCCCAAAGTAATCATTCTGTACATTTCCTTGAGTTTACCGGTAATCAAATTAAAGCCAGCATTGAACTCTTGCATTCGTTTACGCGTAGCTTGGTTATAAGTGTCACGCATTTTGTTTCTCTCTTCCGTGATCTTTTGTAATTTCTCAGATCTCTTCAGATACAAAGCATTCTGTTCTTTGTATTGCTCGATAATCTGCATGTTCGGTATTTCCTTTGGCAACTTTTCCTTTGCTTTCTGTACTTGAACAGCAACAGTTTTACTGTCGGTTTCTTGAAGTTCTATTTCGTTAAGTTCTGTAAGAGTTTCGGACTCTTCATTTGGAATCTCTTGAAGCTTCAATTTCTGTATAGCAGTCTCGATTTCAGGCAGTTTGGTTCGAAGATCTTTGAGAATCTTATTTTTTTCGCTCATTTTTTGATCTAAATCAATCTTGACAGCTTTCATTTTGTTTTCTCGAGACTGCATTTGCTCTAGTTCAGTCTTCAATGTTGCAGCCAACTCATCTCGTTCTTCAAGTTCTTCACCTAACTGTTTAAGCTCTTCCAACATGTCTTTAGCTACTTCTTCAAATCCTGTCTTCTCTTTCTGTATATCGCGTATCCTTTGTTCACAATTCTTAATATCTGTCTCCAAAGTTTCAATTTTTTGTTCTATCTTCTTAGCATTTCTTTCAGCAGTTTTAATGGCCACTTTTAATCGGCAGATTTCTGCTTTCGTCTTGTCAATAGATTTGGTTAAAGATGTTATTTTCTTTTGTTGTTCCTTGACGCGATTACCTGATATTTCTTCTATTTCCAAATTAATTCGTGCGACGCTATTTTCCGTTTCTTTTGAACCTTGCGAAACTTCTTCGAGCTTTGCCTCGGCATCTTTGACAATTTTCATCAATTGCTTAACCTGAGAACAAATAATAAGATTTTTTTTTAATTCTACTTTTCACATTCTTATCTTAAAAAATAGTCATACTTTTGCTGGATCACAGATAGTAGACGCAGCTTTCTGTTGTTGTTCTTTCAACTGTTTTCGAAGAAATGGTTCTTCCATGCTCAGTTGATTAATTTCTATTTGATACTTTTCCTTATCTTCAATCATATCCCTCAAAGCCATATTAAGGGTCCGAATTTGATTTTCAAGTGGTGGCTGTTTAGCTTTGATTTGATTATACTCTTCATATACTTCATCCAATTCCCTTTGCAACTTCTCAATATCGTGAGCGGTGGGCTCGCTTCGCGCTACTTTTTGACCCATACGACCACGAGATACGTGTTTACCACCACCACTCATTGTACCTGCTATTTCAATCAATTCACCCTAAAGGAAATCATTTTACTTGATATATGATGAAAGATATGTTTATTTAAAAAGATTTTTTGTTATGTACCTTGAGCGTGACCACTCGATATCGCTTGGCTCCATAAGCAATACGAGTCGCTTGATCTAAATCCTTAGCAACTAGAGTATCGCGAAGAGCAAAGTAAAAAGCAGGTAGAACTCGTTGGTCCTCTACATTGATCAAATCAAAGAGCCTATGGACGTTCTCTGGAGTATTAATTTTTTCTCTGCATTGGCGAAGTAAGTGTTGTTGCTTATCCAAAGCTATAAAAGTGGCTCGACCAATGTCATTCTGTTTAAGGAATTTAATGCACTCTCCTGCGGTATCCGCAGTGTCTGTAACGATAAAATCCAAAGGACCACAAGCTGTCGATACGGCTATGTCAAACTGAGCGTCGATTGCGCCAAGATCACCCTAAGAAATATTTAAATTATAATTTAAATGTATCAAGGATATGTGACAGGGGAAATTTTTAAGTACTTACGAGTCTGCCAAAAATTCCAGGAAGCCGACCTTCTCTTTTTTCACGCATCAAAGAATTGAGTACATGGTTCCTAGATGTGCCAGCGTGCATGGCTGACTTCTGTTCATCATATTTAACTCGAGTGCTTCTCAAACGTATATTTGCTTCATTTTCACGAGCCTTGAGAGCGTCTAGTTCTTTCTGAGCATCTTGAAGACTCTTTTTTGTCGCTGGAATTTTTGGCTCTATAACTGCTAACTTGTTTTTACACTCGGCTAATTTCTCACCAGAAGCTTTCACTGCTTCTTGCAGTCGTTCTAACTTGTTCTTTTCATTTTGCTCTTCAGACGTGTATAAATCTAACTTTGATTTGGCAATATCAAACGCAGATTTAGCTTCGTCTACGTACTTTCTTTGAGTTACAAGTTCTTTTTCTAATACAGAACGCTTTTTCATTAGAGGCTCAGTCTTTTCTTTTAAACCACTCATAAGAGTTGATAATACAGTTTCTTCTTTCTCACGATCAGCTACTTGCCTTTCCTGTAAACGCTCATACTCTGCGATATCTTTTGCATTTTTGGTTGGTACTCTTTCCAAATCTTGTAATTGAGTTTTTTCCTATAATTATTAAGTACATAATTGATTTTTTATTTTATGTACAACGTTGTAGAAAAATATTAATTGATTTGAATACCTACAGTTTTTACAGTAGCAATGTTTTCTTTTCTACGTTTGTTTGTTGCTACAGACTCAGCATGCAATGCTTCATCTTTTTTCCTAATTTCATTAAATTTAATAGTCAATGTATCTTTTTGCTGTTGTAATTTATCCCACTTTTTTGATTTGTCCTTAAAATCTTTTGTCTTTTGATCCTTATTAGTTTGAACTGTTTGCATTTCTTTCATGAGTTTATTATAATCTTCATCTAATTCTTTTTTACTTTCCTCTTCTTTATTCAGGTCTGCAGATAATTCATGCCTATAAAAGGTAATTACTTTATTAGTTCATTTAAATTATTGGATTGGTAATTTAATTTATTTTGATTATGTTAATGTTACCTTTTGCATTGCAAGTATTTGTGTTGGAATTTAATAATAGAATTTTCCAGTCTTAAATACTGAACTGCTTCTTGCATGGGTTTTTCCAAATCGGTTCTTGCCTTTTCAACTACTTTCAAACGTCTTAATTTTTCTTCTCGTTGTTCAGACAAAAATTCTACTTTCTGAAATAATTTTTCCAAAGGTTCTTTGTAGCGATTGGTACCAATAATATCTTCTAAAAATTCTAACATTCCTGTATCTCCATCAGCTTGACCTTTTGGTTTCATCAAAGCTATTTGTTCAACTTCACCCTGTAAATGCAATATTCAGAATACAGTTCATTATTAAACACAGCATTCATAATGTTAAGCAATGATAATACACTATACCTGAAGAATTAAAAACCGATTATGATCTAAATCAACATGATGAGATCTTAGACATTGAGCAATCTGTTTAAATTGAACTTTCCTACCATTGAGTTCATAATATGCTGAGCTATCTTTGAATGCTGTTCTTGATATTACAAATTCACTATTTTCAACCACATCAAAATCTGCCCCAGGCTGGTTATAAAGAAAATTGCAGTTAAACTACATAGTACTTTTAATTAAATAAAATCATTTAAAATAAAACCATACTTTATCAATAATTTGTTGAAAATGAACAGAAACTGTACAACTTGAACAATTTGGATGCTCATTTGAATTGTGTATCAGTTCAGCTATCTTCTTTGATCTGATTTTGTTTGCACGATAACCAAATACAAATAACATAGAGTCTATAGCGTTACTCTTACCATTTCCATTTGGACCGACAATAGATGAAAAACACTACAAAATAGAAATTTTAGTTAAATAATTGTTTACTATTTAAGGTGAAACTATATAGCAAATATATGTTTCATTGATTGACGAACTTTATGAAATGGACCAATTTCTACAGTTCCAGCATAACTTTTAAAATTTTTGGCCATAATTTTGACGATCATTAATCTCGGTCCTTTTGTATCATATTCACCAAATATCACAGGTGGTGGTGGAATATAAATTTCATCAGATACTCTCCATCCTCCTTCTTCATCATTTTCACCTCCTGCATCTTGTTGTAGAGCATCAACTTCCATATCATCATCAGAGCTCTTACTATTTGGTTGCTCTTCCGCAGTCATTTTTTTCTGAAAATAATTAATAACAAAATACACTTTGTAGGTTAGAAGTTTTGACATATCGAAGCAAAACAATAGTAGTAAAAACAAGATTGATTCGGAACGATAATAAAAATAGATCTTGTTGAATTGAAAAACAAATGAAAATGTATACTTACTTTTTAGATCAAAGTAATAAACACACTAAACAACAAAATACATCGTATTTAAATACAGAGAGTGAACAAAAGTGGCGGGCAAAGCGACGCTTCATTGAAATATTTGAAAATTAACGATTATTTGGGAAATAATAATCATGGCGGACGCGCGTGAAATGAATTTCGAACTGTAGAAAGCTGACATATTTACCTTTTTTAATAATTTGAAGTCCAATTACTTTGCGCATGTCATTCTAATTTTTATGTAGCTGTATATAATACACGAAGATCTGTTCATATTATTTTCATAAATTATAATTAATCAGTAAAATTGTTTTTACAGTCATCTGACGTCATGTGTTCGCCATTGAAAGCTTCGATCAATCGTTTCATTTAAAAATGATTTCAAAATTACAAAATAAATTTGGTGAAGTAAAATAGCTCTATAATAGTAAACTGTAATTCTTGTATAATTTTACAATTTTCATCAATTTGCCTGTCACTAGGTATTTTACCACAAAATTTACAGTGAATCGTGAAATTGAATGAAAATTGCAACTATCTCGAATCTCGATATAAGGTTGACGTCGATTGCAGGCGGGTCATTTAAAATTGAAGGCTATTAGGTATGTTGAAATTATCGCTGTATAGTATTGCAAATTAATTCAAAAGTATTATTACAAATAACATTTTTTCTGGCTTAATTAAACAACAAATTTTGTTAACATATAATTTAGCTTAATAAACTATCGTACGTGGAAAAATATGCAAAAATATTAACATATTTTACTAATACGATTGCTTTTATCAAATTCTTGGAAAATTTTCGTAATAAAACTCTGATATATTTTAGTTAACTTATTATAGTTATCTGTATAATTGTAATAATTTTTATTTAATTAAACAACATTAATCAGCTAAAAGAGCCCAGATAGTCAGTGACTGCTCCAAAGTAATAAAAAAAGTGAATACTTCAATTTACAAGAACAGAGAAAGCTCTATCCTGCAGCTATACATAATTTTTTGTAATGAACGATAAAAATTATTGCAGAGTGAAATAAATTTAATTAATCATTAGCAGTTATAACATCTTTAATTGAAAGTTGACGTGTATCATTGATCTCCTTGCGCACGGCAGTCCATCTACCCACACATACACATACCTATCTACTTTCGCATATCATAATAGTCTGCGCAGATGATATTTTAGGCGCACGCGATACAACAATAGGGCGCATTGATGAATAGGAGGTCAGCAGCTGTGAGAGTAGCAGCACAGCAGCACTGCTGACTGAAAATGGCTGACTGCGAGAAGGAGGAGGCTCACAATCTCGTAAGCAATTTGCTTTTGATCAGCTTTTATCTAATCGTCGGTCGCTCTCACACGACTTGTTCCCCTCTCGGTATTTAGTCAATTGATAACTCAGCCCCGCTGACAACTTACATTATCGCTAGGGTAGTAGCGCGCGCTCTTGACTATGACAGCTCACGAGGTTAGGTGCAAGTGTTTTACTGACAAATGATTATTTCTCTTACATATTTTGATCTTTTTTCGGGACTGATTTTTAGGTTATAGACTAGTAAATTTTCAATTTCTCAATTTCTCCGTGTTTTTAGATACAATTTTCTGTTTGTTTTAACAAGATCGGGCCGAAAGTGATACTTATCTATTAATCGCTTAGAACTTGTGTTCGTTTAGTAGATATAATAATAATGGTTTGTTTGATATGTTAATATAGCAAATGGAATTCGAATGGGTCCTCCATGAAGAGGTACACAATTCGCTGTCGCAGCTACGCAATATTCTAATGGTAAGTTCGAATGTTATTATGACAAAGGTAGTTTATTATGGAAATTTTTAAGTCATTAAAATAATAAATTAGGTTAGATGAAAAAGTAGTTTTATCTAAATTTTTTAAATATTTTTTAACATTTTGTAGACTAATTGCAACTTGTAATATTTTCTGAGTATTTCGATTTGTTGAAAAAAAGGGTATTTGTAATATACGTTATTTATATTTTATTTATATTGATGCTAAACATTTATACTTAAAAAAATACATTTTTTCCTAAAGGAATGTGCGCAGCGATTCCCATTAACACTCTTTGGAAATGATCAGCAGAACAAGACTGACAGATTTGTATTCGCTGCTCCCCATGACCAGGTTAAGTGTATTGCAGTTCTCACAGGCGACAGTATTACAAATGCTGTGAGTATTTCTATCAGAACTAAATAACTAATGTAGGCTTGTTAAGCTTAATAAACTGTTAAATATTGAAATTGTAGGAAGTGACCTTCAAAGTTCAACGTCAGCAAAACGTGAACATGAGAACCATGATACAAAATGATCATCCTTGGAAATTGCAACAAATTCAGGATGCTGCCAATCACTTACAGCAAGCAATCGCACACATCGACAATGTTGACAGACATTACTCTTTCAAAACTTCTGACGAAGTCATGCATGTCTTGGGTAATATTTTAGGTTGCCTTCAACGCAGTAGAACTAGTTTAATTGTTCCCAGGAAAAAAAATTTAGATGATCTTATCAAAAGTCGCAATATGGTAAGCAAATTACTTGCTTTTTCAAATTGTTATAAAAGCCATAAAAAATTATTTAATTTCTTTCAGAAATCCCTCAACCCAAATTTGCCTGAAAATTATGCTATTAGTTTTTATATTCAAAGCTACAAACTGGTACTTGCAGTTTACCAGTTAGAAAATGCCCATGGTAATGTAAAATATGAAACTCAGCAGGCTGAGTGCAGTGTTCCTTGGCTAAATGAAGCTTTGGTACTCGTAACAATTTCACTTCAGCTTTGTCAAAGATTAAAAGATAAGGTATAATATATTTTATATATTCATTTTTTCCCGCACTTGCATCGTGTATAAATGTCGCTATTCTATTTTATAGATCTGCGTATTCTCTCAGTATAAAGACTTCACCGTAGGATCGCGTGCTCCGTCAGTGATGGGGTTACAAGAGTAGAGACGTCCAATAAATTAAATGATTTGACGCCATAACGGCCATAATAACTAGTCGGTAATTCGCACCGTGACAGGAAGAAAAAAAGCAAGAGTGTACTTTGCCAACTACGTGCCTAGTTTCACTGTTCATTTTTTCGTAGTGATTACAATACGCAATTCTACAGACGAGAAAGAGAGAATTACGTCTTAAAACGTGCCGGTGCAGCCGATTCGTTACGTTTATGTATTCGTATATATACACCAACGATTCGGATATCTATATTTAAAAACGAAAATATAGAAAAATAAACGAGTAATGCAAAGTATGCATCGATTGTTGGAGCAGTTTATCAGAGAGACAAAATTTATCGATTTAAAATCATGCCATTAACTATTCTTTTTATCTACGATTTTATCTCTATGTGTTTAATGTTAATCTCTACTTGGTAATTTTTACGGCGTAGCGCGTGTGCTTGTTAAGTTATTGAATATTTATAGTTTCTTTATGTATATGTATGTTTTATTATTTAGTTGTTTTAACGTGTCGAAAAGAGCTGTGGTCCATCGTAATGGTAAATTGCTTCAACAAAACAAAAGCAGCAGTAGGCTAGATATAAGTAATTCGTAAATCGATCTCGTAAGAGATTGTTGTTAATCGATTATTGTTACGCCAAAGAGGCAAGCGATTATTATCGAAGTAATAGCATTTTAGCGGGGCTTTTGAAAAGAAAATAATAAAAACCGTAGAAAGTGTCAATTAAATGATTTTCCTTGTCGGTTTTTGTCAGATATTTCACTTCTAACGATAATTTTCGGTGCGATACTTTTTCTATATAATATTATTTGAGACTCATAGATTTTGCTTGATGCAAAATGCATATTATAATACGTACGAATATATATATATATATAATTTCCGAGTGCATCCTATAGCAAGGCTACATGTGAAAAAAGTACTTATATCGAACATGACCTCGCGCACTGCTTGAGTTCTGAATATTATAAGGAAATAGACGAATGTAGGAAAAGAAAAGAAGGAAAAAATTGAAATTTGAAAGATTTTATTATAATTCTATATATTGTAAATACACTTTTTCGCTATTGTTAACTAAATGATTCTGATTTAGAGGAGAAATTTCATTTGGAAAATCAAAATTTCTCAAATCGGTGTTTAACGAGTAAAAAACTATATGTGATACTACACCCCCCAAGTATTTATAGCATTCACACTTTGAAAATAACAAGCACTATATTGATGAAAAATAAAAAAGACAGTAAATAATCTCGCTCAGAGTATCGGCTGCACGCAAAGAAACAATTAACCCTCGTGTGTGTATAAGTATGTGTGTGTGTGTCTGCGTAGTCGTTGCATGCTGAGAGCGACCCTGTACTTTGTTCTCCACGTTGACTTTTAAATTTTCAAGTTGAACTATTCGTCGTTTTATTGAAATATATAGTATATTATTGCTTTATATACCTCGAGCTTGTAATTTATACAGCTTGTGAAGAGATACAGCACATCAATATCTTTATGCGAACAGTTACAAATTGTATGATATTTGGAAGAAAAATGTCATGCTAGGCGCTTTTTTTCCTCAATCAAAAGTCGTCTCGATGATTATCGAGGAAGAAAAAAAAACTTATGAAATCCGACAATAATAATGGTGTAGAGGTGCATCGAGGTGCTAGAAGCCAGATTGCACTCTGTTTTCATTGTTAACCAAAGTATTCCACGTTCGTGTAATAAAATTCCGATTAAAAAAAAACCACAAGGACATTGCTTTTGCTTTCGGAACGACCTCTTTCCTTTTCTTTATTGACAATTCTGACGAGCCGCTAATAAAAGCTCTTATTTCTAATTTTAATATCGCTCGTTGGTATAAACGTTGATTTATGGCTCATTGTTCGCGAGCGTAAAGCTCGGAATAATACTTGGCGGCGAGTGCAACAGCCTCGTCGTGTTTGTATTTAGGCCAGTAATTCATGTGAATGGAGGCGCGAGCTCGATTGTACAAAAGAATCGAGCCCAGGAACGCGTAGACGCTGCTCGTCGGTGGCTGCAAGCAAATCAGTTTTGGTCAGCCACGAGGCTTTTTCAGATTTAAAAATATCGACGAATCGCACTGTCTCCACTTTAAAAGCGCGAAATGTCTTTGCAACTGTCGAAAATAAGCGTCATTGGCGCTCACGTCTATTATTCGATATTAATTGATGTCGCCCAACGCGATTTCACTTATCGCTACAGAACTTTATCCGAGATAAGGGGCAGTTATCGAATAACGAATAGAAAATTGAAGATGATAAAATATTTGGCGAGCCGAGGGCCTGTTTCCGTAATTCGACAATAGGCGATCCGTTCGGAAGGCTTTCCGTTGCGACAGCAGCATAATGCATACGCGAAGAGTGCACGTCGCACGCACGCACCTGGATTTTGGAGATAAGACCAAAGCGAGAGAGAAATTCAAAGAGCAGCGCTCCGAGGTAAGACAAGGCTAGCGGCAGCGGCCACGACGAGACTCGCACCTTGCCGTCGGTGACGTGCTCGCAGAACAGCGCCAAGTAGTCGACCACCGTGTCGTCCGTCACCGTGACCGGCAGCCCTGCTATCGCCAGAGGCGTCTCGCGCAGAGTGTCCTTAGCTTTGATAAATGCCCAGGCAGCGTTGCCTGCGGGAACGAATTCGGTGGTTTCCCAGGTGTGTCCTCGCTTCCAGCGTAATTGCAAACTCACCCACGTAAGTGATCTGCTGCTTGCCGGTCGTACCCCAAAACCTGGGCAAACGGCCGCCTCGGCTCTTGGCGTAACTGAGTATTTTGGGCAGCAGGTGCGGGTCGCCTTCGCCGTACATCAAGGTGGGCCTTAGCGCACTCGTCGACAGCGTGCCCGCGCCGTTCCTCAGCGGGCTCCCGTGCGACTCGAGCACGATCTGCTCCGCTCTGAGCTTGGTCGCCGCGTAGTCGCCGAATATCAGCTTGCTGTCGCTCGGCACCTCCAGCTTCGACTCCTGCTTGTAGATGCTGATCGCCACGATGCTACCCGTGAAGCATGGCTGCAGCGTCACCTCCGTCGTGCTGCAGTGAACTAGTCGCGGCACGTTCTCCTCGATGCACAGCTTTATCACGTTTTCCGTGGCTGCTTGCAGACAAGCGAGAGCAAAAATTGCCAAACCTGCCTGGCGGAGGCAAAGACTTTCGATCGAAATACCTCTGCTCTATCTCACCGAAAATATTGTTCTTACGAAGCTCGTCGACGTCCGGCGGGTAATCGTAGTCAACCAGAGCGGCGCAGTGCAGAACCACGTCGGCGCCGCGAAAGGCATCTCGGCAAGATTCCGCGCTCACCAAGTCGCCGTGATAAAGCCTCACTTTGCCCTCGCTCTCCTTGTAGCCGAACACGTCGTCGTCGTTGTCGTGCGGTATCAGTTTGTCCACGGCTCGGATCTCGCTCACCTGCTCGTCCTCCACGAGATACCGCAGTATCCGACTGCCGAGAAAACCGCTCGAACCTGCGTGGGAACAATCATCGCGTTATTTTATTTATTTTTTAAATGTTTCGGCGAATAACTAAAGTGACAAGAAATATGAACACCTGTGAGAACGACCACTTCGCCTGTCGAGTGATCCATGTCGACGTCAATACTGACGAATTTGCTGACGCTTCTGGCATTTTTAAATGACCAACATTTAAGCAGCTTAACCGTGCAATTTTCGTGGTTACGACGCAACTTCGACGGGGAACCGAGGCTTGGTAATCTAACGGGCTGAAAATTGTGCTGCCGCTCGTATAAAATATTTATAGCGTGGGTTGGATTGTTTTTTTTCTTTTGGGAGGGAAAAAGCACAGTTGAATATTTTTTAGTTTGGTTATTATTTCAATTTGCATTTATATTTGCCAAAAATTCTTTTCTTTGGCATTACTTCTGACGTAAAAAAATATTACTCACGTATATTTGATCAGGGTGTTTTGAATCTTATATTGCGGTTTCCATTGATATGGACAATTAATCTTCTACAGCTTTTATAATAATTATTTTTCATTGTTTATAAAACAGTTGCGCAAAAACATTCAATGTACGAGCACATTTGTACAATATTCACGTGATGAAATCATGTTGCTCGTCCGAGGCAGTCAATGAGTCGTGGAAAATGTGGGGAAAGCTCGATACGCGAGCGAAATAATAAAAATAAAGAGGAGAAAAAACACTAATTGTTTATTAGGTATGGAGTATCTGCTATATAACCAAATGATCTAGCATCACTTTCTTTCATTTAACGATTAAAAAAAATTTATATTTAATTTTAGATTAAAGTTGCTTTATTAAATAAAGAAGAAGTCTTTGACTATATGTATAGATATCCATCCGGAAGCAGATGAAAAGAGCCAAAATGAAAGATCTTACATGACTGTGAAAATCGAGAGCTCAGTCATTTTTGTGGAGCGAGTGGATGTTTTTGCCAAATTTTTCGGCAAAATCTGTCATCGCATTGTAAATTATATATATTTCAAAAAACTTTATTGAGAAAAAGTTAATCAACAAAGTAGCAAAACACTCGTTAAAATCCATGAGTATATATCATTTCTCGTGGTCAGGTCACTACATAATTTTTTTACTCAAGCTTGGATGCATCAATTTATTTATTTAGTAAGCGAATTTTTATGAACATGTTTACCAGAAGTTAAAATTTTTTAAAACGTCGACAGGAATCGAAATGACGTGGCATAAATTATAGGTCGATCACCTCTCGTCAGTACGTCCACCGTCATTTAATTGCTTCTATAGGTATATCCGCTCGCAAATTACCAACCGCGGATCAAGAGTATGACGTCCGTTTGACAAACGAACAATATTTCTACAAGAACGATATGAATCATTAAGCGGATAGATCAAGTTTGTTACGTAAAGTTATTCGCAGAAATACGAGGTTACGATCAATTTCTTGTTTCTCGGCGATCACATTTTCATCATTGCAAGCGCTTCTCATTTGAAACTCTTATAGAGAAAACATTTGGAGAAAAATGAAAAACGACCGCATCGGCAAATTATTTTCGAATGTTTTCTACGTCTCCCGCCGTCCGCGCCTATATAATTCGAGTGTGCGCACTTGCCTTGTTGTTCTACTTACATTCACATGATATGTTCAACAAGTGTGCCTCCGTGCTACTGCATTCCAACACTGTAATTTTGCTCTACAACAAAAATTGATATACTCATCTGCTTAGGTGTCTCGTGCGTCAGGGTGTTTTTCTCTATTTGGTAATACCAAACATTCATTTTGTTTGTAAATAGCAATTAATAAGCTTTCGATAATATAATTTGCGATTAATCAAAAAGCTACACCGTTTGAACGAATGATTCGTTTGCCCGTAACAAATTACAATTACTGATAATATTGTTTTTCTCCTGTGTGTAAATGCTATGTGACAGCACGTGTGAGACGAAGGTAAACTGTCAAAGATTTTACATTTCTTACTAAACGTAAAAAAGTGAGAATTCTTTCCTGTTTTAATTGGAGTGAAATGAACTGGAGACTTTATATGTAGTAAATTTGCAACGAAAAATTGTTTTACTCGTGTGATGAGAAATAGACTAACTGCATAATGGTTCTGCGTGTTCGCAATATTATTGCATAACGTTAATTTGAAAAGAAGACAAGTAGTTATATTGTTGAGGTAGTGCTACATCTTCAATCACATAATGGCCTCCACTTTTTTTATGTAATTACTTTATCGACACAAAGACAAATATTCTGCTCTAATAAGAGATAAAAATAAAATGATGTGATTGGCTACGTTGCTACACCCTGAAATATTCGCGAGTTATCAGTCGACATTTTTTCCTGTCAAAGCCACAAGTGCAAGAGAATAAGATAACAAACTCTTGTTTCATAAGTGTTTCTCTCTCCCACTAAGTCACTCCTTTCAGCTACCAGCAGCATATCAATCAAATTCTTTATTAATTAATTATTTTACTTGTTCAAGGAACGGATTATTGCGTAATTGATAGAAGATACAGATATCATGACAACTTTAGATCCGAGTGACATAAAAGTTCTGAAAAGAGAGCTTCACATTCCAACTCTTGATGAAGTGAAAAATGGTGAGTCAATTTAATTACATATTCATGATGTTATATAAATACAGTAGAATGTGTTCTAATTAAAAAAAATTATAGTGTTCATAACTGCTTTGAAAGAAAATTTTGCCGAGGCTGAAGTTGAAGTTGTTGATTGTCCAGATTTGACAGAAGAGCCTTTCACCTTGGCCTCGCAAGGTAATTTATTACAATAGCAATTTTCTGTCTTTCCAGTAAAACAGTAACTGAATTGAAATACTGTAGCATTTGATATATTACAGGTTTGGGTGGTAGATTAAATATTGTTGAAGTTGGTGGACCACCTTATCTTCTTCCTAAAGTTAACAAGACTAAAGTCTATGATATTCAACCTCTACTCAAGCAGTTTAAGTATGGAGATAGAGCATTTATTGCTGGTGCAGGTGCTGGACCTTGGCCTTACTTGAACTGTAATAGTGAGGTAAACATTTTACAAAAATAATATTATAAATAAGACTGAGAGTAGAATGTATTGTCTTTTTTTTCTTTACATTCTTAGTTGATGATGAATGTCATGATTGACTGTGCTAAAATTAAGAATGGTACACGAGTTGCTTCAGTAAACAAGAAAGATCAAACTTGTGTCCTGGGAACATTGAAAGGAAATGAAACCAGATTTGCTCTTCTTGCAAATTTGTTTATGTGTGAAGGTATTCCTGGTAAAGTTTTAAAAGTATATGCCAAAAAAAGAATTGGCAAGAAAGACTTTATCTCTACTATGCAGGAAGCTTTAGCAGAGCATTACCAAGATAAACTTGTTGGTAAGATTTCAATTCTTGTGATTGAGTGACATTTTTGAAAGTAACTATTCAATTAAAATAATTTTTATTGAACAGGTTTGGGAGGAACTTTTCTGATAAAAGAAGGCAAAGCCAGACAACATGTAATGCCAAACTTTTCTGATAAACCATTGAACAGTGTAAAAGAATTAGACAATTGGCTACAATTTTATGAAATGTCTGCACCACTTGTTGCAGTTGGTACTTTTGTCTCTGCAGAAACGGTAAGTTGGAATAATTTTCGAAAAAAAATATACTTTATATCAAACAAATATTGCTTAATTCCTTATTATAACGACTAATTATTTTTGTTATCAAAACGCGATAAAAGCAAGTAAATATAGATAAAGTTTTAATGTTATCAAAATGGAAGGTATATCTAAAAATTTATTATTTATCATTGTAGGATTTAGATTTGAGAGTACAACACTTTCACAGCTTTTCTCATCATGGTGAAGGTGGACACTATCATATTGATACAACACCAGATGACGTCGAATATCTAGGCTACTTTAACCTTGGTGAATCCTTGTACAGAGTAGATCAACCACCTAACACACTCCAGTTTGGAAAAGACTAAGCACCTTGTATTATTAATATGTTAAGTTTTTTAAATTTTATCTCATAAATAATTATAAATGGTTCAGGTGATTAGGTGATACAAATCTAAAGTGCCTAAAATGTCATTCCATACACAAGAATTCTAGAAAAACTGTGATTATACCAGTCTGAGGTGTTATATAACGCCAATGTTTGCAACCAAACGGAAAATAAAATTTCTTATTCATGTATTCATGCAAAGGTCTTGTTAGATTTTCATTATATAAATCCTTGTCACCTCTCATCCTCTAGCAATCCAGTCAGAAAATACATAGCTAGTAGTGATGTTTCAGATGCTCTTGAAGTATCTTACTGTGCTACAAAATGAAACTTAAAATTTATAGAACTGTTTCTTATGGAACTGTTGATAGTGAACCACCTGAAGTTCAAACAGAAGTTTTTAGCAATAATGTAGAAAATTACCGTGAAGGTACTAAATGGAGTGGAATATTCCTTGCTTTTTTGTCAGGCACTTTTTTTACTATCAGTGCAGCACTTGTGAAAAGTATTAAAAATGTGGATCCCATGGTAGTGTTATCTATTCGTGCATTTATACAAATTATAGTTATGACAATTGTAGGATATATTTCATCAATAAATCTTATTGGACCAAGAGGCAGTCGGTTATTAGTTCAAACACAAGTAGGTTCACAAATAAGATCTGATATAATTCATCTGGAAGTTCTATAAGCAAAACTTTTTAAAAAATTTTTAGGGCATAGTTGGAGGCATGACCTTATCTTTGCTCTACTACAGTTTTAGAAAATTACCTTTAGGAGATGCAACAACAATAATTTTTAGTTCTCCAGTCCTTGTCATGGTATTATCATTTTTTTTTCTAAAAGAACCTTGTGGAGTTTTACGCATCACTGTTATTGGTGCCCTCATTACTGGAGTGATTTTAGTTGCACAACCACCTTTCATTTTCAGAGTAAGTTCAAACACTAAACAAGGTAACAATTTATTATAAAATTACTATATATTTATCATTGTAGATGCATCAACTGGGATATGATATACCTGGTTACATCTGTGCAATTTTGGCCACTTTTTTTACTGCTATAAATCTTGTAGTAATGAGAAAATGTTCAGATATTCATTATTCTGTCATAGTTTTGAATTTGTCAGCATGGACAATAGTTTCAGCATCACTATTATTTTCTATCGCACCAATAAATCCAACAGCTAATCCATTGATAGAACCAATCAATCAAGTTACTGATCAACCAATTATTAACGTCACAGATTTACCAATATTTCCTGTGACAGAGAAACCATTAGCAACCATCATAACAGAAAACCCAGTCAAAGCAACAACAATGTATACAGGAGTAGACATTGTTCCACCATGGCCAACAAACCAACCAGTGTTAACAGAACTGAATAGCAGTATATTTCCAAAAGATGGATTTACTTGGCTAATGATACTGTTAGTTTCAATAACTGGACTGATGGGTCAAATACTGGTTGCAAAAGCTTTGAAAATAGAAGGAGCCAGTAAAGTGTCTGTTACGAGATCACTGGATATGATTTTAGCTTACATTATACAAGTCTTTTTCTTTGATGAAATCCCATCCACCACTAGTATTGTTGGAGCTTTATTGATTTTCTTCAGTGTGATTTGTATGGGTTTTGAAAAAGAGATCTATTCAATATGTGACTACATACCGTAACTTTGAAAATAAATATGAACTGCTAATATTTTCTTTCAATATTAGTGAAAATGTGTCATCAACAGTAAATGAATATCTGCATATATATTCAAATCAAGCATAATCATGTTTTAACATTACTATTAGCAACTTGCTACTGTTAACAAGTCATTTGACTATGATTCTGAAAGTATTTCTACTTTTTGAATTCACAATGTTTCAATTAATGAACAAATAAATTTTTTTTTTAAATTAAACTATGCTTTTGACATATCTAATAATCATTTATTCAAAGGAAAATACAACTACAGTTAACAGTAAATGACGCCACCATATCATATATCCATAAGATAATATGTACAATGTATATTTTTTCTTTCTCCTTGGCAAAATATTCATTTTACTTCAGATAAAGATTTTTTTTCAATGCTTAAATATATTCATGTATATCTAAATATACAATGTATTTTAGATTACAACTGAAATGGTACATGTAATAGAGGGTTCTTTCTTAGAAACGACTTAAATTTGCTTATATTACGCTACAACACATTATTTATGCTGCGTGTGAGACTATGTATATTTAGTTTATATAATCTTAAGACAAGACCACCATTACTTACACATTTATACTCTGCTCCACAAGTTTCGATAAATGGTTTAACTATATCACTCCAAACATCGTTTTTTTTCTACAATATTTCGTTTTTTTTTTCAACAATCATTTGTTACTATTTACTTCATTTAACATCCAAATTATTTTTTATATGATTCAAATGTTGAATAAAAATATTTATGCTGAAAGATTTTCGTGAATACATGTCATCAGACAAAAAGGATCATTCCATGTAAATATCTGTATTTACATAGTAATTGAAACATACACTTATTATTAAGTGGTTTTTCATTTCAATTTCAATTCTTTTTGCTATAATATAAATTTCTGACAGTATTTACAAGGTATAAAGTAGTTCTAAGTAGATTCTTGTTTAATTTTTAATAGTTCTTAGCAGATTCATGTTTTAATTTTGTATTTTAATCATATTTGTTTTTTTCTTGGTTTTTCACGAAACACCATGTACTTATAGTTAATCAAAGAAAAAGTTATTTTTGTGTTGTTGATACATAAAAATAAAATATTTCGTTAGTAATAAATGACAGTAATTTCCGTTTGTTGGAGATATTTTAAGAAAACAACGTTTCATTGAACTAATATGAAATATTGTTCAAGTTACATTTTCTTTAATGATTTCCCTATACTTAGATTAATAACAAAGTACAAATAGTACAAAGAATCATCTGTTGCCAGATAAACAGTTATGCCTTTTTTTTTATCTATCTATGATCTATTTAACAAAATATTGTACCAAAATTTTTATTAGCTAAAACTGTACATTTTTGTACACCTACATTTTTGTAATTAAAATAAATATTTATAGAATACGTTAGTTTTGAAAAATTTTGATTTAGCAGATTTAAAATTATAATTTCTAAACTTACCATTGATAAAGAATGAAAATAAATTACAACCATTTTTACCTAAATGAAAATTTTGTAGAATTGACATTGCTAAAATTATATTTTCATATTAACGTTTCTATTTTTGCAAACCACGACGTAGTCTGAAAATGCAGAGGTCAACAAATAGTTTAATTTTATTCTAAAAATGAGTTATTTGTTAGTGGAATTCACTAAATATGGTTGTCTATTTTTACACGATTTATTAATATAAAGGTAAGCAAGCTGTTTATTTGGCTCATTGGTGCGCAAGGAAATATCGTGTGATTAGTACGTAAATATGGATACTTTGAATAAAAAAAAATTTTATCTTGTTATTTACAGATTTTTTATATAATTAACCAGGATATCATATGAAATTTACATTTCACATATTAAATATTTTCAAATTGTACGCGTGTTTGAAAACGTCAAACATATTATATTTAAAAAAAATGTTCATATATAATACATGAATGCAATATATACTATTACTATACTATTGAATCATATTTTCTTTTATCCGTTATATAATTTGTGCAGATCATGTACTTGCTTAAGTGAAATTTGATTAAGAATTTTTTTAATGGTCGCTAAATTGTTCAAACACTTAAAAAATTTGTACAAAATTTTGTCCAAAATACAATTATAACGATGGCGTGCCACATATAGTTCAGACACTTAGCATCGCAAAATACACATACTTTTTTGTTCACTTTAAAAATTATGCATTGGTCGTTCTGAAACGACAACACCGTTAAAATTCGTACGTCATAAACTGACGGTTTACGCGAAATCTTGCGATTAGTGTACAATCTAGAAGCTCGAAGCAATTAACGTGTTACATGCGTATGCGTTTAGTTCATTGGTGTGTGGCATATTAGGTGCGAGGAAATAGTTGTCTCTGTATGTTTTGTACACTTTGTAACGATTCTCGATTATGCACATGACGGGTATTGCTTGTGGGAGGTATTGGAATAACTTAAATCCTATAGCAGCAACTTAACTGATTTAAAGTGCTATACGATGATAAAATATATAATCGTAGAACATGCTCCAACCTATAGCTACTGATAATCTAACTATGTAACTTGTATAATATAAAACGTTTACCAAAGTTTATAAATATAGCAGTACGATGACTGTGTGTATGTATATAGTCAATAATCAAACCCGTTTATCAATGCAATTAGAGCTGTGGGATAACTATGTCTCTCCCTTTTTACGTACCGTTACCTAATTATTTTGATGCCAGCACGAAACATTTCTTTGATAAGAATGAATAAGGAGAAAACGTAAATACGGCCAAAGTAGAAAAAAATTGCCAGTAGACAATTATTTGACTCAACTTTAATTAAAATTGACTTAAACTTTAGAAATAGAAAAGTTTTTTGAACGAAAAAATAGGGTATGGTCAATGTTTCTACAAGCGAATGACTAACATTCGAAAACAATACATAGGAAATTAATTGCAGTTAAATTCGACGTTAGATGATAAGAAACTGCTTAGTTCGCGTGCCGAAAATGCAATCAAACATGAGCACTATTCAAGATCATAATTTACTGAATTAAAAAATCCGCAAGTTCCTATAAACTGTCAGTCCAAAGATTTTCATCTATTCGGTTAAACTGATTCGCGTACTTGCACAAAGATCAGTGTAAATACTGAAGGAAAAGTAATTCTTAAAGAAACATTTATCGCTGGAAATATTCAATCGCCGCTAAATTCATAAACAGTACCCATGTGAAATTGCAAAAAATCTCGAAGTTTTCTAAGTAAAAAGATAATCGCGCAGGTTGCAATTATGTATCTCTGTCTCTTTTAAATAACAAACCTCAATAGAACCACGAACAAATGCTTGACAAGCGAGCTGAATCAAATATGTATGGGTACATGTACGAGCAGTTCGGCACGCGTGGAGAACACAGCCGAACACATCTCGCAAGTATACTCGACGTTGTCGGGTATAATGGTTTCCGGCACGGATTCCTCCACCGACCCAATGAGACTGTGCACGTCAAGCAAACCGCTAGGAGCTGATTCTACCTTTACGCTTAATTTCACGCTGTTATTCGCACCGATTTCTTCGATGTGATTCACTTTGTCTAAATCCGGCAGTATTGACTCTTGCATCATTTCCACTTGTTCGGATACGACATTCGCTTCGAAAGCCACATCGAGATTATTACCATCGACCACCGACTCGAAAAGATGTGTTGGTTGCACTTGTTCTATTTCTTCGGGTAGATGGTGCTCTTCGGGTTGACTGATCGTCGACTCCTCGAGATCATTGCTTGATATTTCGGGAACAATAATTGATTTTTCTTTGGCTTTCCTTGTACCAAGGAATGTGCGTCGCTTGCCTCTCTTGGCGGGTCCTCGCTTTCTTGGCGACGGTTTTTCCATTACCACCTTCTCAGGACTTTCATCTTTCATATCTAAGAGGCTGCCATTGCTGTTTAGATGATTTGGAGTTGTAGTAATTTTCTGCAGCTCTGGTTCAATTTTTATGTTGACCATTTCGATGGACGGGGCTTCCACAGGTTCCAGTATTGGTTCATCAAGCTTTGGCTTGGGAAACGTTGCGGGTAATAAAGCTTGTCTACCCTCGACGTGATAACTAACATTTTTAGTTCGCGGTCTATTTCTCTCGCCACCGGGAATAACACCAGACACCTTCTGTTGTTGCTGTGACTGCTGCTCACCAGGCATAACTTTCGGCGTTCTTGTTACCATTGTTTTTGTTTTTTGACCTTTTTTTACGCCGTCAGTACCAGCGTCCACCAATACTCGCGTTTTTTGCGTATGGATCATTTTTGGTCTTCCAGGCTGATTTGATGTGGATGCATCCGCCATACCAGCTATGGTTACACTCTTTTTTTCCTCCTTCTTCACCTTCTTTTTAGGGGTTTTAGCTTTTGGTGTATAAGCCTTGGAATTACTGACAATCGAATTAATATTTTGCAACGAGCTTTCGAAACTCTTGAGCACGTTCTGGTAACCTTCTTCAACATTTGAGCGACGATTCGTTTTTTTCCCAAGTTTGCGTTTGGGATTCTCATCAGAATCAGAAGGACCATCAAGGAGATCGAAGGACTCGTTCATACGTGTTGTGAAATTTGTCTCATGCTTAAGTTTGCGTCGGCGCTTATACTTCCTCGGACCTGCTTGCGGTTGCCGCCGCAGTGCTGTGTTCTCATCGCAGTGAGCGACAATATGAGCAACCAACTCCTCTGACGAAGGCAATGTTTCATTACAAACTTTACAAATATACGGCGTTAAGCTGTTGTGGCACTTAGGATCAGGACCTGAATGATGTGCTCGAACGTGTTCACGTAGCACAACCTAATCATGAAAGTGAGTATTAAAAATCACACCCTTAATTAAAATTTAAAACTTTATTATAGACGATGTCACTTACTCTTTGATTGAAAGCACGAGGGCAAATGGCACAACCATATGGTTTCTCACCCGTGTGTATTCTTTCGTGTTTCCTGAGAGTGCCTCCATCCGCGAAGGCTTTCCAACAAAACCGACAGCCATAAGGCCTCTCACCGGTATGAATACGGATATGTATTTGTTGCGAACTGCGACTGCCAAAAGTCTTGCCACACTCTCGGCATGGGAACGTGCGACCACCAAGTTCCTTATTGTGAGAATGCCTGTGACTGACCAAAGCTCGACCATCCGGGAATTCTTCTCCGCATTCGTCGCAAGCAACCATTTTATTTCGATGGGACACCATGTGTCTAAAGTAATAACGATTAATCAAAACCATTTACATTTAATTATATATATTAAAATATACAAATGAAGAGGTACCTTCTTAATCTAGCTTTACTGTGAAAGCGTTTACCACACTTGGTGCAGCCAAAAGTTTTGTCAGTGTTGTGAATCCATGAATGTTTCAATAGGCTGCGCTTGTCTTTGCATGTCTTTCCACACAAAATGCATGTGTTTGGCGGTGCATCTTCCTCGTGTAATTCGCGAACGTGCTCAGCGAGTTCCGCATCATCTCTACACCTTTCACCGCACAATAAACACCTACGGCTAGGTGACCTACATACATTTATTAGTGATGTAATTTGATGAATAAATTAAGATAGTGGATAAACACAACAAAATAAATAACCTGGCGTGAAGTTCAGCATGCGCTAACAACGCTAATGCTTCTTCAAACCATTCACCACACACATTGCAAACGTGATGTTGACTGGAACCCTCAACATTGTCAACTTCTTGTTTTATGTGGATTCTATAATATTTACAATAAAAATGTCAATATTGATATAAAAAAGTAGAAGTTCATTTAAAATGTAAACATACTTTCTATGGCGTTTTAGAAGATCTATTCTGTGGAATGGCACCCCACAGGTGTCACAGAAGTATTCACCAAATCTCTCATCTCCAGCATATGTAGATGGCTCATTTTCTCCATCATCTGCATCAGACTGGCTCAAGCGCAAACCATGCTTCAGTCGCATATGCTCTTGAAGAGCATTTACATTCCAGAACATCTCATTACAAGATGTGCATTCGAATGGGGTGTCACCACCATGTATTCTCGAATGAGAGGCTAGAGCTTTTTCCCTAGCAAAACCAAGTCCACAAAACTGACACACATATGGTTTAGATGAGTCAGTAACTGGCCAACGAGGAATTTGTTGTTCTGTGGATAGCTGATCTGTCCATCTAAAAAAGTTCATAACAGGCAGTTAGGTCAAAAAATATTATTATCAATAATTCATCTTAGATTAAAAACCTTACTTGCTCATATCCAGTTTAGCTACATCATCAATAGTACGTTTGTTACCAGCAGGAGCTTTGCGCTTCCTAGGAACATTTGTTTGCACTTTCTTACGTCTACCTTTCAGTGGATGACTGACTTCATCTCCAGTAGCTAGAGGATCCTCTATTAAGCCATCGTCATCCAATCCATCTGTTGTTGTTGGTGCATAAGCATGAATTTTCATATGGTTCATTAAATCAGACTTCCTCACATATCTAGATCCACATAAATTGCAACCATGAGGTCGATCCGTTTGATGTGTAACCATATGATTCATGAGATTAGCCTTTTTTCTAAATCTCTTACTGCAAAAATCACATGGGTATGGTCTTGTATTAGTATAAGAATCTTGATCAATGGGTAAAGGTATTTCCATATCATCATATTCTAGTAAATTATCATGTGAGACTTTCGTTTCTGGTACCTCCATACTGAAAAATAAAACAAACAATTAATATACAGTAGCATATATTCAGCTTAAGAACAATTGTCTGAGAATACTTACCCATCATCAGGACCAGATCTGTCCCAATTATCAGTAATGACTTCTTCAGTAACTTGTATATTGAGATAGTCATGACCCTGGTCTTGCGGAATCACATATATGGATTCAATATCACTCTGTGGAACCATTAAAATCTCTGTATCTCCCATAGAAGTGTTTCCTTCTACAGCAGACTCTACAGTCTCTTCTACTTCTTCGCATGCTGCAACCACTTCTTCCACAGGAGTGTCCAGTTGTGCTTCAAGGTCGCATATTACCTCTTCAACATTACCCACTTCCTCGACCCATTGCAGGGTCAGATCACCGGCAACGTCCATTCTGATGAGCTGAGATGCTACTTTATCACTGTCACCACTGGAAAAAACAAGAGGCTATTGATTTTCGTGGCACTCGCGGTTAATTTCTGGGCTTTCTTGCATCAGATACCAAACTAGAGCGCCCGCAAAACAAAGCACATACCACGAGCCAGCCAAAAAAAAGTCGCTTTCTCGAGAGGAGTCGAAAGTCGTTTGAACACGATCACATAACCACTTGGACAAAACACAATCATCGTATATAAACAAAGCAACGTAGCCTATCTGCCAATGCCACCTCACGGACACGCAAGCCGCTTAGCGAATAACGATGCCGACCTTCGTCGCGAAATCATATTCACGAAAGAGACAGACGAAAACAAGCGAAAATCCGCAGGCTACATAAATTGCAAATTAAAAACTTTTACTAGAAGTAGGATTTGACATGTATAAGGTTATAGCAACATAGGTTATCCCCCGGGAAACGCAGTCTCGATGGAGGTGGCTGGCTGTCGGGAGGTTGCATAACCGCTCTCTTGCGAGGGTTTGCCCAGCAGGTAAATCCGGGAGCGAGATTGAATCGTGGCCCCGCCGCGAGCTGTTTCTTACTTACTTTTAACAACACACGCACGTCCGCTCTCCTCGCACGAATGGTGGTACCAGCGGCGGCTGCGGTGGCGGTGACGGTGGCGGTAGTTTCTACACACACACGGCAACACCTAACCAAAAAGATTAAATTGCACCGGCCCGACGAGCGAGCGTGATGTTGCACTAGGTCGCGCTAGGCAAACATCAGACGCGTACTATTGAGGGTCGCACAACCACTACGCCGACGACGAGGTGGAGGAAGGAGAGCGCCAACTTGCTCAGAGCACTTCTTATGCGTGCTGCTTTCGTTCACGCACAAAATGGCTGCCGAGCGCGCGCTTCTCGCTTCCTCGCTTTTAGGGTCTGTCTCCATAGGGCCTGTCCGAGCCGGCCGAGATTTTTTATGGGCACGCCATCTCTATAATTTCGTGTTCAATGGCGAGTTTCATAGTGAATGCGAGAAACGCATCTATGGAGTGGCAGTACCCGTGGTTTGAAGTTTCCTGTCTGGCTGTCTCTATGCTCTGGCTATCCTCCATGTTCCTGCTCCAATTTTCATTCGGTAAGTTCGTAATTAATAATAATTCGTAAATAATTCCTACTTTTATTTTCATAAAATTGCAAGTTTCATAATCCCTTTTTAGAGTCATATGCACGAAGAGTTAGGCTTTCGAAATCCGTCAACTGTCAAATGATAAGTAGTAGCAGCAGCAGCAGTAGTAGTTGTAGTAGCAGTAGTAGCTGAGGGCAGGTGGTAGGTGAGAGAATCACAATGGCAGCCGAAATCAAGCCCGCGCCCGGGATGAACCAGGACAAGTTCAGCTCCAAGAAGCCTATACTTCTGTCGAAGCTCGAAGGTTGCAATGACGACGTCAATGCCGCCGTTATCATTCCCAGGGTTGACGGCGTCATCAGCGTCTGCGACGACAGGTCAGACTCACTTTTCTATTGTGTTTGCAATGCTTCTGATACTCGATGCATATCTATATGATGTATATACGATTAATTTATTTACATCGCATGCTTCTAGCTCGACTCTTATTGGACTCATTGTTTATAATGCAAATAGCAATCGTACAGTCACTTGCATCTTTTGTTAGACTTTTTTCAGACTATTTTTTGCATTGTACATATTTTTTACTCCTATTTTTTCATGTAATATATAATTTAATTAAATTATAGGTAAAACAGCAAGCTTTTTGTTATAAGTAAATAATAATTGTATGACACCTGAACAATCTTTCTTTATCTGCAAGTTCTTAGATAGGATGATTCAGACTGATTGCTTTATCTATCTGGCCTTTAAGCAATGTTTTGCTGTATTTTAGTTATGAATAAATTTTCTAATTACTATTGCAGAACTGTCAGAGTTTGGTTGAAACGTGACTCAGGACAATACTGGCCAAGCGTATGCATGTACATGGTTGCAGCACCAATCTCTCTTGATTTTTGTCCTGAAACCAGACAGCTGTTTGTTGGATTAGATAATGGTAGTATAAATGTATTTATCAAGATCAAATTCATTTATAATTTTTTCAAAAATTGTGAATCAAACGAATTTTTGGTTTTGTAGGAGTTTTTATTGGAAAGCGATTACAATCGTATGACAGCCATTCGAGAATACATGGCTCATCAAGCAAGAGTTGCTGCAGTAGTTTTTTCTTTGAGCTGTGAATGGGTACTTAGTATAGGTAGAGACAAATTGTTCCAGTTCCACAGTACTGAAAATGGAAAGGATCACATCAAATAATATGTTCAATAATCCAAAAGGTAACGTCTACAAAAAGTTGCTGTACCACATGCATGGAACATACACCTACAACATGGTGAGCATTATTAATTTTAAAAATGGTTCAATTTCTGGCATTCGATCAATCTTGGTAGTTGCTACATTATTTTGTATTATTTTCATCAATTTCACGCTTTCATCAATGGCTTTTTGTAAGCCATCGCCATCATCTACTTTTCGTTTCCGACAAAATTTATAGTGTCAAGACCAAGCAATAAGATGCATAACATGAAAAGGTTAGATAGGTTAGAAATAATCAACTACAAGAGGTTTTATTTTATTATTTTAAATTTATTAATAATCATATGTTAAATCATTATCAGATGTTTAAACGTGAGAAAACAACCTAACATCTCGAATAATATTTTTGGCATCATCCCACAGGTGTCTACTGGTGAAACATGCAGCATGCCATTTTTCAACGAGCTCCTTTGTCGCAATAGGAGTTGAAGACGATTTAAGTTCCCTCAAGAATGCCCTCAATTTTCTCAAGGGAACATTAATTACATTCAGGTGAGTTGGCCACAGACTGCGGTATAAATTGCTTTGATGCAAAGACCATCTATTTGTTGTAGCATTATTTGATATGCGATTATCGTCCTCAATCGTGCCCAGGACTCTACATGTGCTTCCTCCAATTGTATTAATTTCTTGCATTATCTTTTTTAATACTAATCTATGGCTCATCATATTGATGTCAATGTCAATTATACCTTCATTCTCGTTGGAAAACCACAGAATGAAATTATGACTTCTCATATTTTCCAAATTGAGATTGACAACACGAAAAGCTACTGGTACGTAGCGACGAAAATCATTTTGCATGATGTACTGAATGGTGAATTTCATTTTCACGTTAAGTTTTTCTTCTTCAAATGGCTTTGAATGTAAAACATTTTTCACAGATAGGTTATTCATTATTAAAGAATACTTTCGGTCAGAATCAATCGGAATTTATTTCTTTATAAAAACTGCCTTGACACAATGAAGGTTCAATGCACACTGTAGTGGGCATGCACGCGTCCTGAAACAAAGAAAATAAAATCACCAATCTCGGCTTTTCATTGGATCATAACCCATTAACGTGCAACATAGGCGGTACAACTGAGCATTGCATACGCTATATATTTTTACTCATTATTTTTCATAAAAAAGTTATATACAATTATTTTTTATTCTAAACTTTGTGTTTATTCGCTGAATTTATAATAAATATTTTTATTTTTACAGATTTTAATTATGAGACTAGATGAACGAAAAGTTATGAGAATTTGGACATTAATGCAGGTTATACTTGTTTCGCTTAAAACATTAAAAGTTATAAAAAAAAAGAAGAAGGCCTTGCGGAGATGGTGGGTGAAGCCACATATCGTACCGAGAATAAGGAATATTATAGGAGCATTTGCTACAGTATGCCAATATTTACAAATCAATGATCACGAAGAGTTTACAAATCAATTTAAGATGACACCAGGCAATTTTCAAGAGTTGTATACGTTAATTGCTGATCAGTTGCAGAAGCAGTATCATATTAGAGAGCCAATTTCTGCATATATTCGACTGGCTATAACAATACAGTAACTATTTATATACAATTATGTCAAGTATTTTCATCTCATAATAAAAATAAATATTAATTTTTATTAAAATTTCAGTTATTTCGTTCAAGGAGGAAATGCTTTAACTTATTGCGCGCACTACCGAATTGGAAAAGCTACATTTTTTAAAATCATACACGAAACGTGCTACGTTATTACTTCAGTTCTGCTGCCAATTTACGTGAAATTTCCCAACGAACGGGATTGGTTACGTATTGCCCAGGAATTTGAAGACAGATGGAATTTTCCGAATTGTGTTGGAGCTCTAGACGGGAAGCACATGCGAATAAAAAGACCAGCTCATGCTGGAAGTGTTTTTTATAACTACAAAAAATTTCATAGTTTAGTTTTGATAGCAATCAGCGATGCACAAAGTAGATTTGTTTGGTTCACCCTTGGTGATGGTGGTAAGAATAAATTTTTTAAAACAATAAAGACAGAGTAATTTAATTAATTTATATGTAATAATTTCTTTATGTTGTAGGTTCGTTCAGCGACTCCAGTGTCTTTCAAAATACTAATTTTTATAACAAAATTTTGAACAATGAATTGAACTTACCTGCTCCAACAAAGTTGCCTAACAGTGACAGATCATCACCTTTCGTAATAGTCGCTGACGAGATTTTTGGTTTGGGATTTAACTTGATGAAACCGTACAATAGAAGATTGCTGCAGTCAAATCAAGAAAGAATTTTTAATTATAGATTGAGCCGAGCCAGATTCACTATAGAACGTGCATTTGGAATACTTTGTGCAAAATTTCAGTTATTGAATAGTGCTTTAGCTCATAATTTAGATAAGAATAAATTAATTATAAGCGCTTGTTTAGTGTTACATAATTTTTTAATTACGAAAAATGTAATCAACGTTGATGACGATTTTAGACACTTAGATAGGCAAATTAATCAGAATGTTATGCGAAACCCTATTTTTATTCGGCAAAACTTGGCAGAATATTTCAGCAATGAGGGAGCTGTTCCCTGGCAAAATAATTATATTTAAAGATAAATAATCTATATTAACAAAATAGAAATAAGAAGGCAGTTTTTATAAAGAAATAAATTCCGATTGATTCTGATCGATTGACTCCTCCATATTGTGTAGAAACTTGAAAAAAACAAAAAAACAAATGGTATATTAGTTTTAAGTATTTAGTAACAAATACATTAGTCTTAATTTTAGATATTTATGAAAATGAATGCGTAGCAAAGCAGTTCCGATAACCTCAAATTGACAATAGTTCTTCGATTCAATTTGCCATAAATAAAAAATGAGTGGAAACACTGAAAAAGATATACTACTTGATGAAGTTATCATACAAATCGTGAAACCAAATAATTTTATTTACGATAAGTCGAATGATAAATACTATACTGAATTTAGATCGCAACGAACACAAGTTTTCGAAACTATTTCCCAAGCGATTTATCAACTATACGAAGTGCACATTACAGGTGAAATTCATACACTATAAATCTTTATTTTAAATAAAAAAATATATATATGTATATATAATATTCATTAATCAATAATAGAAAAAGAGATTGAAGCGACATGGCTGTATTTAGTAAAAAAATTCAAAGGAGAAAAAGCAAAAAAACGCAAATACCAGCCATCTGGATCAGAAAGAAAACCCGAAGTGACCTGGGAATTGTATAATGAGATGTGTTGGCTTGATCCATATCTGAGTCATGAACCGCAAATTTCTTCAGACGATGTGGAGTTTATAACAAAATCAGAAATCACCGATAAATTTTGTCGGAAACGAAAAGTAGATGATGGCGATGACTTACAAAAAGCCATTGATGAAAGCGTAAAATTGATGAAAATAATACAAAATAATGTAGCAACTACGAAGACTGATCGAATGCCAGAAAGTATTCTTTAATAATGAATAACCTATCTGTGAAAAATGTTTTACATTCAAAGCCATTTGAAGAAGAAAAACTTAACGTGAAAATGAAATTCACCATTCAGTACATCATGCAAAATGATTTTCGTCGCTACGTACCAGTAGCTTTTCGTGTTGTCAATCTCAATTTGGAAAATATGAGAAGTCATAATTTCATTCTGTGGTTTTCCAACGAGAATGAAGGTATAATTGACATTGACATCAATATGATGAGCCATAGATTAGTATTAAAAAAGATAATGCAAGAAATTAATACAATTAGAGGAAGCACATGTAGTCCTGGGCACGATTGAGGACGATAATCGCATATCAAATAATGCTACAATAAATAGATGGTCTTTGCATCAAAGCAATTGATACCGCAGTCTGTGGCCAACTCACCTGAATGTAATCAATCATTAAAATAATAAAACTCGACGGTAGTCTCGGTGAAGGAGGAGGTCAAGTGCTACGAATTTCATTATGTTTGAGTGCACTCTATAAAATTCCTATTGAGATTAGCAACATAAGAGCAGGTCGTCCAAAACCAGGTTTGTCAGCTCAGCATCTTGAAGGAGTCAAATTTTTAAAAGAAATGTGTAACGCTGAAGTGCATGGAGCTGCAATAGGCTCAACCTGCTTAACTTTCATACCAAGAGACCTTTCTTAATAAAAAACAAGAATTTATAGTAGACACCAGAACAGCTGGATGTATTGGTTTGCTCATTCAAGTTACTTTACCTTGTGCTCTATTTTCATCTAGGGCAGCAACTTATATTCTCAAAGGAGGAACTAATGTACCTTTTGGCCCTCATATAGAGTATTTAAGTATGTTTTTAGACCTCTGTTGAACAGATTTGGTGGAAACTTTGAGCTTGATGTTTATAAGAAAAGGATATTATCCTCAAGGAGGTGGAGAAGTTCATATGCGTGTAAATGCCATTCAGATTTATCTTTTTTGTAAAGGTGTATAGTTAAAGGTTTTCCAAATAGTAACTAATAAATATAACTTATTCTGAATTGAATGGTTTTTTAAAGAAAAATTAATCGTTTTTATTATATACGTTCTTTATAATATTTAAATATTTTTTTATATTGTAATACGGTTTATGTCAGGATCTTTCAAACATGAAACTACTAATAATCAATATAAATGAGTTGAGAAAATAAATATATTAAAGAAATAAGAGCAGTTAGTCTTTATTTTTAATATTTATTCTTCATTAGATATCATAAACTTATCCATAATAGTTAATATCCCATTAACACATTCCAACACATGGGTTGATGGGACATACTGCAAACTTTGCTGTATACATAGTACAAAATTATCTTTAATCTCTTCATTATCACTATCCTTCATTAAAATGTTTATATTTTCCATAGCTGTACTTGTATTTTTTAAAACTTTCATTTCTAATTCTTCGAGATGAGTTTTCTTATTAAAGTAACATTGGCTTACTGGTGGAATGATTTTATCATTCTTTTCACTACATACTTCAATATCTTGAGTTTTTGATGTTGACGGCTCATCACTTTCTGTTGATCCCAAACACTGGTATTTTTTCATGACGTGAGGGATGAGAAATTGAAGTTCATTGTATAAGTAGTACTTGCTTAAATGAGGTTTGTTAAATTTTCTAACAAAAGTCCTTCTTATATTTTCCCATTCCTTTCTTACAATAGCACCTAAAACAAAAGTAAATGCAGTTAATGTATTTTCACTCTCTGTATATAAAAAAATACTATAATAATATAAATGATAACTTACCAGTCAATAGGACATTTAACTCTTTGTCAGAATTAATTTTAGCAGCTATTTCATTGAAAGCCTTATCTTTGACTTTTATTAAATAATAGTTTTCATGTGTTTTATCATACAAACATGAATAATTTTTCAAATAAACACAAATTTTTTTATCGAGATTTATATTTCTTCCAAAAGACTCCTCCATATTGTGTAGAAACTTGAAAAAAACAAAAAAACAAATGGTATATTAGTTTTAAGTATTTAGTAACAAATACATTAGTTTTAATTTTAGATATTTATGAAAATGAATGTGCAGCAAAGCAGGTCGGATAACCTCAAATTCAGGTGTAGCACAACACTCAATGTACGTTGTACGAGGTGAAAATGGATGTATATCCTTATTCAAAATTAAATGCGTAGCAAAGCAGTTCCGATAACCTCAAATTGACAATAGTTCTTCGATTGAATTTGCCATAAATAAAAAATGAGTGGAAACACTGAAAAAGATATACTACTTGATGAAGTTATCATACAAATGGTGAAACCAAACAATTTTATTTACGATAAGTCGAATGACAAATATTATACTGAATTTAGATCGCAACGAACACAAGTTTTCGAAACTATTTCCCAAGCGATTTATCAACTATACGAAGTGCACATTACAGGTGAAATTCATACACTATAAATCTTTATTTTAAATAAAAAAATATATATATGTATATATAATATTCATTAATCAATAATAGAAAAAGAGATTGAAGCGAGATGGTTCTATTTAGTAAAAAAATTTAAAGGAGAAAAAGCAAAAAAACGCAAATACCAGCCATCTGGATCAGAAAGAAAACCCGAAGTGACCTGGGAATTGTATAATGAGATGAGTTGGCTTGATCCATATCTGAGTCATGAACTACAAATTTCTTCAGACGACGTGGAGTTTATAACAAAATCTGAAATCACCAATAAATTTTGTCGGAAACGAAAAGTAGATGATGGCGATGACTTACAAAAAACCATTGATGAAAGCGTAAAATTGATGAAAATAATACAAAATAATGTAGCAACTACCACGACTGATCGAATGCCAGAAATTGAACCATTTTTAAAATTAATTGCATCTGGTTACAGTAAAATACCAGAATCAAGAAAATACCAATGTACGAAGGAAATAATTTTGTACATTGTAGAATTTAAGAAAAATATTGAATAAAAAAACGTGCATTTATAACCTTTAATTCTTATAGTTTTGTTATTTCATTGTTTACATATAAATATATATATATATATATACTATGAAAAACAAAAGGTTTTTTTATTATAAATTTTTAATAATGCTCACCATGTTGTAGGTGTATGTTCCATGCATGTGGTACAGCAACTTTTTGTAGACGTTACCTTTTGGATTATTGAACATATTATTTGATGTGATCCTTTCCATTTTCAGTACTGTGGAACTGGAACAATTTGTCTCTACCTATACTAAGTACCCATTCACAGCTCAAAGAAAAAACTACTGCAGCAACTCTTGCTTGATGAGCCATGTATTCTCGAATGGCTGTCATACGATTGTAATCGCTTTCCAATAAAAACTCCTACAAAACCAAAAATTCGTTTGATTCACAATTTTTGAAAAAATTATAAATGAATTTGATCTTGATAAATACATTTATACTACCATTATCTAATCCAACAAACAGCTGTCTGGTTTCAGGACAAAAATCAAGAGAGATTGGTGCTGCAACCATGTACATGCATACGCTTGGCCAGTATTGTCCTGAGTCACGTTTCAACCAAACTCTGACAGTTCTGCAATAGTAATTAGAAAATTTATTCATAACTAAAATACAGCAAAACATTGCTTAAAGGCCAGATAGATAAAGCAATCAGTCTGAATCATCCTATCTAAGAACTTGCAGATAAAGAAAGATTGTTCAGGTGTCATACAATTATTATTTACTTATAACAAAAAGCTTGCTGTTTTACCTATAATTTAATTAAATTATATATTACATGAAAAAATAGGAGTAAAAAATATGTACAATGCAAAAAATAGTCTGAAAAAAGTCTAACAAAAGATGCAAGTGACTGTACGATTGCTATTTGCATTATAAACAATGAGTCCAATAAGAGTCGAGCTAGAAGCATGCGATGTAAATAAATTAATCGTATATACATCATATAGATATGCATCGAGTATCAGAAGCATTGCAAACACAATAGAAAAGTGAGTCTGACCTGTCGTCGCAGACGCTGATGACGCCGTCAACCCTGGGAATGATAACGGCGGCATTGACGTCGTCATTGCAACCTTCGAGCTTCGACAGAAGTATAGGCTTCTTGGAGCTGAACTTGTCCTGGTTCATCCCGGGCGCGGGCTTGATTTCGGCTGCCATTGTGATTCTCTCACCTACCACCTGCCCTCAGCTACTACTGCTACTACAACTACTACTGCTGCTGCTGCTACTACTTATCATTTGACAGTTGACGGATTTCGAAAGCCTAACTCTTCGTGCATATGACTCTAAAAAGGGATTATGAAACTTGCAATTTTATGAAAATAAAAGTAGGAATTATTTACGAATTATTATTAATTACGAACTTACCGAATGAAAATTGGAGCAGGAACATGGAGGATAGCCAGAGCATAGAGACAGCCAGACAGGAAACTTCAAACCACGGGTACTGCCACTCCATAGATGCGTTTCTCGCATTCACTATGAAACTCGCCATTGAACACGAAATTATAGAGATGGCGTGCCCATAAAAAATCTCGGCCGGCTCGGACAGGCCCTATGGAGACAGACCCTTAGAGCTGCGCGCTGTTTAGCTATGTGCTCGCTTCATCTCTTTCTATGCTCACACTTTTTCCCTCTCTTTTTATTGTATGTAACCTGTGTGAACGCAGCGAGCGAACCTCTTTGTCCCCACTGCAACATAGATTTTACGACGTTGCCAGAATGTAATGATGTGACCGCGACCTATCAAAAAGCTGTTCGCAATGCTGTTGCATGACGTTTTCCAGTCACAAGAAACGGATTGTTTTGTCTTAATTACGATCAAACGATTTAATTCATTTATTTTCAATAATTCTTTTTTGACTTAACAAATTTTCATTGAATGTTTTAGTAAAATGAAATCTTGACGATCGTCATTTTATGATTGTTACGCAATTTTATTAATGATAATGGAATCATAGAACACATCTGACATCATATTCAATGAACTGTCACGATACAAAATAGTTAAACACACCGTTATGAAATTTGGTGCGCGCGCAACGAATTAATTATCTTTTGCGACATTTATACATCCTATAATAGTTTCTTAAAAAAGAATGCTTAGAAACAACAGTGATGCGAGTATCACAAGCAAATATCTGAGAATTCACCTTTGAATAAAAAATAAATTGTCTGCATTCATTATATGAGAATGAAATTAGATATTAATAAATAAGGTAATAATATCAATTAGATATTCATTTTTTCATATATTATATAAAGAAATATTTGATGATTTATTCAAAATGCATAACAAACACATGAATAATACTGATAAAATATTGATATATTATATTGCATCAACATTACGATTTGTATTCTCATACCATAAAATGAGAATTTGAACAATTGAATTCTGGCAACGCTGTAAAAAGTTAAAAAACGCAGTTTGAATTCAAAAGTTTCGTTTAAAAAGTTCGAAACCTTACACGAAAATCGTATGTCATCCATAAGCTATTCTAACTAATTTACCAATAATTGCATTGATCTTGATAATCTATCGGGAAATTCGATCTTTGTATTATAATAAAGTCTACTATTACTTTTTGCCTTTTCATAAAGTACACCCGTATGATGAAGCGATCCGAGCTGCGCCATTGCGCGATAGAAAAGCCAATCGTAGATTGTGCGTCTTTTACACGATTCTTCACGATTGGTTGATTCGGCTTGCGCATGCTTTGTAGGATTGTCTTATTTAATTCTCGCGATAAATATTTTGACGGTTATTTTGACATTGATTTATAATTAATTTGAAAAGCACTCAAATATAATGAACACCGCTTAAAGTAAATACTTGGCACAGAGGCAGACAAGTACACCCTTAGAGATAAAAATTTTGATCACAGCTCACTCACGACTATTGATTTAATAAAGCCAAAAAGCGCTCATATTTCGTTAAAAGTCATCACTGTGCCTATTTAGTTATAAATAAATTTCCGATAATATTCGAAATATATTTCTGACAAATATATACTGCATGAACTGATGTTGGACTCAGTGATGCCATGTATGTATACATATCTACAGTGATTTGAATGTTGATAATATTAGTTCGCTATAGAAGATAAAGAATCGTTAAAATTTATCTTCAAATTTTATAGGAAAAAATAAATATATAAATAATTAAATTGATGTGTATTCCATGACAGGAAATCAAATTGTTATTTAAATAGAATACATTACTGTAAGCTCCACAGGATTTTATATTACTTATGATTTAACTATGAGCACTTTATTCCCGTTAATGTACATTCGTTAGAAAAATAAAGCAGTACAGGTATGCAACATAAAAATATAGAGAATGAAACGATTATACTAATTTTTGCCACAATCGAAAAGTGAATGAAGACAAACACTTTATCAGAGCCCCATAAAATAGATGAATGAAACAAACATTCTGTCTCATCAGAGTCTAAATAAAATAATTTTGTTTTTATAATGATTCTGTGCCGAAAGTGAAAGTGTAAGAAATATTTAGTCTCTCTTTATATATAAATCGAATCTAAGCGCACCCGATATAATTAGGCGTTTTATGAGTTAGATTTGAAAAAAAGAACTAACACCCAAACTTATTCTTGGAATACTATTATATATTTCTAAATACTGCAATATAATAGTTATATTTTATAATTATTTATTATCCAATTAGGAATCAGCAAATGTATAACTATAGTTCATTCTTAACAGTTCAATATTGCATTCATTTTTCGATGCAAAATAGCTTACACGAATTAATTTTGACATATAATTTTGACGTACATTTGTGCAATATATGTGCATACTCAATATCGATAATCAATAAATCAATCAACTATGAACCAGAACAGAACCAGTGGTTTTCTAACTTTGGCAGATGGCGCTTGGACCCATCGACCGAGGAGCATGGAGATGGCGATAGTTATCACGGTGAGGGGAAAGAGACGAAACTACACATACACATAGTTACAGTAGTATCAGTATAGATATGTTTGCTTACAAACAAGTGGCGCGGTAAAATGCCAAAGCATATTAATAACAAAAAAACGCACATGCAGTCGCAATTATGAAGATCGAAGTTATTTTTTATCGAAATCAACTGAAATGTGAGCATTCATAGATGCTTTTACCTTGCTGACTGTCTTTAATACTTCTTAGTGAAACGAAAAACGAATGCAATACACGAGTGTTGAAACGGATTTGAAGCAAAATTGACTATTCGCGATTACAGTGAAATGTCAATAAACAAATATTTTGATTTGGAATTCATCGTAATATGCAAGCTGGTGTTTATTTAAATACATGAGTTTTCTAAGAATGTCAATTTAATCAAACTATTTGTTATTGTCACATTTAAATAACCAACGGAAAAATTTAGCTTCTCTTTACGACGGTAGGTGGCGATTGTTTGAAATTCAAACCATGTCAAATGTATTTAAAAAAGTATTTTTAATATGTTTTTATCATCTACAGGTGTAAATTTTTAAATTAAATCACCAAAATGGCATTAAATAAGAGTATTAAACACACTCCTGCTTCACGGAATGGATACTTATCCGAATTAACAGCTTCGAGTGTGAGTTCAATTGTTATCATTCAGAATTTTATCAAATAGTGAAACTAATGGGACATATATATTTGTATTGTGTTTTAGGGAAATAAAACTAATTTTTTACTTCCTGTGAGGATTAAAGTTACTCCAACCCATACTTGTCCACTTTCAGATGGGAAAAAGAATCGTAAGTTGAAAACAAAATATGCTAATTATATATTATTATTAATATTCTTTTTTAAATAGCTTCAAGAATGCTGCAACCAGTTTTAATAAAAGATTTATTAAGCTCCCACAAAGATAGAAATAGTTCAACTTTAACATCAGGTATTTGTTCAAACAAAATAGTTTATCTGATATATATATATATATATAAACTTAAATGTATATTTTTTTAGTATCTACACAAAAGAAGAAGGCTCGTCCCAAAAGATTGATGCAGCCATACTTAAATACTCAAAGTTGTCGTAAGCCAAAAAATGAAAATGGTAAGAATATAGCTTATTCAAATTATAGTATTAATAATTCTTAATCCCTTAAATAATTTAACATTTTTTCATAGATGAGGATTTATTTTTATTAAGTAGAAAATCATATGGGGAAAGTAAAGTCCGTAGACAGTTGTATCAAACTTTGGATTCTCCGCAAAACTTTGGGTTAGAAAATAAAGAAAATTCGAGCAAGACTGCAAAGCCAAAGAAAGTAAAAATTTGTAGTAATGAAGAATCTGAGTCTAGAAGTGCTCAAGCTAAGAACAAAAATAGACAAAGTTTTCTATTACCTCCTAATAGTATTAAAAACAGTTTCATAAATAAAACTGGAACAAAATCCAAAGTTCTGACTAGAGAAAGTGGAAAGAGTACTATTACAAATGTAAATAGACAAACAAATGGACCTTTACGTGTCATGGATACAAGAAAGTCACAAGCAGTTGCTCGAAAAAGTATCTTGTCAAAGGTAGAACAAAATGAAGTTGTAGAATCAGCTTATTCAACACCTGACTCAGGTGATAAACAACAGTCATTGTATACTACACGAGATAAATATACAATGACATCTCCTCTATTTAATCGCTGTACATTTTTATCGAAAAGTACATCTGATTTGAGAAAATTTGAAATCAGACCATCAGTTATAATGAGTCCTTCAAAAAGGAAGAGTGAATTGAACAACCGTAATAGTATAGAACTTCCTTATTCAAAGATGCAAAATCTGAGTAATATCAAAGAATTACAGAGTTGCCCTCAGAATGATCAAATTCATATTCAGAGATTTCAAAAAACAGAATTTGAATTTTCAGGAATTAATAAATTAGATGCCAAAAGTATGATACAGTTTAAATCTTTTCTTGAACAATCTATTGAAACTTGTGAAGCTCAAGTCTCAAATCTGAAACAAGTATTAAGTTTTGTTAATACTATGCTAAGCAGTAGTAACACAGAACCATGTATGAAATCAAATGAAAGTTTCAATGATACCGAAAAATCGAATATATCTAGTAAATTTAACGTTTATTATGATAAATCTGACACCACCGAAATTGTCGAAAAAAGTATAAAAATGAATAATTTAACTTTTGAAGCAGAGTTGTTAGGCGCAGAAGTTAGCCACGTTAAGCCATCAGATTTAGCAGAAAAAATACCAAAAGAAAAATTACCATTGCCTATAAAGATCTTGGTGAATGAAGTAGATAAAAAACAAGAAGCAAAAATGTCACCGGTAAATCTAAGCGACTTGGCTCGTCTGTCAACAATTGGTGAAGTATCGTGCGAGGGTGACGAGTTACACAAGTATGAATATGAAAATAAGGAAAATCAATGCAATTTGCACATCACCCCCACAACACCGAAAACTCCAAAACAGCTAGTACGAAGATCGTACTGCGACTCCTCCAACCGACGACGATCTGCCAGATTGGCAGCCAAGCGGTTGTCGATTTCAGAATCAGATAATCATGACAGTTTCACGATGCTGGAAAACGAGTTGAACGTTGAACATCCAACTTCTTCAAAGTCTCTACCTGCATCGCCAATGAAAGCGCCAATGGCATCGTGGAACATTAGACAGTGGGATAAGAAAGTTGAGCGACCACTTAAAGAATACATGGCTCTTAAAATGAACGGCACGTTCCTAGTAACTCCCGACGTTAAGAGGTTCCAGTCTTGTCTAGATCTCGAACCTACAGATACACCGCACTCCAGAAAGTCACTGTCACGCAAAATTTTCATGGAACTCTGTGACCTTTATGGCGAATCTCCTGAAAAGTGAGGGGGTTTAAATTTTTAATTCTAGAAGATTCGATTATTTTTCTAACAGTGTTAAATTATAAATTTTGTTTGTTTAATTTTTCTGAAGCTATAATTTCAAAGATCATTATGCATACCAGCTATGTTAAACTTCATTAGAGTAATTTATAGTTAATTTGACAATGAATATGATGTAAGGATTTTATTCATAATTTCTCTGTAGAGTACTATTCTTGAATAATTTATAATTATAATATTTTGCATAATATTTATCTGCAATTGAAGTCTAACATATAGAGATATTTTATGTAATTGAACTAAGATAAGAAGCTTTTTTCAGCCATTTACACAGGTTTTTAATGTTCAGAAATAAACATATTGAATTTATTAAAAATTGATATTTATTAACACTATGTACAAAAATACTCATTCACACTTGTATTCAACAAATATACTAATATCTTTCATATCTCTTCTTCACTTTCATTGTCAGTATACTCTATTTCTGAACCAATAAGATTGTCATCACTATTATTTGCAGCATTTTCTTCTTTTTCTGCCTCCTTTATAGAAAAGTCAGAACGTAATACCATACATGATAATTTTGATGTCAGATAAACTTTCTTCAACAATGCCTTTGAATTAATATCATGAACATACAAGTGCCTGTCCAAACCTACACTAACAACATAAGGCTCTATTCTGCTAACTCCAATACTTGTGACTGCACCAACTGGTCCCTTATATGTATTTAGTATTTTACCAACTTTCCTTAAATCTATCAAATTGATTCTACCTCTTCCTGTTCCACAAACTACTTGTCTATCATTAACACAATTTGACAGTGATTTCAAAGCCTCTCCTGTCATTTCCAAGTTGATAACAGGTCTCCTTTGAGCTTTAGTATCATACAAACGTATATGACCATATTTACCAATGGTAACAATCTTTGTATTGTCTGTTAAAAAACATATGTCTGTAACATTGACAGGTACTCTCAACTGTAGCCAATCGTTTGACATATTCTTAGCAGTGAAAGTATTAACATTCTTCTTCAAATCAAACAACTTCAATGGATTTTCATTTCCTCCCACAGCAATGATATTTTTCTGTTGATTAGATTGACGCATACGCAGTAAATTTCCACCAACATTTAGTACGTTTTCTTCCCTCTCACTGTTTTTCCACAACTTCACATGGCCAGAATCTACTGCAGTTAAAATATGACTGTCATACCTTGCAATCCCATTGATGTTACCTTCTCCGAGATCGCAAATAAACGACGTCTTGAAGGTATGACTCTCAGAGTCGTAAATCTTAATACTTCTCACACCTTTTGAACCGCACCCCAACAAAATCTCCATCTCGTGATCATCACCCCAGGACATACAAGTGACTTCATGATGATTGGTGATAGAGACTAAATTTTGTATATTTTTCATCACGCATGATTGTTCCTTGACGTTCACTCCTTTGAAAATCCCTGACTTTCCACCGACAAACACGTTAAAATTGTCTTTGTAAGACATTTTTGCCGATATCAACAAAACCGCAAAATCATAAATTTGATGAACTAACCACGACTCGAAGTTATAGGTATACTTTGACAAAATAAGCGTGGTCAACAGCAATGCTAACCTCAAATGTTGAGCGGAATCACATGGCTTTTACTATATATAAATATACATTATATGCGGAACCGATGCCGCGCTCAAGTTTTGAATAGGTGCGCTTCGCAGACGAGTTCTCTACAGTATTACTGCAAAACTCGTCTAGTTGCGACTGCCTTTATGTATTGAGTTGTCATAAATAACGTAAAATAATAAAAAAAATACAAATCATGAGATCCACAAGCAAGAAAATATAATAAAATGAAAGCGTAACTAAAATTCAGCGATGTTGCAGTAGAACTGGTCTACTTCAGTCAGGCAGCAATTGTTCGTATTATTGCGAATTTCATTCAAGTGGAGTTACTAATAAAGGATCTACCCGAGTAAATACATTTGAAGATGGAAGCAAAAGACGGGACGATAGCCGATCTCTAAAATTGATATAGTTTCTAGCGATAGTAGGTGTTAATTGCACGCGTGTACGCGTGTACGTAAACAGTTCGACGAATGACGCGATGTGAGAATGATTTTGTTGTCCACCAATTCGATAATTAATTCGGTGAATGTCACATGGCAACTTTAATATGTGCATGATAAAATGAAATATAAACGAATGAAAGAAAAAGTAGGCTCCTTTTAACGGACACAAAACATGATTGGTTCGTTCGATTTGCCTTCTAATTTCAGCACACATGCGACAGTAACTGTAAGCCAAAGTTGTGTTTTTACCACGGTTGAATTATTCATTTCAACGAATTGTTTTGAGAAAAACGTCATTTTCGATTTGGCTTTCGTATATTGTCAAAAGCGCGATATACGCAATTCCATAGTTCAAATGTTTATCTCACGAGAAACATGTTAAAAACTGAAAATAACGATTCGGTATCTTTAATGTTAGAGCAAAAACGCGCTTCTAAGCGAAATCTCGCCAAATCCGATACACCCTGTAAGAGTCCATATGTCACTCGACGCTCACGATAACCATCGCACCGCAGCAAATGCTTTGCCAAAGCTCATCAAGTACAAATAACATTTGAAATTATCGAATTTCCATTCAATTGCGTACAATAAAATCATTACCTTCCAAGCTCCAAGCTCGCCTACAAAAAAATTTACTTTGCGAAATTCCACGTGCGATCGTATATAGCGAAAGCGCAAAATGCTACCGAAACCGCTTAAATACACTCAACGCGACGTTGGTTTCCTTGAAATGTCTCGTTTAGGCTTGCAAGCTGATTTTTGAGTAGTCGCCGATGCCTCGGTCAGGTCACCCAATCAAAAAGTTGATGAAGAGCGAAATTATCGACAAATCCTAGAGAAGTACGGCAGAGTGTCGAAAGCTCTGGAGTTGCGAGCGCTCGAAACGAGACTCGACTGCTCACTTTGAACTTGAATAACTGGACGAGCAATCGCTCGATCGCCGAATTTGACGGTTCGGCAGTTAGTTTTGTCTTTGTGCTGCGAGTCGGACAGTCGCGCGCCAAGTGCGCCCAACTCGCAGAGGTAAACGAGGACGTTATCGTCCAGGGGTGCGACAACCCGCGAAAAGTGGAATCTCGAAAAAAGCGTCACTCGCGGTAGTTCGCGTGCGTTTCCGTGGGGATTTTCGATTAGAGGGTAGCCTGATAGTTCGAGCCGTTCAGCAAGAGCAGAGCAGTCGGGCAAAAGGTGCGGCGAGTGATGAAAAATTGGCCGGGAAGTAGCGAAAGTGTGCCGCCAGGAGAGCCGAAGATGGCCCGTCGGAGGCGCAAGTACGCCTGGGTGTCTCTCCGAGGTCCGCGCTTGCGCATGACCACCGAGTGCCGGAGTCGCGGCGCGCTCACAACTGACAGTCAAGCGGCGCAGCCAGCATCCTGCTATTTCTAGTATCCGCACACACGTCCGTTCGATCGAATCGACAACAGGCATCGCCATGGCAGACAACGAAGCAAACGCACCAGCTGCAGCCCCGGCACCGACGGCAACGAAAAAGGCAGCGGCCAAGCAGACCAAACCCAAGAAGCCAAGGACCAAGCCCAACCACCCGCGCACCTCGGAGATGGTTAACGCCGCGATCACCAACCTGAAGGAGAAGGGTGGCTCGTCGCTGCAAGCTATCAAGAAGTACATCGCCGCCACGTACAAGGTCGACGCCGAGAAACTCTCACCGTTTTTAAAGAAGTACCTTAAATCCGCCGTTGCCACCAAGAAGCTGGTGCAGGTCAAAGGCAAGGGCGCTTCCGGCTCGTTCAAGCTGTCGTCCGCTAAGACCGAGGCCAAGGTGGTGAAGAAAACCAAGAAGCCGGCCGCGAAGAAGACCAAGCCCACGGTCGCCGTGAAAAAACCGGCCGCCGCAAGCAAACCCGCGGCTAAGAAGGCAGCGAGCGCCAAGAAGCCGGCAGCCGCGAAGAAACCCGCTGCCGCCGCAGCGAAGAAGAGCTTGAAGACGTTAACGAAGAAGGCCAAGCCCGCGGCTGCCAAGTCCAAGGCCGCTCCCAAGCCTAAAGCGTCCGCTAAGACCAAGGTGGCACCCAAGCCCAAGGTGGCCAAACCAGCGAAGAAGGCTGCGGCCAAGCCGAAGAAACCCTCGGTGAAAAAGGCGGCGGCGAAAAAGAAGTAGAGACCTGTTGAGTGAGTGCGCGGTCAGGAGCAACAGAAAACCGGCCCTTTTCAGGGCCAACAATTAGCCTATATTTAAGCATAGAAGACTTATCACTTGGATTGATATTCATTCTATTTATTTCTTTTCGTCATCATTGATTGTACATATTGCATTATGAGGATACGAATATAATTTTCTTATTTTTAATAAATACTGTTTTTTTTACAAGATACATTAGCACGTTTTTATACTTTCCCCGCTCCTTCCATTTACTTTCTTATAATCTTTTTTAATCTCAACATTTCTATGATTTCATTCTATTTGTAAAGTTTGAAGTCCTTGAACTGAACTGGATTTGTTAAAAACAATACATATTGTTACAAAATAAAGGAATAAATAAACTAAGAAATAACAGATAAATCTTCCAGTTTCCAGTTTAAGCGTGAGTATGATAAATTGACTTCTACTACTTAAAATCGAACGTCGGCCCATGGCTGTTACTTGTACTACTTGACCAGATGTTTCGACGGTTAGCGAACACAAAGCCGCGTGATCAACCGTAAACTTTGGAGGATAATATAATTGTCAAATTTTTGTACCTCGTAAGTAGGATATATATCTATAAAGTAATATTAAAACGCTGGTTTAAAACATTTTTGAATATCATTGATAGAAATAGTTTTATTTCATAAAAACTATTTGTATGATATTTTAATCACAAAACGGTACTTACTACTAGAGTCTAAGGCATCAAATCAAAAAAGGAGAGAAGTATCTTTGTTTTCACAAGCCAGTGTTCTCATGCAGGGTAGGGGAACAAGCGCAGAAACGACAAGTCTCGCCTCGATAAATCTGAATAAGCGTAATTCGTTACAAGTACGGCGGGGCGCCACCTGGGCTCAACTTGCTATCCCCGTCTCTTTCTCTATTTCTGTTTCTCTCTCTCTCTCTCCCTCTCTCTTTCTCTCTCTCTCTCTCTCTCTCTCTCTCCCTTTCAAAAGAGATGGAGAGAGAGAGAGAAAGAGAAAGAAAGAGATCAGTACATCTCCTCGACTCGGTCTCGCTCACAGCAGTAGCGGAGCTAGCATTTAAATAGCCGATTCAGAATGGCGGTGTGGTGAGGGTGGGAGCTCCGAGTGTTTTTATTTGTCTCCGATATATACACACGCGAGTAAGAGAGACACGATCTCAGTTGTGAGAGCGTCGCCTTAATTATGTGAGGAGTCACAGCCACACTCGTCTCCTAGTTTTTTTTACTTTCGCGCGTCTCTACGCCAGTAGCAGCAACAGCAGTAGTCATGGCTCGACCGAAGCATCGGGCGAACGTCGATGTCTGCGCCGATTGCAGCTCTCCTGGTGAGTATGTGTGCCTCCTAGTGAAAGTTTGACACGAATGCGAGTGCTATGATTCATAGGCTCATGATTGCTCATTCTGGAGATTCGTTTTACTTTGTTTTTTTACGTTATTATATGCTATGTTTGATCCAGCGCCTCGGGACGACTCATGTTTTTATTTTGTTCTGTAACTAGCTAATCAAATGATTATTATTCATATTTTATATTTTTTTAATAGAGCCTGCATGGGCCTCAGTAAATAGGGCAATTCTGTTGTGCGATGAGTGCTGTAGCATACACCGGAGTCTAGGAAGACATGTATCATCCATCAAGTCATTGACTAGAGGTGTTTGGAGTACAAATATGTTAAATGTAAGTTATCTTTTATAAGTATTTTCTAGAGTTATAAATTTAGTCTTTTTTTGTTTTAAATTAAAAGCAATCGATCAAGTATTGTTGATTAGCTTGAGCAGTTAAAGTATTTTCAATGATTTACCAAATTAGTATTAGTATAATTATAGTAATTAATTGCTTTTGAAAGTTGAATATTCTAGAAGAATTAATTGATTTATAATAAGTAAAGTAAAAAAATATTTAAAAATATATTATGTAAATAATATTTTGGAAATTAGTATTGCAAACGTAAATCGTTTTACCTTATGTGCTTTAAGTTTTATAAGTCAATGATGTTTTTATTGATTTAAAATTAAAACAAGTCTTTTTTAATATATTTACACATTCATTTATAATTTATGTTTTGTAGATGGTTCGTACATTAAATGATAATGGAGCCAACAGTATTTGGGAGCATTCCCTCTTAGATCCCAGTAATTCTAAAATTAGCAGAAGGAAACCTCAGCCAAAAGATCCTTTACAGTTAGTGACTTTTTAACTCAGAAATAATATGAGCACTCAAAGATTTATGATTTTTGTAAAAGTTACGTTTTTCTTTTTGAATTTCAGCCCTGTGAAAGCAGATTTTATTAAAGCAAAACATCAAGAATTAAAATTTATTCTACGTTCATGTAAAGAAGATAGTTGCAGTGAAGAGGAATTGAGTAGGCAATTACATAGTAGTGTTCGTACAGGCAATTTGGAAACTTCTCTGAGACTCTTGGCTCAAGGAGCAAACCCAAATTATTTTTACAAGGTATTGAATTTTTTAAATTAATACTAAATTCATAATTTATGAATGACTATATCAAATACATTTTATGACATAGGAAAAAGGGACAATGCCTTTGCATGTTGCTGCTCGAGCAGGACAAGCTCTCCAGTTGGAATTACTTATTGCTAATGGTGGGAATTCTAGTCTGGTAGATTCAAGTGGACATACTCCTGCAGAAGTAGCAAAGTACATTATACAAAACTTATTATATCATTCAATCATTAATACTTATGAATTAGTATTTCATACAATTAATAAAACTACAGGTTGGCTGGTCATTTAGATTTATCAGAAAGATTGATTGAGTGCATGTATGAAGTAACAGATAGGTTGTCATTTTTTTTATGTTCTCGTAAACCTGATCATAAGAAAGATGAACATCTAATAATTCCTGAATGGGCATCTACTATCGAAAGAAGTGAATTAGCCTTTGAAGCACGAAATAAATTGAAAATGGTAAAAAAATCGCAAATTCAATCTTACCAATAGATAGTGGAATTTTTTATTTTTAAATTTAATTTAATCTTTTAGTTACCAAACCATTTATTGGAAGAACTCGTTTCCGATGTCTATGATGAGGTAGATCGTCGAGAGACCGATGCTAGTATGTATTACTCTTTTTCTTTGACTGAGTAGTTTGTAGTATAAGCCAGGTCCTTGAGTATTAATTATATAGATCTCGGTTGATTATGAAGAAAACACAATCTATCTCGTAACTTGTCGTCTTGGTTTTCCTCTGTATAAATCGATACCACTATTAAACTAGAGTCTATATTATCCCATCATCGCCATTACCATTTCAAAAATCATCTAGTCCACTGTTAACTCAATTAATTGTGCTACCTAGTTGACCTATCTATCAATGTTATTAATATATGCATGAACTTTTTCAAAATGCTATTCTCAAGGAGAGGTAAGTAGGAACTTATCGATTGTCTACTATTCATTCTCTATTTTTACCTTTATGCCATGTATAATAGAATAGATACCATCATTCAAAAACTTACAGCATTATCACACGAGTAATTTCGCTTCTAGAATTTGCACTATTAGAAAAATAGTACGTCACTCTACGCAGACTCAAATGATCATCGAATTAATGTTATTATTTTCTAGTTTTGCGAAAGCATGACCTATATTGTTTGAGCCCCACAATTATTATTATTATTGTCGCCTTGATGTGCCACTGCACATAGATCCATAGTAAACGAACATCATCAACATACTAATGAATCATTTTTGCTTTGAATCTAGTTTGGCTGTCATCAGCGACTATTCCTGAAAGATGTATAGTGCCATTTCTGCCGATTCATCCGCAGCTATCGTCAACGCGAAACCAGGGACGACAAAAACTCGCAAGATTCACTCCAAAGGAATTCGCTACACTGATCATTGATATTCTAACTGAGGCCGGCCAAAGGCAAACTCTCGCCAACAGTACGCCTCTGCAAGGTGAATATCATTACGATAACCTTGACTATCCTAATTATTATTTAGTAATGATTCCAAATCATTATACATTTCCTTGTATCTTTTTAAAGATTTTTCGTTTTCTAATCAATTATAATAACAAAAAGAAAACTTATTTGCAGATCCAGCGGTGATTATGTTACGTAAGGAGCAGTTAAAAAAACATGGATCCCAAATGTCGGACGATGAGCCACTTTACGATAGCGTCGCCTCTGACGACGACTATGCAGCACTTACCTCGGACGGCATCGCTGGATTATCCTCGATAACATCAGATAACGAGGTACCGTAATAGTTTCATTTTTCGTTTAAGCCAGACGCGCATATTTAGTGTTTCATTAGCTGCATATTAATACTTATAACTCTATGGAAAACGATCGAGAAACAAATCAAAACATATGAAAATGAAAAAAAAGTTAATTTCATAGTAACGTTCGTGGATCGATTATTTTATTATTACACACTTGAAGGTACTTGGAGAGAAGCAACGATTAAAACATCGACTGAGCACGTGGCTATTCTGTAGACAGTGTTACTAGGCAAGTTGGGCAGATTTAGTGTTTGTGCATGCGCCGCCAAAAAGCAAAAGTTGTTTATCGATTTTTTTTCAAATCTCATTCATATTTCATCTGTATAATACTTCGAATTATGTATTATTACGTCGAAAAAAATCCGTTCTCTCATCTATTGACAGTAGTTATATAAATTAATCATTGATGAAGGAGTTAAACTGCTTAAATAATTCATGATATTAAAGAAGAAAAAGCTTGAGCTTGCATAATGCTACGAGTAATGTAGGTTGGCGCTGAATTAAAAATAATAATGTAATTTAATTCCATAACTACGTGTCAATAACCATTGCAATTACTCAACCAATGTAATCGTTTCATGGAATTTATTTAATCCAACAATTATACAATTTATTTAGTCCACGTGCTCCTAACCCAACTGTCGTTATGTTCTTCAGACTGTAAAATATGTTCGCGAAGCGCAATTAATGAGCCATAACATTATAAATCGGTTATTGTTTTGCAGAAGGCACTGACTCCGATGGCAAAAGGTTTGCCATCAGTCGTGGAAGTATTGAAAAAACAATTGACTCTATCGGAATCCACGACGAGAAATCTAAAAGAGGAAGTTCGACGACTTCAACGAACAGTCGATCAACTAATGCAAGAAAATCGAGAATTAAAAATCGCAATACAAGTAAGTTCAACTTTATCAACGAATAACAATAATGCTATATATAATTTATAATTAGAATGTACTTCCTGCACAGGCACAAGCAAGATTACAAGTACAACCGGAAAAGGTAATAAACGGTCATATAGGTGAACACGATGAATTGGAGCCTGTCTTAGATGTCAAAGTCTCAACGCCTACAAAAGGTAGTCAGCGACCTGTATCGATGTACGAAACACGAGAGGGGCCCAGAAAACCATTGAGTTTTATGAATCAGGTATCGTCTTTTATCCATTTCGGTTAGCTTGAAGTTACATACAGTTGATTGTATTGTAATGTAATATATTTATTTTGCAGACTAAGAGAGAAACAGAAGGATTGCCGCGTCCTTGCACGACGCAAGGATTGTGGGAGTGTGGCCAAACTAGTCTACCACCCAGCGATGAGGTGACAAGACGAACGGAACAAGTTACAAGACGTATTCAGGAATTGTGGATGGCCATGCAGGATCCGTTACATCGCGAAGCTTTTGTACCTTGCGCGGAACGTATCCGCGTTGCTGTTGCTGAACTTGCAGCTATTTTTCCTCAGGTGTGCATATAATAATTATTAACGTTATTTAAGACCTGCAAATATTAATCTGATAAATGGGATTTACGTGCGTTGTACTCATAAAATTTGTCTATCGTTACAGAATCCGATAGATGACAATATCAGATCAGCTTTGCGTCAATTGAACGGTAACACGGGTCGGTTGCAAGCAGAGTGCAGCGCTTTGCAGAGATGTACCAGTGACCTCGATCATATGGATCGTTGCCTTCAGCAAGTTCGTTCCAGTGCCTACGACATCGCCAAAGCCACTAAGCTTCTTGTCACGCAATTTCAACTATCGTAATTTACACAGTCACGAACGTATTTATAACAAAAAATTACGGTTGTCAAACATATTTATAACAAAAATATTCATTCAGTGTGCAACGCGTGTATTGTTATGTATTATCGTATATATAGATATATTTTAATCGAAGAAACTGAAAAGATTCTATGAAATTTGATGAGCTGCGATAATAATTGGCTCTCTTCTAATAGAATGTTTTAAAGGCCTTTTTGCCATTACAGAATTATGACAATTACTCAGATTTTTCTTTCTATTAGATTAGATGTATTTTGTAAATATTCGTGTGTTCTTTGTAAGAGGAATTGATTTCATTCAGGACCGAATAATATTGATTCGGTTGCGAATTTGTTATTAACGAATACCTCTCGAAGGTGCAATTAAGACTGAATTAGATTTTTTTTGTCAATTTTCACTTTATTTTCAAATTCTGTCTGTCATTGATGCTAAGTGAAACGGGCTTCCGTTTGTGTATCTATTTTTGTAATAGCGTTAGTAAAAATTAACTTAGACTTTAACCACGTTACACTCGTTGAAGTAATTAATTGTGCAATAATAACAGTACCTTTCTCTAATGGGAAACTTTTTATCATTATCTTTTTTTTTGACATCGATTTATACAACATAATCTACTTAATACTGCATACATGTATGCTTAACTATTGTACCTACGAATTTGGTGCTATGCGGATAATATACGGCCTCAGAAAGAGTGTTACTTGTTGGTTGTCAAAAGATTACATGGCATTGCCTAGTAACTTAGTAACTTAGATGCTAATAAAAATTAATTGGATAAGCCTAACTTACAACTCGATGGTCTAACATATATATAATAATAATGAAAATATACTGATATTATTAACATGTTCATCGAATGTCGTTCGAAATATTTGACAAGTACGTTTATACTATGCCCATTATACGCTTTTATCGCTGTAGACTCACGTAAACAGTCTCATGTGTACACTTATTTGTAGAATTGTACATTTTATACTTTACAAATTCCATCACAGACCAAATCAAGGAAAAAAAATTGTTTATTTGTAAATTATATATGAAATTAAGCATACTTGCGTTTTATGTATCTATATATATTTTCTTTTCTTGCACTTTCTATGTATAAACCAGTCCATGTGTGTGTGTATATATATATATATACACACACACACCGTAATAATAAAAGTTTTTTTCCGAAATTCAGCGTTTGTTTTGCAGAACTCTACAATTGAACGTCATTTTTTCTTTTAACCTAGATAGGCAGAAACATTCTCAATAGCGATTTCTTAAATTTTGACAAGAATGGCTGAAGTAAGAGAAGAAACGGCAATTATTCACACGTATCCGATCGTCAAGGTACTCGCCAATGATCAATCAGGTTAAAAGAACAAGAACCTTTGCGACTTGGATTTCATCCCAGCATACAGACATGCAAGACGACATGAAACAGGAGGCGATGGAAGTGACAGTAACGGCAGTGGAGAAGTACTCGGACAACTACGAAACGGCCGCGCGGATGGTGAAAGACAACATGGACAAGAAATTCGGTGCCCCGTTCAACGTGGTCATCGGCGAGGCTTACAGTTTCAGCGTGACATTTCAAGAGAAAACGTTTCTGCTACTGCTCACTAACGGTAACGTTGCCGCGCTTATTTGGCGAACAGTGCCGGGTTATTGAACGAGACGATAGGCAGGTGTAATTACAATAAATTTATTGAACGATCAAGTCACAAATTACTTTTGTACGAATAGTGCATTTACAAATTAAGCATTTGTAAATCGTTATCTTTATGTGAAATATTATAGAATAGCGCCATAAAAATTTATTATATCACGTGTGTATATTGTAAATAACATCGATTACTTTTTTTCTTCCTTTTTTTTATAATAGAGATAACAAGTTCTTTGGATTGACGTTGGCAAACAATAAGCACGTTGCAAGCTCAGGCAATGAGTGAATTTTGTTTCCTTCCGCCTAATTTTAGCGTTGTTTAATTAATTGGACGTTTAGTTTCGTCGTAAGGCCTTTTTTTTATCGGACGTTCTCTCACCCTGCATAAAATACGAAAAAGAATTTTCGCGATAGTAAGAACAATGTTCGCGGTCAAACACATTCGACTGCGCTATATGACCTAACACCTAAATATCATGTGTATATAAATTGGTGTTACTTTTTCCTACGTTACAAAATGTAATTACGGTAAGCTCGCAGTAGAAATGACTAGTTCAGTGCATAGTGACTAAATATACTGTACTAATGTATAAAGATAGAAATATTAAGTTTAACGCACACCGTGAAATACTTTCATGCCATATTGTATTCCGGTGCGCAACTGTTATTTGGCAGTGCTCTTGTTATCTACTTTGGGAACTGCGTAGAATCTACGATCGTCGTCAAGTAAAGGAAAGCTCGAAATTTCTTAGAAAGTGATTTGTACTCTGGTAAATGTGTACGTATACGAGAGCCTTTTCGGCCAAATTGTCGAAAGATAATTCGAATATCGCGCGCAACTAACTGCAAATTGAAGAGATTGAGCGCGTAAATAAACTTACGACTGAGTCAATTTGTAATGACCAATAAACAAACTGCCATAAGTGAATATTTGTCTCAGTCGTGAAAGACAACAGGTGAATAAATCCGTGAAAGCTGTAGCTTGTCTGATCTGAGAACAACCAATATTAGGCAGACTTCCAGATGCAGATGGCGAGATTGCCGGCACAGTACATGTAGAGCAGGTGCTTAAGCTGATAGGTGATCTCGAAGCCATAGCCCTCGCCGACGACGGTGTGCCAGGAGGCGCCGAACTTCTTGTCCATCGTCTCCTTGATCATCCGGGACACCGACTCGTAGTTATCGGCGTACTTCTCGGCTGCGGTTACGCACAGCTCCATGGCCTCCTGCTTCATCTCGTCCGTCATGTCGCATTTCTGCAATGTGCCAATTATCGCTCAACAAGCCTTCGCTGAAGCGCACACTCGACGGCACGCAACGAGCATTTCGCGAAAGTGAATGGCAACGCACGGCGCACACCCCGGACGATTAGCCGCGTAGTAATTTGAAATTGCAAGAGATGCTCTGTGGGTGCGGACGCACGACGTGGGGCCTCGTTGTAATCGAAAAGTCAAACGCGTACTCGCTGCGACACGAGAAGCAGCGCCCGACTTGGCCAGGGGGAAAAGCAGGTGTAGGAATGAACAGAACGCAAGAGAGCATCTCTGTGGCTCTGTCGCCGCGCGTCTATCGGCAATATTGATCGCGACGCGCTGTTAACAACGGCGAGCGCGTCTCCGGAGGCACTGCTTTGCCATGCAATCTTCGCGTGCCAAAAAGTAGTGCCATCGTACGCGTCACGCACTGACACTCACCCGGCACAGCGGATAGGTATGGAGAATCTTGACGACCTCGTCCTTCTTCGCCTCGGCCATGCTCGCGCTTCGCTAACCGATCATCACTGACTCACGACATGCCGTCAAGCTCGCCGTCGCGACGCCAATCTTGTGAATGGGGGAGGGATAAGACCACGACATTTGCTCTGCGAAAGGGGCAGCGGATAAATTATAACCCTGCGATCGATCATTCTTACCCGGAAGCGCGCGCCTCGTCTCTCGCGCTCGAATTTTTCTCGTCGCTTCACCTTTTTATGCAACGATTTATTATTGTGCATTGCTTATTAATAAGAAAATCACTTTGCTGTTATTTATAGGAAATAGCGGTTGCTTTCGTCCCATTGAAGTCGCTGATAATAACTATACTGATTAAGTATAGTATCAACTTTTATGTGGGATAGTTGACAATTTACAAATTCGTTTTTTTTACAACTGAAATTTCCAATGTTTTATGTGCTTTCGACGATCACGATAAAATGTCCTACGTCAAAACGAATAGGGAGGTGGGGATTCGCGGAAGCATACTGATACGCTATATGCGATACAGACATGCGTTCAGTACAGTGTTTTCAATCGTAAATCGAAGTTCCGAAATATGAGGTTGCAGGTAGTTTAAACAGAGGATTTGCAATAAATTTGATCTCTGCAATAAAAAACAAATTTGCTTCACCTAGTTCACGGGCTGAAAACGATAAATTGAAACAGCGTGTAACAAGCGGCAATACTTATCTGTCTTTATTATTTCTTTTTCTACTAGTGTTGTGATAATTCAGCAGAATAAAAATTATTAACGATCCTGATTTATCTCGCAATATGGCATCGCGATTCAGTGGAGCTTTGCAATTAACAAATTTAGATGATTTCATCACTCCTTCACAGGTTAGAAAATTGGAAAATTATTACATGTCATTTCGTTGTATTTTATTTTGGCGCGAATTTCAAATTGTTCGTTTACTTATTTTAGGAATGCATCAAACCGATGGAAATCAAGAAAAACAAGGCAAAACCTGGATCAAAAATAAAAATTCAAGATGATGGATCTTACATGGAAATCTTAGAAGTATTCATTTTCACTTTAAGAAATATAATGTTAAGGCTATCTTATTTTCAGGAATTAATGTTTCCATATTTATTTCCAGGATGGTCCATTAACTAAATTGCAAAAAGTAGAAATCACATTAGCAGATTGTTTAGCTTGCAGTGGCTGTATAACTTCTGCAGAGAGTGTTCTTGTTACTCAGCAAAGTCAAGAAGAATTATTAAGGGTATTCCAAGAGAAATTGGAAAAGCAAAAGGTATACAGTAGCTAGATGTATATTTTTTCTAAATGTAATGTTACATGAGTTATATTTTCACCACAGCAAGGTGAAGACAATACTAAATTTATAGTGGTAAGCCTATCCATTCAACCAATTTTGTCCTTGGCTGAAAGATACAAATTAAAACCAGAAGATACAGCTCAAAAGTTGGCCGGTTACTTCAAAAGTGTGGGTGCTGATATGGTGTTGGATATGACTATAGCAGAGGATTTTTCATTGATTGAATCTGCCAAGGAATTTGTTGAAAGATACAAGGCTGCAAAGGAGGACTCAAAAAATCAATTACCAATGCTTGCATCTTCCTGCCCAGGTAAAACATGTAAACTAAGTTTAAAATTATCTACCACTGCATCTCATTAATTTTGTAAAATCATTTTGCAGGATGGGTTTGTTATGCTGAAAAAACTCATGGAAACTTCATTCTTCCATATATCAGTATTACTAAGTCCCCTCAACAAATTATGGGATCTTTAGTTAAATATCATCTTGCTCATGTAAAAGGTCTATCACCAGAGCAGGTCTATCATGTGACACTCATGCCTTGTTACGATAAGAAACTGGAAGCTTCAAGAGAAGACTTTTACAACAATTTAAAAGAAACTCGAGACGTAGATTGTGTTATTACTGCAAGTAAGTTAAAACGTGCAATTTCTTATAATTAGTAATCTTAAATAAATTATTAAGCTTTTTAATCGAATATTTATTTGCAGTTGAAGTGGAACAAATGCTAATACAACAAGAGAAATCGTTATCAGATTTCGATAACGCTACAATTGAAAGACCTTTTCAGTTTCAAGAGAAAAATGATAGTATCTTATTAGGTCATCAAGGCTCGGGTTCAGGTGGATACGCCGACTTCATATTTCACTATGCGGCTAAGAATTTATTCCAAGAAACTAACGCAAAATTAGAATACAAAAGCTTGAGAAATCCAGACTTTCAGGAAGCTGTTTTGGAAAAAGATGGCGAAGTGCTTCTAAGGTTCGCTGTTGCAAATGGATTTAGAAATATACAAAACCTCGTGCAGAAATTGAAACGCGGAAAAAGTCCTTACGATTACGTGGAAGTGATGGCTTGCCCAACAGGTTGATATCCAATCGTTAATTGATGCTATCCATCACAAATAAACTTAAATCAATTGTTTAAATTAAATCTTTTTAAGGCTGCTTGAACGGTGGAGCTCAGATAAGGTCACAAGACGGTACACAACCAAGAGAGTTAGCCCGAAAACTCGAAAATGAGTATTACAAACTTCCTAAAAGTGATCCTGAAAATAATACAGTTATTACGGAACTGTATAAATCGTGGCTGGAAGGCGAACATTCTGACAAAGCTGAAAATTATCTTCATACAAAGTACCATGAAGTTGAGAAAATGAACGCTACTGTTTCTATAAAGTGGTGACATGTTAAACGCTTACGTATTTATTGTTAATCAACACTTTTCCTACATTGTAAATATTTAAAAAAAATCATATTGTATCATAATTTGGGGAAGCGTCAAATGAATGCAACTGTAAATATAATGCACGTGGTATATTATCAATAAATACTTACAAATCAATAATAATTGATATGAAAATAACGTGTTTGCTAAAACAACTTATTTATAGAATAGAAGTCAGTATAACAAAAATAATTTTTTTTAAACGTATTGAATTATTTAATAGCATGACGCAAGCTTTCATTAGCATGACATTGACAAATGCAATTCATAGATTTTGTTTTTTCTAATATTGTCTCCAATCTTACAGTTTAATTCATTCAGAGAATCTCAAAACTTTTCATTAATAATCATTTCTATTCTAGCAGTAATACACAGTTATGTATTTGGGTCTAGTCACATATTTTAAATAGCAATTAAATACATTTATTGCTGATCATCTAATTTTTCTTATGGTAGGTAAGCTTAGAGTTTGTACACATAGTTACTAAGATATTTTTTTATAGACAATTAACTAAATTGTGTTAATAACTATGTTTTGACAACAGTTATATAGAATATAACATCAATTCAATAAGCTATTAAATCAATATTAAATAATTTAAGAGCTGACATTAATTATCAAAGAGTATACAATTGTTTGTAGATTATTTCTAAGAAATAAATACTTTCAAAAATTATATTTCTTTATATTCTCACAGCAAAAATGTCGAAAACAAACTGAAACAATTACATATATTATAAACACGCGTTCTCTAAGAAGTTCGTTAACGATTACATTTTTTTTCTTTCTTATCAAAATCATATGCAATGGAAATTGTAACAAAACTTTATAATTATAGTAGTTTTTTTTTTTTAATAACAGCTGAATGTGTATCACAATAAGAGATGATAATCATTTTTTTGAATTTTTTAAGATTTTTTTAACAATTCACAGTTCAAATAATCACACACACATTAAATAACATTTGTGCCAAGTTTTCAAAGTCCATTCATATAGAAAAACATATTCATTCAGCAGAATAAAGTATATTTCAGATGAATACGATTATGTTAAGCATTCAATTTGCAATAATTCCATTATATGGCCAAGTTGACTATATATTAATACATTCATACAAAATTTTAAATAGCAGTCAGCTGTAATAATCATGTAAGTTTGAAATTTCTTTCCAATTTGATAAGTACAGCATATATCAATATGAAATTTTGAAAACCTTCATAATGTGCAATTGTATAACTTGTATAAAAATTTTTATATGTATATAATAGATTTTAATTGAATTCAGACTATCTAGGACTTTGGTTGTTGCAAATGTTACCATTTTCATTGATTCTCTCTTTGGAATTGTTTAAATTAAAATCAAAATTTGCATTATCTAATATAGGCTCTTTTATTAACTTCGAAGTATCTTCATCAATTTTTGTAATTGAATCACTTTTTTCACAAGAATCCATTAACCAACCTTGATTACTGTCAATTTCACGCGATACAACCAGAAATAGTTCTTTCTCTTTACTTTCTATTTGTTCTTTCAAGTAAGTTAATAATTCAGTTTCCTAAAAATCAAACTTCCAGTTATTCCAACAAACCTTTAAGATGTTCATTAATGATATATGTACCTTTCCAATCAATTGTGGACAATCTAACTTTGAATCCAAATTATAGAAAGTACCATCAATTTTTTTTAATGCAATCCAGTGCCTCCGTTTCAATGGTAAAAGCACGAAACCAAATTTGTAGTCAGTTGGGACATTTAAAATAAAACCTTGGATATTATCGAGACATAAACATTTAGGGTCCCTATCATAGAAATATATTTGAATATTGAATAAAATACAATGGAAAGTAAAAGTTATATTCATAACAAATGCCTAAAGCAAATAACTACCTTCGTTTATCAAACCAAACAGCTTCACAACCCCTCTTTTGCAAAGCTGCCATAATAACATTTATGTCATAGTTTCCAAGTCCAAGCAAAGATTTGTGAGGATTAATCCAAACATCAGGACTTAAGCTATAACATATTTGATCCAATTCCTGCTTACTAAATCCCCTTTCTTGAAACAAATTATTTAGTGCATGGAGTGCACACAGTTCTCTAACCTGTGACACATTGATCATTGAGTAATTATGGTAAAAATATTGCATTTATGACTACATTATGATAACAAAAATACTGATAAAAACAAAATATTTCATCGATGACTACATTTTGATAACAAAATTTATGATAAAGACAAAAAGTTTTATAATTAAATATATATATACGTGACTACTAAATAATTTAACAAGAAAAAATAATTTTGATTAAAAAGAATAAACACATTATAAATTGAAATAAGGTTGAAGGAGCTAAAATCAACTTTATTGAAAATAGATTAATCACCTGGCGTTCATGATAAATAGAGCCAGGCATACCAGCTTTGGTACCCGCGACCATAGTGTCGATTCTTCTACATTACCTTAACGAACAATAAGACTATAATTTATTTCATTATTCAATTGACACGATGACATTCATTATTTGAGCAATATAAACATCGCAGAACTGAAATTTTGCTGAAAGCACACGATGACGATGATTTTATATCTATTCACTTATCCAGTATGCTAGGCATTCGATAAATGCTGATTCATTATTTATAACTTTGCTTTTATGAATAATTTTTGGCTGCTCGCGAATGGCCCGGGACGCATTAACAGATTCCCCCGCGCACGTTATTTTTTTCAACACTGAGTGATTTCCAATACATATATAGATAGATAGATAGGGTAGGGTCTCTGTCTCCCTCTACTGCTATGACTGTTATCGCTTTACGTTACGATACGCTACGCGATTAGCGGCATTAGTATGAAAACTATATATTAGGTGGGGATGAAACTAAAAGACGATCTGTTGACTTGTTCTATGATTCTCCGCTAGAGTACGCCACTTCTGAAGTGCACGTGTACACGCCTACACTAGGCTATAGGTGGTTTTAAATTTTTAGGTTATGTTATGGTGTTATGTTCAAATCTAGTTCATATCAGATGTCATTTTAGCGCAGCAGTTTTGCTTTAGCATCGCGTCGCGTCAGTCAAGAAAATAGAACAGAATTGAAAAGAATGCATTGTATGTATCCACAAGAGGACGTTTATATAAACAAATGTGCAATCAATATCTCTTTTATTTTTATTGTTGTTTCTGAAAATTCTTGACAGCAACATTTAAAAGAAAATATCTTTTTGACTTTACGTCTATTGTTTTCTTTTTTAATTGTTTTATTTTTCGTTTCTTACCTACTACTTATATCTATTCATACAAAATGCCTCCTCTTAAATGTAGTGTGATAACATGTAAAAGAAAACCGATATTAAAAGTAAGTAATTGTAATGTTTTTGTCAGCCTCTAAATTTTGAAAATGCTAAAAGCGATCATATCGATTGAAGAATATTTATTCATGTATTTTTACATACTATCTTTGCAGAGACCAAAAACAGGTGATACTATGTGCAAAGAGTGTTTTTACTTTTGTTTTGAAGAAGAAATTCATTGGACAATAATAACAGCAAAGCTGTTCAAAAGGGGAGACAAAGTAGCAATTGGAGCTTCGGGAGGAAAAGATTCTACTGTATTAGCTCATACTTTGAAACTGTTAAATGAACGCTATGATTATGGATTAGATTTGTATTTGTTATCGATTGATGAAGGTATTACTGGATATAGAGATGATAGTCTTGAAACAGTTAAGCAAAATAGAGACGATTATGGGTTACCTCTTAAAATCTTATCATATAAAGATTTGTATGGTTGGACCATGGATGAAATTGTAGCACAAATAGGAAAAAAGAATAATTGTACTTTTTGTGGGGTGTTTCGTAGACAAGCGTTGGATAGGGGTGCTGCATTAATTGGTGCTAATATGATTGCTACTGGTCATAATGCTGATGATATTGCAGAAACTGTTCTAATGAATGTTTTGAGAGGAGACATTGCAAGGCTTTCCAGATGTACAAACATTGTTACAGTAAGCAGTGGTATTGGATAAAATAGTCTAATAGATTGACATGTACTTTTATCAAATAAAAATATTTTTCAGGAAGGAGAAGGGACAATACCAAGATGCAAGCCTTTAAAATTCTGTTATGAGAAAGAAATTGTTCTTTATGCTCATTATAAAAATTTAGTATATTTTTCAACAGAATGTACATATGCACCTAATGCATACAGAGGCTATACTAGAGAATTCTTGAAAGAGATCGAAAAAGTTAGACCAACAGCCATATTCGATATTATACATTCTGGTAAGTAGTTTAAAAATTTTGGAAATTTCAATTATTGCCAGTAAAGCTTTATTAATGCATTTTTTTTCAGGTGAAACAATGAAATTCAAAGAGACAGTTAAATTTCCTACTAGAAGATATTGTACTCGATGTGGATTTGTAGCAAGTCAGGAAATATGCAAAGCTTGTGTTTTACTCGAAGGTTTGAATACAGGCAATCCACGATTGGGTATAACAAAATCAAACAAAGCTAAAAGAGCAATGGGTCTTAAAGTAGCAGATGGTTCAGAAAATAAAGGTAAAAGAAGAAAAGAAAATAAAGATCCTAATTATTTAAGTAAAAGGAAAATGAAAAGAGAACTTAGAAAAGAAAGAAGAGGACAATCAATGTGTGAGGATGGGGATACATTTACTTTTCAATCAAAAACAGAAATTACAAATAAAGAAAATGCCAAAGAGTCTGTATTAGAATTAATCCCAGAAGGTACTTCAGAAGATTTAAGTGACTTGATTTTGCCATTAGCATTATATTCTAGCGATGAAGAATCGGATGGTATCAAAGAAAAGAAAAAAGAAAAGTTTGTCAATAAAAATCAACGAAAGTCAACTTGTGGAGAAAGCTGTGGATTAAGTTGTAACACAAAAACTTCAGAGCCCTTGACAACAATTTTTAAAAAAGGTCAAACTTTTAGGAAAAACGATTTTCTAATAAGCTTCGATTCTTCTGACAAAGAACTAACTAGCACTACAGACAACAAAGAAAAATCAACAAATGATGGTCAAAGTAATATAACTAATGATGAAAACTATAAAAAAGCTACTCAGCCATCAACGTCCAAAAAAGGAATAGTAGTCATTGATAATGAAGGAGAACATTTAAAGGAAGATTTTGTAAAATCTTTAGATGAAGACTCATCAGAGGAAGAAGTATTTGATGCTATCAAAAGGATCAAAGAACAAAAAAATAATGATATTGAATGTGACTGTCCTGAATGTCAAGGAGATGATGAATTAGGTTCAGGATTTATCAATATAAAATTATTAAAAGAATTAATAAATATGGAAGAAGTACCCGAAGAAGAACGTCTAAGGATTAAATTTAACGGTAAACTTATTGACATAGACGCAATATGCAATGATACTTCTAAAACGATTATTATTGAATCTGAAGATGAGTTAGAGGAACAGATTAATCCAAGTACATCAGGTACAATTGATGAACAAGCGTCATTATTGACAAAAAATACAGTAAAGCAAGAATCATCCATAAATTCTTCTACAAATACAGAAACAGTTTCTGATGAAGAGCCAAACATAGTTAAAGCAAATCCTAAAAGGAAGGGACCGTCAATATTGTTGCCAGAAATGATGCATAAAGCTACCAATAAGTTGGATTTTTAAATTGTACTTTTTTAAATATTTCTGCAGAAAGAGAATAAATAGTTCATGTTTATATTTTTAAAACCTTAAGCTTCTTCATTGTTTTTATTTTTTTCATTTTTTCTAACTCACAAAAATACTCCCTAGAATTTATAAAACCAAACAATTTCATTTTTAAGCAATGTAGGCAGCACTCTTCTGCGTAATATTTTTTCGACAAACTGGACAGTTCGAGGTAACGTGTATCGAGCAGTCTTCGCATAAGCAAACATGACCGCACGGTAACAGGATAATTTCGCGAGGATTTGTGCAGCAAATAACACATATCTGATCTTCACGAAGTTCTCTATCTCGCACCCTTTGTCTTCTTTCTTTACGGGTATCTTCTAAAGATTTTTGTAATTCATTTTGCAATCTTTGTTCTTCTTTATCTTTTAAATAACGTTTCAACGCTATACCCCCAATAAATAATCCAATTGCACCAAACATTAAACATAACCATCTGGAACAAATAATACCAATTTTTTTTTTTCAATTAGTTTAAATTATATAGATATGCTAAATTTCCTACCAATAATCTAATAACCCAAATAAATCTAGTATTTGTACTAATATTATTTGAAAAAATACACACCTATAAATTTTCCTTTTGTCGTCTAACTTCCTAAGTAATGAACTTAAAGACATAGTTGTTAAGTAATACGGTGTACCATTGACTGGTGGTTGAAGGACTAAAGATTCTGCTTTAGATTGAGACTTTGATAATTCGCCAATCCCAGTTATAATGGATCCTTCCCTCAACATTTCTTCTGTAGATTGCAGACCACGTTGTCTTTGTCCTATAATATATGTTTTTTATAACATGATATAAGTAAGTTCTAAATAGTCATTGAAAAGAGATAAAAACTAAAAATTTACCAGTAAAAAAACCCCATAGGTAATCAACAAAGGTAGGTGCACTAGGTTCAAAGAAATCAGAAATTGTTTCCAAATCCAAGATATCAGCTGCCATTGCATCTACTATTTCAATCTGATTTTTGCCTTTTTCAAGGACAAATGGAACAGAATTATATACCTCTTGCATTGTATGTTCTTGGTCAGACCTGTTGAACGTTGAGTGATGAAGCTTTGACTAATCACAAGCGATTTCAAGTAAAGAAATAAATAAATTTACCAGTAACCAGAAGTTGTCCAAACAACAACATGTTCTTTTACACTAAGTTTTTGAACTACGCCGGTAATATCTTTGTTATTGATACTACGAATAGGTTCCCCAATGGGTTTCACAGCGCCTCTTATCGCAATGTAATCAATTTTATTATCTGCACTTTTTTCTATGAGTTCACTTAGATTATCACCAACTTCATGAAATTCTACATTCTAAACATAATGTGATTTGACATGATACAAGATGATGTAAAATAATACAGTTGTTTCTTTGATACTTACTTTTACAGCGTTTATCGAGTTTTTACAATAAAAATATTGCTTCATACAAATGCCAAATATCAAGCCATCAATGCCCAAGGCAATAAATTGACCAAGATAATCCATGATTAAGTTGCGACATTCAAAAATAAATTTTAACCAATATCCATTTTTTACCCAATCATATCTTCATCGTTAACCTTCTGATCTTGACGCTTGCCTTTTCATTTTGCGCTTTTTTTTCGAGTGACTAACAAATTTGTAATTAAATCATTGTTTATATTGATTTCCTTCTGCTCCTAACACTTATTTTTTTCTATCTACAAAAAAGCTACAAAAAATTTCGCGATATGGTCTTGGTCTGCAAAAAGGATGTTTTCGTACTCAGTTACCTACACACACAGAACCTAAAGTTACATTAGATAAAGAAGATTCGACGTCGTTCTGAAAATACACACCAGAATACGCCACTTACTCCGCTTTACGTAGCTTGTTTTTCTTTTGCATTACATAAAATGATGTGGAAAAATGATACGTACACCAGATTTTTCAATGATATTTGTACTTTTTATTCTTGAAATGTTTACGCATCAAATTGTAAGCCCTTGGAAATCAATCAACTTAAAACCATCTGAGCAAAGATGCGCGTATCAATCACTTTGGGCACAAATGTACTGCATATATCGAAGCACTACGCTACATGGAGATCGAGTTTTAAAAAAATATGCTGTCTTTTATAGATTGTCACTTTTAAATAAAATTAAATAGCCCCAGTCGTGTATATTTGTCGTTTGGTACACAAAAATAATATCCCTATAAAACTAAAAAAAAGAAAATAAGAAAGTTTTTACAAACCTTCGGGCGCGAGAGAAGACAAGTTCTCGGCACATCCTCGGTTCCACTTGGACCGTAGTCTTCTTTATTTTTTCGGCTGTCCACGGCAGCCAAGATTTCTGAAACTCGCGTATAACAACCTCCAAAAAGTTACGATGCACTTTTTATTTTAGCCCCCTCGAGTTCGTTAAAGAGGAGGAAAAAGAAAAGAAAGCGCGCTCGCGGTCGCACGCTCGCAACTAGCGCGCGTTCTCGGAAAGTTTATCCGAGGCGGCATTGTGCGCGAAAGCCCCGTGAGCGATCCTCAGCATTGGGGTATTATTAAAGCGACGAGATGCGAAAAAGCGCGGCGCTAAGAAAGCTAGAAGCCGAATCCATTGGCCCGTTCGCGCGTGTCGCGCGAATGTTCGGGCGGTGCAATATCGCGTCGGCGTACACGCGCGAGAGGTAGGGGCGTGCGTCGTAAAGCAGCCTCCTGGGAGCGCGATCCGGGGCTTTATTAATTTAAACGGTAACCCGCGAGTGTCTCCGCAAGCGAGCGCGGTCGTTCCCTCTTTTGTTCATTTCTTTTTTCCTTTTTTTATTATTTCGGCTCTCGTGCCAGCGACGCACACAAAGCGCGCAGCGTCGATGCGGCGTCCTTTGGCAGCGCGCGCTACGCTCCTCCACTCTCGTTTCGCGCGCGAGCTTATCGCTCGGAGCAGAGAAAGTAGGCACGTCGCGACAATGAGTGCCAGTTTACATGCGCGCGACGCGGCAGTGCCACATAGCCGCGGCTATTTACTCGGAGGGCGCTTGCCCCTATTATGCCAAATGCTTTTGGCCGGAAATCTCGGTGCGCCAATAGAGCTTTTTGTAAGACGCGCCTGCCGCTCTATCGATCGCTCGCGCATTCTTTTCCACGGCTATTAAAGCGCTCGTGGCGCGAGTCGCGATGAGGCGTCGACCACGTAAACCGCGTCGCCTGCAGTTTGTCGTGTTGCCGTCCACGCGATCGGCGACGTTGCAATTATCTTGCCGATTGTATTACGCGGGAATAGCGTAGCTAAACGGAATGGCGAGAGAGCCTCACGTCCAAATGAACGCAGTCGCGCGCAACAGGACGGCTCTTTTGTAAGAACGCAGGCGAGTAACGTCTCTAGTTCTCGTGCGAAGACTCGCACGGCTAAAGATCTGGAGAGGGAGAGTCAAATCATAACCCGAGTCGCGCAACTCGAAGCTGCGGCTGGTAAATGGCTTTACAACCGCGTTTGCAGTCGAGAGCGAAGCGAAGAAAAAAAACAGAGCTCGATATTTACAGCTTTATTTAGCGTGGAAACAAGGCAGAGCGAAGTCCGGCGAGGAATAAAGCGACGAATTTAATGCTGTTATCAGCGGAGCGGCGTGGCTCTCGGGGTCAGCAGTGGCAGCCAGTGTCGTAAACGAAAAATCGTAAAAATCCGACCGGGAGAGACCTTCGAGTTGGCTTGGAAACCAGTTTTTCAAAAGCAAATAGCGCGCTCTGCTACGTGGCCTCCCGGCGTACAATCTTTTTTCATTAGCGCGCTGCCGCCGCGTCGCGCTGGCGCGAATCTTCCTCTTCTTCTACGTCGTGTTTTTCGCGCCCGCGCAGCGTCGCTTCTCTCTCTCTCTCTCTCTCTCTCTCTCTCTCTCTCTCTCACGCTCGCTCTCTTCGCGCCGTGCGCGGCGACGGCTATTCTCGTTGCGGCAAGGTCCGCCGCGTCGCGTTATCTCTCTTGGTACGCGCTTCGCGGCGAACGGCAAGAGCCGCAGCCGTGGGGACGTATAGGATCGCGCGATTCTTTCGGGATCGGATGAAACTCTCGCCGGGAGAGAGCTCCTCGGGGACGCGCTCGCGCTTTTATTGCGCTTTTCGTCGCTAATGGAAAGCTCGTTACCTCGCTCGCGCGACACGTCGCTGCCCGCGCGCACGCGGACGCACTTTTATCTCTCGCTCTCCGTTTTGGCCTTTTTTTGCATTTTGTTTTTTTTTTGTTACCGCAAGCGCGGGCCTCTCGACGGAAATTGCGCCAGTTCGTCGAATTTTCCTCGCGTTCGCGCTCGAATCAAAAGAGCCTGCGCACCTACCTTGCGTGAAAAAGTGACAAGTGACCGTGGGGAGGGGAAAAGAAAATTAAAAAAAAAAAGAAAAAAGAAAAAAACAACGAAACGAAACTGGGTCGACGCGCCAAGTGCGAAACGCAACGCGTGTCATTGCGAACGCGCGTAAAGTATCCTTCGAACGGTTTCGCGTGGTCGTACGAGTATCGTGGCAAACAGCGGCCGAGCGCGCCAAGGAACGATTGCGACAGGCGCGTCGCCGTGTACGCTCGATCTTGGTCGCGCGCTCGGCTCCACGGCTGATTTTCGATATACACACACACACGCACGCACGCACGCGCACACACACACACACACACACACACATATTCGATATTGGACTGTCAGCGAGCGCGTCGGTACCTGCGCTGCTCTCTCGGCCGTTCTTTCTTCTGATCGAACGGGTCGCGACCTTTGAATGGAGCCGAACATCTTATTTTCCACGCGCTCTCCTTGGAACTTTTCCACGCCTCGGCTTCTCTCCTCGCAGTGTCAAGGATTCGCCTCCATTGAGATCGTTTAGCTGCGAGCCGCGCGTGACGATTGATACGAATATCGCGAGCGCACACGCGAGTCGCATTTAGGTCGTGACTTTCTTCTAGCGATAGCGTTTCTTCGCGTCGCTCTGACGCCGTGTTGCAAAGAAGACGAAAAAAAAAGAGGAAGAAAGCGTCGGTACGCTTATCGCTGTTGTAACAGAGCAGCCACGGTGTGTAAGTCCATCGCTACGCGCGAGGATTTAAAAGCAGCATGATTAATTGATAAATCCTTTCGTCGACACGGGCCCGCGTAGTTGCCGCTCGGTTTAATAAGCTGACGGCCGACGTTAATTATTTAGAAGCTGCATAGGCGGAAGGCGCTATGCGGCAAATCCAGTGGGGCGCAACGCCGCGATGGATTGGCGGCTGATCCTTAATCCGCAATGAAAGCGCGCCAGAGAGCTGCACCGTGGGTTTCGCTCGCGTCGCAACTGTCTCTCTCTCTCTCTCTCTCCCTCTGCCCTTTCGAATTAAATTCAATCGGGACGGGCGTTAAGGTTTACAGCTTTCGATTTTTCACAAACCCATCCACCCGCTGCTCTCTCCCTCTCTCTCTCTCTCTCTCTCTATTATATATATATATATATATATATATATATATATATATATATATATATATATATATACGTACATACATATGGACGTGCGGCAGCTTCTCTTCCGTTGAATTAGAACGCAATATATCTCGCCGATGCAGCCTTTTTCACTTGTTCGTTTCTCGGCGTTTTTTTATTCGATATCCATCGAATTCTCGCAATGCCGTAGCTCCAAAAAATCTTATCCCACGCGTAGAAAGGTAAATCATATTTCCCAATAGAGAGCAGCGCGACAAGGTAAACATTGATACCGATAAGAGAGTCGACCACTCTACCCATACGCGCGACAATTTAGATGAAAAAAAAGACGACCTCGAGATTTGTGAAAATTTTGTCGAGCGCTCGCGGCCGTTTATATTCTGATAAAGAGGTGATTTCTCTCTCTCTCTCTCTCTCTCTCTCTCTCTCTCTCTCTCTCTCTCTCTTTCTCTCTCTTTTCTTTTGAAAAACCGACCGCCGACGAACAAACGTCGCTGTTGAAAAGACGCTTCGTCACTCTCTCCTGCGCGCAGAGCATTTCCATTCTCTCTTTCTCTCTCTCTCTCTCTCTTTCCGCGGAGCTGCCGCGAGATAAGCTATCGCTGTCATTAGGAGCGCGGTGTGTTGCGTCTCTGTTGCCATTGTCGCGCGACGGAGAATTCGCGGCGGCAGGGGGATGGGCCGAGAGCGAGGGAGCGAAAGAAAAAGAGCCGATTCGCGGGCACTCTCTCTCTTCCCGGAATGTTCCAGCACTCGCGCGTGGCAAGGGGTTTGACGGTCGTAGAATGGCGATTCGCCGCGGCGGAGGGTCAGACAGCGAGGGCGCGAACTTCGTTTTCCGAGCACGCGTGAATTTTTCCTCTCTCTCTCTCTCTCTCTCTTTCTCTCTCGCGGCCGCCGCGCATACTGAGCGCGCGAACATCGGCGACGCGCGGCTACGTAACGAGGCAAGAATTTTCGCTCGAGCGCCGCTGTGTGCATCTCCGCCTTGAATCATGCGGCGGAGGCTCGTATCCCACTTGCGCGAGCTATCCTTGCCCGTGAGTCCGTTAGTCTGTCCGGCGTAAGCCGCTGCTTCGTGAACCATTTTTAATGCTCCACTCCACCCCCGATATTCCTGGTCGCGCATTCCTTGGTCAGCGAGGACGGGAATGTCGGTCGATGCGTTTTCCTTTTTGGTCCTCGAGCGCGGCCGACCGGACGAGGACGAGGCCTGTCCGCGCGTTCGAGCGACTAGAAAAGACGTCAGCGCGAAGCGTGAATCGGGAAAAAAAACGAGGCTCGATCGATCTAAATGGCTTTGATTGATAGAATGCGGCCTGTGACAATAATAATGCTTCTCAATGATCGACGCACGCGCGCACAGGCGTAATTTCGAAGCCCGATTGAACGGTAAAAACTGGAAAACGAGCTCGAAGGCGCGCGTCAAGCGAACACCTGCGTGGCGCGGGAAAACAAAAAAGTCAAATGGCCTCGCTCGTCGTGGCATCACGGTATTTATACCAGCTGCAGTCGCGCGCGCGCACATCGGTGGCTTTTATTAGAAAAGCGCAGATATACGCTTAGCTGGTGGACAAGCGCCAAACTGGGTAGCTGTCGCTCGCAGCTCGTGTCTCGCGAGAAGGAGGCGAGAGCGTTGGTGTTCAGCCATTTGGCAATTTCGCTGGAGATAAGAGTCGTCCACTTGGAAAATAGGGAGAGAGGGAGCGGAGCGTTGGTGGCATCGCTAATAAAGTGTCGGTAAAAGCGCGACTGGCTGCGGCCGTGCTCCGTGACGTAACTTACAGCGGAGCTTCGTACCTGGTGGCGTGCGGCAATGACATTGGGCTCAGCTCCCTCTTTCTCTCTCTCTCTCTAGACATTGGCGAGGGTCCAGGATGCGGCAGCGGCAAGTTTGTCTGCTCCCGCAAATTTGTCGTGTTTGTTGCCTTGGCTGTCGCGTCACGCCCTCTCTCTCTCTCTCTCTCGCTCTCTCTCCACGTACAGACACAAACACACACGCACACGCACATTACGTAGACAGAGAGATAAGCGCGTTCGCGATCAGCATTGTTAAAGAGAGGATGTGGAATGCGTGGAGGGAGGCAATTACATCGCTCAACTTTTTGTTGACCAAACGAAAATTTATTCTGGCATGCTGAATGCGAAAAAACATTCAATAACGCTCGGTATACACAGTTTCGGTAGTAATAATAGCAGCTCGACTACACGTTATATTATGATATATACAATACAATATACAGATACAGCGTACAAAAGTATAAAAAATAACTTAGCGACTCGTTTCCGCGCTGCGCTCGCTCATTCTCTCACGTCGTGCACTCGCCATCATCTCGATGTCGCGGCTCGCGACTGGCTCTCGATGCTTTATTTCATGCGGCAATACAGACGCGCGCGCACGTACACACATACACACACCATTGTACACGCGCCACGCGTTGTCTACATTGGCCCGAGAGCCGCTTTTCCCTCGAAAAGTATATATATGTACAGATACAGAGGCGCCGGCAGGCGAAAAATGCCCAATTTACATCTATGCACAGAGACTAGCTGAGATCGTGTAGTTGACGCCAGTCGATTTTCTCGTACGGCTTGCAGCTCGCCTCCTCGCAGCCTCTAGCCCACGACGGAGGCAAAAGAGCAGCGCGCAGCTACTCCTCGCTCGCCGCGAGATCAGTCTATTATTTCGCGCTCGCCTCCTCCCCTTCCCCCCTTCTCTCGCTCTCTCGCCAACTCTCTCGATGCGCCGGCGTTGAAAGCGCGCAAGTTTTATAATACTAAAGTGGCGTTCGAGCGCGCTCGCCAAAAAGACAAAAAAAATAATAAAAAAAAATGAGATTTCCATAATTGAGTTGGCGAGGCGCGCTTGCTCGGAATGACTTTATTTTTTTTTTTCTTTCTCTTTTAACCAGTGGCCCGCTTTTGTTGTTGTTGTCGTCGTCGTCGACGATATTGCTCGTGGCAAAAATTGCTTTTAACTAGGATGCGAGCGTGCACACACGCACACACGCGCATACGCGCGCGCAATACAGGCACGCGCAGCCGATGATCGAGGTCGAACGGAGCGCCGCGCGTCGGCCTCTCTCGCTCTCTCTCGCTCACTCTCGCGCGCACACAAATAGCGAAATTCTCTTTCATTGACCGCTGATTTATCCGTCGGCGGCTCTGCTTGCCGCGCACGTACGGCGCGTTCGCGATAATACCCGTTACGGCAGACGTGACGCGCGCTCACCGCCGAGTCGTACCGGCTTTCACGCGTCGGACCCCTCTCCTCTGCAGAAAAATGACACGATCCCGCGTGCTTTTCCGTTTCGCCGGCGAAGGAAAAGGCGGAGGCGGTCGGCCCGAACGCCGATGGGCCCTTCGGCGACGCGCGCGCGCGGTTAGAACCTCTCGCGCTGAGCGGCGCAGCCGTCGCCGTCGTCGTCGTCGTCGTCGTCGTCGTCCTCGTCGTCGTCGTCCTCGCGACTGGCGGTCAGCTGGAGCGGTAGCGCCGCGACGGGCCTGGCGCGCCTGGCGGGCCTGACTCTGGCGTAGTCGGCCGTGAGCATCAGCAGGATCCTGGTTCCCAGCAGCCGGGACTTGGCCACCAGGAGGACGTGTTTCTACGCGGGCGGCGGCTGGGCCGGCGCCGCCTGGATGGGCAGGCTGATCACGTAGATGTCCAGCTTCTCGCCCGCCGGCCCCTTGTCCGCGATCTCCGCGTAGTTGATAGAGTCGTAGGGCGGCGGCGCGAACAGGTGGTACGGCGGTGGCGGCGACTCCGTGACGACCGTCTGGTTGTTGCCCGCAGCCGCCACCGCCGTCGCATTGAGCACCTCGCCGCGCTGCGTGTAGGGCATGTTGAGCGGGCTGCGCGCACCGCGCCGGCAGCACCACTCGGAGCAGCTGACTATGAGGAAGAACGCGATGAGGCCGCCGAACGAGCCGATGTACCAGACGATCGACCATGGGTCCAGCGGACTCTGAGCGTCGGCGCCGTCTGTAACGGAAGCAGAAGAAAACCACTTGAGCGAGTCAGCGCGCGCACGCGACTTTCGAGCAAGTCGCCGCTTCGATCCCCAAAATTCGCCCAGTCATGCGCAACGTCATCGGCTCCTCGCGAAGCCCAGTTATTGCCTTCTGAAAGGCGCTCGCGCGCGCTTGGCTCTCTCGAAAGACTGATCGAGGAGGCGCCATTTGGGCAGCGGCCGAGTATCGCTTCGCAATCCACGAGGAGGCATTAACGCGCGAAAAATTCGACGCGAGCGAAAGCTGGGCCAACCGACCGAAACGCGAATCTAAAATGTGGACGCGAGGGAGGGGTGAGGAACCCGAGAGCTGGAAGGGAACGAGCGATCTGATCCCCTTAAATATGAATGAGAGCAGCCGCGAGACGAAGCTCGACTCCGTCTATGTACGCGTATACCGATATATACGACGGCAGGCGAGCGACAGACTTTCGAGTTATTTAAAAGTTTCGCGGCGCGCGGTTCGACGTACCTCGGGCGAGGAGCGCGAGAACCTTGGAAAGAGAGAAAAGAAGTCCGATTATTGAGTTTTGCGTGTTGCCCCCTGCGCCGCAGATTTACTGATATTGCTAACTTTCAGAGTGGCCGCAGCTCAAAGGCAATTGGCCCTTTGATCGCGCGCGTAAACTTTCAGATGTGATATTATGAATTACGTGACGCCTCGCGCGTATCTTTGAGTTAGGCGAGCGTGTAGAAAAGTTAGCGCCGATCGGTCCGATAATGATTTCACATCTCTAGGGCAATTGTGATGCAAAGGGAGCCGTAGCGAGGCTTGTACGGAATTCGCCGTGGCATAAGTCTGTCGAAGAAATTAGTTTCGAACGAACGAGCAGTGAACAGTTGGCAGCTACATCTTCAAACGTAATGAAATTTATCAGGCAGGGTTAGTTTCGTGTGCGCGACTAATTCGTAATCAGCTCACGCTCCGCCTGGCCCCGATCGACGCCGATTTTTTCTATCTCGCGGAGTCGTCGATAAATGAAAGTACAACCACGGCAGCTAGACTACACGCACTCTAGTCCACGTGTAATTCTTCATTTACATATTCATGCTGCCCTCGGCAACGGAATTGGTCGCGGCAAATTTTTGGAGCAAGCGTATTCATAACGTCGAGACAGAGAGAGAGAGAGAGAGAGGCAAAAACAAACGAAGCGGAGCGCGCCTCTCGAGCGAAATGTAAATGGCTTTCGGATGAGACGTCATCGTTCCGATACTGGCGGAATCTTGCGCGCGTCGGAGTCGAGACAGTCGAGGATGCGAGGCAGATAGCGAGCCGAGCAGAGCGAGCGACGTAATGAAATTTAGATGAAAATCGCAGCAATTTCGCGCGGCTTACGGATTGAATTACGAGATTGAGCGGCGCCTCGCGCGAACGTTACATCCCGCTGATTCCGACGCGCGTTACCTGTTGCCTCGAAGCCGAACAAAAGCTCGCGCGCGGCTTCGCCGGGGACGGGAAGCGGGTCGCTCCACGCGCAAGCGATGCGTGCGAAACGAAAGCATGCGCCGCAGCTCGCGAGCACTTGGGGAAAAGGAGGTTGGACGCTTGTGGGCGAGACCAGCGCGAAAACCTGTTGATAGCTCGTCCCGACTGCCGAAGATTCTCCGATGAAAAATGCATGCGATCACTTTCGGATGCTAATGGGGAGCTCTTATCAAAAATTTGCATCTCGCTTGCGTCCTTTTCACTCTCTCTCTCTCTCTCTCGACGATGCTACAATCTCAAATTCAAATCCCATTTCTGACTCGGCACCCGGGCAGTTGCCTTTTTCGCTGCTGCTGCTGCTGCTGCCGCCGCCGCTCGTTAAGAAGAGGAAACGAAGCTTTCCAGCCGAGCGCGCAGGGGTCCGGGGCGTAGAATCGATCCCTGGCGACGTGCTGCCTGCACGGAACGCTAAGAGCTCGAGGAGCGGAACGGAAACGAGCGCGCGTCGGCGTCTTACACGTGACTCGAGGCAATTATGCGCTCGCCCTGCAGCTAATTCGCAAGAAATGACCATCGCGGCAAGGCACCTGTACTTGCCGGTACGCTCGCTCCCCGGGCTCTCGTGTCCCAAATGGAAACGAGCGTACCGACAACGAGCCCCGGCGGATTAAGCTCCGTAATCGGGTTTTATTGCGATCTGTTACGCCGACGCTCGCGCTTTTCAGGATTCCTCCTAGACAGCCCCTCGTTGCCGCCTCAGCAAATTAGAGGCGAGCCGCGATAACAATGAAGCCGGCAAGCTTGCCGCCGTTGTTCGCGCTAATTTTTCAGATTAACTCGGCGACGGCGCGGCGCATTCCCTTTCTCCGACTCGATTGTTCAATTTTCACGGCTGTAACTCGCAAGCGCTCGAACCAACTTGCCGCGCGCTTTCTCGCTGCCGTCGGGATTACGGAAGGCCGACGCGCAACGCCACGGCCGAGCTCGCCGTTCAATTTTATGCGAAATTAGCCCGGCCGAATTTCCGGGCGCCGCCGGCCAATGAAAAACTCGCCGAGATACGTCGGAACTGTTGCGCGTACGAGGGGTCCAGACGCTCTGATCGATGGCTAATCCCGGGGCATAATTAACGACGCTGATTTTACGACGGGCCGGCTGGCCTGAGCGATAAAGCAAAACAATGGGTGAATTTCATTTCACAGCGAAACTTTTGCTAATAAAATTTGACGGAGCGAGAGAGAGAGAGGGGAGGAGGCACGGTAGTAATAAATTTTTTTTTTGATTTCGAAAATTGTTTGCACGCCGCTGTTTCGACGCTGCGCGAAGTTCGCCAACGCCGTAAAGGCAAGTTTGAAAATTTTTAACTACTTGCCTTTACGTACGCGTTCCCGCGCGCGGACGCATTTGATATTACCCGCCGAGGCGGACAATTCAATTTGACGGGCGCATTAATGAGAAAGAAAGGGAAAAATTGTACAGGCGACTCGTGGCCCGTGGTTGATTAAACGGTGACGGTTTTGGGTCGTTTTCTCGCTCTCTCTCGCTCTCTCTCTCTCTCTCTCTCTTCAATCGACTTTATGAATAAGGGATGTAATTTTGTGTAAATGAAGATTTGCAGAGTGCCGGCGCGGCCTGGGCGACTTCGCGCAGAACTACGCGGCAACTCGAGTTATATGCGCTGGCTACGGGCACGCCGAGAGTACTTAAAAGAAGATTGATACGAAAAGTTAGTCCTGCGCGCGCGCGCGCGCGCGTCGAGGCGTCATTGTGTATACTTATTCAAATTTCCCGCGCGCCCTGAAAATATCATCGCTCAACTTTTCGCGCGCGCCACGCGCCGTCGAATACAATCGGGACTTTATGAAAGTCCGTCTCTCGCCCGCAGGGGAATTCGCTCGATCAATTCCCGCGAGCGTGCAAGTTTGCTCTCCTCGCTCCCTCGCCGCACAAATCTCAGTCATCCGCGAAACTATTACTCGCGCGCGCCCACCAAACAAGCGCAGTAACCGATCCCAAATAGCGCAAAACATCGATGCAGCTGTGTTAGTTGATCTCGCATCGGATAAGGACAGTCGTGCGCTTTCCCTTACCATCGGACATATCCTTGCCGTCGCGGTTACGGTGACCGTTGCCACCAGCAGCAGCCTTTTCGGCTTCGCTCTCGAACTCGATCACGTAAACGGTTTGTCCACCTGGCGAGGCTGCCGCTTGCATGCCCATCATCGATGAAAAAGCATCGACTTCGTCGTCCCCCTCTTCCTCCTCCTTCTCGTCGTCATCGTTGTCGTCGTCGTCGTTATCTTCGTTCGCCGGCGTCCCAATGGGTTCGCGCGTCACTTCGTTGTCCGTCGTTACGAGACTGAGCGACGAGCCTGTAAAAAAAGACAAATTTAGAGGTTACATCTCGCCGCGAACATTCGGAGTCGACCTCGAGATTACATTAACCAAGTCTCGGGTTATTTCCGTCCGCATAACAATCGACGACGACCCAGTACACGCGGAAAAGCGTTTTTTTTTTTCTTTTTTTCTTCTTCCCACCGCTTAATTTACGCATAAAGAACCCACGAGCCTCCTCGCGAGAGCGTAATTGGTGCTCCGAGTGTTCCGCTGGAAAAGAAGAAAAAAAAGCAAGCGAAATGAAAGGGGGAATCCCGAATAAAATGAAATTTATTCGCAGCGGGTGGAGAGCGCGTAACTGTAAAAACACGTATCTCGAGAGTCGTAAATCCGCGCCGCTGCGGGCTCTCCTTAAACTCCGTCGTCGGTTGTCCCGATACAACGGCATCCGCGCAGCGGCTACCCGTTTTCTTTCCGACGCGTATTCTCTCGTTCATTGGGTCATTATACTCGCAGGCGCGAGTAGCTTTCGACTGTAGAAAAGTTCTTTTCTCGATCTCTCGCAAGGCACGCGCGCGCGCGCGCGCGAAGCCTTATCGGCCGGGCTATTTATAGGCCGAGCCGGCACACCTGCAAAGTGGCCGGCGCGCACAGCTCGCTGTTTTATTCATGACGGATTTTTCGACGAAGGCGGCCGCTGACGTAAGGCGCGCCGCGAATCCGTCTCCGGCGAAGGATCGTCGTGCGCCGCCGCTCGCTCGCTCGGACGTAATTGCCACTGAGTAGAGGACGCGAGGGCCGGGCGCCGCGCGCTCGCTCGTCCAAAAATATGTCCGACTCCTTCCTCGCTCGCATTCGTCGGGCTAACAAACGGAGCCGTAGAGTCGATAGGTCGCCGCGCGGACCGAGGGAACCGGTTGGGAGCACGGCGCGATCCCATCAGAAATGCGTCGCCTGAATGTTTGAAGCCACGCGAATATAAGTTAGAAACTGAGAGAACTGGAGAGAAAGAGAGAGAGTTACGGTGAATTTTTGATGACGCACCGATCGATCGATCGTAGAACAACCCGCGGGGGCCATTTTAATTTTTGATTCGGCGGCGCGCACTCGTCGAACGTTCGGCTTGATTTCACACCAACGGTCTCTCGTTCGTTTGTTCGTTCGTTCGTTTTTTTTTTCTTCAAATTGCTCTTGATCGTTGTCGTTAAAAAGAAAGATCGAGGTGGTGGGAAAAGCGCAATCGATCGGAAAGCTCTTCGGCAGCGACGCGTGGAATCATTAACCGACGGACGAGTATCGAGTAACTGGACGGGCGTCGACGGGCGTGCCGTCGTCCGCGAAGACGTCCGAGCGCATTAATCACCGATCTGCGGCGCTAAAATAAGCTCGGCACAGCTGGCTTCGTCGGCTACGAAACGGCAAGGAGCGACCGGTCTTCCGCGCACGGCTAATTATAGAACTCTCGTTGAGAGAAAACTGCAGTCGCGTGCGAAAAAGTCTGACGAAGAATCAAAGGAAACGTGCCACCGGAAAGAGTCTTCGTCTCTTCTCTCTCAAGTAGCGATTCTTGGTCGTCGTCGTCGCCGTCGTCGTCGCTGTATGGTCACGTTCGAGGCTGCTCAACAATTTTTTTTTTCCAGCCGATCGATCGACAAGAACAAGCAGCTTGATTCAATAACGTTTAGCGTTGTTTCGCGAAGGCGCGCACGCTCGTAATCGAGTTGTCGTCGAGGAGTGGAGAGGTGTTAATGAAAAGGGCTGCTTGCGCGTGGAAAACGAGCGAGAGAGAGAGAGAGATGAAAGAGAGAGAATCGATAATTCGTTTTTGCACGATAAACTTTGCAGCGTCACTAAAGGGAGAGCGAGATTTATGCTTCATAATTACCTTTGCACCCCACCAAATTAACTCGTAATGAGACCTGTTTTCAGAGCTTCTTTCGTTATCTAATTAGCGTGGAAAACTGCAAGCCAGTTTCCCCCTCTCTCTCTCTCTCTCGCTCTTTCTGTAAATGTGAGTGCTGAGATTGCGAGAGCCTGGCTACTTGGCTGAACTCCCGACCGAGTCCAAGTCCAGGTATCCGGGTACGGTAGCTGAGGTGAGAACTGAGACGGCCCACAGATCATATTTCAGATCATGGGTAGCCGTCTCTGAAATGCTCTCTCCTTATCCCTGAGACACCTCCCATTGCTAAGCTCCTTCGAGGAGCACGTGAGTACTTTCTTGAGCGCGACGTGTAGTACCCTGGGGGGTACTGCTGGAGCGATTTGACCTAATTCACATTTATTATTGATAACTATTCTCACTGCATTACTGGAATGACATACCACCAATTTACAAAATGAACTAATCATGCTGAACTGGAATGTTGTGTTTAGTGTGAACTTCTCTATGAATTATTTGAATGTTTGTCTTGTGAAGGTTATGAATGACTGAGAGAAGGTCTAGACTACGATTTATACTTGAATTTTTCATTTTTGTTTACATCATCGTTTATATTTGACTTTGATAGTTCCTTGACCAAAGTCTTGTATATGCGAGTTTATATTGAGCTAAAATATTTATATTTATATAAAAATAAAGGAATCTCAACCTCTCTCTCTCTCTCTCGTTTTCGTTGAATACGGCGACTTTCAACTTGCTAACGGCAGAAGTTTGGCGCAAGCAGCGGTTGTAGCAATGACGAGAATAATTACAATACGATTTTCATCGGTGGACGCTTGTCAAACGAGACAATTTCGTGGTAAGCTGAATAATAAGCGTCGCAGCCGAAATCGATTTAAGCCCTTGCGGCGCTGTTCTTCCGGTTTGGCAAAGTACACGACGCCTAATAAACTCGATTAGTCTTTAGAAGCTCCGTTGCCTGAAAAGTTGTTGGCCTCTTTCCTGGTTCTCTCGCTCGGTACATAAGGACACTACAGCGAGCGCTAAATCCGATTCAATGTCGGTCAACTTTGGCCGTTAATCGCGTTTACAGCGCGCCACCACCCATTTATCGATGCTTCGTCTCTCTCGCGCGCGCGGCCGGCCGTCCTTCCGCAATGAGGATGAACGGCCGGCGAAGGAGACAGAGAAAAAACGAGCGAGAGTTTTGTTGGTTTTGCACCTGCGCGTCGTTGCCGGGCGTTCCGCGCGCTGTTTGCAATAGCCGCTCGCTACACGCTGCAGCCGGGGACAGTCAATATTCCGCGGACCCGTCCGCGCTCGAGCTATGGATAATTTAATATTTTCATTGTGCGCCGCTCGAGCCTCGCGCGCGTTTTCCACCGAACGAGTCGCGCGCCTCGCTTGCTCGCGCCATCGCTCATTAACTCGCCGCTTAATCGGCGAAAACACACGCGTGTCGATTCGCTTATTCGCTTTGCTTTTTTCTTCTGCTTCCGGCCGCGCGTTACTTCTGCCGCGGTTATTAGCTTACTCCTGTTAGCCTGCCCTTTACTTTTTCGCGAATTTCCCGCGACCATAAATGTGGCCATTAGTCGGAAGATTACTTCGCGCGCCAACGTCTTTGCTAATGCAAATACTGCTTCGTCTTTAATAAAAGCGCATTTGGCTGAGCAGCCGCAAGCACTTAATGGCCCATAAAATAGTGCTCGAGCTTGCAATCTTTACGGCTCCGTCGGAGAAGCCGAGGAGGACGAGAAGAAGAAGAAGAAGAAGAAGAAGAAGAAGACGAAAGAAAAAAGAAAAACAAAACAAAAAAACGAAGCAACGTCTGGCTCGAAGAGACGCTCGGTTGCGTGTGACAATTTGAATACCTTTATCAGCCGCGCGCGCGCCTCGGGGGAAAAATTTTCACACGGGACAAAGGAAGCGCGGCGCCCGATTATTATGCCGAGTGTCTGCAGGACCCTCGAGTCCCCGCGTGTTATTATTATCATTATCTTTTTTTCCTCTTCCTCGCTCCAGCCCTTTGAGCGTCTGCTCGCGCAGTGGTTTGCGCCGGTGCGCCTACGCAGGCCGCGCTCGGGATCGCGCGAGCACCAAGGAGAGAAATATATCGGGGCCGGTTGGCAACAACGGACGCCGGCTCGATAACAGGCCAATCATAATTCGATCGGCGCGCGCCGGCGAGCGTGTCGGGGAATTAATGGGAGTCGATGAACCGCCATTTGCTCCAATAACCGCTGATTTATGGAGGCCCTAGACTTTTCCCCGTGTATCGGCTGTCTCCGTCCAACTCGCGCCCGCGAGAGAGGCCGTGCACCTCGTTATAGCGCGTACGTTGCTCGCTTTTCCGCGCGAATCTCGAAACCCCTTTTTCTTTCTGCGCTCCAACGATTATTCGCCGTACGTCGAATAGAAGAGAGAGAGAGAGAGAGGGATAGAGAGCGTGAGATTGTTCTTTGTTAATTGCTGCTTTATCGCTGACGAATGTCTAGGGCGCACTCGCTTTGGACTTGTCTGACGAGTTGCTCGTTGCACGGCTTTCGGGCTTATCGCAGTCGAGGGTAAAGGAGTGCGGAATTCGCGGATTTCGGTGTACGCGTGTACACAAGCCGCTCGTTATCGCGCCCTTAACGCGATGATTTCGCCCCCCCCCCCCTCTCCAGCTCCCTTGATTCGCGAAGTCGCGAGCATCTTGCGAACGCCAAGTATGTATTTAACGTCTTGCTCTTTGGTTTCGCGCCTTCGTGCTGAGAATAATTGCACTTTCGCGAGGCATCGAGCTCGCGGAATTCTGCCCCGGCTAACAGCTCCCTTGCCTGCTGCTTATTTTGTCTCTCTGCTTTTTAGGCTGCGCTCGTTGCGCAATTTTCGGGCGTAATTTGCGGATGATAGGATTCGCGAGCGCCTGATTTATCGCGTTAAAACCGGAATGCGCACTATGCGTATACGCGTGCCCCAGTACCTTGGATAATGTTGATTAATCCGCGAAAATTGCTGGATTTGCGACTTCCACCTGCATTCATGGCGCATGTACGCGCGACGAAAGAACAAAAATTTACCGTGACTGAGACGTACACGCGGACGCGCTTGAATTACGGCTAATCTGGAGCGCGACTCCTTGATTTTTCTTCCTATCTCGCGCGAGCGATGATGAAAAAATAAAATATATATATATATATATAGTCGGTTCGCGTAAGTTATCCGTCATATTTCTAATTTAACGGTGTCGAACCCAGAGGAATAACGGCTCGGGAACGAAAAATCTGGCACACGGATTTTGGCAGCGGAGCGCGATAAACTGGCCGCTCTCTCTCTCTCTCTCTCTTTCTCTTTCTCTCGTTTTTTTCATCCACCGCCATCATTCTACTCGGACTCGCTCTCCTCATTTTTTTCGCCTCTCTCTTTATCTCTATTATCTCTGCGCGCTATACACTAGCGCGCGCGCGAGAGAGACAGACAGAGAGAGAGAGAGAGAGAGAGAGAGAGAGAGAGAGAGAGAGAGAGAGAGAGAGAGAGAGTTTATTTTCGGACAGAAAAAGCAGAGGCAACAAAACGAATGTAGCTGTCTCGGATGCGATCGGAATATTGATTAGCCTTGATTATCGCCTCTGTTGGCTTTCTTTTTCCGTTGTTTTTATTTTCGGGGATGCGTTTTGTTGGTTTTGAGCCTCACCGTGCGCGAATAACGAACAGCCACGCTCGCGGTATCTGCTTGCTTGTTTGTTTGACGGCGCTAAGATATACTATTATCCGCGCGACGCGGCGATGCCGGGAAAAATAACCGGTCGAGGAAACGCTAGTCGGATCGACGCTATCTCGCGGCGCAACGCAGGACTCGAGTGCGCGCTCGACTCTCAGCACGCGCCGCCCGATCGCAGCTTTCGTTCGAGAAAGGGGAAACGTGGCTCGGCTCGCGAGCTTAATTTTACTACGCAACGCCGGCGTGCCCGAGCGGCAATTAACGATTCAAAGCCCTTTTTTTTTTCTTTTATTTTTAGACGGTCGTCAACGCTGAGCAATGTTTTCCGGAATAAAGCGCGCGCTGTAACTCTCTTTCCTTTTTCGGTCGTCGCTCGTTGTCGCTAATGACGCGTATATCTGAAACGTAATCGATAATCGATCGAACACTCACCGTCAATTTGATTCCAATTCGATATGTATACGTAGTTAGCTGAGTCACGAATCAACGAGAAAAGAAACAAAGGCAAAAAAAGAAAAAAACAAAAGAACAAAAAAGAAGAAGAAAATGTATTTGCATTCGGAAGAAAGAAACCATTCGCTGGCTACGGTGTCGCGACGCGGCACTGCGGGCAATAAAGTTAGGCAAAGCAAGAGAGCCGGGACCACCGGTTATCGCAGTGGAGTACGGAGAGCTTCAAAAAAGCGACGTCAAACGCGAGGCGCGAGCGTATCACACTCAGCTAATTGCTCGTTTTTTCCCCCACCCCCGCGGCGAAAGAAACAAGCGCGCTGTAAATCAGCCGACGGCGCAGGATAATGGCGCGCGGACGATAAATTGTTGTTTTATTTTATTTTATTTTCTTCTTTATCCTCGTGCGCGATTGTTTCTCAGCGTGCTGGAAGCTCCTTTCATTCGACTCGCGCCCTTTCAACGCGCTTCACGCTGCCCTCCACCTTCCCGATTCGCCTGCCGGTGTCGCGAACTCGACGACTCTGCCTCCCCGGCGTGCGTGCGTGCGCGTCACGCAATCGAGCCGACTACTTTTGCGCTCGTCTCTCGCTGCTCGCATGGCAGAGTCCGCGCGCCGCCCATTTTTAATTCCCACCTCGCTCCAATCTCCTGTTGTTATTTGAGGGAGAATTTTGCCGTCGTTTGGCGCTTCCCCCTTTTTTTATCGCTTTGGAGTTTAAGAGCGGATAGAAATGACGGGGCTTTCATGAGTTTTCGATAAATAGCTTAGCGGAAAAATCGTTGCGCGCCCCATCGAGAATTGAATTCAGTTTGTGAGAAAAAAAAAAAAAACAAAACAAAACAAACAACGATAAATAGAAATTCGCAGCCAATATCTTTCCCGGCCAGCCGCGCGCGCTCACGATTTTTAATTGCCCCGCGTCGTGCAGCACGACGAACCGCGAGCTTCGCTCTGGCGTGCGCGTGGCGCGACGCGCGTGCACTGCAACTACAACGTGTCCCGGAGCGAGCGAGAGGGTGGATATCCCTCCCCAAAAAATACATACACAGAACAATGATTGATCGCGCGAGCAACCAGCACGAGGGCCGCGGTCCACGCGACTCTCAACTCCATCCGTACAGGCTCCGTCCGCCAGTTGCCAGCCGAGCACGCACTAGGCCGCGGGGCAATCGCAGAGAGCGCGTTCCGATCGGCCTTTAAGTGCTCGCAAAAGCCCGATGCGCTTTAGCTTTCGCGGCTCATTAAATCCGACGCGAGCGCGGCCGAAGAGAAACCTGCATTCGGAATCCCCGGAGGTGTCGGATAACCCTTTGACCCGCGGCTTTTGTGGGTCGCGCATCTTCGAGAGCCTTTTTTTTTTTCTTTTATTCGCGTATATAAAGAGTATGCATTTACGAAAGAGGACTCTCGAAATCGATCTTCGACGGTCTTTGTTGCTCGCCTATATTGGTTCTCACGGCTGATGCGCGCTAATAAAAAGAGCCGATTTCAGCTTTATTGAATCTGGCTCGTTTTTTTCCATTCGAGGGAGCATCGATCGAGCGCGATATTATTGTACGGAGAGAAGTCGCGAGAGTTATATATAAATCCGAGGCTCTCTCCGAACGCACTTATTTGTTTTATCGCACGGCTGATGCCGCTCGAGGTTGTGGATAAATCTACTTTGGACATTGTCCAATCTTCTCGCTCCTCTGTCTATTATTTTTGATGCTCCGTCGGCTCTTCGAACGGCACGGCTTCGCGCGCGACTTGCTCTTGACTTTGGGGCCTCCGCGTATATTTTCGGAGCGTTTGGCTTTGAGAATAGAAGCGCTTCGGCTGAGAATAGAAGTACGAAGAGAGAGAGAGACGCGTTGATGTTGTTTTTTATCCGAATTACAGCAGCTTTTAAATTGCGTCAAAACTATGTAATTTCGTCCGAGCTTTTTCGTTCGATGCGCGAATAAAAGCACATTTTTCACGCCAAGGCATTTTCGAACTTTTATAATTTTACGCGCGCATTTTTGCGAGTTTGGCTCGCAACGGATACTCAAGCAAAATTAACAATTCAAACGCAAACAAAGGAAGAATCCGTCAAACGCAAACCTTCACAGTAAATCAAAACACAGATTAAAAAAAAAAAGAAAAAAAAGAGCTTCGTCGACGCGACTAACCAGACCTGAAAAGTTACTTTCTCCAATTGTGTTGTCAGTTTTACCATCGCTTTTCACTTAATGAGCCTCGCCCGCTGAAAAAAAAAGAAGAAAAACCTGCCCTCGTGTAAGTGCCATGAAACATCGGTGCGTCGTGGGCGTGCGAGCGCAATTCCGCCCTACGGCTAGAAATCGAAATTTCCGAGGAAAATAAAGAGGAAAAAAAAGAGGAGAAGAAAAAGAAAAGTGCACCGTAGCACATCGCCTCGAGCCAGGGAGTCGCCGCGTGGCTGCGATCATAAACAAGCCGGCGTAAATCTCTTTATCGCGCGTGCGAGGTGCACGATCAAAAGGAAAACGAGCCGTCGTCTAATTTCGTCCCGTGTAAATTCAATTCCGCTGCGCGAGAAACAAGCCAGTCGCGAGAAAGCACAAAAACGAGTATCACGACGCGAACGATGCGAAGACAAAAAGAAAAAAAAAAAGAAGAAGAAGCGCGCTGAGTGTGAAAACGATCGCGCGTGCACCGATGGATAAAGGAAGACGGCGTGCCTACGGGGGTGGGGGGCTATCGAATGAAATTAAACGTTAGCCACTGCAGCGCCGCTACAAATTCGCCTTTACGATACGCGCGCGTTCGATCGTGCAACGGACGCATAACGAATTTACGCCTTTTAATAGCGCGAGCCGCGTCGTTAACCTCGTTCCTTTTTTTTTCTCTTTTTACTTTTCGTTATAGGCTTTAATTAGAACGAGTCTGCCCGTAATAATGGAAAAAGCGTGTAGCTCCTTTTTTTTTCGTTTATTTTTTCTCTCTTTGTCGCGCGCAGCGTCATAGACCCGCAGCATCGGTAGCAAGCGATGCGCGCGCGGGGCAAGTATCATATACGCGACGCCGCTGGATGGGGCGAGGAGGAGGACCTAGTTCTCACTGGATTATGAAGTTTAATGCAAGTGCCATTATAAGCCCTCTTGTTCTTTGTGCGCGCTCGCTCACGCGTACGCGTGCTCTCCTCTCCGTCTCCATACGTCGCGCGGCGGCAAAGTTGCTCAAGCAAATGATCCGACGCCGTTAATTAAGCGCGTTGCGCATAATACGCAAGTTTTTGCCCGGGGATAAAAGCAGTTTATTAATTAACGGAAAGAGTGGAGCGCCGGGGCTGAATGACGAACGCCGGCTTTTGAGCTTGCCAGCTTTAATCCGACAAACGAACGCGAAAGATCTCGGCGGACGGAATTCGCTTTGACGAGACGCGCGGCCGTCGCTTTCTTTTTTTTCGGGGTGTGGTATAGCGCGAGCTGCCGCTCGAGCGTTTTTCGCCGGTGATGGACACGGCAGCGGAAGTAGCAGCTTACAGGCTGAGCGCCGCTCGCTCGAAGACGACGACGACGACGACGACGACGACGATAAAGAGGCAGCCGGCAGGCAGCGTCGCAGCGCGGAAGAAGCGAGGACGATCGCGAGTGTTCGACATCTGCCAAATATTGGCTTTCTCGTGGCTGGCGCGCTCGCTGGAATATGCATTGCTCGAGCTGCGCATTGTGTACGGCCCACGACAAAAGGATCCCCCCGATCGTCTTACAATGGCGCCGCCAGCAGCCAGCCGCCAGCCGCCAGCGCCGCGAGGGTTTATTTCGCTTTCAATTATGCATCGCGTGATTTGTCGCCCCCGTGTGCCGTGTGCCGTGTGCCGCGCGCGCATTGTCTTCGTGTGCGAGCGCGTCCGCGAGGGCCAATTAAAAATGTAGATTCGACTTATATTTGGGATCGTTTGGCGCGCAGCCAGGTGAGCGAGACACGTATACACGTGCGGTACACGCGAGTTTGCCTCGTTAACGCGCGCGCCGCCCGACAATTTGCCCCGCCGACTATCGATCTGATATCCTCGCGCGGCGCCTGCCTCTCGGCCACTCAACCATTGCAAAAACCAAGGCTTTCGTCTAGACCTGCGTCGCGAGCACGTCGACTCTCGTGCGTTTATTACCGTGCGTGCGCCGCGAATTGCCTCTCAAAAAGGCACTTTCGCAACCCAGCCAAACGCCACTGACTAGCGAGAGCGAACGAAAGTTAACAAGCCCAGTGGGCATGCCCTTGCACGGATAATCGAGGCGAGGCTACAAATAGCGCGTTAACGATCCGCTCGCTTGGCGCGCGTTCGACTCGTTTATTGTGCGCGCGCAAAATAATTTGGCGCGGCGAAATCCGGACGAAGCGGTGACGCATTGGGTAAGGAAGGCGCGACAGGTGCGCGAGCTTAAAACGTTAGCTCGCGAGCTGAAATGCGTTGGCTGGCGTGAATTTCCCGTATAATGGCGCGCTAATCGTGAAATTCGCGTCGCTGATATCGCGCGCCGCGCTAAGTGCCAGGTGCCGGGGACAAGTTCGCTCGCGGATTATATAAACCAGCGCGCGACAGCCAAAGCTGCCCGCGTCTCGACGATCGCGGGAGCTTCCTCTCCGAGCGCGGCCGGCGCGAGATCGCGTGCTCCCCCCGTCCTCCCCTCTTTCTCTCTCTCCGCCTTTTGCTGCATGCTAATTGAAAAGCCGCCGGGATCGAGCTCGTCGTCTTTGTCGGATTAATTATCCGCGATAAAAATCCACAAAGTGAGCGCTCAGCCCGTCGCTGGCGCGAGGGGAAAGGAAAAAGAGCGACGCGCGCGAGTTGCTCCAGCGTCGGCGCCACGAGTGCGGAAAATGCATTCCTCTGTACTACCGCGCGGTGAGCGAGTTGCCCGACGGCCACTTTCGAGGATCTCCCCCTGCCCACCCCCCCTCGCTCTCCCTCCTCTTTTAATTTGATTTGGCCGCGTCAACCGATTCGCGAAAGTTGGCGTGATTTATTTCGTAATGAGGGCCGGATAGAGATTAAGAAAGTTTTCTTTGTTGGCGAGCTTTTCGGGTGGAGGCGGCGGCGGCGGCGGCGGCGGCGGCGCGATACAGTCGCGTGCGGGATAGCAGTTGTTGAATTTCATTAAAACCGAGCGAGAAGCCTGCGGGGACCGACCTTTTCGCCCCGCCCCCCTTTCCGCTTTTTCAGCCCAAGTTCTGCCGGGGAAGCGTCGTAATGAGCTTTGCCGGAGATTAAGACAAAGCTACACGCTGCCTGCCGGATTATTTTTACGAAGATGATGCCCGGTCGTTCGAATTTCGCGCATTATCCCGTTAATTTATTATTGCATTCGCGCGAATTGGAATTCGGCGATGGCGCGATCGCTAATTAAACTCGCAGCCGCGAGACATTCGCGCATGGCGAGCGTGTAGCGCCGAGCTGACGATCAAACTCGAAACGTCAAATTGTTCCTATTATCAATTTTTATCCTCCGAATTAATCGGGATCCCCGTATCGTTGCAACTGCCCGACAATTATCACTCTGGTGACTACGCCGAAATTAAATTAGCCAGCTAAAGTAGTCGGCGCGCGAATAAAGTGGTTGACTCTCTCTCTGTGTTTCCCTGTCTCTGGACGCGTATTTGTTTAAAACCACCGACAAAACTGTGCAGGGCGAAGCGCCAGATAAAGGGATGTAAAAAAAGCAATTTCCAGGGTCGACGAAGAGAAAAAAGCAAGACGCACAATGGAAAAAAGTCCTCAACCTTTTCCACGTCTAATCGGGTATAAAAGCGTGCGGAGAACGGCTGAAAAAAGGCGCAATCTATTTTCATTCTATTTACATAAAAACGGAATCTGCATAGCATGGGAAAACAAAGAGAGAGAGAGAGAGAGAGAGAGAGAGAGAGAACGAAGAAACAGAGAGTACAGTCCACGCTCACGGTGGAAAATAAAACCGCCCGTCCGCCGAGGGAACGTCACGTGCTAAACTAACGTCAGCTGCGCGCCGCGCGCGAGTTTTATTTCGGCGCTATGCTTTCACCTTCATGAATGTAATTCGGCGTGGATCCGGTATTCATTTCTTCTGTTTGTATCCCTCTTTCTTTTTTTCCCTTTAAGAGTGCCATTTTAGTTGCTTTCTTTTCCAGCGACATTTGCCCCTCAAACACGAAATGTAATCTTCGTGCAACGATCTCGATCCAAAGGTTGTACGGCGATCACTTTGCCCAGGTAATTCACATCGTTGAGCATGACTTTGAGCTTGAAATAATTCGTCCTTATTCCCTCCGTAGAAATAAAAAAAGAGAGAGAGAAGTAAAAAAACCGTTCAATTACTTTCCATTCAAGATTGCGAGCTCGAGAACAAAAAATACCTTCCTAGATGTAAAAGCAGAATTAACAAATCAGTCGAGCTCTCGGAAGAGACAAACAAAAACACGCGTACGCGTATTCGTACGAACTAATAATCCGATTGCGATCGGCCGAACGCGATCGCCACTCGAGATAACAATAATTATGTAGGCGAGCACGTGTGTGATTCCCAGAGGCGATAAAACGGAGAACACTTGTCCTCCAAGCTGCTTGGATAGAGCTCTCGTGGCCCTCGAACGGCGGGGGCGAAAGAAACGACGCGCCGTATCCGCAGACGTACTGGCCCACATTTCTAAATCGCCCAGCGACACCTTGATCCGATCGTTGGCTGCCTCGGACTCGCTTGTGCCACTTGGGAAATCCGAAAATCCCGCGCGCAGATACGCATCGCCGTTCCCGACTTGCTTGACTCTTCACCTTTGCCGTGTCACCTCCCGGTGTTTACTTTTCAGTTGTACCGTTCGGCCCTCGCCTTCCGCGTTGCATTCCATTTTTATTAATCTCGTAACGCGGCATATTTGTCGAGTCACATGTATATCTGTCTTTATTTTATTTTTTTTTTTTTTCAACAAAAATCGATTGCCGTCGATGTAGCACTGTGAAGCGGCCTCGACTAATGCACAACAACCGTTCTCGACGTAATAACCTGAAAAATTCGTCAGTTTTCATTTTGTCCAACCGTGGCTACAAATCCGACATGCGCTTATCGAGAAAGAAAAAAGTTATCGGATCGAGAGGTTTAGAGTAAACAACAAAGATAGCGCGAGTGTTGGTTTGCGTTGGTTTGCGCGACGAGGGGCGCTAATTGAAACTCGCGTGTATAGCCACTTGTAGCGATCTCGGAATAGCTTGTCTCCTCTCTTCTTTATATTATTTCAGTTCGAGCGGCATAGAACGATCGAGATAGCGTTCGTCGTAGCAACTGCTACGCGCCAGCGACTTATCTGTTCGACTGTGAATTACGTGTAAATTGTCGGCACTCGGCCGACACATGTTTTGACGATTCGACCGTGAAAACTCGAGGCAAAATAAATATGTGGGCAATCGTGCGAGGACGAGAGAAAAAAAAAGGCCATCCTTTGAGAGGTAAATTGCACACTGCCATATTTTACGGACGCTCGGAACGCTTAACCATATCCGTCGATGAATTTCAAATAGATCTCTCGTCGAAGAGAGAGAGGGAGGGGGGGGGGGGCGCCGCACTCGACGTAGGAGAGAAATGCAGCCGGCGAGGCACTCGTAGGTGTTCGGCTGCTTGACCCGACTCCAATGCGCGCCACGTAATCCGCTGCTAGCTAAGATTGAGAGCGCGTCTCGCTTTCTTGATTCTGCGTAGTAAATCGATGCTCCCATTGTCGCGCCTCGTGCCCATTTCCCCGAGAATCTGTCGGCTACACGTACAGCGGCTTCTGCCTCGACAGCTATAATTAATTCGTTTGTTTACATACCGGTGAGACTCTCCCGATTGCTCAATCCGGAAAGCGCGACTCGACGAGTTTGGACGGCGAGCGACGTCGCGTGGGGCGCGTGGCACGGGGCTTTCGCCCTCGCGACTTTCGGCCGCCGCGCGCACACGTGCGTGCCGTCACGTGCGCGCCGGTTCCGGTCTCCGCCGCTCGCGTGCTCACCGGGGCGCTAACCCCTCCCCGGCTCCCCGAAACCAAGTCGTCTGCGTTTACCTGACTGGGACGACGGCGACGACTGCGGTCCCGTGGTGACGAAGCCCTCGGTCAGCGAGCCGAGCAGCGACACCGACAGCACCGTCGCCGCGATCAGCGACCACTTGCCGTTCGTCATCTCGTAGCCCGGCCGCACTCCGCGACGTCTGCCAACCGCAGCGGCACTTTTCCTCGGACTGCTTAGCTCTTGGCGTGGCGCGCAGCGCTCCTCGACAATCGGCCGCACGCGCGTCTCTGCTCCGACGGCTCTGGCGCTCGACTGGCCCGAGCGCTCGCGCGCGCGCCTCGACTACGCGCCCGCGATATCCCCCACTGCCGCCGATGGCCGCGAGCGCGCCGCACATGCCGCGTACGCGCCGAGCGCGCAAGCGTCGTTGCACCTGTGCGCAGCATCCCTAGCTCCCCCCGGGACGCTCTCTTCGTTGTTTGCCTTTCGCCGAGAAAGACGCTCCGTGCCTCCTTCTCGCGCGTCGCTGCGGCTTATTATCCCGCGCGGTTCCGTAACGACGCGAACTTTGACTTTTTTTTTGGCGATTGTTCGTCCCGTCGTCGCGCTCGGCCGGCGCGTTTATAACGAACGACGTGTGCGCGCACCTTGCTCGTCTTGTTGGTCTTTGTCGCGTAATTTGCCGACTCGCGAGTTTGCGTTCCCGCGGAGTATCTTATCTCGGCGCGTTGGAATTGCTAATGACGAGCTATCTTTGCCAGCTGTACGAGGTAGCGGCGTCGTGACAATTATTGTGGCCGCATGCGCGCATCGCGACCGAACGCAAAAGAAAACAGCCTCTTTTCGCATTTTCGATCCTCCGCGCAAAGTTCTTCGGAGATTTATAGGCTGCCGCGGCGTATCAAAGCCGCGAGCCGAAGAAAAAACGAACGAGGCGGCACGCAGTCATAAACGAAGCGCGCGGGACGTGCGCGGAGCGAGAATTTTTTTTTTTTTTTTTCAAAGTTTCCAGAGCAAAAAGAGCCCGAGCTTTCAGGTAAATTAGCCGGGGGAAGGAAGAGAGTAGCTAATTAGCGGCGCGTAAGACTGCGGGGGCATGGAGTGGGTACGTGCTTGATTCTCGCGCAAACAGATAACGATTCGCGACACGGGTGCGCGCCGCCTGTGCCGGCGCCGCTCGTCGATGGATACGGCGTGCCACCGCCGATTCAGCCGCGAGCTCTGCTTCGCCGCTCCTCCCTGACCGCCGAGCTAACGACGACTCGCTCGTTCGTTATTCAATCGGCGCCGCGCTCTTCCATCGTCTTTCCGGGTGAAGCATCATCGACGCGCCACGCGGCGCTGCCACTCGCGTAACTGCGCGAGTGATTAACTTGAACGCGAGTGCGGCTAATCGTCTATTTGAAAGTGTAATCGAGTCCGCACCGCGCGACTCGACTGTGTACGCGCGCACATAGCTGAAAATGATTTCTCGTTATCTGCAGGTAGTGATGTAAGCGGCGTTCGAGAAACTTTGACCTTCGCTCTCGCGACGTTAAACAACGAGGCGCGTGGATATAATACCTTATCCGAATCGATCATCGGCGAAACTCACGCGTGCAAAAAACTTTGACGTTTTTTTTTCTCTCGTCGTTTGCTCGAGAACTTCATGACGAGGAGCATTAGCATAAACGAGGGAGGGAGGCGGTGCTGCGAAGAAAAAAAAAACAGGACTATTCTCAGCGCCGCGGCTGGAACGTATTCGGATAATTTTGTTTACACAGCTGGAGCGCTTCAATTACCTTGCTCTAGTTTCTTGCACCCGAAGCAGCTCTCTCTCTCTCTCTCTCTGTGAGTGTGTGTATCTTTGCGACGGATAAAACTCGTGTGAATGAAATGGAAACTCTCACTCGAAGGACACGTATACGTGTCTTGAAATTTTGATGCGAGTCGATGCATCGAGCTTTTACGTGTCGCCCGCTGTTGATGTGCTGCGATCGAAGCGCAATTTATAATCGCGCATGACGCTCAACCAAGCTGCACGTGGAAGAGCAGTTATTTCTGTCCGGTCGCCGTGCGAAATGTCGATTCGTTATTCCCGATCGACGAGCACAGCTTTCCACACCGCGCGACCGCGCGCAAGCGGTAGACTATATTTTTCCACGCGCGCCGTGTAAAGTGACGACTGTGCGCCCTCCTAATAAACTACCTCGGGCATATGCGCGATGCGTCTCGCCTAACGGCTCGAGTAGTAAAACAGCGCGTCGCGCGTACGCGGCGCACTACGATACTTTTAGACAGCGAACGCGGTTCCGCGTCGTCTACCGAGGACGCGGCATCGGCTCTTTACGGGGGTGCGCCACGGGTGTACAGAAGACAAACCACGCACCGTGTGAAATGCATCACGCAGTGCACCCATCGCACGCTGCGCTCCCGCGGCGCATAATGCACTCTAGCTAGCTCGACTGTCGGGCGCGTCGCAACAGTTGCTCGCCCTTGCTGATGGTTACTCGGTGTGGATCGCCTCGCGCGCCTGACTTTACGTTGGCACCGAATCTCGAATGTAACAAGCGAGCCCTACGGGCAGCTGCATATAGCAGTGACAAAAGTTTTCGGCGCGATCCGCTGAATGTCAATGTGGTGTGGAATTGAAAGGAGATGGCTTCCAACGAAGACGTCGTTTGGGCGTTGAATATCTTTGTTTGAAAAACTCGAGGTCGGAGCGCGGGGCCCAGGCGTCGTCGGTCTGTCAAACGAAGCAATTGTCGGAGGCGCCAATGAATTGAAGCGCCTTCAACTCGATTAATTACGGGGAACAGAGACTTTGCGCGGCTGTCCTTTTTTTTTCGCACCTCGCGCGAGCGTAACGAAGCGCCAAGTTTGCAGAGAGTACGATCCTTTGAACGGTACGCAAATGGCATAGCTTTTCCATTGTGCCTTCGAGGCGTCGCGAGCCTCTTCGTTGCCGCAGAGCCAGCCGATTGTCGCAAGCATCGCCGAGATAATCCGAAACGTACTCGCTCGGCCGAGACGCGCGCGGACTTTTCTCCTTACTCGCGGTCCGTTAATTCGGCCGAAGAGTTTGTCGGCGCTCTCGGGTAATTGCGAGCGTACCACCGCTGCCAGCACCCTACAATACATAATTGCCCGCGGGAAATCCAGTTTCTTGCCGCTGTCTGCTCTTTCTCTCTCTCTCGAGCTTCTTTTTTTCGGACGCTATAAGCGCCGCTAATTTCCCAGAGATGCTGGCTGCGCTAAGTGCTGTTTGCCCACTGTTTCGAGGCTCTGCAATTATACTCCGGGAGAGAGAAGGCACTTGCACCTTTGATTTATAACAGTTGAATAATTGTTGGAGATGCCTTGGGAGAGCTCTTCGACGCGGGAATCGGTTTCGCAAAGCTCGCGCGAACAAAGCGAGACCGTTTTGTCGCATCCGGCGCGTGCGCGCGCTCGCGGTAACGAAGCTCCGGCGAAGAAAATTTGCATGGGCGATTATATTATAGTAGACATCCGTCGCGACGATCGAAAGGATGAATCAGCCAAGGCGCGCGCTTGACTCAGCGGAACCGACGCGCAGAAGACGAAGCCGAAGGAAATGGCTTTGAAAACAAAGCCATCAAGCCGACTACGAGCACCTCCACGCGCGCGTGGCTAATCGGCAAACAATTGGATGAGTTTTTCTCGAAGCTACGCGGCGTACACGGGATCAAGCCTGTCTCGCGTGCGTCAGCCTCTCCGTCTCGGCTGTGACTTCGGGGGCAAAGCGCTTTCGATCGCGCACGAGGAGTGTCGAGTCCCTCGCCCCCGCGGTCGACCGGAGCTGCTCGCGGAGACGCTGCGCGCGCGCCTTCGATGCGTGCGTCGATGTCATTGCCAGGCGCAGGACGAGCCGCTCGCGCGAGGATAACGCGAACGAGCGTACGCGCCGCGTGCCGCTTATATATGGGCGCGACCCACATTCCTCCGCGCCGGATCAATGCCATTAAAATTAAGGCGAGCTACACGCGTCACCGCCAAAGCCAGCGAGAGAGCGCTCTTTGCGCGCTGTGCTCGCGTTCGACGTGTCTGTGCGCAATATACTTGACGTTCTTTGGGCACCAGCCGTTCGCATCGGTAAAGAGTCCCTTTCAATTTGGCCGGAGTCGCGATCCGAAACGCTGACGGATAGAGGAGCGCTCGCGGCGCCCGGTATTCGCGAAAAACCAAAGTTCCCCGTCAAAATAAATTGACGACAACGGCAGCGAACAAGTGGCTTTCGACGCTTTTACGCTCGGCCGCGCTACTCCAACTAAACGTGAATCCTCTTTTCGACGAACATCCTCGTTAGCCTTTCGCTCGGCGGAATGCGAATCGCGAGCGCTCTCTTCGCCTCGGTCGGACTCATCAACGTCGGATCATCGACCGAGGAAGCTTGTTTCGCGGCTTTTATGAGCGGAGTCGATTGGCGTATCAGTCGCGCGTCGCGTAATGCGCGCCCAAGCGGAATGACTGCGACGGTGCGAAAGGAACACAGCGAGTGGCGAATCGAGAAGCCTCGAGCCGAGCGCGGCAAAAAGGCGGGCGTCACACCTGAGTGCGCGAAACGAGACACGCGTGGCTCGGTAGCAGCGGCGTCCTTCCCTTTGGCAGCGGCGCATGACTTATGGCAGCAGCACTCGACGCAGCGAGAGCAACGGCTGGGGACGATCTCGACGGCGCGAAGCTTTAACGAGCCGCGCCAGCCTCTGATCCGCGAGAGGCGGACTAACGAGCAACTCTCGCCTTTCCCCCGCATGACGAACTGCCGGCAGGCCGCGCGCGCGCACTCCCGGCGCGACTCTCTTTTTTCCTCTGATCTACGACGACTTATCGACGAAATATCCGTTGCCGCGCGCGGGTCCTTTCGAGGCGAGCAGCACGGTGTCGCGTGCGTGATTAACGGCCAACTCGGCTCGTTAAGACAAAGTGGCGCATACCGTTGCGCCGAGCTTCGGCTCTTCGCGCCCTGGCCCGCTTGGCTCTCGGCAACGTTGACGAGATGCTCGTCCCCGAGAGATTTACGAGGCAGAGACACACTGCCCGCGGCCCTTTTTCCTTCTTAATTGCGCGACGCTACGCGCCGGCAACACGACGGCGGCGACGGTGGCAGCGCTATCCCAGCGACGCCGCGCCCGATCAGCTTCGATCAGCCGCCGCGAGACGCCTTTGGCTCCGAATCGTTCGCGGCCTTAGCGAGACCCGGACGCGGCGTTGCCGTTGTCCGACCGAAGCCGAAAACTGTCGACGCCAGTGTCGCGGCAGAAACCAAAAATTGCGGAACCACCGAGTGCCGACAGCAATCACGAGGACGAGAGCGCCCCTCGAAATTCAATTGCCGAGAAGAAAGGGCGAGCCTGATTGCAAAATTGTCTTAAGCAGCGCGCGATGGGTTTGTATCGAGTAACCGCGGGACCGCGCGAGCCGTTACTCCTGCGGCGCAGTTCTGCGCGACTACGCAAATACGATTTTCACTCGTCCGCGTGTATCTCGTTCAGTAGCGCCGAGGATCGAGTGGCAGCAGCCCAAAGCGGCGAAGCGAGATATGCGCGTAATACCGTGGGCGCGGAGTGCCGAGGCGGGGGCAGACAGATCCGCTCGCCCGGGCGCTGCCAGCGCACATTTTGCCCCTGGGGGCCGCTATGCACGAGAGAAGTCGCCGACTTTTTTCCCCCCGGCCTCTGTTCTGTCTTTTCTCTCTTTGCGCGCGCTCGCGAGAACAGCGCGCGGCTTTGACTTCGTTTCTTTTTTCCCCAACAGCTGCTTACCGACTTTGCGGTCTCTTTTGCTCGCCTCCTCCTTGTACCCGTCCGTTTGCATATTCGCTTTTTTCTTTCGCTTCTCGTCTCTTCTCTTCTCTTCTCTTCTCTTCTCTTCTCTTCTCTCCTTTTTCTTTTGCTTTTCTTTTCGCGAATCCCGAACGAACTTGGAGTGTTGATGTGGCTTTAACGGTGTTGGATCCGACACAACTGGGAGTGTATCTACTCGGAAGGGAATAATTTGGCGTACTTGGAGCGCAATTATTGCCGTTGAACGTTTGAGAAAGCAATGGGCAAGGAAATCAACGGCCGCCTGATTGCAAAGAGTTAAGGTTGCAGCGAAGCCCGCTTCTCCGCAAAGTGCTCGAACGCGCCAGTAAAATCGTGATTGGATATCAGCGTGCCATTGATACTTAATACGAGACCCTCGAAGAAGTTGACGCAGGCGAGCGAGCAAACGCGAACGAGACTCGCGAGCACTCGAGCGCACGATTGTCTATGGCTTTAGCGACATAATGTTATGCGCGCGCCTGCATGCTGCAGCCTCATGAAAATTAATACGTCAGTAGTGTTCGTCTCGTCAGGCTTGCGTGTGCTATGCTAATTTTTCGCTCTCCCCCCTGAGCGCCGCCCTGGCCCCGACGTCGAACGACTCCGTCGACGGGAACGCCGCTGCACTTTTTCGCGCGAGACGATCGAGCTTTCCGACCTGACTCGACGGTTCGCCGGAGGGGAAAAAAAGAAAAACAGTTGGTAATTTCGGTGGGGCTGGGAGAAGCGTGACGTCGAGTACAAACTGGAGCGCGCGAGCGCAGCGGTAAATCCCAAAACTGCGAAAAAGCTCACGCTCGCGCTGTTTGCGCGGATTTAATGCCGGCTATCACGAAATGCCGTCGTCGGCCACGGCGAATAACGTTGCTATCTCGCGAGAGCGCGCTCGCGAAGGAACGAGCCGACGGGACGCGATTGGGCGCGGTTATCGCAGGCAGATGCCCCGGCGAAGGGGACACGAGGAATACGAGTCTCAGCGGGCGGCCCGCCGAGGAAATCGTCGCACCACCGCCGCCGCCGCCGCCCTTGCTGCCGGTCGCTCGTGTCTCGCGCCCAACGAGACAAGACGTCTCCGGAGACGGGACGTATATCCATATTCACGGTCGGCGCTGCCGGATAGCTTATCGCTCGCGAGGGCGATATATACGTCGGCGCGCTGCTCGGACCGCGAGTAATTGGCCCGTCCCGCGGGGATAATAGGCGCGCGCGGCAATAAGTACACTTTTGCCGAAGCGACGGCGCGGCCGCATTCCAAAGTACAACGACCAGCGCGCGCCCGCGCGCGCGCGATCGATACGACAGTCGGGGCGCGCGCGGCCCCCCGCTCGATTCCCCCCGACGACGAATCGCGGCGCGCGCTCGAAAGTTGCACGATCGCGCTGTCCGCTCATTTCGAGATTGGCTCCTGGCCTGCCGCTGCGGGATGGTCTTATCGCATTAAGCCCGCATGCTAACGAGATCGGCCGAGCGCCCCGGCTACTGGAATATTAAGGAGAGCGGAGACGGCTCGGATAGCGTCGCGTCTTGTTAAATAATAATCGCCGCAAAAGAGAGGGAAAGAGCCGACGTTGGCCTGCAGGCATTCGTAACGAGTTCGCGTTGACGCGCGACGCCCGACCGCACCACCGGACGTCTCGGCGAATTGCGCTTCGCGCGCCTCTCTGTGTGCTCTTCTTTCGCGGGATCGCTCGACGCGCGTCTTGTCTGCCGACCTGTCGCGCCACAATGCGTTCCGACCGATCGACAGCGAAAAAACAAACGGACAAAGAAAAAGCTCGAGTCGTCGGCAGTCCTCGCCTTTGTCAAAGTGAAAACGCGCGGCGACGGTGGCGGCGGCGCGCATTGTATATTAATTCGCAGCCACGACCCACGCATCGCCGAGGAAAATAAATACGCGGCACGCGCGCGCGTCTCCTCTTCTTGCGCGCTGCGCCTCTCGAGAACAACTCCCGCGCGCGTTCTCGGTACTTTCGACAACATCGTCCTCTCCAATCAACCTATATCGTGAGTGCGCGATTCGCGTAAAACACGCGCAGCCTCGTTGTTTTATTACTCGTAAATTTTCCGACCGAAGGGGGGGGGGGACCTTCCTTCGCGAGAGATAAGAATCGATTGCTCGTTTGTAGAACGGTCACTCGTGTATACGCAGTTGAATAGTACTGAGAAATTGAATTTCTTTGATATCGTCACTATACTCCATATAGATTATCTCCAGATAGACGTCGATTAGGTTCTCATGAAAGTGTCATCCTTATACGTTGATTAACGTCTGAATGCGTAGTCGAACTCGTGTTCAATGATATTTTGAAAAAAAAAGATAAAATAGAATGTTTTTATCGGAAACGAAACAAAAGCCAGTAACATTGATAAGGCAGGGTGAAATGGTGAACAAAAAAAGGAACAGCTGGAGATGGTCTCGGTGGGCGGAAGGAAGTGCCGCGCAAGCGGAAAATTCGAGGGTTTTTTTGCGTTGCCGGTGAAACGCCCGCGGGCGCGAGATCTCAGTCGACAGATATGAGCAGCGCGCGCGTGTATATGTATATATATATATATATATATATATATATATATATATATATATGTATATATATATATATATATATATATATATATATATATACACACATGTACACACATATATATCGGTCACGTAAATCTCTCTCGCTCCCCGATTAATACGAGCAGCCGCGCGCGCGGCCCTCCTGCGTTATTGCTGCCGCGCGAAACGCGACCTGACTCTGCGAGCTCTCGGTCTTTCGACGATCGCGTATGCTCTTTGTTCGGGTGCGAACGGGCAATCGAGCGCTCGACGGCCAAGCGTCCTTCCTCGAGGGCGCGACTCGCTGGTACACACAGCTCCTCATTATTACCGGGAGATCGCTCGAGAGCTTAATTGAATAATCACGAAAGTGACGAGTGTTCGCTTGTATCGCAACTGAATCTTGTTCTCGCGCTAGGCGAGTCGAGTGTTTACGATCGGCCGAGCGAAGTATCGCTATTTAGCGACCGAGCTATAAATATCTCGATAAATATCTGGATCTGCAGCGCGCGCGCGCGCGCGCAACCTTTCCCCGCCTTCCACTTGCAATTATTGAAAGAACGTAAGTCCAACGCGCATAGCAGCGCGTGCTTTTCGTGACTCATTCCTAATATTTATGTTCGTTATTGTTACGCGCTGCCACTGTAATTGTAGGCGCTGAAGAAGCGCCTAAAATTAGTTTAAAATGTTATCAAACTGCGAAGACGCGTAAGCTCTCAATTTTCGCGCCGATAAAAGGCAATTAAAAAATGAGGCTTCTGCAAACGATTGGCTCGGGCTGGGAGCTGCAAATTGACCCGAATTCTTTTTTTCGAGGCTGCAAGTTATTCAGGCTTCTGAGCTATTCGGGGCGTCGAGTGCGCGGGGGCTCGTATTTGTACTATTAATCAAGTCAGCGCGCAGAATACAATTATGCATGCTAATTTGGTATTTTTAGCAAAAGCTTGAAAGTCCATTAGTTCGTAAGAGATTGTCGCAAGTGCATTTACCGTGCGTTATCGTCTGCGCTCGCGAATCCCAAAACTAACTTTGTCCGTTCAGGCCGCAAATCGTAACTGTGGACTTTCAAAGCCAATAGCAAAAATTGAACACGGAGTATTGAACAAGAAAAGCGCGAAAAATCGCGATGTTTTTTTACGAAACATGGTATGAAATATAAACACGCTCTACATAATCCGAACACGAGGAACTAAAGAGATGAAAGTTGAAGCTAGATAGGAAAATATGTGCAATCTGAATGTTTATTGAATTTTGAAATGTAGGGCGCGATGTTATACAACCCGTCTCTTCATAACTATAACTACCTTGTGTAAACGCATTTCACACGTCGACAAGATGATATAAACAGATTAAAAAATTCGCTACGTTGTTGCTGTATTCTTTTTAATGCGAAACAAAAGAGAGAAAAAAAAAAGGAATAACAGCATCGTCATCGTACGTGCGCTCCAATAAGTCGCCGACCAACAGCACGACAAAATGCATGGACATATAATAAGCTACTCATCACGGCAGTTCGTTAAAGAAGCTAATTTTAGAAGGCAATAAAGGAAAGACGAAGAGGTACAAACAACAACGCAAAAACGTGAGTAATGATCGATTCAACGAGACGCGCGCATGCAAATAAGTGGCCAGCGCTCGCGAGTCTGAAAATCATTACGCGCGTTTATGAAATTGCGCAACTGCGAAAAAAAGAAAACCTTTTGTTTGCGTGGTGCGCGTGACTTGGAAGATTGAAAACGCAAAACAGCAGCCAGCAGCCAGGCAGATGCGCGTGTTCATTGGTGCCGACGCGAGCACATTGGTTTCTACCGCGCTAAACGCAAAGAAACAAACGAACCGAAGATACGCTCGCCGATTTGAAAAGCCTACGCGGCGATCCACGTCGCGTTTTCACGATCGCCGATAGCGGCTAATTGCCGTCGCGTCAGCTGCAAAGATTCCATCGGCGCGCGCGATCGGATCGAACATTGGATTGTCGCCTTCCTGGCGAGGGCGTCAAGGGTGACGCGGAGATTTGCGGGATCGATGCCTATAGCGCTTACGCGCGTAAAACTGTCGCACGTCTGACTCACTGCGGCCGAAGCGTAGTCGGACGATGCTTTCATCAGCGAGTCTCGTTCTCGTTGTCTTATCGGACGAGGGAGTCGAAGGCTGTGCACGCGGGCCACGTCACGAGCAACATCGACGGGCGCAACCATCTGCGAAACGACGAGCGAAACACCTTGCCCGCTGGGAAAAACATCGCGTCGACGGGACGCGCTCTGCAATACGTAAACATCCTTATCGAGCATCTGTCCGAAGTGGCTTCTGGAGGCTCGGCCCGCGGCAATCTAATCGAAGCCCGTGGCGGGCGCGGCCTAAAGCGCGAAGGGCCGCCGCTGGCTCGGGAATTGCCTGGCTCTTGGCTCTTATTCGCTTACCGTTGGCGCCCGCGGGCAGTAAACGAGATACGCGCGCGCGCACCTGCCTTGCGGCGGCGACGTCGACGACGACGACGATGATGGCGATCACGGGCGTTCTCCTCGTGCGACCGAACAGAGCAAAAGGATCGAGGGCGAGAGAGACAAATAAAAGAAACTCGGACGACCGCGTGCCTTAATTACGGTCGATTGTCCCGTTTGCCGCGCGCAAGATAAGCGTCGCCGCCGAGTAGATTAAGCTCCGAAGATATTACCGCCGAGGAGGGCGAGAAAGAAGTCGGCGGTTCTCGCTGCGCGCCAAGCTCTTCTCTCGCTCCCTCGGATGATTTACGAGGCGCCGTGTATAAAAGCTAAAGCCGCTGATGAAAATAAAATATCCTCGCGCTACCCGTATATATTCCAGAGGGAGGCGCGCGCTTTACGACGCCGCGCGCTCTTTCTCTCTCTCTCTTTCTCTCTCTCTCTCTCACTCTCTCCCTCTTTTAATTTTCGGTGAAGTGCTGCGTGGGCGAAACCACCCGGATTGCTTCTTTCCAGACCGCGGGCCGCGCTCATTCGCGCGCGAGAGATAGCGATCGAAATAAAGCGAGGCCGACCTTCAACGTCCGCGAAAGCGAGGATCCACGGGCGCCCGCGCGGACGCGTACCGCATGCACTCGCGGGCCAAGATGCGCGTAACCGTATTTCGCGAAGCGATATCATCGACCGCGAGCGACGTAGAGGGGAACCGACGACGCCATATAACAAGGGCTGCTCTTCTTTATTGTCGGACACGCCTATAAATAGGCCAGATGGTCGTTCGCGCCGATAGTCGTCGGGACCGTAAAAAGGAAGCGAAGGCAGGGCCGGGCGCTCCTCGCTCCAACGACAGTCTTCGCGACGAGAGCCATGCCTGTAGCTTTATTTCGTTCTCTCCGCTTTTTACATCCCCCGGCCGCTCTGGCTCTCCCTCGGATGTACCGCGTCTCGAGATTAAGGCGACAATCGAACTTGCCGAGCGCGGCGAAAAGTGACGCGCGAAGCGCGCGTCGGCGGATCAGCCGGCTGGGATATCGCGCTAGATCGCGCGCTAATAATAGCCGCGCGCGTGCGCTTATCGTCGTTTCCGATCGGCCCTGGCGTATTATCGTCGGGCCCGCGCGGCCGGGGGAATTTTTCGTTCGGCCGCTATCCTTTTGATGCGATTCCAATAGAACGATTATAGCGCTTCGACGCGGGCGTGCTAAGCGTTTTTCAATGTTCCGCGCCGACGTCGCGTTCCAGCTTACACGGGACGCAGCGCGCGCGCGAGATCAACCGGCGCGCTCGCGCCTTCCAGGGGAGGATCATTAGTGCGCCGAATGGTGCGTTTCGCACGCACGGCGAGCAACAGGTGCGACTCACTCACAGCATTTTCGTCATTTTTAAAGCACGCGTACGTATGCGTCTAGGTTTTTTTTTTCTGATAAGGTTGGAAAGAAGCGCAATCTACGTACGTAAAAGCTATAAATAGCAATGATCGACAGAGCTATTTGTAGAAAAATAATGAGGCGATGAAAACAAATCCAGTAATTGATCGCTTTCATGTCGATTCAATGAGCAGATTATGAAGAATTAAATTTACCCGTAAAGGCGACACGCCGTGTTTCTACTGATTTTCTCGATAAATATTAATAACAGTAATTCCCCGTGAGATAATGGTTGTTGCCGTGTCTACGTACTAATCAATAAATCAAGAAACTGAAATAAAACAGAAAACCAATATCTTTAAATGCTCGAATAAGTAAATACGCACGAATATTTACTTATAAAAACTTCAGTTTTTATTATTACAGCTTATACTAAGATTTAAATTTAGCATATAAGTTAAGTATTATAAACGCTTGCGCCGATTAATATCCATAAATAAGACACGCGGCTTCACGTTTCAAGTGAGTTCGCACATAAAAGGTACATCCTTACTGTCTTCATAAACAAAGCTCCGTCTCTTTTCTATCTCGTATAAAGAAAATATGCATCTGCTCGTTCGTGTTATTCGATTCGTGTTATCGCAGTTGCATTTTCAAATCTTATTTCGTATCATCATATACGCGTGTATATATAACTCATAATAAATTCGGCCATTCACAATGCATTTTGAATTCTTAATTAATTTATAACGTCCATTGTTTTCTTTATTCTTATTTAGCATAATTAATATCGATTATTTGATAGCCGAATACAAATGTTGGAAGAATGTCAATATTCATAATACTGAAAGACGACGAAACGTCTTTTTCGATTGGTTTCCAATATTTTTTACAGATTTCACAATAGTTCATGATTTAATCGAATGATGAACATAGCCGATAATTATCGGAATTCTTTCAACTTGTCATCTATTTTTGATAATCCCGTTAAAATTAGCTCATCTATTAAAGTATACTTCGACAATATTGTGCTTAAATTCTTTGCACAATGGGAATAACCTGTGATAATACTAGTAATGAAAGCTTGCTTTACTGATACTTTTTTGCTGACTGTTCTTTTTATAAAAAACGCGCATGCAGACATCGATTTTTGGAATTTTTAATTCGCACTATTAATATCGACGATAAACCACGATTGGCGTAAGTAAAAGAAATTTAAAAGTTAGTACAACTTCAAGCTGTACAATAACAATATTATTTGCTATGTATTATACAAAAGTGAGCTTAAAGCAATTCCGTGAGTTCCTCAGACTGTTTATTCATATATCTGCAGATTCGCTTTGAATACTGGTTTTATATTGTTACGTTCAAGCTAATCATTATATATGAAACATATAAAAGGCCATTTACTTATACATTTATGATACAGAGATCACCTAACTGTACCGATGCTTTAATGTGGATTAAAAATAGATGGTATTAATTGTTATTGCATTCAAAGAAGTATACATATATACACACACACACATATATATATGCATATGTATATATATAAATATACACCCACAAAATGAATATATAGATATTAGACGTTTAAAGGGGCTTTCTTTAATGTTTGATTATTTCTTTCAAATAGCTTAATTCTTGACTTCAATCCTACTATTTTTATTCAGTCAAACCATTTATTTTTATTTACTTTTTTCTATAGACTGGAAACGTAATAAATATTGATTACAAGAACAATAATATTATAACAAGATTTTCTTTATCGCGTCACTAGGCACTCAATTTATATAGATATTATGTAATCGCAAATCTCTGCAATGATGAATTTTTTATCCAGGATCTTCTTTTGTTTACATAAGCATTTTGTTAAGAGTTTTTTTTTGAATTGGTAATTGCACTCGACGTTTAACTATAAAATGGTGCTTTATTTACAATTAAGTTTTTTAAATGTCTCTCACTAACAACGGACGACATTGCTCAATTTTTCGTTATTATCAATTCCTGCCAAGGAACTCACTCGGACAACATGGAATTCCTACCTTCGCGTCATGTATTACAGTATTTAGGAACATTTAAGGATTATACTCGTTGAAAAGTGTATATTGGCCTGCGCTTCGTTTTTTTGGACTGATCATTGCAGAGATTGTTAAAAATTTCGTGACAGCCTCTCAAGATAACTTAAATATGCTAACTAAGGACTATAACAAAGATATTTTAGTAAGACGTTACATTATAGAAGGATACATATATAAAAGAGGACAATTAATTGATATGATTATTGCACATAAGAAATATTGAAAAAGCTAATATAGTGATTCTATGTCGTATGATTTCATATTTTGTTTGTTTCTATTTTGGTTAATACAATTCTATTTTTTCCCTCGATTTATCTATTTATGAGTAGATATTCAACGATAAGAGTATTATAAATGCCTATGAACTTTGATAAACGGTCAGTTCAGTATATATATATATATATATATATATTGCGTCAGTGTAAATACGTAAAAATAAGTTCATTAAAAGCAAATTAAGCACGACATTTGTAAAAATCGAATCCCCGTGATATCCGAATATAATGCGAACACTTTTACCGCAAGATCTATGTTTTATTTGTATTTACTGTGAAAAATTTCAATACGTTTTTAAAAGTTTGATATCACCAGTTAGATCAGTTTTTCTCCATAACTTCGGCAAAATCTATTTACATAACGAATACAATTCTCTATCGTACAATAATCAGAAATGGGCAAATTACGTCAAAATAGTGTACAATATTTTTAGGTTTGTTGAAAAATAGATTAAATACTCAGCATTTCATATTGTTTAGATTATCATCCATCAGACAATTCTAAAAAAATAATCAATCAACACCAAAAATTACTCATTAATCCGCACATACGTACAGAACAACCATTGGAAAAATGAAATGCCCATATCTGTGACAAGCAGTAAAACGAAGATTCATTTTAAAATTAATTTAAAACTAAATGCACCACAAAAAAGAAGATGTAAGTAGGCTTGTCAAGTACATTTGTTTAAATGATAAAAAGAAAACAAGAAAAGTTAAATGCCAATTCAAAAAGGAGCAATAACGGCAGCGGCCTCACCTCTGCTCGTCGGAAGAGGAGCACACTCTGTCCACTTATAAGAAAGCGGATCGTAACGTTCAACGGTGGATATTGTTATTTGGGTACGATAAAAATTAATTTCTTGCGGCTGATCACCGCCGATTACATATAAACGGCCATCAGCCGCCGCTACGGCAGGATATGAACGACCAACGTTTAATGGGGGAACCATGGTCCACGTATTCTGCAAAATAATTATTTTTTTGTTAATGTCTAGACAATAACGTTTCGAAAGGTTTTAGATTACCTCTTTGAACGAATATCGTTCCACGGAAGACAAGACTTCTTGATTTTTATTGGTTCCACCGACTACATACATGTAGCCATCGAGCACAGCAATTCCCATTTGAGATCGAGGTGTCAACATGGATGCCAAATTATTCCACTCTCTTGTTACTGGATTGTAACTCATCACATCCTGACGATGTCTGCTGTCATGTGTGCACCCTCCAACAATGTATATCAGTCCTAAAAATAGTATCACCGCGTCTATTATATATCATTTTTTAAATAAATCTTTATCGTCTAGTAAAAATGAAAGTGTAATCTACGTACCTTCATAAGCAATAACACCCATACTAAATCGGGGTTCGGGCAGTTTCCCACTGAGAGTCCAGGTATTATTTATCGGATCGTAGACTTCGATGGTACCACCGATGTCCTCGCCGACCCAGCCTCCGAATGCATATAGACTATTGTCCAAGGCACAAAAACCAAACTCACACCTCGGCTCAATCATGCACGCTATCGGAGTCCACACATTGTCGCGAGGATCGTAACACTCGCCATTTGCTATTATACAAGACTCTAGTTCGCCGCCCACTACGTATACTTTGCCGTCCAATAACGCTACACCCGGCAGTATTCGGCCTATTCCAATAGGCGCTACTTCACTCCACGTGCTAAAAACAAATAGCGATAGCATATAAACACCTGCATTTTTCAATTAGTAAAAGTATATACTTGACGTACTCGTTGAACGTGTCGTATTTGTTTATGGTTTCATAGGTACTTTCAGCTGGTCTGACCCAACCGTCTGTCGAATGCTCGCGTTTAGAGCCTCCTATCACTAAAATGTTTTTCTTAGCGCAGAGTCGAGGTTGTGCACGCAAGGGTACAAGGCATCCTTTATTGGTTATCAAGTCTTTTTGAATGGAGGTCAAGGCCACTATAAGACTGCCGTCATTGCATTCGTAAATTACTCGATCAAGGCGAGCCATCGAGCATAATCGTAATCTTATGTGGCCAAATAGTTCAAACACATAACAACGTCTTGAGGGTATGTCATGCATTATCCAATTGTATGCTGCTTGGAAGACCTAAACATTATATTGGTAGTGACTATCACTCCAAATATAGTCAAATTGGAAAAGAAAACGTACCTGAAATTCCGTGTCGATGTGAATATTTTCGCTACTAATAAAACGAACTAAATGCTCTTTTGGCAGATCCAAAAATTCCTCTTCTTTTGAAACTTGAGGAAAATTGACTTCAATAAAACGTAAGGCAGTCTCCAATAGGTCCACTCGATTGTGAGCTTCTGCAAATCTGCAAAATTATACACAAATTTTGTATTATATAAGCGAGGGAATTTATGGATCTGTTCCAACTATATAGAAATAAATGCTTAGTCTATATAGGTGTTTGGTATAGTTTAAGGAAATCAATAATACTACACTACCTATAAATTCCAAGGGCATTAGAATAATGTAGTTGTTCTTGTAAGTAAGAGATACAACTAGAAACTACTTCATCCAGTTCCAACATATCAGCTGCAGCAAAGACCTCTTGAACATTTTCTTGAGTTATATTAACATTCCCGGTGTAAATGAAATCTACAAGAATGGACAGGATATTTTCAGAGATAGTATGAATTTCTACAAGCTCTTGCTGTTCTTCAACCAGTCCTCCAGTAAACATAGCATTGAAGTAAGCACTGCTTGCTGCCAATACAGATCTGTGGGCTCTAATAATTGTATTTCCAACTACTAGACCCACATCGCTAAATTGATTCTTAAGCCTTTGTGTATTCAAATTCCTTAATACTTTGGGAGCATAATGACCTACAGCATAGACAGTGTTGGAATTATCTGCTGTTTCATTCATTGGTTCAGTAGCAAAACCCATGTTGTTGGTATTTATTTCGTTCTTTAATGAACCTACAGTATTTTCAGCCATGAAGCCATCGAGTTGACCTCTGTCGACAGCACCTAAAAATCATTATTTTCACATTGAGTTTTATATTTTGAAAAAAATTTCAAATTAAACTTCCACAAATGAGCATAGATATTGCAAAAAAGAATTATTTGAGGCTATGTAACACTCTAACATGCAGTTCTAAATTTTCTATTTTTAATACACTTATGTAATATTTGCATCAATAGCACCTACTGGTATTCGAGCATTCTGCACAAGAGAGTATAGATAGGCAAGGACTAATCATAAACATTGTATCAATTATTGGAAGATAAAAAAAAGGAACTTTAAGAAAATAAAGAAAAGTTCCGCGAACTACCAAACAAGCCATAAGCGTCAAAACTAAAACCCTTGAAGTACACTATAGGGCTACGAAGAACAGAAAAGGGAAAAAAGGTACGAGAAGAATAAATAGTATCGATTAGCGAAGACTTTTAAGCTAAAAAGTGCATCGCACTCGCTTTCTACTTACGACATATACGCGAGAGGACTTTATAGACACTAGGAAACGATTTAGAATTAGTTTTCCCTTTGAGCCGCATAATTACCACCTCATTTTTTTGTCCTCCACATTCGCAAACTAGCTTGTGTCTCCTGTACGCGACCTTTCCTTATCTGAGCCTCTGCCCCAAATCAATTCACCAATTTGCTAATCGACAATATGACATATGTCAAACAATGTCGTAGCACTTGAAGTCTGCAGCGAAATTGCTCCAATTCCATTTTACGTTCGTTGTACGAATTATTATCAATCACATGCTTAATTATTTTTCGCAATAGGTTCGTAAATGTGAAAAGAAATACTTGTTTTGCACTTGAAATTTTATGAAGGCCTTTACTAATTTGTTTTTCATTTTTTGGCGAATCCGCCCACTTTCGAGTGACGATCGATTCGATTTAAATGTTCTATATAAACTGTACCAATGTAATAGCACTAAAATTTTAAATCAGATAATTTTTCAATGTAAATTCATCAATTTCCATACCTTTATAAATAAAACTACACATCAATCTTATACTCTTAATCTATTTTTATATTAACCCAAAATGATTTTGAAAGTAAAGAACATTTTTAATTTTCAAATTTTTATTCTGTGCGATATTGGTATTACTTACACTTAACTCACATTACTAAAGCTCACTTCACTTCCCAGTCCAATATTCGCCAATGGGCTCTGAAGTCTGATTCGTCTTTCGTCGTGGTCGGTGGTTTTTGCACGATTGCGTAGTGCGGGTTATTTTTTATTTCAGTTTTACCAAATTAGTCAAAATTAACGTTCTTTCAGTAATTTCTTCTACGTTTTTATTTTTTATTTTTATCGGAGGAAGCGATTTTTAATCATTGCACTCTCACAAAAATGACGTATAAATCGAAGGACAAGAGGTCATACGCGAAGTTTACAGTAAGTAAAAATGCTACTTATTAGTGGTATTGCCTATTAACATACTTTGATTGTACCATTTATTGACTGATAACAATATTTTGTTTATAGAACTATGAAGGGCACGATGAATTTCTTAATCGAATATCGAAAACTTTGTATTACACAAAATTACCAGTGACTGATGGTCTCAGTTTACCTGTAACAGGTTTGTACAATAGTATTATCTCACATTATGCAATCATTAAATTTAAGTTGTTGCTAATTTATTTACAATCATGATATTTAAATTGTTGCTAATTCATTTACAGAATTGGCAGCTGAAATCTTCACTGAAGTAAAAAATGGACAAACTTTAGAACGCCTAGATGTTGAAGAAGCAAGTCAAATCTCTCGAAATGCTTGTGTTTCTCCTTGCTCTCTTGTTTTAGCATTACTTTACCTTGAAAGATTAAAAGACTGTAATCCAGAATATTTAAAAAGAGTTGCACCATCTGAGTTGTTCTTGGTCTCCTTGGTATGTACTGACTGCACATATCTAAAACCATTTCTTATTAGAGAAAGGTATTATAAAAATCTTTTACTTTTCTTTAGATGGTTGCTAGTAAATTTTTAAATGATGATGGAGAGGACGATCAAGTTTTTAATACAGAATGGGCATATTCAGGTGATTTAAGTACTACAAAAATAAATAAACTAGAGAAGGAATTTCTCGAAGCCATTGTAAGATTTATCTTTCAATATATTCTTCCTCTATTTTGTTACTATTAATTTTATTATTTTTATTAAAATCAAAAATTCAAATCAAGCACATATTAAAAAATTATATTTTATAATGTAGTAATGTTGATTTATTTTGATTTTTAGAATTGGTGTGTATTTGTACATAGTCAAGACTTTTGGGAACGATTGCAAAGGCTGGAAAGAGATATTGCCTATAAAGAAGCTCAGAAGAGAGGTTGGTTCTCTTACACAGAACTCAACTCTTTGCTTGATTCCATCCACTTAACAAGTGTAGTAAATCCAGTACTCAGCATATCTTCCATTTGTATGGCAACTTATGCTGCAGGATTGGTTGCTCTCCTTGGCTCAACTGTTTTTGCAACACATTTACCAATAGTTCTTAGAAAGCAAACGCAATCAACTTGCATGTCAAGTCTCGTTGACAGACCTTGTTCAAACGACGATTCTTGTACTGAACTTGATCAACAAATTGAAAATATCTTGTTAGATTCAATTTCCAATGATGCTGAAGTTTGTAATGAATCTCATGTTGAAATCTACATATATATGAAAAGCAATTATACAAATACAGGAAATGAGTGGGATTGGATTATTGATTCAGTTATGTTTTGGCTTCCAAACAGTTTAAATTTGAAAGCAGAATCTGGAATCAATGATTGGAAAAATGACTTCAATCAAAACAGTGTTCATGTTACTAAAACAGACTTTATAATTGAATCAAATCCGTTTCTACAGTATTCTGACAATGAAGTTAAAAACATCGTGAAGACAAAATCGCTAGATTCAAATTTCAAAATTGCTTCACATGACTGGACACATAATTTCGGATATCTATCTAAATTACCTCATGTAATCTGAAGTACCTCCTAAGTCATGGACAATGATATAGATCGTAATTCTGATTGTCTTGCTTGATTCAACACACACACACACACACACATATATATATATGTATATATATATCTCTTCAAATTTAATTTGTAATTTATAATTTTATTCAACTTACTTTATGCTTTAAATTAAATTTTATCTTTTATATTTGAATTTATAAACAAATTTTATATTCTTTAATAATTTTTCAATTAATTTATACAAGAGTTAGATTTTTTTAAAAACAATCTAACGTTGACGCTATACTATCAATTCCTTGACAGTTGCAAAGAATCCGATTAACGAATTAACTATTAACATGTACAACTTATTAAACTAAACACCGTCACTATAGAAAGATATATTTTTTGTACTTCTATTCTGTATTCGTTTGAACAAAACGTTTTTCAATAAAAATTATAAAGAGTAAGTACGTAGTTAAGTCTATTTTGCCAAGCATTAGTATACAAATACATGTAAATAAAATGTCGATTGATGCATATACTTCACAATCTAAAATAGTTTTTTAAACTATTCTATGCATTGCTTCAAAGTTTCTCTATGTACACATTTTAAAAATAAGTAGGAATAGATTTGCAGTCATAGCAAAGCGTTAGCCTTGTTTTGTCCAGCAATGGCTAATGCATATTTCAATTTTCTAAAATTTCATTATAGAATTTGTACAACATAAATTCGGTATTTACACATCTTGGACCTTATTTCTTCTTATCGTCTTGTTTCTCCTCTTTCTTTTCGTCTTTCTCATCTTTTGGATCACAATGTAAAAACAGTAATGGTAGCATTCCTAGCAGGCAACCAACAGTCACTCCAATAACTCGTCCCTTTTAATAAATTTAAGTAATTAAAAATAAAATATAAATTTGAAAAATGAATTATTACCATATTGGCAGCAAATCTAGACTTAGGTAAATCTAATTGAAGTGGTGTTAGCTTGGGTTGTTCAAATCCTATTTTTTGTGCAAAAAGCTCGACATAGTAGGCAGAACCTATTCCTAGAATATCAGAAATGGTATTTCCAAAAGCTGCAGCAGCCATAGTTGAAAGTGTTATAAAAGCTCCTAATGTTGCTTCAATAGAATCACCCTGAAAATTATTTTCAATGAAAAACATAGAAAAAAAAATCTTGGTAAAAATTTAAAATATTACATACAGCAATTATCATGATTGAATTGTCAAGAAATCCAAAGCCAATGAAAGGAATGGCATTTGCTACTGACACTGAAATTTTGTTTATTATTAGTTTTATTTGTATTTTTTACAATATATATAAATTATAATCAGTTTCTGAAAAATTGAATTTTCTAGACTGCAACACAGGTATTATCAAATTCCTATTCCTAGTATAATCTAATTTATTTAATTAGAATACGCATAAAAAAACAAAAAAAAAGTATTTTTGGCTCTACCTTGCAAACAGTTATAAGTGAAATTTTTTACAGTGTAAAACTTTAGTAAAATTAAAGTTAAAGTTCTGATTACTAAAAAATGTAATCAAATTTAAATATGAATAATAATGAAATTTGTACGATTTTTCTCACCTCGTAATAAATCTTGTCTGGATGGTGAAGGAACTTTTTCCACTGTAAAATGAAAAACAAATTTATGAAATTGCTAAAAATATTTATTTTATAAATTATTCAGTAATTGAAATAAATGTGTCTGTTATTCAAGTGTATTATTTTCTTAAAGTAATTTGCATGCAGTAGATAATACTGTAGGAAACAAAAAGACCATGTATAAAGCAATTGTTTTGAAGAGTTCACTTTTTAATAAACTTACAGAAAAGTTTTCCATAAAGTAGATAAAGCAGGAAGAGAAAGAAAGTTTATATAATGTTTGTTACATGGTTAGATATTCAAGGTACCAGCGTAGAAGATAGCACTAATACAGAGATGATAAATGTACATTCTTATTGTTCATTCCAGTGCTGAATATTATAGTAAATATAAAAGTTTTAATTAATAAAGTGTTTCAAGAACATTGAGAATATTTAAAAAACAATTACATGCAAGCTTATTAATCTGGTTTTTTTGTCAAGCCATGTAATGAAAAAATGTAATAAAATATTAATTGGAAAATTTTCACCGGTTCAAAGTATCTGATAATTATCATTATTATTATTATCATTATTATTGTTATTATTATTATTGTGATAGTGAATGAATGAATTTAATAATTTAGAAATAGATTGTGAAATGAATTTAGGAATGTAAAGAATATAAAATATGTTGGTTTATATAGTTGCCAAATTTTTATGCCTGTTTGATGTTTTATTTTATCAATTATGAAAATTAGAGCTCCTTCTGCTGGTTAATGCAATTGTTATTTCTTGTCTCATACCATATTTACGAAGCAACCAATCATCAGGAACCTTGCAATAACTGCCTGTGGGATCAACATCTCCTAAAGAAGGTACTCTGCTGGGTCTGCCAAATTTACTTCTCCACCTAAAGGCTGCAAGCTGACCTGATTGATGATAAAATAAAAAAAGGAAAAACTCAATGAAATGTAAAAGAAAAAAGTAATAATGTGAAGCATATAGTAGGGCTACAGGAGTGCTACCAGTATGGGGAAAAACAATGGATTAATGAAGAATAACAAAAAATGAGTCACTGATAAATCATTGTGAGCTACCTCTTCGTTACATAGTAGAAAATTCCGCACTCCTGTTTACAGCATTAATATCATGGTTGGCAAGCTGACGTGCTGGTCTCTCATATTGTTAGTAGAGACTCTTCAGTACAGATATCTGTGCACACAGCTCTCGTACACAGAGTCTTTATACTCTATATGAAAAATCACACGTGAAATCTATGCATGATAATTATTCGAATTGAATGATTAGCATTTTGTTTTTGAAATTATGCTGCTGATTCAACTACACATCAAAGAACAGCATTCAATGTCTATAGACATAACACAAGTGGGTTTGGTAGATGTAATAAGCCATTTAAGTGAAACAAAATGCAAAAATATTAATTTTTAAATCAACCAAAGATCTAAACATCTATGAAAAAAAAAAACTTATAGTCTCATGGAAACTCAACATGGATGTCATTATCAGTTGTAGACTTATAATGCTGTATTCCTATCTGCATACTGGATGATGTTACTTACCTACATACTCAGCCTTGAGCTTTTGAGACTGGCATTCTTGTAGAGCCGTAATCAGCACTTCTCTTTCATCCGGTGTCAAGCGAACAGCCAAATCTTTGGCTTGTTGCTTGGTCAAAACACCAGGAAACGCGTGCGATACCGCTGCCGCACTGCCGAATCTCTGTTGATCGAAAAAATTCGTAACGGCATTCTTGTCAATGCTATGCCTTTCTTGAGTCCATGAAAATCTCTTGCTTTGGTTGAATCTCGTAATACTCTTGATAGAAAGGCAAGTCGCACTCGACTTTTGTAGAGTTGCTCGGCACAACAGTGTAGACACGGAGCTAGACATTTCCGTCCACACTTGCACACTTGTTGAAGTCCAGCAAAAAAAGTGAAGTCAAAAACAGTTCAACAAAGCTCGTTTGTGACAGTAGAAAATTGGTTGAGTGCGACGAAGTGCATTATTGTATGGTTCGGATGACACTGCGGAACATTCGCTCGACGAGTCGATGAGATCGAGGACTGAAGTATGTATGGTTGAATCTATATATGTTCAATTGGAATAGCCTGCTGCTGCTGCCCCTGCGCCTGCAGGACGGAATCCCTCTTGACAACACACGAATACGCGACGTGACACACGTCACATCTCTGACGTCACTATACCACAAAAGCTGAGCCTCCCGGCGGGCGGCGCTGCACCTTATCTCGCTTTCTTGATCGTGCGCCGACCCTACAACTCGATCGGTGTTGGTTATTCTTACACGCGACGCCCTCCTTTCTTTCGCTCAATATTCTAAAAAGGTAAAGCCTCCTGCACGCGCTAGCATCACTAATAATGTGTAACATGCAATTTATTCAAACTTTGTTCGACACGCTTCCTTATGCTCTCGTCTTATTCATTATGAGACTTTCGAACATACATGCGGTTATTTACTTGCGAGCTGCTTATCCCCGCTCGAGCTATAATATAATGTTGAATTATTAAAGGCTTCCCGCTCAACTACGCGATTGGTAGATGTTTAATTATTTGAATTTGTTGCTGACCTTTGCCACTTTATTGTAACACGTTATCTAACGGAATTTCACTAATTTTATACCCATTACTATCATAATTGGAGTTGTTAATTTAGTGATAAATTTTATGACGACTGATGCAATTTCTAATTTCAAGATTTCATGACAATGACATTAATGAGAAAAGTTACAATTATGCGGTATTTGCAGCTACTTTATCGGGTTAAGGCTTTTTGAAATAGGTAAACTTGATATATCAGGTACTAAATATTTGCATACGAAATAAAATCAGTTCTACAGCAACTGTTTCAACACGTTAAAGTGATAATGCATCAACCAAATTTTGTAAGAATAGGAGAAAGTACGTTAGAATCTACGCTCATTAGTTGACTAGTACCTAAAATTGTTTAATATTAAACTTACATGGATATGTACAAGAGAGTATACATTCTTTTGATAGTAAAAAATTGTAACATTTATTTTATGATCAAGTTATGATTAAATATCTCACATAAAGTTCTTAAAATTGTACCACTTAATAACTAAGTAATAAAATAAAATTATCTACTCGTACCGTAAACTTTAAGTGTACGATCCATACTAGCTGAAGCTATAAATTCTGCATTTTTACCAAAACGAACGGAATTGACTGCAGCTGTATGATCATTAAACGTCTTTAATTCTATCCATTGTTTGCAAACGTATATCCTGAAATCAAATACATCGTATTATCAGAAACTATTCGATAATAAAAGTAGATAATTTTAAATTTAATTTTACCTGACATCAGAACCACAAACTGCTAAGTAGGTACCACTTTGGTCAAAGCAAATGTCTTTTACTTCGTATGATTCATCCAACTGGAGTGTTTTGAAGTTTTTCAATTTACGCAAATCCCAAAGTTTTACACAGGAGTCTTCAGCTGCTGTGGCTAAATAATAACCGTTTTCGGAAAAGCTAATGGCCGTAATAACTCCAGAATGACCTGGAAAATTAGCCACATTTGATTGTTCCTTTAAATCCCAAATTTTCACTTGCGAATCAGCAGTTCCAGTGCCGAAAATAAGTCCATCAGGATGAAATTGTGCTGTTGTTAATGGTTGACTTCCTTGTCCAGCCACCTATGATAAATTATTCAAATATAGTAAATTTTCACGTCGATTACTTAAAATCTGCGAATAATCTTAATTAAAATAAAATGTACCTTGGTAAGCAGTCTACCAGACCTTATATCTGAAAACGCCCAACAATGATCGAGAGCTGAACTCAACAAATAATCACCTGTTGGATGTAATGACAATCCTGTGACGGGCGCATCGTGCGTTCGCATGAGAAGTATCGTTTTAGCAGTGTCAACATTCCAAATTCGAATTGATGAATCAGGAGATGCAGTCATTACAACATCTTCGGTGGGATGATAAATTACTCGCGATACCTGTCGTTAAAATGACATAGTAACGTTAGTAAGACCAATTAAAACATAGTGATAATATTTAAATGATAGTTTTTACCTTCTTTGTGTGACCTTTCAAAATTGAAACAATTTGCTCTGTATCTTTATTGAAAACTGTGGCCGTTTTATCTGCTCCTCCTGTTAAAATTCTACTGTTATCTGCACTATGAATATCTAAAGCCAGTATACCAGGATTACTTGCAGAGTGAAGACCCTTGAAAAGAAAATAATAAATTGTATGATGTAACTGTTTCCATTGTATTTCACAGAAAGGTAATAATAAAGATAATAATTAAAGTTAATATACCGGATGAGATGCCAAAGTTTGGAATGATTTAATAGCATCTTGAGAAAGAAGATCTTCTGGCACAGATCGACCTCGTCGTTTTCGTTCTTGTGTAAGCACTGTTGCTTTTTCTTGCAATTTTTGAATAATATCATCTGTTATTCCAGCCTCTTCACTAGGTTGCATGGCTATACCACCAGCCTCTGCTAAAGCCTGTTAATGAAAAAAATATTATCATTATTTATCTATCTACAAATTATGATCTATGTAAAAAAATGTTATCATTCACACTTACTGCCTGTGGCATATTTGAAGCAGATCCCGGTTGTGGTTTCAGTAAAGCTAATGCCTCTTTTACTGAAGTAGATTCTTTAACCAAAAGGGCAGTTTTTCTACATACTGCATCATGTTGATACAGAACATTTAATGTTTCTTGGCGAGTTTTCTGCAAGCGTTGTCTCAGTAAAAATGAGCTCAATACTTCTGCATCGTACTCATCTCGTAAGCCTTTCAAAATGAATGGTATTGATGTTGAACTGGGAGCTTTTGGTTTGCTTGGTACATCTAAATTCAATAAATAAGTTTGACTAAACTTGCTTCATGTCAAAGTATAAATACTAATTAAATTATTCTGAATTCGCCGTTGACACTTACGTTTTATCTCGATTAATTGCTCTACCTGGAGTTGTTTGCCATTGATGGGATCGACTCCATTTTCTGCTACATATCTTGTTATTACACGTTTTTCAAATATAGAGCCAGATACTGGAGACACCACTGGCTCATCCGGCACTTCTTTAGAAACTATAAATAACGATATTTTATAAAGAATTTTAATATTTATGAATAATGAATTATCTTGCACTATTATGTTAAACACGTTTTTTGTTTACTTTATCAAACCGAAATAATTTGATACATAATTACTATCATTTCATTTTTGTAAAATAAAATGAAATAAACAATCTACAAATAATTACAATATCCAACAATTATTAAAAAACAAAAATATTCACCGCTAAGCATAAATATAACCCTATCTTGTGCGTAACTATGACATTTTCGGTAACTGTTTAAAAGTATTTTATAATTTATGGATTGATTAAGGTAATAACATATCTTAGGAAAATAAAAAGTGCATACAATTAATAATACTAAAAAATTTTTCAACGAATAAATGCAATTTTACTTACGCGCACACTGTAACATTTTCGTCGGCTCTCGGCTGTTAATTCAAGACTGCCAACTATATGGCACAAGTGGCAAATCACATGGCAATGTATTGTACCGCCACACTTGCCAAATGCAAAGTTGTTATTTGTCTGTTGTCTCATCTAAATTTTTACACGGCCCCAAATTGTCAGTCTGGTTGTCAATAGATCTGATGAATCCATAGTTTTTCGGAGATGATTTTAAGCAATTCGATAATTTCATATCTATAATGTACACTTTATTAAGTGGATTGTACAAGTATTTAGTCCAGAAAGATGAGTATTTTATACTTATACTAGGATTAGATAATGCTGGAAAAACGGTAAATTTTGCAAAAACGTATGATTTAACCTCGTTATTTATATTTTTTATTTGTGATTATTAAATTTTAGACCTACTTAGAAGCAGCTAAAACTAAATTCACAAAAAATTATAAGGGAATGAATCCCAGCAAAATAACTACCACTGTAGGATTAAATATTGGAAAAATTGACATAGCTAATGTGAGACTTAATTTTTGGGATCTTGGTGGCCAAGAAGAATTACAGTCCCTGTGGGACAAGGTATATTGAATTTTAATATTGTTAGATTTTGATTTCATTTTAAAAATATCTCATTAATTAATTTTCGATGATTTGATAGTATTATGCTGAATCACATGCAGTTATTTACATTGTTGATTCATCAGACAGAGATAGAATACCTGTTTCAAAAGAGACTTTTGGTTTGTATCAAACATTGGAAAGAACTGTTGGAACAAATTTTGTAAAACTGTTTCATTTACTAAACTGATGCAATTTCAGATAGAGTTATTTCATCAGAGCATTTGCAAGGAGTTCCATTATTAGTATTAGCTAACAAACAAGATATTCCTGATTGCATGGGTGTGCGAGAGGTAAAGCCAATATTCAATCAAAATGCTCATTTAATTGGAAGAAGAGATTGTATGGTTATGCCTGTTTCTGCAATTAATGGGTAAGGGTTTGTATTTTGTTTGTTTGTAGTGTTTTCCAAGCTAACTATTTATTTTTACGCTATAGTGAAGGAGTAGATGAAGGGATTCATTGGTTAGTTGATTGCATCAAAAGAAATAGTGAAATACGGCCTCCTCGAAATCAGGACAATAATTGCTTAACATGAAAATCATTTTGCATTCCATTACTAATTAATTGCATAGTCTATAAGGTTCACTGTATTTTTTACTTATTATAGAGATATATTTGTACCTAAAATACAATTTGTTGTGTTTTATACAGTTTGAAAGTTATTATTATTTAGTTGAAATCTTCAATTTGATAATTTCTTAAATCTAAACTACATACAAATTATTTTTCATTTCAACCAGTTTTCAATAAACTTAGTCATTACATCAATTAACGATTAATCAATATTCACTAACTATCTTCAAGTATCAGCAATAATTGTATAATTTGTTTTACAAATAATATATATGATTGATGAATCTGTCATCTAACAGTTGTAAAAATCTAAAATTAAAATAAGCATTAGAGAAGGCAGCATCAGGTTGGTATCAAAAAGCTATATAGTACACAATTGCTGATAGCACAGCGTGTATTGAGATAAGAGATAAGCTGTGGCTCCTCCTGCTTGGCTTTCTATTATATTAGTGATAATTGATAAAAGGTGTTGTATGCCACCTTTATGCAGTGATACACCAACTGTACGAGGTAGACGTTATTTTTTGTGTGTAAAACTTGTCTAGATTTTGCTTGCATTCACGTATTATGTGGCCTTATTATGAAAACGACGATTGGAGCATTCTTCCACCTGAGCTCAATAGACGGTAAGGCGTATAATCTATTTTTTAAAATACCGATAAAATTGGAGAAACATCAGCATTTATCATTAACATGGCTGATCACCGAAAACAATGGAACTATATATATCTCATGCTTTTGCTCTTTTATGCAATTTTGAGCAAAGAGTAACGTAATTCTTATTTCACTTGGCAGTGACGTGTTTATTTATGCTTATTAAATTTATGCAATGATGAAGTTTTAAACGTTTATGCAACCAGAGAAAGTTAGTAAGTGCCTAGCTCTATTGCTTGACATTTCAAACAAAATAAATAAATAAGATATATATAAAAGCTATCTATACAAGTCTGAATTGACTTAATGTGGTTTCTCATAGTGTTACGCGTCTGTAATCTGAATCACATGCAGGCTTTCAAAAATCATCGTTATATTAAATAAATGAAAATATGAAGATTATAAATGACGTATGAATTAGTCATGCTCGACTTCGTTTTGATAAGTCCTTCCGGTGATACGCAAAAATAACATTAACATATTGATTCTGTACAGATTATTATTTGAACTTTAGCAATTTCGAACCAATTAATGTCTACTGAAAATTCCCTTTCATTATTCGATATTTGTTACTGTTAAAATGCAAAATCTGACCAAGCTTCCTAAACAAAAAGCATAACAATATATGTAGTTCATGAAATATCATGAATACGTATGTATTCGAATGGAAATGGATTATTGTACGAGGATTTAAACTTGCTTTGCAAAGATATTTATTTATCTTTCTGCAATAGCGAATGTGATTACGATAATAGCGAAAGGGTCATTCGGATTTTCCCGCGACAGTTGCCGGCGCCACGTCCGTAAAAAAAGGCGAGCCGTGTGGCGGCGGCAACGTTGCATGCGCGAGTGTCCAGCACTGCCCCTGCATCTTAGGGTCTGTCTCCATAGGGCCTGCCTGAGTCCGTCCGAGCCGGCCGAGATTTTTTATGGGCACGCCATCTCTATAATTTCGTATCCAATGGCGAGTTTCATAGTGAATGGCTGCCTTTACATAAACGAGCCCGATCGGACGCAGCCAATACGAGAAACGCATGAACACGAAATTATAGAGATGGCGTGCCCATAAAAAATCTCGGCCGGCTCGGACGGACTCAGGCAGGCCCTATGGAGACAGACCCTTACAGCGAGTGAGTACAAGGCAAGAATGTAGTAGTATGGTGACATGTGTGTAAAATCAGGCAAGTAGTAGTGAGTGAAAGAGAGAAAGAGAGAGAGAGTGAGAAGTGTAGTCGTCGATGAGGCATTAGTCAGAGTGCGAGTGCCTCGTCTGTGGCACCGCCGCGGACGACGACAAACAGCCACCAGGTATTTGTTTAGCCACTGCCGGGTTTCCTATCACACTTTATCCCCACTCCAATACGCTCCGATTGATCAGGTCCCAATGATTCTCTATCGCCATTATAGTGTGACAAAGTTTAAAGGTACATAATGTGTATACTTGCGCTAGCTGTGGCCTGAAATCATCGTTTCTCCGACAATCGCGAGACGAGCGAATAAGTGTTCAAATATGTGTGCAAGAGTGCGTGTGCGTATGTGTGCGTTGGACATTTGCAGACGCGCCTGATGCGGTGAGGGCGCCAAACTCGCGGTAGTGCTGTTCGTCGACGTCGTCGAGGATCCGACGAAGGTGTGCGTACGAGACAGAAAGAGAGAAAGAGAGAGAGAGAGAGGGTCGGATAAGGTGTGCAGGTGGGCGCGTGCCAACGTGTGCATTCAGTAGCCCATACATTTTGATCGCCTCGCACGATAGCTATCTACTTTATTCTTCTTCTGCTTTTTTTTCTTTTGACCTCTCTTTATGGCTCGTTCCATTCTTGACTCGATATATTGTTGTGCAACTCGTCATTAAGCGTGGCACCCGCGACAGCTGTAAACCGGGGCTTTGGCTTTCGTTTTAGAGCACCTGCGCCTATCGATGACAAATGAGCTGTGACGATTGTGCGCGCAAGGGAGAGAAAAAGAGAGCGAGCGAACGACAGTTTATATTGACCTGCTACTGATGTACTGGTTTAAGCAGTTCATTTATTCATACATGGATTTATCTTTAGTTGAACAATGTGATTTTGCCTGTGTGAGTGCTGAAAGCGAATAGAATGAAAATTGATATGGTTGTTATTATGCTATTAGTGAACTATCAATGATGCGTTAGGTTGGCCACTAGTATGGAATAATTTATTCTCTATTAATATTCATAGATAATTAATTAATAAATAGATAGAGCTTTTTTTCTCAAATAGATGTCATGATTTACTGTAATTAATTTGATATTTGTCCATTGAATTTTTGATCACATTTGATAACATGGTCGATGCAGATTAAAATATTAAAATATGATGCATTGTTTTAAAATCACCTTGAAGTCTCTTACAAAACATTTCCAAAGTTGACAGATTTATTTATTTTGCAGATTTTAACATAGAAGAATTGTACAAATAGGTCTAGTAGAGGTACTTAAGCACTGATGTGTTGCCATCTTTTATGATTGAATCTTTTTTCCGCTATGAGTGATTGGTTTTATTGAATGTGTACATGTATAGTTACAGTTCTCTGTGAAACCTAATTGTAACAATCCATTTGTTGGAATGTCTTGTCGTGCTTTGTAGTTCAAAATCAAAGTACTTTAAATGTAAAAATACAAAAATAATAAGAGATTGATACTAATATAACTCATTTAAAGTACAATTATCACTTTACACATTGCCATTGGTATATGTCTAACAGGGTGAGAAGAGCTTAGCAGTTTTCTGTCCAGTAACTAACTGCAAGTCATATTTTGTTTGTGTTTGCAACAACAGTCTGCAGCGACCAAAAATATTAAGATAAAAATGAACGCCTCAGAACACGGGTAAATTATGCTTTTGATTTAATTGTTAAAACATGGAATTTGCTCCATTTGAATAAAGCAATCATTGCGTCATTGCCAAGTGTACAATAATAGCAGATTGGAGTTTTTTTAGTTTTAAGTGTGTATATAATCCAGCATGGGTATGTTGTACTTATTTCAGGTTTAATCCAGCGTTTAACATGGCCTCTATCAAACAAGCGATCAATGAGGCAGTGGAGAGAGGTAGGTTTTTTTTTTGACGACAACCTTCGACAATTTGTACTTTTCTTTTGTACCACTTAGTTATAGCACTATTTTTTTTTATAATCATTTGCACGGCTTTCAATTGTTTCTAAGCAATTGTTGATTTCTGTCTTTAATTTGTTAAAAATATTTTTGAAAATAAAATTTTACAGAATTCATTTAAAATTAATTCTTTATAACAATTATGTAGTCTCCAAATTGTCATAAAGATAAAAGGAAGCTTGTAAGCTCATCTATTGACTTTTTTTTCAATTGTTGAATAATTTCAGATCAAAACAAAGTCATGATATAAATAACATATGTTAATGCAAAACATGCAAAATATTAATGTATTTCATTTTTAAATTAAAACTTGTAAAGAAATCATTTGGTTCGAAAAACAATGTCATTACCATAACTCTTTCAAAATGCCATGCACCTAACACAACGCTCTCATCTAACCACACTGTGCACTGATAACATATTGTTAATTCCAAGTTTCAACAGTGAGAATGCCGGCACCAACACGTTTACGGGATCTCATACGGCAAATTAGAGCGGCTCGAACTGCTGCCGAAGAAAGAACGGTTGTCAACAAAGAATGCGCGTACATTCGTTCCACATTTAGAGAGGAAGACAGCGTTTGGAGATGTCGCAACATTGCTAAACTCTTGTATATTCATATGTTAGGGTACATAGATCATTTAATTAATTTTTTTCACACGATCGTTATTGTTCAATAATAGTTATTTTATTCGTAACGGTTACAGATATCCAGCACATTTTGGTCAGCTAGAATGTTTGAAATTGATTGCCTCACCAAGGTTTACAGACAAACGCATTGGATATCTCGGAGCAATGCTTCTTCTCGATGAAAGACAAGATGTTCATTTGTTGATCACAAACTGTTTGAAAAAGTAAATTAACATTGACGTCACATGTGCGAAAATGAATTACAATTTTATTAAATCAAAATTTTAATGGTTTACACAGTGACCTGAATAGTTCTACACAATTCGTGATTGGTTTAGCTTTGTGTACTCTTGGTGCAATAGCTTCTCCAGAAATGGCACGAGATCTTGCGGCTGAAGTCGAAAGATTGATGAAGTCGCCAAACGCATATATCAGGAAAAAGGCTGCGCTTTGTGCTTTTCGAATAATCAGGCGAGTTCCAGAATTGATGGAAATGTTTTTGCCAGCCACGAGAAGTCTACTCACTGAGAAGAATCATGGCGTACTTATAACTGGAGTTACGTTAATCACAGAAATGTGTGAGAACAGCGTGGATACACTGAATCATTTTAAGAAGGTGGGTTTGTAGCAATTTTAGCTGCTTCACTCTATAGATGAATTTTTTTGTCTGTGTAATGCGCAAAATTAGATAAATTAGATGTATTCGCTCTTGAAAATTAGTAATGTCTTGTATTAAATATGGTTCATTTTTTATCGATGCAAGACATTTGTTTATTATTTTTTTGGTTTATACATTTTCAAAACTATAAAATATGGTTTTGTCTTATTTAGGAATGCGGCCATCGAGAGGTAATTGCGAAATGCTAAGTGTTTATTGCATGACTCGCTTGGCGTGACGATGTATCGGCTTTGCATTTTATATCTTTATAAGTTTGTTAAAATCTATTACTTCATTGATCACAATACTGTTTCTACGTCGTCATTCTTAACATAATTCAATTGTTATAACAAACATATACGTTGAACAGTTCGTTCTAATTTTTAAAATAATTTGATATAACTTCGTTATAAATTCAATTAAAAATTCATTAAAATGAAGTGCACGTTAATCAGGCATATTTACACGGAATTCTTTTCAATTATTCAATATCTACCTACCAGCGCTAATAATCAACTTCAATTGCAAAAATTGTTTGTAAAATTCATCGCCATACCGTGCAAAATTAATGTTCACAGGCGTTTTCTTTTTTATTGCACTATATGTAATCCCGATGATGAATATGTTAGAAATATAAAAATCAACGTATTTTTATTTTTTCCTTTACAGATAGTGCCAAATCTTGTCAGAATCCTGAAGAATTTGATACTTGCCGGTTACTCTCCGGAACACGATGTTTCTGGCGTGTCAGATCCATTTTTGCAAGTGAAAATTCTGCGTCTCTTGCGAATTTTGGGCCACAATGATGTTGACGCCTCTGAAGCAATGAACGACATTCTCGCCCAAGTTGCTACAAACACGGAGACAAGTAAAAACGTTGGCAATACCATTTTATACGAAACTGTTCTGTCCATAATGGATATCAAGTCCGAGAGTGGCTTGAGAGTATTAGCTGTCAACATATTGGGTAGATTTTTGTTGAATAATGACAAAAACATTCGCTATGTTGCTTTGAATACGCTATTAAAGACGGTTTATGTCGATACTAGTGCTGTGCAGAGGCATAGATCGACTATTTTGGTCAGTGTCTTTTATAAGTGAAATATAGTTTAATGACTGTAAAAAAATTATTCTTAATGGTAATTATTTTATTTTAGGAGTGTTTAAAAGATCCAGATGTGTCGATAAGACGTCGAGCAATGGAGCTGAGCTTTGCTCTTGTCAATTCAAATAATATTAGAAATATGATGAAAGAGCTGTTACTATTTCTAGAGCGAGCAGATCCAGAGTTCAAAGCTCAATGTAGCAGTAATATCGTTATGTCCGCGGAACGATTTGCCCCTAATAAACGATGGCATCTCGAGACACTTTTCAAAGTTTTAATTGCTGTAAGTAGGGTACTTTTTTTTATGAAACCTTTTAGCTTTCAGTATATAATTTATAAGATTTCTTTTATTTTGCACAGGCTGGAAATTACGTTAGAGATGATGTTGTAGCTTGCACCATACAACTTATTTCCGAGACTCAGTCTCAACAAGCATATGCCGTTAGTGCTTTGTGGCGAGCATTAGAAAAAGATACGTCCGATAAGCAGCCTCTAACGCAAGTTGCTACGTGGTGTATAGGCGAGTATGGTGATTTGCTTTTATATGGGCCACATCCCGAAGATGCTGATGCACCGGTCGACGTAAGTGTATAACTGTTGGTTTAATAAATTAAGAAGTAATTTGAGAGTTACAACGTGCTTTTTTTATTCTCGTAGTTGACCGAAGAGGACGTTATTGATGTGTATCAAAAATTGCTTTGGAGTCCTCAAAATACAATTGTAACAAAGCAATACACGTTGCTGTCTCTAATGAAACTTAGTACACGATTCCAAAAAGGAAACGAGTAAGTCGAATAGTGATAAAAATGCCATTGCACACACATTCATTTGAAGCACCACTGTCACTAATGCTTTATCGTGTGTAAATGCATTTTTATATCCTATCTCTATAGTAACGTTTTTTGCAGTACGCTACCTCCATTTTTCAGGAAAATCCGTCAAATTGTCGACACATTTGGTAGCAATTTGAACATTGAATTACAACAACGAGGAATCGAATTTTCGCAATTATTTAGAAAATATGAACACATGAGACCTGCATTGTTAGAGCGAATGCCTCCAATGGAAACAGCGAGACCACAGGCTAATGGGATTATTGGTATGGTTAATGGAGAGCCGGAGTCTGTAGAGGAGAAGCCTTCATATAGCGAACCTGTAAATACTGCACCCTCATCTGATTCAGTACGCTCTTTATTATTACTTGAAAAATCCACAATTGTTTTATAGTTAATTAACTTGATTTTTCTAATTTTTGTAGAGTGCTCTTTTGGATTTACTTGGTAGTAGTGATTTAAGCTCGCCAGTTTCAACTGCGCCTGCTAGCAATATATCTGTTACTTCGACACCTATTACGAATAATAATGATCTGCTAGACTTGCTAGGAGGTTTAGACTTATCCACACCTACCCCAACGCCAACAGTACCTCAACAGCAGTCACCACAACGGATTTTCAGTCCCACAAGTACCTCTAATTATCTAGTAGATGGTTTATTAAACTCTTCGTCTATGCCAATACAAAGTGGTAAAATTCAACAAAATATTTACATTCTTCATCTCGCATCGATATATATATATATATATATATATATATATATATATATATATATATATATATTTAGATCATTTGTCATTGGTATTATTCCAGTTCCAGAGGCACCCAGTATGATCGTTTATGATAAGCAAGGTTTGAAAATTACGTTTAGATTAGAAAGACCAATGGACAATCCAGACTTGTTAGTAATAAATATGGTTGCTAATAATTCAGGATTGATGGAAATCACAGATTTCTTATTGCAAGCTGCTGTTCAAAAGGTACGAAAAGAAAAAATATTTCGCTATATGCATTTGAATCTTAAAACTTGATGTAATATTTCAAAATTTATCAGACATTCCAATTAACAATGTTATCGCCGTCGAGCACTTTACTTCCTTCTTCCGGACAAATTACTCAAGTATTGAAAGTTAATAACATAAATAGGGTAAGTTACTCTTCTAATTATTTGAAATTGCAACTTGTAGAAAATAAATGTAATATAATTTTTATTTTTTAATTGTAGGGAGCGTTAAAAATGCGCCTTCGTATATCGTATAAAGGACCGACTGGAGTCGTCCTCGAACAAGTTGACGTGAACAATTTTCCCCAAATAACGGTGCAGTGACAACTCGTCATGCCGAAGCCAATTGTATATATGCCTGCCTAAGAATTTAAGCGTGTCTTGTATAGACTGAAGAAAAAAGTAAATATACCAATCTCGCAATTACGTCGCTGCCAGGAACACGATGCCACCATAAAGTTCGACAAAGACGAAAGCGTGCAAGATGATTCTAGTGTATAAAAAAACAAAGAACATGAAATAAATTGATTGATTCTTTGCAGTCTCTTCGCGTCGATCAGGCTCAAAGTAATCGGACTTATATGTATATTTTAAAAGGTTTATTCAAATACCGTGGATACTGTAGTCGTTTCATTTTTTACTTTGTAATTAACGATATTGTGAAAAAAAAACAAAACAAGACTATAAGTGTACATATTAGCTAGAAAAGCGTTCGCGCGAAGACGATCGCAAGACTTGACAGAACATAAAAACATGAACTATTCTTTTTACTGTTTTCTTACGTGAATCGTATACAACATCTTGAGAACGCTCCATGCTTTCGCGTAAGCTTTCTTAACAATTGTTTAACTTCCTTTCTTTTTTTTTATATATATGTTGTATTTTTTTGCGTTTGTGAAACAACTACGCTCTGCTATATATTGATGGAACGAAAAATTCGATAGGATTCATTGGAATGCGAATAAGTGTTTTTTAAAAATGAAAATGCTGGAGAAATGAGTAGCGTTTATATATATTTTTGAATACGTTATAATTTGTCGAACATTGGAGAGCTGTTTACTATTTAGAGTCTATCTTGTTTGCTGTAGTACAGCGTCCGTGTTGGCCCATTTAGCGATTCTGTATTTAGTGTGTGAATTGCATATTGTGATAAGTTATATGCGCGAGATTGCTGTTATTTACAAGCATGTGAATTGTGTACAAAAGTGAACGTTGGCCAGGGATTAAATTTTCATTTTTGTTAACCACATGGTGCTACAGAAAAACGTATTGTTTACTACGATGCAAGATCGATTAGAAAAGCGTAATTATTTCTTTTACAAATTGTTGCAATACATTATGAGTGAAAAAAAATTTTTCGAAAACACCACTTATCCAGTTATAAAAGCAATTGCACTTAGCATGAGTACTTTAACGAAAAAAATAGTAATCAATTTATACATATCTAAATTTCGTTTTGGAATTAAACTATGCTTTGTTTTCGATTACAAGAAAATATTTAGTATCTGAGCTACGTACACTGTGATAAAATATGGTACAGAGACAATATGAATGATGCTGATAACTATACTAATGTATATTACTCCTGCTGTAACATTTCCTTTTCGCTAATTATATTAATTTGATGCTTTTCCTGCATACCATATATTATTCTTTGAGATTGCCTTGTACTTAAAATGTAATGTTATAAAGGTTATGCAAATGTTTAATTCTTACCTAAAAAATGAGCGGATAAAAAATAAAAAACTTTGTTTTGAATAGTTATTACAAATGATTGTTTTATTTATTGTATTTTACGTAAATTAATATCATTTAAAGGCCAAGAGTATGATAGAAATTGTCATTATAATGTTTTAGCTCCGTCCTTGTATAGTACGAGGGATTAGATGGTTATGTGTGTGTGTGTGAAACAGAAAAACCATTGACGAGGTAAAAATGCAAGTATTTTGAGGCCTTCACTTTCAATATGTATAATCAGAAACAGCTTTCCAACGTTGAAAAATAACTCCGCCTACTTGTTCTTCACTAATTGTGTTTTATAAATATATAAATATATTTACGTAAATCGATAATGAAAATGATTAATGATACAGAAGCTGTATATAATTTTTAGTGAGTCAACGTGTGAAAATAAAGTGTATTTTTATTCCACTAATGGGTCTCATTCATTTGAAAATTATTTTTATTACCTAGTTCTCAAAGATACATCAAACTACGACGTATTATTGTCGAAAAAAAAAATTAAATAATAATAACATCCAATAACAATAAATATTTATCGGCGTATTTACTTTGAAGTGCAATAGATGACATTTAGCAAAAGTTTTTCTTCCTTATTAAAATAGAAACTTATCTTTTAATGAAAAAATTACAAAAGCTTAGTGCTCCATACTCCTTTCTCCAACTTGATTGAAAAGTCTGTCTTTTATAATTTGAGCCATTAATCCATGAATCACTTCAATCGTGGTTTTGCTGCTATCTCTAGTAGCTTTGACTAATTTATCCACAGTCCTAGTATCGTGGGGTTCTGCTCCTCCGAAAACAAAACCACGTCCTAAGGCTTGTTCAGATTGTTCCAGTTTATCAGATAAGTCAAAGATCTGTCCTGTTGTGTAGTCAGTATTAGTTAACAAGCTGGATGAGCTCAATGTATTGACCCAGTACTTGTTCCATAAGGAATCCAATAACCTTCTATCTAATGATGACTTGAAATATGTTACTTCCAGTGAATAGTACTGTTTGCAATGTACACCAAAGTCTTCAATTTTGTTCAATGGTATTGTTTGATATTCTGATGGCTCTTCATTTGCTGGTTTATATCCCTATTAGAAAATGATGTATTTCGATGAAATGCACATTTTAAAAACAGATACATTGAAAAATATTGTTGCTAAAATCAAATGAACCTTTGGATATGTTCTAAAAGCACCTAAACAAACTTTTCCAGCTGATATTGTTCTTACAGGATCAATAACAATAGCCACAAATGGTTCTTGGAAGTTTTGATTCAACATTTGTGTGGATACATCGATACCTGAGAGCCAACATCCATAACCAGGATGGCTGTGATACCAACCAATAGCATTTTCTTGACGACCAACCTGAAAAAGAAAGAAAGAAAGAGATAGAGAACAAGAGAGAAAGAAAGTGAAAGAGACAGAAAGTGAAAGAGAGAGGAGAAAGAAGTAGGCATACAATATAAATTTAATATAAACTGGCATTCACTTCAAAAATATAAAATCATACTTGTTTAGCAGCATCAATGTATGCTGTCATGTATTCATATGCCTGAGCTTGTGCATTAACTCTAGTTTCTGTTCCTTCCACAGGTAGAGCAAAAGAATCCATCACAATCATTGTATTTGCAGTTACTTTGCCAAGAAGAAGTCCCATGACCTCGAGTGATCCACCAGATCGGGCATGCATAACCATTTTTAATAGAGCTAGTGCAGAGATTTTGATATCTTTGAAAAAATGTGGACTGAAATAATCGATGAAATATTAAAGGGACTTGTGGTGAGGAGTCATTAATGTTTCAAAATAACAATTTGAAATATTCTTACTCTTTTTCCCATGGTTTAGCAGCAAGAATGTCTTGTTGTTCTTTTCTATCATATCTATAAATCTCATCAATAGTGCTGATTGTTTCAACATTATTAGCCATTTCCCATGTTTTCTGTGCAGTAGAATTCTGATCGTTAGAAAAACCTGACATTGCTGCAATTTACGATGTTTTCTTATTAACCTCACAATTTGAGTCAATCACTTATTGAAAAATGTTCACGTTGCTGATTTGTTTTACTAATTTATAAATATAGCGTAAATATAACGTTGATTTATCGTTCTTTATAAATAAACTAAACTATTTATAAATAATGTAACCTAAAGTTAAACCGATTGTGTTAATACAGAAAACAGTAGAAAACGGGAAACAATGGAATGTCAGATGGGCATGGGAGTTGCGCAAATTCAGTGCCGTCAGTTCCATATTAGATAGCCCACCGCCATCTATAGTAAAGGAAAGGAAAGTAAAATCAATTCAATAATCAAATTCCATAGTTGATTCAAATTTTAACACTGTGATTAGCAACCGATGCGAAGCCAGCCCGTCACAAATAACATTTTAGAAAAAAAAATGATCACATCTCACGTATGTCTAATTGTACTTCTCGAAAAAATAATTATTTGTTATTGTACCATTATATTTCTCATAAAAAATAAGAAATATCCTTATCGATATTTCACCTCCTATTTATTCACATAAAAGACATAATTAAGCAAAAATAAATTCACAGAAAAATTGTACCTTCTGTAGTCTAAATTGTACCATCAGTACAATTCTATAAATTTGTTTCTAAACGAAATAATAGGACAATTACAAATTACCACTATTTGTTACATCTTACAAGGATGTCATCCGGAAATGCACTTTGCGCAGGCGTAGAGCTTTAAACAGCGGAAAAATTTTGAAACCAACAATATTACATACATAAATTTATATAAATTCAATTGATGATTTAGTATAGAAATAATTTAACTTGTCAGACAAAATAATTTTCTTTCATCTAGCTAATTATTTTTATATTATAAACCTCGAAAATCATTGACAAAGAGAACGATAACAGCTGCCCCGATTTGATTTCATGCTAATGCTTACTTTATCCAGATATAGCAATTTAAGGACAACTGTACCTCATTCATCGAACATCCGACTTAATTGTACCGCAATTAGTTTTTCAAACAATTAATTTGTTGCTTACTATTTATCGATTATTAATGAAGAATTTTCGATGCAGATTCGAGGTTAGGTACACCCAACGTGAATTGAATCGCGACCCCCCCAGTTAGGAGGACTGTGAAGATGGCCCCCGGGTTTTTATGGGAAATTGCTAGCGAAAATGGGAAAACGGCATTAATTCTGCTAATTGTCCCTGATACTCGTAGTAATTTCCCATTTTCGATTAGTCAACGGGAAATGGGTGAAAATTGGCATTTTCTCCTGACACCGGAAGTGGCCTCTTTCTTCTTATTTTCTATACTTCAATAAGTACTTTAATATATTGAAGTATTTCTATAATATGCTACAATGGATTATTACTTTATATTGTTAAGAAGAATGGAAGTAAAATTAAGTTCGTTATTAAATAATTCAACAAATATAAAACTAAGCTATAAGTTTTTGATCAATGATAGTTTTTTTTCAATTTTAACTAGTCAATTCAATTTTTTTATTACTTTGTTCAGAATTATGTTATTTTATATAGTTAAAATATTAATTATAAAATTGGCATGTTGACAAACTTATAGAAAACCTTAGAAAAAATTATTTATGTATATGTACATAAAATGTGAATGGGTAATTGAGTAGAATTTGAATTACTTATTATTATAATTACGCAATGTAGAACTCATATAGGGATATCTGGTGATTAGCAAACGTTTGACCTGTTTTATCGACTAACTGCCGCATATTACTAATTTTTACATTTTCCTCAATTTTGGATAGAATATCGACAAAAGGAAAATTGTTTCGTAATCCGGGAATAAGGAGCTATCATCCGCTATCGATATTATTTCTTTTTAAACAGGAGAAAAATGTTTAATGCATTTTGCGCGCTGTACGAACGCCCGATTTTTTTTCGCAATTTTCTTAAAAATGGAAAATCCGGAAATAAAATTTCAAGCGGAGACATAATCCGGAAAAAGGGAGAAAACGTTTTAGCTCATGAAAACTCAAAAATATGATTAACAAATTTTTTTGGGCGTCAGATTCACAAGTCTGCCTTGTGACAGATAATTAAGATAATATAGCAAACTTGTCAACTGTATACTTTTATTTCGTCTTTACCTTGCAACTTCACTTAGATTCACGCTGTTCTCATTATCATATCGTATAAAAAGTGTTTTATTAAAGAAAATAAATTATATAGTCATCATCAATGATAGAATAATAAAACATCGATTGTTAAAAAAATTATTCAAATGAAATTATTGTTATTATGTTCAGAGTCAAACTGTAAAGTTACAGTTAAACTAACCATTGAAATAACCTAAACAATGTCAAACTGTTTTGCTATTCAGTGATAATTAAAATCAACAAAAGAATTTTGATCTAAGCTGTGATATTAAACTTTCTCATAATCATGGAAGATCAAGCCTGTCCTCGTTGTAAAACAACAAAGTATCGAAATCCATCTCTCAAATTAATGGTAAATGTTTGTGGCCATACACTTTGTGAAAGTTGCGTTGATTTATTGTTCTTAAAAGGTTTGTTAATGAATATATTTGTTTTTGAGGTTGATTATTATTTACAATGCATTGAAACATGTTATCTTATTCATTATTTTTTTAACTTTTAGGCTCTGGTTCATGTCCAGAATGTCACACAGTATTAAGAAGAGTAAATTTTCGAATACAGTTGTATGAAGATTCTATGGTAGAAAAAGAAGTCAGTATTCGAAAGAGAGTTTTACGTGATTTTAATAAAAAAGAGGAAGACTTTGGAACGTCAAGAGAATATGATAATTATTTAGAGGAAATTGAAAACATTATTTTTAATCTTGTTAATAATATAGATATTATTGAAACAAATAAAAAAATAGAACAATACAAGAGAGAGAATAAAGAACAAATACTTAGAAATAAGTCAAAATTAGGTAAAAAAGAAAGTGAATTAGAAGAATTGATTGAGCTTGAAAAGATGCAACAAGAAGAAAGGAAGCTAGAGCTTGCTAAGGAAGAACTTGAATTGAAGAAGAAAAAGCTCAAAGAAAAAGAAGATCTAATCGATGAATTAATGTTTTCAGAGGGTGATGCAAGAAATATAGTCCAAACATTTGCTTCAGCTATCCAAGCTTCTAAAGATAATACCAAAGTAGCTCCTAAAGTTACAGGATTTAGTACTGGAATCAAATTTGGACAACAAGGAAATTCTAATTTTCTTCCAGTTCCGAAAATTGATGATGGCCCTGTATATAAGTATGTTCCTATTATACAGGAAATAGAAGGTCCTACTCCTCCTGCCAAGAGAGACCTTGTAAAAAAAGGATATATCACTTTTGTTCGTGCTGTAACTGACGCAGAAAAGGCTGGAGGTTTTGCTACTAACTATTCTTGTCTGAGAGCATTGCAAGAAGCAATGGCAGGTTTATATACTAATCCATCTAAAAAGTCAGAGGAAATTTCAATAGTTTAGTTATAAAAATAAAAACAATGTTTTTATATTATTAATTAATATTTATTGGAAGATTATTTAGAGATGAAAACAAATTGTTTATGAAAACAAGTCAAATATTTCTATAATGTGATAAAATTACTTAATTACATTCAACAATCTTTAAAATAGAACTATATACATTATTTGTATTTATTGTTGTGATTCTTCAGGTATTACATTTACAAGTTTTTGTAACAAATAATTGTCAATGACTGCTTTTGCTGAAACAAAACAGAACTAGACGAGTAAAATATTTTATATTGTTCTATTTAACAGATAAATATCAATACCTGTTGTGGAATTTTTAAGAATTGCAGCTTTATATGCACTAAGTCCATAGACATTTGTAGCTGTTAAATTTGCTCCTCTTGTTAAAAGCTCATGACATACATGAGGATGATCACCTTGAGCTCCATATATTAAAGGTGTATTCCCTTCCTAAACAATATTATTCTTTGATTTAAGTTTTATAAGCGATTTTTAATCGTATAATGTACACAAAAAATGTATAAATTGTATAAAAATTATTTTGATTATAAAATTTGAACTGGAAAGGAAATTCAACTATTTTTCATTATACTTACGTCTTCACTTGCATTAGGATCAGCACCATGATTTAATAACATTTTCACAACATCATGATGACCATAAGCTGCAGCAAAATGCAATGCAGACTGGCCATCAGATCCTCTGTAATCTTTATCTGCACCAGCTTTTAACAATAGCCTCACACTATTCAGTTGTCCATAGCCAGCTGCCCACATGAGTGCTGTCAAGCCATTTTCGTCTGGAATGTCAATTGATCCTGCAATCAATCATTAAATAAGTTATTATTTCTGAAAATGCTTTTTTATATAGAATATACTAAAATAACCTGAATTAATATTGTCTTCTGTAAGCTCACCCTGGCCAGCTAAAGTATAAAAAGTAACATTGCTACCATCCTTAGGTAACAGTATTTCAGTTTGTGTATTTCCTCTTTGTAAATTTGTTAATAATGTTGGAGGCTGAAATATTAAAAGTTTCATAAAATTTTATGTACAAAAGAAAAATATCATATTTAAAATTACTTTTACTATGAATAATAAAAAGTATATTTAAAGAATGTAAACAATAAATAAAAATTTTAATTCACACATTAAGTTTCACTACCTTATAAGGTTGAAATGCACTTGTTCGTGTATCATCTTGCCAAGCTCCAGGTGCCCATTGTTTTTTTTTATTGATAGGTTCTGATTTACCACTTGGAGCAGCAACATTTCCAGGCCTACATGGCCTAGGTCTAATACCAATGGGTGAACTTGTGGGTTTATCAGGTAATACTGCACATTTTGATCCCTTCGGACTTTCAGGCGGGTCTTCCATAAATTCATATTCTTCGTCTTTCATCGTAATTAATTATTAACTAATTCTTTAAAGCAAAACAATACGGAATAGTATCGTAATATTAAGTCTTCTTTAAAAATATAATCTAGAATTCAAATTCATTATGCACAAGTTTCTAAATTGGAATATTTAGAATCGTGTTGATCCTTCCCTTTCCAGTCTTTCCAATCAACAATGTCAAAACTGTAGTCATGTGTTTGGAATAACAAACATGGCGGCTGTGATAAAAGGTGCGGTAGTTCAGTAACTCGTTAATGATTTTAATATAATTTTAAACTTCGTTTTTTATATTAAATCGAAAAGTTACTCACTCAAACGATAATTTGATACATGTATTTTATTTTTTTTTACGTTTCTGTTCCCGTACAATACAGACGTTGGAGAAATATGGACTAGGTTGTTTGATCATCGACCGTTCATCCAGGGCGAAGTCACATTTTTTTTGCGAGAGTTCCAGGTTATTATATTTTTAACGTTTATATTGATTCAAAGGCAAAGATTGAAACATTTAAAATATTATTTTAAAAAACGGTAAAATAATAATTATTCTAATATTCGTTAGTAAATGTAAAACAAACACATCTATTTCTACTAAACACATTTTAAATAACTACATAAATTATCAATATTTATTGAATGATTTATTTTAGTTAATGGATATTAGTCAGAGATATTAAAAATATTTCACTGGACTTATCATAAAAATGTAAAACAAAAGAACCTGAAAGTATATATTTGTTTCTTTACCTTACAGGATAAAAGGAATAACAGAGAGGAATCTCGACTTCAAGAAGTTCTGCTCTACACAAAAGAACTTGAATACCATAAATTAGATTATACTGAAGAATTAGGTGATAATCATTTGCCAAGTTTAAAAGCAAATGTAGATGTTGCACTGATTATGTGCGATTGTGTTCTGCAAAAGGAAAATGAATTTGATAGTGTAAATATTATTAACAATTTGTAAATTAAGTTGATGGTATTCTACAAAGTTTGTATTTGTTGTATGTTGTTTCAGGAAAGCAAACTAAAAAAGAATAGAGAAATACGTAAATTAGAATGGGAAAAGTTTATAAATGATATGAGTGATAAATGTGTAAGAGTTGACGAAGAATTTCATAGCAAAGAAAAAGAGCTTGAAGAATTTTATGCAGATCTAGAAAAGAAGCTGCATTTAGTTCCTTAATTTTATCAAACACTGCCTGATAATGCCAATAGAAACTATTGAAGATCATCATATTAAAATAAAGCCTACTTCCAAGCTTATTGACTTTGTTAAGAAGATTAAAAGTAATAAGAGTACACCAGATAATATCATAGAACTGCAAAATACTGCAATAAATAAGCACAATTGCTGTCTTCTAACATTAAATGATATTAAGTGGATAAAATCATATATATCTGAATTTGATTCTGGTGAAAAAATTTGGATACATGAGCTTTTAGAAGGAGTTAATATCCAATTACCTAAACCAAAAGTGACACCAAGAAATCCTGAATTAGAAGCAAGAATAAAAAAATTACAAGCTCAACAAGATGCTAGAGACTACAAGGCTATGACTAAAAGTGTTGACTCTTTTAGGAAACATTTACCAGAAGATACTATTGCTTATCAAAGTAAGATTTCTAATTGCAAAAATAAATGTATTTAAAAATAATCTTAAACTGCATTTTTTCCAAGTAAATGCATTGTTTTAATAAATATAAATATTAATATGTATTATTTTTTTAGTGAAAATCATGAATTCACAACTTATTGCAGTTGCTCAGTTTGTATTTTCTGTGATAGCTGGCTTTGCATTTGGTTTCATTGGTCTTGAATTAATCATTGGCAACCTAGACTTTGGCTTTAGACTGCTACTTGGGATAATGTGTGCATTAATAATAGCACTTGCAGAAATTTACTTTTTAGCAAAAAAACTAAGTGAAGATTATGATGATATACCTTCTAGGCCAATATCTCAAAAGTTACATCAAGAATAAAATAATAGGTGTTGTAATATGCATGGTTTTTTGTAATATTCAATCTCTATGTAACATTTCTTTACCAAAACGATTTTATTTGAATAAAACATCTTTTTTTCACTATAAAAATATTCATTTTAATTGAATAAGAAATATTTCAATTCTTATTCAATGTTTATTTTTTAATACAAAATGTTCATTACTCAGTATTAGACAGCTTAAAAATAGAAGTTTAAATATTCAACTTATCTGATATTTTGTACATGTTTTAAACCTTAACACAAACATTCACATTAAAATATTTTTATTCAGACGTCCTTTTGAAACTAAATTATGTTTTAGCATCATCTTCACTTTCACTTCCACTACTTTCTTCTGAAGAATTATTGCCATTTTTTTTATCATTACTATCATGTGTACTATCAGATGAATTTCCATTTTCTGCTTTATCATCACTATCAGAGTTAGATTCACTATCTGATTGACTGTCACTGTCAGAATCAGAAGAAGTTTCTGCATTTCTTGCAGCCATCATTTCCTTGAATTGTCTAACTGTGATTTTTCTTGGCATTATTTCTCGTAAAAATTCTAATGTATCTGTTGTTTGAACTACTTCTGCTAAATGCTTATAATCTAAACTATTAGCCTTATTTGATTTTTTATGAGCTTCTTCAGATAAATAATGTATAAATAATTCCTATAAAGAGAAAAAATTAACAGTTTAATAGTTAACTTTATTATTCCTGATAAAAAAATATTTAAAAAAATGTTATACTGTTGCTTTTGCTACTAAAAAGAGACAGTCTTGACCAATGGCTTCCACCTGCGGTGAACTTTTCATAATTGTTTTAACCCTCGAAATTGGAAGTCTCAATTCTTTTAAGACTTTTGGTGGAGATAATTGTGAAGCAGTCATGTTGTTTTAATATTAATCAGAAAAATAAATAGTTTATAGCTATCGCTATAAATGTAACCTCTCAAACAATACTCTTCCTGAAATAATTTAATAGCAGCATTATGACAAGGGATAATTTGGGTATAGATAATAAAAGTATGATGAAAGTGACATACTTATTATTTCTTAAATGTTAATAATAACAACATGAAAAACATTGATAAATACAATATGTAAATTTAGGTAAACGTGCTCAACTTACTGTAATTTTATAAAACAACCGCTAATGCTGCTCAACTAAAAAGTCCGCAGATATAATATAATTAATTTTATTAAATTTATAAAAGAACAAAGATAAGTATTAAATTTGACTTTTTATATTTAAATATTTAATGAGCGTCTAACCCGGCGTCTCATATTTAGAGTATTGAGACTAAAAAACAGCTTGACCGCGGCTTAACTATTATAAACTGTTTGTACTCTGACATCCGGTACAAAAGAACATATATCTATTAAAAATAGAAATTATTAAATATATTTAGAATAATACATAATGGTAATTTTTAGTTAGTACTAAAATGCACTTTTTAAATATTTATATTTAACAATCAATGATTAGAATATTTTGATAAAAAGCATTAAATGAAAGAAGTAATGGAGTTTGATTTCCGTTATATTTGAACTAATTTAAAACAAATAATAAATTTTTCATACTTTTCATAATGATTTAATTAGTTCTAAATATTTCATTGATTTGGATATGACAATGAAGAAAGTTATTTAATAAATTTAATAATTAACAAATGTTTGTACGATTTTTCAGTAGTTTGAAAAATAAAGAATAACCGAACAGACTGTAGTTTGAAACACCTGCATACATGATCTTGATCAACGACTTTTGGCGGGATTCAGTTGCGGAGTTGTTATTTGTTTTGTTGTGTTGGCCTTGCAGCTCGTGCCGATTATTCAATTGTTGTTAAATTCATTTTTCATAGCCACGTAGAATTTAATAATTTTAGGAATCATTTTTTTATGTTTGTTTGATAACAATGAGTGATACTGAAGATTATGAAGCTCTTCGACAAAAGAATATTGCAGAGAGGAATGCGTTTGTAAGTTTATATAAACTTTTTTGTGCAACTGTAGTTGATTCGTTTTTATCGAATATTTCTTTAAAAAACACTTTTTCTCGGCAGTTAAAAGACTTTTTCAAAGAAATCAAAGAAGATACTGCAGAAATTCATAAGTTAGAGAGTCTCAGGTTAAACATAGTTGAAAAAGAAAATAAAACTCCACGTTCACCAAAAACAACAACGAGAAGACGTAGATCTCGTGTGAGTAGATCACCTACTTTTCAAGGTCCTAAAATACAACTGCAGAAAAAATATAACACTAGAAGTAAGAAACGGAAACTGGAAGGTGAAGGTATAGAAGAAAATGACGATGAGTTATATGATGATAAAGATATAATAGTTCCTAAAAAAAGTTCAAATATCAAAGTCATGTTTTCATGGGCTAGACCTTTACAGAGAGATATAGATCTTATGAAATTTGATGTGAGTGAAGAAGAGAACGATAGCGAAGAGTCAGATCAAGAGTTTTATATACCTCAGAAGAGGAGATCATATAAAGTGTCTAGAAGTACATATGATCCAAGTAGGATCCCATCGCCTGATGAAATTACACCTGCAATGTTGAAAAATATTGCTGATAGAGCTACTGGTAAAATTTATGATACAGTAAATGGTTCATCTTGTCACCAATGTCGACAAAAAACAAAAGATACTAAAACAGTATGTAGATCTGGTGAATGTATAGGAGTAAGAGGACAATTTTGTGGGCCATGTTTAAGAGGAAGATATGGAGAGTCTGCATATGAGGCCCTTCAAGATCCAGTAAGTATTTATTTATTATTTTTTATTTTCATCAACATTTCATTATAAACAGATATCACTTTTGTTAATAGTAGTAAATAATTGCTTCAGTCTAAACTTTTGAATCACTTTAATATTTAGCTTTTTATATTATTTAAAAAAAAATAATATTAAATAAATATATGTATGTTACAGCATTGGGTTTGTCCACCATGCAGAGGAATATGCAATTGCAGTTTTTGTAGAATAAGAAATGGTCAAAGACCTACAGGAATATTAGCACCTCTTGCAAAAGAAGAAGGATATAACTCAGTGAAAGATTACTTAGAAGCTCAAGACTATGAAGACTAGTGTTACATTTTTATGAAATTTTTTATATTTTTATACGAGATGATCTTATGAATGATTATTACATTGTATAGCTGTTAAGTATAGCAAGATTTAACCAATCAATTTGACATATAAATATCTATAGTATGAAATGTATTTAGCTTACAATCAAAGTTGCCATTTTTTATTGTGATATATTAATAAGTCGCTACATTGATTTTATTACAAATTCGTTAAAAGTTTTGATACTGCATGTTTGTAAGCTATAAAAGTTGGAGATATTTGAAATCATTTAATTGTTATAAGTCGAAATATATATTTTGGCTTTTATCAATTATTTGTATTTTGAAATGTTCTGACCTGTATAGTCGTTTTTTATATTAACATTTCAAATGATATTTTATACATGTGAATCAGTATACTTTACAAAACTTGAACTTACCACACTTATTTTCTATTATTTTGTCATCTAAATAAATTTTTGTGTGTGAAGGCAAATTCTTATTAGTTATAAACACTTTTTAAATCAGATTATAATTGTAAAAAGATAACGAATTTCAGGAAATAAAAAACTTTTATATACAATATTTTATGTGCATTTTAATTCACATATTTTATAATCGATTGATATTTTATTAGAACATTAAATTATTGGTACAAATACAAGTTTAATAATTTTTAATATTAACTTTTCATAAAAAATATTTATTCCTAATTAAAAAGCTAAAAATTTCTATTTATTTAATGGATAAAACTAAATCTAACAATTTTGAAAATGGCGAGTTAGGCCCTCGCCACATAGGCCCCGGTACGATATCTACGTATGAATGTGATACGGACGCAAATCGCAACTCTAGTAACATCACTAAAAATATCTAGTTCGATTATTTAGTACCAACACTACCGGTAGTGAGCAAAAGTAACTGTTGTTTAAAACTGTAGCGCCGAACGTACCACAATTTAATGTAACGCCTATCTAACCTTTACATTATTGCAGTCTATAAGGTGACAAATGATAGAGAATTGATAGACTTTCAACTACAATTAGTGGAATTAGGCGTTAATTTTATGGAAGTACTTGAATATATGAGAAGAAGAAGAAAATATATATAAATGATATGTATTAATCATCCCACAAGCTTTTTTTACATTAGCATACTCATCAATAAGCAATATTCATGAGAATTTGAAAAGTAAATTGTAGACTTGACATTTACGTAGCCTCAAAGAATTGTAAATGTAAATATGAAACCGATTGACGAATTGTTATAACAAAATGGTAATTACCTTAAGTAACTAATCAATTATATGTAATAAATTGAAAAATATAAATATTATCCAATTTAGGTTTTATGTCTAGAAGCAAATCTCAAAGTCGTTTTGTTAATAAATATACTAAGTTCAAATTGTTCAACATTCATTCCAATAAAATCTTGTTATAACATAAGATATATGTCTCTAATGTTATAACAATTAGTCCATCCCATATAACTATTTTGTTATAACAATTCGTCAATCGGCTTCATGTTTACATTTACAATTTTTTGAGGCTACGCACAATAAGAATTATGTCTTATCAATTTATGTTGAATTTCGAAGTTGGCAGCACTCAGAATTTCTTGATTTTACGCTTGCTGCGTGCGATTTACGTCTGTATTGGAGAAGCACCCTAAATTTCATTCACACAACACATTAGTAGATGATACCAACATACTCAACAGCGCACGCTTGATCGAGCTCTCCAGCAGCTTCTACTTTACTCTCTCTTGCTTGCGGTCTTCGCTTTCCCCAAGTTCCATCAACAGCCGCGTGTCAATCACCAGGTATTTAAATTTTGTCAATTTTTATCTCTTCCTCGATGACCTTTAGTTCAATTTTCCAAGTGAAATAATGTAATTCTCTTTGAGTTTTATTAATGTGATTGGAGTAAACCATTCTAAAAGTGTAGCACGCGAGACCGATCAATAAAGCACATGGTAACTATTTCAGAGGCGGCAAGTTTTTATTTGTTATTACAAAAAACCGCAATTTCGGTCAATTTATTAACTGAGATTAACAAAAATTTTATTTTTTAAAGTAGTAATAATTGTATTGAAAGAAGGTAACTATACGACATTCTGCTATATTAAAATTGTTCAACCTAACCTATAATCTTGGAATAATTGATTTGCGAAAATCTGTGAATCGAGTTTGACTCGATTCAATGATACAGAAGCTGATAATTTGATATTTCTTTTATAATAACTTTTATTTTTAGACATCAATTGATATTTCAGTCACAAGTTAATTATTTATAGCTACACATTCCTATAAAAGGTAAAGATCTTTTCGTTTTGTTTCTATTGTAGGGTTCTTATGAATCTTGCATCATGTCAACATTTCTTGGACTTATTGAAGAAATACCTGGAATTTCGATTGATTGTTTTAATGGAAAAAATTCAAATTCTTCAGCTTTTTTCTTGAGTCATTGCCATCAAGATCACATGAAAGGATTGTGCTATGAATTTTTTGATAGTTTAAAGAAGAATAATAACTATTTATATTGTAGTCATATAAGTAAAGTTATATTACAAAATTACTTTTTTGAATTAGATGTTTCATTAGTTGATGAATGTATTAAAGAATTGCCTTTGGATGAGGTAAAAATTATAGAATATTCACACAATGGTATTAATAAATCTGTCACAGTATCTTGTATATCATCAGGACACTGTCCTGGATCCATAATGATTTTATTTACTTTCCAAAATATTAGAATACTTTATACTGGTGACTTTAGAATAAATAAACATGATTATTCAAAATTGAAATCTTTACACATTTTTAATGGCAGTGAATATATTCCATTAAGTATTGACAAAATATATTTAGATACAACTTTTTTAAGTCTAAATTTTAGAGAATTTCCGTGTAGGTTAGATAGCTCAAAAGAATTATGTAAAACTGTTAAAGAATGGATAGATCTGGATAAAAAAAATATTGTTATATTAGAAATATCTGCTTTGTATGGTAGTGAGTTTATCTATCGTGAATTATACAAATTCTTGAATATTAAAATCCATGTAAAAGATAATGTTTACAAAGTTTATAGTCGAATAGATATTCTTTCAAACTGTGTTACTAATTTAAGCCAAAGCACACCCATTCATGCTTGTATGAATAAACGTAATAGCATGAAGAATATTTTAGGATTGCAATGTAGACCAAATGTTGTACAGAAAAATATTTTAACAATTGTTCCCTCTGTCTGGAAATGGGCTGGTAAAAACACATCTTGTATAAGTGAATGGGATACTAATAGAAAACAAACTAGAAATATTTGTTATTCAACACATGCATCATATAATGAACTTGAAGTATTTATCAAATATTTTAAACCAAAACATGTTTTTGCCTGTGTTTGTCCTGAAAATAATAAAAAAGAAATTAATGATTTATTACTTCACATTATGCAAAAAATCTATAGAAATAACACTTTAGAAAAATTGCATTCTAAAAAAAATTCGATATCATTTTCCACTCACAAAACATTTTCTAATAAAAAATTTAAATCTTCTGTTTTGAGTGATGATGAAGATACTTGACAAGAGTATTCTTTATACGTTAAATTCATAAAAGTATTCATTTATATATTATCTAATATAAGCAAAATTATAAATTATTTTATATAATTTTTATACATAATAAAAAATCAACATTAGTAAACTGTAAAGACTAATGTAAATACAACCTATCACTAATTTTCAGTTTACAGTCTCTACTTCCATAAACAATGGCAGGTTCAGCATTGGCACAAGAGAAAGTTTGGCTCGACAAATCATCCTATGATAAAGCTGAGTGCATTTATCAAGAGAAATTAGCCAAGGTAATGTTCATAATTGAATAATTCATCATTCATTGTTTTCAAATTCAGTTATCAATATCAATTAAGAATGTCTTCTCATAAACATGAATTTTCTTGATACATTAAAAGAAATTCAAATTTAAGCTCTTATCCTTTTTCTGGTCCCAGCATCCATAAATAGTAATTGCAAACATTTTTTCACAAGTAGTAACTAACTATTACTAACAACTGCTTAAGGGAATATCTGGTGGTTTGAATGCACAAATAAATCTAAAATATTGTTATAAAAATCTTAAGTAAAATACAATGCAGATTAGTTTTGTAATATTATGAGAATAATGAAAAGACTATACATAGGTAGATAAATAAAATATTTTCATTAATGCATTATCACCTAAAACAATTTTTGGCAATCATTTACTTTTTAAACAATTAATGTACATTCATATTCTTAATTCTATAATTTAATTGATAAGATTATTCCTACATATAGGAAAGAATTTTTATTTATAAACAAAAATGTGTTAGCTAGAATATTGGTGTGCACATATTTTTAAGCTAAAACTTTATAAAGGTGCAGCCAAGCAAGATTGTGGATGATATTAGTACTACTTATAAACCCACACCAATCGAAATTCAAGCAACAATGATTTCTAACTCTGTGCCAAAAACTAAATCCAAAAAAACTAAAGATAACAAATTAATTGCACAAGAAAATGTTACTTCTGAAACAACCAAAAATTCTAAAAATTTAAAGAAAAACAGTAAGAAAAAGGAAGAAAATGTTTCAGAGTGTAATAAAAATTATGAAATTGCTAACAATGTTAATATAAAGAGTGAGGATTCTAACATTAGTATTGAAACCATAAGCAATAAAAAGTCAAAAAATAAAGAAGCCAAAGAAAAAAAGCCTAAAGGCGAAAAAAAAATTAGAAATTTAGAAGAGAAAAATGTAATTGAAGACAACAAAGAACAATTAAATAATCAGGTATTGAAATAGTTGAATTAATATAGTTTGTTTGAAAGCCTGATGTATGTGATTTCAATTATTCTCTATTTTTTTATGCCTTTTAATTATGAGTTTTAGTACAACCAGTTAGATTTAAAAAATTCTGTCAAAATGAACAATAAAAAAATGATGTTTTTCAAAATAATTATATTATTTTGTGCTTACATATAATTGTTTGATTCAAAACAATTTCTCATTGCATGGAATTAGAATACTAACATAAATTATCTGCATGAGTTTAAAACAATATAAATGCACATAAATAACATTTTATTCACAATATCAAATTATGTTATAATATTAAAAGTCTATTTGACACTTCATAACTAAAATAGCAACAAACTGATTTGAAACCTTATTTTTAAATTATTATTTAAAAGATTTTTCAAAGTTTGGACCAAAGAACTACAAAGATTTTTTATTATTACTTTTATCCAACAAAAATTTTGTTTTTTTAGGTGATTTAGAATTATCCAAGAATGATTCATGCCTAACTGAATAGACATTAAGCATTGTTTTATTATAATAATATAAAATATATTTTTTCTAACAATTTCTAACTTGAATAATAATGTTTTTTATATGGCTAAAAAATCTGAATATTTGTATTTTGAAATAAGATAAATTCAAGTGACTTACTGTTACATAAATATTTAATTCGTAGCATGTTTATTAGATTATAAATAACCTATATTATATGGAATCTTTCCTTCTTTAATTATCCTTTATTTTTTAACTTCCCCATAGCACTGTCCATTATCCAACTGATAAATCTTTGCTTATATTTGCATGCCAAAAGTTGTACAGTGATATCTGCACTATAATTTATGAAATAGAATAGTGTAATTGTCGTTGTTGCATTTTAGAATTAGATAAGCTTATAAAATCGTCACATTTTTCGCATACTTACAGATGTATCTCCACATGCCCTTTTCAGAGTAAAATATTTATAATTAATAAACAACAAATTTTGATACTTAGAAGTTATGAGAGTTGTATTGCAAATGATTAATTACTTTATCGTTATCAAAAAATGTATCTGTCAAATGATTACAACGAAAAAATGCTAACAGTGGAGATATATTAGTAATTGCGGTAATTATCCTGGTGTGAGTTAAACTTCAATATCGGTGGATGCAGGGAAGTCAACCGTCCGTTTGCTCGATCTCTCCTGCTGGTGGAAGTTTAGCAGACGAGGTCGCCAAGGCTCGCCAACATATTAAACAATCTTTACAGTGTGTGAGTACTACACTCCTAGCTTGCCCTCTTGATTTAACAATATCGCTAGCTTATTAACTTTTTAATATTTATTTCTACTTGTCAAATGTTTTATGATTCGACTCCTTTATCCTATCCTTACAATTTCATTTTATTCATCGATTTGCTTTATTACATATTCCTGTCATCGATTCTTTCATAATTTCACACAAAAATTATTAAATAAAGAACTTGGCATGAACCATCGAACTTTAATTTTTGAAAAATTTTAAATATCGTCTAATTTTGAAAAAGGGTTAAGTTATTTTTATATTACTGTTTGACATATAAAAAGCTTAAAATTAAACACAAATTGATAAATTTTAACTGTATGTTTGTAAATTTTCAATGTTCACGACCAATTCTTATTGAATTATGAGTCTCACCGTAACGGTACCATAAATGCACGTATACAGAGCCTGTCTGTCCGTTGGAGCTTTACGTATTTGATGGACAGCCTCTAAACTTGAGTGCAGTTTGTTTATTGTATTATTTTTTTAAATTGATCTTGTTTTTCTTTTTCATTCCATTATTGTTTGTAGTTCGATAGAGTGAGATAATTTTTTGTATAAAAATTAGTTTTACTATATAAGATCATAATTTTTCCAGATGGACGGAATTGCTGCGTTAGCTGGTATCTCTGACAAAGATGTTGTATCACGGCTCGTAGCGCTAGAAAAGGAAAATCAAGAACTCCGAAATAGTATGTATCTTGCAAAAAGGTTGCAAAATGCACATATTAGTAACGCTTTCTCCCATGATCGCCTCTACCATAGTATCAAAAAAATGTCCATTAATAACTAATCATTAGGAAAATTATTATTTCTCATCATATTAACACTAACATACGATTAGTGTCGTAAAATTTTTACAAACAATACTGTACCAAATCACACAAGAGTCAAATCACATCAATTACTTATATACATATTGTCTCGCTATATATTTAAATTAAGTATTAGAATTCGTGAATCGATATTTCTATCTTTGTATAGTAATTGTTAAGTACTACATTTAATTAAATTATATGACTAAACTGGTCATAGCAGATAAAGGTTTGGTGATTCATGACTATCGCCAAACCATATTTGAGACACTCATTAAAAGTCTTCATATTTTATGTTTTCTGATAAATATGTGTGGTATATCAGTTGTACTTATAAAAATAAGATATTTTCCAACTAAAAAAATCCACTTTGTAAAGTAAATTGGAACTTGCTCGATTTTTTACGTTTTGCCATAATAATTCTTTTTACATTTATCAGCTATGTGTACACTTGATTTAAGTGAATAAATTAACACTCCCGTATAAGCATCTTCTCGATATTGAGTTTGGTCCTTGCTTGCAGATAATCATTCCAAATTAACTCATATGATAACATTACTTAGTTAATAAAAAATTATCATTACTATCAGTCGTTCAAGAACTTAAAAGCACAATCTCAAAATTGGACAACCGCGTAAAAACATTGGAAGGACAATCAGGCCAAGCACCAAAGAGTTCAGCTCCAGCTCCAGTAGCTCCAGCCAAACCAGCTAAGAAAGAAGAAGAAGAAGATGAAGATGTAGATCTGTTTGGCTCAGACTCTGAGGTAACCAATTCACGGCATACGCGTAATCTCAAAACTGTTACGATAAAGTTAAGAGTTGTAAAATAAGTTTGTTTCCAAGGAAGTTATCATGATTTCTTGATAGTTAATATTTCAAAGTTGACACCAGATATTCCCATATGTGTAAATATTACTTGATTATCCGTTATCGCATAATTTAATTCACAATTGTCATAAATTATGTAGATCAATCAATTTATTACTCTAAATCATAAGCCTTAGTTGACAGTACAGTTAAGGTATATTAATTATATTTTGTTTAGATCAGTAGAAATTAGTTTATTTTTCGTTAGTTCCCTTTAAAATTTTTGTTTCTTAGTTTTCATTTAATTACGCATTTAAAAAATATAATAGGGCGAAGATGCGGAAGCAGCAAAGATCAGGGAAGAAAGACTAGCGGCTTATGCAGCCAAAAAATCGAAGAGTAAGTTCATTTTCACCAAAAAGTTAATAAAATGGTACGAAAAAATCAAATTAATATTATTTTTAATTATTCAGAACCCGCACTTATTGCTAAGTCTAACATCATTTTGGATATCAAGCCATGGGATGATGAAACCGACATGAAAGCTATGGAAGCAGAAGTACGAAAAATTAAAGCAGATGGTCTTCTGTGGGGAGCAGGTAATTAATTTCTGCATACAAGTTGAATCATGAGAGTCGATGTTTATAAAACATTTATTCTTTCAGCTAAATTGGCGCCGGTAGCATATAATATCCAAAAGCTGCAGATCTCTTGTGTCGTAGAGGACGATAAAGTTTCTATAGATTGGTTGACTGAGCAAATTCAAGAAATAGATTTTTACGTCCAAAGTGTCGATATTGCCGCTTTCAATAAAATCTAAAGAATGTTTGTTTAACTCAATTTTAAAAATACAACTAAAAATAAGTCTTGTTCAAAATGGACAATGGATGGATATTGTGCCATTATTTTGTTGTTTCATTCCACTAGCAATACCAAAACTACTGCAAATATATTATTTACATGACTTTTACAAATATTTTTAAAAAATAAGAACCTATTTGTTGGAAAACGTGTATGGCATGCTGTGTATTAACTATATAGGGTATAGTTGATGCATCTCAATACTTTTCTATTTCTTGAATATTGTTTACTGTTTATTGTATGTATGAGTTTCAAAAGCGTTTTAAATTTTAACATCATATGTCATTATCCATGCACAAATTATTTCAAGCTCATTTGATTCAAATGATTTGTTGCTTTATGAAAAAAGCTTTAAAGTTTGTATGTATAGTTTGCTATCAAAAAGAAAATAAAAAACAATTTCATTGGCAGAAACTAAGAGTTTATTTTCTTGAAAACCTTATTTAAAAATTCTCAATTTATGGTAGTTGTAATTATAACAATGTAAAATATATTTTAATTTCGTTAATGCTTATTTTAGGAAATGATTTACATTTCAGCTGTCTATGTCATTTATACATATACATGTAATATAAAAATATGTGGCGTATATAAATTTGAAGTTACTCTTTGTTCTAAATAAAACTATTAGTAATTTTATTCAGCTGTTTATACGTAAGGTTGTTTATTTCCGACCAAATGACCAAATTCTATACCGTATCCATTTACAAAGGCGAGCAAGCGAGTTAAACTCGAACTGAATGTGATCACGCTAAAATGGCTCCTCATTGTTCAATCAAAATTCGATTCAAGTCCGATTTTGTGTTAGAGAGAAATCGAGTATACCAAAATAATCAAAACAAATGGGAAGTTAACCTAATGCAAACAAAAATTATATTAACACTGTAGTGAATATATCAATAATTTTTAAATTATCAATAGTGTAGACAGTGGTATAGATACTCATTTATAAATTGCATAAAATATTCAAACACATAGTAACTAGCACCTTTTTGTTTTTTGTTGCGCGCTATAATATTAAAATTAATATTAAAATTAGCTATTCAATCATTTAATTTGAGTGGACGTAGTGAACAAACCTTGTGTGGAGCGGTAGATTTCAGTAGTAATGGGCAATTATCACAAATGTAATCGATCGAACACAATCGATTACCAAACTCTATTCCAATCGATTAATCAGCTAAAATAATCAAAAACAATCGGATAATCGATTAATCGGTGGAAACATTGAAATAATTATAATTTATCCAGTGTTTATTAAATAACGAAATTTATCGAATCCAACTATTATTATTTACAAAGTTCTACTATACAATAATGAAATTGATCATGAACCCAATTAATTACAATAAATTTTTTCATGGAACTTTTATTTTTTGAGTTTAAGTAAAATGAAAAAGACTAGGTGCAGAACGTAAGTGACATACACAAATTGATAATCCCAATATGATCATTTACAACACGTGATAAGCTCAATCACAGGTTTTTGCATAATTTCCATCGAGATCTATCTTTGTCTTTTTGTTTTTCAGTTTTGTTAGTGAATATAGTCTTATCCAGATATTTTAATATTTTCATTGTTTCCAGTGATTTAATCTTCATCCTAGACGTTGAAAAAATGCATTAGTAAAATAAAACTCATTGAAGCTTGATGTATATTAAATTCAGTTAAATTATATTCAGAATACCATAATAAAATAAATATTTTTTTACTTACTACTTCTTAAAATAGAAATGATCAAATAATTTATTATATTAAAAATAAAATCAAAATTATAATCACACATAATTAATTGAATAATTAATTGAATATCTTGGATTTTTCAATGTCACCGGGGTGGGTTGGGATTTAATTGACTAGTCTTCCATAACTAAAAAATTCAAAATAATTTTAGTCGCGCACGCGTAATTTGATTTCGATTTCGATTACGAGTTAAAAATGAATCGAGCTACGATTAATCGGTGGCTCAAATAATCGACTCGATAATCGATTATGTACGAAAATAATCGGACGATTATTAAACATCGATTAAAATCGCCCATCACTAGTCTCCATGCGTAAAACAGAACAGAAGAACATTGAACACCGTACAGAACGTATTTACCAATAGTGCGCGGCATAGGGTTATTATATATATAGTTGATTTTGGCATCGTCAATAGTGACAATACTCAGTGGCATCAGCTCAAAAGGGATTGTTACAAATAGTTATATATTTATATCAACACGTTTTGGAAATACATTTATTTTTCGTTTAGAAAGTTAAACAAAACCCACGGTCAAGATGGCGATGGCAATGTTGCAGCGGCGTGCAAACGTAAGTAATTCTTATAAAAATGAAATAAATAGTTGAAATAACCTCAATATGTACACACCAATTATTTTATTTTCTCATTTAATTTACATTTCATTGAGTAAACTACAGGAGTATACATTATTATAATCATTTATCTATTTATTTATTCAAAATGTTCAGTTATATATTATTAATCATACTAGTAGGATTTAAGCACTAGTAGTTATCCAACTGCTAGTGATTGTGTGTTTTTTACCTTTAATAAATAAGAATCGAGGTAATAAATGCTTTATTAATTAAAACATACGGCTTCCTACAGTGAGTAGAATTAAAAATAATATTGTATTAAAATGATACAATATTATTATTATGGATTTCCATTTTCTTTTTTAATTTTAATTGATTTGAACATATTTTGCATTAATTTAAATTAAAAAGTCACTTTAAGATGACCAGCTGCTTGTATCTATACCTTATTAAGAATATTGTTGCATTGTAATTTCATAACCAAATGTTTTAGTTGTATATTTTTGATTAAAAATGTTTAAAAATTTGTCTTATTACAGGTAAGGTTGCCACCAGAAGTTAATAGAATCTTATATGTAAGAAATTTACCTTATAAAATCACAGCTGAAGAAATGTACGATATATTTGGGAAATATGGTGCCATAAGACAGATTAGAGTGTAAGTATTTATTAATGGAGAGATTCAATCGTTTTCAATGAAGTAAATCGTTTTCAATATAAATAATTAACCTTTATATTTTTTCTTTTAGTGGTAACACAGCTGAAACAAGAGGTACAGCATTTGTTGTTTATGAAGATATTTTTGATGCAAAGAATGCTTGTGATCATCTTAGTGGTTTTAATGTGTGTAACAGATACTTGGTAGTACTTTACTATCAAAGCAACAAAGCATTTAAGAGGGTTGATGTGGACAAGAAACTTGATGAAATAGAAAAAATCAAAACAAAATACAACTTAAATGAGGACAAGAAGTGAAGGAAATATATTGTATTTTCTAAACTCCTTTATTTACAATGTTAAAATACAAATTCACTTGAATATATATTTATTACAACATTCAGTAAATTAGATTTGACTAATTATAATAAATACAGTATATATATATATATATATATGTATGTATATATATATATATATATATTTGTTTCACTTCGGTATACAAATTATACAATGCATTTAGTTAAAACAAGGAAGATTTTTTCAACACAACTTTCAATGTATAATTCTATTTTCAATGTAAATACATTCAAAATTATTCTAGGATAGTACTTACTTATATTTTAAGCTAAATAAAGACTTGAAAATGTAAATATAATTTTTTTCATAAAAGCTATTACAATTTATGTTTACACCTAGTAAAAATTACCAAATGTTTAAGCAAAACAAATGGTTTCTTCGAATCATTTTTCCTTCCTCACTTATAAGCTTAATCAATACTTATGAATTTGCTAATATAGACAATTTTTTCTAGTTTTCATTTATTTCATAAACACTTTTATTTCTATTAACTATAAAAACTTGTAAAATAAATTAATTATGGAAGAACCAAACCCCAAAACTATTTGCAAATAGCTATTCGATGAAAAATGAGTGAAAATCTATATAAATAACACCTACTTGAAAGTTCAAAACATGTAAAAACAAAATTTTTCATATTACTTTTCACATTTTCAAAATTGATTGTATTTACATCAATGTTAAAATATATTCTATTGCCTAATATAATACAATTATGTAAGATAAAATAAATTCAAATAATAAATTTTCTTTACAAATCTTGTGAAATAAAAAAATCTTATTTTTTGTTTGGTGAACCACGCTGCGTCAAACCTTCGAATCGTTTGAATGTGTAATTAATAAATACCCAATCTTTATAGATTATTTCTCCGTCTTGTGATGCAGGCGCTGAAGTTATCTCGAGTTTGACATCGGGAAACTCATCAAAGTTTGAGGTATCGTCAATTGACTTTACTTCTACTGGAATGGCTGCTGGTCTTTCCCTTATATGATCCCAGTCAACTCCACGGAAAAAAGGAGCAAGTTTAATCTCTTCAATACCGCGTTGGGAGCCCAAGCGTTTATCAGCTTCCATACAAAACTTGGTGATAGTATCCTTAGCCTCTTCACTAATTGGTACTTCAGGTGGAAAAACAAGAGTTTCTCTCCAATTCATGACTTTTTTGTATGTTTCTTGTGGATTCTCGCTACAAAACGGTGGATAGCCTATCAGCATCTCATACATAATGACACCTAAAGACCAAAAGTCACAAGCTGGCCCATAACCAGTTTGAAGAAAAACTTCTGGGGCAATATAATCTGGAGTGCCAACTGTACTATATGCTAAGGCTCTTCTATTTCTTTTCCAACTCTCAGCCCTTCTTTTGCTGTCTATTGCGCTGTTACTTCCACCACTGCATGAAGCCATAAAATCGGATGGCTTTGCTTGGCTAAGGTCACGGTAAAAATCAGTTCTGTGAGATTTCTTTAATCCTGTACATAATCCAAAGTCAGACAGTTTAATATGGCCTCGAGCATCTAATAACAGATTGTCTGGTTTTATGTCTCTATGAATGAATCCAAGCTTATGTATAGAATCGATAGCTAAAGCAGTTTCAGATATGTAAAATTGAGTGCAATCTTCTGACAAAGTATCTTTTTTCATAAGAAGAGTCATCATGTCTCCTCCAGGAAGAAATTCCATTATTAAATATAAGTTTATTGGATCTTGAAAACTATAGTACATTTTCACCACCCACTGATGATCAGCTTCTACAAGAATATCTCTCTCAGCTCTAACATGAGCTACTTGCTCTTTTTCAAGCATATCAGCTTTTCGGAGGATTTTCATTGCATACACATGGCCAGTATCCTTTTTCTGAACTAATCTGACTTCTCCAAATGCTCCTCTACCTATCACTTTTAAGGGCTCGAAATCTTCAACCCCAAGTCTAGAGCGTTTTAATCTAAGAAATTCAGTTTCTTTTTGTGCATGTTGTATGCGCTTTTCTTGTCGTTGTTGCTCTGAGAGGGCCTCATCTTTCAATGACTCTTCTAATTTTGCAAGTCTTTGTTTTCTTTCTATATGCTGAGCAATGAGATTGCTATAATAATTTTCTAAGGTTACTTTTGCCTTAGTAGCTTTGTCAAAAGTATGACCACTAAATCTAATGGTGTTATCGGATGCTGACATCTCTAATATATTTTCAAAATTAGAATGTATGAAATTGGAATTGGAATGTAGAGAGGAAGGTCCTTCATCATCAGAAGCTCGACTTGATGCATTACAGTGTTGGCGGTTATCACTGTTTGTCATATCGTCACACATTTTGTCAATAGAAAATAATCTTCAAGCTATATATTTTTTTTTCTCAGCAAAATGATATCCTCCATACAATCAATACAGAATCCACGTCACATTTACAAAACGCTTTAGAAACAGCAACAAGTTTCACAAAATAGCTTGTCAGACCTGTAAAAACAATAATCACAATGCAAAGACATCAAATGTATAAAGAATACGATTTTTTTAACCTATCACCGCTCAACCAGGAAATGGCATACTCTAGTAATATAATGAATTGTGGTGGGTATTTTAATGTGAAATACACATTTTAATAAATGCAAAAAGTTTGTACATTAAATGTGGAACAAAAGGCTAAGAAATAGTTTGTAAAATGAAAATCAATTTTTTATGTAATAATCCGCATTAGGTCGCATTCTTTGATTGGGCGTCAGGAGATTAATGAAATCTAGCACAAATTACTGATGGCTCAATTGTACCTGGGTAGCGTTTGTCAAAAACAGTCTGGACAACTTGCAATCGTAATCCAGCGGAATAAAATAGTTGGCTTGTCTCATCATAGATAAGATGCCTCGGTAGTAGTAAACGGTGTCAAATGTCGTACGAATGTGATTGCAACGAGAAGGACCGTCGCGTTGGCAAAATGTTGGCCGATGTGCTGGAAGGACTAACTCAACAGCTACTAGAACTATTGCCACGGCAGTTACTCGACGAGCTCCTCTACGATGTCGATCCGGAAAAGTTGCTGTACACTGTCCTTGCCCTCGTCTCCTTCATCTTTGTGTTCGTTCGACTCTTTCGAGGTTAGGACGTCGTGTCGCGGCTACGGCTCAAGTTAATTTACTTTGTATAAATAATACACCACACATGCTCAGGTCACGCGCTTATGTGCGTGCAGCGACACAAACTGTAATGTCTGTGTAATGACTAACGCGGCTGCTGCTAGTGTGTACTCGCTCTTTATCCTCGTATTTGTGTGAATATATATAAAGCTTCGTTCCAGCTCTGATTATCCAACACCTAGATATCGGAGTGATTCGCTCTCTCGACTGTTGGTGTCGTTGCCGTCCACGACGCGAGTGCTAAATTTACACCAACTTGTGGTGATGGTTGCAAAGGAAAGGTCAACCGCAAAAGAAAGGATGCTATGCATGCATGCACACGTGCAAATTTTCTGGTATTCCCGTATGTAAAAAAATATTTAATCATGCTAAGATCTGCTCCAATATTATTTTATATTCATTTATCAAAAAAATTACATATCAACCGATAGAAGCTAAAGATAGATTGGAGCTTGCAAGCTATTTAAGTACACATTTTTGTATACTTATTTTGTATGGGCGGGATGACATGGACAAAAGATTATAGTTCAACTAAATTTTTCAATAATTATTATTGTTGAGAAAACATTCAAATTCATTAACGATTTAAAAAAGTTTCCTAAGTAAAATAAGTGATTATATTCTGAGTCATTGTAACAATTGCGAACATTGTCAAATCGGTCGAAGCTGGCCAAAAATAGACGTGACCTCGCTAAAAAAAAGAGCAACAAACGAACGAGGCGAGAGCGAGAGCATGCAAATGAAAGTGAAGCAGTGGCGGCGGCGGTGGTGGTGCGTAAGTGTGCGTGCGCGTAGTGGTAAGGAAGTGGGGAGGGAGTGCGTGTGACGCCGCACCGCCTCGGTATTGTTATTGTTGTTGTTGTGACGGCCAGGCCTTCGCGAGACACCGGCTTCAACGCCATCCTCGACGAGGTGGGTGTCGTCAACTTCCTGTTATATATTTATACTTTCTCAATTTTCTTCTTTTCTTTCTCATCTGTATTTCACTTATGTCTTAGCCGGTAAATGCGACTGCGTGTGTGTGTGCGAGCTTGTAGTTCAGCGACATGCAAATGCGTGCCTTAAGAATTCGCGAATGCTACCCCTTTTTTGAGGTTACATTTTTGCGAGTATTTTGGATTTTTCGCAAGAAGCTTGATATTCTTAAGTATTTAATCATCGGATCAACATGAGCGAGGTTTGTTTCAAAGGGCTTTTAGTACACTTGCTGTACTGAGCTTTCATATTGTATTGATTTTTTTCTACGTTTCATGGGGAGGGATATTTGACGATATAGGATAGACTTGATGCGTGGAAGCATGGGCAGTTGGAGCATTTTATTTCTATCAATGTATTTCTTATATTTCGCAAATACATGTTTTTTGCGAGATTTTATTTAAAAATTATAGTTGCGAGTTGATGCACTGACACATATATATTATTTTTATTTATGATATAAAGAATTAAACTTAATAAAATAGTTGCTTGAAAAACAGAAATCTATAATTTTATTTTATTTCGCCCTTATATATAACGATTATTCAAACTTTATTATGCAAGTAATATTGTAAAATAAATAATATCTAAATTACAAGCTAAGATGGAAAATGATAAATTAATGACGCTGTGTCTAAATGATAATGTGATGATTATTGTACTATATATTTATTTATAAATGTTAACAGCAATCTTACAAAAATATCGGACTATATTATTTATTTAATTAAATAATTGTTCACATTTCACGTAAGTTTTATATGCCAAGAATATTTCATCCCCGTTTGCTTTGTAGTAAAGACAAATAAATCGAGAAAAGGCCAAAAATAAAATTATATTATCTTATCACTGTACACTTTAACATGCAAGTTGATAATACGCATAATATTACTTGATGAAACGCAAGATGCTGCAACGTATTTTGTCTTATCTTGTAGTTTAGATACGGATTAAAATGTTGTGATAAAGCTCATCCGCCTCAAGTATCTGCTTATTTTTGAATTTTACTCTAAATTTTACAAATGTTACATTGATTTCAATAAAATAAGTTTGTACGTTTTAATTGAATCCATTTTTAGACCTCGTTTTTTGTATCAATTACAGAAACTTTTAAATAAATGACGTAATATTTTGAAAAAATAAAAATATTGATTAAGATATTTACAACATTTTGATTTATCGTTTCTGATAACGAGATATTAAACAATATTTCATACATATGTATTTTCTATTTTAAACACAATGCTTCTTTCTATTAAACTAAAATAAACTAATAAGATCAACATGATTTGTGTTAGTAAACAATGTTCTCATTATTTCAGATCATGAATAGTCGTCATTCGCATCACGAACAATGGGGTAAGTTCAAAGGTCGTTTATTGAAAAAACTGTCATTTTAAATTAATAACATTTTTTCTGTTAAAGTAAAAAAATATTCGGTAAAAATTTATTTCCAGCTCTTGCTGTATTCTTAGTTTAGCTCGAAATAAAAATTGATCGCATTATCTTATACTTGGCACTACATTAGCATCTTACACGAAACAAAATGTCATATAGAATAGAAACCGTCGTCAAAAAACAATTCTTTCAGCGAGGAAATGTGATATGTAAAAGGCCTGCTCATTTGGTATTCGTATCGTAATATAGAACAGCTGCAGAAAATACAAAATGCATGTCGTCGAGAGTTTTCGAATTACGATTCTAATGAATAAGTAATAGATTCGGCAGTTCCAGATTTCTCTACCACATCAATTCAATATTACGTAAAACGACATGTGCTAACTTTTGTTTGCAACATTAGCCTTTTTAACAAACACTAAGCGAATTTAGAATAAAATGTTTTTCACAGTTAGTGAAATAATTATTGAATTTAGGGGTAAAAATTAAAAAAAAAAGTTGTTTCTCACGTTCAATTTGTGACGTGATAATTTTTGCCGAAAATTGATTTGAAGAGAAAAATTATGGAATTCATACAAAACAATCGGTTCAACTTTCATTTTTAAAAACCTAGAAAAAAGCTGTACCAAATCGTATATTGAAAAAAAAACACTAAAGTTGATTCAAATACGTAGCTATAAGTCGACGTGGACGTTGTACAATAATTTTCCTACCGTGGAGGTGAAGGTTGTCAAAATATCTTTCAACTTTGAACGCTAGATCATCATTCTTGAAATAAATATAGCAATAGCCAACATTTCTACAGGGCAAAGGTAAAAGTTGACTAACAGCAATCGGCTGGTACTTGTCGAAGAGATGCAGTAGGTAAGCTTCGTTCAACCGTAGGTCGACATTGCCGACGATAACTTCCGATGCCTTAGCGTACACGATCTCCTTTGTAATTGAGTCTTCTTTTTTTTCTTCTTCTTCGTGCGTCGTGCTGCAGACAGATACTTTACCGTCCTCGGCTATTTCGATACTCTCGGAGTCTTCGTCCTCCTGCGACGTGACAAATTGTTCGTGTTCGTTGTTAATTGTCGCAGCAATCGTCTCAACACTCTCGACTTGATCAGTTTCGTGGGTGTTGTCGTTGAAGGACTCTAGATAATTTTTCACATTCAACCACGTGTAATCCAATGACTTTTCATCTTCAGTCAATTCATTCGTTTCACAATGATCTCCCGCGCCATTGCCATTAACAAATTTCTTTGTCACCTCATCGTCATCGACGTCGCTATTATGCTTTCCGTTACAAGCTGAGCTTTCATGACGTTGCCCGTTTTTTCTATTGTCAGCGTATTTTTCTCTTGCATAATTATGATCATTAAATTGTCTATTTGCTGAACGCCAACGGTTCCTTATATGCTGTCCTGCATCGTTGGCAGATCCTCCATTCGGCCAGCGATGGCTGTTATTATTATAGCCGCCATTGATGTAGCTGCGTCTTTTCTTGCGGTATACTTTCAATTGAATATCCGGATGGTCCTCCAGTCCATCGACTGCTCGTTTTGCTTCCTCGTAAGTTTCATAGGTGACAAAGTGGATGCCACATTGATTGCCAGCTTTCCTTATGCTTAAATACTGCCCGAACTCTGCAAATATGTAACAAATGTCTTCCGTCTCGAGTCCATTGACGTTGGAGAATAAAACGGTGTAGCATCCGTAACGATCTTCGCTTATTCGTTCATCGTGTCTTCCCAAATTTTCTGGAACTATGTATGGTTTGATTTTCACGATGTTTAATTATCGGCAAGATACTTTTTTCTCCGAGTTACATTGAAATTATACACTTACCACCCATCGTGAACTGAAATTTGTTCCAAAAACTACGATTTAGTTTTTTGATAAAAAAAAAAGGTGACTGGAGCAATCTAAGCACGAGTGGAACTGAACAAGAGACGAGCAAGAATCAAACTGACCGAAAAAAGTCCTTGTCACTTGTTTATGTTTTTAAATGTAAGTCTGAGAGGGGAAAAATGTAATTATATTGCATTCTTTGATTTAATAAAACTCGCGAGTTATAAAGATTAAATAGTATTGAATTTGATTCATGTGTAATTAAATTTTACATTGCTTTCAAATGAAATGTTCATTTTCAATGGGTATTTGTTGCTTATGCGTTCGTTACTTTTCTAATCCTTAAAAAAAATCGAAATTTAATTTAATTTTACAAATTTTTCAGTTGGAAATCACCTGAAAAAGAATGTAACAATGTCCATTTAAACATCAAAAAGATGAAGCACATTAATTAAAATTCAAAGCAAACAAGCGACTAATCTGCAATGCGGACAAGGTCGTCACATAGAGCTATACGCGCAAATATTTTTGCGATATAAGTCTTTCTGCGTATATACGACTCAAACATACGAATTGCGCGACGTACGAGCGATCATCGTGAGGCGTCGCCAGCAGCTAATGGAGGAGAATAGTCGCTGCCCTCGTTTCGCTGCTGCTGTGTATCAAATGAAAAAAGAGGGAGAGAGAGAGAATACGTATATACTGTAGCGATGAAGACAAATGATTGCTACGACAATAAGCACCTAGTAGTCTGATCATGTGAGCGTTTTTTTATCAATTGCTTTCTTTTACTTATTAATAGACTTATTTTTTATATCGTTTATGTATATGATAATTAATTTGTTATGATGACTTACGTAAGGATAAAAGTGCTGAAAATGACTTTCACAATGAAGTAGAAAGAAATCGTTATATTTTTCAAATGTTTCACTACACGAAAATTGCACGAATTATTTTATATTTTATCACTGAACACGCAAGATATAGAAATGACCTCTCATAGGTTAACAAAATAAATTGCTTTGAATAATACATCGATAAACGAAGAGTTTTCGTTTACGTAAGATACTCGTCTTCACAAAAAACACTCGAGTTTTAATTATCAAACGGCCGACAATGAAATAAAAATTAAACATCTTGAAAATATTCATATCGATTGCGTGGTCTTTTTGTACGCATGCCTAGCCAATGGGAATCCGCTTTGTCGAAATAGAATTATTCTGAGTAATTGTAAGCCGGTCAATGGCCCAGTGCATTCACGCAGATGCAGCGACTCGTTTTCTTTCCGCAAACAAAATTCTCGCCGGGCCGCTGCTCGTATACAGCCCCTGAACTGTGCACAATCCCCGCAAATGAAATCTGGCGTTTCTCGCGCGCTATTCCTCCTTTTTTACAACAAGCTCGCGATATATACACGGCGACACCCCTTTTTCTTTACACTTCGCTGGCCCACGACGACGGCAGACTAGAAAAAAATAAAGCGAGAAAGAGAGAGAGAGCACTACTTTGAGTGAACGCGTGTGAACGTATAGTTCAGTGGTACGCGACAGCGGCAGTAGAACTGGCGAGAGTAGTATATATATATATACATATATATACATCTCGCCGACTTAGTTTTCGCTTTCATATTCAAATTTCAAAAGCCCTGGAGACAATTTTTTTCTTTTTTTCTAAAATTTCGCCTCTAGTTTTATTTGTTAGCTTTTGTTTATTTTCGAGTGCGTCGAACTTAGTACTTACATAAAGACGTTTGTGTATTAATCGTTAAACGACAAAAGTAAACGTATTGGTTTTCACGTAGTGCTCGTATTAATTGATAAAAACAAATGATTTAGCAGACATCGCGATATGCACGTGACACTCTTGAATCTACGGATGAGTTAAAAGCTTTCAGCACTTTGGTGTAAATGAAGGGTAATCGAGCAAGGCCGAAAGCTATTGGAAAGAACGGGGAAAACAAGCTGAGCGCACTCATAAAATATTAAGATCTTCGTCGTAGCAAGAATATTGAAAAAAGGAAAGAGAAGCTGATCCTACAAAAGAAATTAAGACATGTATTTTCTAGAACAAATTGTTTTATAAAATACATAAGTATCATAAAGCAAAGTAATTTGCAACCTCAATTTAAAGAGGTAATTTGATAATTTAATGTCACTGTACATGTAATTATTCTAATGTCGGTCGCTATATTGAAAAAGTTTAAATAATACATTATTTGAAATAATCGAGGTGAGTAATTAAATGATTGAATAAACGGCTATTAATAATTCAATCAATGTGGATAGATTAAAGAATTAAATATTTTTATACTTTTCTTTTTCTCTTTTATTTTATATAATTTTATAAATTTCAATACGATTTTGAATGTATTGACTCAAGATAAAATTAGCTGGTTAAATAGATGTATCAATTGAATATTGTTCGCTCATGCAAAATTCTATCAACATCAATAAAGCGTAATTTATAAATTTTCGGCAAGCGACAAGTTCACAATTAATTCAACAGCAAAGCGTATAAAACTCTATTAATCGCAATCGAATACCGAAAATACATATATACTGCATAAAGTTTCACGAGGAAGCTTATAACGTAACATATGTATCTGAAGAAGCTATTTAGAGTGATAAGCGTACTTGTAGTATGGTTGTAACGTGCAGCATCCACACTGCGGTCAGAGTGCAATGTAACGTGCACTAAAGTTAGAGAGTGAGAGGTAGATTGGGTGTAACGGAAGTGGTCGACGCCATGGAAGTAGATGACCTCGGGCCCCTCTGCCTCTTTGGCCACGTAAAATAGGGATGGTGAATGTTGCATACATCCCGGACGGAGGTCAGTGACCAACCTAGCCCCCAGCCCCCAGCCCCCAGCCCCCCAGTAGTAACAAACACAGCGAAGCAGCAGCAACGCGCGTCTATCATAAGCAATGGGGGAGAGAAAGAGTCTCGGGGTTAAAAGTCTCACCCCTCGCCTACTTAATTTTACTCTCTCATCTCTGCTTCGACGCTGATGTCGTTCCTCAATTCGGACTCCGCTCATGTCTACCCATACATGCTACTTCTCTCTTTCTGGCTGGTTAATGTCAATTTTCTTTACTCCTGTCACTCAAGTTGCGTATGTCGAGCTATCCCGAGTCTCGTGCAACTTTAAAAAACAAAAAATAAATAAATAAAAACAACTAGCAGCGTACGTTTTGCTAAATTCGATGTGTTGCACATTTGAAACTGCAGATTTGAACGAAGCTCCGCGAATACCATGAAAACATTCAATGTAAGCTTGCTAAAAGAAGTGAAAGAGTTTGATGTTTTCCTAAGGCTTATTTATGGTCTTAAACATCACAGCATCATCTCTTCTTTTCTCATTTAGTTTCTGTTTAGCCGGATGCTCTGGCTTCTCCGGCCGCTTCCCCTGCCGTCTTCTTCTATTTCTTTTTCCTACCTTTTGAACTTCCGCCCTTTTCGCTTTTATCTATCTTGCGCACTCTCTTCTCTCGCTCTTTACCTCGTGCTGTTGCTTTTTCCCTTGTTTACGTTTGGGCTCTCGATTTTTTTCTTTGCAAGAATGAATATTATTTACTGTATGATAATAAATCTGTGCGCGCTGCAAAAGTCTTGGGAAAAACCATTGACAACGAAAAGTATAATTTAACAGATTTCCATGAGCAATGTCGATTCGATGTTGATTTGCCGAAGCTTCACAGACATTAAAAATAGTAATTGGCCGAGTGAAGCGAACAAAAGTGAAGGCAGCCTAGCAAATTGGCAGTGCTGAAACCTTGAAATTACATCGGGGAAGAAAGGAAGATCCGACGTGCACGAGAAGGGTTGTAAGAAGCAACTCGCTGCTAAAACATCGCTAAACACAAGTGTTTTCAAACCGTAATTTCTTGAAGAATGCCGTTACGACAGTTAAACTCATTGTTTCGGTCGGCAGACAACATCGTCCAAAAATTAGGCAGTACATCTTTTCATCGCGCACCCTTTCCGCGCGGAGACAATAGCCTGCGCAAGTTATATCGCGCCCGCACGGCAAAACCGTGCAATTTCGTTGGCGTGTATATAGCGCGCAAGAAAGAAACGCTAAGCTCCCGGGGCATCCCTTTCATTATATTGATCGAGCGAGCTGATTAGAGTGTGCATGCTGTCGATGTTGCGTGCGGGTGCATCGCAGCTGTCGCCCGAAACTCGCCAATGCTCCTGCTCTCTTTTTTTTTCTGTTTCCCCTCTTCCTTTTCAGATATCTCTGCTGCAGCTTGCGTCAAACCTGCAGGCTAACATCGCCTATTGATTGACGCGCAGATATTTGTTTTCCTTATGATTCGCCTTGATTTGCTGGTCTTAATTGACATGGCCTACTGAGCTTCTTTTTTCCTCGTCAGTGGAAATTTTTCACGTGACTTTCAAGTTTCGCTTGTATTGCCGCACCTGCCAACTTTTTTAGATTAAGTACAGGACCAAAGGTTGTTGCGATGCTGCTAAAAATATTTCTTACAGATTTAGATCGGTACAAGAAAGTGACCGTAACCAAATTATCATCAATTTATTGCTCTTGCTTCAATAATATTTCCTGTATCACGAAAAAGATATTATTTTTACGTAAATATTCATTTTCATTCAAAACATTCAAATATTCTAAAAGAAGTACAAAAAATGTATCAATACTATTACTGTACTTTAATATTTTGTCTACAATAAAGTAGCTAACATTAACAAGTATATTTTAAAGATATGTGTGAATGACAGGTTCATGTCTATGTAAATTGATAATGAGTAGTTAAGATATAGACCAATCTTTTTGAGTGATGCAGCTTAAGCAGGAGTATAATTATCGCTCTTTACGATAGAATTACTGGGAAATTACATTTCATTATACTAATATCTGTATAATCTACATATTGATTAATTTATAGATTTGGATTAAAATGATCGAAGTGAATGAAACACTTAAAAGGAATTCTTAATATCATTCACGGATAAATGTTTGTGAGTGACATCTGTTAAAAAATTGCGTAAGTGTATAATAATGAACGGTGAAGAAACAAATTCACAAACAAATCATAAGGTATCAAAATAAGTCGATGACAATTTTTGTTTCTCGCGGTGCATAAGAGTGCGAATTGAAAGCGATTAAAGTGACAATGCACGCTCGGTTGCGCTCGTAATCCGCGTGACTCTCGCACGTGGCGATAAAAGCGACCCCAATTTCCAAAGGATCTTGGAATTTTCCAATGGTAATACTGCATCACGCAGAGTCCAAGCAAGTCGAGGTCGTGCGGCTGCACACTAAATTTATGCGGCATAAATGCATAACACATAAAGCTAAAAGAGACACATTGCACTTTGACCCCCCCCCCCCCCCCCTATCTCATTCTCGCGTAAAAACTAATCAAAAGCATCTACAGATGCTCTTTGAGTTTGAAAAAAACTCAGACTTGTGTTCAATGCTAAAGTGAAAATCGTTAATGCTATCCAGAAAAGACAAATGTGTACGAAATAAAATTTTTTATCTAATCGTCGATCATTTTTCGTTGTTACTGTAAGTGCGTCGACTGTGATTTGTGACATATATAAGTTTGTTTCATACATCCTTTAAATATTAGACAAAATTGAAAATTTTTCTAAAAAAATAGTCAAAAACAAATCAAATTTAGGATGTATCGGATTTTACGATTGAACAATAAAAATGTCGTATTTATATCTAGTCGTTACGATCTTTTCATTGTTATTCACAATATTTAAAACACTACAGTTCTATACCGAATAAAAATTAAATCCAAGTAAGCGATATGATATTGTGCTACTGTAGAAGTTGATGGCTATGATATTCTAGCAGATAGGAAAAGATCGATTCTTTAAAACAACTTACGCGTAATTAAAAGAGAAATCTTTCAAATGAATTCGTTAATAATTCTCGAAATATTTTAACAGATATCGTAACACATAATTATTTTCCAAAAAAAAAATGTTATTAGAATGATACATAGAGTTTCTGGTCGTCTACTGCAGTTCCTATTCATTTTTTCACGTAAGCCGTATAAAAAGTTTTGAATACAGCATTCATTGAATGAAACTCAGCTTATCAGGATAAAATAGACCAAAAGCCCGAGGTTGGAAAGTAGAAATCTGTCGCCAAGCAGATACTTGACGTTTATTCATGCAGCGTCTATTCAAATGTACTGCTTTTTGTACTTTTATCTTGTCATTTTCCGCAAAATGTTTTTTTTGAAAGACGTACTCAAATGGAAAAAACTCCGGTTACTGCCCGAAGAGATGCTCAAATGTAAAGTAGTTTTATTGCTACTTATTTTTGCATTTCCGTGGTACACGTTGAAAAAATCAATTTCGCATGTATATTACTTGAAATAAATATCTGCAACATGTAGGTAATTTTTTATGGCAATGAAACTACTTGACAGCTATTTATCTGTGACTTGAGCTGACGATTTTTGTAAGTAGAATTAATTAAATTGATCGATAAAATTTCGTTAGCCACTTGAGATATATAGGTGTATGAAGTAGCTGAGAATGTAATTTGTCGGTTATTTAATCGCAATTTAGGCATTGAAATCATTGAAAATCCTGAGCTAATTAGATGTTCGTAGAATATCCTCTGTTAATGGAATAGTTAAGAGAATCGCAATGATTCAAAAGTAGAAAATTGTACCTGTAAAGCAATCCAAGAGCAGGAATCAAACATGAGAGTAACATAGCGAAAGAGCCGGTGTCACGTGTGGGAAGACGACAATGTACCAGCGACCTCGCGCCCGATATGCACTCACGACGCGCGCGCGTACCATTCCGTCTATAATAATTCTCGGCAAAGTGCAACGGACTAAACGGCTGCGACGACGAGGGAACCTCGTTCACGCGCCTTTTAAACGCCATTTGAATTTTCGTATAAGTATCGCTACCGTGTATTTGTTGACGTTACGCCAGCGTCGATACGCCAAACGATTGCTTAAATAGATCCTGCTCGCGTGGAATTTTTTTCTCATTCGCACTCTGGAGGATTTCCAAACTTTCTTTTTTTTACGTTGTAGACTTGGCTTTGTCGGCAAATTGTTGAATAAAAAAATCATCGTTTATCAATCATTGATTAACTTTTTTATGGTGAAGAATCGATCTACTATTATATGTTGTCCTCCAAACTACTCGACATTTTTATCGCGTTTCACAATGATTTTTTAATTAAATTTATTATTGAAAGCATCGGCTAAAGTACAATATTTATTTGATGCGATTTATCGGCGGAAGAAATATGAAAATTAAGATCGAACAAACATTGTTTGCGTATTTTTAAGGTTAATAAATATTGCACAAAGTCAAATAAAAATTAATGGATGTTTATTAAAATGGTTGAACGATTCATTCGAAAATTATTTTTGATGATTACAATCCTTTTGCCGGCTCATTAACTTTGCAGTACTGACATTTTGTTCGCCATGTTACTTGCTGGTTTTTAAAAAAATCGACTGGATCTGTCAATAATCATCGCGCTTCTTAAAATAACTCGCTTCAACTGAAAGTGGCACCTTCGAATAAATCTTAAAATATATAAGTTGCCGCGAAGACTAATTTTGTTGTTGTTATAGTTCGCGAAATTAAATGTAATTAAAGATGTCAAGTGGAGCTGACGCGATAAAAGGTATGTTTCGTAATTCTCGCGAGAACATAAAGTTCGAAAATTTACGATGCAGTCCCGTTTGTTTATAATGCCGGGTGCCTATACTAGTTGGCACTCGTCATTGAATACGTGCATTCACTTTTATATTACTCTTTAGCTGCCATTGGCATTAACAAGCATTCGCTAAAACGATGATGCAACCTCAGTAGTCGTATTTTACGCGCGATTCGATTTTAACTTTCAACCATGTGAAACGTATGAAAAGAGAGCCGAAATTTTCAAGTAATGAAAGCACGGCTGCGTGCCATAGACGCTTAGACTGCAACGGAAAGACCAAGTGCTAATGTAGGGATGCATTCGAAGCAAAGTGAAATTCAAGCGCGAAGACGAATGAAAATTAGAAGCTCGTTAGAGATTTTCCAAGACATTAAGCAAAGCAAAGCGCGAAACTATGGAATGAGGAAAAGACTCTTGCTCGAGAGCGTTGCCTAAGGAATACTAAAAGTCTGGGTTAGCAGTCGGTTCAACTATATATGGCTATCTACTCGTATTCCAGGCCCATGCGAACATTCTGGGGAGTGCGCCTATTTCCGTCCAAGCACCGCCACGCAGCAGCGACGCCCGAGACTATCTCTGAAACTTGAAAATTTTTTAGCTCTGCCTTTCAAAATACTTGGCACTGGTTTATGACTAGATGGCAATGTAGATGCGCGGAAAGTTTGATCGAAAAAATGAAAGTCTTCGTTTGGATTTGATGGGGATCTCCTGGCTCGTTTCCCGTAAATCATCATCGTGGATAATCACTCGCAGCCGTCGATCACTGAATTCCAACGAAACTAACTAATATAACAGCACCGAACTTGTAAAAGTTTCATGGAAAAGAGGAACTTATCTATTCTTGCATCTCGTCGTCGTGCGTACAACTCTCATCCAACATATATATTCTCGTCTCAATCGCGTTCTTCTTTCAAACAAACATCCAGTATAATTGCGTCTATCTCCTGTTTATTCCTTGACTGGCTGGTCGTCTATACACGCGCACAAGCAGCTTGGTATAAATGATCTCGGCCGGAGCGAGTGAAAGATCTGACCTACACGACGTCGTCGGGGACAGCCCTCATCGCCAAATATACAAGCACGGGCCCGCCGAGCTTTCGATTGACATTGACCGTAAAAATTGAAATGGCCCTGAAATATGATTGATGTCACATTTGTGTACAGCTTACTTTCATAAACGATGATTCGCTCGCGCGCGCCTGCCACATCCTCTCCTAACGCGTCTCGAAGATTGCTAGCTTCTTTCTTTATCCCCGTCTCTGTCCTTCTCTGCGTCTGCTCTGATTGCTTCTTTTTGGACGGCCAGCCATTGATTAAGCAATTCAAACTGACTTTTATTAGAATAATCTGGCCTGCAAGCTCATCGTATTTGACATACACACTTTTTCTGCTTTCAATGACGTTTTTCTTATTTCTATCAACTTCATTCGAAATACTGGTGTATTTCCGTGCAACCAATCAGTTGCTCACCATTAAATCTGCATCTGCAGTTGTTAAATTAAAATCGATTCATTCCTTTTATTTCTCCTCCTCCTATTATTTCCTCGTCGAAAGTTGGCACTTTGAGATGTTCCGTCTAGACATCGAATTGTGCGACAAGTTTTGAAAATTGAATGCTGATGTGACATGTGTTGGACGATAGATCGATTTGCCGTAACTGGTTACTGTATCCTACGAGTCTGAATATTTTATTCAACCTACCGTCACCGTTTTGCATATTTTTAAGTGATTCTCTAAAAAGCAATAAAACGCTTACATTTCAGTTGAATCGAGTTTCACCCTCAGTCGTAAGAATCGATTGAAACAAACAATGGACTTATCGATCTGACGAGAATAAGATTTTTTAATGCAAAATTTCAGAGATACTGCATATAGTTTCGGTCGAAAGACATTTAAACAAAAGAGAAGTCGTTCAAAAGTGAATGCCGTTCATAAGATTCATTTTATTTCAATGCCGAAAAGATTGATAGAGAACATAATCTTTTCTCTCTGAATATGGTTAGTATAATATCTTATATACACAATAACTGTTATCTAACAATAACAATAAATGTAACAATAAATATTATCAATAAAAATTATTGTTGTATATAGATATATAAGAAAAAAATGTTTGTATAATAATAATATAATAATAATAAATCTATGTCTTGTTCAATAAAAACTTGAAAAGATCGGCAGACCTTAGTCGATGAAACGTGGCAGAGAATTTTTTGCTTATTTCCCTTGCATTTAAAAAAACCCTGCCCTCGTCAGAATCGATTGTTCTTTTCAATCGACTTATTCAACGTTCACATTTCTTGGTTTTCTCTCCGCAATAACAATTGAATTGTTTGAGAGGCACATTTATTCACGCGTAGTTAATTTTCATGATTATTACATAACGAGGGAAAGATACAGTTCATTAATAAGCTTCTTATCCTGCCCATGCATCAGGAATTGAGTTTGCGCGGGGTCTAACGTGGATGCTGAGAAGCATTCGCATCTCTGGGAAATGCTCGTTGCTTCCATGATTGCTTCACTTGCGTTCCGTCGATGGTAAATGACGCTAAACAGGGGGATCGTCACATAACCTTTTTGTCACGACAACGTGGGATATATTAGATACGCTGTTTTTCTTTTGTACGTATGTGTACGAGATGCATCTTTGTCTGAGTTAATATAGATCGACGTTTTTTTTTCATCAGCACATTCGACACCGGTACCTCAATGGCATACGTAGGTTCATTGTGTCATCCGATAAGATGTGGTTTTTGAATAGGTCGTATCCATCGCTTTGTGGGTCTAATAATAATGAAATTCAAGAAATACATTCTTATAATAAATAATTTCGTTCAATTCACAATAGATCATCACATCGATATCTGGTTAAAAGCATTGCAATGCACAAAGCGCGCAGTATGTAACACGCTGTCTAAGCAGCATATGTAAGCTCGCGTTCCCTGAATAATCATCGTCGTTGTTACGAAACCCCATTGCTCGATGGCGCCAAATAAGCGTCGGCATAAGATCAGTCGTCGGCCAAAAAGAAAAAAAAAAAAAAAAGAAAACAGCGCAGAGAGAAAGATAGACGAGAGCGTTAGTTGGATCTGCTCGGTCGTTCCACATAGATGCGCCTTTAACCCTAGTAGTGTGCGCGCGCGTATGTCGCGAGCTGATAAACAGAATAATCAGATTCGCTGCGCTTGCGCTGTCTGCGATCGGAATTATTGCTGTTGATGCAAGTGGTTGACCTTAATTTCATTATTCCGTCGGAAAATGCGCTGTCGTTCGTTATTCTAATGCAAGTCGCGATGTTGTTCGATGAGTGCGTGTGTTATTTGAGGATGCGAAATGGAGCCGAGATGATATAGCCGTAATATTTCAGGCATAGGATTTTGATATTGAATGGGCTCTTGTATTTGAAGGAAAATAAAAAAGAAATCGAATTCGCAAACAGGTTTCGACGGCTAAATGTTCTCGAAGCCGCGCGACTGTGTATTTTCATTCATGAATCCGTGCGGATATCGGGCTAATTTGTTATTCAAATTTTTCTATTTGCCTTCCGTGAAGAGGACGTGGCGAGCAGCAGTCCAAAATATTATGTGCTAAAAATGCTGGATACCGAAGCATTGCCAATTAGCTTTATTCGTTACACGTCGACTTTTATCGCTAGATTATGTTAAATAAACGCGTCACTGCCAGGTTTAAAGACATAAGTTAAGTTTGATATTGGACGCGCGAGCTGCTGAAACCGGTCCTTCATTCCTTAACTCTACGGAGATTTCGATTTGTTCCCTAAGTGAAAAATCACTCGCCTTCAGTGTAGAAACGTTTCTCCCGTGCTTATACCGGTATGTAAAGTGTAGCGCCTCTGACGTTGGCGCAATAATTTATTCAAATTTCGATCGTAATGACTACGCGAGCGATCAGTTGAAGAAATTAAAGAGAAGTGCAGTGGCCCATGTGAACTACTACATGCGTTCTTAGAACGAAAAGCAGTCATCCAGTCATCCTTTTTCTGGGTGATAAAGATGCTCGAAAAAACAGTGCACTGATATTTCACGTGACAGATAGATAACAGCCTTATCAATATACGCGTTTACTATCGCACCAACTAGTTATGGGCGTGCTTTAATTCGTTCCTTTTACTCGAATGTTTATATACACAACTCGAGGATTTTTCGAGCGCGTAAATTGAAAATTGATTGCAGAGACTGCGGTTGCTTCCTGAGCTGTAACACGAACTAAATTCACTTGACTGACGTACCTTGAACCCGCAGCGAGCGCCGAAGCTCCGCTCCCACCAAGACACACGATTTGACTTTGTTGGTAGCGTGAGAGAAATCAGCTCGTCGGTTCGCTTCTTGCCGGCTATCAAAGGGCGACAGCCAGTCTCATCGTCAGGGGGATCCAATGAAGCTCGTGTCCATTTAAAGAGAGCACCGAAATTCAACAGTTGTGAGGGCAAATCACGCCATTAAGCGGCCAACAGATCTGCCCACAATAACCGTATCGTCATTTCCTAGTCGGCACGTACAAACAGAATGGCTGTAATTGGTTCAAGGGGTACCGCGCTACTGTGTGCGCCCGAAGCTCGTACAATTGTCGCTTCGTAACTACCCGAAAGAATTGTCAGCTCGTTTCATTCTATCGGCCGCTGATATACGTCAATTATAATTATTTCGTAATGATGTGAATCGCGTAAAGCACAGCATTACGTGCATTCGCAGAGCGCGCTAGGCGATTCCCGGCACCGTCAAAAAAAATCTTTCGATGCTCTTTCTACGAGTCTCTGCCGCTCAAGAGCTGAAGAGGTCAGATCAGAGGCGCGTCGATAACGCTCTTCCCGGGATAAAGATCTACGAGAAAATGACGCATCATCCCGAGACTCTCGAGCCAACATTATTAACTCGTTCCCAAAAGCCTCGCGGGCCGTGACGACAACCGAAATTGCCCGACAAAGGAAATACATGTCTCGCATAACGCTATCGGCAGCTGCGATCTTGAAACGAATAAAGAGAAAACATGGCCAAGACCATCATACGGCATTGGGCGTTGAACGATCGACGCATATACGTGCGCTCTCCGCAATAACATCCGAGTGGTGGCGCGCTCAATAAGTGCCGCGCGAGAGGGAAATTACGGCTGCGGACTTTCTCCTTGTGGCACATCTTTAGCGACTACTGCCACGCGGCCGAGATAAACTCGACCTTGGCAAATATCCTCTTGCCTTCGCGCGTCTCGAGGTCGAGTCTCCGAGCCTCCCCCACGGGAGAAACCGACGCGCTCGACATTTTTGCTCCTCTCTTTCAACGAAAGGGCGCAGAGCTCTCCCTTAGCTTTCTCCTCGGCTAATAGCCTCTCAAGAGCAGGCCGTGTCTTGGCAACGCTCGGGAAAATTGCCTTGACCGTTCGATAACTCCTTTTCGTGTTTTGAGCCTCAGTTCTCCCATTTCCGTAGCACGAGTCTGTCAATCGTAGCGCAATTGAAGTATACGGGAGAAAGTATATTTTACGTCGCGCCAACTAGTCCGCTGTGGCGTCAACGGACTTTTTAGAAAATGACAAACGGTTCGCTTCTGCCATCGTTCGATGCGTTCTTGCGCTTCGCGTCGCCACTGGCCGCACATCCATCCGCAAATAATGTCAGCGCTCGCTCGGAAAAAATACCCGGCACTCGCTTGCGCCGCGCGATTCGCTTGCAGACGGCGTGCGCTAAGCCATCTGGAGCAATCGGGTGTGGCGCCTGCGGAATTCGCTCCGCAAAGCTCTTCGCGGAAATCTCAGCTGTGCGCCGAATCGACAACTCGAGCTTGCCAATTTTACGGCGAGTTCGGCCTCCGCGCGGCACAACGAGAGTCGCACGTTCGTGGCGTGTGGCGCGTCGCTTCGTCTCTTCGAAAGCTAACGATCGCCCGCGGGCCAATTGTCTATCCGATATCACGACGAATGTCGGCCGCGCGAGGAGAGCCGCGATAACTCGCATTACGAAGCCGAGCGACGTCGCCGAGGCGAGAAATCGCAACGGGCGCCCGTAACAACAATTGGCAGGAAATCAGCGCGCCTTAAGAAAATCATTTAGCAAGGATCCGCACGGAGAAATGGAGGGAGAGCAGTCTTGGAACAACTGAAAGTGTGCGTAACAGTCGTCGAGAAAGTTGGCGAAGTTGCGGCATTACGTAAATGTGGCGTGCACGACAAAGTCGCGGAAATCGCGAGAGAGTATATAGCGAGTGCCGACGAATTGCTCGGCGTCGGCACATTTTGCGGTCAACTACTCTCTGTATCTATCGCGCGGGCTTTTGCTATATATCTCCCATTTGTCGCCCCGCCGATGATAAACCGAGCGCTCTTTTCTCTCTCTCTCTCTCTCTCCCTGCCAGTTGATTAGTTGCGCAACTGCAGACGATGACGATCGGCTGCTGACGAGAACTGATCGGGCACACAATTATGTTATTCTTTTCGTCGGCGGCGGCGGCGGCTCTCTTTTACATAGCTTCTATATCGCCTCGCGCAGTCGATTTAATTATTCTTTTCGACAGAATTTATTGGCATGGCGCGCGTCACTTTATACAGCAATAAAACACATTACAGACTCGACTCTATTGTTATAAAGTTTTTTTCACGTTTTCCTTTGCAGATCATCCAGCAGCTGCAGGAGGGTGACCACATGTTACGACTATTTTACAAGGTATACCGCCTTTGCACATCGTAAGTAATAACGCAAAATCTTTGTTAGCTATTGTTTCGCACAGTAGTACAGCTAAACAATCGAAGCTTTCAATTTCCAAAAGCCTAACGCTAGCAAAAGTGAATGTTGAGGCAAACATAATGTTTAAAAGTCTCATTGAAAAATATTACAACTGGTGCAAGAAAGTCGTAGGATATCTTGCGACAAAAAAGATATAGGCATTGTCGTTGCCGGAAAATGCTTCTGGTATGTAGCATATGGCCGCTAGCGTCATATGGACTTATCGTTTATTTGAATCGTTTGTGTGTGAATGCAGCATGTACGTATATAAACTACTGGATCGCATATGTTTTTCTAAAAGTACGTACCTTACAGTGTCGAAATACATTGTTTCGCTAATTGCCTTATTATTGTTCACTTAATTAAAGATGCGTTAATTTTGGTGCCTCTATACTTCTTTAATTGCGATTCGACTTGTCGGAAATAAAAAAAAATGTGCAAATTCGTGACGGCAAAGATATGTAAGCCCTGCAGTGATGCATCGTATATAGTTTCTTCGTAGCTATTTCAATAAATAATTCTCTCTGGATTCTGTTTGATCTACTTTCGATCACAAAGTTATAACTTTATAAAGTGCTTCTAGCTTACGAGGTTCGATCCTCGTTCTCTAAATTGTTATCGAGTAAGTGAAACATTTAATTTAAACACGTGCCTATAATGCGACACAGGTCGAACCAATAATTAAGTCTAGCTACGCGTACGACGAATCCAAGATGAGCTTATCTGAAAGAGGGCAAAGTACGTGAAATAAAACGAGGCTCTAATTGATGTTGACGTGTACAGGCCGGAAATAGCGGAAATAGCGCACGCGGGCAATTGCGCCGACGCATGAAAGCCCAAGTCTTTCGCATATACCAACAAGTTTTGCCTTATCGTCCACAGCCCATTACCTGCAAAGTAGGTGCGCACTCTTCGTCAGCGCGAGCTTGCACGCCAATTTTTTTTCTTGGTTTTTCGGTATAATCTTTCCAAATGAAGCGAACTATTACATGTCGCGTGGGCGGCTCGATTATCGACAGATTATATTATTTTGAGCCTTCTGCTCTTCAGTGAAAGTTGGATTTGTGTATATATATATTTCCTGGCGTAACGCGCATGCGAATAATCGAGCGATGCAGCGAGCTTATATAAATTTCGGAAGATAGAGGATGGTCGTGATAAGTTGGTAACTACGCTCAGCAGCAACATCAAGAAATAATGAATGAAAGGCGATTTAATTGCAACCGTAAAGTCGAATAAGCACAGGCATCAGTCGTAGAGCAAGATGTTATTGTTGTTATTTGCAGAAGTAAGTTAATTATTGATCTCGCACGTGATTTCCCGATTGAATTAACGACGCCCGCGCGTCTGCGAAGAAACTTGCGACGCGCAGAGAGCATCGGAGCGCACAGCATCAGCAGGGCATGTAATTGCGAGGAGACGTCGTTATAATTTAAAATTAATTGTAACGTGGAAACGCGCGAGGAAGGACACTCTCGACATTCCTTTTTATACGAAAAAGAATGGAGTGTGCGAGCGGGGTGGGTACGCAACTCCTCCGCGCGCCTAGCAAACTAAAACTCGTTCTCGCCCAAATAAGCGGCGGCAGCGGCGCGCTCGAGAGGAGAGAAAAAGAAAACAAAAAAAACGAAGAAGAAAAAATAAAGAGAGAAAAAGAAAAGGCCGCGCGCGCATCGGCGGCGCAGCAGCATGCATCGCGCTCGGGGTTTTTCGGTACAACGACGACGCTCGCTCTCGCCGCGGCAGCGACGGCGCACTGGCCGCCTCAGTCGCGCGCCAACCGTGGTAAGGCGCGCATCCATCCTTGCGGCTGTACATATCGACGCGCGCTTGGACCGAGCGACACAGCGACACTCGTGTTCCTATATACGCGCAGTTCGACCGTTTCAGCAGTTCTCGCCGTCTCGATTGATCATAAGTAGACGGCATCAAACGAAAGTGCGATGAGCTGACGGCAATCGATCGTTGCCCCTTTCATCTTCAAAGTGCTCCACGTATCTCTCTCTTTCTTTGCACTGCTTGTGTGGATTTATTCGGTCCGAATTGCGCGCTCAAAGTGACCGTCTTCTTTTTCTCGAAGAAGCTGCGCCAACGCGCCGACCGATGACGAGGCGATCGGGGCTCTGTTGTGTCGCTGTCAAATCTCAGGTAAATTATCTTGGATGCGACGCTGATATTTCTAAACGGCTTTTCTCTCGCCTAACTTGTGAGGAGCAGCGGGGTCGTGTCCAACTTTGAGTGTTTAACGGGGATTGTTGATTATTAATTTTCGGAAGTCTTTCGAAAGCCTCGCATGGATCTGCGTCCCAGGCTCCGCTTTTTCTCGTCAGACTTGCATAAATATCAACCGGCTAAAATCATTATCTTCATTGAATATCGTGTAGTTTTTGAAATGCATACAAGATAGGTAGTGTGCAATTACAAGAAACACTTTCACGTCGAAAGGCAATTCATTTTCTACATTTCACTTGTTTAACACGTGCTGTTTAAATCGACCAAATTCTTGAATCTGATTAATAAATTAACATCAAGTGAAACCTCTCTCGCTCTCCGTTCAATAATCAGCGGATTTTGACGAGCCTATGAAACGAAAATTCTCAGCTTAATTTTTATTTACTTTGTTGCTTTTGAGTGCTTTCGTAACGCGATTCGTTGCGCGTTGATAATTTGATTACGTGCCACACCGAGAGAGCATTGAATTATGCGTGTAAAAGTAACTCGCATTTTCAAAAGATACTTTTTTCAGGCTCTAACTTTATAAATTAATATTGACTTTTTGTGCATTTGCCGATAAGAACAGATTTGGTGAAAGATACATATTTTTTATTATCAGTGTAATGCAGCAAATACATCGTCAAGATAAGGACGAAACAGCTCGGGTTATTTGTGAGGAAAATAAAAAGACTGAATCTCGTTAACTGAGAGATAGTATTATAAATAAAAAGAGCGAGCCCACGTACGAAGCCAAAATTACAGCTGTGCGACAAAAACAAATGGAATCGTGGACGGCGAACATCTACGTAGACGATGCTTTCTCGTAAAAGTGAACGATCATCGAATCTCCGCACACATACGCGACGCATCGAGCAATATTACCAATAAAAGATCCTCATCTCTCTACATCTTAACCCATATAGTCGAATATAATACTAATCCCATCCGGTCGTATATCTTGCTACTCGTACTTTTTCCAAAGAGTCATAAGTTAATTTTCACGGCTTTGGCGTGGGCGCACCTGTAGCCCACAACACAGCCAGAGCGCTGGGCTCTCACTCGAAATTCGGGCCTCACCGTTAGCGCCACAAATCGACAATTTCGATAAATATTCATGTCACCCGCTTCCGTTCAGACTTGGTTTCTTTTCCTTATGCTATCTCGCTTGCTCGTTTTTTTCTTCGCGTGAAACGAAAGGCCCACCGACAGATCTTTGCTTCTCGTTTTTTTCTTTTTTTTTTCTTTTTACTTTTGTATTACTCTCGCGACTTTTCGGCCTCGTTTCCATGCTGCCATCATCCGAAAAAAAACCAGGCAATGAGGTTCTCGATAAGTGGCAACAACGACTTTTGGCGAGAGATGCTCCTTAACTGTCAACGATTAAACCGGAGTCAGATTTTGACTTTTCCACATCCACGTAATATTTTTTATAACAATATTATGCAACGTGCCGATATCACTTTCGAAGCTAGACAATAAAATTATACAGCTGACCTCTTTGAAGACATAAATTTGTGTCGATTTAATAGTCACTTCGTTAAACTTTTATGACTTGAAAATGTACGTTATTCATTTCCTGATAGAGTGAATTTTTAGTTACTTCAATCAAGCATCTCATTTGAATGAAGCTGTATAACTTCCTTCTTCTTTCTCTCTCTTACCCTCTCGCTTTTCAACTATTTTCAAGTAATTTCTACGTTAACGTTGACCGACTCATTTTCGCCAGATAATTTTCTACGCTAAATGTAATTTCATTCGTGTTCCTTTCAAACTAGAAACTGAAACGAAATCTCGTAAAATAACCATGAAAAGCTTGACTGTACGAAATTTTTTACCCTGGCATCTTTGCCAAAAAAAGTGCAATTCAAGATAGCGAACATACAGAATTTCATGATTATCTGACTGGTTTATTCCTGTAACTTTCTAAAAAAAAGCAAAAGGCACGTGTGAAGTTTTTTACTTTTTACTTCCAGCAAAACTCAATGCCATCAAAAGCATATATACTGCCTACTGCTACTGCTGTCGGTCGAGTGCTGAAAACAGTGCATATACAATATAATTACTTATCTGTGCTGTGTGTATCCGAGGTGATTGAGAGCTAAATATAACTGTAATTTTCTCAAGAGAGAGAGAGAGAGAGAGCTTCAATTTCTTTTTGTTGTTTGCCGCAGCGCGTGCGCGCGCGCGGACTTGAAAATGGAAAAAAAAAGTCGCCGCTCAATTGCCCCATGTATTATAAGTAGATTAACAAAGGAAATAAAGTACGAAAGGAGAAAACTACGAAATTGACTTCATTTTTTTAAATTGCCGTGAATAATAAAAAGCAAAAGTGACAACCCGAAAGCGCGCTGGAAGATTCGACAAACGCCGCAACGACGCAGATAAAAGCGTGCAAAAAAGGAGGCAAGCCGGCGGCGTATCAAACGCTTCGCGATGAGCTTTGAGAAGCTTCGCCTTTAAAGATCGCGTTTGTTGGCCGTTTTCTTGTTGGCTGGTAGCATCGTCGTCGTCGTCGTCGTCGTCGTGCGTCGTCGCCTTGGCCTACATGCATTCGCTATAGACATCATTATGCGAGCGCGCGCTCGTTGGCTCTCTCGCGCGCCTCTGCACCGCAGAGAAATTGTACATAGTGTGGATATGTTTAAAAACTATCATCGCTGCTGTCGTTACGTAAGGCGCGCGTGTGCAGTCATCACACGCGTTTTAATACGACTCACCTTCTTATACGCTATGCAGTTGACTATTGATAGAATTTATTTCGGTAATTTTTCAATTATGATGAGCGAATTACCGATAGGTTGGAGTTTCGACATCCTGGAATGATTAGCTAATGTTTGGCATGTATTGATCTCTGATAAATTATTCAGTTAAAGGTTAATTTAATAATGTTTTTGACCATGAAACTGATCGATAGTTCAAAATAAAAATTAATATACGGAACGAAAGTTTACAACAAAAGCAGAACGCTCATTAACCTAGTTCTTTTAAGAAAACCGTCCAGATGTTTGATATGAAATATGGATCTCATAGGCAATCAAACAGGAAAAACGTAGAAGAGATAATGAAACATGAAAATAATTCAATATTCGCGGATTGACCTTCCGTATTCACGATTTCTTTTTGAGAAGCAATGTTAATCTAACTGTTTGATCAGTATGATTGCTCAAAAATCATTATGGTCTACAATTATTACTTATTTCATAAATATTTTGGTAAACTTCCAATTCAATTATGATCCACACAGAGAGTAAAAGTGTACAAAACCAAAAGTTACAGCATCGACTTTTGCAACGAACGTAATGAAGATTCAATGAAATAACATATCATAGCCAGAACGAGTTACCGTAGAAAGTGAAAGTGTTTGATTTTACAATGAGTTTAATCGGAGAAATACTGAAGAGCCAATGGTAGGTTGTATGGCGTCTTGTAGACTCCATGAAGATTAGCAACCCTTAACGTCGTTCTGCGGCTAACGAAATGTTTCGTCTGTGCTGCATTACTCGAGACAGCCGTTGTATAACGTCTATTCGTTCCGCTCAATTTTTTCATGTTGATTCTGCACAATGCTCAGTTGTAAAAGTGAGCAGCGATTCAGAAGCCAATATGACGCTGTTGAATATCGCCATGACAGAGAGTCGCAGCTTATGCGCGGAACAAAACTTGCGCCTCGTTCGTGGGTCGCGTTTATATCCGATTCGTTCGTCGATTAAAAATAGATTTTAAAGGTTAGTGTACTGATGGAATTCAAAATAAAATCGCTGCACTTTGCCGGCTCGCCGGATATTTTTATATCGACGCTGAGCCATATATATCTGCTGTGTATTGAATGAGGTTAAAACCTGCAACCCGCGCCTGTCTTTCTATCTCTGCGCTCTGATATTTGCTGCTCTTTTTCTTCTTCTTCTTCTTTCTGCGAGGAAACAGATTTGTCGCGCATCACTATTTTTTCTCTTTTGGACTCGTGCGTGCCAATTGAATGAAATTAATTTTAGCGTTCACGGATACTCCGCGCATTGTTATTACTGGTATCAATTTTCCGTGTGTATTTTGAAAAAGCAGCATTGTACATTTTTCTGATACGATATACCTTGGGATTATAACCATTTCACTTGATTGTAATAATTAACATTGATTGTTCGTTTTGACTTCCTGAAAATTCACTACAAACTTGTAACTCGAAATAACTCATAATAATAATAATGACGATGATGATGATGATGATGATTATAATATACACCCAGCGTAATAATCACTTAATTATTGGTAATTTTACTAAACGCAAATTGCGCTGCCAACTTTCATGTACACATAAGCACGTGATTCTATGCAAATTCATGTGTACATAACCGCATGCGACCAAATCGCTCGGGCAGCAATATATTTTTTCACTGGTTCCAGCGCGATAAGAGCAAATCACAAGAAAAAGACCGGCCAATTGCGCACATTGAAACTGCATTTGGAAATATTAAAGCTCTGGCTGCGCTCGCGAGATTTGAGTTTATCAGACTCGCAGTCGCATTCTACACGCGAATGCGCTGATAACCTTGTGATGGTTATTTTGCGTGATACACCCATATCATCGAGACGATATTTGCGCTACACGTTCGGCCTTTAATCAGTTGCAACGGCTTCTTGGAAAAACATTATTTTCGAGCTCAACTTTTCTTCCGAGAAAAAAAAAGAAAGAAAGGAAAAAACGAAAGAAAAGAAAAGAAATAATGCGCTCGCCTGGATGGAAAAATTCTCGCATAAAAAGATCAGTTGGTCTGTCGTGAGGCTGAAACGAGCGATTATTGCATTGTTCAAATTTCAGCGCGTTCAATCAGCGTAACCACAGCACCGATATAATAACACGCACCACACACGTTGCATCGACGAGCGTTCAGCAATTTGCTTTTTTCATAGTCTAGACGCGTTTCCTAGACACAATTGCAGTTCCTCATAATCCCGCGCGCTGTTTAAAAAATTCCTCGATAATTCGACAAATCAGGCGACGTCGTTGTCGTGCGTGCGGTAGCGATCATTAAACCGCGCGACCACATAGCAAGAAGCGTCATTGGATTAATTGCGATTTATCCGACTCTCTCGGCCTCGTGTAACTAACTTTTTGTCCCTTCGGCGAACGAGCGAGCGCGAGCGAAGATCAAGGTTTAGCTCGGAGTGTACGCGCGGCTGCCGAAAAGTGTTTTGCCGATAGCGGCGGATCTGTCGAGTTCGATAAGCGCTCTTTATTGCCATTCCACTTTCGCCGCGAGCTCGCTCGGTCGCGCGACTTTCGCGTTCTATTTTCGGCGCGATGCTTCGTTAGATAATCCGCGCACCGGACATGTAACGTGTGCTCCGCAGAAACGCATCCCTGCGTTTTCATTCGTTCTTGACGGGTTCACTCCCCGACCGTCGACGATCGCGACCTCCAGTTTCACCGAAACTCTTTGTCTTCGCTTTGTTTATTGAAAATCGGCTACTCGTGCTCGAGAAGTACGCACAAGTCGTTATTGCCGTATCGAGCAGATAAGACACTCGTACGCGACGTGTCGATCAAAAATTGAGAAGACGCATTATCTCCGCGCTGCATTGCTCGCTCGTTGTTTTGCGCTTACAATTATTATTTGGTTTTTTATCATTGCAAGCGGCTCGTACGCGCGAAATTGGCACAAACCGCACATTACACGTAAAAGAGCGAGGAAACGCAATTCTCGCAAACTCCGACCTTGTGCGATCGTCCCGCAAAGCCAGATATTTAAATTGACATTGTCGAAGTAAAATTCGTTTTCCTAGAGGGAAATCGGGATTACGCTCAGTCGCCACGTTCGAAGCGGGCGCGTGCCGAGGCGCGCGTACTCTCCCCCAACTTCGAACAGAGCCCGGAAAATTCGAGGCGGTACCTGAGCCAATTCGAAGCTGCAGTGGTGTGTATTCCCACAAAAGCACGGCAATCCACGCACGGGTGTCCGTTAATTCGACGATATATCGAGTCGCACGTCGCAGTAGGCTTTGCACGGTCACGGCCAACGCGTCGAGGCGTCGAGGCGTCGAGGCCTCGAGGCTGCGCTGCACACCGGACTAGTCGGTCTGCGGCCAAATAGACGAACACAAAAGCGGCCGGAGAGAAAGAGAGGCCCATTAGCGGCGGACCCCGACGACGACGCTTCGTCTCTTCTCCTCGCTCGATGGAATGCAGAAACCGCGCGAACGCGCACGGCCGCACTGCTACCTACTCGTCCTGTCTCTCGATACTTTTCGTGCACGCGCGGCGCGCCAAGCTGCACACGATGCCTCTGCCGTTTCTTTCTTTCCTTTTGTTTTTTCCAGTTGTCGGCTTCTTACGGGCTTCTAATTAATTATCACGTCAAACTTCTTCACGCTTATTTCCATGTGCTTGCGCGGGTATTGTCGGAAGAAATACACAGTTTTTCTAAGAATACTCGAGCTTCTTCATCGTTTTAAACGGAATGAGAATCAGAATTTTGTTAAAGCTCGTTTTTCCAGGTTACTTTCGAACGTTCATTCGTTACGAGGGAACAAATGAATAAATCTACATATTACTGTGTGAATGCAATCCAACACACCCAACACCGTACTCTCTTGGCAATCGCTATCGTTACAGCTATTTGTCGTCTTGAAAAATAATTCATGAAATGTAGTATCTGTGTAAGGAACATCCAAACTATGTAAAAAGGTTAATCACGAGTGGACCGAGATTTTTCGGAGTAACGCAACTTGATTTCGTTGTTTTCTCAGAATAATCGCGAGCAAATAAAGAAGAAACTCTGCGGATCGATCGATTTTCGAAACTTTCCTCGCGATCGACTCACGCAACGCGCAACGCGCAACGCGCGCCATAAATTTAACGACTAACGGAAAAACTCGAGCAACGTCTTTTTTTTTCCCTCTCCCTCTCTCTCTCTCTCTCTCTCTCCTCCGTCCCGCATGCGCGTGTGTGCAGCAAAGATGATCATGCAGTTCAACGAAAGTGCAGGTGAAAACGGGTTTGTGCAGGATCGTTAAAGCGCCGGATGCGCCGAGTAGCATTTTCGACGGATTTGTCAGCGGAGCGATTTGTTCCGGGAAGGCGTTTTCATCAGCCAGCGATCGATATTACATTTTATATACCTGCGTGCGAGAACCTGCCAGTTGATGCATTCGCCGAACCGAGAAACACATAAGAATTATGGATCAGTCGGCAGTGCAGCGCAAAAGGGCCGCGCGCGTCATTCTTAAAGCGTCGGAGGCATCCAGAGAAAGCTATTTCCTGTTTTGTCAACTAGCCGTGATGAATTAGGGCCTTTTCGTGAATCGTTGACCGAGCCAGACAGCTTTCAGACGCGCCGCTTCTTGGTAGCTGATTATCTCGCGCGCCATTTTCATTGTTATACTAACGATCCTTTGAGCAGCAGGTTCCGCTCGAGATTTACCATTTTCCTCTCTTTTATTCACATTTTTTCAATATTATAACTGACATTCTCAAAGCTGTAAGCGACGAGATGAAAAATCTCAAGTTCCACGGTGTAGCGCGCGAAAAAAAAACAACTCTAAATAGGAATATTCTCACGTATGAGGGACGTGCGCCGATCGCAAAACTTTTACGAGCGTCTCCGCGAACATCAAAGGATGTACAAACGTCGCTGTACTCGCGCGAGAATGAGAGAATAAACAAAGATGAAAAAAGGCGGAAAAGTTCGACTAAGGCAAAGGAAAACGTGGCAAAACGTTGGTATAAAGGTAGGCCATTGACATTCGCGTCGAGCGAGTCACGTTTTTACTTTGTTTTAGCGTAATTCAAAACAACCTGTACATCCATATCTACATAACGTCGAATCATGCCGATCGAACGTGTGGTGACCGTTGTGATTTTTAGTGGCGGTCAATTTTTCGGGTCATATTTTGTTTAAATTCCGGTCAAAATATAAGATCACCACCAACATTACTGCAAAAACGTTATTTTGAAGAGTGAGATAAATCATTTCTCGGGTAATATCATCCGAAAATTGTAAAAAGGAAAAAAACTTCAAAAATTATTAATACAGCACGGTTTTCTTGTAAATTAACAATTATCACAATTATGTGTAAAAAAAATTGTTGAAAGCTTTTAATTTTAAATTACTTCCCGTTGCTTCAAACTACCGTCCACCTTTAATTTTCATCTTTCGGAATTGGAGTACATGACGTAATTTTAAACTTAACCATGCATCAATTTTTGCACTTGGCGTTCACTTTAGATTGGAAATATCCGGCGATATCCACATAAAATAAGTAGGGCAGTTTGATCAGATCTCCATAATTTCAGCATCACGTTAGAATTAAAAAAAAATATATCAAAAATTTGTTCGTGTAAAACAATTTGCAACTTTTCGAGAAAAAGAGACGGGAAAGTGAATAAACGCTGTACACCGGTACATTCACTTTCGTTGTGCGGAAGCTTTCGTCGTTGTCGTCGTCGTCGAGAACGCGCGGCTCTTTAATCAGAGTCCCGCTTGCGCGACGCGTGCTACACGCAATTCAGTCATCGCGCCAACGATCTAAATATGCATGCAGCGCATATTACGTATATATAGCCAAAGTGAATTCGGCCAGCATGATTATGCGTTTCCTCCCTCTTCACAACCGCAGAAAATTGTCTCACTCAAGGGTTGAGATCGTTAAAATTTCATGCGAGTCGTGCTTGCTGATGTTGTCATTGTGAGCCATCTTTTGTCTGGGGGATTCCGAATGGATTTTTCGATAAGGTTTCGCCCTAGTTACACACTTGCTTTTTCAGTCTCTTATCTTATATGCAGCATGTTTTGGATGGATGCGATCAATCGATTGCTGTCACCAGCCAGAATTTTTATAAAGCTGACGCTGTGCATATTAATTTTGAAAATAAAACCGACAGCTGTGGTAATTCGAACTTCAGTAATCCTAGAAAAAATGCCGATTAGAAAATAAATTTCTGATAGCTCCAGAAATAAAGAACGCAGAGTTATAAGCAAAAAAAGATCATTGAAAGCAAAAAATTGCCAACGCACATTCGTCCGCGAATGTCAAAGGTTGCTGGGCAGGTGTGCAAACGCGCAATCAAAATAAAGACAATCGGGCGTCGTCGCATCGTCGTTGCAGTTTTATCAGGGCCAGCAACACGCACCTCTCTTCCTCGCGGTCTCCCCAACTCCGAGCGTAGGCGCATTATCGCGGTCGATATCTCGCAGGCGCAGACCTTCCATATTTACTCAAAAGATAAGGAGCCATACCGAATGCATTTTCATGCGCGCGTGCATGCAGCGAAAGTTGATTTATCGCGCTCGCGAATCACCCGAAAAGCGAATCGCGCCTACGCGACACATACGATTCCCCTCTTCTTTATTCCGAAGGCCTATTACGCTCTCACGTCCGAACGTATGACTTTATTTTCACAGACTGATTTATTAACCGTACTGCACACACGACTGCGTATGCATGCCTTCTACCCCTCCTTCGTTTTTTTTTTCTTTTTCTTTCACTCGATGTATTTATTTTGCGATTGTGCACGTCGTCGTCTGGCTTGGCGACACTTTTTCACTCTCCACGTATGCGGTTACTTGTCAGTGTACGAATTGCACGAAATTTTTATTTGTATATTCGATTCTTTATCTTTTTTTTTGAGAGAGGGGGGAGAAAGAAAGCGATTCGACGTCAAAGTGTAATATCATTAGCGAACTTTCTATGAAAATTGGTTTAAGAATTTCTTTTAATTTTACTCTTAAATTTACAGAGAAGAAAGTTTTTGCGACCTGTGGACATATTTTTCTTACAAAAATTCATAATTCAGTAGAATTTTTAAATTGCCGTAAAATAAAATAACACACATATTTTCACATTTTATGTCCCTTGCTCGCGTTAAACCGCAATTTAATGGCGAAATTTTTGTTTTCCTTATCGTTCGAAAAAAAAAAAAAACTATGTTAATTTAAGCAAACAAAACAACAACACTCCGTATGAATATTGACATCACACGGCCGAGGCGACGCGGTCACTAAACTCGCGTTGCACGCACATACACACACGAAGGCCAAAAGCCGCCTGCACGCACACCAACACACAGAGCCAAGCCGCAAGAGTGTATAACAGCGGCAAGCACGTCATGTATCGACTACGAAATGCACGTGTGCACATGCACTTGCACTCGCGTTCTTATGAATGAGAAAACGAGAGCGAGTATTATAACGACGTTGCTTGCGTTGGCTGAGGTCAGGGCGCGTCGACTGCTATGCACGCGAAATTGTTATACTTATTAGCTGCAGCGACGTAATAACTCTTTGCCGACGCCCGATTCTTTTTCCTATAATTTTCCATTGCGTGCCCTCGAAAATAATTGACGCGTACTCTCATTTTTATTTTTTCTCCTTTGGGTAAGGAATGTTGCTTCGTATATTTTTCAATCAATTTACGTCTTGGCAAAAAGGCCCGTCGGCGAGTGAGCTTTATTCACAATGCACACAATTGCCAAGCCTGGCTGAGCTTCAAGCGAGAGAGGACGGCCGAGGCAGTCCAAATATTTTGTTGATATTTATGAGACTTTAATTTTTACCAGCTGCGCTTTAAAAAATTCTACAGGGGGAAAAAGCGGCAATATTGTGACTTGGCTAAATTTTATTATACACACAATATTTCGATCATATTGGAGAAAGTTGGAAGCAAAACCGCCTTTTTTCGGATTGTTCATTTTTCACAAAGTTCATGCGCAGGTTAGATCATGCATCTTTCATTTGTTTATTCGTCAACGAATATAATGATTTTTTTTCGCATGCTGCATGGTTAAAAATAATTGCTCCAAATTCCGAATTCGTTTGACTCGATTCAAATTGATTCACAAAATCTTGACGTTTAAAAATACGAATAAAATTTTCGATTGAGCATAATAAGCCGATTTCGTATAGTAGCGTAAGAAGCGGTGAAAAGGGGAGTAAGTATGCAAGTACCCATAATGACAAATTTGGCTATAATCGAAGCGTGAGCTATATTTTGGCTTTATCTTTTGATTGATGCAACACAGAAACTGTTTTTCAAAATCTGCGCGAGTCCCCGACAACAATCCATCGGCGACCGAAGAAAGGAAAAATTAAGATTCGCATTAGACATGCAGAGCAACGACGAAAGCATCACATATAGTCGCCGGCTGCTGACAGACACTGGGGCGTCGTCCTCGTTTCATGAAAGCCTCGGCGTTGTATAACGCGCCAATGAAAGTGCTGCTGCCCGGCAACTCTCGCCGCTGCGACACATTTCCCTATCTTCCGCACGGCGTCGTATATAGCCTTTCCTTTTCTTCTTCCTCCTACGACTCTTTGCGCTTCGGTATGAGGGAACTTGGCGCGCGTGTCACGCTTTTTCGATCTTACGACGATAGTTGTGCACAGCTGATAATACCGCGGAGGATTAGGATCGTTTGCAAAGATGACAAGACCGATTTTCTGGCCTTTGAATTTTTTTTTTTTTTTTTTTTCGTTCGGCAGTCTTTTTGTGCGTAGATCGTTGTTGATGTTTTGAAGCTTTAGGCTCTTGCCAATTTCGCATATTTCAGCATTAAGAGGAACGTATAGAATGTATACTGCCAACGTTTTACGAAAATTCAACGCTTTTTTGTTCAAAGCATCTCGTGAACCTATCGTAAATTACCGCAGGTCAGATTCTTAAGATCCGACCACATCCACAATTGATAAATCCAGAAATAAAGTTGAAAATGAAGCAGATATAACAGCGAATTGAGGGGGGGGGGGGGCGAGCCGTTATTAGCAATAAAAACTGAATACAAATCGGAGCACGCAAGCTCAATAAAGAAAAGCTCGAATGTATCCTCGGAAGGCAGCGCATCCGCTAGCTGCTACGCCGCGACGGGAGCAACCAAACGAAAGAGAGCGAGATGTATTACGTGTGTGTGTGTGCGCGCGCAGCGGCAGAGCACGGGCCCGGCCGACGTGACCGAGATGCAGCCAGGCAGCAGCGCTAGCTCGCGCTAAAAGTGGAGCAGCCCGCTCGATTTTTGTACTTTCCTGCTTATCGATCGCCCGAGAACGCGCGACCTCCGTGGGACGATGACCCGGACGACACACGACGCGCGGCCGCCTCCTCGTGCGCGCTTTCGCGCTCGGCATTGCCTTTTATCTATTGCTCTTTCATATGCGCATTGACGGTTGGATTGGACGATCTCATTAACAAGCTCGCGCGTAGCGTTCGGCTGACTTCTTGGAAAGTCTAATGAAATCAGTGCAATGAAAGTACAACCTGGCAAAGTCCGTGAGGTATTTTCGAGAATGCCTTTTTCCTAAATTACGTTTGTTAAATTCGCAGAGAGTTGTCTGTTAGATGTGCGGAAATGAAAATTTTTTCATTCCGCAGGTCGTGTCCACTGAGCGTTAATAACCGTATGATTTCCGAGAGAAAAGAACCGCGGAAAACGCTCATTAAGAAAAGCAAGTATTCGTGTAATCGAAAATATATAAGACGCTGCTTGAAAGGCGAGAGAAGTAAGCAGATAACGTACGTTTCCATTGACAAACCACATTTCTCTGTGTGACTTATAAGTTACGTATGGGTTTTGCGGTTAAAACTTGACCGGGGGAATATGACGTTCGGGTACGCCGGGGATAGACGTTTCGGCACGTCCGGGGTAAGCGAGAACTGAAAATTCTCGGCGGATAAAGGCCAGGGGTTTCGACCAGTCGGATTCGAATCCGCGTCTATTTTCGTTGCTACGAATGCACACAACACGCATACAGCGGGGAGCCATGCGAAAAATGTTAATTCGTGTCGTTGGCCGCGTTTACGTATGCATCGTGCAACGCCCAAAAAGCCGGTTCCTAGACTCGCAACTCTCTCTTTCTTTTTTACTTCTCTCTCTCTCTCTCTCTCTCTCTCTCTCTTTCTCTTCTGGCCGCGAGCTCCTAATTCTACTTGCATGTGCGCGCGTACGCGCACGCACCAAATGCACGTGTTCCTTTTCACCAAAGTGTATTATAAGCTTTTGTTTAGGCGCTGCGCGTACGTCGCCTTGATGTGCAAATCCCTTCTTCTTCTTCTTCTTCACTTTCGTTTTATTTTGCCCAATTGTAGAGAGAGTATTTTGGCCCTTCGCCCTCCCCCCTCTCTCTGTTCTTTTTTCCTTTACCTTTAACGTAGACAATTGTCTTTGCGAATTTTTGTGTAGTAGTCGTTGAACGTTTTTTTCCAATCCGTTTGAATCGATGAATCCATTTTATAATTTATTGTTGTTCCCTTTCGCAAACGGTTTTCCTTTTGTAATAATATTGTAACTCAAACATTAGCTTTTTATTAGTTATTCGGATGACACTATCGTCGTTGGAAATTATCATGCGAAAAAGTCAACATATTGTTGATCAAAATGTACATTAGACAGGGAGAAGGAATAGAGAAGAGCAATGCAGAACGTTGGCAGTTGCGAAGTATAGCTTGGCAGAAGTTGACAAACTTTTCGGGAGTATAAGACAGAGTCACTCGCAGAGCTCGGGGAGGGAGCCAAATAACTTGCCGCAAGGGGTAAACGACATCGGCGCGCGCGAGAGCTGTTGCCCGAGCTCAAGGACAGCCAACTGTATTTTGCAGTCCACGGCGCCTGCGCTCTTTCTCCGCCGCCTTAAACTTTTATTATTTTACTCGGCGACGGCGAGCATTTCCACCAACTCTTAACAGGCTTGCTCTCGTTCCGACTAATTTTTTGTCTCGCCCAAAGATGAAGAATGTTACGATATGCGCCAAACTTGCTGCGCTTACGAGCTTGTTTAAAGAATCTATCGGCTTATTACGAATGCTCAGGACTTTTCTTGACGATCGGACAAGTATTTTTACGAGTCGTTTCTACGACTTATTGTACAATAGACGCGTCGACTTGCAACGTCGTCACTGCTTTAGTTGCTGTTGAAAAGATTTTCTCGACGAGATACGAAAATGAAAGTAATATCACAAGTCTGATGAGTATAGTAACAAGCTCTAGCATAAATAGCCTAGATTTGTACTGTGTTTCCTTCGTTGAATAATAATGACCCACATGTACGCAGATTAAGTGTGCGCAACTCTTGCCTAAAACCAGAACTTCACTTCCTACATTTTCGTCACTAAGCTGAAGTAATATCTTGCGAAATAGATTAATAGAGGGAAAAATTATTGTTTTATATCTCTATCTAGGTATTCATATATGAAATTTTATTCGAGCACGAAAACTCTTCCATTACAAGAAAAACCAAATGTCCAATTTCTAGAAATAGGTATCGAAAAACAAAGATTGTTACTATTCAGAAGTATGTTTTTCACGTTTTCAAGCCTCGCCCTTCAATTCTATTTTTAACTTCAAGAGAGAGAGAGAGAGAGAGAGAGAGAGAGAGAGAAAGTTGATTGGCGCGTATTTCTTTTTGAAGCTTTCTTTAGATTAAAAAAAAACATTTACTTTCCTTAGAAATTAGACATCAGTCAATTTACGCCAAAATAAGATAAAACTGATTAAACGCGTTATTTTCGTTTATCGGCATTCATATTCAGAAAAAAAAGAAACTTGACGTATCCCGTGCTAAACTATTTCTCGCGTAGATAGAACGTTACCTTTTATGTATCTATGCGAAAGTGGAACAGGACTTTCATTTGGTAAACGAAAGCATTGCGAAACGGCAGCTCTAACTGTGAATTGCCAAATTACCTAATGGCGACACGAAGGATCCCGCTGAACAATAAAAAATGTGAAAGCGCCTGACTATGCCTGACTCGTACTACTCACTCATTAATAAACAACCTTCACCCGTATCCAAGAAGTTTTTGCGCTTTTCAAAGAATGCCATGCGCAATGACTTTTGCCGCGTCTCATCTCCTTCTTTACCGCGGAGGCAGCAAAGTGGGTCATGTGTGATACGCTCGCACGCTGAATACCGGATACAACGCGCGGGGATATTTTCGCCTTGCTGCCGCGCGAGCACACGTGTTTGCTATGTTGTTATATAGCACCAGGACAATGCTGCGCGGACGAACGGATTTCGCAAGCTCGCACGCGCCGCGCTCGTAAATAAGGGACGACGCGCGCAAGCTTTTACACTACTGCTCCCGAGAATCCTTCTTTTTTTAGAGTTCACCGAGATATTTATGGGTTCTTGCGTGCAAGCAGATTGATCGTATTATCTTTCTCTTTCGAAGACGGAGTGCGCACTGTTGGAAGGAAATAAACCTGGATTTTTTTTTTCGCATCGAAAGACTTTTCCAGCATAATAGACCATTACTCAGGCAAGAACCGCTGTGATAAAAAGAAGAATAGTAAAGGTTACCTTTCCAGCCTTTCAATCATCATCCGAAGAAAATCGTAGATACACAGACACTAAAGACGGTTCTACGGATTTTTTTTCCTTTTTTTGACGTCACTATAAGCAAACATTTGCCCAGTCGATTCTCATACATTTGCCATAGCGTTTGCTCTCTTCCTTCACCTCTCTCTCCCTATCTCTCTCTCTCTCTCTCTCTCTCTCTCTCTCTCTCGCGAAATCGCACGAGTTCCTTAACCTCTTCTATCTTCTGGAAATAAAAATAGACGTGCACCTGCTGCGGAATTTTATCCATTTTCCACCGTCGTTATTTTAATTATTCCTACTGAATTTTTCACAAGCAGTCATTCAGCATTCTTCGACTTTATCATCGGTTATAAATATCCTCGGACAGGATTTTTTACTTTAACGGTCTTGCTAATCGTATAAATATATGTGGTTGAAACATTCATCATTCAAACAAACGCAAGTTAGTTCAAAGCACCGTGTGTATGCGCAGACGTCAACGAGATCGCAGCAGCTCATTAATATTGAAAAGAACAATGTCGCCAATCAGCATTCGAACGCAAAACTATAACATGCGAGATATGTATGGAATTGGCAGTAGAGATATCATGATTAAACTATACGGAGGGTAGACGGATGACACGACGTGTGTGAGAAAGAGAGACAGAGAGAGAGAGAGAGAGAGAGAGAGAGAGAGAGAGAGAGAGAGAGAGAGAGAGAGAGAGAGAGAGAGAGAGAGAGAGAGAGAGGAACGGGGTCAGTAGTAAGCCGCGCTCGCCCGCGAGAATAATGGATCAATTTGCAATGAGGTCTTCCGATTAGTGTGTATGTGTGTTCAACGTTATTATTGTACGTTGTGGAACTATACGCGAGTATGTATGTGCTCCAAGTCCTTGAGTTGCATTTTGCGCGCCCTGATATTTCAGGCTGCTCGTAGATATTGCTCTTAATTAACAAATGCGTGCGGCAATCTTATGCATGGTGATTCTTAGGAAGAGCGAGTTTAGATAAAGCATAGAGAGACAAGTTAATGGACTTGAATGAAAATTGAAAGTTAAGCTCTTGAATTAAGTATATGGCGTTTGACGCACTTGTAGTTTGACACGTCTTTGTTATTTGAAAATAAAACCAATATTAAGATTTTTTTTGTGTATATCATATTGCATGCTTTTTTTATTTAAAACGCAATATCCAAATAATATAAATAAGGAAAAAGTGCACTTTTCTGAGATCTAGGTTAAAAAAATGTTTGTTCTTCGTTTGAACTTATGACCTGTCTTCCTCTTATTTAAAATATACTGCGGCAAGAAATACCAATGAATATTAGGAAAATCCGCTGAACTATCTATTTCAGCATTTTCACATTATTGCGCATTAACTGAAAAATTTCTAAAATAACAACTAACTTTTTCATTTATAGCTTGAACTTACATTTACTTAAACCAATTTTGAAAAGTGATCTACTACGAATATCTGCTATGTATGTCACTTTTCAATATACCGTACAATATATTCGTACAAACACCATTTCTACAAGAATTGGTTTTCTGGTTTTCTGCACAAATCACGAATTTTTCAATTTTATTTATTTCATATAAAGCTTTTTTTTATTTGAACAGAAAACAAAATAGTATTTATTATTTTATAGTAAAAAGAAGATACTGTTATACAAGTACACTCTGTATAGAAAATTCGATTATAATATAATGGACCTAATGTATTTTAAATAAAATGTTTCTGCAGGAATTAATAAAGAATATTTGAAAGAATTATATGCTTAAGATTCTACCCATTATTAAAAAATGATCAAACGTATGATCATATCGCGTAGTATATTTTGTGCCAAATTATTGTTTGTTAATTTTTCGGCAAGAATGTATAATATCAGATAATATTTCATTTTTTAAGAAAATAGTATTTCATTTTTCAGTTTAATTAGAAAAGCATTATGTTAAATAAATAAAATTTTTAAATTAGTGTAAAATCAAATCGGTACCTATACGAAATGAACCCTACCCATTAATGAATAACGTTCACGAGAATTTGCTGTCTCTATATATCTAAAATAAGAAGAGGAAAACTAATCCGGAAGCTAGCGAAACCTTAGAATAGGGCATTTTTTATGGATTTCATTGTATACACTTAAATGCTGTCAGAACGCAGACATTAAAAGTCATCTTGGAGTCTCATTCGAGCGTCTAGCGCGTATCATGTATGATTTAATTGACCCCGACTATATATATATATATATATATATATATATATATATATATATATATATATATATATATATATATATATATAATATTGACACGGCAATATATAGGGTGTACGTGTGTGTCGAGCCTCATAACCTTGAATTCCGTGCGAATATCGTGTTGTTTTTCTTTCGACAGTCGAAAGAAGAAACAGCGAGAGAAGCAAGAGAGAGAGAAACGACTGCTTGAATCGATTTGATTCGAGCTTGGCAATCTTAATTATTACGTTGACACACGCCGAAGTGAAGTAATCGATGCTATTAGACGGTATATCGTCTTTTCGGATGCTTATTTTTAGATTTCTCAGCCGAGATTGTTATTTCATTCTTCTTCGACAAAACTGTGTTTCAGGAAAAGCACTTCTGATGATCGTTCAATGATCAATCTATAAAAATAATACCATAAATATTGATTAAATATCCAACTATGAGAATCGATCTCTAAACTCAAACTTCATTTATCGAGCGATAGCAACGAGCAACTGGCGACATTGACATAAGGCGAGTAAAATTGACAGTCGTAGGTAAAGTTGAAAACTCACGTCAGGTAGCCTATCCATCAAGATTCAAATAGTTACAATCCGATCGTCGTCATCCTCTCCTCTCATTTAATTAGATTACATTCGATATTCCTACGGCAGAGTTGAAATTCATTGATAGCGAGTTGGGAAGTGCGAATAAATTTTCAAAGAGCAACAACGATGTTTCCGTTACAAAGTAAACAAAATCGAATTAATCGCATTTCCACGTGCGTCAGGTAAACGCCAGAAAGCAAATGTATCTCTCGCTCCTGCGCTTCGCGAGGCTGAGTCTATTTTTCGTTATACTCTTTGGCAAACAATAGCAGCGATCTCCGTAAGAGAGAAAAGTCGTTGGCTGCAAGGTAGCTTCTCTCACGTGGAAAATTGAGCACAGGCTGGCATCGCAAGCGCGAGGGGCGCGCGCTTGCGCGCGAGATGTCGAGCTGAGTCGTTGAACTAGGTCAGGTCTCAATGAACGCGCGCGAACCACGTGAGCCTTACGGAGAGCATTTTTCCTGGCAGACATCCCAGCAGAAGCCCCCGCTCCCTCGAACAAATTGATTTTTCAGTGCACGTGTCTCTGAATATTATTTGCACGTTGAAGTTTGCATTGAGGGGGGGGGGGGGGGCTTAAAGCTTTGCTTTTATTTTGGATCGATGTTATTTAATAAATTAGGTTTGACTAGCGATTAACGGAATGGTATATTTGTAGGAAAAATCACTGAAATTGAAGGAAGGGGAATGCACATCATAATGGGGTTACTATTATTTTCTTCTTGTAAAAGATTCATTGAAGGAATATCCCACATCGATCGTGGACGCCTTATCTTTCATCAGATTAAACAGTTCACTTACAACAAAATTAAAATTCCAACGAGCGCACGCACGCATACACACACAACACAAGTCGTCGGCTCTCAAGCATCTGTTAGCCGCGCCAATCAAGGGGCACTTTCGGGCCTAGTGTGTACAGCCTCGGAAGCGAGGCAAAAGAACTTGCTCGTTCGAGGCGGCATCCGGTGTTGAGTGCATCCCTCGACTGCAGCAGCCTACTCCTTATCGCTTTAACTCTTGCTCTCTCTCCCCCCTACTTCCTCTTATCGGCTGCTAGCTGGCTGCTCCCTTTTGCCGGGCTCTTTCCTTTTTTTCTTTTTGCAACCTTCCGCTGGCTGGCTTCGTGTGTACGCAAGTCTACTGCTGCTTCTGAGCGAGTCTGAGAACGTGGGAAATATATATTAGCGCAAAGTAAGAAAGATGGAGCGCTATTTTTCTTGTTGTAAGCTGTTGGAGCTTATTGTTAAATGTTATTATCTTTTGTTTATAAAAAAAGGAATTTATTTCCATTTTTTTTTTATTACATCTTGATTTCAAAATATCTTTCTGCGTGGTAGTCCTCCCTCTTTTTTCCATAAGAAACCGTATTAATATTTTCTATACACGGCAATCACGAACTTGAAATAAACAATGAAAGTAATTGAAGCGCCGCTTGGCGGCCGCCGCGGTACATTGCATAATTAGCCGATAGTGTCGCAGCTATACTTCATACTTTCGTTATACTTTTTGGCAATTTGCTTCAATTTCAATATGTGGGACGGTTTACATGCATTAATCAGGAAATCAAAATGCGTGGAACACATCCTTGTGACCTGTAGAAAAATTTTGGAAGAAATGTTATGTTTGAAGCCAATAAAAGCGTGCTACTACGATGAATTTTTCGACTGTCACAGAGTTACTGACATTGCATGTAAAATATTAATCAAATTTATTTCAAATGTACTCAATGGAGAAAATAAAAAAAATAATTATTTCGTAAATTTGGCAACATCGTGATAAGCTACATAATGTACACTCTTGAAAACGTGAGAAAAAAGACGGGAAACTCGAACACATGTAGCCGGTTGTAAAAGGGACCGAGGGTTCGTGAGACACACATGTGTGCTGCAAGGCAATTTAATTAGGGAAAATTCAGAGACGAGACGAGTGAGTGTGACGACAAACCTTTCGGGACACTGGGGTCCGTTGTCGACAAAATCGCGTTGCGACTCGCATGATGCCATAAACGTACGCCTCTCGTTTCCCCGCCGCAGGTTTCCCACTGATGCCCGTTTGTTTTAGGGTATATTCGGAACTTAGACAAGGCAGCCGTTCTCGAGGGTTAGAGAACCGTTTCTACGTAAACGGATTGTTGTATGTTTTAGTTGTCAAGCGTGTACATTAGGATTGCGAAAATGTCTGGAAATAGGATAAAACGACGAGCTACTTGCTTAGATTCGGGATATATCAGTTATACCTCTCTTGCAGCTTGAGGCTTGACCCATAGACGCGGACGAGCGCATTGCGTTTTGAAAATTGAGCGCTAGTGGAGAAAAAGGGAGGGGACCGCCGAAAGGCTCAGACGATATCGAGAGAAATTTTCGGCAATCAGTTCTGTTTCAGTTAACGCGGTATTGAGTTAAGCACGCGTCGTTATTTTATAAAGTTCGACCTTTGTTTCACACGCTGCGAGATTGTACGAGTTGATGTAAAACATATATTCGATTTAATACTTTAATTCTGTGACAAGCTTGTCATTTTATTGAACATCACTCTTTTCAACAATTTTATTTCTAGCTTCGAAATTGAATGAAATATCGTTAAAAATCACTTATAAAATATTGTTATTAGAAAACAATCGAAACATCGTATAATAAAGATGAAGTAATAAAAACTGAAAGTACAAGTACACAGTGGTACTATCGGCTAAAGTCATGCAGCGTGTCGAGCCGTCTCAATTACTTTTATTGTTTATTATGAGCCCATAATTGTCACATACCTATCAAACATGTTGATACGGTTTTTTTGGATGGAGAAAATGTCAAGGATTACGATAGATGAACCATTTTTTAAATTAACATGTGACTCGATCAAAAAAACTTATTTTTTATAAATAAAAATTAATGACTTGTGAAGAGTAAAAATTGTTTAAAAAACATTTTAAAAGTAGATATTATTATGCTTATTTAAAAAAAAATTGTTATGAAATAGTTTAGTGGTCACTGAAATACGAAGTTTCAAAAACATTTCATTAGATTTTTTAATTGCTGATAGTTTCTTTAACAATTAATATTTTGACCTAAAAATTTTTTGGAAGGTTCTCCTTCATATAAACAATGATTGTACCAAGTTTTAATGAAATTGATTACCTACAGATCTGGAGATGTTTAAGGTGAGAATGGGCTTATGTCAGTTTCGTGGAGTTCAAAAAAAATTCTAAGCCGAATCATTCATTTAACAATGCTGATTATGCCAATATGTTTGTAACATTGCAAATTAGATTGGACGCAGATTTATCAGAAATGTCAAAAAGCTGTTCAATATAATTTGCAATAATACGAAGTGGTTACATTGGCCCACTTTACGTTCATGTCATCCTTTTTTAATAAAAAAAGTCGTGATATGATCCAGATAAGATCACATGAGCTTGTGATAAAGAAAAATACTATTCAAAGCAGAGAATAACACATAATCAATCAGAAATAGATCGTTAACTCGAGCTACTCGTTAAACTAGAAAAATGCATTTGTCTGAAATAAAACTATGTAATAGAAAAAAGCAAAGTTGAATTTTTCCTTTGGCACGCACGCACACACTCACGTGCGCCTCAGCTCCGTAGTTATCGCGTCATGTTATTATTCAGTGGAGAAAAATATGTACGTATATATTTTTAATTCATTTATCACGCGCAATGTATCTTTCTCTCTGTCTCCCGTTCTCAGCGTGAAAAGCGTGTCAACGATAATGTTCGTACAGGAGCGATGGTTCACTGCGATTCTTTCTTTCCATTCTTCGTTGCTTGCTTTTTTATTTAACGGCGAAGAAAACGCTGATCGGCAGGGACATCCGTGGCGTTTTCATTGATGAAGTGCATCTTCGACGCTCTAGTTGTAGACGTCTCGGGTTCGACGCTGAGAAAGTTTTTCCTTTCACTTTTGCAATCTTCTTACCATTTACGTGCGTAAATTTTGAGTTAAATTGTGTTGCAAGCCATTAGCATGAGTTAAAGGTCGTCCATCTACGCACTAGTTGGAGTTTCTTAATACGGCAATTCCCAAACCATACTCGCCTGTTATATGCAAATTGCATGGCGAGCTTTCTTCGGGAAAACAGGGAAAAGAAGGCACATTTAATTTACAGATGCATTTCAAGGAAAATTATCTGCAGTGTTGTGTTTATCTATTAATAACATGCAAATTATTGGAATAAATTGTGCAATTCCAATAAGGAAAACGCACTGACGTGTCGAGTGGAATGCGATTTACAAAGTATTAACTTTATGGACTCGTTTGAGTTTGTTCACCTCAAATTAATCTCTCTCAAACGCTGTTTGTTTTTTTTGCTCTATAATTTCTTGCGCTTCGATTAGAAAAAGGAATACGCGTTGGACATTTACATGTGTGTTCTGGTCACTTGTTTGATGATAAAAATGTGTTTCGCGACGTGTACAGTTTTTTTGTCAGAGGAAAATAAAAATTTTTAAATGAAAAAATGTAACGAGCATGTGTTAAAGTTTTATAGAAAAAGCGCGATCACATATCTACCCACAATCTCCGTACCGAACAGTACAACCATTTCAAAATGGTATAACCGTTGACAAAAATGTCTATTCCGGATAGGCGATCCCTCAAACTCAGCAGCAGCAGCAGCAGCAGCAGCAGCAGCAGCAGCAGCAGCAGCAGCAGTATATTGGGTGAATCAGCTCGTCCATCGTATAAAAAGGGGAGGTACAGCAACAGCAGCAGCAGCAGCAGCCCCACGCGAAGTAGAGCGTTGACCTAGAGAGCGAGAGAGCTACAGGGGTAGCTGACCTAGATAACCGCGATTGCTGTGCTGCTGCAGTGCGACCGTAGGAAAATTGATTTTGGCCCTTTACATTTATTGTATTATTGTATTTTATTAAATATTCCACACGTGCGTGAGCTATCGATCAGCATCTGTATGACCAACGCCGCATCTCCCGAGGTCATCTGGGCGCACGTGCCCAAGGCGAAGGCTCCCTCTTCAATTCTCACTTTTTATCGTAGACGGCTCTTCTCTCTCCGCGAGTATTTGTTGCTGATGACAGCTTTGCGAGATTGTTATTTGTTTTGCTTGCGGCTGTATCGTCGATAATTGATGTTCCCTTGCTGCTTCCGGATTAGTGTTCGCGTGTATTTTTTTTAGTTTTATTGCTGCTTTTAATAAATATTGTTTATCACCGTTCAATGTATATAAAATTCCATATCATCCCGTGTGAAATTTTTCATGACTTGACGAATAATAGAAAATAATAGAAACCACTTTGAAACGTGATCTCGTACGAATGCAAACGTTAGCGCAGTAAAACGTTTAATTTAAAAAAAAGTAGAACAGCACTAAAACTTGTTTCGCAGACAGATCATTATGCCCAATTGGAAAAGATTCTGAACACAGCGACCTTCAATTTCCCGTGCCTTCGAACAAAGTGCACAAGTAGCGTGGTTCGAGCACTATTGCACCATTTCTGAAATAACAGTAGACAACGACAGAGCGCGCAAAAGCGATTCAACTTTCTCAAGCGTGTTGCTCGCTTGCATCACACGCATAAACGCGCCTACATCGAGTCAATTACAAGCCATTTGTTAAGGTTACCAACGCGATGTAATTGAGCCACGCATTGAGCGACGACCAGACGGAAAGAAAAGCAACAATCAAGGGGAGGACCGCGTGGGCTTATTGTACATTATTTTGCAAACAACCACATTGACGAAATTCGCGTTGGTCAATCGAGATTATTTGCATTTTAATAAACGAACGAAGACGAAGCAGAGAGGGGGCAGATACTGATAAACAATAAAATGCGCGCAGCTGCTTGGATGCATGATTACAAGGTTCCCGCCGAAAAGAAGATAAAGCTATTGCCATATACCGGCAGGCTGATATGTATCGAACGCCAATTTTTTAGTGGGCGTATCGCAACCCTACAACGCCTGTGTATTATTAGTCTGCAGTATTCGGTTTCCCGTGTGCTGGTTTGCTGCGATGGTTAACTACTTTTACTGTGCACCTTGCATACACAAAAAACAGAACTTCGCTATGTCTTTTTATTTAAAACTTATATGCTGTGGTAAAATTTAGTACTCCGTGAATTCGATTATGTCTATCGTATTGAATATAATTGAAGACATGCGAAAATTACTCAATCGAATCTATAGCGAAGAGTTTGCGCGATTGACAATGTGAATTCTTTGAGCACAAGATGAATGCCCAAACGAATGCAGTAGATCGCAAATCATTTTCAATGATCAGCGTCTCTGGAAAAAAGAAAGAAACAGAGACGAAGCGTGTGTGGCTGCGAGCGAGACATGACCAGCGCAACTCGTGTGTGAAACGCGTTTGCGGGGTCGATTCGTGATTCTTTAATGAGGCAAATTGAAAAGAGGAGTAACGAGGCCGTATTGATCGCGCGACCGAGCAGTCGCGAGTTGACTGACTCTTGGCTGCTACTGCTGCTGCGGGGCGATGACTGCGAACGCGCGGATTTCGCGCGGATCGCTCAACATGCCAATCGCGCTTCTTTCTTTTCGTACACGTCGATGCTTTTACGATGCTTTCTTCATTCAATTAGTTGCTGGCCTCTTTGTGTTTGGCTCATTCCACGTTGTTTAGGTTGGATCTCGCGCTCGCGATGTTTCTTCCTTATACAAAGTATGCGACTGTGACAATGCTTTTCAAAACTGCACAATGATTAAGAATTGGTAGAAGCGAACGTTCCTTTTAGCGAGACAAAATATCTCTACTCCGAGAAGAAAAAACAAACGCGTACGCAGCTATATTTATAGACATTGCGATTGACTTGCAACTATGAATTTCCAATTCAACGTTTAATTATTCCGAATGTAGTTTTGCGTTGCAACGCTTTGCGATGGGAAACTGCAATTAGAACGTGGAATTGAAAAGAAAGTGCGCGGTATGCGGAATAACCGAGTGTAATATCGATTATTATGGAACATGCGCAGCAGCCGACAATCTGTAAAACAATGGCATTGCAAATTTCTAAACGTCATCCTTCGATAAGTGAGTATAATGGGAGCTTGCGCACTGCCGCGGAATTGGGGCGTAGCGATCGATCGACCTCATTCCCCGGCTGCTACCCCCTGCAGTGCAAGCGCAACCACCAAGCGACTTCTACCCTTCCCCCATCGGCGAAACTATGATTTGCGAAATCATACTTCAATTTCATAATAAAAAGTCAATTATATTTCATAATAAGAACGGAATTGCATTTTTAACGTCGATAATCGGGAACTACCGATAATTATCTCTAATCAATTTTATTGCAAAAGTTATCTGCAAGATAAAATATACCTTTTGTCTCACATTATACATTAACCGTAAGCAGCGTGTCGGTAGCAATGATACAAACTCGTTTAACAAATGACAACTGAAAGCTACAAGTTGATCAATCAATTCATTATCGCGGGAAATATAAAATAACAATGGAGAAAGACCTATTTTATTATTGACAGTACATGCTCTGCTCAATTAAAATGCATACATCAATAGGAAATGCTGATATGTGCTTTATTAACTTTTGATTGTTTAATCTTAGCTTCAATCTTTTGATAATCAATTACTCACTGGCAACACGCGTTGCAACAAGTTTTCATGACGCTAGTTGGCAGCGTCGAATTCAGTTCTATAACTGCATTATGATTTCAAAGTGTTTCAGTTTTCAATTTTTCCGTGGGTAATGATTACATTATATAAAACTACTAGTATCTACCATCAACTCAAAGTATTTAGCAAACATATGGAATCGTCGATGGGTGCAGTCGGTGATTTATCTTTGATCAGCAAAAGACTGAACGCCATCGAAAAGTTGTTGATGTATGACTCCATTATAATATTTGTAATGATTGGGCACTCGCTAAAACAATTTGTATAAGATTTCTCATACAGTTTTTATTCAATCGATGGTTTGTCTTTACTTTAAAAATTCTAATCTTTATAGTTTATTTCGTATAATCAAATTAAACTTGTAAAATTATTAATAGTAAACACGCAAAGCAATATTTAGAAAATTGCTTAAATCGAATCAATATGTTAGATTTTGAATATAGGTGGCCATCATAAAAAAGTTCCAAAAACGTCATAAGTGAAATTTGAAAGCATTGAAAATTCAAAAATCTAATAATCCTGAAAGGAAGATTATGAATCTGATAGCGAAAAAAGATTAAAATGAAAATAAAAGTAATTTGGTGGATCCATATTTAAATTTGAATAGAAAATGATTGTGACGAAGTATTTTTTTGAGAATATATTTTGAGAGTTGTGTTGCAAATAGTTCGATAAAAGTTCGATCTCTAAAAACGTGCAATGTAAACGAACATTCAATCACAGTTTCAATCAGACGTCAAAGTACAACACTACTATGTACGATTGATAAAACATTTTTATCCAAATCATTCGATATATTCAATCAACAGAGTTCGATTTAATTTTGCGATTGGAATTTCAACACTAACAATCGACGTTTCTGTCAAACGATAAATGAACTCAAGATACAAGCTACTAGTCGGGATCACAATAGAATACCCACAGAGCCGATTAATATAATTTGAGAGCGCGCCAAAGCAAAAGTTTTCGCGAGTTTATGTAACAAATCGATCAATTCTGCACGGTAAATTGAGTTTATCGTAGCGACGGTGGCGGGCAGTTGGCATTGAGTCGACCACGTGTGCATTCGCGAGTAGGACAGTGAAAGGCGACCTAGACCAATAGCCATGTTGAACTCTGAGCCCGCATCTACACCGCCGCTGCCGTCTTTCTTTCTCTCTCGCTTCTTTCTCGCAGTCCATCGAAAGTGACAACAGGCATTATGCGAATTTTGATGCTTAGCAATCGAGGGGTTTTCTAATACGCTTCAAATTCATTCGACTCTACTGGTATCTTCACATGGTTTTCTGCTTATCGTTATAGTTGTGCAAACGTAGTTGGAAATATAACGTAAATCATTTGTAAATGGTTCTTCAATTATTGCCAATTTTTACGCAGATCTGCATGAAGTGAAATGTCCTTGTCGGCTTATTCAAAATTCTGTGCAATCGCGTAAAAACAAATTATTTCAACAATATCGCGAAAGCACGCATGGAAAAACTGCGAATAGATAGAAAATCTATAATTTATAACTCGTTAATTTATAACTCGTCGGTAAAAGCGAGGGGGGAGGGACGGGGAAATGGCGCTCGAAAGAGATATAAAGTTTTTGCGCGAGAGAGCTCAGGTTAAAATACAAGTCGCAACTAAACGGTGCAGCGATCGGCAATGAAAACCACATTCTCCGACGAGCGTTTGACTTAGAGCAAGATACATAACGGCTCGCGAGCGAGAAGGAAAGTCGAGCGCCACGCGCTCGCGATGAAAGTGAAAAGAGTCCGCGTCTGCTGGCCGCGCGACACGCGCTAGAGGATTCGCTTTCCTACCTACTTATATTCGCTTTCTTTTGTTTCTCTCTCTCTCTCTCTCTCTCTCTCTCTCTCTTTCTCTCCGTCTCTCTCTCTCTACCTCTCTCTCTCTTTCTCTGTTTGCAAAACACTCGTATCCTATTTTTTCTTTCAAGTCTGTTTGCTCTTTGCACGCGATTGATCAATTTAGCGAGATTGAATCCTGTAACTTTTATCAACGGTCCATGCCTTGTAACCGTTCGTTTCAATAGGTCTATAAATTAAATCACATTTATATTTTATTTTACCGTACGACGGAATGAAAACAGTTCTTATCTCGAGTCTGTTCTCTATTGATTTTGCAATAATCGATTTATAGGAAGACTATTAAAAGCTTCTGTATTCTTGTAGTGCGCTTGATTAATTTGCGAAGTAATAAACAAATCTTGACTTTTGATAGAAATGTTTATGGACGAAAAGCTTCACTTGTCATTCGCGCAACTAGAAATAAATGCAGCGATTTTTTGCCCTTAATAATTGAATGAATAATGCACAAGACCATGACTTCTTATATTCTGAGTGAAATCGTAAATAATTAAATGCCAACAGTATTTTTATAATACATAGTTAGTTTAGTTTTATTCTGGATGAAACGGAGAAATTCATAACATTAGTGTACCCACATGTCTAGCTAAAATAGACAGCGGCACAAACACTCGGATAGTTAGCTGGTGTACTGCATGTAAACGAGTTACTTTGGTCAAGCTAATTATTTTTGCCTTTATCATTGCAATCACGTTGATCGCACGAGACTGAAAATAAATCAAAATTGTCTGCATTCGAATCGTTACTACAATTATAAAACAAAGTGCATTTGCTTTTTACGTACTAATACAAATGCTATTTCTGTTGCAGACTGAATTAGCGTTGGAAGCCACAACGCAGTGAGAGAAAGAGAGAGAGAGATAGAGAGAGAGAGAGAGAGAGAGAGAGAGAGAGAGAGAGAGAGAGAGAGAGAGAGAGAAAGAGCGAAAGCGAAAACCCACATCGTGTGCTGAGCAAGAAAATGGCAGGCGAAAATCAGCTGAAGGTGTCGAATGGCACGGTAACGATAATCCCAGCGAATGGTAAATTGACGAACGGCAATGGAGTACACAAAGAGCCAGCAACAACGCAGCCGCGTAACAACAATGGTGTCTCGACAAACGGCAACGGCAAGGAACTTGACGTTGCCGAGAACGGCAAACTCGTCGTCGCTGGCGACGACAAATCCGATCTCGACGACGACGATGAGACTAGTTGCGGCTGGGGTCCCATCAGACCCAAATGGCTGCAGAAATTCGCTACCAAGCAAATGTTCCTCTTTACGTTTTGCCTCACTTGGGTAAGTATCGACTTTGTTCACAGCATATTCGCATTTTGAATTCGGATTTTCCATGATCTGCATATGATGAAATTCTATCGAAATATTATTAGAATAGAGCTTCCATGCAGTCAATTGAGTTTCGCTGCCACATTGGGGCATATCGAATTTCAATAATTACTCAAAATTTGATTAGATATATTTGAACGTTTACTTCCAAAAATTATCAATCCAATGAATTAGGAGCAAATGAGAATAGATGTCATAAATTATGCACCACAATAAACTGTACGTTGCATGTATGTTAAAACAGGTGCTTCAGGGCATGTACTTTACGTACTTCGTGTCGGTGATAACGACGATCGAGAAGCTCTTCCAGATCCAGTCGAAAACCACAGGCATGATAATGTCAGCGACGGAGATCGGCCAGATAAGCTCGTCCCTTCTACTGACTTACTTCGGAGGCCAAGGCCACAGGCCCAAGTGGATAGCCTGGGGCATGATATTATTCGCGGCGAGTGCCTTCACCTGCTCGTTGCCTCACTTTATCTACGGCGAACTGCTTATCAAGCAAAACGAGCTCCTCTTCAACGGTGGGACCACCAATTCCGTGCTCAATGGCACCAGCGTCAGCAGTCCCGTGCCCGCCAATCTTTGCACCTTCCTCGAAAAGCCTGATAATCTTTCACTCAGCGAGTTAGTTGCATTACTTTTACTAGCTTCTTTCCCACCTTCCACCTCACGCTAGCTCTAATGGTACATGACATTTGGCCTCGTGCAATGCGGATGAAGACTGCCTGTCATTGTGCCATGGACTGATCATAAAAGCAATTCTGAGAAATCAATTGAATTTGGATGCAGTTAGTAATCTTCGAATGTGACTCGATTTAATATTCATTAGGTTGGAAAGTTAGCAGTAAATAACAGTTACGACATTAGATTTGTAATTGACAAACGCAACTAATCTCGATGAAATCGATGATGCTATGCTTGCAAGCAAACCTTTCCGTTGCCCAACAAAATGTCAAAAAATCTGAGTGTCCGAAGTGCCACGACAAGCGCGCCGTGCGCGTACGAGCAAATTAGATTCACAAGTAGTCACGCGGTGAAATCGTTTTTGCGGCAAATCTAACGCCGATGTGAGTAGAGGTCAGGTGACCAGTGAAAAAACTCGAAGCTGAACGAAATCCACAAGCTTCATTGGGGCCAAGATCAAAGTGATTTCTGCGGAGTTCGATCGTTCCGCGGTAATTTCACGGTCGTTACGCTAGACGAAACAAGTGTTTTCACGCGCGCGCGCGCGGCAAGAACACAATGACAACAAGCGCGTGTTACGCCGTTAGCGATCTATCTATCTGTCTATCTAGCCGACGTCGTAACTGACGACTTTCTCATTGTTTTTGAAAGTGAAAATACGTGAAAGTCGCGCTCCGTACGTTTCGTTTCTAATTAACGAATTCTTCCGATATACATCGTAAAAATGTTTCTGTTTACAATGCATCACATGAGCTGTTCTTTTCTTTGCTGAGTATGTCGGTAATCTTTAAATTGAGGATTTGGTTTTGTCATGCAAACAGTGTTTTTTTTTTCAGAACATACTTCTAACAAACTGATTGAAATTTGTAGCTCGAGCTTGGCAACGCGAATCCATCGCACCGACACCGCAGAGTACTGCGAGGGTGAATTCATCACCGAGCAGCAGACTCAAAGTAAAATCGTAACGTACGTCCTGATCACGTTCTTTTTCTCTCTCCTCGGCGTCGGTATGGGTCAGACAGCCGTGTACACCCTCGGTATACCCTACATCGACGACAACGTGGCCAGTCGCGAGAGTCCCCTTTATTTTGGTAAGTCTTGGCGTGTCTAGCAACAACGTCAACGTGTACATCTAACGAACGATCAATATTTTCTCTAGCGATCACGATAGGTGTTCGGATTATTGGCCCAGCTATGGGTTTCATGCTTGGGTCTCTGTGTACCATGATTTACGCTGATTTGTCGCAAGACCCCCCGATTACTCCCTCGGATCCGAGGTGGGTTGGTGCTTGGTGGCTTGGTAAGTCATTATAACTTCATTGAGTTTTGTCGATTGCACGTACGAGCAACATCGCACACGCTGCTTAGAAAATGAAATTAAAGTTAAGTGATGTTTCTCAGAAATAACTTGCAATCTGAGTGGAATCTGAATGTTGATTCAAGTTTATTACCCCAGTAGTGGTGTATACTTGAACGCGAAAGGAAGAAAACGAAATTTCGCGTCTTTTTCTCTCGCATAATGACGGCGTTATGGCTGCGCAAGCTTCTCCTCGCTGTCTGTCTGCGCCGAGAACTAGACGATTTTATCTTTATTATGATAACGACTGCTCCTCGTAACGCTAATGATTTTAGTGAACCGAGGCCGCTCGAATATCGTCTTTCGCGTCTTCTTTCTTCCTCGTTACGAGAGATTTATTTAAAATAAGCTTCGGAACAGTTCTGCTTGGCTCATTTTTTGGAGCAGCAGTACAACTCGCGTTTGATCAAACGAAATTCTACGGCTTATTGTTTATTTTACCAATCGCGTGTTATTCGTTCGAAGCAGACATTACATTCGCTCAGAATCGCAGATCATTACGCGAACTGGTAGCATATAAGCAGTACGATATATCACGCGCGTGTGAGCTAGCCATAATAAAAGCGCATTGTTACCTCACATTAAGCGGAGATTATAAAATCGTAAAGTGCCGAATTTCACGAATAAAAAATCGGACGCATCCGCCGCGAACGCGAATTCTCAGAAGGCAGCGCTGCATCGCGGATCACAGCGGAACGGCTGGAATTCGGGCCAGTTATTTATACGAAAGCTGCAAGCTGACCTTAAAATTATAGCCGGGCGCTGGTTCGCAGACGGACGGCTACTTGCATGGCGTTATATTCATCCGCGCGCCGTTTAATCGCGACTCGAGGCTCGACGAGCGAGCGAAAATGAAAGTGCCAACCCGCGCGACCAAAGCGTCGGCGTTGTAATCGAATGACGATCGGCTGCGGACAATATCCACGTAACGATGTCGCTTTTCTCTCTTGTTCCCAGGTTTGGTACTGATATCGTCGATGCTCCTGTTAGTCAGCGTTGGCATGTTTGCCTTTCCCACGCGATTGCCCAAAAGTAAAATCCCGCCCAAGAAGGCCAACACGAAGAAACCAAAACTTAGAGGTGAGTCGAGCGTCGAGCGCTTTCCACGATATACCTGCGTGCCTGTCTCGTCGCCATCGATAATAATCCATCGTCGGCCAACGCCGCACGCCAATATCCATTAGAAAGGCAACTCTATTTATAAGCGATTGCCGTGATCGCCACATTGTGCGTTTATCGAACGCGCGGCGCATGCGGCCGCAACAACGGGGCAAGGAGAAGAAGCAACTTTCGACCAGATCTCTCTCTCTCTCTCTCTCTCTCTCTCTTGCACGCGATTCTTTTTTTACCAGAAGGACGAGAAGAGACGACGACGAGAGCGGCAGCATAATCTGCCAAGGCCGCCTGCCATTTTCGGCAATTCTCGGAATCGCCCCGCTGCGAGAGATTAGGATGCGATATACTGCTGCAGCGCAACCTACGCGAATTTCCAGGCTGCTTTGATGCGCTTTTTTGATGAATTCTTTAGCTTATTTTTTTCCTCTCTTTTCTCTTTATTTTTTTTTTTAATTTTTTCTTTGATATCGCGGGTAGAGATCGTTTGTGGCGTGTAGTTGGCTGTGAAGTTATTTTTTATTAAACAAATCTTAATTGTTTCAATCTGAATTGATACAACACTGGGTCGCAGAATTTATTATACCATCTATTTCAGAAGTATGATACACCTACACCGCGCGTGAAATATTGCAGAAATCTTTTCCGATACTTACCGAGTATCTTTTTTTTTTAACTCTGACATTCAAAGGTGAATATATTTTTCCGTCTAAAGTTGCATCATCATTCGTTTTTGTCGAAGAAATATATGCAACATGTCAAAGACATAAAATTATACCCATTCTATTCGACGGATTTGGGAATTTATCGCATTTTTCGATTTTACACAAGTATAAAAAAAGAAAAGACATGCATAGCTAAATAAAGTCGATGGTACATATATATCTAAATTTATCGTTAATTTATTCTAATAAATTTTGACGATTGTTCAAGCAGGTAAAGAATAGCTCGGTTAGTTTTTAGGACTCGGAAACAAAATCGAAATCCATTTGAAGGGTCGCGAGGTATTTCGATAGGACTGTTCCTTAATTCTTCACTAACCCAATGAAGACGTAATTAGATTGAAATACAGTCTGAAAACAGATCGACAATGAAGCTGCGCCGCGATCGATAAATGCGAAGCGAAGCACCGAAGGAGGCTCGGTCCAGAGAAACAATCAGCTGAGTGAAATCGGACGCTTGCGCCACCGCGTCGCTTGCGTTCAGCCTCCCAATCTTCGAGTGTCCTTGTGAAGGGCTTCGACGTGGACGCCGGCACGCGCTCGAAAAAAAGTCTCCGATATAATAGCCCCTCAACCGCCGGCGTCGCTGCGCCAAACGGAACGACTTGAAAGGAGGGGCAAGTTCACGGCCGTCGAAGAAGAAGCGAAGAGAGAGAAGATGATGACGCGCGATGCTCGACGGAAACCCCTGTCAACTCAGCCCGTCAAAGCCGTTTAAAGAGCCGCTTACGGCATATGCGCACACACAGCGCGATCTTTTCCTTGCGCTATTATTGATGCGCTTTATTCCGCATTTCCTCGTCTTTCGCTTTTCTTTTTCCAGTGGCTCCTCGGCAATATCATAGCTACGTGCAGTCAAGATGAAGCTACGAATAGTTAATTGTCAACAACTTACCTGTTGCGTAATAGAGACGAGACAGTTTGAAAGTTCGCGTACTTTGGAAGTACGCTCACGTGCCCCTACGCCGTACGGCCACGCGAACGCGAAAATGAATTAGAGCTTTTTTCTTTGATTTTCTCTCTTTCTTTCTTTCTTTTTTGGCAGAACGTCGTCGGCAATAATGGCCTCGAGCGCCTTCCAACTCGTCGTCAGTCGCTCCATTATTCTTTCAAACTGAGCGCGCGTAAACATGTTTTTCTCTCGTTTGACGTGCTTACATGTATACTTATAAAAGCGACGCTAAACGCGCACGCCGATACGAAAAAGAAAAATAAAAAAGAAAGAGAAGAGAAAGAGAGAAAGATACAGTGTCCCGATGATTCACGCGCGCCTCCGAAGAGCAATTATGTCGCTTTTTTACGAGATAAAAATGGGAGAAAGAGGAAAAGCAGATAGAGATATCTTTCGGGTGCCGCGCGACGTCGCATTTCCGATCCGATTTTCGAGCGATATTCCGAGAGCGCGCGGAGAGAACGACTCTGCGCGCTGCATCAATCAATTCGACTTTTCTCTGTTGCCGAGTGGTGTAGCATATCTCCGCTATACTCTGTTTGCTTATGCATATTCAATGAGTAGGTCTTTCGTTTGGACGTTTTGCGTGACTGCGTGCTTTTCGGTCATTTCACAACACCATGTCTGTAAGAGGCGAAATAAGTTGTTTATAAAAGTCTATAAATTGTTCTTGTTCGACCGATGTCGCTTTGCATAAGAGCCTTTTCTTTTTGCCTGAGATGAGAGTATGACAGTGTTGAGAGTAATTGTCAATTACGCGCACGAGGCGTAACGAGTTATTAAAAAAAATAAAAGAAAAAACACGAGTCGTTTACCTTTTCAGATTTCCCCAAGGCAATCAAAAGGTTATTGAAGAATGATATTTTGCTGTTCCGAACGGCCAGTAGTGTCCTACACATTTTGCCGATAGCGGGACTTTACACATTCTTACCAAAATACCTCGAAAGCCAATTCCGTTTAGCTGCGCACTCTGCAAATTTGATCTCAGGTAACGCGTTTTCCGACCTATTGCTTTGGATTGCTGAACCATCGGCGAACGCACTAATTGTTAATTTTCTGGTTGCAGGTGTTGGAGGAATACTGGTTATGGGCTTAGGAATAATAATAAGCGGAGTATTTATTTTGAAAGTGAAACCCAACGCAAGATTCGTCGCTGGATGGATCGCGTTTACCGCGATTGCCTATGCCATTGGTATGGGCATCCTAATGTTTGTCGGATGTCCGATGAACGACTTTACCGGCCTCGTTACGGACGAGCAGGGGTAAGATTTTTCTGAGATCCATTCAAGTTAAATATCACGCGATCGCTAATTTCGTTCCTTCTTACAGAGTATCCCGTTTCGAGCCCATCTGCGACGCGACCTGCGACTGCGACAAAAACAAGTTCAGCCCGATCTGCGGTGCGGACGGCCGAACATACTTTTCAGCCTGCCATGCGGGCTGTTCGAATTACACAGTTTTCGAAGGAAAAGTAGTTAATGTAAGCATTATTTATCGCCACTCAATATATGCGTGTGTGTGTATTCGTAATGAATGCACCGACAAATGCATGTCATTAACTCAATATTCACATTTTTATAAATTGCACAATTCTCGCTTCAACAAGAAAAAATTATAATGCGTATAAATGTGTGTGAAAGTGAACTTTGAAAGCATGTAAATGCGAGTTGACTAGATTTTTTAATCTTGTATTACGCCATATCGCAGCCTTTTTGCTCTTTTGAGCTGTTTACTTTAGATTATAAATTGCAAAAAAGTCAAATTTTCATTAAGATATCTTTATGTCACGATGCAAATTGAAAAAAATGTCAAAGGATGTTGTTGCAAAAATGAACAAAAGATAGATCTGCAACATTTGCTACCTCAGCTTTCGGTGTAAAAATATTTGAAATGTGTAAGGGCTGATTCATACAGACTGAGAGAAAGCAAAACTTTCCAAACTTTCGAAACTAAAAATGTTCCCCGAAGATATGACATTCGAAAATTGTTATCGCTCTCTAAGACGAACTATTGTCCTTCTTTCTTTGTAGTTCACCGATTGCCAATGTATCGCAAAGAATCACACGATGCCGGAAATGGGCGAGGCGAAGACCGGATATTGTCCCCTCGATTGCAATAACTTCTACGCGTATCTGATCCTATTCTCTGTCTTTGTTTTCATCCATTCGACGAGTGAGGTCGGCTCGATGCTACTCATACTTCGATGCGTCGATCCGACGCAGAAAGCCATGGCGCTCGGCCTTATACAATTTGCCATAGGTCTTTTCGGTGAGTAGACAAATAATTTACCAGTAAAACCGCTTCAAATATTATGACATGCTGCTTACTATTGTTATATTGCAAAATTTCGATAAGACTTATTGGTACTTAATAAGCTCTTGACAGTGTGAAATTTTGACAATAAACCAAGGACGACATTTCTTACATGCGAAATATTTCATATGACACCGTGGTACAGACGATTAACCGCTTATTGTCTGGATTTTCCAGGTAATGTTCCATGTCCCATAGTGTACGGCGCAGTGGTGGACTCGGCCTGTCTAGTTTGGGAGTATGCCTGCGGCGAGAAAGGGGCCTGTTGGCTCTATGACTCCAATGTCTTTAGGATGTTTTTCCATGGTACGTGACGCGATTGCTCAGTACTGTACTTCGTTATACTGGCACGGCCGACAACTTATAACCGCGTACTGCTTTACTTTTGATTTCTTCTTGGTTCGATGTGTATTTTAAATATCATGGCGGTCGTTTGAAAATGTATTCAGTGCAAATTGGTCAACGGTTAGCTTGAATATTTGTATTTTTAAATCATCGCTTACGTACACGTAGTTTAAGAGTTTAACGATCTTTTTTGTCAAGCTTCACAATCATGATAATCGTTGAATATTTCTTCCGTGTCCTGTAAATGTGTTGTACTAAAAAGCAGGACATAATCGGATCATTATACACAGTTGAGGAATTTGAAGTGAAATGAATAGTCATTACAAAAATAACGCTTGTTGCATGTCGCAGTTCGAATTACAATTGAAAATGGTTATACCCTTTAGGCGTAGAGCGAGTCGAATAAGATAATACGGCAATAACGTTTCATTATGTTTCTACAGGTACGACCGGTTCTATAATGGCGCTGGCGTTCATCTTCGACTTGATAGTTTGGTACAAAGCTGGTAGTATAAACTTCGTAGACGAGCAAGAACACGAGGGGGCCACCGCTGAGGAGATGGCCAATTTGAATATGCTGTCGGAGGATATTGAATACCCTCCGGCCAAACGAAATTCAATATAAACAAAAGCATAATTACGATGAAGAACTCTTCTTGTAATTTACTTATGTGATTGGAGCATCATCTTCTCTCATCCGGACAATTCTTTCAAATAGTTCAAGATGAAAATCCTTATCGGCATAGTGAGGATTTCTTTCGATGCGCAAGAAACGTTTTTATTTCTTTGCGAGTGTACCTGCACGAGCGCGTGACTGCGCGTGTCTCATCCTCGCGAACGAGTCCGTCGGATAGAAAGCTTGCGGACGCCAACTCGATATATAGTCTTCTTAGACAAGGGGAGGAAAGAAAGATTATTTTTTTGAACATGAGTGATCATTGTTTTGTTGACTGATGATTTATTGTTAGCTAGGGACTTCTCTGTTTCTTTTCCTTTCGTCTTTTTGCGTAGCAATTCTAGGTGACGATCGTTTTCTTTTCCTTACATCACACGAGCATTTTCACTTAATTGAAGTGCTGATTGTAGGTTTCATCGTTTAGTGTACGTGTTTAATGAATGAAATAACTTGTCAACGAATAAGTCGATCAGCAAGTTGCGTTTTCTAACGCTCACTCTAATTATAGAGTAGAAGGATTTTGGCGAATTATCGACAAAACAAAACAAAAAATGTACAACGGAGTATCGCGGAGTATACACCTTTATATTGTACGAAAGCGCAATGTAAAAGTGCTTTTGCTGAATTATTTTTTGAGGATAAAAGTAAAAGGAGAGATATTTGCATGTATCATATGTAAATAGCCGAAGAAGAGACAAGGAATAGTTTTACAGATTTTTCTTATTTGAGAATATCTTTGCCGAAAGAAAATCGAATATTTAATCTTTTAGATATAATGTAATCGATCAGTGTAATGTTTTTTAAATCGTTGATGTTCACGTGTAACGTTATTTTAAATATTGCCGCAAAGATGATTTTTACATATTTTTCATCGATATTTTTTTTAAAAGTAGAAAATTCATGTCATTTATATTTAATAAATTTATCGCAGAATTGAACATCAACGAAGTACGACTTTTTAATGAAAACGAAGGAGTAAACATTTAATAATAGTTTTTAGCGACGTAAAGATAAATCATTACGACGCTCTGTGTGATACCTCAGAAATAATTTTAGCCATGTAGTTTAAATACAGAAATATGAGATGAGAGCGAGAAAGAAAGTGTGAATGAAAAAAGTGTAAACGTTTGTATAAATCGACTGAGGATGTATTTTTATGGGATCGTCAGGTGTAAATGTAGTTCTAAGATTATACTTATGTGTATTGCGCATATAGAAGCATATATGTCCTGTTGTATATACGTAAGATTACGAAAATTTACAACTTATAGCTATTTGCTTTATACTTTCGAATCATTTGAATTGTCCATACATTTTTTTGTATGGAATTTTATGAAAATAGTTAAGCAACTGGTTTATGTTTACAAAGTAATATATTTTTAAAATATCATAAATTTTCGAGACTTTTTATTCATTACAAAGACTTAAGTCAGCATTTTATTAGATTTTCTTTGAAAGTTTTTTATTTAAATGAACTACAGTGAAGCCTAAATAAAACACGTTCCATAAACATACAAAATTTTCACGTTGAACAGTACATGTACCTTGTCTTATAATATATAATCTTGGCATATATTTGAAAACTTTGGAAGTGGATTTTATTTGGAAACTTGCATTCTATTTGCATTTTTAAAATACCATAAAATATAAAAAAATTAAAAAGTGTACGATACTACGATCTAAACGTACAAATTATTCCTAAAATGAGACAATTGATGTTTTCTAAACTTTGATATTAATTAGAACCAAATTCGATAAGAGAAAACAAGTTTCAAATACACGAATCTCTTAAATTGTTCATACAATGTTCTCATTTATTAACATTAAAATTATTTTATGTAATTAAAATTTTAAGAAAATAGTGAGTTCAGTTGACAATGTTAAAATATGATGAAAGTGTAATTCAGTTGAATTAATGTGAAGCAGTAGAAATATATTCAAAGACTTGTATTTTTATAATATCAGAATTAAAGATGACTACGTCTTCAATTTACAAATAGAAGTGTTGATAAAATACATATTCAAATGATACAATTTAAGAATCTTACAAGAAAAGTACCGGTATTTTTTTCCAACCGAGGATAAATACAAATGTTATCGTGATTTTCAGTAGCATATAGTCTCTAAAAGTAAATATTTTTCTCTGTGCTACATATGTTGACGATCCTTCATACATTTCAAAAGTGATGCAATTTCAAGTATACAGATTATACCACAATATATGAAACGAATTCCATAAATAGAATTGATCGTAGATAGAGAAATAATATAAATGTAACATAGTCTATTATTTTTAGTTATTGACAGTTTCCTATGAAACTCCAAATATGAAAAGTACTTTCCTAAGATATTTGAAATACCAATATGCAATTTATAAAGAAAAATATTCCGAAACATGTGATATACAATGTGAGAAAAAAAGTAAGAAATAAACGATTTTCATAAAGAATAATGGAAATAAATAAATTTAAAAAAGAAAAACTAACCATGCTACGCAAAAATAAGAATAAATCCTATTAATATAAATAAAATGGCATTGCGCCATTTTAGAAGAAAGTCAAATATCTTGGGAAACATTAATAATACAAATAATGAAAAATGTACACTCCAATAACAATTATAACATAACTTATAATGAAGTGCGGTTTATATTTTGAAAGAGCGCATCGCGAGAATGCCACTAAATCAATTCTACAAAAGAAATATAAAAAATTTACTGTACATGTAACAAAATGACTATATGCCAGATTATTTTTCAAATTATACGTATTCGAGGACTTTATTTTAATGGTCGGAATGATCGTTGAGCGTAACAATACTTGCTAGTCTATGAACGTAATCGCATAAATTTTGGAACAGATGGATAAAAAGTGATGATAGTGAGACATGAACGAAAAGCTAGAATATGTTTGCCATTTTTATAGAATAACTTTGTTTTATATTTAATTTATTATATTAACTTGCTCGTAAGGCTTATTGTTATCGCTGTAAAAATATAATTGTAATTATAATTATCACAAGTAATCTTGCTAAATATGTCCATGAATTGTGAGAAGTAGATTGTAGCTGATTGAATTAGATTGTTCAATGTCGGATAATTATCACCTTCAGTGACGTAAAATTAAGTTTAAGGACTTCGATAAAAGTTTTTTTGCTTGAATTAATATAATTAGTATGGATTAGAAACTGCTACTTCAATATCAATTTTCACGTAGCTGTAAGTTTTTACGTAACTTGTGGAAGTGTTATTATTATTATTGAAAAATGCCATCACACTTTCCTTGAGAGATTTAATTGTACATAAATGTATGATGAATTCTTCATTTTTTTTGTTATAAGTATAAGTAAATAATTTGTATAATACGTCAATTATCGTGCTTATATATACATCTTTTTGTGTGTAAATGTAGTATGGAATTTCCGACCTTATTATAATAAGATAAACATAATGAAGGACTAATGCGAAAACAATGTAGTAAATGTTTATTTAGAAAACAAAATGAATTTTTTTCTCAGCACCGTTTAGACTTATACACCATGTTACAAATACATGCGAATATTTAATACATTGCTAAACGTTAATTCTACAATTTTATTTTAAGAGACCTCTAAAAACTCAGTATAAAATTTTATATTCTAAAATTCAAAAATCCTGCAAAATATTCAAAATTAAATGCTAATTTGATTTATTGTTGTTTGTTATGACATACTTCAACGAGTATTCACTGTAACGTAATGTTATTAACCCTCAGATTATCGATTTTAGATTTTTATCAATCTTTCTATCAATGTTATAACTTTGTACTACTAAAATGGCCTAAAATATGTTTTGATTGACCTCTTCAGTATCTCCGAACGCTCAATACATTACTGAGAATACAACTTGAAAAACAAAAGTGCAGATTTAGCACAGAAACATACAGATATTATACGTGCAAATTAATACGAACATTTTTTAAAATAATAAAAACTGCCACTGTTATGCATAACTTGCAACAATTTAGACTGACATTTTTACTACAGTTTCTCAACGAACTTTGCAATGTACACACTGCCCTGACTAACCGATTTTTTTTGATAATCAGAGGGTTAAGACTGATTTATCTAATACGTATAAAGTTGACCAATGTATTTTGTAATTACTTCCGTTGTATTGTTTATAATTACAATTAACGAATGCAAATTTGTTTCTAATAAAAGGCAAGTGCCATAATTTTAAAACGACATTGTCAGTTTATTTACGTAGTACCGCCATGATTAGATTGTAGCATGATTTGAGATTTTTATTAATAGTATCTGAATGTATGTTTTGCATTATTTTTGTCATATTGAAGTAAATTCTTAAATTCAGACAAATTCATGCATTGCTTTTGCCATTACTGTGAACATGCAATATAACTTTAAGCACAGGGATTTTACTAGAATAATTATAGGTGTCTATTAAGTTAATTATATCGTACGCTAACCATCCTTCCGAGACTCCAAGTTTATTACGATGCCAAGTCAATTTTTGCATGAACAAATATAGCGATCGGGTGTTTTTAAAACCATATCTCAAAATTATTATGTTGCTGCCCAAAAGTCATTCTTCTTTGTATTTGAATATTTAAAATCAGATGATTTGTCTATTATCTGTTTAAAAAAGAAGCTTCGAGTTCGTGAAAAAAATAATTTACGTAAAATCATAAAAGATGATCGAAGGTTATTAGGTTATTGACTTATTTCAGGTACAAAGAATCATGATGCATCATTTTTGAAAAAATCCTGCATTTATTCGGAGATGTTTATGAAGGTCTAAGCGTCAATAAAAATGCAGACGCACTTTCTGACGACGGTAGTACTTGACCAAATGCTTCTAATAATAATGGTTCTTCTTGTATAGTTGCCTCGTAATCAGAAAACGATACCTTTCCATCGTGATCGACATCGAGCTTTTTTAAAGCCATTTCCGAAAGATCTCTCACGCCTTCTTCTGGGTCTTCTTCTCCAGATTGTTTCATCAAACAATTTCTAATGAAAATGCATTGAGTTTTTTCATTAATATACAACGTCATTATTATCTACACATAAATACGGAAATGTAACTCACTTAAATAATTGAAATATTTCGTCTTTGGAGATGAAACCATCGCCGTTCAGGTCATAAACTTTAAAGCAAAATTCCATTTTATCATGCAAGCTTCCTCGTAAAAAAACATCTAATCCTATGACCCAAGGTTCCAATCTTATTGCGCCCTCGCTGTCTTTATCCCAGCAAGAAAACATTCGCTCAATCAATGCATCTTCTGTCAATATGTTAAAAGTATTGTGAAGCAATTCTCTGAATATTGTCCTATCAATGCCCTAAAAAAAAATTTCTCTGATGCCATATTTGATTCTATGAATTGCATTTCAATCAATACCGTTCATGTTTCGCTTTTAAAGTCGGATAATACAACCTGCAGTTTGGATTGTTTCGATGTATGATATCAGATAGAATATGAAAGTTTTCGGTTGAACAATCATTGATTTGAAATTTTACCGTATTGCTTTTCATTCCATTAGGGTATAAAATGACACTGACGCAGTGAATATTAAAATTTAGCGCACGCATCCACGAACTACGGCGATTTTTGCACGAAAATATAATATAATATAATTACTTCTACTGTTTGCAGAGTTGAAGCCCCATTATTTATGCCGGAAGTGCCAGGTCGAGTTGATGGACTGCTGATTAGTTTGCTGTATATTTTACATAATGCCTCCAGTTCATGCCTAGTTAATGCGTTAATTGTATTCTTAATTTTTTAAATAAATGATGTGTGACAGTGATATCATTGCTGTACTACATTGATCTCTATTTCAACGGATGATAAGATATTAAATGAAAAAAATATAATTATACATAAATTGATAGAGAAACACGTCAGAAATTTTTAATCTTCTATAAAAAGTTTGACAAAATAAAACATTTGAATCGTTGAATGGACTTTCAATATATATTTTAATACTATATATATTATATGCTATGAGTGCCTATTAATCAAAATAATTATGTGAATATTATTATAATTTTTTATTGGTTTCGTCTTATTTATCAAAAAGTATGTATATGTTTTAATATGAAATTATTTAAATGTAAATGATCAAATTTATTCAAAGAATTTTCTTTGGAATATCAAATGCGTGACGTACTTGGAGAACCGGGTCTTCTTCCTGAGCGCTTCGATGAATTTGGCATGATGAGCCGAGCTTTTAAGGGAGAAATCTTCCGGCATTCTTCTTCGTCTTCTAGAGGATTTGGATTGACTGGTAGTATCGGCACCGACGCCGCCACTGCTGGAGCACGACTGCTGTCTACGCGAGGCGCTCGACACCTTGCGCCCCGTCGCCAGGAAGATCGAGACGCTTTTCATGACCATTGCGCCGGTGCGTCCGCTAAAGCAGATCCGCGTGCCTGATTGGTCCTCACCCATTTTTTATTTCCTTTGATATGCTCGATGTTACGTCGGACTGCTCGTCATTCAAATTGCTGTTGTTTCATCGATTACATATATTCATCAATTGTGTTGCAGTATAGGCTTTCAATGTATATGATTCTGACTGATATCTTATTCTGCTATTTGCATTGAAGAATAAATCACATTAATTGTTGCCCATGAAAGCAGCTGACGATATTCTATTTGAGATAAAACGAATATTTGAGAAGGAAGTCTGTAATGCATATGTTAAAAGCAGTCGATCGAAATCAAATTTGATAACATGATGTGACAATAAATATTTCTGAAAAATGGCTCGGCTCTTTAAGCATTGTAAAATGGACAAATTTCAGAATCATATAAAATCTATTGTCTTAAACAAGGTTTCCTCAGTTTCAAGATAAATATATGCTTGCAAACGTAGCAATTAGTTTTCCTTCAACTTTCTCGTGAAGAAAGATTATCCCTAGTTCTTTTATGATCGATAATGGTAATGCTCTTTTAAGATCCCTAGCCATCAACTCAAATAATTTATGACATTGTACGTAGTTTTCGCCTGTCATTTCTTGAAATGAAGTCAGCTTTCTCAACGATAAAACGGTGAAGTTTGTCACTGCCACCCATAACTTTGTTCTGAGAAACTTTTAAGCGAAATATTTGTAGTTCTTTTGTTGCTTAAAAATCGAACGTTGCATGGTGTATCAACAAAACATAGTGTAACAAGTATTACCGATGCAACACAAAGTTATGTGATTTTTTTGATATCTGTATTTTTAAGCAAACTTATTCAGCAAAACTACGAGCATTTCACAATTAATATTGGGCAGAAAACTTTCTAGTATAAAACAACAAAGTAGTATTAGCGCATGTTGGATACTCATAATTGAACAGGCATCTGCAGAAGTTTTGTTATCAGATACAAAGTTCCTAAGGAAAACTTTTAATGCTGGTATATTGATCTTCCTGCCACAAATGGCAGGCACAAGTAGTAATTCGCAAACAAATATTGAAACGTTGCCATAAAACCCTAAAACTACAGCGACCGGTTATACTTGGTGTACAAGTATAACCGGGTTGATTCAAATTTGGCCGTTTGAAATTTTACTGACCCACTTCGGGTGATTTCGTTGGCAAATAATTTGACGTGTTCTACATTGAAGTAACACTTGATTTTGACATGAAGGTTCATATGCAATTGTTTTCTCATCAATAGACAACAATTTTATCTTTGTCGTGCTGTCATGTAAAAGTTGCGAAAAACATTCATTAACCGAAAGTTTTTGAACCGCCTTGATTGAATATTTCACAGATTAAGTAAAGTTTGATACGATAGGTGCTTGCAAACTAGGAATCGATGGAAGATAATAATCGTCTGTTTCCGATCATCGCCCACTTTGTGCGCTGATTGGATGCAACCAATGTAACACGCGAGGTGAGTATTTCGTGTGAATTTAGGAGCTTACGAATAGCGTTTCTTTATTGGGGTAATAATTATACAGAATAGGCTAAACAATTCCAAGCAAATTGCACTTTCATTGTCAAAGTAACGAAAATAAAATTTTAATTTCCGGAAATGACAATGTGACCCGAGGTTATTGATATATATTTGTATCAAACTTGTGAGTTTGAAACTTACTTACTAAAAAATACACCTTTTCTAACAAAGTATTATCACGCCAAGCCAAACGCAAGCGAGCGCAATGTATAACTGGCAAGCCTAACTTTATCATAAAGGCGACGTAAATCTTTCTCTTTCATTCTGCTTACTTTGGCACGCGAGTGGCGATTAAATTAGTTTAAGACTCACCGATTGCCGATCTCGAAATGCCGTGTCTTTCGTCCTCGGCAACGCAGCTAAAAAAAGAGAGAGAGAGAGAGAGAGAGAGAGAGAGAAACACAGGTTCACCGCGGCTCTCGCGCACTACCTACTTATCGACCAAACTTCGCGACTAAGATACAAGTGTGCGCGGCGTTTTAGCTTCGTAGGCATATGATCACGAGACACTCGCCGTAGATGTTGTATCCAATTAGAGTTTGGGCGCGCGTAGCACAAGACTTGATCGGGGCTACCAGCCGCGTTCATGGTTTTCCCTTTTCAACAAATAATAAGGATATACATGCTACTGCCTCGTAAAACAATCATTACTAGAGCTGACTGGTACCAAAGTATTTGTTTTGGAGAGCGAAATTTTTCAATCTTCCATGATTTTTCACTTTCTTCGTCAATTTTTCGAAATTTCAAGATTTTTTACATTTTACATTAATTTGACGAAATTTCATGATTTCAAATATCTCGTAAAGTTTTGAAAATTTCAAGATTTTTCACTTACTTCAATTTCTCTATAACCCAATAACCCAATTTTTCAATCTTTCAGGATTTTTCACTTTCGTCGTCAATTTTTCGAAATTTCAAGATTTTTCACTTTCTTCGTCAATTTTTCGAAATTTCAAGATTTCATATATTTCAAATATTCATCAAAAAGTTATCAGCTTAGAACAAAAATAGAGTTTATCATATACTATATTGATTTTATATAGAAATATCTTTTTAATATCTTCATGGGATATTTTTAATAATACAATAATAATCCTGGAAATTAAGAGGAAATTTGGCCATATAATGATACATGAAACATACGAGGAATTGAGCAAGCAAGTATGATTCAATAAGTTTTGATGATTCAAATATTTAGAATTTCAAAAAATAGTGTGTAAACATTGAGAAAAACATCAAAACCGTATAGATGATAAACATATTTTTAAGAATTCAGTACATATGTCACAGTCAGCCTTACAGCATAATTAGGAAAAACCTAATACGTCAGAGGTTGATGCAATAATATATGATTTTTATGTCATAAATATTTCAACTATTGAAAATAAATAGATCCAACGTTTTTTTAAGAATTAAAACAATGTTAGTTTTTTCTAATTATACAAAAATATTTATATGATATTTCAAAACAGTATATATATGTAAAGAATGACTTCCCTTGCATCTTTGAACATGCGACAATTGCCGTTTTGCTTTCTTTTATAAACCAACTTTATCAAACGAGTCTTGTGTATTTTTCACTGGCGTCCGTTTTCCTAACCACACCCACCCATTTGCTAAGTACACTGTGTAGTATATTTGCATACTTTCTGACATCACTCGGCGTTACATGCTTACATTCTATGTATTATTTCTTAACAATGAACTCTTGAACAATACGATTATAATCGAAATAATAATCGAAATTTAATAATCATTATCGTGCGCTTAGCGCAGGAAAAGTTATATGGGTAGTGAGTTAAGACTATAAAAGTAATATGTTGCTACATATTTTTTTTATAGTATCATATTAAAGTGGACCTCGAAAAAATTATTAATAATACTTCTAAAAATAATTATTAATAACATTTTACTCAGATTTGGATTATTTGTAATGTAAACCGAAAAATCTTCAGATAATATTTATCACTACAATCGAGTATCGCAGAATCCAATGTAGATAAATTGTTAAATAATGCACGCTTGTTCTTTTCCCATAAATTCATCATTCAGAATTTAAAGACTAGCACAATAAAGATACTGTCTGGGTAAGATAAAGCACAACCAAAATTATTAAAACTCATAAAGTAGTAGAATATCAAAAGACATTTTTTCAGATTGAAACTAAAGTTATTAGGAGATAAGATAATGAATAATACTTTGTGATTATAACAGCATTTATATGTAAAATTAATTATTTTTACAAGAAAAATTTAGTAATGACCGACGTATATGGCCTTACTGAACAGTTGAGTACAGTATGTACGAGAGACTACAGCATTGCTATCGTGATTGATGTAGCACAATACATCCTTTGATTGTTATAGAAGAATTGAATCATTTTTATGTATATTTTTTTATCTGCATCACAATTTTATAGCAATCTATTTATTTTTAATAATAAATTAAACCAGTCGCGTGATTCTGACGACCAGTGTTATGGAATATATTAGTTTAATCCTCTCCGAACTTCAGTTATGACAACACCGACTAATGGTATCTATGTATTTTAGTCTAAATTTTATTTGAGACTGTTAAGAGAATTATCTAAGTAAATGCATCATCTAATCGTATTCTACTTCTAAAACATATAATTATGAATTTTATAATTTAGGCTGAAGCCTGTCGAGTGTTTGAGAAATCACTATTGTATCGAGTGAGAAATATTTTAGAGGCAATACCTATGCAGGGATTACAGGGAATCCAAACCTTTTATTACAATAAAAAATAGCACAATTGATCATATTCTATCTGACAACTGTAAATTAAATATGAATCGTTTATAATTCACGAAACATTACAAAGGCAGTATTCCGATGAACGCGATTAAAAAGATGTTTGAACTTAATGACTTTGGAAGCATGACCGTAATCTTCAGTGCAATAGTATATATCAATGAACAATTTGACGCTGAATCTATTTCCGGTTTCAAAAAATAAGTGGCACTAAAATCCAATGAGATATCACCGAATTTTAGAAATGTTTCAGGATCAGCTTATATTTGAACCGCCATCTTGAAGCCGCCATATTGAATTTTCAAAATGGCCACATTGCATGGTAAAATAGATATACAGAGGAAAAATATAAGCCGACTCGCATTTTTCTTTAATTTTTAATTTTAATTCAGCATGTGCTTCTAAGTCGATATTTTTTATAAATTAATATGGTATCTAAGATAATGAATATTTTTTAATTGTTGAGATTAATTTTACCGTGACCCATGATCTACTGCTTTAAATTATCGTCAAGACAAGATTCCATGGATACAGGGATGTTACTGCTATTTTCACAAGGGATTTGTAACAGAATAAGAAATAAAATTTTAGTCCAAGATGATCATAGATACTTATGAAATCAGTACAGGATAGGAAGAGTCATATCTGATCAGTCTCCCGGTTCTGATCAGATATATGGAAGCTATCAGCTATATGTTGATTAAATAGATGTCCATCGTCCATTGCCCTCGGGTGCGACTTGGCAAAAGAGTTGAAATTAGTGAGACCTTTCACCGTTCGCTCGCTCGCTCGTTTGATTAGTTGCTGAAAATAATACCAAACCTTGCAATTTTTGTTCGTAATCAAGTAAGGTATTATTCAATAAATGAAGTTATAAAGCAAGTTGTACGTTATTCTTCACCCATTTTTCTTAATTAGTATATTCAGTTTGAATATATAAATTGTTCATTTTGATATTTGTTCTCAGTTTACTATATCACTGACAAATATAATTCCCTATCTTCAAAATTTTTTTCCGTCGATATAGAACTTTACAACACTTTTTCAACGAAAAAAAGTCTGGAAAAATGCAGACGATCAAAATTTGGAGTAACCACTCAAGAACAATCAAAAAAATGTGTTACATTAAATTATACCGTATTTCTTTGCTTTATTAAATCCTCTTGAATTCAATTTAAGAGAGAAATTCAAAATGGCCACAAGCGCAAATAGTACATAACTTTTTTGCCAAGCGGTCCGAAAGTAGTATTTTTCCGGCAAGTCCATAGCACGTGTTTGATAATCTCGGCTTTGCTTTTGTTGTTAATTCTCACGTGCTATACGGATTTACCAATAATACTTTTCCACCCTAAGTGCGCAATGTACTATATGTGACATCATAAGCCAGTTACGAGCATCTAGCAGTTCGTAAATAGCGGCATCTTATTTTTGTCTGCAAAAAATAAAAAAAAAGGTTTATTTTTGATAACTTCACATTAATGTGTACTACTAAAGGCTCCTAACGTATGCATGGACTATTCCAACAACATTAAGTACAAATCAAAATTTATTCCAGTATTACGAAGTCATCTCGAAAATTTACATAAACAAAGAAATAAATTACTATCACTGATCTTGCATTAACGTTCGAATTTTTGAACATAGAATACATGTTGCTACCAACTTTTTTTTTATTGAATAATTTGGTATTAACTTTTTAGTATTTAAAATAGCTTTATGATATACTGAATTATATATATATATATATATATATATATATATATATATATATATATAAAATTGCGCGTGCCTGTGTCTCAGTTTTTATAATTTTGGTTTAACATAATTTTATGATCTGTTAATAAAATATAAAAAGTTATAATTAGTTCTGTGTATACATTCTGTCAATACACATATACATAATCTTTAACTAAAATTAATATAGAATTGTATTTTTATAAGAAATATGTACTATTCTAGTATTTTTAGGAATTTTACATAGTAAATAAAATAATCTTATTATTTTATATCAATTTGGGAATAATTTTTAGGTATCCGTGCTACTCCTACCTTTTTTAAAAGCGTGTTTTTTAATTTATTCGTAAAATAAAATTTTTCGGTAATTTAGACTGCTGTACAAAAAATGAATCATAATTGAGGACTAACAAATACGAAGGTCCATTTCAACATTTTTTAAAGTGTCTTATTTGTAGGCTTGTTAAAATTCTAAGTGATTTATATATTTCCATATTTATATATTCACTTAGCTATTTTTCAATTACTTTTAATATAAGTTAATATTGCAATCCTAACACACAATATCAGATCATACAAAGTTATCAATCAATAATTTGTCAATAAAAGTATTGGCAGATCAAATAAAATATTTCAAAAAAGAAAGGTAAGAAAAATTGTGAAATACATGTTCAAGTACGTCAGACCATCAATATAAGGAAGTACTGCAAGCGTTAACACGATAGGTTTGTCGCCGTCGCTGTTACGACTCTGGTTAGTGCACGTTGCTAGGTAGATCTTTCGATGTCCTCCAATATAAATAATTTCTCTAGTTCGTGAGAAAATTCATATCACTTTTAAAAAGAGATGTCAGAGTTTAAGAAGGCAGCCACGTGTACGTCAGAGAAACGAAGGTCGCGGGTGCGAATGTGGTCACCCAAACGTATAATTACCTGACGCTAAGAGGATAATCTATTTCAGCTCACTCAGTAACAGAAATTAAACTTGAACATTTTCTTAAGGTCGTGACATTAAATTATTCTGAAGTGTAATCTATTTTAATGTTATTTTGTACACAAGAGAAAAGAAATATTTTAGGAATCACTTTAACTATAAAGCATTCTAAATAACAAATATGCTTGAAAATTAATGTCAAAAGTTTAAATTACAAACATTGTGTTCTAAATTTTGGAAGGATTTAGTTTTAAAATTGGACAAGTTACCATCATCGTTATCGTGGCCAAGTGTTAGTGAGCAGATTGGAATTGATTTAATCGCGAGATTTTAAGTTTTTTTGTTACCTAACATCACACGTGTCAAGCACAGCAAGAGAAAATAACAAGAAATTTTCCCGTTAAGTTGAATGGCATATCTTTCGTGTTAAGAAAACGACTAAAAATATTTTTATTCTATTGACTTGTAGAGCTGATTCATTACATACATTTATTTTCTGCAGGTAAAATTAATGCAAATGATAGGCACCAATGTTATACAATGTTTTGAATATGTAAATGTTATAAAATAAATCTACGAAATTACTGATATACTATTTAAAATCCTCTTATCAGTTGTTAAATATTGAAAAGTTGTTGGTCCTCGTTCAAACAAAAGCGTATGAAAAATAATTTGAGCGCGAACATTGATGCGGGTCCGAGCGTATCCGGCAGATACAGTTCTTCGTTAAGCTCAAAATCCAGGGCCGATCTGGCGTCATGCGTGAACTACCATGAACCGCCCGCTAATGTGTTCTTCTTTTGTGACCCACTCTTTCTGTTTCCTATGATGAGTTTGCGCGTTGGGGGGATTCCCAAACCTGTCATTCGGTTTTTCTCGTGCGTGGATATATGTATATCGCATGCGTGTCTACCGTTTCGTACGCATCTTGACGTCTGTCGGAAGATCGTTTGGCGGTTGCCAAAAGAAGCGTGAGAAACAGAGAAAGAAGAGAGCGGCCCAAAGAGAATCGTGAATGACGTGAATATTTTACACGACAAACGAGGATGTGGTCAGCGTTTTGCACTATACCTCTATATTTATATTGTTATTAGCATGACAAACTCCACGCTGCTACGTGCACTAGCAAAACCCGATAATTAAGAATGTAAGAATTATTGCTTTTGGTGTTCTTTCAAATAGAACTTATAAGAAAGCATTTATTGTATGGAAGTTTTGAATAATTTCTGTTACGGAAACAATAACCAGGACTCAACAATTAAAAAGAACATATTCCATGATAGATGATTTTTATATTTTGACATTTTGAATGGCCCGAAACAAAAGTAACAAATGAGAAAATTAAATGAACTTGAAATACATGATTATTATATAAGCAATCTAAACACTAACAGCGAATTAAATTTACTAAAAAAATGTAGTTCCAAAAGTCACACTAAAAAATATAATCGTTAAGAAGAGATTTTTCAGATGATTTGCTTAGGTTTGACGCGCCAAGACGGATTCTGTTAATTTCCTTCCTTGATGAGAACACACGCGGTCATAAATTAGCATAAATGGCTTTCTAATGCTGAATTATTAAGGGAATTCCATGGTCAAGCTGCGGCCAAGGTTCACCAGGAAAGAGAGGGAGCTAAGTGAGATACGTTTCGACCAATAATATGACGATCTTTAGACGAAAAAGCCACCGAACCACCTGCGCAAAACTCACCTGGCCACCCAACTATATAAGACTAGCCCGTCACTCGTCTGACATCAGTTGTTTACTCGCGCAATCCTCAACAAGCACAAGATATTCTCTAGGTTCTCGTGTTCTGCCAATTACAACCTCGTGACAATGTTTAAGTACGCAGTGACTTTTCTCGCCCTTGTTACGATCTCCATGGCTTTCCCAGCTAACGATGAAGGTAAGACCATTTTTTATTTTTGACTCAGTTTTTGTCGACGAGATCATACTATCGGGCATTTAACCATCCCGGCTTCTTGGTACATATTAAAAATATATATTAATTGAGTTTTGTTACATTCCTGATGAAAAAATTTAAAATTTGTTAGATTATAGCCCACACTTCACTAAAGAAATATGTTATAGAATCTAATTTTCATTGCTTCAATAAGATTGTATATTGAGAGTTTCTTTGGATTTATTTCTGAATACTTACATTATTTTGTTTTATATTTTTTCTTAGTAGTTTTCTTATTATTAATATCAGTATTCAAATTTCGTGTTCAATAACTTACTATAAAATTTATCAGTGTATAATTTTTTAATTTTGTTTAATTTTTCTCTCTAAGGGGAGTTTAAAGAAATTATACCTGTCATTGAAATCGAATAAAAATTTGATCAGGTCATTTAATTACTAATGGAACTTGGAAAAACGGAGCTATAGAATATGAAATAAAATCCAATCTATTTACAGCATTCGTACGTGTAGCAAGATTTGCTTACCCCGAACCTCATCATCATCATCACGATCACGACCACTACCACGATCACGACCACGATCACGACCACGGCCACTTTCACGATCATGGTCATGATCACGATCACTATCACGATCACGATCACCACCACGATCACTACGGTGTCCATCCTTACGATGGATATGGAGGATATGGGCAGGGCGGCTTTGGTAATGGCGGATACCCTATCGGCGGATACCCTGTTGGCGGATTTGGTGGCGCTAACGCTAATGCTCAGGCTCAAGCTAGTTCCTTCGGTGTTGGCTTCAAAAGTCCCGGTCTAATCGGTAACGGTGGTTACCCTGGTGGATACGGTGTATATCCAAGTGGCTACGGAGTAAATGGAGGAAACAGTGGAGCGTACGCTACAGCTCAAGCCAGCGCTGGGTAAGTATCTCTTTTACTCGTGCTCACTTAAAGTATTGATTCTAACGACAATTAATCAAACAACTTTTGCGAGTTAGTTGTTGATCTCGTGGATTTTACCATTGTTGTTTATCGTTGCAGAACGTTCGGCAGAAAGTAAAGCAGAGCAACGATATAGACTGATTTACGGCAACTGACGTGGAGCAATTATTCGTACAGCTATGCCTGATTGTGGTTTACTCTTAGTAATTTATTACGCTTATACACATAGTTGAGTGATTATCTAATAAAATCAAGTTTCTTTTTATAAAATAATTGACTTGTCTTTTGTTATTGTTTGTTAAAACATTTCCGAATCCTTTTTAAGAATTGTTTTTTTTTTAATATTTCAATTTGTTTTCAACTAGCATTATACAAGTTTCATTCAGTATCAATATTTAATAAATGAACTATTTTATATAATCCAAATATTAAATAAATACATTTTTTTTATTGAAATGAACACTTCGAGCTTCTGAAAACATAATAGTTTTTCATAGCAAGTTCATGTGCAATGTAAATAATAAAATATTAAAAATATTTTATTGTGCACTAAAAAATACATTTATTGATATAATTTTATATAATTACGCCTCTATTTTATCATCTGTTAGGCATCTAATTATAATAAATTGAAGAATTCACATCGTTCCAGTCCTTCGAAATAAATAATTCATACACAGAATTAGGTTTTTGTATTAATTTATTTTCGAAGAGTAGCGGCCCCATGGCTTCTTCCTAAAATAAAAAATTTATAAGTAAATAAAGTAAAATAAAATTTGTCAATCGAATACAGCAACTCGTAAATAATAGGAATTATGTCCATTTATTTATTATTCCAGATTTTGCAATTTGAAGCAGAATTGTTGTGTTGTATTTATACTATGTAATAATACAACATACCTTTTTATGAAATTCAATATACTTTATCGTGCGTAGTGATTTTTCCTTAATGTACAAAAAGTCGTGATTCATTCAATAATTTTTGTTTTCGTCTCGAATATTTTCATAAAATCTAACCGGTAATCAATTAATGTGACCATTAAATATTCAAGTTGGCCGTAGTTTCCATATCATAAAATCTGATTCATTTAAATTAGCTTATTTTGAGAAGATCGATGTTTTTTCGTATTATGTTAACGTTCTAAAAGAAATTCGTTATCATAGTTCATCCATTAATTAAAATTTTTTAGTAAAAATTAGACGGAAGTTCAAGCAAAAAAATAATGTTTAATAAACGTATTGTCTAAAGTTTTATTATAATTGAGTGATTTAGACATACGTGGGTGAATCACCATAAGCAGTGGCAACAGAACTTGCAACGCCACCTTTTGAAGTTGAATAACTATTAGCTATGGCTGTGACTGGGCCACCCAAGCCCGATGTTGCAGAGGCACGTCTACCAGAAAATCCAGGAAAACTGAACACCATTGGAAAGTAATTGTTTGCTGGTTTGTACTCGCGGCCTCTGGGCTTGAATCTCTTATGGTACTCTTCATCTTCGTCGTCATACTCATCGTTGTATTCTTCATCAATTGGGACATTTTTATCCTTTTTCTGGCCTTTCGATGACTTTTGAGCTAATTGCTCCCGATTTACGCCTTTTTCATTATCCTTTAATTATACAATTTTAACATTTGTTACAAAGTCAGAGATGTATTAATACATATTTTTCACATAACTAATATATTTTGAAAACAAGCAATTGGATGACTTTTCATTTATCTTACTAAATGAGAACAATTTATATTGAAATATTTTACACATATATATCAAAGTAACTGTCTATTAAATCTTAAATAAATTAACTGTCTAATTAAATTTACTATTTTTCTTATTTGACTTTTTTCAGACATAAAGTTTAGAATAAGATTTTCTACATAGAATTTGAAAATTCTAAACGCTCACTACACTTTATGATAGGAAAATTGAAGTAAAATCACAAATAAATAGGAAAATCGTTTTACAGCGTTTCTGTCCTAGAAAAAATGAGCTTCGAAATAATTATTTTGACGAAAATAGACCATGCGTAGAATTTTTTTAAAACACGCTTTAAAGACATCTGCATACGCCTGAAAAATAAGTTACAAACATGGAAAAAATAAGCCTATGCTGAAAAAGACAATTATTACCCAATATATAGATGCAAAGTTTAAACAGTTTCTATTGTACGGAATGTTAACTGCTTAAAATGTTGAATGCTTAAAAAAATATATAATAGAAAAGTAACATCTTATTTTTAAACACTTAGTATTATTCACCATAATTCATAAACAAAAAATCACTTTCTACACAAAAAATAAACATGACGGCCATTACAGCGTTAAATTTCCATCTCATACCTGCGGCTGAGCAGCACTTTCGTCGGACTCATCATACTCGGTACCTGGATGAGCTTCAGCAACGGAGCTGGACATATCGACATCGTTAGCTGGATCGGGACCACCGCCCAGGTATACCGGCTGACTGAAGTAGGCACCTCCGCCAATGGCATTGCCCTCGGTGTAAATACTAGTGGCTTGACTATTGCTTCCCGAGCGTCGAGGAGGCCTGTAGAAGCCAGTGAACATCATCGTACGAGGAGGGTATCCCTGGTAGTATCCTCTTTTATCACGGACGATCATTAGCGGATTTCTCATAAAATATGGCATCAGTGGCGTTACTTTGGTGTTGAAAGAAAACAAGTTTTTTATTACAAATAAAAACACGTTGAGTATTCATGTGGATTTATGCTTGAGGAATTGACTTAGGAATTAGAATTGTTCAAAAACATCCTACGAAGTGAAAATATATGCAACTATCTATTTTATTATAAAATGTAAAAAGTGTAGCGGCCAATATTTGGAAATGCTCATAAATTTTAGATTTCTGATAAAAACATATCGTCAGAAGTATAGCATTTCTAGAGCTATGGTTTTAACGAGAAGTAATGGAATGAGATAATGTGTGAAAAAGAACTTTGTTATTACGTACAATACTTACATGCATTCGTATCTGGCACGGCGCGACATTCAACAGCTCCAACAGCAAAGACTAGGACGATTAAGCCCAATAATGCAAGCGGCGACGTCATTTCGGAGTACCTAAGCTTGTACTTTGCTAACTTATGAGCAGGAATGATGTCCAAAGGCGAGGCAAGTGGGAATATCCACGAGCTACGGTAGGTTACTCGCCAGTGCTTTCCTGGCTAAACCGCGCCAATCCTTTTATACTGCGCAGGACACGAGAGATCCCTTCTCTTGTGGCTTGTTCACTTGGTCAAAGGCAGACGCGGCACGCCGGCAGAGCGCATCGCTCGCGATGCCTGCGCGTGTGCCGAATCCTTGATTATCCGAAGAACTGATGCATTCGATGAAACTCATTGCCGTCGCGCGCTGCGTCGTCACCGACGCCGTCGCGCTTGCATTCGACTCCCAGGCTTGTCTGATCTGATAAGTGGCGCGACTACCGATCGCGGCTTCCACTTGTTACTGAGTAATGCTATTTTTCGCAGCTCGCTTCGTGTCGGCGGTCGTTCAACGAATAACTTTCGTGCCGCTTTGCACGCACTTTTCCCGATGCAATTGGCTTTTTTTTTCATGCACCGATGCGACAATTTTTATCCGCCAAATTATCAGCTACTCAAATGACGAGAATTTCTTCAAAACAGACAAGTTAATGCAGTTGGAATTAAATGTTCTAAGACATTTTCATGCAATACATTGCAATGAAAATATTTAAATACAGCAATCATTACCTTTATTAACCGAGCATCCTAAGAAGTAGTCCACTACCTGTGATTCGAGAAATAATTACATTGCGCATTGGTATTTTCGATACATAATCGACGTATTTCATTCGAGAAAAGCATTCATTGAGTTTCTGAAAAATTGATTTATTTAAATTAACATACGTTTCATATAAAACACTTTTTATGTATCTATAGCAGTGCATTATAATCAAACTTAATAACCTTTTAATTTTCATAATAGTTTGAAACAAATAACTAATTATGGATATTTATACCTGATAGTTTTTTGCATTTGCAATATATGATCACCAATATTCACGACCAAGGAGACACATTTATTACATGGCAGTCTATCTGCTGAATATCACAATCAAGTTGTACTTAATATTTCCAAAAAAAAAACTTAAAATAGAAAAATGCCGGTTCAAATAGACTTTATTACCTTAAAATACTAAAATGTAAATGCAGTCACACAGATAATTAATAAAGGAGCTTTTGTCTTAGATGTCTAATTGATTTTCATTGATTTTTCTAGCACCAATAGCAGCTACGTTCTGTTTGATAATACTCAATTTCTCAACTGAACTGATATACCATATAAACGTACTACCGAAACCCATTGCAAGAACTATAATGATTATCATTACGGTGCAGATGTATATCAACACATTTAAATCGACTGTACGATAGAAAGTTAAATGCAGTTTCTACTAAGTACTAAAGATTAATGTGTTACAATTTTAACATTTTTTATAATACCTTTCCACCGCCAATTTATCACATGACTACCAAATAAGAATAGGGAGCTGAGGTAAAAATTATAAACTGTTATTAAAAATGTTTATAAATGGATTTGTCTCCTAATAATTGATTTCTCAGAAATTGAAGAGTCGTCCAATATTCGACATACTTATTAAAAAAATGTAGAAACAGAGAAACAACCATTTTTTGCACCACAATGATAAGCATTGATTGCACTCTTCCTACTCTATAAATAAAGTAATATGACGTAAAAGATTCATTAGCAATTTATAATCATGCAAAGTTCAATAGCTTCTCCAACCAAGTTATTCTATGATTCATCGTAATTCCGCTCTTAGCATCGCTTTCTCACCCTTCGCTGATTACATTAGCATTGCTCAAGGTATCGGAATGCCCAGTGAATTCCCTAATCATTTACAAACACGATGATTCATCGAATGTGCAAATAAAGTTATATACATGGTTTAATTCCAAAACCACCAAGCCTCTTTGTTAACATTAAAAAACAACATAGAGCTAATATCGATTAAGTTACACCTTTAGAAAACTTGCTGAATACTAACTAATTTACGATATGCGCCTGTAAAGACTAGTAAGTCTTTCCATGATAATTAATTAGTATAGGTTTATCGAAATCAAGTGCCGATGCCGATCAGTTTATATCGAAAAAGCTCTCGCTCAAATTCGAAAGGCTATGGCTGGTGTACTTGATCTTGACGTTCACTTGTCATTGGACAATTTACAAGCTCTTCGAAATTTTTGTTAATTTATCTAATGGTGATTTACACACGTAGTGCTGTTGTTATAAATTTAAAATTCTGGAAGCGTTACAAAAATATTTGCTTGGAGTCAACTGATATATCTACCAATGTTATTATATATAATTTGAATTTTCCGTTAAAGTTCACGAACCAACGCGAAATACACTTAGTAGTCGACGACGCTAGATATTTAAATCAGCAAATTTAACGGCAAGTTGTATTCCTAGAAAATTCAAAGACGCGTGCTGTACATTTGCTTCGTACAAACTACGACGTATTATAAAACTTGTTCTGCACACGAGAAGTACGAATCTTGATTCAGCGAGAGCTTCTGATTTTTTAACGTCATTACATCGACACCTCGGTGTACACCGAGCGGAACGAATGACGCACGTACCATCGTAAATGGCTTACTCGAGCTACATAAAAATCATTGTCCCGCAATAACGAATGTTCTATGCAAACGTATCCGAGGTGATTGACGCCTTTAGATTATTTTTGGACGATGTCATTTCGAATCAAGAATCTTGATCACTTACATTTTTACAGAATATTAAATGATAAATATTTTGCTGTATATTATTACTTTTGTTTAATTTCTTTTACATATAAAATATATTCGAATATGAGATTCGCATATACTCTAATATTATATGAAATTTAAAAGGAATCAATCGGCTGTAAATAGTAACATATGACCTCCTTTAACAATTTCCAGAGTTGTTTGTTTTTGGCAGAGAAAATATTATTTAAATTATGTACATATTTTTAAAAACAGATTCAGATTTGTAAAACTATATATCAAGGTAGTCTACTATTTATTATAAAAATACCTGCAAGACGCTAAAAAAATTGCCTTTGTCACGACGAGCGGATACCAATCAGCACTTACTTTTGTAATGCAAGGCAATTTATACTTTTCTATGATAATTATTGAGCAGGTAAGAGCTATCGGCTCCTTCTTTTTATTTGCTGAGGTGATAGAGATGCGTCACGCAATATGTCGATAAATCGATATCCCATTCTCTTTGCTATTTCGTCAACCTCTTCGATTCGTTCCTCTTTACACCCTACGCGCGTCCAAAATGTATAACGGTTTATACATATCTGCCCGACATTTGTGGATTGAAATACGGCGTCAGATGAAATTCTTCTGCGACGCGTCGCATAATATAACGAGACTACACTCAGAAACCACTATAATAGTTATCTGATTACTTTTATTTTTTTGGTCATACTTTTTTTATTTTATTAAAAAAGTTTTTTGCATTATTAAAACATAAGAGGTTATTTTTTTAATTAATAACAATTATTTGTTAGTTTATAATTATTTATAATTACTAGAAACATATTATATTTGTACTTCCAAATTGAAAAATATTGAACTGTAATCCTTTCTGTTATGCAATTCAATCTTCATTTTGGATGTACAAATGTACGGTTCCCTTGTATTTTTCGATACGGAATCGGAATCTGAATCCGATATAAAAAATGAAATAAATCTAAAAACAACCCCTATAATAAAGTAAAAACTAAATCTTCTTTCATAAAATTAGTTTTCTTTATTTATTAATTTATAATTTTTTTTTAATTATTACATTTTTTATTTTTACCTTTAAAATTACTTGATTTTTATTTTTATAACAAAAAAATTTGAATTTTGTGACCGAATGGATAGTTTTCATCCCATTTTAGAAGTTGCTTTTATTTTTTTTCAAATTTAACGCCAGATTTAGATTCAGCATCGAAAAATATATCGGAAACGTATATCGGCACTGTCATAACAAAGCAAATTGAATTGCGTGACTAAAAGGGTTAAGTTAAAAATCGAAATTGATGATTCATCTAATATCAATCAATATGATTCTTCGATCTAACTTAGAAATGTGACCGAATTATAATTCGTAAAGAAAATTTATTATTACGATATGTAATGGTGGTACGTGCTCACCGTAATAAAATACCTTTAGATATTCATCAATGAATCCCTAGAAATTGAACGAATAAAATAAGAGTTAACAGATTAACCGAAACCTATAAAGTGGGAATAGTTCTACAAACAAATTACCCTATATGTGTAACATACCAGTAGATTTTGATCACGTTGAAAGAGTAGATGGATACGACAGCTTTATAAATGCAAACATTTCAGCATAAGATATAATTGGTACGTAACAGTACATCCTTAAATATGATGAAAGATAACACCACCGAAGTTTTTAATCTTTTGCACTGGTTGTATTTTATTGGCATACGGCTAGCTGCAACAAATGCTGCAATGAATTTACGATAATAATAGTCGCTTATATTTGTAAAAATGGATAAGATTTCAACTACTGCTATATTAAATGGAAACATATTAGAAAGCAATCAAATCCATCATTTTGAGTTTACATGTAATGTATTTACCTCGTTGCAAGGGTTGATACGGTATGTAGTTATTTGAATACTTGATAATGGGGTTGCGACTATCAGTTCGTCTCTTTGTTGTAAGATAATTGTCCGATGATTTTATAGTACGTATATGACAACTTCCGCCTCTAGATTTATAAGTAATCGAATTTGAAGTGACTTGTACGACCGTATAGCTAAAGTCTGCGACTGCATCAAAGCTATTTGCATATTTGATGTTGAAATTGCGTGTACTGCTTTAAGGCAGCCCTTTCTCCCCATGTAATCGCGTAATTATACGTCATAGCTTGGCGTAGCAATGACAATTTTTACGTTTAAACAAACCCAATATTCACGAACGTTATTGCTGTTATGAGAATGCTGTAGCTGTAATCTCGCAACGAGCATACCTGATATTAAAATTGCATTTAGAGCTTAAACGGATCCCTTTGTCATTGTAAAATTATGTAATTGCATAATCTAGTCTAGATGTAATGACTCATGGTTCGTTTTTCAAGAAAAATCAATTTTCAATGACGTTACTGCTATTAAAAACTTATATATATCAATCACTTCACAACTTACATATATCTGATATTAAATTTATGTACATTGTTTAAATACATACCACAGATTGTATCGATGACATTGGTTGCGCAGAATAAAGGAGTAACAAATATTACATGTTTATTTTTAAGTAAAACTTTTGTTAAGCTTTTATAAAAAAGCTATAACTAGAATACATTTTGTTTTTGCAATTTGGATGTTGAAATTGAGATAAGTGCTATTAGAATTGTACTAAAACTTTTTTATAATGTGGTACTGTAACTAATTTTCACTTAATGATAGATTTTCATTTTCCTCTTTTATATTCGATTATAAACGTTTTTATTATTTTTTGTATAATCATTTATGTTTCAAGCTTTTGCTTTTAAATAACTAATATGTATTAAATCTCTTATGATAATTTCGTATCAATAAAAAAAATTAATCGAGGAATAAGTGCACTTCTCTGGAAAATAAATACATTTAAAATATTACCTCGTGAAGTGGGTCATTCGTTTCAATTATTGTAGATTATTATCACTTTTATCATGTAAAATATTCATTCTATCATAAATACCTTACCGCACTTGTGAAAAACTACGGTATTATATCTTATTTCTCTTATATCGATTGGTATTCAGTTAGTTTCTGATCAAATTTAACGAACTTAAATAAGTGAAATTGGTATCTTGATTAATTCAAACTTTTACACGTTTCCATATGTTTTTTTCATGAGATTTCAGTTATTTAAATGAATCGTAATGACTATTGGCATATAAGATAAAGTCATCAGCTAAATTATGTAAAAAGTTTTATCTGTTGTTATTTCATATTTCCGAGAATATGCCTAAGCGAAAAATTATCTCTTTTGAAAAGTAAATGCTAAGGTGTTTTGCTTCAGTTAACGTTGATAAATAGTTTTTTCAATCTGGGTAATTATAAAATATTGCGGATAAATATTTCTTTAGAACACAATCCTGAAGTCTGAACGACTAAAATATCTCATGTTTTCTTTTATTTTTAAAGACTATTATTATTTAGTGCTCTTCGAACGCTTTTTCTTTCATGCTTTTCTATTATTTATTACATTATTTAAACCTTTTACATGCCAACTTGGAGATTCGAATGAGTACGAGTAAGTCATACTGTTTAATGGGGTGTTTTGATGTGGGGAAATAGGTTTAGTAGGTATCTACTCTGTGGCCTTGCCACCTACTCGCCGAAAGTGCTTCTGGTGTGAATTTTTCCAAACCTAGCGATTGGGCGTGAAGTAGCATGTCACGATCTGTTAGAGATTGGAGTGCAGACAATTGTGCACGGCTTTTGTTCTGAATGCTTTGGACCATAACATATTCGAAGGCCACAGATGATCAGCAGCTGTTAACCATACCTGCGATCTAATGCTCTCTTGACGCGCGGAGCAATGAAGAGAGAAGGACGAGACACGTAACCGAGACCGATAGCATTTTCCCGTTTTTCTAGCTCTTTTTTTTCGTTTTTGGGAATTCATTTTATTTCGCCACAACACTCGAGTTAAGCACACAGGTCTCGAGATAAAGCACATTGAATATTTCATTGTCTTGAACGAGTTTTCCCCAAACCTTTTCGAAAAATAAGATTTACGACTGGAAATGTTGAATGAGTGGGTGTGAACGTAATTTAAGCTTGAAAAAAAAGAGTTTGATATTGGTGGGCTTAAGGACTCATGTTGAACGTGTGCTTATTGTAAGATTTGAGCACAAACAGATGTGATGATTGACGAAAGTACGAGTAAAACTCTTTTGTCTTCCAAACGTAAGATATGTGAAAACAAAAGTGAAAAATGGAAGGACTACCAAGCGAAAAAATATAATTGCCTATCCGAAGCGAATCTCAAATTGTCACGTGAGAGTTTGAGCAATTTTCCACGTGTCAGATTATTAAATGCTCGATAGGTTACTGCTCTGAATAACAGTAGGCTAACGAAAATATATGGATCAAATGAACTTCTACATCGAAATTATCTCGATCATTTATGTACTCAACAGTGAAGAAATTTCTGTAGGACTCAATTGAACAAAAGTTGAATGAAATACTCCGATCTTCAAACACTCCAGATATGTAAATGCGTTATCGCAGACCCACTGCCATGACACCAATACCAGATTAGTAAAACCCAAGTTTTATAAAGCTGTTGATCCCAGTGATCGATTTGATGGAGCGAGGAGAGGAGAGGAAGGGGGAGGCCGCCACATGCTGCAGACATGCGCCCGAAGGCCCAACGGAAAACTCTTATGGAAATGGCAAAGATCGCTTAAGCGAAAAAGGAATACTGAAAAATGAAAGCCAGAAAAAAACGGAAAGAGGACATGTGATGGTCTTTTTCCTTCCGGCGACGTGTGGTACTATCATAGATTCGTCAGAACTCTCGGACAGGCAAGTCATCTTGTGGAAAATACATTTTTGAATTGATTCTCTGCGAGCGAGTTGTAATTGTAGAGTTTTCTTCGATCGCATCATCGCTTAATTTACGTTTAATTTTAGTGACTATTTATACTTTGTAATTGTTCAATTTACATTATTTACATTTATTTCACATTTATTCCGATAGCAAGATTTTTTAATTTATAATTAGGTTCTATATGTACGAATAATTAGCTTAAAAAATATTCCTCTTTTGTTTCTTATTGTAAAAAAAAATCACTTCATAAACATATTGATATAAATTAACTTAATAACATTATATTATCATTAATATTTAACAAAAAATTAATTTTTAGTAGATTTATAATAAAACTAGACTTTACTATAACATTAAGAGTTTATACTTCATTGGCTCCATAGCTCAGCTGGTTAGAGCGTCGTGCTAATAACGCGAAGGTCGTGGGTTCGATCCCCTCTGGAGCCATTTTTTTTTCTTATTATTATTTCTTAATTTTTATATATTCTTGAATTTTCAATATCCAAGTACTAACAAAGTGATATGTATAAATCGAAACATTTCTAAAAATAAATGACAGCTTCTGTCCAACCACTATACGAAATGAAAATGAGATAAAATATATTGAAATATTCATCGTATAAAGATCAGAAAATATATATAATATTTAGTCAATATTTACTAGATAATACGTTCTTAGATGACAAGAAATATGACGAGTGAAATACAAATTGAGTGATATATATTATTTTTATTGTTTAACCTTATTCATAGCGAAATTTACCATTCCTATGAACTGTAACTCCGTAAAAATTCGTATTTTAAGCTCGAAGATATGTTCTGCATCAATCCTAATGGTTTTCTTTAAGCTACCTAATTTATACATGATTCTGTGTTCTTGTATATTTTTTTATAACTTCTTTGTAGTTAAACTGGTATCAAATATGATTAGATTTGATCAATTCAAATAGAACGAAATATACATAAACAATGTCTGTATAACTGTTTGGGTAAAATAACGAATAGAGTAATGTGTACCAAAGTAGAACATAGAAACTGACACGCACACACACACACACACACATACATACATATATACCAATAGATGCTTTAAAACATATCCACTAATATTTATAAATCTTATTTTGAATACGTTTTATCATGTGACCTTTTTCAACATTAACGTTGAACTTGAAGATTTGAGTAACGGTTTTTAAATATGAGATTAATTTTAATACGTAAATGGTAGCTTAGATCTTATTATATGCGCCAATTTGAATGATAAATAATATGGAAATTATCATAGAAAAGATAGAAAGCAAAAATATGAATAAATGCATAAAAAATAACATAAAAATTAATTTCAATAATTTTACTATTTATTTATTCTCATCAGAAGCACTTTGCAATAAGCTAAATGCAGAATATGATGTTTTCATAATCTAAAAATGAGAATAATAAATTTTTATATATGAAAACTGTTTTCAAACCTTTCTAAAAGAATTGTCGTTGTTACCCAAACAAAAGTATCCAGGGCTAAAGAACATTGTCCTTTCCAAGAAAGATAGCAGTTTTTATTGGCAAACATCAAAATAAAGTACAAGACTTTTTTCTGTTTCTGATCCAAATCTATCCAATCTGACTGACTAATATTCTTTACAATAACTTCACTCTGTAAAGTAGAATGTTTTGAAAATATGTAAATCTACGTTTCCATTTTAATTATGTATTTTTAACCTTTAGTTTTAATTCGTTTCCATACCAACAGTATAAAAATACTTGAGCAAGCATACACAATAAGTACATAGCCAATCCTAAAAACTCAACGCCTGTAATATCGCTCTGAAAAAAATGTTGTTCATAATTTCGAGTTACAAGCAATGATCACTTCAGCAAATTTAACAGTTTAATTATTATATCTAATATATTAATCTATGGTTTGTGCCTTTTTAAGCTTATAAGAAGCGCATTCTGTTTCTAAAGACGATGTCAATGTTCTTTTGTTATGAATAAACTTCATTATATATTAGAAACATCAGTACAAAGATAATAAAAAATACACATAAAATCAGATCAATTTACCTGTACCATCTGGAAAATACTGGCACATAAAGTTAATAAACTCAAAATGAAAAGTGGTACGACAACACTGATAAAAACTTCCTTAACTTTATAAACTATTTTGTTAATGTGTATATGATGGATAATATTTTGTCTGAAAGTATCTTTATCTTTACTATTGATTGATTTAATTATTCTATAACTTACTAATTCAAACTGGAATGTGGCTAAAATAATAAAGCCGTATATCATAGTATCCATAGAAACGTTAATAAAAACCCCAAAAACTGCTGCCAAAAAATGTATAACACAAGTGACAGAAAATCCAATAGTTGTTGAGTCATCGTAAAACTGATAAGTTTTGAAAGGTGGAACGAAGTCTGTAGGTTTCAGAGTGATAAAAGGTATAAGACAAAAAATTACTCCAGTAGATTGTGATAATACTAAAATATTTTTGAAAATTTGTGTGTGTTGGATTACGTATTTCTGCATAAGGGTATTTTCTTCTGCACACGCAGTTTTGCAGAAATCTTCGCGAAAACATTGCAATAGTTTCTTTAATTTGGGTTTTTTGATACTAAAATTTAATATTTTTAAACATAAACAGATAAAGGTTACAGTTAAAAACATCACACCGATAACTTCTTCTAAAACATCCTTCAGCATATAAAGTTCTATAACTTCTGTTATAGTGAAATAAAAAATTATCGTTCTTACTATATACCCCCAATATTTTTTCAAAGTAGCAAATCTATTAGTATTTTCTAACCAGAGACCACAATAAGTAAGCGTTTGAAAATTTAATGGCAATAAATCCATATCTACTTTGAGTATTCTAACTTCTATGTAATCTCACAAGTGAAAGACGACAGACGGAACATAGATAGCGTCACTGTAAATGCTGCTGATGATAATTACATATAATGAAGGAAGTTAAGAGCCCTCTTACCGATTGTATATTAATCGCACAATTTCTGTTGAGAGACAAGCGAGGAAAACGAGAACAATAGTTCCACTCACTGATGTGTTAGTATGGCATTAACTTACATAAAGAATATTCAGTGTTTTCTGCAGGTCAAATAAACACAAAGAAAATGAAAATAACTTTGTTCATTTATAGTTTTTCTGTTTAATTTAATAATGGAACTAATAAAAATAAGATAATGTGAAAAACTATTGAAACCGCATCAGTTGCTGAAATTAATATAAATTTGAATATTGTGACTAAATGTAGAAATCATGCATACATAGGTGTTGTATTAAATGAGCGAGTAAATGTCAGAGAAAATTTTTTGTATGAAGGTGTAAAATAGGTTTTAAGAGTTTGCACGTGGAGATTCAATACGAGTCGATAACATACTCGTATTATTGTAGGTAGGTAATATTATACACACTTATGTAATATCAATCAAATATTTTGAAAAATTGCACCTACTAAAAACAACACTAATACAAATTCATGTTTTCTAAGCTGTATTATAGTTCAACAAATTAACTCATTATCCACAATAGTTTGGCTGTGCGACAATAATATAATGTATTTGAGTTTTTGTTGCCCTTAAAATAATAAATCAATCCTTTTCAATTGCTTTTACATGTAACGTAACAATCAATGAAAAATATATTTTTATAATACAATTTATGAACAAAGAATATTTTTTTAAGAAGCCTTTTATTGCAAATTAGAATTGTATTATAAATGTGTTAATTGAATTTATAAAAATGATAATAGATGCTGAGTTAAAAGAGAAGGCTCCGTAAGAAAAGTAGATTATTTCACTTTAGCTATTTTATCATTTGAATACTCGCATTAAATTAGTAACATTTTATTTTCCCATATTTCTAAATAAATTATATTCCTAAAAATTTAACTCCATTACAGAAAAACTTGTAAAAATTGATCTCGAGTAATAATAGAAAAATTGACAAATAATATAGTGATTCACTAACATTAAAATAATTTATAATTATATTAGTACTATTATTGCATATTCATCGATTGCCTTTTATAATCATATTATTATAAAAATGAATACTAAATAGATTTTTAATTCTGTAATTATTTAAGTTTTTTTTTAAATTTCAATAAAAATAAAATTTAAAATAAATTTTCGATTTGAATTTTAATTTAATTTAATTTTTAATTTTAATAAAATTTTTAATAATTTTAATTTAATTTTTGAATTGTTTTTTAATTATTTTTTTTCTCTGGTATCATTCTGTTGTGATATTTCATCACGATCGATTAAACCATTGATAAATTAAAATATATACCCATGTAAGTCATTGCTTCGGATAAAATTTCTACCATATTCGATCAAGATTTCCAAGAATCGCACGTTGTTACATTTAGACTTACTAAACTACTAATATACTAGTTAACATTCAAGTTTCGTAACTTCATTTTATGTTTTAAAAGTAGGCCACAATAACAGAGGATTGTGATAAATATTTGTCATTTATTGTTAGCACACAAATATCGAATATTTATGAACTTAAAAAAACTAACAAAAATATAACATATAGTTTGTTCTTTATTTTTCCGTAATTTAAATATTTTTAAAACTTATCCTACAATTTGTTTTTAATTACAGAGCACTAACTAATAAAAATGACGTTTTATTTATATGAACATGCACGAGACATATAAAAAAATAATTATAACAGTAAGTTTTCAAAATATTTATCTAAATAAATATAATTATAATTATATTTATGATATATAGCAGTGGTTTTTACACATGCAAAGTATTCATATAAAACATATTAGTATGATTATACATTCCCATACATGATTCCACAATGTATGGAAAATCAAACATATATGGACCTTGTTAACCAGGATAATTTATGCTTGCTTTAATAAATTAAAAGCTGCATACGATGTTTTTATAACCTGAAATGCAGTAATTATAAAATATTAAAAGAATTGAGTTGAATAAATAATAATAACAGAGAAAATATGTAGAAAATGAAAATTTATGAAAAATGTATTTCTTAATTATTATAACTTCAAAGAATTTCATCATAAACACTTACCCATATAAAGGTATTCAAAGATAATCGACATACACCATGATATGAAATATAAAATCCTTCTTGTCCCGAAAGCATAGCAAACCACAAATTCCTTCTTTCCTGACTATCATAATCATACCAATCACTTTCATAGATTTTATCCATAACATTTTGGCTCTGGAAAAATAATTGTATTATTCATTCTAACACTCATTAAATATAATATAATAAAAAGTAATATTCATACTTTTAGTAGAAGTTCATTTCCATACCAACAATAAAAAAATACTTGTGATAACATGCAACCAAGATATAGGAGTAATGATACAAATTGGAGATTAGCCACACTAATCTAAAATTAAATATCAGAAACTAGTAGTCTAATATAAGAAATGATGTGCATAATTAAACAATTTTATATATAACTATACATGCACTAGAAACATTATTGATTAAACTATGTCCTCAACATCACAACAATTTTCCTTTCATTATTGTGACGAATTGCAAAAATAATGATTTTATTTCTATTATTTTTACAGATACATATTTTGAAACGTCAAAACCAAAGTTTCTGATACATCGTGCCATAATTCTCGATTTACTGCATGTTCATGCGAAAATCTCAAAATGTTTAGTGAAATCTCACAGAATTCCAAACAATACCATAGGAAGAGAAAAGGTTCAATCTTAATGGGATTACCCTTATAGCAAAATTATAAACAAAAATATATATAGTACTTTACATTTCAGTATAAATTGTTACACAAAGACATTGGATCCAAAATTAAGTTCAACGTGCATGGTTAATGTTTCTATCCATGATTATGACTATGGATGGATCAGATTTTAAAAAAGATATAACAAAGTCAATTAGGTATTAAGCGTAAGATATATTTGTTTTGGTATTTATGTTTTTATATTATTTATTACATTAATTGAAACATATACGTGTCAAGTTTACACATTTCAAGATGTATCAGAAAAACCTACCATAAAATAATATGTAGCCTAACATACCGCACTGTGGTTGGTTGATAATAAAGAGCGCGAAATTTTGAATATTCGTATATTTTGAAATATTTTAATTATATATCTAGGAGTGTGAGATTTATATTTCAGCAGTAAATTTAATCTGTGAATAATTAAGGTGGATAATAATCTGCAAGAATGGAAATATATCGTTAATAAATCGTTTTGAGTACATTATGCTTTGAAATTATCATTACAAATCTTTAATTTTAAAACATGTGATACTCAAATGAATATTGTTTGAAAATTTGATTAAGAACGAGAAAGTGAATAAAATAAAAAGGGAAAATTCATTTTTATTGTATGTACATTATAAATTAATAAGTATGTGAGCAAGGGAAACTAATCATCAGAATATTAATCCCGTTAAATTTGAAGAATATTCATGGATGTTTTCATAGAGTTAACAAAAAGTACACGATGTTAAACGTGTTACTCAAACTAATATACAATTAGAGCTATAATGACTAATATCAAGTATGTAAAATGTAATGTTGTATAATAATATATAATGTCTTATCGATCGTAGATTCAATTAATCTTTTGGACAATTTATCTTAAAATGAGTAAAAGTTCTTTGGTTGTTGTAAAAAGATAGGTGAATGTTCTATTTTTGTTCTTTAATGAATATTAATGTACATATGTAATCTATTTTAAACAGCATGACTTATTCGTGCTCATTAGAAACTCCAAGTCGACGTATAGAAGGTTCAAATAATGTAATAAATAACAGAAAAACATAAATGAAAGTCCAGCGAAGCGCGCTAACTAAAACTGGTTATTCAAAAGATTCATTAAATCTATGACTGATAAAATTTACTAAACAATCACACTATTATGAAATACTATTGGTTGCTATATATTAGTAATAAATAATAATAATAATAAAGGCTATAAATCTTCTAACTTTTTGAATTTCGGTTCCGTGTAGGTTACTGTATCGTTATGAAAATCAGGTTTCGGGTTCTTCCCGAATGACAACAATTAACAGAATGAGCACTGATCGATTTTCATCGAAGTGATCGGTATTTATTATTTTCTTTTTTGCACGTTCTTGGAGAGGTCCAAAAAAATTCAAGCGGTGTACTTTTTCACAGCCACTTTCTGCAACAACTGCAGATGCCAAAAATATGTTTTACTCCCTGAGAGAACAATATTACTTTCTATATCACATACGGACACCAAATTATCAATTTGTATACTAATAACACAAATAAAATTTCAAAACAACCTTTTAGTATTTTACAACGAGTTATTACCATACGTATATTCCACTTCAATCAATCACAACTGTAAATATCGATGCCACGTAATTTTTTAAAGATAGTAGCGTTATTTAGCGCGTTTAGCGCGCTCCTTTGTTGTTTTTTTCGTTTTTATTACATTATTTTTATGATACATCATAAATTTACTTTACAGTAGCGGTTTTTTACGACCTCAATATTTTATTAGTATTAGTAATACATTTTCACATCGTATGTTCTTTTTTGCCTTGTTGAAAATATCCGTGAACATTTTTTATATTTAATATTCTCATAGGGAATTTTCGTTTCCCGCATATCTTTCCTTTTACAATGTAAAAAAATAAAAACGTAATTTCCTCTGTTGTATTCTATTCACTTTTTCCCTCTTCACATCACATTTCAAGACGACGCTGTTAATTTCACATACGTAATCAAATTATCGATTTGTACTGATTATTCCATCATAATTTGAAAAGATAACTTCGTATTTTCTTAAAACAATTTGTTAACGGCATATTTAAATTTTTGCAGATTATTGTCCACATTAATTATTTATAAATTAAATTTACTGCTGAAATATAAAACTTTCACTTCTACAGATATATAATACAGCTATTTCATAGTATAGGAAAATTAAAAATTTCGCATTCTATTTTCAGATCAACCAATATATCATAATGCTGGATGTCAGTGACTCATCATTTTTTTTAAATTACAAATGCCGAATTTAAATAAATGTATAAGAATGAAATATGAAAGTAGGTTCATTTACCTGGGACATTTGAAGAATACTAGCACCTAAGGTTATGAGACTAAAGAAGAAAAGTGGAGCCACAACTCTTATGAAAAAGTCTTGAATTTTTACATTGAGCTTTTTCAATAAAATCTGATGCTCAACACAGATCTTAATCGGTGTGGTGAAATTCAAGTATCGGCTACTATTTATTTCATGTTGACAAGTTACTAATATGATGAAGGCATAGGCCATAGTATCCATTGAGACGTTCAAAATTACTCCAACGATTGTTGCAAATATTTGTATACAGTAGGAAATCATATAATTTTTAGGATTTGTAATATCATAAGGATTATAAACTTTGAACGGTAAATTAAACTCATTACGAAAAAAACTTAGCATTGCTGAAATTAACATGGTAAAGCCACATGACAAAGACAAAATCATCACAAACAGGTATATATTCTTGATGTCGGTTGAACGCTTTTCAATTATTTTTATCTCCTCTTGTGTCATTGGTTGACAAGCCTTAGATCGAAAGTCTTCAAGAATATCCCACATTTCATCTTGACGTAATACGAAATTGAATAATTTTAAGAGTAAACCAATGTATGTTATTGCATGAAATAAAACTTCTATCATTTCGTTAATATTTCCACGATTCACAGCTAATTCTATAATTTGGCTCAAGTTAAATAACCCGAGGATGGAAAATACTATAAATCTCCAAGTCATTTTAGCAAAGAAATAATGATGATCAGTATACCACAAGCCGAATATATTGCAAACTCGAAAATGATTGGGTAAGATATCCATAATTGTTGATAATTGTAATTACACACTTTTATATGTTTAAAATTACGCTAAATAAAATATTTTAAACAACATGAATATTGATTCATTTACTGTTCAAGTATCAAATTGACAATTTGTCGTTTACACTCTCATTTATCAAAGTACTAATAGAATTCTGGGACACTGTACAAGAATATGAATGTGCAGAGTGGGCAACAATGTAGCCGTTGTGGATGTCATGGTAACAAACCTATAGCAAAGTGCACTATAATAGATTGTAAATCATACTTTGTAATCTCATTATTCTATTATACATAGGTTTCTTCGTGAAACCTACAATTTGAAACCATTCAAGCATAGCAAGTGCAAAACGGTGCAACTGAGGGTGTAGCTAAGAACATCACGACAAACAGTATTTTTCTGTCAATTCTTATCGGCAGGTTTTAAGAAAAATCTTTAGTGTTGTGGAAAATTTATTTTAATTCAGCTATCACTTAGGTTCTGTTGAAGCGATTGAAATTAATCATCGAGTCATTTTACTTTGCAAGATAATCGTCACAGACTTGTAGAGATCTTGTAAGAATATATATTTTATCCGTAAATGTGAACGGGTTTAATTTCATTTTTTAATCTTTTTATGATTTTACACAATATTAAAACTTTATTATGCTAATAATTTTATCAGTTGGCGTGGAAAAATCAACTTTACGTAAGTGATTTTCGCTATTATGTGAATAAAATACTTCATATACGTGTACAATATTCCAGCAAATAGAATTCTAAATAATCGACAAAAAAATAAAATACCTCTAGATGAAAATAAAGAAGAAAAATTTTAATGTTTAATATTACTATTACGTATACACGATCTTACAAGGTTCATCTCTCAATGTTATGCATACGTCAACTATCCGTGATGAGCCGATGTCCTCAATTAGCTTTCAGATCTTTAGGAACGTACTTTTTATCAAAATAATTAGTAATATTTTTGTTTCTGATTTTATTTATAATTTACATTTTTACATCTTAATTATCATAAAAATATTGTTTCGATATTGAATGTGATAAGTGCATGTAAAATAAAATTAATACAATAAAATAAACATTTAACAAGATAAAGGGAAATACAAGACGCGTGATTGAGTAAGGTTTTCGTATAGAATCAACTGTAAAGCACAGACCTGAGATGTAATCCACCTGAGCCGAGTTTAATAATAGTATATTACACACCTACCTGGTGTAGTAAAATAGATTCTTATCTCATGTGAGGTTTATGCTCGAGCGAAACGAACCTACGGAAAGGCACACGAGACGAGATGTTGAAAAATAATTAATCTCGTAGCCAAGCTAAAAATGGGCGTCAAAGATACATTTCAATGGTAAGAGTGAGACAATAAGCAGATTTTCAGCAATTTGATATCAAATATAAATACTATATATACAAATGTTCACTACATCAATCGTAGTTTTTTTTAATTCTCCGAAGTTTTATTCTAACACTGCGTAGGAAAAAAATATAAAAGCATGCTGCTTAAAATAAGAAATAATTTTGTAAATTTTTTCTGATAGTTCTGAATAATCATTTTTTCTTTCTCCGTTCTAGGCTGACAAAGTGGTGATCGGAAATCTTCCAGTAAATTACACATTTCATCGTATCTCAGTACAAAATTATAAGTTTTCAAGAGGTAAGATGTAAATGTTAAGGTTATAAATAGATTATCCGCCATTTCTTTAACGTCTCCAACTATAGTTATTAATTCTATAATTTGGACCAAATTGAATAAAGAGGTCACGAAAAGTATCAAATATCTGGCAAGCATTTTTATGTACCGAAAACTTCTGTTTTCATACCACATACCAAACCATTTGCAAACTTTAAAGTGATACGGTAAAATATCCATTATTATTAGTTTATTTATTAATAAAAGTTTCTTAGTTATCGTTTAGTCTTCAGAGAATAAAGATATGATTATTTACAAACAATAGAGCTGCACTACGCAAACGATTCGCGTTCACCTACTCCCTTACCACACTGATATATTCAAATTGCTATAAATTGCGTGCATATTTGCTAACGTTTGATTGACGTCTTTCGTGCTATCATTTCGTGAAATAATATCATCCCTTCTATAGAATACGTGTTCGTGTACCTCTGGCAACTTCTCAACTTAGCTGGTCTGTCAGTAATAGTCAGAATTTGAGTATGTGCATACATATACTCGTACATTCGAAGTTTGGAAAAAAACAATCTAATTTTGTGCAGTAAAATCTTTATTAGATTATGTAATAAAGTATCATATTTTCTTATTTCATTTTACGCTTGGTATAAAAGGAGTGTGTGAACTTACAAATAATACTCTACTATTTACTAAAAACGTAAAACTATTAGAGCATTTAACTATTTAGAGCACTACATTATTTCAGTTTTATAATAATAATAATAATAATAATTTATTCCAGAATAGTATACTTAGATGCTTACTTTACCACACATTATTTCAGTTTTATATAAATTGATCAAATATGTTATATTATGTTATTCATGCTTAAAGACTTCAGTAAACTGTTATGAGAAAGTTAATGAAGAATTGGTATACAGTAAAGTGCTTTCATAGCTAATATTTGATAAAAATTAACGTTCACAAAGGTACACTACAAATATTGTAAAAATAGCTCTTTGCAATTAACTTCCATTCATTTTAAATAAAATTTAAGCAATACAATATAGACGAATACCAAAATATGTAAAAAATATATTCACGACACACGATGATCATAAATCTACATACCAAGTCTTCATATTATCAATGTTTTAAGTTATTTCATGGGAGTTCTAAAACTTTGAAGCCTATCAGATTTTTATTTGTATTATTGTATGATTGAACTATCCGCTTCAATAATACGTTTAAGGGAATAACATTATTATTCTTAGAACCTACTACATTATTATCACTTAACGACAAGAGCTCTTGTTTCAAATTTTTATCGTGCATTCTAAGCTGAAAATCATTAACTATATCATTTATTTTTACACTTGTATTACTATTATTTTTCAATGACTGTATTTTTTTTTCAAATTCTATTGTAGAAGTGGCGCGCACAGTATTTATTTCATTCTTGTTTTTCAGATTGCTATAATACGGACTTTTCACTTTATACTTTTCCTCTGCATTCATACTTTCAGTGGATCCGTTCAGTGGATCGTTATTAAATGTACTTCTGATTGTGTTCGTTAAATTAAACGTAGCAGTTGAATCATAATTCTGAGAGGTAATGGACTTTACTAATTTCTCTTGATTTTTTTGAAATCGTCGATCGACTTGCGTTCTAAATAAACTTCTTGGCGTTGGTGAAGATGTAATTTCGATTTCACTTTCTGTGTACGAAGAAGAAATATAAGTCACTGGATTTTCCAAATTTGAAATGATCATAGAAGGTGTAGTAGAAGTAATATTCTGTAAATTTTTTTCTATGCTCGATTGAACTATTTTCGAAATATTTTCTTTGACTGATAATGCGTGTCCTGTTTTGCTGGGTCTTTTGTTTGTCAGATTTGAGTTTACACTTTTATCATAGAACTGTGATGTTGGTAGTTTAGATAACGAATTAATCGACGTATTATGTATTGTTTCTGATCTACCGTCGTTGACTTTTTTCATCATGTATTCTATTATTTCTTTAAAGTTCTTATTGTTCACTGTCAACGATGGTTCGGAATTGTTATGAAATTCTCTTACGTTACTTTTAATATTTTCATTATTCAGTATCGCGTTGTCTTTTAACGGTTTGTTAAATATCTCTCTCGGTTGGTTATTAACAATTAAAGAAATTTCTGAGGATTTCGATGCATTTTGAGAAACTTCGGTTGATTCGTTGTTATTATTGTGATATTCAGATATATATAATTTATCAGTTTCATTGAAACTTGATGATGTTGAATTCCTTCGTGAGGTTGCATCAAAATGATTGAAATCAGCAGTTGATTTGTTTTTCATTTGGGTACAAGTCACAGACTCTAAAAAAATATTTTAACAAATGAAAATTATATAAAGCAATGTCGCTTATAACAAACAACATTGCTTATACTTTTTAATGATAATACCATACTTACCTTCTTGACATAAATATCTTTGTTTATTGTTACAGTTTAAACCGTAGACTATCGGCTCATCGACGTCTTCAAGATCCATATTAAGACAATCACTATTTTGCTCAAAAAGTCGAGAATCTTTATACCAAGGAACAAAACCTTGTTCATGATCAGGTATGGTGCTTCCAGTATTATTCCACTTCCACACAGCTTCCACAGTCGAATTGTTCAGATCAGATGCCTTTTTCCCGCCGATCCAAATATGCCGCAACACTAAGATTAGAATCTACGATTATCCATTAAAATGGTCTTAAAATAATGCATGTGATTGAACAAAATAAAAGCTACGTACATTCTTTATTATGAAACATAATATTTACAACATGAGTGACTGTTGCAGGTGAATCTAAAGATACCAACGTAGAATTGAAATTTTTGCAGAGTTGATTTGCTTTATGCCAATTTAGTGGTATGACATTTATCCAATATTTACAATCATCAATAGTCACTTGTACTGGATCCCTGTTAAACTCTTCTTTTTGAACTGGAACGTAATAATAATTACGTTTCATACATACTAGAATAGTATATAACAAGATATCAATCCTTACGCGTTTGGCAAATGAAATTACGTCTTCGATCGCATCTTAAACTCAAGTACCTTGGCCGTTCACATATGTGTCTCTCTAAGAGAAGACAATTACCAGAATGAACATGACTGTCCTGCCAAAGCTCATTCTGAGGTATCTTAGCTCCTGACGGAAGCCACTTCCAAACTCGCTCATTTATGTACCCAGCAATCCAAGCACTTTCAATAGACCCTTTCGAACGAAATATTATTATTATTATATTGATATTGATAAATAAACAAATTTATAAAGAAAGTTAATAGTCTTTATGAAATTGGCGTGTAGTTACTTGGCCGAACTTTAAGCATTCCTACAGCCATACTTCGTGCCTCGGTTAAAGTTAAAATTTCAGCTATTTGGAGTCCTTGTTGTCGACAATAGAAAACCGCTTCCGACCATGTCACATTTGCGGAATAAAGGACTAGACCTTTTTCTTCAGCATTTATAGTCAATACCTTGATAAAATTAGACGTTGAAAATGGATCTACAAAAGGACGTTTCTCTAAAATAAGTACTTGCATCTACCCCGAATGACATTATTTTGTTAAAAAAATTCTCATCTGTCATTTATTTTAATGAGCCTACCTCTTTCGCATATAAAAGGTTTTTGCTCGAAACAACATCTCGGAATCAATAATGGAAGATGATAATGTCGGCGGATTACTGTGAGACATTGCGAATCATTTTCAGCCAAACTATTTTGATATTTAACTGTTGTAATAGATTCGCGAACAAATGTATTCAGTAGTAGCTTTTTGTCATTTGTATCCCAAATCCAATCACCTCGTAAATTTTTTTTAGATCCAATCCAAAATTCTTCAAAATCTGAAATATGCATTGATTTCCATTATATTGCACACAAATTTACAATTTTTATGTAACTGAAGTTAAAATACACCTAAATTACTATTTTCCAATTGTTTTGTTACGTAAAATACTTTCTTTTCCGTATCTAAAGTCACTAGTTGAGATTTGTATCCTAAACAAATAATTTTCGCTTCTTCCCAGGTAACACGATAATTGTAAAATGAGTACTCAATATCATCCAACATTACGTTTTCGGTAGGCTCTGATCTGAAAATTGAATCTAATTTTGTGCATGCAAACTTGAATAAAAAGGTGCGATAACGATAACGATAACTTTGAAATACAGCGATAATGATAATAGTAGAATATATTGAAAAAATGTTACTACTCATCGGCTGTTTATTTCCTGATGTGATGCTGATAACCGTTAGCAATATAATAAAAAACATATCGATCGAAGAAAATCTCTCATAATTTCGTGTTACAGCTAATAAGTCGAGCCACATGGGTACTGATTCCGATTAGAACTATGACTCACTGTACGCGCCAATCAGTTTATAATTTTGCAATCAAGGAATTTCTAGGAGACCTATTCAGAAACCGCTATTTGACGTTGATAAACTCCGAACTCTACAGCATTACATCGATTTTATATTTTGTTTATACGAAAAGTTATATTACTTTTTAATTTTCATTGTACTTAAAATTTCGAATCTGTCATTGATTTAAGTAAAAGGTAAATTTTATTATTTTTTTACTAACCTTTTCTTTCATGAAAGATTTTTCATTTCTTAAATTACACTTTCGATCATATAAATAATATTGAAGCAATTTTTAAGTAAAATATTTATTTATTAGAATAATCGAAACCGCTTTATAAAATCAATATCAAATATTTGTCAAAACAAGACATTTGACATGAGAATTCTCTCGCAATGCGCAATTCTTAACTCTAATTTTTGTTGTACATATCGCGATAAAATTACCTATACTATGAACTATGTGATTGATGCACAAAAAAAATCAGTAGATCCTTATCGATCTTTAATATTTACACAATAATTTTCATGTTAAAAAATGCGTTCAACAATTTCATCAAGGTAAGGTCTCTGAAATACAGATCACTAAAATCGAGGTTCATAAATAAAAATGTACTTTGGTTCTATTTTGCTTAAACTTAAAACATTTGCCATCATTTAAGATATTCGTTTCAAAATGAAACTACGAAATAGTTTCTTATTACTATAACAATAAGCCACTCAAGTAATTAAAACTGCACCAAATGCAGTCACAATGATATTTATAAATCTTAGATGATAAAATTGTGTTGTCGTGACGTTTAACAAAATGAGTATGCGAATTTGAAGTCGTCACATAAAAAAACGGAGATTCATCAGACTCGGAGAATACAACTAATCTCAGACTCGATGTTAGCTTGCAACTTAACGTTTGTTGGGCCGGCGGAAAACGCCGGCAAAGAGAACAGTGCGCGAGGGTCTTTCGTAGATGAAGTAAGCGAACGGATGATTAGCGGTGAAGACAGCAGGTTCGGTCGGTCGACTCGACCTAAAGCTAAACAAGGCGGTAGCTGCGGCAGCAGTGGTACCTTCCTCGGTGACTTCGATCTTAGCTCGGTGGAGAGCGTCACCGAGGTGAACGGTCGATTCGCCGTCGGCAACGAAGCCACTGAAGTCAGCGTTGGTGTCGAACACTACTTCGGCACCCATTTCTCTCAGCAGATCTTTCACGGGAAGTTCGCGCTCAAGGCTAAATTTGGGAATGGACAACTCGACGTCGCGCGCCGGTAGGCCAGTGTCGAGGAAATCGCGGAACTCCTTCGCACTGTCGGTATTGTCGGACAAACGGTGGAGCAGCTGGCGGACCCCGTCGTTCTTGGGTTGGCCAGCAGCACGAGCAGCGCTGAGGGTGGACACGAACGGTGGCAGCAGAATGTACATCGAGACGTCGTCGCCTTTGTAAGGTAGCTGAAGAATGTGCACGCCAAGCTCCTCGGACACCACTGTGAGACAAATATCGTTCACGTTAGTCCGAAGCCCATCGCCGCAAAGTTACGTTTTTGAGAAGTGAGTAAGCACTTACTGTGATTGAAAGATCCCTTCTGTCTCATGAATTGAGCGATGGTCATGTTATCAGGTCCCAAGTAGAACACGTCTCTTTTGGTATTCTCGGGCAAGAATTTACTTTGCCAGAGCCCCTTGAAGTAGACGGCATTGGCGAGGAGGGCGTCGGTGCTGGCATCGATGGCACCCTCTGGCAGAAGATCGTTGATGTTGTTGCGAGTGACGTTGCTCACCCAGTTGTTGATTTGACGACGAGCCGCGTCTGGATCGGCGCTGAAGTTCACGCGCTCCAGCTCGTTGCCGAACAAGTCGAGCATGCACTCGCGTAGTTTCTTCGAGCTACTCAGCCACAGACGGTTGGCCACTTGGAAGTCGTAGTTGCTCGACGAGTTCATCTGCACGTATTTATATATCAAGACTTCATATATTTATACATCAACTCGAGTGAATGCTTGCTAAATGATTTTATTGGTAATAGCTAACTTTGCTCGACAATTTCTCCAAGCGTGGAAAAATAATACGTAAGTTTTTCAAGCACAATAACGTGTCCAATCGACGCATATGCAAGCAGAATCGAAAATTCATTTCAATTCAACTTATTCAACTGAAATTCCAACGTTATTTTAAATCATTCTTTGCAAAAAAATGTATTTTCCCTGCTACATTATTTAAAGGCACGCGCGTTCTTTGAGCAAAGTTAACTTTCGAGACGAGGCCCGAGATAATGGAGGCAAATGGTTGAATTGCAAGCGAGGAACAAAGAGCTGGAGAGCAGGCTCGCGCTTGTACATATAGTACGCGCGGAGAGCGAGAGACGGCAGACCTGATCATAAATATTCAAGAGCCATGCAAATCTCTCACCTTCCTCTCGGCCTCGACGGACTTCTCGAAAGCGTAGAACCTTTGCACATCGATTTTGGAGAAATCAGCGGGCACGTGTAGAGCTTTCTTGAGTGCCGCCTCGGTGCTACCGGCAGCGCCAAAGTAAGCCAGAGCCAAGGCCTCGTGGAGACTGTGAGGACTGAAGAAAATGTTGTCTTGGGTCTCGATTTCGGCGATCTTCTTTAACGCTTGCAGAGCAAAGTCAAAGCGTGCGTCGCTCAATTTTTGAGCGGCATCCTGGCGCATGGTCGTTGGATTGTCGTTGGCTGTTAAACATTGGCCTTGGATGCCGGCTACAAGGCCAACCAGGACTAACAGTGCAAGCATCGGTATCTGCAAAAAATTACGGACAGCTCTTATTTGAAGCTCTAACATCGGTATTGTCCTCTTATGCTGATATTACTTTGTGTTTTTTTTAATTTCAGGGTAAGCTAGCGATGAAACTTGGCAGCCGAATTGATACGAATTTCAAAATACCAAGAATGAGTTTCCGTATATAAAAGCTGCTTGACCTAAGGACCGAGCGAATGTAATATTCCACTGATACAGCGATATCTTAAAAAGTGATAATTCTATAGAAAGACTAAAAAGACATTTTGTCATCTCGAACAAACTTGCTCTCAGCGTTGAATAATTATCAAAATACACCCGCAAAACATCTATGTATTAAAAGCAATCTCGTCTAGAGATAACAGAACTTTTTGCTACGTGAGCCAATATCATAATAAATTTCCCTTAAATAAATCAATACTGTGATGCGGTATAATCAAGTTTGTGTTAATTCGTAATGAAAAATGTCTTTGTATAATGTAATAACTTTTCTTTAATGTCTTCGTATGTTTCTATTGGTTAATGTCACGCTCATCGGTATTACGCATTGCACTCGTATCCCCGAAAGAACGATACGCATCGATTGGTGGATCCCTGACTACGCAACCCGCGAGTATAGCAATTGTAATAACGTGATGTAGACACACGAAAGTCTGTGTGCTTTCCCTCAACGCACAACTACCCATGTTACGACAGAGCATCGTCACCGTAATCGCGTTTATAATGTGAATGGCATTCGCGATATTTCGAATTATCTCAATATTACAAAATATACCATGAAACTTCCGAGAGTTAAGCTTTTAGTTCGACGACTGATTATTTCGACTATATTTACAGCATAAATCGTTTTTTTTTTCCAAAGTACATAACTATTTTACCTTTGAAACGTACATTGCCGAGAGAATATAACAATAGTTATATTTCACTTTTTTTATGCCACATATGAAAACCAAATATATGGAAATATAAGGCTTAATAATGTATTGCATTAGTCACAGAACTAATAATGACAGTCAATATTTCATTTTACCGTTTCTTTTTTAACAAATATGACGTGATGTAATTATCTTTTCACGCGGAATATCAATAAAAGCAATGGTTCACTGAATGATATTAATAAGTTATTCCGTAAGTTATTCGTTTATTTAAATAACTTATTTCAGTTTCAGCGTTGCTATTGGGAAATTGTGCGAAACTTCATTTTTAATTTTCGTTAACTAGCTTATTACCTTTTCATCGATAATTGAACGTAATCGCAAATGCTAAATTATAATTGTCCATTTCAGAAAATAATATTTTTCTTCTTTTCAAAGTAAAATAATGAATCGAACATTTGAATAACTGCAAGCTTGCAATGTGCCTGAAGAGAACATCTTAAGATCTCTTCGAAAAGTATATCCGAACAGATGAGTTTGAAAAACTGCTTAATTCGACTGAGCATTTGTTTTCCACAGAGCGCAGAGAATCATGTGAGCTACTCCCGATGAGACAGTTATGGGCTTCAAAAGCACTTTCTAGAGAGAAAGCGACAGAGAGGCGTTTTGGCCGTTCGCTACCGTTCGTACAGCTACGCGACTAAGTAAACGTTTATTGAAAATCACGAGGATTATTTTTATACTTTCTTGGCTGTGCGTGAATTCCTCGCGTGGCTCCGTTTTTTAAGAGGCCGATAAGCAGAATGAGTTGACGATAATAATCTTCGAGAAAAGATCTGCAGAGCCGTTCGGTTTTTAGGTCGCTTCTTTTGTGCAAGGACGCATACGCAAGCGATATAGCTTGTAAACGTCGGTTATTGTATTTTGCACGCGATGGTCATACGGGTCGCACCCTTGGCGAGACTTTATTGAAAATATTTTTCAATTTTAATAATCGTAATAGTTTCGCTATAAATTATGTCACAATAAATTTCATATAATAGAACGTTTTCAATATATTTCTTCACTTTGACGGATGGCTATTGGAGAGAATGCTCAAAAAGTGATTATTCTCATTATCGAGCATTTTACGATCAAATATTTCATACAATAATCATTGAACTTTTCATTCTTGCGATAACACTTGATGGTTTTAACCACACCAAATGGAATTGCAAATTAATTATTAGATGATTTATATTACATTGCAGGATTTCCGCAAAACGGCCAGTCTATGTAGATCTTTTTCGTTTTTCTCCCGAATGTTGCTTCACCTATATTAATAAACATTTTTTCAAATGAATGTGACTCGCACCAGTGAATCGCGGCATTTCATCTACGTGAACGGATTTAAGAGAAATTCTTCATTATTTTCGAATCTTTACGATAGATTTGACGTAGCGCACAAAGTTCCGTACAAAAATGTTGAAAATCATAAAAGAATTGTAAAAAATACGGATAATTTTAATTTAATATTGCCACGCTATCAACGAACAGTGAATTAAAGAAAATAATCTTTCTTTACATCACTCTTCGAGTTCTCTTCACGTTCCTTGCACTATTACCAATTCGTGCGAACGATTTCTCGCCACACGCGACCAAAGAATTCGTATATGTTTTATTTTTCGTTGCCAGAACACTGTTCGACGGACGAGCTGTCGCACTTTCGTCGAAGACCAGTGAAAGCTGGTGTGCTCGTGGGCTCGATGACGTCAGGTTTCGGGTCCGGCTTTCCTGCGCTACGAAACGACACAGTTCGAAAAAATCAAGATAGCCGATGCGTCCGCTCGTACACTCTGCCCTTGCCGTCGGATGTGGATGAATGCCGTAATTTGGTTTGGTAAGTTACCCACAGACAATTATCGCTTTGTTGACTAAAAACTTTTGAAAACAAAAAAAAAAAGGAGAAGCGCGGTCTAGTTCTCGTTCCATCATAGTCTTTCGCCAACGGTGGTGACTAAAACGCATCCGTGTGATTTTCAGCGCAGCACGTTGAATGCCGTAGGAAGCGCCCGCCGGACAGAGCGTAATCCTGAGCGTAATCCTGTTTACTAGCGCGAGTTTGTCGCGCACAAGGAGCCTTGAAATGAGCCGAGGTGCGAGCGAGAGGGAAAGATGTTCCCCGGGTGACGCAAGTGATCGCGGGATTCCGGAAACACGCCCGGCCGGTTATGTGCGACCGCGCAAGCCCCCCCCCCCAGGTGTAGCGCACACATGAAAGTGATAAAAAGCACGAGGGACGTCGTTGGTACGAGAGAACAATAAGACCGAAATAGCTCTCCTCGATCGAAGCTTATCTGTTGGCGCTGCACTGCAGGCTGAGAGAAAGGTCGTAACGTCGCCGTTCGCATTATTGTCGGCTTTGACGGTCGTGTGGGTCCGGTTACTTTGCCTTAGTCCCTTTTATATTCTACTTTACAAAAGCAGTCGTAAGGTCGATTCAAGTGTTTTACGACTTCTGGGTACTTAACAGAAAAAAGTTGACACTTCGCTTCGTCTTTTTTACCGGCGAAGCACGCGGCGCATTTAAAAGGAAAACGGCTACCGTTTGAGGCGATATTGTTCACGGGAGTAGCTGTTTCTTCATTCATGATAAAATAAAATCTCGGCACGACAATGTTATTGACAAGCACAGGAAATAGTGTTTCGTGCGCATTTCCCGCTAATGATCGTCAATTATTTTATTGGATCTATTACGTTTGCACGAATTTTGTTTTAGAGAGCATAACACAATTTCGTCATCCACAACAATAAATAATTTCTTTTTTTAGATTGACGTTAATTAAACACGCGATTTTGGTTGGAAAAAAGTTGCTTTAGATTGCCCATTCGAATATTCGTATATTTTACCGAAATTTTTTTCAAATTGAATAATACTCGCGCATTTAATTCGATTCACTATACGAGTATTGTTTAATTTTGCGCTTTAAATGATAGAAATCGTTTGTAGAAAATGATCAATTATATTTTCTTCTGAAAAATATTTTAATTATCATAAATTACTTCTCTTCGCCACAGTAGCAAAGCTTACCACAGCTGTAACTTCCAAGATTATTAACTCTTAAAGAAACAAGCAGAACAGCCTTTTGTGTGATTTTTCAAGTTAAATATCTCAAGCGAAAAGGGGGGGGCGCACCGAAGTCAAACGCTCGGGCGTCATCGTTGTGAACTTTCACCGCAGATCGACTAGCACACCCATACATGCATACAAGTACACTCACCGAACTGGTCATCTTGGCAGTTTCGCTTAGAGAACTCTGGTTGGACTGGAAAGTGTTTGGCTAGCGATAGAACAAAAAATTATCGAGAAAGCTACTGGATAATTGTGCGTATTGAGACGCGCGTCCTTTTGCTACGCGTCTTCGACGAAAACTGATTCGAGATAGAAACCGACGCTTCCTTTTATGTCTCCCCACTCGGATCTTTTCCGGAGAGAGAGAGAGAGAGAGAGAGAGGAGTAGGAGAAAAGACCGGTACCAAGTAGTATACGTATTCGTATAGCTCGTCGCTCACGATCCGATGTACCGTTTTCATTTGCTGAGCGTACGTCTATACGTATGTACTCGTTGATTCTCGACACTCTACACACGCGTCGACAGTTGTCAATGAATACTTCAGATTTGATTCGTGCTTTCGCTCTCTTCCATCCTAGTTTTTCCTTCTCTCTCACCTTGTTATTTTTATATATGTTCGCCAACTGGTTGGTGCTGTGCGTTCACGTCGATGACGTCTATGCAGCAATGACATTTTTCTTGTATACAGCGCACTAAATAGCAACGGGTGTGCTATTGTGCAATTATTATTTCACTGCAGGCTGAATGTCATAAGTTAAACTTGCAAAAACTAGCAGATGTCGTTCAACGACCATTGCTATTGGCGATTCGTTCAATCGGTTATATTGCACGAGCGTTTTATTCTCGTTATTGTTCTTAAAACGGAAAAAAAAATGCAAAACACGCCACAAATATGACGAAATGAATTGTTTCGAGGCAGCAAATCGCGCTCGTACGTGATGTATCAACATTATGTAACGATGAGCTTTTGTTGTATGCCTTCGGGATTGAACGGTATATGTACATTCGATCAATAACGTACGCGCACAATGTAAAAAAACAAAAGCCATTAATAGGAAATTATGTGTGCGCATTCAACAATAATGCTCACATGAGTTCCACCTTGTCGGCCGGGTTTCTTCGGTAGCTTGCACGCACATTCTTTTCTGTTGTATTTGATCGTCGCTCAAAAATGTCAATAAGCGCATGTCAATTTTTCCCAACGAAATCTTGTTCGATGTACTTCAAGTGATCAACGTCACTACATCTTTTCCTCCTCGAAATATCGCCACGGGAATTCCATGTACTCAAAATCATGCAGATCGCGAATGCAGCCTTGTAAAATATTTCTCGCATAGTCTCGATTCTTTTGCCGTGCCAGTGTAAGAACAAATCAATGATTCTAATTCTTTTTTTTCGATAAAATTATAATATTCGTATTTAATTTGACTTATTGGTTCTATGCATTTTTTATTTTAAAGAGCATCTAAAGCATGCTAATACATGAAAGCTATTTTTTCGTATCAATCGAAATAAAATTATTATTTAGAAACATGACCAATTTAGACTCGTAAGAATGCTCAAGTGGGCATATGATTCTCTCCAAAAAATATGATGACACGATAATTATATGTGCTTATAGAAATTCATCTCTAAGAAATTCTTCAGATGCATGCCAGGCTATCCGTTGGATGAAATTCATATTGTAAGCTCGTGTATTTTATTCAAATTCCATAACTATAATAACATTCTTATAATTTTGTCATGATTGGAGTACGTGACATTTTTAAAATACAAACTTTACCTTTAAAATTTCTAAAAATTATATTTGAAGCTTTCATTATAATTCAAATATTTACACTAGTATTAAAATCACTTTCATGATCTACGACATACGATGATTTGTATAACATTTGAAAGCGATAAGATTTTATGTAATATAGTCAGCCTTTTTCATTTATTTTAAACTTACAGTTTTGAAAGTAAATGAAAACCATTTAGTTTAAAAAATATACTCTAAAATATTTTTATAATAAGTATAAAATTTAATTTTCCCCGACTATGATTTGATATTCATGCTGCCGTGTATTTTAAATAATCTATATATTAATTTTACGCGATTTTTGCATAGTTTATCCTTTGTAGAACGTCAAATTATAACATTTTATGAGCATCCCAGTTATTTCATCATAATTGAAGGATTTCCCCGGAGGTTATATAAAAAGCTGACAATTATAGCAAAATAATAGACAGGATTTCATCGCGTTATATTTCCAATTATACGCAAAGAAAATTGTCTTTCTAAAAATCCTTATTGTTGTACATTTTTCAATCATCAAAGTAAAATAAGTAAATATGATATTGCGGATGCAGCAGGGTAGACTTTCATGAAAAGTAATTAGTCGTCTGAATCTGTAGGGCCTGAATTGTACATATTATACATAAGAAATGAATGATAATTACAATTCTCAATTACAATGAGCACTACGCTGATCCATATTGTATGCGAAAAACCCAAGTATCGAGAGCGAGAGCGACGCTCTCCAGTGAGCACTCGCTCACGTATCTTCGGGATTTCCCCAAGTAGTTCTATAATATATTGTACACTACGGGCGTAGATATTGGCACGTATGCATGCCACGCGTAAGAGGTTTTGTATAAGGTCAAATTTGAGCCAATGACCTTCGACCAGTTCGCGATCCATTCCAGATTCTCTCATCCTGTTTTTTCGCCATTTCGTTTTTCAACTTGCGTAGAAATTATGTATAGCCCAATCGAATTTCAAATCGTCCATGTCAATATTGAACCGATAAATCGTGCGGCTGAGAGATTACGTACTTTATTTATGGATTAAAATAGATTAACTAAAGACGTTCAGTTTTATAAAACATCATTTTTTTCCAGAAGACAAAATTGTGATCCACAATATAAGCGCCTAATCAGACTTGTTTTTTTATTGTACTTTTATTTGTTTAAAAACTAACGTGAGTGAAAAAATGTTTTCCTACACATTATTTTCAAAAAGAGATATTTTAATTAACATTAAACATTATTCGTCCGAAAAAAGATAATAATTTTGAACAATTGCTGTGTTCAATTTTTTTATAACTTTTTCTTTCTATTAAGATCAAATTTATTTCTAACTGCTTATATCGATTAAATTTTTATTTATTTTATTAATTACTTGAATATTTTCATTGAAGATTAAATAAACAGTGCTTGTCGTAAAAAGGAAAAAACGGTAAACTCAGCAATATGATACACGCTTACCCAAACTCCAAGTACGAAAACTATGTATCGAAAAGTCTATTCCTAAGAAGCTCATTTCTATTTTTTATGCTGCAAAAAAACCTGCAGAATAGCAAGGACTATGTGAAATCAGATTACAAACAAAATATACGTAAATTGAATTACGCTAAGTAAAGTTGAATGCAAATTAAAAATATTGACGCTTGAACGAAACAACCAAGCTCATTATTTATACTTATATTTTATTCAACAAATGTATATATTTTCCACAAAATATTCATTACTGACACAGTACAACAGTGTATATATATATATATTCTCTGTTTAAAAATAATTATTTTTTCGACTGTTATCGTTTGAGCACGTATATCAGTTCTATAAAATAAGTAACAAATATATTCTATGTTGTCAACATTAATGTAGGAACAAACAACAGTTTCTATACTATATATCACATTTAAAAAGAACGTGTTTCGTTTTAAGTCACACGAACAGCCATATATTAACTATGACGTACTGTTACGTCTTTGTTTGGGTAATGTACTAGTTTAATTCATGAATGCCATCCCGTGATTCAGCAACAGAATCCATACTTTTCACCCATATTTTTAGTGGTTTTTGATTCCTTAAATAATGCACAACGGTAAAGATATTCATGATCAAAAAAATAACACCTAGAACGAGATAATAGCCTCCATATGCCATATACTGAAATCAAAATGAAGAAAAGTCAATTGCACGGTACTTATAATTAATAAACATTTAAACAAAAACATCAAATAGTAACTAATAAACATTTAAATAATACATGTCATACCTGCAATCTTATATTCAATCCTAAAACATCTTTACTTATTACAATATACGTTAGCAATGACTGTAGCAGTAGAGCAAAAAATGTATTCAATCCAAAAATTAGGCCGTAACTATCTTCCGATAAATTTTTAGCAACTTCAAAACTGAAACAAAAAATTAGATCAAGTGCCAATTGATTACGGAGTACTTTTCACAAAACGTTATTACCTTGCGATAGTAATTATCGAATGGTAAATCACCCCAAAGGCAATATATGCGGTATATAAAACCCATATGTTTGAACTAGCGTAAGTAATTAACATTAAAACTCCTTCAAACATTGAAAAAATTGATAATATTGCTTCACCAATCAATGGCCAATTGAAATGTAAATTACCGACGCCCAACACAACTACTGCACCTAAAAGAACAAGTTATTTATCAAACTTATAATTTAATTTTAAATATATAAATTTAATTACAAAAATAAAAATAATAGTAATTTCACTGCACACATATATGGGAATTGTGCCATACTTACTTATTATTGTATATACTGCCTCTATAGCACCATTGTAGATTATTTTAATATCTGGAGAGTTTAATACAGCATCTTCCCAAAGTAATTGTATATAACTTATCACTTGTAAATAGCCACAAGTAGCAAAAGCCCACCACAGTGACCACTTGACTACATGTTTATTGCTGTAAGCTTTGATAAAATCTTCCCAAAGTAAAAAGTATGCATGTCTAACTTTAGCATAAAATGGTAATGTTACGTTTGATGCTCTGTGCGATGAAATAGATAATGTCTTATTACTCCCTTGACTCTCTAATGAGGTTGATATATCACTAGTAATGATATCTATTCGATGAAAATATATGGATTGCTTTACTGGTGGTAAGAAAATTGCCCAAATTGTTGCTAAACTAAGAGCTGAAAAAATGTCAATATAATCAACAAATTTAATTCAAATGATCTACAAAATAATCATCTATCAGTCATTGAAATATTATACAGATAAAAATAAACTCTTATAAAGTTAGTGGGAATGTTGAAAACTATATAATTTTAAAGCATATAAAACACTTAATAAAATTAATCATTTTAGAACTGTTACGAAATCTTATCTATGTGATCAAGCAATATCAGTTGTCAGAAAGTCAATGGATTCTAAAAATTATTATATCAGTTGCAACTTTCAAATCATTAAACATAATCCTACAACTTAGATAAAAAATTATTGCATAACTAAATTTTCAATATTAAACTAATATTAGAAATTTAAAAAATAAGTGAGAAGTTTGAAATAAAATGTCTACAACAAGAAGCAATAATGATATGAATAAATAAAAGAAGCTTACATCCAATTGTTAAATAGTTTAGTTGCTCATAATCCAGAACGCTAAAAGATGTTGTTAATTGAGCAACTAGACTCGATGCAAAGCGACCACAAAGAAATGCACCTCTTGTATAACTTGTAACTTGTTGATAATGTTCTTTACTGACTTTAGCATATATGTATGTATAATAAGCTACTTCAGTTGAAAAAAATAATCCATAAAGAAATTCTACTACTTGCATATGAGGTATTGTCGTTCCAAATCTTATTATTGCAAATGTGGCTGCTCCGGAGAGACCACATAATATAATAGCTGGTTTGTATCTTATTAAATCAGTCAATAAAAATACTAAAATTAGAGTAAAAAAATAACAGTATGTACCAACTGGATAAATTTCTTGGTTTACCTGCAAATAATTACTTTAAATCAATATTGTATTCAAAGCAATAATCTGCTTATTCAAAATAATAGTTTGAATGCTTTTTAGGCTGGGAATGGTAAAAAATTATGTAAATAAATTATTTAAGTTATGTAAGAAAAAGTAGATATAATAATATAAATAAATCTTTTATGTTAATTAACAATTAACATAGTAAATCTATTTCAAAATAAATAAAATTTTTAAGTTATCAACTAGTAAAAATCTGGAGTTTTCAAATGATTTAATCCATAGATATGGAATGAAAAACTTACTTGTGGTTGTGTGAAATTTTTCCATGGACCAGTCAGATAATTTGTGACAAAGGGTTCATTAGGCCGAAACTCTTTTAAAAAACCAAAAATACAAAGAATGCAACAAATTATTTGCCACTTCATGATGAACTATTTTGTCAGGGCCAATTTTTGAAATTCTTTCAAACGTAATAACAAATTATTTTAATTATTATCATGCACACCATTTATTATCACTTCACTCGTTTTGATAATATAGTGATAATAACAAACAATTTTGATTACGTTTGTGAATCTTGTTACATAGTCATGAGTGAAGAAAATGTAACATTCGTGGTTGTACTCATTGTTGATGTTAATCCCTAACTGCTGGTAATTGTCAAATAATTAAATGATAAATTCAATCTTGATTGTGTAGAGACGCAAGATCAAAATATATGGAGACTTAACGCCAATATTGCAGACCGACAGCATGGCCGCAACTGAAACTGACTTGAACTCGGCGACTGATAGATATAGTTCTCATATTCTTATTTGTCGCCGGCTGCGTCGATTTGAGGATTATTACGTAATTATTGTATATATATATGTATGCATATCGTGTACATGCGCATTTATCATGTAAAAAGTGCAAGGATTTTCGAACTCTTTACTGCAAGTCAATGTAAAAGAAATTGTGTTATAATTTTTTTTATACATATTATATAGGTTATTTAGTTAAATTATACTCCTTATTGCATCAACAACCTCAAGAATTGAAAACAGCTTTTTACATCGAACAGTGCACTATTAATGATACTTTTACTAGTACTTATCACATACGTCAATGCAATTTTAAGCATACTTTTTAGATTTTAGTCACATGTAACACTATATGATACATTTTGTTTCACTGAAGCTTGAACCAACAAATATAGACGGTTTAGAAGCCAGTTCTTATGGGACATTTTTTAAGTTGCTGTCCTACGGAAAACATTGGGGCAAGTTCTCAAGCAAAAATGGCCATAAAAACTTGAATAAGAAATGGTGTAAAAAATGCCGCAAGTTCTTACATAAGTTCTTGCGAAAGAACTTATTGTAAATAGTAAATACAAGAAATAATTAGAAACATAAATGCAATATTTAGAAGCTTTCTTGGTGTAAAAATAAAGTCATATTAGGTTGCAAACGTAACTATTTGGTCGAATTTTAATAAATACGGAAATCGTTTTCTTTGCGTCAGTTAGGACCAAGTCAATAATTTTTGTTATATTTTTTACTTTACGATGATATAGTATAATAATTTGTACTAAGATAATTGTCTGCTGTAGCCACTATTCGACACGTTGTATATTTCTTTTTACTACGTGTATCCACAATAAATTTCTTTATTTCAATAAACCTTCATCATTCAGCTGGGTAAACGAGTTGTTAGAGCGTTTATTAACATTGATGCAGGACGCATATAAACAACCATCTTTAACCATTCGTTTAAAATACTAGCGACGTCAAACGCGCTTCGCACGCTCTTATCTTCTTTTTCATTTCTTGTCATATTGATAAACGTCTTTAACATAAAGTACTTTTTTCAACGTGGATTTTTCAATTTTCCCACAAAACAAATATCACAGTGGATAAATGTGTATTACAGAAACAGTTCCGCGTATTCCAAATTTATGATTTAATCATATCAAAAACTACTATAAATAATCCTTTATTTCTTTCCAACTATACAGGTCAAATTACTATTGAACGTTTATACTGAATTTTAATTTTACATATTCACACATTAAAATATTTATTATAGTAATAGAAAATAATCACAATAATTTCAAAGCATCTAATCTCAAATTTACCCGCTATTAGTTTAATAAAATGTTTTAATTAAAATAATTACATTACAACCTATTTTTTAAATATAAGTCTCGTTACCTTCAAAATGACCTGTATCAATTATGATAAATTGAATTTTTACTACTAAATTCTCAATTCGAAATTATTTGTAGACGCTTATTTGCTGCCACATTATAGTATATCACGTCGCCATATCTCAATCAATCAAATCACAAATAAAATACTTCAACACGGCATCCATCACTTTTTATAAGAGGATGTGCTGGAGCCAGGCAAATGAAAAAATCAATCTTTTTTCAAAAAAGAACCTTTGCCAAAATATGTGACTTAATTTAAAACTTTTTTTTGTACAGGCTTTCAAAGTATTGCTTAAGTATACTTTTACAGCTTCTGAAGCATCGGGTAGAAGTGCCTTTTTCAAAATTAAAGTGTCGTGGTTGATGTTAATGTATCCGAGAATTTGCGAATTTACTCCTCGTGCACAATGAATAGCTTGTTATAATTAATGAATTCCTGTTTCATAAGCAAAAGTTGAATGACACCAAAGTAGTCAATTCAAAACGCTTTCAGCAAGATGCAATAACTGATAAATATTATTACGTCATTGCAGTTATTCTAAAATATTCATATGTTAAATTAACAAATTTGTGTAAATTTTCATCAGCTTTATCTATGTCTAAAACACTGATCTTGGTTTGTAATATCATATGTAAACGTTCAACAAAAAGAGTCTAATAGTCTACGCATCTTTTAGTAAAAATGGATACAAAAATAGGTGTACTCCAATATAAAATCCAGTTCTTCCATTCTCGGCACTTCCAACATTTATTGTCGTTCAAAGATCTCGAATCGTTAGATGTGATATTTGTAATAGGTTTTTCATGTATTTTAATGCATCGATGTAATCGACAAACGTCTTATCTAGTAGACGATTAATTATCTGTTGACTCGCGTCCACCAAATAAAGATGCATGTTAGTCCAGTAGACTTAGTTCAAAAAAGGTCGATTTCATGCTGTAAAACCAGGGAGCTATTTTACTTTTTAAATCGGTTCTGCAAAATAAATGTTTTAAGTAAAAAAATGCGAAAAACGGCTTTTTTCCCTTGCGCTCGATTTACTCGAAAACTATTTCATCAGATACGAAAAAATGCAAAGGAATAAAGTTCTAGAACGAAAAATTTGCAACAAAGTCATACAGGTTAAAATTGTTAAATTCAATTTCGCTTGATCATAGTGGCAATACAAAACAAATATTTTTTTTTTAAATGCTTTTTAGGGACTAAAAGTTGGAATTGATAATGTCTTAGAACATTCTGGATTTATTCTATGAAAAATTTAATCTTTTAACAACGCAAATAAAAAAATCATCCTGATATCCTTTTTAGTTATACTGAACTATTGTATTTGTTTATTAAAGTGATTCGATATTTTGGAACAACCTGTAGATCAAGTTTCGTCCCTAAGATTGTGCGTGATTTTTTTACATATACTGCAAGGCTTCGGCTACCATATATACCGTAATTTAATTTACAATTTTTTTTATATTAACAAGCCTAAATGATTATTTTTTTAATTTCTTATTTTGGCTTACATAACAAATGTAATATTTCAGTGAGTTTTCATTATAATCATAACTTGCAAAATGTCACGGTAAGTTCTGAAAATAGAGAATGTTTTGACGTATCGAACATTTCATTTTAATAATTTTATTAAAAAGTATTAAATTATAAAATCGACAAACTGTACAAAGCAATAGAGTAAATATTTAGTGAAAATAAAAGTACGATTGTTATCCATTATCCAAATAATCTCTATAAACTTTAAAGACAAATGCGTACACTTATAATAATTGCACAACGTGATGTACGAAAAGAGCTATCGCACGCAAAATTCGTATACGTGGACATTTTTTTATTATTGATATGAAAGTTATTTTTGATTGATGTATCGCAAGTGCAAAGTAATTATAGATATAATTAATGTTAAAATTTAAGTATTGAGTAGCAATCAAAATATAATTTCACGCTTACTAGCGTTTTAATGACGATTGTTTCTTTTATTATATAGTTATAATGGTTAATATTATTTGTGTGTTAATAAATAAATAACATTTATCTGTTTTTTTATATTATAAATGTGTTGGTAGAATTTATATAAAAAAAGCTTATATGCACAACAAAATCAAGTATATAACGTTTACAATCTCAATTTTATATTTGTGAAACAGATACAAGAAATATTCAATTTTCCATTAAACTGTTTAATGCTCTGAAAGCCCTTACAACAGCATCTACGGAACTTATTACATTATATAGCCTTTGAATTTAACGCACTTTTCCTTTTATTGTATATTGTATACCTTCACTAACTTCATTCATTATACGTACAAATGGCTCGAGGAATACCATCATATATGGTTTTTTTTTTACCGAACCATAAACCACATGGGATGAGATTATTCATTCGATCTTGAGGTGGAATTTAACTTATAACGTAGATTGGCCACAAAGTTGCTGGGAAAGAATCGAATGGATTTGTTCTGTCTGTGTTGAACATTAAAGTGACATAATTGCTTTTGTCTTCTTTAGATAAATCACCGACTTCTTCACAATATATTTAACGTTCAAAGAGATCATTGATAAAATTTTTATCTTTCTTTCTTTTAGACATGATGTAATCGTAATACCCATCGTGACATTGTAATAATTCTGCTTATGGAATACTTTGATCAGTTATTGCAAACAAATTTTTGTAAAAAGGCTTAAATAAATCTACAGTAGTACTGCATATCTTACATTTCGCTGTGCAACCCAGGTCTTCTGCAGTCTCTAAATATCCTGAATATTTTAGACAAGTAGCGTGGAATGTTACATTATTCTTATTATTATCGTAAAATATTTAATCAAGTTTAGTGTAGTACAGATTTTTCGAAAATTGAGTAAATTAGCGTTATTAAATTTGACATTCCTACGCTAGATATATAATTAGTTTGGCAAAAACGTAAAATCATTAAATAGCAGCTCACCCGTTGAGATAACTGCTGATGGTGATTGCCTATTAAAAAAATGTATTGATTTCATTAATTCACTGAATGATTTTACTTTTCTCAATTAAGGACTTTATTATCTTTTATTTTTACGAATTTTATTTTATTATTACGAATCAAAATATTCATAGGGAAAAGCATCTCTCTCAGTTGTGAACTCCAACAAATTTTTTCAACTCAATGAAATATTTCATTATGTGTGTCAAGTGTGAGCTTACAATTTATTACATAAATTGTAATTATTTTGAGGGCTACTTCAAATGAATTATTATTTCATTGAATAACAAAATGTTACCTCATTTAACTTAAAAAGTATTCATTAATTTACACAAATATTTCATTGTTCTTTACGTCAGATTTTATCAATGCAATATTTTATTGATTTTATAATTGGAAAAAAATTGGACTTCTGAATTTTATTATGATCGAATGTAATTAAACACCTTCATTGAATTGCAGAAATATATCACTGAAATAATTATTTATCTAATCAATTTTAAAAAATCCTCTGCAATAGGTTTCATGCTTTCGACAACATTGCGTATTTATTCTCTGTCAAAAATTGTATGAACTAAGTATCATCAACATGCATTAGATCAATTTAAATAATGCTTAACTTGTTTTGCATAATAACAGAAGCTATCTCATTAATTTTACATATAAAAATTTATTTTATATAGATAAAATAAATGGAAATATATATACATAAATTAATCATAAGAATGACTATTTTTATATTTTATTGATTTGGAGAAATTTTGATATTTTTTTTCAAATGAATACATTCAATACTTCATTGAATAATGATGAAAGCACTACGTTCATGCAATAAAATTACTTTTAATAAATGTAATATTTATTGTACTCCATGTAATATTTGATTCAATTGATCATTTAAATCAGTCAAACTTGTTTCAAAATTATGTAAATGATTAAATAATTGTAATAGTCAATAACAGAATTTGTTGATTTGATGAGACAATGTAATAATAAATATTTCATTGTCTCAATGAAAGTCAAATTGCGTCATACCGGCTTACACCACTACAATAGCATATTATGTCATTGATTTAAAAAAATCGCTGTTATTAAATCATTAAAAAAGTATTGATTCGATAGTACACAATAGCTTTAATAGAATGTATTTTATATTACCAACGTGTTTTATGAAAAAAAAAAATATATTATCGTAGTGATATGATACATAAGTAGCGTTTTATTCAATTCACCAGAACATTCATTCAATTCAATGAAATACTTTATTGATTCTATTAATAAATTCGTATAGTGTGCAATAGTTTACACAATGATATGAAAATTTTTTGAATTAGTAAAATATTGCATTCATGAAACTCAATGAATATTTATTTATTTACTAAATAAATGCTTTCTAAATTTGATTAAGCAAAGATTGACGTGTTTTTTTTGATTAATTTCATTTAGTTGATTTAGTAATTTCTATCTTTCAATTATATATTCCATTGAATTATAAGACTGTACAACGATAATTATTTAGCATGCATTGGTTCAGTTGTTAATATAGTTTGCTTTTGCAAGTTAATTAAATTTACCAAAAGAATAATGCATTTATTTTTGTAAATTGAAGTGTTCTACATACCTAATTTAATTAAATATCTTGTTAAGTCCAATGAAAGATTTAATAAATTAGCATAAATTCCAATTGTTCTATACATAGAACTCATCATTTCAACTAAAGATTTCATCATTTGATCACATAAGTACGATCAAAATAAATATAGCTAGATCCTTTTGTAATTCTTTCCTTTCCTTTTATAAAAAAAGAGTAAAAAAGAGATGGGTGTGAAAGTAAAGTTAGTTTATTCTTGATCTGATTAGCTGAACTTTGCTCCCGTGGGTTACTATCTGTAACGGCATGTATGGGTATGTACAAGCGAATTGGTAGCAAAAGTATCAAATTGATGCTAACGTATAGCGTACAAAAATTCTTGAAGCGTAAACAAATATGTTAAGAAATAAAGAGAATTTTGCCAAGCGTAGCGGCGATGGTTCGATTTATTTACAAAACGAAAAAGAAGAAACAAACGTAGTGCACTTCCCATTAACTATAGCTAAACACTTTATTAGACTTGAAATTTAACACGCTATTAGATTTGAAATTACAATTAAATTCACAACTAAAATTTAAATTTTTTCTTCACCAATTATAAAACTAAACGTTAGGACAAATGAAAGATGAACACGAGAAGCACGCTTGACGACACTAGTTTCAATGAAGCAACAATCTAGTTCAATTAAATAACTAAGATATTTAATTATACATTTAGTCTATTTGATAAGAGAGTAATTGTTCGATGCATACTTGAATTTGTTTTAAGTTAATACTTTTGTCTTCATACATATCAGTGTTGATAGTAAAACAATGATGCATGTCTTATCCAATAAGTTGTTCACAATTGTCAATCAATGTACCGATCAAGATACGTGGAATATTGTAGCAGTACCTGATACAATCATTATTTATTAGGCCACTAGAGTTTTCAATATAAACTTATTCATTGAAGATTTTGAACTTATATATTGCAAATAAAACCTGGAATTTTTCTCTCGAATGGAAGTCCATTCGAGGTTCAAAAGGAAGTTTTTATCTAAAATTAAAACTGTTTGATAATTATTTGGAATGCTTTTGAACAGTGATTTATTTTCTTATCTTATAAATTGTAATCTGCTTTGTTCAAGCTAAAACAGAATTCTACAACCACGTAAATTTAACAAAACTCAAAACATTATAATGTAAAAAACTACATTTGTGAAAATGTATTACATTATGAGCATTAAATATAATGTTAAGCAGAGAATGTTAAGAATATTATTCTCCTATACTATATTAGTCTTGTTTCAATACACAACTTGATAAGACAATGCAAATAAATTAAAGTACTTAGTTTATCTATCTTATTTGGATTTTATGAAATTGATTTTGATGATTTTATTTTATTGCGCTAAAATCACACATGAATATTTAACTTAAACAATTTTAGATGATGGTAATACATTCTATAGTTATATTTGTGATTTACATGCACATAATTATCAAATGATTACTTTTTTTGCTACCTAACTTCAGTGGAATCTGATTAACAAACTCAGTGATATTCAAATGATTTCCAATTGTTCGGTCATTGTCCAAATTTTTTATCATCTAAGTCTTCAAACGATTGCTTTATTTATTTATATATTTTTTAAGCAGCTTTATTCATGATAATTTTTCTGTCAATAGATATATTTATAATTGGATATTCTGGTGGACGCCGATGTTTGAGAACAATTGAAAAGACGAAAAAGACCGACTATTTTTTTTGCGCGAACTAGCAAAAATCATCTAGAAGGATGAATTTGCACCATTGGTACTTTTTATAATTAAAATTGAGATTCTTTGAATTTTTTGGACATTTTTTAAAAATATACACGTACAAAAAAAGTCATAACTCGACATAAACTTTAAAAAATTCTATTCATCGTGTTTCTTTAAATATTTTTTTTAACATGATTTATACCGTAAAGCCACATGTTAAACGAACTCAATATTTTATTAAGTTAAAAAAACTATTAAACAATTAGTAGATTTGCAAATAAGATTAAAATAAAAACATTCAGTATGTAGATATAAGGTTTTGGAGACAAATATCTAATTTTTCTATTGTTTGATTATTTCCACTGATTCAATATGCAACAAATGTTATTTTAATCATAGGACTATAGTTTAATAAGTCATTCGAAGTAGGATTTGAGGGAAATTTTCTAGGTGGCAATTATTTTCTGATATTGACAAGCTCAATGTATTAATTTTTTGTTTAGGAATATATTAATTTATAGAATACATTTTTTTTAGTTAATCATTTATACAAGTCAAGGTAAAAATATAAAAAACTGAAATGAAAATACTATGTTCACTTTTTTTGATATCTTTTTCTTAAAGTAATATTAACCTGTTAACCGGGGAAATCCTTTTCTAATTACGCAACATATAACGGGCGCGTCCTTTTCCACTAAGACGTGTATGAATGACATATTGCCATAGTAGTAGTAAAATATACGTCCCGCCTGTTCTAGGGCGCAATATAAATATCGAGGACGTATTCATATGTCCTACCCGTACCCGATATTGTTTACTTTGGCCGTATTTATACGTCCCGCTCGGTTAACAGGTTAAATAATTTTTCTGTGCACAAAAGAAAATTAATCTGTTCAGTTAATGATCATTTTTTATTTACTAATTACAATAAGTTCTTTCGTAAGAACTTGCGGCATTTTTTGTATTATTTCTTATTCAAGTTTTTAGCGAGTGTCCGCACGGGATCCCTCTTCCTTCCCGACCCCGTCCGAGTTTTTGTATACGCATGCCATCTCTATAATTTCGAGTTCATAGATTAAGATAGTATCTCGTATTCATTATGAAACTTACCACTGAGTTGGAAGTTATAAAGATGGCATGTGTATATAAAATCTGAGACCCGGAGTCAGAAGGAAGAGGGATCCCGTGTGGACACTCCCTTATGATAGCTGATGTTCTTGGTTGAGAACTTGACCCAATGTTTTCAGGAGAGATGAACTAAACAAGATGTCAATTGTCGTCTGCTAGATATTAATTCGACTTCATGCTAACAGTGCACTTCCAATCAGCGAAACAATTACGATAATAATATTCTTGTTGACAGAAAGTTATTTGAAAGTGAGTTTAGTTACGTTAAAATATTTTTTAAACCACAGGTTAGTAAATTATTAAATAACGCTTTTGAATAAAGAAACATAAAAATTAAGTGAGAATTCAAAAAGGACAGGCAAAATTATGCGCATGCGTTTAAAAATTGCGCGTAAAATTCGCATTGTTAACCTACCAATGTTTTGTCATCCAAGCATTTTGAGATGATCTTAAATGAAAAGTTAATTATTACTCAAGTAAGACATTTATCAATTGCAATATAATGATTTTTTCATCTTTACAATATATGTATATAATGTTCTAGAATAATAAATGAACGCAGTAATAACAAAGGTGTAATTAACAAAAACTAACCTGTAAAAAGTAACAAAGATTATTTTGTAGTTTTTCAAAAACAAACAAGATGTCTAAAGATATAAGATCATTTCTGATAACAAAGGGAAATACTCAAAATCTCAATGACGTAAAAGTTAAGAAAACACGTCCAATCACTTTTTCAGATGAGGAAGATGAAAGTCCTTGCAAGGGAACAAATGCAAAAGTTATTGATGTTACGAAAGCAAAGGATAATTATAGCAAATCTCGTTTAAAAAAACGTACCATTTCGTCTGATGAAGAAGAGGAAGTCCCGAACAATCTAAAAAATAAAAAAGCAAAATTATCAGATAAACATAAGATCAATTATGAGGAAATACTTGAAGAGATATATGACTCTCCTGCAGAGTTATTAAGAAACAAACCGATAAATAGAGCTAAAGCTCAAAAATTTACAAGTAAAAAAGCCCGAGAGTCCAAGAAAAATTCCAAAGATTCCTATCTCGAAAAATTCATTGGTGAAGATGATGATTTTGATGCTACCTTGAATCAACTTGATACATCACAGGTTGAGGAGGAATATTTGTCAAGTATCAAATCTGAAACATCATCATTTTTTAAAAGTAATGATAAAGATGCTCAGAAAAAAGAAAAAGAACATTCCAGCACTGAGGTTAAAACCAAAATAGATAAGATCAATGTTTTTGATACTAAAGAAGAAGAAAAACAAGAAAATTTTGTAGAGTCAAAAGATAAAGTATCTCCAACTAAAAACAAAAAAGAGGATAGAAATCATCATGAAAAACATAATTATGAAAAAGAAAAAGATTTTCATCTTAAAAAATCAAAGAAAGGAAAAGAAAGCAAAGTCAATACAAGCAGTACTGAAAATAATGATACAAACTTTAATGAAATAATTGAAGAAAAAATAGAGAAAAAGAAAATTGCTGCAATTATGTATCAAAAGTATTTGCACAGAGGAGGTGCTAGAAATCCAGGTTCTAAAGAAATTCCACAAGCAGCTGAAAATTGCCTTGCCAATTTAAGTTTCCTCATAACTGGGGTTCTCGAATCATTAGAACGTGAACAGGCAGAAGGAATCATTAAGCAGTATGGTGGAAAAGTAGTCCATTCAGTTTCAAGAAAATTGAGTTATATTATTATTGGAGATGAACCTGGACCTTCAAAGTTAACTAAGGCTGAAAGTCTTGGTATCAAAAAGTTAAGTGAGAATGACTTTTTGGATTTATTACGTTTAAGTCCAGCTGTAGATAGTAATGCAAAATCATCAATTACATCTGATAGTAATATTAAACGCAAAAGAGAAGAGTCCAGTTTTAATAAACTTCCTAGTCTTGAGAAATCCAAGAAGAGTAAGGAAGAACTACTTTCAACAGATAAACAGGAAAATCCTGAAAATATCAAAATAAATAATAAAGAAGATTTATCTTCAAAAGAAAAATATCACAGTTCTGAAAAAACAAAAGCAACAGAAGATTTAGCTTTTAAAGTAGATAAAGAAAAAATTAATGCATGTTCTCAAAAGAACTTGAAACATATAAAATCAACAGTCAATGAAGAGCAATCTTCAAATGTGAAAAATGAAATACAACCTAGTACTTCATCTATTTTTAATGATATAACAAATAATTTACAAGATGGTGTTGACCAACTCACAGCGTTAGTTGAAAAATACAGACCTACAGAAATGAAACAGATCATAGGTCAAACTGGAGATAAGAGCAATGCCAATAAACTATATGCATGGTTGAAAAATTGGCATAATATTCATGGTAAAAATTCAAAAGTTTCAAAACCAAAAACATCATATCGAGATGACTCTGGTACTATATATAAAGCAGCTTTATTATCTGGACCACCTGGCATTGGTAAAACTACAACAGCATATGTAGTTTGTGCTAAACTAGGATATGAAGTCTTGGAGTTTAATGCTTCTGATACAAGAAGCAAGAAACTTTTGCAGGAAGAAATTTCAGGTATCATATCTAATAAGACAGTGAAATCATTTATAGATAAAAGGCCAACCAAGCAGAAAGATCCACCAAAACATGTACTACTTATGGATGAAGTAGATGGTATGGCTGGAAATGAAGACAGGGGTGGAATGCAAGAATTAATTGCTTTTATAAAATCTACTGAAATTCCAATAATTTGTATTTGTAACGATAGACAAAGTCCTAAAATAAGAACATTGGCAAATTACACTTTTGATCTACGATTCCAAAAGCCAAGATTGGAACAGATTAGAGCTGCAATGATGTCACTTTGCTATAAAGAAGGCATCAAAGTAGATTCAAATGAATTAACTATGATCATTCAATCAACAAATCAAGATATTCGTCAAGTTATTAATCACATAGTAGTATTATCAGCTAACTCTAAATCAGTAAGTAATAATAGAATAGGTATTAAAGATAAAATGAATTACAAGAATTTGAGATTAGGACCTTGGGATGTTGTACGCAAAGTATTTAGCGCAGAAGAACATAAGACTATGAGTATTCATGATAAAAGTGATCTCTTCTTCCATGACTACAATATTGCACCATTATTTGTTGAAGAAAATTATCTTATTGTTACACCAAATGGTCCCAAGAATCAGGTGTATGATAAAATAGCTAGATGCAGTGAGAGCTTGGCTTTTGGAGATACAATAGAGAAGAATATTAGAAGTAATCAGGCATGGAGTCTTTTGCCAGTACAGGCATGCTTTTCATCAGTAATTCCTGGATCAATAATGTCAGGATTTATTAATTCTCAAATAAATTTTCCAAGCTGGCTTGGAAGAAATTCAAAGACAAATAAATTTGACAGACTCTTACAAGATATTACTGTTCATGCTCGTATAACTACTGGAGCAAGTAAAGAAGCTATAAACTTAGACTATATCAAATTGCTTGTAGATTCTATTGTTAGGCCTTTAGCTTTAGAAGGTACTGAAGGTGTTGAAAAAGCTATTAGTGTAATGAATCAATATCACCTTACAAGAGAAGACTTGGACTCGCTAGTAGAGATTACAAAATGGCCACATACTCGAGATCCCATGCAATCTGTTGACAGTAAAACAAAAGCTGCATTTACCAAAGCTTACAACAAGACCGCAATGTTTGCTGGTGTTAGTACTATGAAAAAGAAATCTTCTGATAATACTCCAGAAGATGAATATGATGAAATTGATAAAGAATTATCAGATAATGATGTTGAAGATGAGAAAATTGAAAATGATAAACTTATAAAAGCTAAAGCTTCAAAAGCAAAGGCTAAAGCAACATCTGAAAATAAACCTAAAGAAACTAAAGTTAAAACTAAGAAACCTGCTAAACCTGCATCTCGATCCAAAAAATAGTAATTAAAATTGTACTGTAGTGTCTAGTAATGTAAATGTTACAAGATTTTTTCTGTATGTGAACGTTTACTGAACATATTGTATTTTTGTATTTAAATTATCAAGTGGTAATAAAACTTATTATTTACGAAATTGACAATAATTGGCATTTGGGACATTTATTATTCTCATATTTAAAAAATTTTTTTATTTATTTAACTTTGTAATAACAGTTTGAAAATCATTAGAATAAAACTCGATTTAAAATAAGAGCAAAACTTAAGCATTAAAAATTATATTAACTTGTTTAACTAGTTTGTATAAGTTATCGATCGTAAGATATGTCAATTTTTAAATTAATGAATGCATTCGCTAGCGCATATAAGCTCGGTACACGTCAGTTGGACTGGCAAAACTGATACCCGTCGACCCGCGCCATCATCTGGCGACTCCGGCTTTTTAGTATCGCCTGTGTTGGCAAGCGGTATTTGTACGCATGTTCGTTTTAGTAGTATAGTTAACAGGAATAGCTTGGAATTTTTTTAATTATTGGGAATTCATAAAACAAAAATTACAAAATGATCTGGAACGTTATCCACAAACTACATTTAAGCTGTTACTTGTTATTAATAATCGAGTTGTTCATCGTCGTGGGTGCTGAATGGAATACGAATGACTACATGAAACGAGAACATTCGCTAATTCGACCTTATCAAGGTGCGTTGATAATCATATTCATTAATTAAGATATTTTTATAGCAATGTATGATAATTTGCTTGAAATAATATCTTCCGATAAATGATTGGTATACGCAAATTAATAACTGCAATTGATAGATTAATAACATTTTAGGTTATGACAACTATGATAACTATTTTGACGCGTCACCATTTTCAAATAAATCTTGAATCAAAGTATGATTTTGAATAAGTTAGCACTATTTATTCTGTCCATATAATTCTTTGTAAATGTAATATATTGAATGTACATTTTCTGCAAGTCATTTTTTTTTCTTTGGGTTTAGGTATAATGTTGAAAATTTTAGTTGAAAATTATTACAGGTTCAGGAATGACTATACCATATTGGGATTTTATGGGGAGCACATTAGTTACCAATAATTACATAAGATTAACACCAGATCTTCAAAGTCAACAAGGTGCAATTTGGAATACAGTGGTACGTGTTATTCAAATATGTTATAATCTTTATAATGATATTGCCATATTCTTATTTCGTTCATTGCAAGTAAGTATCGAAGAACTTGTAGTTACTTTTACTTTTGAGTGTTTTCTTATAAAAATCATTTTTACTTCAGCTTCTAACTTAAAATTATCAATACAATAGACCAGTTTTTCTAATAGATAAGAATTCTTATACTTTGATTACCTGATATTTTAATCCATAAAAAGTGATACCTTTGTCAATTTAAGTCTAAATACATTTTTATTACAGATAGAATTGTAAAGTGAAATAACTCATGTAATTCATTAAATAACTTCTTTCAAATAATGCTATTATATTGAATTTTTATTACAAAAAAATTTGAATTAGTTATAAATAAGCTATATTTTTATAAGCTTTATTAATTTATTTTTAGCCATGTAATGCCAGAAATTGGGAATTGCAAGTTCACTTCAAAGTTTATGGTAGAGGCAGGGATTTATTTGGAGATGGGCTTGCAATTTGGTATGCTAAGGATAGAATGCTACCAGGTCCAGTCTTTGGAAGTAAAGATTTATTCAACGGTTTAGCAGTTATACTGGATACATACAGTAATCATAATGGGCCACATAATGTGAGTAATTTTCAAAAATGGAAAATGAAGTATTTATGAAGTATTCTTGTGCAACAGCATCAACACCCATACATCTCTGCAATGGTGAATAATGGTTCTCTTCACTATGACCATGATCGAGATGGTACTCATACTCAACTTGCTGGCTGTGAAGCAAAATTTAGAAATTTAGAACATGACACACACATTGCAATACGCTATGAAAGAGACACATTGACAGGTACATAAATCTGTTCATATTTTCAATGCATTGAATAATTAATCATTATAATGGTACACTAATATTAGCATGTTGAAATCAAGAATAAAGATAATTGAGTTTAGTGATAGTTGATTATAAAATATTTTATATTCTGTACAAGTTCCTTCCAACAATTGAATACATTATACTATTATAGATAGAGGTAGAAAGTCATGAAAATTTAATCAATACTTAAATTGTTTTAGTTTCAACTGATATTGCAAACAAGGGAGCCTGGAAAGAATGTTTCTCAGTAAAAGAAATAAAACTGCCTACTGGATATTTTTTTGGTATCACAGCCACCACTGGAGACTTGTCAGATAATCATGAAATCCTATCTGTTCGTCTATTTGAATTGGATTTGCCTAATGATGTACGTAAAAAAATTTGTATGAAACAATTGTAGTATAATGTCGATATAATATGCTATTTATAATATTCTTGTCATTTAGCCAAAAGACCAAGAAGACAGATCAAAAATAATACCATCTGCAACTTATTTCGAGTCTCCAAGAGGTATGTACACAAACTATCATGTTATTAAATAATAGTTGATATAACCTTTCTACTGTTTTACTATCAACATTTATTTAAAAATCAATTTTTATTCCAGATCATGTTGAGGATCCAAAACCATCCTCATTAAGTGGAGTAAAAATTTTCTTCTTAATGCTTCTTGGCGCTTTAGCACTCATTGCTTGTGTAGTTATTGGAATCATGTTTTATCAAAAACACCAAGAAAATAGTAGAAAACGATTTTACTAAAATTAATGCCTCATTAACATTTGACTTGTTAAGAAATACTAGGTCTGTATAAAAGTCAATGAATAGTTATATTATACATTGGTTTGAGTAATGTGACTAATTTAATTGTGAACAGTTTAAAATGCAGGAATGTGTGTACCAGTGTATGTAAAAAAAAATTCGTAGGTAGTGTTACAAACTTTATTTATAAGTATACTATCCAATCACTTTTTAATTTATATCAAATACACACCATATGTCTTTATTATTGATAACGTAATATTTACGTTTTTGATAATATTTTTATTTGAGTATTCGATTTAATCAAAAGTCTTTTATAAGTTTGGTTTTATAATCAATTTCATTGTTAAACGTAAATCAGTTTTAAATAAACAATACTCAAATGAAAATGTCTAGCAGAAGAAAATTTAATTAATGATTTTTTTAATGTGACATCTGAATAAATAATTTCTTAAATATACACTAGCACTTACAATACAATAGCATATTTGTATATATAAATGAACAGAAAACATTGTCTGTATTATATAATTTTAAGATTTCTTCCTAGTGTGAAATTGCTGTTTTTATACAGAGAGCCTGAAACATTTATGAAAATTGTGCATGTAACAAATTAGCAATGTTTTTAAATAAGAATGTAAACCTGGTTGTCGTTTTTCAGACTGTTGCCAAATATATTACATATAAACAAATTAACCATATTTTCATGTTATCTTTATTCATTGTTCATGAGGATTGAATACAGATTGTATAATAACTTAAGAAATATCGAAATGAATTAAAATTGCATGCTTTTACCCAAAAAGATTACAATAAAAATAGCAAACAAAGTTGACTACTTATGATATATTTTGATTCACTGTCGGAGTACTTTTTTATTTTAATATAATGCAAGGCACCTTTTATTGTTATAAGTGAATAAAATTACAACAAAATATAACTTTCTCTAAGCTTACACAATTTCAAAGATACTTTTTTTATTTACGTCAAGAAAGACGCATGTTCTGTTGGAGAATGTTTATACAATAAACGATCAAATTTCGTGCAATGCATTTTATAGATCAACTGCAGTTCTTACAAATTGAAAGTTTAAATGAACAGTTTTTTGAACTATTACCTTAGCACTGTATGAATAATTTTAAATGCAATCAAGTATTAAAATTTGACACATGTAATCACTGCCTAGATATCTATACGTCTAATATATGTACGTCAATTTTCATACTACTTATACAGAAAATTTCATAATTATAACATTCTACATCTCAACAATAAATTAACAAAGTCTTTTCAGTAGAGAAGTTATCGTAAATTACGCATATTAATTATTTAACATAATAAAAAAATAGTTCTTAATTCGTCGTATTTTCGTGGCATTGAAACTAATCTTAGTTTACATGCAATGTGATCATGACAAATATATGAGAATATAATGATATTCTACTTATGCAAATACCTGATTGAACGGTAACATAAAATAGGTAAACATTTCTATTCGTTAATTCTAGTTAATTACTTATAAACTATTTGGCTCACAAAGTTAAGGAATCTACAACAAACTCCATATATCTAATATAAACTATGTTATTTTAAAACTATTTGCCACCATATAAAAATTCATATACTATGATAAAGTGAAGGTAATTTTTTTAAGATTTCGATCATACGGTATACCAAACTCAATGAAAGTACAATTCGTTTGAATATTTCCGTTGCTTTGCGATAAATATGGTAACATTTCAATACTGAGTTAGCTTTATTGTTGAAGAGAAGAACTAAAATTGTTATTTTCGTACTTACATTTTGTACGCAGTAAAAAATGCATCTTAAAAAATGCTTCATATCATAAAAATATGAACTCTAGATAAAAAAAAAAATTTTAATAATTTGAACGAATATTCAAAAACGTAATTAAAAGTACGATTCTAAAACGTATCAACTTGAGTTATTAAAGGCTTTAAAAAGCATGAAAAAAATCTTATTTAAATATCACAATAGGATTAAGAAGAAAATTTAAAACGGTCTTAGTCCCCATATAGACACCTCTTGCAACATCCATCAAAGTAATCCAGTATTCATCTCTCTTATACGATTTTAAATCTATGGCGGAGCAAACATGACAGCCAACTTCATCTAAAATAACATGAGGGGCCGAACCTCCAAGAAGAGATTCACCGTTTACCCCGTGATTAGATAAGATACCAGTGAACCATATTTTATCACCAGGATAAACATTAAGACTGAAATTGGAGAAAGATCGATCACCTACAAGGACAACTTGAGCACTACTACCCCATATACCATTCTTCATCTTTATAAAAATTTCGAATTGGTACCAGTTCCAAGCAGCTAAATGACATTTGCTTTTTTTCTTACGAGCATTCAAATATGCTTTACAGTTCATTTTGCGAATTTCATTTGTATACCTGTAAAATTAAAAATAAACATTGATCATTATCTTATACAAGTAAAAATTTCTACCGTACAATTTATTTACTAATACTCACTTGTCGCAATCATCTTTGTGCGGTTCGCCAAAAGCACAGCGCAATGGATTGGCTATGAAATCAGGAAATTGATCGACGAGAAGAGCCAAATTATTGCTAATGGACTTGATACGAGTGCTAGTGACGTAGCCCTCCCAAGAGACAGATATCCCCTCGAGTTGCGCACATTTAACTTGAATTTGAGCTTTGGACGATGACTCTTCCCACGCAGGTTGGTGGCAATAATTTTGATATTGCTCCCATGTAAGCTCGGACGGCATCTCAAATGGACTGGATTCCACGCTGGACGTACTTTTGTAACCCGTGATCAGTGGCCACATGAGGAATGCACCGGCAATAATTCCAAGAATCAACTAGAAGTAAGACATTTTCAATGTCTCATTTAACAATACATCAATATCAAACAAAATTAACCCTCAAATAAGATGACAAATATTATTAGCTCATAGATGATAAATGACACTTTAATAAAAGAAAAGCTGCATTTTTATTTGTATAAATCATGCAGAGACTGATGATGCAAGGTCATACCTGAGCTGAAGTGATAACCCAGTTGAACCTTCTTGGCGTTCTAGTTTTCCTCAGATACCAAGAGGCAGCGAACGGCAATCCTCCAAGTACAGCCGTAACACCAACCCTCATTATGAGATCGCTCTCGGACATGTATTTGGCAGTAGCAATAATAGGTAAAATGATTGAAGCCAAACCAACAATCGGTAGAAACAGCACCATCCCAACTAAAGCCAAGGCACCTCTGATCAAGCCATACCAAGTAGCACTTTGCGAGCTGAGTACAGACATTTGCCACCAGCTAAGCGTCACACAGTGCGGAATCAGGGTTTTGTAAGTGCCTCTCCAATTCTCTTTTGCAGCCATCTTCAAGCACACTGCAGGTATCAACAGGTAGAACACGACGCGAAAGTTGAGACAAAACTCAATGCCATTACCGATGACATACGAGGCAAAAGTTGGTACTTTGATGTCAAGAAATCGCCAGGTTTGCGCTACTACCGCGTCCATTTCGTACGGATACTTTGCCAATACGTTTATACTGAAACTAAAAAGTGCCAGGAAGTCCAAACCTCGAGAAATCCGTACAAAGTTGAACAAAGTGACTAATGTCAACGTGAAAGCTATCACTGTGAATTCGGATTGTGGAGTCCATTGATGAGCTACTATAGGATATAGCATTAAATTCATCAACAAAGCCAAAAAAAAGTGACCATACGGCTTGAGATTGTTCCTGCAGAACTGATACTCGGCTTCTTCGGGATTTAAACTACCACCGGAATAGCTGAGAAACAATTGTGACCAAACTCGTAATTCAGACAATTCTCTTTTACTCTGTAGAATCTGGAACGTAGCCAGAATCATTACTATAAAGGATAGATAATAGAAGGCTAATGGAATAAAAAGTTTAATGCTCTCGGCACCGAGTAGCGCGTGAAGCAGAATAAGCACGAGCGTGTGCACGTGACTTGTGAAAAATAATTTCCGAAGCGACACAGTCCGGCGACCAAGTGTTTCGATTAGCCAAACGTATAGTCGTTTGAAGGAGGCGAGTGGGTGAACGAAAGGTCGTTGTAGTAATGGTATTGCATCCAACTCCATTTGAGCTGGATCTATGAAACACAGTGCTCGTGAGACTACAGGTATGGTGCCGCGTGCATACGATGTTGCGGCTGATACAAGCGCTGCTTCGGTTATTTTTTCGCCTTGATGTGCCGACCAATCTGTTAAATTAATATTAAATTTATTACACAAAATCACTTTTTATCAATTTTAGGGGTTGTCATTAAAAGGAACATTACCTGGAGGGAGTTCTTGAACTTTGTCTTCAATTTGTTCGTGAGTAGAATCATCATCTGAATGTGAGTCTTGACTACAAGTATCTTCACTCAACTTTTGAAAATGAGTTTTACCATTAACATATCTTGTGGTAGTGGATGATTTAGTTATGGAAGGAAACACCAAATCTCTCATACACCTTTGTAGCTGCTCAGTGGTGATAAATTCTTCACCATTGGACAAACTGTTTAACAATGGCAAAAAATATATTATTAATTATTATTGAAGAAAATCAGATTTTTATTATAGTAATTATAGCTTACCTTATAAACATTTCTCTAGCAGCTCGCCTAGCAAGTTTTTCATCTTGTGTCATGTCTAGGCAACCTTTTACGTCATAATAATTGTGTTCAGTAATACCTCGTCCTGTAGCTAAGCATTTACGTAAAATGTCTGTAGCTTCCAAATTACCCTGTTCAGATGCTTTAGTTAACCAGTAAACACCTAACTTGGCATTTTCTTCCTTGTCAACTTCCAATTCTGAAACAAAAATATTTCATTAAATGAAGGTTCATTTTTTGACAACTAAACCTTTTTATTAGTTCAATAAATCTTAGATTTATTACACTTTACATTATACTCAATTTCTATTCCTATAAACCTTCAATTGGATACAAACTACATTTCATCAATTGTTTATATTTGAATAATTGAGTAATAAAACTTACCACAAGACTCTTCCAATAGCTGTTTAGCCAACACCACTTGTGATTCTGGACAACCATCCTCTGCTAATTGATTTCGCAATCTTCTTAAAGAGCCTTTTGGTCCATCTGAGCAATTACACTTATTATTATAATTGCATTCAAACATAAATCTATTTGTAAAAACTTTTGAATAATTTGGATATTCAAACTATATAAGTATGATTGATTGACAACTTATAAAAAAAATTTATTATGTCAATATAAATAATTTATTTAATAAATTTGTACAAATTAAGTGTGTAGTATAGTAGAAATAGTATGTAAGTTTATTGCAATAAATATCAAAAATTCTCATCTAATTTTCCCACAAAATCTAAATACATGTTTTCAAATAAAATAAATTAGTATAATAAATTAAAATTGTAGAGAAAAAAATTTAATCAAGTTTCATACTACACAAAATGACTATGAGTACTAAATTAGGTTTAGGAGAAAAAATTTTCTAAAAATATGTGTTCTATTTTTAGAATTACTTTTTTTTACAATAGTATTATTTTTATCATTTGCTCACATACACATATACATACACTATAAATACTTCATTGAACACTTTTAATCCAAGTAATTGGAGACTCAAATCTTACTAAAAGTATCTACATAACTTATACATTCTTTATCACACATGCAACATTTATTTTTGAATAAAACAATGGATTTATTTTATTTTTAAATACAAATTGTACTTAATGTTTATATGACAAAACTTAAAAGAAAGTCGTTACATAAGTTTATTCAAGGTAAAAAACAATGGATTTAAAAACTTTAAATAAGTGTTTATACTCTCTAACAATGTACACGGGTGTCTATTGCAGCTTTAATTTTCCACTCTAAACAAAAAAATTGCAAAAAAATAAAAACTGATCATAAAACAGTTGAAGTACCAAATAAATACGACTGAATTCGTCTGCAAAATCAATTCCATTCGCGTCCATCGCATATAAGTTTATCGGTATCGGGCAAAGAAGCTGTGTGCGTGATAGCACTCACCATGCAGAGTCCACTGTTTCCGGCCAGACTTGCTGGACAACGGTACCACACCGGCCATGTCCTAGACGACCGGTGTTTATCCTGGCGAACTTGCACAGCTGATGGATCAGTCTAGCGCGACGAGGAAACCGTTTCACGTCAACGCGTGTGTGTGGGATAATATGCGACTCGACTCCTTTCGCTTTCGCGCTTCTCCCTCTCAGCGTCACTTTGGGTTTGTAGGTTACCGAGATATCTACGTACGTATAGTACATATATATTGTTGCGCGAGCGCGTGGGTACGCGAGGTGGGCACGCATGCGCGTGGAAAACGCGCGCGAAGGACTGTGTGAAAGTTGTTTTCTTTTTAGAGTCTGTAGTTCTTTTTTTTTTTTCTTTGCCGAAGACAGACGGCTGATCACTCGTAGGCGGCAGCAGAGTAACTGAAACGGCTCGACCCGAACGAGTGTTTTGTAACGATGCTGCTCCTTGCATCTTTGATTGCTGCGTGTTGCGTGGGTCGATGAGAAAGTTGATTCTTTGTAAAACTAAATTAAGCTTATTTGTTACGTCAATTTGCTTTTCGGAAATTATTAAAAATGACTATTTTTGCAGATGACTAAGAGTAGTTTTTGTATTGTCTTTTACCTTTTGTTATTTACACGCAACTTTCAAAGAAATGCTCTGACATTTGAAATTAGCTGTTTTGTATGTTACGATTTTAGTAAATTTTTTAACTTTACGTTTTAACGTTACAACAATCATAAAATTGTTCTTGCATTTGAAGTTTTAGAGTATTTGTTTGTTGTTATACGTCGAAAATCTAAATCAAGTTTATTATTTTGGACTTTTAGACACACTTCTTCAAAATATTTGATCTTTAAATGCAATCATTTCAGTTGATAAAAGTAAAAGTCGAATATTTGATGGAAAAATTGAGGAAAAGGGAGTTTTTGCATTGGAGCTTCATGCAGTAAGCTTTTCTCATACAGGGAGATGCGAGTGCATGTGAGTTGGGATTGGTAAAGTTAGCAATCTCATCTCGTTTGTTCTCGCCTGTTCTCGTGTGAGAGCTTACTCAATGTAGCCCCTTTGTCATCTCATTGCATTATCTTCGTTGCATTGGAATGTTGATAGAGAAGAGCATATAGAAATATTTTTCAAAATTCGCGACTAGCATCTTCACTGCCAAGTATTATCTTGGATTCAACAATTTTGTATATTTTCAACTAACCATCTCTTAATTCTCATCATATTTAGCAGATATTTTCTTCAAACTGACGCGTTGCATAAAATATTAACTTCAAGTTAAAAATAAATACGACATAGATTAAAAAAGATTCATACTGGGTCATGTAGCAGTGAGATTCATTTTTAGATCCGATTTGTTTTATGTGAAATTAAATAACCCCTACGAATCCTGCTTCGAAAGTACACGATACTTTATGCACTGTCTTTTATTTTACAGTAGAAATGCAACAAGCGATAGTTACAGACATTATTTCCCAACTGAAACTATTAAAATATCTCTTTGGTCCAGAGCTTTGATTCGACTAACTCAGTTAAAAATCAACAATCATAGATATAAGTAATTGCATAGAACCTTAAGCTTTCTACAAAACTGCAACGACAACAGACCAAAACTCTGTATTTCAAGTTCCAGAGATACCAAAAAATTTTAACAAAATGTAATTACTTAACTGTATAAATAACTTAGAGATGAAAAGGTAAAAAACTATGGATAGTAAAATACATATCCTCACTATACAATTTTATAGATCAAATTTAATATCATTTTTTATAGTTTTTTACGCTTGTTTCGCAGAATTTTGAAAAATAAATTTCTTTCTATTAGTTCGAAACTTTATTATACTTGTAAAAATAACATTATTTCGAGCTCTGGTTAATTAATATGCTATCTTTCATTCAACAGTTTTCTCACCTTAAAAATTGATGAAAGTATTACACCTTACCTCCACCTATCTTAAAATTGAAATAGCTCCTCAATCAAATATGGTACATCTACTGAATGGAGCTCAGAACGTTATTTTTACAAGATAGAATGTTTCAGACTGATAGAAAGAAACTTAGTTTTTTAATACCTTATGAAACATGCATAAAAAAGGCACTAATTTCGACATAAAAATTGTATATTGAAAATAAGTATTTTTTACTCATATAACTTAGTGGATTAAATTTGTGAGGAATGTGTGTCACTCCAGGATTTTTAACATAGATTTTTTAACTTTTGTAACTGGAGCTTCCAAAAAGTTAGATGTTTTGTGGAATGGCATACATTGTTAGTATAAAAAATTAGTAAAGATTTATACAAATCTTTTTTGTAATAAGAGTATGAAAGGGAGAGCGAATCGATGTAGCAGCGCAACTGCGTTGAGATTTTATGGAGTCTAATATACTCTTCACGAAAAAGTTAATTTACATTATCTAGAAATTCAATCGCTTTTTTCTCGTTCAAGAATGAAAGCACATTCAACACGGTGTAACAATTGAGTTCACTGAAGGTTATCACAATGAAATTGATTCAGTTGAGCTCGATGTAGTATTTATGTTTATGTCCGCTGTCACCATTCGACATTATGCGAAAATTTCATGAAGATTTTAGGCTATGAGCAAGCAACTGAGTTTTATGGTGAATCTAATTATGATTTGATTCTTATGGATATCGTGGAAAAGCTTACTGATGTTATTAAGATATTATGCGAAACCAAGGATTAACTAACGAAAAACGCTAGTACTTACTGAGACAATGCCGGAGGGTAATAAGTCCCCATTTAAGTCATGAATACCACGTCGACCTATGGCTATATAGACTAAATAGCGGAATCATGCAATAATATTAGATAAATTTTACTTTATTATTTGAACATTATTTTAAATATTCATTTGTATTCACTAAATAAATAATCAGAATACCTGAATTTTGTTATTAAACTTTTATCGAACAAAGAAAAATATATAAATAATTATTGCATTACTAGATTACAAATAGCTTGGAATGTTATTGTTACCACTATCTTATATTTGTTATAGAATGGTTTCAGTACTATAAAAACTGATGTTGCAATGATGTACTACTTATCTTAGAAATAAATACACGTATTCTATACAAAAAGATAATTCAACACTTGCTCCTATACTTTTTTTTAAATAAAGTATTCTAAAACATGTACGAGTTGACATTAGTCACGAAGGCTTATCTAAATATATTTTCATTTTTTAGTACCGAGTGTTTTTGTGCTAGTTGTATTTAAACACAATAATAAAAGTAAAACGTCCACAAGCACATTTAATTACACAAAGAGCGAAAAAGATATTGAACGGAACGTTATGTGGACTCCTATGAATACTTTCTACGTACTATGAATTAATAACTCGATTATATCTTACTAATTGTTTTGCTGATGTAGTATTTAACCATTATATCAATAGTAATATTGTCACACGGATATTCATAATGCACAGCATGCATTATTCAACTATATGAATTCAACTATAATTTCACAGCACACGATCGATAACAAATATGATGCTTTCTCAGTATCTCTATGATAGCGCGTGCGTGCAACAAATTCACAATCGCAAAGTACATATACTCGCGTTTAATATTACTAACTAAACGCTTGCGAACAATATAAATGTAGAAGTAACCGATATATAATTGATTATTGCTTCGGTAAAAAGCGGTTGTTTATTCAGCTGGTATGTCAAGTTTCGGAGCCAGTCACAGAAACCTTGGTTTTGCAAGTCCAGCACAAGCGACAGCACGCAAAAATTGGCGAATTGGCGAACCCAAAAAATACTCTTCAGTATCAATAATGGCGATTATGGCGTTTATCCCATGCATGCATGCGCAAATATAGATGCGAGTGTTCTTCAGCAAAACCACGTTCGAGCCGGCTCCTCGTTTAGTCAAAAGTCGACTCTATCGCTGCCACTGTAATACAAGAAACGTTCATTTGAGCGATCTACTCGTTGCTTTGACTATCCTTTCAAAACAATACTATTGCAAAATTAATACAAAACTTGTTAAAAAAGACACAATAAAATATGACATCATGATTAGGAAGATAATGCTGTAAATTATTACACATTTTGTACATTCCTCGTATCCTTTATGCAAATTACTTACAAGTTGTTAGGGGTGATGTATGGCGGTGGATTTGGGCGCAGGTAAGAGCTGCTGTAATCTTTAGCGTTTCTGAAATAAAATAAAATATTTATTAAAGTAAACACTGCAGCTCGTAAAAACTAAAATTGCCCTAATTATTGCATGAAATTATCAATCTCAATGCGTGTAAAATATATACCTTGGGCTACGATTGATCAATTGAGAATCACTTAGTGTTGGACTGCAGGAGGATTGAGCAGCTGATAGTGAACGGAGTGTTCCTCTACTACTTGATGTAGTTGCATATTGAATCATTTGGACACCATTGGTCCCGCCGTTGTCCATTAATAATGGAGATCCTCTCTTTCCACTCGATGCAATTCTGAAAATTTTTATCATTTCTCAACTACATTTATAATAGTTTGTATCCGAACGAATATCATAATTTATAGTAAATCTCACACTGAATCTCACAAGTAAGTTATAAAATTGAAAATCACCTCGAAAAGTTTGAACTACGGTATTTACTTTTTCATCAGACTCTATCGGATAAATAACAAAATAGAGAGAGACAGAGAGACAGAGAGAGAGAGAGAGAGAGAGAGAGAGAGACGCAATGCACCGGACGAATGGTATTTCAAAAATTGCTTGCTTGCGCATGTATATACGTATAACGATAGCTCTTATCGTTCACGATAATCGCACGATAATCCTAGTGCTACGCGACGCGCATAAATATTAGAAGACATGACGCTGTCACATGTGACAGTCAAGCTTTTCGTTTTTCTTTTTCGCTTTATCGGTTTTACATTATCTATGACTCCCATTTGTGGTTCTTATGCAACGGTGTCGTTTTGAAGTGACAAGCGCATTGCACAAATTTCTGTATAATTTTTGCATTTACGTAAAGGTGGCATTAATTTTTAGGATTTTTGTTAATCTGATGAAGAGCTTCCATAGTCAAATTCTCTTGGGGTTTTGTATGCATGAATAATATGATTTATTGATGTGTCCGAAATGATTTATTACAAACAAAAAATAAATAAATAAATAAAACGTAATCTAGAATTTTTTAATTATGTAAAAGTGTGTTATTAAATTTTTCTACAATATATTGTGAGTAGGTATTCCATATCTTTCAAAACAAATGAATGAATTCATGAATAAATCAGTGCAATGATTACTAGATCGCTTTTTGCTGATTTTTTAATGTAAAAAATGATGGTATAAAAAATGAAAAAAAAATCGATGAGTTTACTGCCGTTTATATTTTATAATCGAACGTGTGCAATGCACGGCTTATGCATGTGAATATACGTTTTTTTTGTTCCGTTCATCCACCGACAGCAAATAAACGACAAGCAGTCGGAATCCAAAGAAGTTTGTGATAATTTAATTTCACGTTATAACACCATGACGTCATTGTCGTGCGTCATGAAGTTGCGGTTCGCTGCGGCAAGTAGAAGACATAAAAGGCTGATTTAACTACGTTTGACAAAAATTAGAGCAAAAGTTCTGGAAGAGTTATGCTGTTATTAAGACTATATTTATTATTTGCTTTTTCATTTTATTAACTGTAATGAATTATAAGAATATTATCTATTCATTGGACAGATGTACATACATTAATTATTGTTCATGGTTCGTATATTTTGAAATATAACGAAAAAATGTGTACGGATATAATAGATTTGTTTATTAATAAATAATTGTTTTACATTATCAAAAAAAGTATAAAAAATGTTTATAAAAATTGAATCAGCCCATGAAACTCTTGGCATATTAATGTATCGTACATTTACAACTCGTAAACATAGACTTGCATCTTGATTAATTTGAATCGTAATACCTTTTCCAGCTTAAGATGAACAGCGCTAAGATTACTGAAGTTGAGAACAGTTTGAAAGGAAACTCAATAAATGTATGTATATTCAATTCGATGTGTGGTAAAGCAAAATTTCAGGTCTATATAAACAACTATTGAAAATTTTCAAACATACTTGCAATAATGTTTGTTCAAAAAACTAGCGCACGGTTGTGTAATAAAAATAATTTATTTATAAATCAACAAAATTTTTGAAACGAAATAACTTGAAATATGTGCGCAAGATACCTCCGGCTCTTCGGAGCATTTGATCAATTTATGTCTTGTTATCAACGTACAATGAAACCCGTCGATACGATTGAATAAGTTTTTCTGCCAATAAGTGAACTAATAGTAATTCAATCGGATCAATAATAACATAAGTACATCGTCTTCGGGTCAACGTGATCGTTAATGCGATTATTTGAGCAAAATAATAAATAAAGCGTTTCCCTACCAGTATTACGTACACATATCCTCCGCGAGTGTGGGCGTTACTATATAGACAAACGTAATTGCGTCATCGCAAATATGCGAGTGCCGCGAGCGCGCGGTTGCTTTATGTCACGTGGCCGGCATTGAACCGTTGCTCGCGATCTTAATTACAAACACGATGCGTTACCGGTCACTTACCCGCCTTCGCTAATGTATTTATTTACTCCTTCGCGCACTTCGCTTTCTTCCCCCATTCGTAATACTCTTCTTTACTGCGTGTAATTTCGTCGCACGACCTCACTGGCGCCAATTCACTGTGACCGTCGTTAATGCGCTTCAAGCTTAACGATGACTGGCCATCTCTTACGAATCCGTTTTAGCAATGAATGTTCGCTTCTGCCTCTCGAAAAATCTGCAGGTACCGTCGATATTAATACACTGCGATACAAGTGGTACAGCATTTTCGCGCGTCACGTGCGAGCTCACGTCAAATATGTGGTTTTCAGCGCAGAATATTACTGCGCTCGAGACACGTCGTTGCATTTTGTAAAAATTCAATTGGTTTTTCGACTTCGCATGTTTTATTGACGAAGATCGATGACTCGACAGTTCAATGATCGAAAACTCTATACGACTTTCGTGGAGGCACTTGAGATATGTAATACTCTCAGCGAATATGCGCCAGTTTTTGAAGCTTTCAATGTGTGCCGCACATTATTGATCTTAGCGAGGAATTTCTAAACTTCGCCAACAATTCTACAGGCTTTAGCTCTTAGATTTCTGAGAACACTTCGAGGAAGTAACTTCTTGAGAGTAACCTCTGCATGAATCAGAGGTGAGTGTGACAGATATAGGCAGTAGCAAATAAAAAAGTTTAGCCACAATCGTAAAAAGAACAGCAATTTAAATTGCCAGTCGCACAATTGCTAAAGCTCATGTGAAATCGAGGCAGCCGTTGTACGTCACGTTTTATCGGCCGAGCAAAACAAAACAATGAAAGGAACCGTCGTATTTCGGCCGCAAAGAGCCGGAAGCACAGTTATCGAAAATGCAGTGGCATCGTCGCATACAAAAGAAAAGAAAAGAAAAAGGAGAGAATTGTCACACAACTGCGGCTGGTGGCTCTCTATTTATACAGCGTGAATGCAACTGTGCTCCGACGGTGGCGTTTGTGCACGTGTTGCGTAACAGACCGACTCTTGCGTGCATATAGGTCACAGGTCTGCGACTGCGAGCAGCAGCACTCTTATCGTTTATTATTATTCCATCAGTGCGTGTGTCTGTTTTTTTCTTTTCTTTTTTTTTTCTTTTTTTTTCTTTTTTTCTCTTTTTTTTTTTTTTTAATAGCGTCTCGCCCGCGCCTGCGCTTAAGTCTCGCCGAGGTATATAGCGGCGCGAAGAGTAACGTCGTATTTTTAGATGCCACAAGAAGAGCCTAGAATCAGGCTGATGAGATAACCTGGTCGATTTGTTCTTGATTATTATGTATCCGAAGGTTGGTGTTTGCGCGTTGCGCCGAGCCCTTGCGTCTAAAATTGCTCGCTTTTATTTTTACCACGTGCGATTGCCTTTAAGCAAACGCGTCCTCATTGCTAAGGACGCGCAGCTTGCTGTATCAACGCTGCATGTGCCCGCTCACTTGACTAATTGGAACCCGTCGATAATTGATCGGTATTAAAAATCGGCTGCACAGCATTCACGAGTCAGGCATCCATTTCTAATTACCATAATTTTTCATCTGCATGCGCACGAAAAAAATGGACTGATTTTAATAGGGGATGATGATATACTCACAGCTGGTCGTGATTGAGGCAGAGAGCTGCACTTAAAAAACCAAGGAGAAGCAACAGAAGGATAGCCGGCACAAGAAGACTGGTGAACAATTCCCTATGGTAGGCACGTTTGGGCAGTGCGGACTTGATCGGCTGAGCCCAACGCCACTCCGCTGATGGACCGATGATGTTGCTTGCACTCATGTCACGTCTCGCGCTCTCTTGCTGCAGACCACTGTTATCTTCAATCTGTCGAATGCTCAGCAACATATATTTAAAGAGTAATCAGGATGGACATTATTTTCTTTATCGGATATTCGATTTCCAACTGGCATGCAGTGTTCAAATAATCAAATCAGGCTCTCGCATTTATAACGTATTTATGATTTATAACCATTCACCTACCAGTCTAAAGTAGCACCAGTCGAACTCGAGATTTCGGAAAAAGCGATCAAACGATACCTTCTTGAAGTCGCAAGAGCTGAATTTTTTCATCGTCGGTTCCAATTCCTTCTCGAGAATCTGTAAGTCGTTCGAGAAGGGCATTGAACTGCCCAATCGTAATACCGTCCTGCAACATTATGCACAATTTTATTGTCAAATCCATTGGAATTATTTGACGGGCACCAGCTTCGGATTACTAATCAGATAAATAAATTTGTAAAAGTTTCCGTTCGTGCAAGTATCCGGCGGTGATGAGCACAAAGCAATTTGTTTTTTCAGAAGGCTTTCTTCGGATAAATCGGCACATTCCACTTTTCAAGATTAAATTGAAATGCATATCCAAATCCATATAATCAAGAAGCTTTCCTTTTTCAACATTGCAGCGACGATAAAATGAAGATCGTCAAGTTTCAAATTCCTGAAACGAGTCTCCAAAGCGCATTAAGAGTTGCCGTCTCGACGTTTCAATCGTCCTTGAGCAATCGTGTAAATAGAAACCTATCCTTTAAATTACGGTTTCGCTTTAATCAGCTCGCAAACGCAATGCATCGATGATTACGTATGTGCACACCGCATCGGAAATGAAAGTTTTACGTGAATTTGATAATCCCGCAACGGGAAAAAAATAAAGATGAGTTACGCACGCTTGAAAATGTAAATCGGCGCATTAATAACACCGAGGCAACAGATAAAAAGACCGCGAGCGCATCTTGCGTCGTTTGTCTCCGGGGATAAGAGTCCCAGATTGTCGTTTAATCGATTCCCCAAGCGCCCGAAGAAGAGCAAAAAAAATACAAGTCTACAAAGTGATTTAAAATGACGTCGCGAGAATCCGATGCCTGACGGTCGGCTTTTCTCTCTGTCTGTCTCTCTCTCTCTCTCGGTGGCTTCATTCCGCCTGTTTGGCGGCCGTATCGCCGTCGCGCCGTGTGTATCTCTCGTGCGTCATAGGCTCTGCGCTGCTGGCAAGCCCAAGGATGAAGAAACAAGAGCGCGTGTCCGTGTGTTTGGCGGTGCATCGCACTCTTTTTCTTTTTTGTTTCTGTCCACCTACGCGCGGTCCACGTTATTTCCCACGACTCGCCGCGACCTCATCTGTTATGTGCCAACGCGTTCCCTTTCAGCGCGGCGATTATTGCACGCGATCGCCGCGGCGAGCGGTCGCGCGCGCGTCATCGCCGGCGGCGCTTCGTGAATGAACTTTTAGTCCGAACCCGCTAATGAGCCTCGCTTAATGCGTGGTCGTTACGAACGAGCCGAACAAGAGGCCGATAACGTCCGACGAACGAGCGACGGGTGACACCAAGCTCGCGTGTCGTCCCGACGGTAGCCCGCAGCAATTGGGAGGCCGAAAGGAACGTTGGATTTTGAAAAAGCTGCGCCGATGGCCCGGTACGCCGTTGCCGCCGGAGCCAGGCGCGTCAAGCATAAATTAAGCTGTATTTACATTTAGCCGTGGCAGCTGCGAAGAAAAAATCAGAGAAGAAATAAAAGAAGAAACGACGCCTCCGGGGGGCCGCGAGCGTTTCGTATCTGCTCTATCGCTTTCGTCGTAACTCGCGCGCGACGTACGACGCACTGCTACGTGCGCCGCTCATACGCACACGCGGAAGTCCCGAGCGCCGAGGTGGAGAGATTTACAGACGAGACGCCGTACAACGGCCGCCCGCATCTCAGATGCTTTCCGCTCGGCTTCACTCCGATCTCGAGCGCGCTCAGTGCCGACGTTCGGTGCCCTGCGTACCGCTAACGTTAATTTACTATTCTCGTCGATTGTCATAAGCTGCAGACAGATTATGTCAGCGATGAAATGTTGTTCGTTTAAGCAGCCGAAATCTCAATGGGCATTCTCGCAACAAAATCGCAAAGCAAATGCACAGGCTATTAAAGACGTCAGATGTTGCGGTAGTTAAAAAAACAGCTTCTAAAAATAGCGGCAGTCACTCTGAGATTTGTGAATGTATTATTGACAAAGACGAACGAGCGATTTTCGAGCGAAGAAACGGTATGGCTGACGTACTCGATCGAGTCCGCCCTACACGCAGGTGAGAAAGATCGAGTCTAAAAGGCTCGCGAAGTGCAGTTGCGAATGGATCGATCAAGCTCCCTGGACGTCGTTTTCAGCAAGAGCGAAAGAAATTGCCGGGAAGGCAGCGACAAGCATCTCGGAAAAAGGCGAGAGTGGCGGAAAGAAGATAAAAGAAGAGCTCGGACGGTAGATAAAAGAAACCGGAGAAATCAAGAAGCCTCCTCGCGCGCGCAACGTCCAAAAGCGACGCGTGACGAGTTACAAGCGAGCGAGCGAGAGAGAGAGAGAGAGAGAGAGCGAAGTTAGCGTACGAGGTTTGTAGGTGCGAGTGGGGCTTAGACGGCGTGCGGCGTGCGCGCGCGTACGAGTTATTCAGTTGGCAGTTGGCCGCGCTCTCGCGATGGTGTACGCGTCGAACGCGCCTCGTCGTTCAAGCCCCAACTGTACGCAGCGAGCCACTTGTTGCGCCACCACCGCCGCCGTCGTCGTCGTTGCCACCAGTGCGTGAGAAAAGAGCAGCCGAGCGATGCGGACGCGACTTGGCTCGCGCGAGGCAGCCTCCGAAAAGTGATCCCCAAATAACTCGCTCTGCCCGTGGTCGCACGCCCCGAACGAAGGAGACGCTTGGCTGGACGCACGCGAGATGAGTTTTCGCGCGGCGCTGCTTGTGGACGAGGACTGTTCAGTGGCGGCCAGCGTGCGCGTGTGGCGACGAGCGCACGCACTCGTTCCTCCCTTTCAATGAAGGTTTGTTCCTGCCGGTCTTGCCGCTGCGCAGCTCGCGCAGCCGTCGCACACCGACTGAAGCGCCGATCGGGTCGAGCTTGCGCGCAACGCTATCGGCGCGGCCGAAAATAACGATTGCCGAAAGCCCACGGGGGAAGAGGGAGTGCCGCGTGCACGCGGCTCGCGAGAGGCGCGTCAACGAGTTCTTTTCCGCTAGATCGGCCGGACGATTTAGCCAACGTCAGCGGCCGAGCTCCCGCTCGCCTTATCGATCGGTCGCGTCCGCGCAACGGACCGAGCGGACAGAGGCGGCTGATTCAGCGGAGAGCGAGCCTTTCATCCCTGACGGCGAGCGAGCGAAAGAAAAGGGAAATAGGAGCACGGAGAGTGCGTCACCGCGAGTGTCGGTGGAATTAGTCAACTGGCGACGAGGCAAAAAATGCAAGCGGTGCCTTATCGCCGGCCCATATAGACTTTCTGCCGATCTTGAACTTTCGCGCGTGTCTCGTGCGCGCGCGTGTCCTTCCCGCTTCTATTTTGGAATCTAGACGCGCGAGCTTTACTTTCAAAAATCAATCCACTTACCCGACTTTTTCGCCGGGCTTCAACGGGTAACGCGCGCCCAACTCTACCGCCGGAGCCAGAAACGTCAACTGCAGGTCCGTCGCGTTTTTCCAGATGTTTTTTCTGAAATCAAAGATGCACTTTATCCGTTCGACTCGCACTCATTGCCACAGTGCAATTGCAATTTTATTACGTAGCTTATGGCTTATCGTAGTCCCTGATGCGTTGTGCCCTGATGAAATTACGAATGTGATATGCGCAATCGCGTTCGAGAAATATTTATCTATGAATATGATTTTAGCAATAAAGCATTTACGTTAGTCGCGAGAAATTACAATTTAAAAAACTTGGCAATCCAACTGATTTATTGTTCTCATTGAATTTTCCAGTTGTCAACTGCTTGTTCATTCCTCTGTTCCTCTGTTTTTCATCTGTTCAAAAATATGCGTACTTTTTCCTGAACGTTCGTATAACTGGTATTTCATTTTAGACCGTTGGGCGGTGCATTCAAATTGCGGAAATCAGACTGTATGAATATTCTTGCAAACTTATTTTTAACGAAACCCGTCAAGTGCATTCACGTCTGTTTTTCATAACAGCGAACCTTTCCAACTTGGTCAGTTCTTTCCAAAATCCATTATTCAAATTATGATTTCAAAACAAACTTTTTTAATAATGGCCGTGTACAGATTGAGGATGTGATCAAAGCATAGATAACTACGAACCTGAAAACATCAAAAAGCATTTCCGTGCCATTGTCAAACATGTCCTCGACATCCCAATTATTGACTTTTAATTGAATCTGGTATTTCGAGACATTTTCGTTCTCGGATACGACAACTTCAAGGACCGTGTCTCTTGTTTCGTAGGTCTTTTTGTTGAAAGCAATTATCTCAACCTAAAACAGTCAGCAAACAAACACAGAGAGTTCGTAGTTGGATTAGAGAATGAACGAGGTAACAGCATACCTTGAAAGTTTTCTGATCTCTGGGCGCAACTCCGTAAAGGTAGCCTCGATGAGTTCTTTTGCTGTAAGTGTAATGAATCCAAGATGGCAAATCCGGCGAGTCCAGCAGAGACGACTCGTATATGTACTCGTCTCGTCCATCTGCAAAGCAATTTATCGACGTGAAGAAACGCTGCGAGCAAGACGAAAGCACAGCAGTTTTACCGTTAAAAGTCCAATTGAAATAACGGGGTACGACTGGTATAGCGTTCACTTGCAAAGAGTAAATGTACACTGTATCAGTGGCGCTGGTTACGGCCACGAAGCTCAGTAGTAAGCCTAACGCTGCGCTCGCATACATGTTGTCGTGCGTTATCTTTGCGTTCGAAGCCTTTTTTCCTGCAAATCGCACGTTTGTTTCAATCGGCACGTCTTTCATTTCCATAAATCAAGTTGTGATTTTGTTGATTAACGTTGAATTACAAGGGCGTTGACAGTTCGCAATCAGAGCTGCGTAGCGATGTCGTCGGATCGGCAAACAAACGCTCGTAATCGTCGGCTGCGCGCGCGCGCCAGATAAAGATGTTAACGAGCATGATTTACCAATCAACAACAACATTAATTTACAATCCAAATTCGGATCTCAAGATGCGCTCGTCGCCTCGTTTTTCCTGCCCTCGCGCGGCCACGTACAAAAGCCAGCCAGCGGAAAAGTCTCCGCTCGGCGTCTCGCAGTCGAGTAAACAAAGCTCCGAAAGCGAGATAACAACTCGCGCGTCTCCCGTAAATTTGTGCAAGCGCCGCGTGAAGAGAAACAAAAAGCGAAGCAAAGAATAACCAGACAAGTATACGCGCGCGGCAACGAGGCCAAAGCTTTTTACCCGGTTCCTATACAAAAGCGTCGCTTTATCTGGCGCGCACAATTGAGCCGAGCGAGGCGCGCGCGCGCGCGCGAACGACGCGTCTTTGTCGAGCGCGAACGAGGGCATGAATTTTCGCGGTGTAAACCGACAGACGAGACGCGATTGACGCAATTCGCTACGCTCCCGCGGAAACGATACGCTCTGCTCGTCATATCTAACGTCGCGCCAGAGAGCAGACCTCGTGTCTGTCCGCGATATACATCGCACTTCTTCCATGCAACGAGCGCGCTCGCGTGCACCTTGGCATCGCCAATCCGACAGCGGCGCTCGCTTCGTCCGCGAGTTTAACGAGCGTGCATGCCAGTTGTCGTGATTGCGAGATCTTTTAAGGAAATCAAAAGCCGATCGAGCCATTCCACGTGATTTATTTCAGATCGAGAAGAATCTGCCGTTAAGTGACTTTTTTTTTAATACACTTATGCTGCGCGCGTAATGTTGCAGAATCAATTATTGAAATCGCACTGAACGTACGGAGAATGACTCGTGAAAACATTTAATTGCTTGGTGAAGAAAAAAAAAAGTGCAGTAACTTTGTGTTCCGTCATATTTTTTCTCGATGTAATTCACTTGATTACTTGGAGCTTTTCATCCTGACGTCATTTCAGATCTCTCTACGAACACTCTTTATCGATGTTTTATTTTATGATCTCTTAATTGCTTTTTTTTTATCTCTTGCGATTGTCCAAATTGTCTTATGGTATCGGATGAAAGAGACGTGTCACTACGCATTCGTCATTTTGCCATTCATTCTGTGTAAATATGCACAGAAATAAAGAATTTTTCAATTCTGATTGCGAATGGTATTTCACGAGGAAGAGTTCGTTGAACAACCTTTTTGATTTAAAAAAATGAATTAACAACAACATCCCATTGAAATGTACATTTGTGGTATTATTTATATTCGACAGTAAAAGTAAGTTGAACAGGTCCTAAACGTCGAGATGTCTGACAAATAACGAGAAAAAAGCAGTATCGCTCGCAAAGTCGGAAGATGAAAAGAAAGGAATTGTCGAAAAATGCTCTTCTGCTAAGGTGCTTTTCGTTTAATACGCGTATTTCAGCTGCTTCTTTGACTTGCTAATTGGCGAATTTCGCTACTCTTCGTCTCCGCGAAGAGACAAGTGCCGAATTAAGCATCTCTGAGCTTTCGTTTGTAAGAGAGAGAGAGAGAGAGAGAGAGAGAGAGAGAGAGAGAAGAGAGGAGATTTCTTCAGAAATAAAGGCGACACGCTTTTGCTGTTAGCTAAATTAGGCTGAGCGACTTAAAGCCTTGAAATTTAAGGGGCCATATAAGAATTGTCGACGTTTAAATTACACGAAATAAGTATGAAAGAATCAAATGAATTTCGCCGTTCGAAGAAACGGGACTCGTGTGATGCAGCTATTTACAGCGTAGCTCTATAAATCGGTCAATTTAAAGACTCGGATTACGCGTTTGATATGCGACTGAAACGAGTGTTTTACATGATAAATTATTTGCACAGTTATATAAAGTAAGGACGTCACATGCGAAGGAATAAGAAGAAAAATTATTGAATAAATTACGTCGTAAGAGTTACCCCCGGTTATAGTGTCGTCTTACTCATAAAACTTCATGCATATTGTTTCAATGTCCATGAAGGATCGGGGAGAAATTATACTTTATAATGAATTGGCATTTTGAATATCGCCATAATCAATCATCGCCTGAAATTGCTATCTTCTCGCGATTTGTTCGTTTAATATTTTTATGTAAAATTATATAATGACGTGTGAGTAAATTTTTATAATTATGCCCCAATAGTTCATATTAATATCATATATTTATTCTAATCTGAAATTCCGTTTAACAATCTCCAAAACCCCATTACAAATCCCATTAGCTTCTGTAAAATAAAATTAAAATAATCGGTTTATTAAATGAAACGCGACCCATAGGTTTTTTCTTCTGAAATAGTACCTAACCTAAATCAAATACTTTCATTCCATATCCTGTACGTGTCAAAGGTTGAAGTCTTCGATCATATATTCAGTAGGTCAAACGTAATCGCGCCAATTAGAGACGCAATCACACCGTAATAATCGAAACAGCAGCCTCGAACTAGGCGATTTTCACAAAATACAACGATAAATCATCGTCTGACTCACCGACTCAATGGCACAGCTTGCAAGCTCGCGAGTTTGCGCTTTCAGTTTTAATTGCGGCACACTGGAAAAGCAAACGAGGCGAGTATAAAAAAGTAGCACACAAAGTAAATAGTGTACGGAAGTCTACCTGTGAAAGATGAGAAAAGCGAAAATGGTCGTGAGCGTGAAAGCTCACCCATGGCGAGCGATCGACGAAAGACGACGACGAGGGGGCTGCGTGGCGCGCAGCCGCGACGCCGGCTTCGAACGTGTGTCGACGAGTGGAGAGAAAGAGCGGAGTGGCCGCGCAGCTGTGCGCCACACACAGCACACAGTCCCGACGGAGTCGTCGCTCCGCGCGCACGCGTGCACACACCATAGCAGCCGTCTATTCTATGCCTTTTGCCTCCCTCTCTCTCGTCTCTCGTCGCGAGCGAGCTGCCTGTGACATGACGATCCCGGGTGGAGGAGTCGCTCGCTAGAAGCCTCGATGCCCGCTGTTTTGACAACGTTGACAATAGAGCAGCAACGTGCTGCCAGTGTGCGTGCGCTTGCCAACCTCTGCGATGCCTAAAACCAGCTCCATGGATTCGCGAAGTGTGCGTTAGGTCGGCGTCGTGCTGTTGCGGAAACTCGAGTGAGTATACAAGCTCCGTCTCTCTTTTTCACTTCTCACAGCTTCTACCAAACCTCCTCACTTCTCTATTTCATGATTTTTTCTTTTTCCGGGCAATAATGCTTCCTCGAAATGAACAGTTTTGTTCGAGCTTTCTTTTCGTATCAAGCTTCGAGTATAGAGTAGATCTTTTATTCATAAGAACAGACTTTGAGAGAGGGAAGGAGAGGGAGAGAGAGAGACAGAGTGAGGAAAGAGCTCCGTGGAACTGTAGTGCACTGAGACGTTGAGTGCGTGGTAATTTTGATCTCACCCCTCCCCCCCCTCTCCACATATCATTCGATGAAACTTACATGGCGAGTAGGTTACGGAAACTGTTTTCAATCCAATTTATTTACCTGCAGCAAGCCAATAGGAATTGAAATTTCAATCACAACTGCAAAGCGCCGATTTAAATCTTACAAAACAACATGTTGCAAATATAGCAAAATTTGCGTTTCGTCACTGCATTTGAAATTTTAATTTATCTGTGCTTGTTTCAATTGAAAAATTGATTTTAAAACAGTTTCTAGTTCTACGTTATTTACAGCCTACACGTATGATGTAAGTTTTACCGAAAGGTGAGTGTATGTGTGTGTGTGGCGGAGGGGGAGGAGGTAAGATTTCAGCATTGTACAGGGATCGTGAACGTTCATTATTTAAAAAAATTAGTTATTCATGAACACTTATTACAATAGACACCAATTTTTCACCTTGGCCAACACACGAAACGAATAGCCGATCTCCCTCAGTCTGCAACCTGCATTTCATGCGTGTATCTGTATTCTGCAGGTTACAAGTAAGGAGACGACACCCGGCCCTGTAATTGACGCATTGACGAAAAAGATACCGCCATTTTCTATCTCATATAAACCCCATATAGAGCATCAAGATATAGAGATAAAGCAAAATTTTCTCAAATGCCAGATATCAGGTGAAATTTCTAGTCTAGAAAATAATTGCGAACATTGTCAAAACTAGTCGAATAACTTTTTCAAAAGTACCTCGATCTGACTAAACCTTTGCTCGAGTAATCTAGACCTTCGATTTGACTGGTCGAAACATCGAAAGCGCGCAATTGAGAATAGAAATGAATGACTAGGCGGAGACCAGATTTGCAATCTTATTGTATACTCGCATGCGGTTCACGAGCGTAACCCTTGATCTCACTCTCGTACACTTATGTCGATCCAAGTCTTCAGAAAATAGCGGAAAAACTTTCGTAAGAACTTTGGTCCATCCTGTTTGTTTGATTTTTCATTCACTACGTAAGACTTATTCAACAAATAATAAATAACAAAGTGAACGCAAAATGTTTTCTAATTCTGATTAATTAAACTTTACAACTTTCTAATTGACTATTTTACTTCGTTATTGCATAACTATTTGATAAAAAAAATCTTACGGAACCAAGTTTTGTATTGATTCTGTGAAGAGGACAAGTACAGTGTTATGCTAAGTACTTGCTATGAAATCGATAAAGTTCACATTCTCATCTGTAATATCCCCGGCTGTTCGTGTGTATTTGATAACATCGCGCTAGGTTCGATGTCTCTATCAGGCTTCTTCATGCGAAATGTTATAAAAACTCTATTTCATAATTATACCTTTATGATTGCCTTTACTTCGCTTAATTGGTACAATATCATAGAATAATGGCAATAAAAATAAATAAAACAGAATATAAAGCGCGAAACTTTTGCAAGGTATGCAGTGACTTTGTCAGTTCAATAATTGTTTCATTGTGCTAGGTATTTTTCAAGTGCACTATCTACTGATTATATCAGCAATGTGTTCGCTACTAAGCTGGAAATACTTTCATATTTACATATTTTGAAAATAAGTTAATCGCAATTATGAATGAAATTGTTCATGATTGATCTATTGTTTTTTTTATCTTTCCCTTACTGTCACTATTTGCGTTAATTTCTTTAACGGAAAATGATTTGGCTCCTTAATGAACTCTAAATGGAAGAAGAAACGTGATAAACTGTAAGAGTAAGATTGAATATACGAAAAGTAGGTTAATTGTAACAAAAAGCGTTCTCTGGCATGATATCCATTTTGATCAACGTGGTAATTAATTATTTTGGATACTCCATAGGAAGCAGGCTTATTCTGAAATTCAATCACTGCGTGCTAATTAATCATGAAATTGGCTGGAACGCACAGTAAAACGTGTTTTTTCTCGTCATTACTTTTTCGAATACTCTGTTATCGAATGGTACTAAGCGACGGCTATCGTTGAGCCGGCGGTCACTCGGATAGACCGACATTTTCCGGTGTGTCGAAGCGTTCGAGGAGAAGAAAAGAAAAAAAAACTGCAGAGATCGCGAAGACATCCGCGAAAAGCGAGCCCACAGCCAAAGGCTGGGCTTATCGCGCAGCGCCGAGGCTCAATCGATGCTCGACCTATATAGCGGCGGCCAGCGAGTGAGCGTCGCGGCGGACAAAGGGGGACAAAGGAGTAGAGGGCCGCGCGCGCGCACGAAGGGAAGGAGCCGCGCGAAAAGCCGCGAAACCGGAGTCCCATTAGAGCGGCCGAAGCCCGCTTTCCATCTAGAGAGCTCTCGCGGAGTTGCGCGCGCGCGACACGCGAGAAAAGTCCTTTTGCGATCGGCGCGCGAGCCAATGCCGCAGCGCACACCGCTGGAAATAAAATGTAAATGCTCAGCCAAGGACCTGCTCCGCGTATAAATAAATCGCGCGCAATGCCGCGCGCAATCAGTCCCGGCAAAAGCCTGTGCGCGCGCACCTTCGTTAATCTTATCGCAGTGTACACTTCCGAGAATCGGCGAGCGAATCGGCTTGCGTAATTGGCCGGCGGAGGAAACGCATGATTTTCGTCGTCATCGTTTCTTCTCTCGCGGGCGAGCGTCGCGATTTCGCCTCGGTTAGCGCGCCCGTTACCGGTCGAAGACGTCGAAGCCCGCCGAGCGCGGGCGCGCGCCGGCATACGTAGACGCGGCTAGCTCGCGGGTGCCGCGCTCGCGGGCGATCGATCGGCGGAGAGCGAGAACGATCGCGCGAGAGGAAGGCGAGGTGCCGCGTGGCGCCCGACGGTCCGGCCTACGGCACTGCCTATTGACGTGCGCGGTAGGCGTGGCTACTCGGCGGTATACGCTACCGTTGCCGCCGGCTCGGGACTCGGGATGCGGGGATATATTTACACGCGCGGCGTGTGTGTGCCGCAGGAGCCGCGCGCTATCGCTCGCCAGCCAGCGCAGCCAGCGCCGCCGAGTCCGCGCGTGTCGCCTATTACGTGCGCGATTAATAACTAATACGCCCGCGCGATTCCTGCCGGAACACGGCGATCTGCGGCGCGTGAGGTCGATGCGCGCCGATCGCGGTTCACTGCGACCGCTGATCGATCGTCGCCCGACGGCCTGCTAGGCTACCGAGACGGAGAGGGAGAGGGAGAGAGCTTACGTGTGGCCGATGCCGAATCGTTGCCGGGTGCGCGGAGAGCCTTTGGATGTAGCTTTTGGCTGTGAGTATGGGTATCGTACGTAATTTTTTTTTTCTTTTTTTCTCTCGAGTTTTCGAGTAATGAGATGCGCGAGCGTGAGTTTCAAGCGAAATCCTCGGCTTTTTTGTGTGCTTTAACAACAAGGTTGAGTAGCGCGTAAATGTTGGAGAAGAAAGAAAAGAAGCGCTTTGTCAAGAAAAAAAAAATACTTAACTTTAAGATTTGAATTTTCTCCCGAGGAAAACGTAAAATGCAAACCTAACGAGGAAACAAATTCGATTGAAGTAGAGAGAAAAAGGAAGGACGACGAGAAGATTAAATGTAGCGAGGGAGAGAGAGAAGGAGCAAGTCAAAAGATTTAATTAGTTTGCCAAGTCGCCGGCCGCGAGCAAACGTAAATCATTTGGCGTTATACATAGCGCAAACTGTCTGGCAGTTACTGCGTGCGTGCGTGCAGCCCATTCAAACGTTTAGAGCGTTATCCAGAGGCGGCCACTTCGGCCAGCCGTGTCTTCTTCGGGTCGTGCACGCGGAAACTCACTCGAAAGGGCTTTTTAGCCTTCTCTCGTGCGCTCCTCCGGTTTGACGATCTCGCTGTGTGCCTGGACCACTCACTCGCGCATTCCACGCAACGACGTTTACCTACAATTTGAACATTCGACAAACGAATGGGGTCGTTCTGTTGATTTTGATTTTGTGGATAAACCTCAAAATGGTTTGTACTGTCAGTGGGCTGAGCATACGATCTGTTTGTTTAGCAATCGACCGTGTAATGCGACATACAAACATTTCATACTCGATGTACCGTGAAAGTAGCTAATCGATCAAACGTCCTCCCCTTCTCCCCCACGAAATAAAGGTATTAACAATGGATCGTTGGAGCGAGCGCAAATTGACGGGTGACAGTGTGTAAAGCGTTTTCTCTAATCGCATTGGAACACTAACAGGTCCAAAATAAAAATGCCATAAGCAAAGACAACAGTTACGCGGCAAAGAGTCGGATGTGTGTCGCTCGGCTCGGAGAAGTCGAACGGATTGACGTGCATGTGCAGAGCGGCGCATCTCTCGAGCCAGTTTGCTGCCGCGCGCGATAGACGGATGTGTTTTTCATGCATTCATCCGGTAAGTGCGGCGAGCGAGGAGACAGAGAGAAGAAAGGAAGCTCGATGCTCCGACTGCGCCTGCTGGCTTCTTTGGCGCGACGTCCGCTGATCGTTTATTTATCGAGGCGACGCGAGCCCCCGAACCCTTTGGTTGGCGCAAGCGTCGACTGAAAAGAACGCAATGTAACGGACGAGTCGGGCTTTAGCGCAGAGCCGCGGGTCTCGTGTGAAACCGTCCGATAAAACTGTCGACGGCAATCCACGTTATCGAGTGAGATGTGATCTTTTGACTGAATTTCAGGCCGGTTACGTGTGTCTGCGTGAGCGGAAACACGGAAGAGGAGCGCCGTGAAGATGTCATCGGGCGGTGTCCCGTGTCTGCTTATCACCGCCAACGTCGGCAGCATCTTCGAGGAGGTGAGCACGCTACTCGTCGCTATTCCCCGCCAACGACTCGCGGGGCGTTATTATAATATAACGCTCGTCTGGCCATGTATGCTCGATCGATTGCACTCGGGACGATAATTAACGTGACATGTAATAACGGAGCGCGAGCCTCCTGCGCTCGACGGGCTGATTTGATTAAGCAAGCGAAATTGCCATCGCCGTCGTCAGCATCGGCACGATCGACCTAGCTGTCTCTCTATCTGTCAGACTTGAAAAATATAATTGCCATCCTACGGAGCGGCGATAACTATTGCGCCTCCAAACAATGACGCAAATGCAGTAATCGTACTTTAGAAAGGAGCAATTAAAAAAAAAGAAGCTTATCATATCTTTTTGTGTTCCAGCCGAGTGTTATGTTAAAGCTATGGATGGAAGAATTCTTATCGGTGAGTCGATATTGTAAGAATGACAGAGAAGAAAAAAAAGCCTAATGCTGTTTTCAATTGGTCGTTTCTCTCCTCGCAGACGGTGGCTCGGCTCGATCCCAAGTTCATTGCCCTACATTGCCAGGAAGTAGGAGGCAAAAATTACGCGGAAAGCATGAGGCACGTCGAAGATTTCGTTAGGTATGTTGCACAAGTGTACGTTCCCTCGACGCCGCGTACGAGCTGTGCAGTCCCGCTGAAATGGTTGCGCGAGTCGCGGAGAGACGCCGCGCCGGGGCAACTCGACGCGTCAGCGCGAATCGCGAATACATCTTCGTGGCGCTCGCCGAGAGCTTCGCACGCGCGTTCATTCGAGTCACGTTTCGCGCCGACTCGATGCGCGATTTAATTGTATTGGCCTCGCGCGAGCGCCTCGCGTGGCAAATTGCAAATTAAATAGGCGTTAAAAACGCGCGTGGACCTGCCTCTTGCGTCAGGCCCATTAAATTTATTCGGCTTTTATCTCCCGGCAGCAGAGTTGCAAGGAGATGTAAGCACCGATGTAAGCTCTTTGCGGAGTGCATTCATCCGTCGCGCAATCATAACTGTGCCTGCCGCCTAATTACAACGTGCAAAAGACAAAAATACATACCGTTCGTTACAATTAACAATGGAACATTTCAAGTGTTACGCGTGCTTCTGATGAATTATTATATCTTCTCCGCGTCATAGCAAGCAAAGCATCCACTCCACTCAAGGATAATTACTCGTTCATTTTACAATCTACAATTATACGTCGCGGGCTTGCTAATGGCAACCTTATAATTGATAATTGAAATTCAGAGCGCGGTTCTCGCGCCCCGCCGAGACAATGAGCTTTTGTCGACTGACAACTCTATATCGGAGTCATACGCTTCTCTTGCGCAGCCAAGTTTCAACGCCCAACACCGGTGATCCACTTCTACCGTCCTGCGCACTCCTCTAACTCTCGTGCCCGCTCGTTTAACGCGCGAGTTTTCACTTCGAAAGTCGTGCTTCGTTTTGCCAACTGCTAGCTCGTGTAACGCACACTCGGACAATTATCCTTTTACTCCAAGACACGTCGCTCAATCGGCACGAGGATCAGCGAAACTGTGCACACGCATAGGCCGAATTCGAATGAGATTGGCCCGAGGCTGAGTCGCCGTAAGCTCAACCGCGAGAATGGCCGACATCAAGGATACTTGAGCCAGGCGAAAAGCCGACGAGCGAGCGCGCGCATACCCTCGAGTCTGGCGTCGTGCCACGCCGCGCGCCCTTTAATAATCAAATTTCCGAGTCGCGTGCGCAAGCACGTCGGGCAAGACGACACCGCGTTATTTAGCCGCCGAGTCAAGGGTCTTGCCTTTTCCTTGAGCTATAATTGAATGAAAGCGTGAGCACACGCGCGCTCAAACAAAAGTGGCTCGCATATGCATGAGCGAGGGGGAGGGAGGGGGAGGGAGCGAGGATGTCCGAATTGATTTAAGTGCCGCTGCGGTTGCCGCGTCACTGTCACTCATGGCAAATTGCCGCGAATAGTTGTTTATTTCTTTTCTATCTGCGGAGAGAGCTTTTTATAACGGCAACTCGCCCGAGAGCTTTTCTTACCGCTGTCGGACACGAAAGCTCGGTCAAAGATTGACAAATGTTCCAACTTAGCTGCTTTTCGGTGCTCCGCGGGCTGTTACGTTAAAGCAATATTCGTACCTATTTTATGGGACACTCAAAAGCAAACTTTCGTATACGTACATTAGAAATTGCAAAGGTTTTGCGTAAGCGTAAGCCTCACATTCGTATCTGACAGATTATATTATATAAATCTTTCCAAGTTCGATCACATTGGACTTTTTCTCATTGAAGTTTGTGAAATGCTACCTGCGAATTTTTTATTAGAGTAAGATAACGTCAACCAAAACGCATGAATCTGTAGACCCTCTTTTAAAAGTTTGGTCAAGCCAAAATTTAATTCCGTACATGACCGAGTTTCCACTTTTAGGGACCGATAAATCGTTAATAATTCATCGATTGTGTTATCCGCTTGGATTCCGTATACAGTAACAAACTTTCGATTATGCAAAATGAATAAAAGACGTATGCTTTTAATCGGAGAGCCATCGGTGAAATCCGTGCAAAGATTTATGCGAATTTATCGCAACGAAGACAGATTCACGCGAGTGCATGCTGTTTTATTTCTAGGGCCGAAACAAGTGGAACGAATTAGAAACGGAGCTGAAGCTTGAATGAAATATTCGGTATTTCAAGGCTTCCATCGTTGATTGTTTGCTGCATACGGAAGAGCCGCATAACCGGCAAACAGTTCGATAATTTTTACAGCGTGACGAAGCTCTTTTTCTCCTTTATTCGGTGACAGTCGTCGAAAAGTCCGCTCTAGCGATCGAAAGTTACAAAAGTACTAGACAAATAGTCGGTCTAAAAGTGTCAACTAGTCGGTCCTCGAAAAGCCGTCAGACCGCGAAGAAACGAAACAAACCGATTGAAAAGTGCTCGACGCGTTAATTCATCGCAACGTGCTATATATATAGAACTACTAGTGCCTGCGCGCGCAAGAGAGAGAGAGAGAGAGGGAGAGCGCGCTTGAATAAAGTATACATACACACGACGGGAGAGAGACGCGATTATAAATAGATATATATAATAGCGCCGTTCGCGCGCGGCCCGCGAGTATGTACAGTCGAGCGAGCAACAGCAGCGACCACAAAGAATCCCCTCGAGCAAAAACTGGGCTGGCGCTGTTGAACATAATGCGATCGCGCCGCGTGCGACGAGACCGTCGTCTCCAGGAAGACAGGCTCGCCGGCAATCTTGGCTGCGATAGGCCCGGCGCAATCAATTGCACAGCGCTGCCTAAAGATACGACTTTATAGCGCCTTCGACTCTTTCTTTCTCAACGAGGTGCTTTCTAGGTCGACCGTGCTCTATCGATTATGAACCATTTGTTTACCAACATGCGCTTAGGAAAAGCAGCCGAAATGAAAGTGCCCGTAATTTTTTACCACGCCAGACCGACTAAAATTAGAGCTCTCGGTGGCAATATCATCCTATTCGGACGATGATTCAAATCTGTTCTAGAATTAATCTTCCACCGCGAAATAGTACGTAGCACCCGTGTGACCGTGAGATGATCGTTGTTGACCGTGCCGTGGAATAAACAGAACGGGGGAAAAAAACGCAACATTGATTTCAGGCTGTTAATGGAGTCCGAAGAGCTGCGACTTTTCGACAAAGTTCGAGTCTTCCTCGACGAAGATTTCTCATCCGCAGAACATTTCACGGTAATTGTTGTACTAACGTGGCATCGACATACGGTAAAATGATGGCGTTTTGTATGATCGACAGGCACTGGGAAACTTGTACTTCGCGCACGAGACGTTGACAGAGGTACTGTTGTGGGACTTCAAAGGTGGGTTGGGTCGGGTTGGTTGTCGAAACCGATGATCTCGGTGGTCGCGGCAACGACTAAGAAACGAACGCATTGCAGATGGTAACTTCGCGCCGGTGATCGGCCACGAGGTGTACTCGGGCAACATAGAAGCCGTGACGACCAAAGAGAAGGCCAAATTCCCGCAGGACTTCTTCCCCGAGTGCAAGTGGTCGAGAAAGGGATTCCTGAGAACACGCTGGAGCGTCAGCGGCACAGTATTTGATCTCATAAACATTCACTTATTCCACGATGCCAGCAATTTCATTGCCATGGAAACGGTGAGGCGCGATTCCCCTGCGATCGCGAATAGCTGCGTTATACTCAGCCGGATTTTCTCACCGTAACGGTAAAGGGCGCACGATCGACACACATTGCTGATTTTCGTTCTTTCTCGTTGCATTTCAGTTTCCGTCAGTATATAGTAAAACGCGCCGAAGAGCACTGGAGCACACGTTAGACAGGTTTCACAACGACCATTACCCGAACGCGCCCTACTTCCTTTTCGGGGACTTTAACTTCAGAACCGACACTGCTGGTGTCATCAAGGTAAGAGAGAGAGAGAGAGGGAGAGAGAGAGAGAGGGAGAGAAGGAGATACTTTATACAATGCGTGTACGTTAGAGCGTAGATTTTATGGCCGCGGTTTCACGTCAGTCGCATTTTTTTTCTTCGTTTTAAAGTTCTCGCGCGTTCTTAATTGCACGTTCCTCTAGTCACGTTTGTTAAGCGAGCGCTTCATGCGATAAGAAGTAGTATAAAAATAGCGATTTTTTTTCAGCGGAAGTTATTTTGTTATTTTATTGTCGCGACAATTAGCCAACGATGAATGGAAAGTACAGTTTACGAGCGCGTTCCACGATAAATTGCTATTTTCTAAATATATGCTACTTCGATAAGCAATCAGTCATTTGTTTGTTTATTCGAGAGAATTTGACGAGGGCAAGCGCAAAAGTTTCATCGCGATTGCAATAAAACGTTTGCGCGCTAGACATAAAATAGTGGTTAATGAACGACGTATAGTCGTAACGGTGCAGTGGTCTATTTTAGATAGCAATTCATAGTTGGAAGTTTTAATCGGCTACATTAATCCCTTTTGGCAACGTGACAAGTGCGCACGCCCCGGCGAGCGAGTCGAGTTGATAAAGTTAGTTTTCCCGCGGGCACGCCAATTTGGAATTATGCGCCGTGGACAACTGGCTAACGAAAAGTTATTGTACAGAAATTAACGGAGGACACGCGCGAGTCGAAGCAGTCGAACAAGGGAAGCCTGTCCAAGCTGCAGTTCCGCAACGACAGCGACGATCTGATTCTGAGCCTCGGCAAAAAGGAATTCTCGCATCACGAGCACCAGCAGGTCTTCGTTGAGAACAGCGGCCAGTGGGTAAGCCTGCCGTACTTTTGCGCACACTCACACACCTTTCTACTTTCGCCGCCAGTACGATACACATGCCTCGACGCAAATTGTCTCGCTTATCATTTATCCTTCCAAGAAGAAGTCTTTTTCTTCTTCAATTAGCTTCTCACTGCTCTGACTGCGACTTTCAGTTATTTAACTCGCCTATGCCCGTTAAGCCTCGTGATTCAGTTCGAAGCTACTTTTTCCATTGCATAAATGTCATCACGAGACTTTCAGTCCGTCGATCAAGTCGAATGCGATGAGACGTCAATTGATTGTCTATATTCGAACGCCTGGACATCGAAGCAACCCTTTTCAATAGCGCAAGTGTCGTTGATATTTCCGAATAGCCTTGGCATGTTTGCGAGCTTCATACAAGTTGCAAAGTACTATTATTTATTTACCGTGCAGCTTCGAGAATACGACAAAGAGTTGGGCGACTTCGAGGGCAGATTGTTCGAGTTCCCGATAAGTTTCGTGCCGAGCTATCCTTTCGAGGAGGATGTGAAAGAGGGATCGAACTACATGCACACTCGAGTGCCCGCTTGGTGTGATCGAGTGTTACTGAGTCCCAGCGCCAAGTCACTAGTCAAAGACGTGAGTATATATTAATTTTATTTCATCCTTCGCGCTTTATTATCTGTTTCCCGATGAGCAATCCTTATTATAATTAGTTCAAAAGGGTGCTCGGGGGGTATCGAAGCGACGCGTACAGTAAATAGCTCACGATTTTATCGATTATTCAATGAAGAATGCGCTGCGCAGTCTTAACTTTTGTAACAGTTTGAGACGTCATTCGACTGTTCGATCAATTTTGTCAAAGCATCAGTAGCAAGTAGCAGAACCTCGAAACGATTAACAAATCAATTCTTACTTCGATCGCACAGATATCATCGCCAGATACTGTCGAATACGGCATCATCGGACCACGTACCTGCATGGGTGATCACAAGGTATGTTTAAACCATTTCAAATGATCGGAATAGACATACTCACACTGTTAGACAATATTTAGTATTAGTGATTGGCGAAGTTCTGAAAACTTATAGTTGAGACCTCATCCGAACGCAATTCTCATTAGCTTTAGGCAAATTCCATACTTTTTTTACTTTAATCGGCAATAATAAATTGTTAATGCGTTACGCGTTTTACTTCTATTCAATTCCGATGGTTAAATCTTGTTGATTGTTTATGGGTGCAGCCAGTTTTTCTGCGCTTTTTAATGGATATCTAAAGCGGTATCAAGGTACCTATATACACATCTCTTTTCAAATAATAAACCTCTTTGACTTGTTATTGCCTCTAGTACATAATATGTCCTTAGTTTGTTTGTTGCAACCGTTTTTATGTTTTTTTCTTTTTTTTTTTTTTTTTTTGAGTAATTTGTTCACTTGCCAGAACTTTTTTTTGTGCCTATGATTGTTCTCCCCTTCCAGCTCGCCCTGAGTTATTTCGTCTCTTTGTCTCTCTTTCGCTGTCTTGCTCTCAGCGTACCTCGCCAAAAATGAACCAACCAATGTATTATGAGCCCTACGTCGATGTGCCTTCTTTCGTCTCTGTTCCTCCAGACTGATCTCTTCAAAGCTCCCCCGTCGACTTCCACTATCAAGCTTGTTACAGCTCGATTCTTTTGCATTCTCGCTTATTTGGGAAATCGCTCGCCTCCATTCTCCCGAGCCATTATCATGAAATTCTCAATTTCACTACTTTAGGACTGTAGAGCCTTGTAGAAAGCATCTACACTGCTCACCTATATGTTCGTTGTTTTTCTTACCAGAGATGCCTTTGAACTAAATGTTTTATACTTGTTTCCTAGATCTGTGTGTTCTTGACAGTTTTTGCTATGATTTACACAACCGTAGATTTAGTGGTACGTAGTGGTACTTTTATTGAAAATTTTTCTTGTAATATTTATCACGTTCCACATTATCAGTATCATCAAATGGGCTACCAATTCCCACAAAATTGTCGAAATCCTTGTACATATCTAAGCTGGTATAAAATGACTTGGTGATAAAATTAATCGCTGAAAAAGGCACGTAAATTCGTCAATCGACTGTAAACTTACCCAGGACAGTAAAGGTGTTGAAAGGTGAAACGCAACAAGCGACGCAGAATCTAATTTTCAAGTACGAACTACAGGCAACGCGAAGGCGAAGCGCGCGCGACGCGGCGATGCACGCGATCGTCGCAGACGAAAGACGCGGACAACGACGAGCATTCGGAACCGATCGGGTGTCGGTTCGTCGCGAGAGAAATCGATCGACCGGTGGTCGTCTTGCGAGTCGCGCACGAGCGCACCGCGTTGCGCGAACACACGCGACGCGAGCAGCGAGGGTGCAAAGCTCGTGGGCTACTCCTGTGCAATTGTTGTGTTCTTGCAGCCGGTGTACCTGAAAATCCAGCTGGCCTCGGACGCAGGTATGGTAAGCTGTTGCGGCTCGGGCGACGCCAGTCTGTGCTTCCGCGTGCCCGAGAGCTACGAGCTCGAGCGGCCCGACGCGCTAGCCGCCTTGTCGCTTGCCGCGCTGCCCACTAGCAAGCTCCTGCACGCGGCCCCCCTCGTGCACGACCCCTACACGCCGGACAGCATGGACAGTCCGAGCCCCAATGCCCATCCCGCCGCCAGCTTCCCGCCCAGTCTGCTCCGATCCCCCTCCGCCGCCAAGCCCGCGGACCGCGCCGTCTCGCCCCAGCTGCTCAAGTCCAGGCTCGAGCTGATCGCCGACGGGCGGCGGGCCGCGGCCGCCTGCAACTCCACCTCCAACTCGGACACCGAGGAGGACTGGGCGCCGCGCAAGAGCCGCAGCAACAGCGACGTGTCCTGGCAGCGCTCGCACCTGCTCACCGAGGCCTGGCTCGAGGGCAACGGCCGCCAGGCCTACCACTCGTTCTCCAGCGAGCTGCACGCGGGCGGCGCGCGCCGCGGCCCCGCGCACATCGTCATCCCGCGGATCGCCATCATCCACGCCAGCAACTTCGAGTCGGACGCCAGCTCGGTGCACCTGCGCGAGGGCGCCCCGCCCCGGCGGCCCTCCAGCCGCCACTCCGACCAGCAGCTCGAACTGCTCGCGGCCTACAGCAACGCCAGGACCAGGAGCCTCAGCGAGGCCGACTCCAGCCAGGCCATGTCGGCCCTGGCCCTGCCCGAGGACGAGCCGCCGGCCGCGCCGCCGCGGCGACCCCCCGAGGACGAGGCCAGGCCCGAGCCCAGGCACGCGCCGGCCTCCAACGCCACCAGGAGCAACTCCATACGCAGCCAGGAGGCCAACGTCAGCCTCAAGCTCAAGGCCTACAACAAGGTCACCGAGCGCTGCAAGCGCAACATCGCCCGCAAGAACAAGTGCTGCGACAGGTGCTGCGTCGTCTCCTGATGCCCCCGGCCCCCGGAGCGTGTGCTCCGTCCAAGCTCGTTCGCTCGCGGCCCGCAAAACTTACCTCGTTCAACGGCCGATTAGCCACGACCAGCTGCGTCCCTCGAACTCGTCCGTTCGATTCGAGACAGACTGTCGGATATTTTTAATCTAATTTATAAATGGAATAGCTGTACGTTATAGCTTCGAATTCCACGCGCAACGATTATCTGTGTTAATTCGACCGAGCTGCCAAAGTTGATTGTTCGAACGGGAGGATACATTCTTCAATTTCAACATTTTTACGTAGAAACGCGTGCGCAACGGTTGGTTAAACGTGGCCTCTTCGCAGGCCAGATCTAAGTCAAATTTTCATTTTTAAAGTGTGATTCGTCCGTTTCAAACGCCAATTAAATGCAAGCTTCTGCTTGGGCAGCGTCGATCTTTAAGAGCCGTTATGAATTTAATGTGTCAATCTACCTCTAACCTATCGCAACGATTCTTGCTGCATACGTTATTTTGCGCTTTCATAAATTCTAAAGTAGCTTTGTTTTTATCGCGTAGGTTCAATCTGAGATGACGGATTTTAAGTAATGTAAGAGAGTGACAGAAAGATTTTTTATTGCCAGTATATGTGTTACGGAAGATTTTTGTCACATCTTACTGCTTTGTATCGACGAGTGAGTGATACTCCGACGAGAAAATCCGAGTAAAATCAATTTAGTTCGTAAATTTAAAAAGTCGACAAGACGATTAAGATTATTCGTGTATTATCGCCGTAAAACGTGTACAGTTGTATCTGACTGACATAAGGTCGTATGTTTTTCGTTTTACACTATGACTAAATAATTTTGCAAAATAAATTATTACATTTACGACGTCGAAAAATGATTAAAAAGAGAAATTGAACATCGTCAAGGTTAATGTTCCGAATACTTAGATTAGTTTTTGCACAGAGTATTTATGATAAGACATATCTTTTTGTAATGATGAACTTTACAGTGGAATCGACGCTTCAATTAACGAAATGTATATTAATTTGGAAGCGTGTGAGTAAGAATGCTACAACTATTCGACACTCTCTTCTTTCAAATTGTATTATAGAATCAAATTTGTCTAACTACTACCAAGTTCATCAGTCGAATTAAGCTAAACTTATAGCATAATTGTCATAAAATTTTATTCCATATTTAGCATTGCGACGAAATCGAAGAGCTTCGATTGAACTTACAAAACAAATTGTAAATACGTTTCGAGCGAGCTATATGACATCTCGAAACGCGACACCGGTCTTCCAACCAAACTTCCTACACGTTCCCGTAGCCGTCGAGCAATGGCATTGCAAGTGTAATAATCAATTGAGCGCTGTAAATGTGCAATTCATCCACTTAATTGCATGCGAAGCAGCGTAACAAGCATCATGTATATACATACATATAGATTGTTCACTGTCTGGATTTATAATACGTATTGCGATCCTTAGCTGTTTTCAAATATATTCGCATATTTTTTTATAAAAAACCTCTTGATTTAATTTTATTTCTTACGTTATCTTTCTTCGCCTCCTTTACTTGCACTCTGTTCACTCGATTAATACGTTTTTATATTTTTCTTGCTGCGTTTGGTATAACAATTCGCTCCTTTCTTTAATTTTGGCACGTGCAGAATTTGCTTTTTATTAAATTTCATTGATTTTTGATCAACTAACGTTCGACTTTCTTTTGAATTTCTTGTTTGTTTGATTTTTCTTTGTTTGTACTCGTCCACTTTTCTGTCACCAGTGTGTTTGTTCGAGTGATGTTTTTACAGTAATTTATTTTAAATCACGTAATGAGTAATGCAAGTATTTTATAGTAGAACTTTGTTATTTAAATGTGTACTTTTGATGTTCCGCTTCAGTAGATTTCGGTATGCTTTTTATATTGTACATACATAAAATTATTCATAAGTTCACCCGTCCAAATTTCGCGATTGAAGTAGATTAAAGTAAAACAATGGACACATTTCGAAGTTCATATCGAAACACCGACAAATAAAATTATAAAACAAATCACTTTAATCTGCTTTAAAAAAAACAACTTTTTTTAAATCAAGAAAGAACTCTCATTTAGTAACTTTTTCAAAGTTTGTTTCATCAATGAAATTCAGCACTTTTCCTTGTAAAATTGAAAGTCTTCTTGAAAGTTATAAATGTTGAAAGACGACAGCGACATACAAAAAAAGAATCTCATTCGTTATTGTTGAAAAAACCATCGTAGATCCGTGGGAAAAAGCGGAACCAGCAGAGATGAAAAGGATCCAGGGAATGGCAGAGCTATCGGACTCGCACGGGATAGTATCGCTGGAATCGAGAAATTCGACGGGCACGCAGGCAAGTGAGAACGGCAGCATCAGCCGCTACATCCACATCAAGCACGCCGACTCCACGGTGAAAATCTTCCGCGAGACGACCGTCTGAGCAGCTGGTTATTCTCCGAGTCTCGATTGCGGCTGATTACGTTCGTTTGCGGAACAGCAGGATAAACACTAATGAAAATCTCATTATTTGCAGACATTCCAGCGAAGACACGTATTTGTATATGCGGCTGTCTTTGATCATTTAAATTTTCGCCCCTCCCGGTTCATTAGTGTTTCGCCGACTTGTGATTGGATGTTTCAGTGAATATCAATATCAAGTGGAGATAGCTCAAGTAGATTTTAGAAGTCTTTGTGGATATCATAGCTGAGAGGCATGTTACTTACGTATTAGCAGTTTATTAGGATCTGCTATATTCTGTGAAGTTACTTCCAACCAAAGAATGCGAATATAGGTATTTTATTAATCACTAAACTTCAATATCTTCAAATTCTATTCATGTGATTTCTTAATTTAACTTTTTCTTATGAACACATGATCTATTTCTCTTATGTAAATAAGTTACAACGGCGAATAACGTCTCGAATTAATAAGACCTGCGATCGTCATTGCGTTTATTAATGTTCACTCTGAGAACCACTGTTATGTTTGAAAAGACAAGTTATTTATCGTATCTAAATTGTATGTACGTATATTTATTGTATCGTAATCAAGAGGATGAACAACTGTATTTCGATGTATATTTATTGTCTAGCTTGAAACATATCTAAGAAATACTGTTAAAATTAAAAAAAATTATTTAGATGAACTTGCATTTTAACAGTTTATAATGTAACTTCAATACTCGTTTCAAAATCTAAAAATCTTTTACATTAAGCTGAAGCATAAGTAAATTTGGCAGAATTGTTTAAGTACAACTTACACGTCAATTTTGTTTTATATTCCTACGAGCTTTTGGCGAATCAGGAATAAATGAAAATTATCACCATCGACATCCGGTTTTAAAGTACAAAAAGTTGTTGTTATTTCGAAAGATTTATACAATGTCCATGAAAAATTTTTACGGAACTGAACCAAAAAAGAATACGTTCATAAATGTCCATTTCTCTAATAATATTAATTAACAATCTATTTTTATAAGTTTTTTTCAAATGAAAAAATAACATTTTTTATCTAAATGAACATTTTTTCAAATAAATTACTACAAATCAACCTACTACCGAAAATATAAAATGATGTATTATTTTTAATAATCCTACATAATTAATTAAAAGTATTTGTTAATTTGTCGAAGACATTAGTTATTTCGCATAGACACGGCTAAGACTTTATTTCGATGTATGGTCTCGACATATTACATAGTAATATCCGTAATGAAAAATAAAGATATATAGAAGATAATTCATTATATGTATACATTTGATAAGTTTAAGCAGACGACTTCCAACAGATAAAAATCAAACAATTAATTGCCAAATGAACCGAAATTGTATACGCTAATCGTGTTTTTCAATAATACATTTGTTAATGACAAAGCAAGGAGTAATACTTTTAAAACGTGTTACTGCAATATGATGTTCAAGATACAAGTCAATTTTTGAGCAGACAGTTTCGTTACGTAGTTATTACAAACTGCCAATGATGAGGAATAATATTTTAACAACTGCTGATGAGGTGTGCATTAATTTTGAAAAAAATTCTTCATACTTGTCTTATACTTTGATAAAATGTTTATCTTTTCAGAACCGTCTATCCGTATACCGATGAATAACGTCGCAAAGAAACATAAATATTTATACTTCGGCATAGCAAAGAGTACTCTTGTTGATTTCCATAGATTGTTGTAAATTGTAATGAAATTGGATGCAGATGATAAGCATTCTATCGACGTAGTCGAATTTCAAGATAAAGATATAATTTTGATTTATATGTTGTACAATTTTAAACGATGTGTAATATCCATCAGCGATAAAAACAAATGAAATCTTTGCTACCCAGCGTTACGAAACTAAACGCATTAAATGCTTATAAGGCATACGGTAATGTGATTACATATTTTTATTTTTATTGAAAAAATTTTTTTTCGCTAACTTACCGAAGAGTTTAAAAAGAAATAATGTCGAGCGTGTTTGGTCTGGAACATGTTATAATCATATTCGTTTTTATTCCACTTAGAGTATTAAGTGAGCCATTCCGTGAACAATTTAAAACATAAATTTACCTCTTACTTTTAATAATCATCGAAAAGACTTATTGGTTTGTCGCAGAATATTGGATTTGGAGCGTATAATTTTGTATTGATACTCAAAAATGTTAGATATTTCGTAGTTTAATATAAAGCGTCTCTGTATATGCAAAATATCTAACACGATCACTTAGTTCAAAAATTCATGCGATTCTGCATTAAAACAATTTCAATAAGCATGACACTGATAGGAATAATTTGTTGTCAAGGTAGAAAACAAAAGTGATGTCGACTACGCTTGTGATGATAAGATAAACTTGTATGGGTCATAATCAGACATCTTCTTCGATGTTTTCTTCCAATAAATAGTCGAGCTGTTCCATAAACCAGAATGGAATCATGCAAAATGTTATACCGTCGACATTGATGTTAATATACACGCACTTTTATATGCGTTTTGATGCATAGGATGTTTTCAAACTTGACATATTTTGTACTTCGGCGATCTTTGCAGTTGAACTCTGAGTTGTAGACAAATTTGGTTAATCAGATGAAAATCTTTCTATTTCCGATGGCGAAAAGAACAAAAACGATATGTGATATATGTATTGAATATATGTAATAGCCGATAAATACTAAATAAATTCATTGTTCCCCTGTAGAGATGTAATATTATTATTTCCCATAAATCGTAATATTTATTAAAATCTACGCGCTATCTCATTTCAATTCAATCTTACAACCAAAAATAGATTAAAATATAATCAAGTATAAGTGTGATATACATGACGTAAAATTAAATACTCATACTTTTTGGTGTTTTTAATGAAAAATCGATTTTATTTTTTTAAAACATCTTCTCTAGGTCATAATGTTTTACTTTAATCTTTGTAATTAATAGAACATAATTTTTTTGAAAATTGGTCATTGTTCGGAAACATAAGTTGGTAGAACTAGAATGGCTTTGTGAACGCACATTTCAGTAAATTGCGCGGGAAATATGTACGGACATTTAAACAAGGCGCTATAAAAAGCGGCATCAAATACTAACATTAACGTGACCTTGGTTGCGTTTTATTATTTCTAAAGTTTTTCTGAAAATGAGTAAAAGACCTTTTTCGTCTTCATCAGTGGTTAAGAAGACTAAATTATCGTAAGCCTATTAATAATTTCATTGTATTGAACAGAATTAATGATATACTTGACTTCTCATAACCTTTAAACTTTTTATTCTATTTTTACTAATTTTTGCAATTTACGAATTATTTTTTATTTTTAACGTAATAGAAACGATGATGACGAACCATCAAAATTCGAGGCAGATCTTGCTGGAATGGATGAATTTGCAGATGAGTTTACAAACGATGCAGAAGTGTTTGGAGAGGTATGTGTCTTTGAAAAAATTGACATGTTTGTTAATTCTCAAAAATATATATTTATTTTCGTAGGGTCCTGAGCAAGAAAATACAATTGCAAAATGGAGTAGACCTAATGTACCACCAATAAATCCCTCAAGCAATTCTCTTATTTTTCAGCAGATTGATGTAGACCATTATATAGGTAAAAAAGCAGTTTATATATTTATACATTGATTCTTTTTTGTTGACAGCAACAATAATCTTTGTACGTAGATAAACCATTACCAGGTATGCCAGGAAGTAGAATAGGTCCAGTTCCAGTTATGAGATTGTATGGTGTAACAGAACAAGGAAATTCAGTGTGTTGCCATGTTCATGGGTACACCCCTTACTTTTATGTTTCTGCACCATCAAACTTTTCAAATTCTCATTGTGAACCATTCAAGGTAAAATTTGAATACATATATATGCACATGCATATCTAAGAATATTCACAATCATTTACTTCTTTATTTTCAATGTTAGGAGGCTTTGAACAATGCAGTCAAAAATGACATCAAATCGAATCCTGACAATGTTCAAGATTTTATCTTGGCAGTAGAAATTGTTGAACGTCAAACAATATTTGGTTTTACTGGAGAAAAGAAACATCTATTTTTAAAAATAACTGTAGCTCTTCAAAAATTCATTGCACCAAGTAAACGACTTTTAGAGACTAATGTTGTCTATGCAGCAATTGACTATAAATATGTAGCTTATGAAAGTAACATTGACTTTGACATTAGGTTGGTTAAAACCTAAATTAATAGTCAAAATTGTTTGTTAATTGTTTGAAACTTAATTTCAATTACCTTTTTCAGATTTATGGCTGATACTCACATGGTCGGATGTTCTTGGATAGAATTGAAACCAGGCCAATATAAAGTAAGAGGCGTGCATGGTCATAAACTAGATCCAACTACAAGGTGTCAAATAGAAGCTGATGTTGCTTGGGATAAACTGATTGCTCATGCTCCTGAAGGAGAATGGTCTAAAGTCGCACCATTTAGAATCCTTAGTTTTGATATTGAATGTGCAGGAAGAAAGGGTAAAATATTGTTTTACTGTGAAAAACTTGTTTGTCATTAGAAATTACTATCTATAATTTTGTATACTAACGTTGATTTTTCTATAGGTATTTTCCCTGAACCTAATCACGATCCAGTTATTCAAATTGCTAATATGGTGATCTTGCAAGGTGAAAGTGAACCATTTTTGAGAAATATTTTTACACTAGGTAGTTGTGCTCCAATTGTAGGCAGCCATGTACTTAGTTTTGAAAGGGAAAGTGAATTACTAGCGGTATGTGATGTTACATAGAAATTATTTTAAAGCATTTAAATTTATATATAATACCTTTAATTTTTCTATTTAGAAATGGGCAGATTTTGTTAGACAGTTGGACCCTGATATATTTACTGGTTATAATATCAATAACTTTGACTTTCCATATCTTATTAATCGAGCACAGCATTTGAATGTTAGGGAATTCAGTTTTCTTGGTAGAATAAAAAATATTAAATCAGTAATAAAGGACCAAGTGTTGCAGAGTAAGCAGATGGGTAGAAGAGAGAACAAATATGTGAATTTTGAAGGAAGAGTGCCTTTTGATTTATTATTGGTAAATGAATTTAAATATATCAAATATTTGTAGTTTTTTATTTTATTAAAATTTTGTTATTGATAAAGGTTTTAGTTAGAGACTATAAATTAAGATCATATACTCTTAATGCTGTGAGTTATCATTTTCTCCAAGAACAAAAGGAAGATGTCCATCACAGTATAATTACGGATCTGCAAAATGGTGATGCTCAAACTAGAAGACGTTTGGCAGTATATTGCTTGAAAGATGCGTACTTACCTCTTAGATTATTAGATAAGCTCATGTGTATTATTATTTACATGGAAATGGCAAGGGTGACTGGTGTATGTCTTTCTAGTTTGTTGACAAGAGGTCAACAAATAAAAGTTGTATCACAGCTATTGAGGAAGGTGTAGTATTTTTTCTAATTATTAATAATAAACTTTATTATGAAATCATTTAAACTTGAAAATTTTCTTTTATTTAGACTATTGAAAAAGGATATTTGATACCAGTGCATCATGGCCAAGGATCAGATGAGCAATTTGAAGGTGCTACAGTTATTGAACCACTGAGAGGATATTATAATGATCCTATTGCCACATTAGATTTTAGCTCTCTGTATCCAAGTATAATTATGGCTCACAACATTTGTTATACGACTCTGTTGAGTCCAGGTGCACAAAATCAGTATAAACTACCTGAAGACGATGTTACCAAAACTCCAACCAACTCTATGTTCGTTAAAAGTACCGTCAGAAAAGGAATATTGCCCGAAATTTTGGAGAATCTGCTTTCTGCCAGAAAAGTCGCTAAAGCAGAATTAAAGAAAGAAACAGATCCTTTAAAACAGAAAGTACTTGATGGTCGACAGTATGCTTTAAAAGTTTCAGCCAATTCGGTATATGGTTTTACCGGTGCACAGCAAGGAAAATTACCGTGTTTGGAAATATCAGGCGTGAGCATACTAATAAGTTTTTAAATTGAACTTTATTTCAGCACGTTAGAATTGATTTTTCTTTCTTCTAGAGTGTTACAGCTTATGGTCGTACAATGATAGAGAAAACAAAGAAAGAAGTAGAAGAGCACTATCGTAAAGAAAACGGTTATGCTCATGACGCTGTCGTCATCTACGGTGATACCGATTCTGTTATGGTTAAGTTCGGAGTCAAAACTTTAGAAGAAGCTATGGAGCTCGGCAGAGAAGCTGCTGAGTACGTCACTTCAAAGTTTATTAAGCCCATTAAATTGGAATTCGAAAAGGTTTACTTCCCGTATCTTCTCATTAATAAAAAACGATACGCCGGCTTATATTTTACGAGACCTGACAAGTACGATAAAATGGACTGCAAGGGATTGGAAACAGTAAGAAGAGATAATTGTCCATTAGTCGCCAACATGATGAATACTTGTCTTCAAAAGCTGTTAATTGATCGGTAGATTAGATTCTGTTTATACATTATATATAATAAAAATTAACATATAATTTTAAACGATGAACTTTATTTTAGAAATCCCGATGATGCTGTTGATTATGCTAAGCAAATAATCAGTGATCTTTTGTGTAATCGCATCGATATTTCTCAATTAGTCATTACCAAAGAATTAACGAAAACAGAATATGCAGCCAAACAAGCGCATGTAGAATTGGCTGCTAAAATGAAAAAGCGAGATGCTGGAACTGCGCCAAAGTTAGGCGACCGTATTCCGTACGTTTTCATTAGTGGTCCAAAAGGTGTACCAGCTTATCAGAAAGCTGAGGATCCTATCTATGTTTTAGAAAATAACATTCCTATCGATACTAATTATTATCTAGAAAATCAGTTATCCAAACCACTTGTTCGTATTTTCGAGCCTATTCTCGGTGATAAAGCAGAATCTTTACTCCTTAAAGGAGAACATACAAGAACCAAATCAGTCGCTACTTCAAAGGTCGGTGCTTTGGTAGCATTTACTAGAAAAAAGGAAGCGTGTTTGGGCTGCAAAGCCGTGCTAATAGTCGGTCGTGAAGAAAAAGCTCTTTGTGAGTACTGTGAAGAGAAAGAAGCTGAAATCATTCAAAATGAAATACACAACTGTCGCAAATTGGAAGAAAAGTTTTGTCGATTATGGACTGAATGTCAACGATGTCAAGGAAGTCTCCATCAAGAAGTCATTTGCACAAGGTACTAATTTTTTCATCAATCAAAATCATACAATACTCCACGAGTTTGTTATTAATATTACAAAATGTTGCAGTCGAGATTGTCCAATATTCTACATGAGGAAAAAAGTTCAAATGGATTTGGATGTACAAGCAAAACGAATTGAAAAGTTTGGACTTCCAGAGTGGTGATGGGAAGATCCAAAAGTAAATTATTTTTATACGTATTTTCAAAAGCGAATATTTAATTGTTTTTAGTAGTAAAATTACAAATTGTCATAAATTAGTCTTTTATAATATGCTATCATTGATAGTATCATTATATGCTACGGATGTATAAACGCTGTGTCTATATATTCGTTGATATGTTTAAATGTATGTATCATACTTATCGTGGAACGATGAAGAGGTTTAATAAAATAAAATTGATTTTGAAAAATATTGAATACTTGTTTTGGTTAAAAAATATTAAACAATGGAGTATAACTTTGTACTTTCGTAGTACTTGTATTTTAAAACATAATGCAGCAAGTTGCTAATTGCGACTGCTTTGTAATATCAGGTTAACCAACCTTTGAAATAAAAGTAACAACTAGCAAATAACGACAATGTATAGAGGTTAGTTAACCGGCGTTGTACACAAGAGTGTGTACATAGCGAGTTGAGCGAGCATTTTGCACTTCATTGCTACGCTTCTGTAAATAAAATTTACTGTTTGAATTTCAGTTGCTTAATTCGGCTTTAAAAATGAGTAAAGCACATCCTCCAGAATTGAAAAAGTAAGATTTTATCGATATATATTTCTACGCCGAGAGTGTTTTAAAATTCTTAACTTTTAGGTTAACTTACACATAATTCATTATTTATTATTTCGTGTTACAGATTTATGGATAAGAAGTTATCACGTGAGTATCACAAAATAAGTCTACTTCTATTTTTGTTTTTAATAATAATAATTTTTCAATAAATATTTGTTTAGTTAAACTGAATGGTGGAAGACACGTTATTGGAATTCTTCGAGGCTTTGATCCATTCATGAACATGGTAATCGATGAAAGTATTGAAGAATGTAAAGATGGTACTAAGAATAACATTGGCATGGTGGTAAGAATCTACAAGTTTAAAAGAAATTAAATTTATTATAATTCTCTGCCTAATTCTGATTTCATATTTATGCATTTTTCAGGTAATCAGAGGAAACAGTGTCATTATGTTAGAAGCACTAGATCGAATATGATTACTAATGAATGTAGAATATTGGTTAACTTTAAGACATGATCTGTTTTTGAATTACTTTTTGAATAATTCGAAGAATAGATACTTCCATCAATACTTTTTGTATTAAGTAATAAATGCTACTTTAAGAAAAATGATCATATTTTATTATGAAATATCAATTACATCCATTAATTTGAAAAATTCCATCGATATACAGTTCATGTTATGTATGAAGTGATATATTATGATAGTTATCATTGAATTCATTTATAAAATTGACTTGAAAAATCACTAAATACATAAATATAGGTATTTGCCTAATGTGTTATCACGTTTTCAATTTATTGATATAAATTAATGATCACAAAGTTGTCATATTGATTGTGCGAATTTGTTATTTAAATAATATTTGCTAAATAATTAAAAAATCAATGTAAACGTTTCTGAGAGGAATCTCAGTAACGTTAATCACAAGGCACTCCATTTTTAATAGGATGTCTGATTAAAGGAATAACTGTTCAAGTTAAAAACGGAATAATTTAATTTACTATCCGAAGTAATACAACTAAGTGATATTATTCAATAACTTTCTTATTTGTATGTTAATTACAAAGACATAATTGAATTAGTTACTATCTCTTTAGCATATCACATTTATCTTGAAAGTGACAAAAGCTATAAAAATGTATATTATTTCATTACTCTGTATGCAAAGGAAAGTTGTTATGTAGTAGAAAAAATCTTCGTCATTGTTGATCTTCATAGTTGATCATTCTGTATATGTTCTATATAAATTAATAAGTATAAAACGATTTTTCCGCTTTTAACTCAAATATTTGTTTGAAAGTATAAAAGCATATTATAAAATAACTAAGAGTTTAAACATTATCGGCAAATGTCAACCCTATCACAGCAAATACGTCGTTCTTATATATCTTGCAAATTCGTTTGACGTTTAATAAAAGTGAAGATTAATAATCAATAAAATATCAACAGCTATGTTTGCACACTTTTTCTCACTTTTCAGTTAGTTATTCCATAGAAACTCTGCTATCAAGTGCACTACAAAAAAAAGTTAACTCGATTCTATAAAATAAATTAAAAATTTCATAATATAACTTATTGCTATGCTAAGTAGTTGTGATCTTGAATGATGTTTGTCATTGCCCTTGACGCATCAAATGGTTCAGATTCATTAGAATTTAACTTTGTTTTCATTGAGTTTAACAATATAACTTGATTTTTATCATGAATTATAACATCATTATCATTTTTCTTTTCAACATTATTTTCAATTTCAATAATTTTCAAATTTTCTAAACAATCATTACACTCGCTTTTTAATCCATTGGCAATTTTATTCTCAACATTAATCTTCAAAATGTTGCCATCTTCTTGTTTATCATCTTTTTGTACAATTTTATCATCATTCAGCTTTAATTTTTTACAATTTTTTAATCCTAAGTTTTCATTTCGTTTTTGGTCAATACTGTTTTTAGAAGCAATAACATTCTCACTCTTCAAGATAGTTTTGTCAGCCTTTGTTGCACTTGATTTTTTTCTTTTAGGAGCTGGTGTCACTGAAAATCAATTGCAATATTAAAAAAAAATAATAATTAATTAAACCATTCAGTAGTACATGGCATGAAAAGCTTGTAATTAAGTTGTAAATAAAAAATAATATTATACCTAGTGTTTCTGAATATTGACTACAAGTTTTACTATGTTCCGTATATTCTGATTTTCTGTGGAATTTTTTGCTACAAACGGGGCAGAGAGTAAATTTCATGGGGTTATTGGACAAGTGTATCTGATACTGTTTTTCATTTTCGAAACGTCGATCACAAACGCTACACACAAATAATTCCTTGGAACTTCGTCTTCTAATAGATCTATTTCTCGCCAAACAATCTACTTCAATTTTAGCCTCGGTTTTAGCCACAGTTTTAGCCTCTACTTTAGCTTCACTGACGGGATCGGTCTTAATAACAACTTCCCTCTTTTCCTTCACTAAAGATGGAACAACTTCTTCAACTAGATCTAGTTCGCGAACTTCCTGCTCTTCACTGGGTTCTTTATATAATTTATCTATATTTTTTTCCGATCGATTTCTTGACAGACTGTGTTCCAGTATTAAATGTCTGCAGACTTTGCTTTTCGTGACTTGACGATTACAGAGAGTGCAAATAAGAAAACCGTGCTCTTTCCGCAGATGAACATCCAAAGTATTACATGTATCGAAGGTTTCACTACACTCGGGACAATCTTGTATCATTGGTTTTTCAGGGCGTTTTAGATGTCGGGACAAATCTCGGAGCGACGGTAAAATACTACTGCAAACCTCACATCGAACCTCGCCAGGCTTATGATCAGCGTCTATATGCTTGTTCATAATATACTTGTTAAGAAAACCTTTCTCGCACAATCGACAGAAGAAACCCGGATTATTTTCGTGTTTGGCGATATGCAATTTGCAATAGTCTAATGTAGAAAATCTTTTTGAACAGTGAGTGCATTTAAATTTGCCTTTTATTATTTTCTTGCGCAGTCGTTTTCTACCTCTCTTTTTTCTAGATAATAAAACTACGCTGATTTTGACGTCTAAATTGCGTGGGGCATTCGCAAGAGATGGTAATAATGGACGGAATTTGCCGGAAGTTAATACTTTGGAAGTTTTTAGTGATTTCGATGGTGACTCTGGATTTTTCAGTTTTGGGACACGCTTTTCCTTTTCGGTGGATTTCGTCGCTTGTGGTGCTAATTGGACCATCGTTGCAGTATCTGGTACGTCGCAAGAGTTTGGAACTCCTTGCTGTTGATGCTGTGCGGATGGTTGCGATTTCAATTCCGCGATTGGTACCACTTCGGAAGAAGTGATTTGTGATTGCTCAGCCTCTTTTACCGTTGGTTTTTCAACTTCAGATAATGATTCTGTATGTAAAATGAGATTTTATAAGGTAAATGAAATAAATATTGCAATTGTTTAAGTAATTAAACAAAATTGCTTTACCTGTAGGTTTAGGCTTTGATTGCTCCAATAAATTCAAGTTGACATTATTCAGAGATTTTTCTTTGGCAATCAAATTAGTTTGTTGTTGATTATCAATGGCAATTGAATTAATTCCAGATAGATCATTCAAAGTGATACAATCTTGAGGTGCCTCTTGTGATACATTCATAATGTTGACTGTAGCACCATTGAAATGATCTGACAACATAATTTTTTTTGTAGGCATTACCTTATTCTTTTCATTCAAATTTTTGTTAATAATATAATTTTGACAAGATTTTATGATGTCTGATATCATTTCACTTGTTAGTTCTTTACTGTTATTCTGAGATTCCATTTTTCTTTTCTTGAAATGCTTCTTATTTTTCTTAAGGTTGCTGAAGATCTGTTTCTTGTAAGCAGAATTCGGTATTAAGGGTTTATAGTCAGGAGGAGGCATTTTAGGTATAATAATTAATTCATCTTTTTTCATTAGAGCTTCCATTGTACGACTAAAACCTTTGACAGGGTCAAGATAATCTTCACTTCTCTTCAATTTTGCAGCTTCCAATATTTGCAACTCCCTCTCACGCATTCTCAGTTTAAAAATCTCTGTAGGACTTGCTATATTATATTGGTAGAAAGCTTTCCTCCTACATTTTTTATGATTTAGACGAGCTTTAGTATTTGTCAATGTAACTTCACATATATCACATACACTATGTTTATCACAATGATACAATTGGATGAGTGCTCTACGACATCGATTATGATCTATACTAAGGGCATCACAATTTTTGTTCTCACAGTGTTTTGCAGCAGGGGCATCTATTTCATCATCCTCAATATTAATTGAAATGAGTGGTGTAATTCCTTCTTCATCTTCATATTGTTGTACAATAACATCACAAACTAAACTTTCACAAGGTTCAAAATGTCCACAATCTTTTCTTGTTCTAACAATTGGAACTAACAAAATTTCAGACTTTCCATTACTTTTAGATGGTAAAAGATTCTCTTCTTCTATAGTATTTTCTTTTGAATGTACTACTTTTACTGATAGTTCTGTTTTTTCTGATAATTGTTGCACTGTATTATTATTATCAGTTTTACTATCTGCAAATGGTTTTGGCCTAATCATCCTATAAGCTGTTGGTGAATTAGTTCGAGGGATAGCATGAATGACAATATTAGGCTGATTGAATAGCCTTTTGACAGGATCTGATTGCAGAATCTATAAAAACAATTGCAATAATTAAATTCTTTTTAAAAATAATAAGTGAATTTTATCAGACAAATAGTCAAATTTTATGAGAACAATGTAATCTAAACATGTTTTTCTTCAAAAATTTTGTGCACAAGTATTTTAATGCATAATTATTTGTTAAAGAATAAATTTTTGATTATTCTAAAATAAAGTTATGATTAAGAAGTGTTATAAACATGAGATAAAACAATATGTACAGTATGTGAAAAAAATATGTAAATTGAAAAAAATTTGAAAAAAATTTATATTTATTACAACTTGTTCGAGCATGGGTTATTCCAATGACAGCTCCATAAAAAATTTAATTGAACATTTCATTTTATTTCATTTTTACAAGTTGAATTCATCAATGATTACTTTATATCAAAAATTTGAACACAGGTATAGAGGGCTTGAATGATATTTTGCAAATTTATTGATTTTGAAAAAATAGTTGATAAACCATTTTGTGCCAAAATATTTTTTGTACAAAAAGGCAAATAATATTAAATTTTGTAATGTAAATAAAATGAAAATATTTATACCATCAAATAAATAGAACTGTCACTTCAATTCGAAAATAAAAAACCTGAAAAAAGACAAATTGTTCCAATTGTATAATTCAATTTCGAATATACTACTTAAAATGTGATGAAAGCACAAATCAACTACTTGTTATTCAGTGGAGCTATAATAAAACGCCAAACGATATGTTAGAGATTTAAATTTAGCGAATGTAACGTTCAATTCAAGAAAAATCTACATGGTTGAAAGAATAAAGAAACGTTAAAGGAAAATAGCGAGCATTCGAGGTAGTCACAACTTTAAATTTCACTGCAGCGCTATCGCATTGTCAATAATTCATTAGCATAGTCCGAGAATAACTATTACTTAAGGCAAGTATTTAAACTCTCGCTGGTGACGTGCATGTCCATGAATTGCATGAACTTTCGTCTTTCCTATTTTGAAAAAAATGTGAGAGATCAAAAGAGCGCGCTGAATAGGATGAGATATAGGTAAGTGAAGTGAAAGAGTGGCGATCGGATAAAAAGAGAAAGAAGAGACAGAAGAGAAGCACTGTTGGTCCCACCTGGTTAAACAGCGGATCGGCAATCATTTTCGCGCTGGCTTCAGGCAGGTCTGTCGCAGATGCCATCGCCGAGAAGCATTTAAAACCAGCTGTGGGTGCAGCAGCTGAGCTGCAACGGTTGAGGCGATGACGGCGGTGGTGGCGGCGACGAGGAGGAAGACGAAGAGGAGAGAGAGACAGCTAGAGCAGACGCGGCCATGCAGGTGACAGCCATTCCAGGCGCCCCAGATAAAAAAGCAGCCGGAGTTAGGACGAAGAGTTGTGACGACAGGAGCTCAAAGAGCCACCGCGTAGTTGGTGTGTAGCTGCGTGCTATAGTTTGCTGTCCGAGTATACACTGGTTACGCGAGCAGCGAGCTGAGTGACGAGGAGCGTCGAGGAGAGCGCTGATAAATAATTGTCGAGAGGTTAGGTCATGGCAATGCAGCTCTGCAAGTACTGTGCTGTGCGAATAGAACTCTGGGTCGATGTAGCTACATTCCTGCCCTTATTCCTAGGCGCCTAGCTATCTCTCTATCCCTTCCCCTACAAAAATCCTCCCTCCGGCGCACGTTCGCTCCGTCTCTCTCTCTGCCCTTTAACGATCCCGTCCCTTTTTCCACTCTCTGATGTGCGCGCGAGCTTCCACTACTACTGCTACCTGCTACGGTACTTTAAAATGCGCGCATAATTACAAGCACTACTACGCTCGACGGCGACCGACTGCCGTAACTATATATGCCTCGCAAGAACTCGCGCTCCGAAAGTAAAAGAGTGAGTGAGCGAGTGAGTGAGCGAGCGAGCGAGCGAGCGAGCGAGAAAGAAAGAGAGAGAGAGAGAGAAAGAGGGACTCGTGTAGTTTGGTGCCTGTAACAGTGTAAGTAGCTCGCCGTCTCTTTCTAGGCTACTCTCTCGCGCTCACTCCCTCGGCGTTTTTACGCTGCTTCCACGTAGAATTTTCGTGTGTGCGGCTCTCCCTCTTTCACTTTTCCCCTACTTCCATGCCCCGCGTTTGTGTCACGTGCGCTTGTGTACTGTTGATATACATATAGGTATACGCGCTAATAGCTCGCACGCGTACGCACACAGCCACAAGCCAAAGCGCCGACTCGAGAGCGCGCGTGCAAAATTTTCGACTACGCCACGACGCGACGCGATGCTGCGCGGATATATTCTATCCAGCGGTGAGCACGTTTTTTTAACTTTCTATGCGAAAATTCATCTTCTCTTTCTTCCATCGATTATCGATCGATTCCAACTTTTTTACTGTTGGTTTATCTACTTCAATGATTTACCAAGTATCATGTACAAATGCTTCAATAAAATGGTCCAATTTAACTGTTAACTTGTTCAATTGTTAATTTATTTTAGATAATAACCGTTCTTTCATTTCAATTATGTCTCGATAACATTTTAATTTTAACGTTAAGCATATGTCCATTTGTCTTCTATTCCTTATTTGCTTTCCTCTCGTTTACACGTAGTTAAGCTTTTATTAAAGCTTTTAATTTTTGTTCCAAAGAATAAATTTGTTACGTCGAAAAAAATGTTTCCATGCACTTTAATGATGTTTCTAACTTAATTTGTTACTTAACTTGTAAAAGCTTGATATTTTATCAACAAGATTAAAACAATGAAAGTGGACACTGGAAAAAAAACCCAAGTTTTTTATCATAGAAACGAGATAAAGATAGCATTCCACATGCGAAATCATTCATCAGTTATAGTTGTTCTATTTACTGTGGAATTTTATTGTTGCTATTTTACTTTGCTAAATAAAAGTAGTATTGGAATTCAATAATTCATTTTTGGAAATTAATTGATTAGTCATGTAGTTTAATTTATCTACATGAAAAGTGAAACAAAAATCGATTTGCTCTATCAATATGTTAATCACATGTTCCGATCTAAATCTTTGAGTATTTTTATTGTGCAATATGAAAAATATAGGATAGCTTTAAAACAATAAGAATACATTTTGAACGTCGTGTAAATATTTAGCAGATAAAAATTTTTCCACAATCTCCACAATAATCTCCAAATTTAATAATTGAAAAATACAAGTTCTATATGCTACATAATACACATACACGCGCGCATGTAGTTGAATGTCATATATTTGTTTGGAATGGTTAAAGCTTTTAGGCCTCAGAAGAAATCTACTATTTTGATGCTGTTCGTGATTTCCAACATGGTTTCGAATTATTTTATTTTATTATATATCTCACGTATGATAACAGCGAAACTTGCACGAATGATAAATGAAAACATAAACTCGCTATATTAAAAGTAAAAGTTCTGTATTAATAATCTTCTGTGAAATAATTTCGATAGTGAAATAATTTCAGTAATATTACTGTTCGAAATTTTGCTACGTTAATTAAAAAAGCTATTGTTCAAATCTACTGTTGGGTATTGTAGTTCAAACAATTTTAATCGCTTATAAGGCGTAAAATAGCAATTGGCAAGCGATAGAAAATGATATAAAGTATAGAGCACGAAAATTTATTGAAAAATGGTTTATTTTAATACTTTTATTTCCACTACGACAGTAATCATTTTGCAAATTAACATGTTTTATTTGTAAGCAAATTAAGAGCTTAGTTTTTGATTGTCATGAATAATGCCGATACAAAATATAAGCAAAAATTACTATAAATATTTTTATAACTAGTACATATATAAATGTAGAAAAAAGTTTTGTCAAACGACCATTCAATCAATAGTACGCAATTTTTATCAAAGTATTAATATTTCAGAGTCAATATAAGATTTTATCTACAATTATTTTGATCATAAATGATTCTAAAGAATGAAAGATTTATAACGTAACAGTATTAAGGATCTCATTATACTATTATAATGAAAAAACAGGCTAGCTAGAAAATGATACGTAGGTGTATGAAAGTTGAATATTATCTAAAACTAATATGGAATCACCATGGTATAGTTTGAATACAAAACTTTTTTCTAGAACAACAATAAAGTATAATAAGTTTTATGATGTGAAAACGCTACAAACATTAATATGCACAATGAACTTACAGAATTAACCTATGAACATATTTACAAAAATCAGTCAAATAAATATTTGAAGTTGCATTATAATTTTGACGAAAAAGAAAATCCATTTTCATAACGTCATCCTAGGCAGTCATTAGCAACGTTAAATATTCGTCAATAAATCAGATCTACACATTTAATTAGCTGCGCAATTCGCTTTATCATTCTTTTACGCGTACTCCATAATCAATATCACAGAATGTTTAGTTTCATCATATAGCATAAAAATATGTCATTTTACCGTAAAACTATATATTTTTTTCATTACAAAAACTCTAGCTACCATATATTTTCTACAGAACATTCTCATAGATGAGATATTATCCGTTTTGGAAATACTGCATATATACTTATTTCTATGTACACAGACATACCTTCTTTACATAGTTTATTTACAGGCGTGTCAATGTGCTTCATTTAAATATCGTAGATATCGAACAACACTGATATATTTGTGTTGGCTATAAATCAACTATGAGCACCGAGCAATAGAAACGCTTTGTATTTGGTATAAATGTAATTTCAGTTTTGAAAACAGTTTCTTAAGCATACACTTGAATTTGCCAAAGACTAGAAATCTCTTACGTTTAACGATGAAAGTGGTTCTAGCTTGCTTTACTATACATGGGCGCGCGCTCACGCACGCGTATGTGAAAACGATATTGCAATGTCTTGTGTGGGAATTAATTTTTATGAATTTTCGCTATCCCCTATCTAGCGATATAGATATAACTACTATCAATATTACCGCGTGAACAAGTGATTTACAATCTATGAAAATACAACTTATCATATCATTGATAGTAAAATAGCATCGAACGAGTAATACCGATTTGAAATATGCTGTCGTCTTGTAGCTTTTGATTATTTGATCTATTTTGAACATAAAAATACGTATTTTTACGCACTAAAACAATCAGATACACACGCAACATGGCATTAATCATCTCTCTAAAAAAAGCAAAAGTCTATTTTTTAACTGGACTTATAGTTGAGGGTTTTTTCCTAGTGAGGGTGCCAGCGGTAGCTGATTTGTTGTTACTCTGTTCAAATTTCTGCTGCAATGATGCTACAGTGGATTTAGCCGACGGCTTTTCGGCGAAACTGGCAGTTTTAGTCGCAAGATTCGATGGCTTTGGTGGAGTTGTGACACTCTTCTGCTTAGGCAGCGTGGACGTCTTTGTTTTACTCAGAACATCCGGCGATTTGTTCGTCGTATTCGAATTGCAACTCGATACAAGATCAGGACTGTTGAGTTTTCCCGTGTGCGAACTATTACTCTTAGAACTCTTCAAGCTCGAGTCAGAGTTTTGTCGACTTGTCGGCCGATTCGTTGTCGTACTCGTCATCGTCGTTGTCGTTGTCGTTGTCGTCATCGTCGTCGTCGTTGTCGTTTTCTTTATACCAGGTGGCGTTTTAGTACGACTGAAACCTGGCTTCATCGATGCCGTCTTTGGCTCTTCTTTCTTTTTTTCCGCGATTATGCTCATATTCACATGCGTGGGTTTGAACGGTGCGTAGCTAGGCTTGACAGTACTCGTCGTCTCTTTCTTCGCGTCTTTGATTTCGGGTTTATCACTGCTGCTGGGCGGTACGTTGACCGCGGACGGGCTCAAATATCCGGAACTTGTGGTCGAATTAGAGTAGACGCTATTTGCGGGCGACTTGTAGTGTGGCGTATTTACGTAAGTACCAGTATTCGGTAGCTTGGGCTCGGGACTGATCGTCTTAGTGGAGTATATTGAGTCAAAGTTTCTATTCGATATCTCCGAGACGATCTCCGACAGTAATCCTCCAGCAGCATTCGGATCTATACTCTTTGGCGTTTTGTACTCACTCTCGATTGGCGCTGTAATGGCAGCTGACTTCTTTCCCTTTTCCGGCAGCGATTCCTCGATAACAGCATAAATATTATCGTTCGATGGTGATTCCTCGACAATCTTGCCCATTTTCGCGTCCGCTATCAAGTTCATACAGTCATCGTAGGCATTATCGGTCTTGCTGCTACTGTCGATTATCAGCGCAGGCTTTTTCGCCGTATCGTCAACTTTCACCGGCGGTATTGGTGGCGGCGAAGTCGGTCTCACGGTGGCAGCGATACTCGTAGGCCTTTTATTTGGCTGTCTCATCGAGCCGAACGAGTGAATGGTCGGTCTGGGCGTAACTTTGTCGCGCATCGACTGAGCACGCATAACCACGTTTCTCGCTTTGTCCTGCTCGGAGCCCAACTCAGGTTTTACGGGGATCGTCGCTGTCAGGATCTCAATCTTCTTCTGCGGAATAGGATTCGAGATTTCGAGACTCCGCAGAATTTCCTTGTCCAGCATTTTACTAGCCTTGTGATGCGTCCTCGGCAGGGAATTTGTGTGGTACTTGAGCGTGCCCTCGTTCTGCGAATTAGATCTGACCATGGGGTAGAGCATCGAGGCTATCCTGGTGAGCGTGCTACTGCCAGTTGGACCGGGACCTCGCCTCGATTCTCCACTGGTCGAGGCATTGTCGATAGCCAAACCTAGGCACTTAGCCACCTTGTCTTTTTCCTTTTCCGCTGAGGCAAAAGTGACGGTGGTTTCCTGCTTGGTTGGCTGAACCTTCCAGCCAACCGACTTGGCGACGGTGGCTGATTGGCCCGCACCAAATATCGTGGGTATATCCGGTGCTGGTCTCGTTGGAACCTTCGGCAGATCCACCGAGGTACAGGTAGTTGCCGCAAGAATAGGACTGCTGATTAGTGGTTTGGCTGTGCTGCCGACGTTTGGTGGTGGCAACGCAGGTGGTAGCTTGGGTACGTCATCGACGACGTCTTCGTCTTCTCTATCAATGGTTGGCGCCTGTCTCAAAGAGCTGCTCCTCTGAATGGGTTTGATGTGGGTCTTGATAGGCACGGTGGTCGCCATGAAGGCGGGACCGCCGTTGCATGTAGGTGGTGCTGGCGCGGCTCTCATCCGCGGCGACTCCTTTGTCGTCAACGGAGTAATGCTGAAGCCCTTGAACTGGCCGAAGAAGTTGTTGTTGAAGCGTTCGTCCGTATCGCTCTTGGGCAGCAGACTGGCGCAGGCTGGATCAGCTTGAGCTACTGCCAGTCCTCGCGAGTCGAGTGGTTCGCCACCACGAGACACTGGATGCACAACTGAACGCTGAATGCCAGTGCTACAGCTGCCGCGGTAATGCGCTGGTTGTTGCTGGTGGGTGTTACCCCCGCCGAAGCCGAAGCCTCGCGTCAACCTGAAATTCGAGAGAACAGTGTTGTCTTATTAACAAGCGGGGGAACTTTGCTGAGTGACTGGTGGGTTGAGGTAAGCCGCATTCGCTCTCGCTCTCTTTCGCTTTTTCGCGCGACTTATCGATTCACGTTTGAATATGTGTACTATTTTTTTTTCTCCGTTGAAATTTTACTGTTCGCGTGCTTCTCATTGAGATCACAAACAAATTACTCGTTTACATTTAAAGCTCAGCGTACGACTGCGTCGACTTTCGAACAATTATAAATCACGCGCAACGCCAGCAAACCATGCACCAATTACAACGAATCACACCCCACTCTCAGCATGCAATACAAGCATCAACTAGCATTTAAACAAGTGTTGGGTAGTTAGTCAGATGATGAAAAGTTAATAGCAAGCCGTGGAAAGATGAAAGAACAACACATATATGTACGCTGTTTATGTACAGAGGATTCAGAAAACCAGACAAAGACGCAAATTCAACTTATGAATTTGTTTTTATTGAGAACATTAATAAAAAAAATATCATGTTACAATATTCACTCGAAAAGCAGTTGTAATGCTTATGCGCACGTGTAAAGCCGTTCTACATATCATGGTTTACTGCGCCAATGAAAATTTTGAAATCAATTGCTTGTCACGCTTTAAATATCATACACATGCATAAACAATAACAAGTACTTTAATAGCATTTAATTATAGGTAAAGAAATTGATATAGGCAAGATCAGACTGACTCAAAATTATTATGACTAATCGATAGAAAAGGTAAGAGATTATAATACGATAATACTACGAGATAAGTTTTAGGTGCAAAATGAATTCTGTAATTCAATTCACTTTGTTGACATACAATTTTCTACACATGCACCTAATATCATAACAACTAACTGATCATGCTAGCACACTTTTTAATATCTACTATTGCTTTTAATAGTTACTATTGAATTCTATGGGTAATCTTTTGCAGTAATAATTTTACTAAATTAAGTTGATTCTTTGATATACATCGCAAGTACTTGAGTAGGACTTTTTAGGGGATTAAAATGCACCTTATTTAAAGTTGTAAAGAATATGCTTCGGATTATGTACGCAAAACGTATTTGAATATTTTAAGATTCTTGATTTTTATCCCCTAAATTATTTTTGAAAATTTCTAAAACTTATTAATAATTGACGTAGAAATTACTACCCTTGTAGTTAACAAAAATAGTAAGTACTGTCAATAACAACATGCATCATGAGTTGAATCGGATCACAGATTGTGAGCACATTTGGCAATGTCACGACATATTATATATCTTAAGTACAATTTATTGACTCTCCCGTTACCTAAAATATATATTTTTTCATAATATCTTCGACTTAGTTTATAATCGGATTAGATTAAGCAGGGATGATTTATTTTTTAATCTAATTCCTGATTTCGTCTGAAATATCAAAACTTTACCAATGTAGTTTTGTAAATAAATAAATATAATAGAATAAAAAATTTCATCATATCGTACTGAGTAATTATTGTATACAAATATATATTCAAATTTGACTTTTTCTATCTAGAATTATATACATTATAAAAAAAATGTCAACGTTGCATAAAAAATGATATTATCCATTTGAAAGTCATTCATGCGATAAATTACCACGCGTTCCTATCTACCGATTACCCTCAAAGTTTCGATATCACCGTAAATTTTAAAACCTTTTCGGTTTAAGACTTTGTGGTGGTACAGGTGGCGGCGGTGGTTTTTTATCATAAAACGGTCGTGGATTTTCCACAGCCCAGGCGGTAGGTCTAACAATCGAAGAGGAAGCTGTCGGCGGAGCTGGTTTATTATACAATACGACTGGTGGTTTGAATGGCGGTCGAGGTGGCATTTTATCACTGACCGGCACTGGTGGCGGTTTTTTATCATAACTCACAACCGGTTTTTTGTCACTAGCCGGTAGTGGGGATGTCTTTTTCGGATAAACCGTTTTATTCGCGACAAGCATGTCCACCGAACTTGGAGTAGCGCTCGGACTCTCGCGTAATTGCTCGAACTTGAGATCGGTCTGCAGGGTGAGACCTTTGAAGTTTTTAGGCTGCAAAGTACCACGTTGCAATTGTAAAATGTGTTCTGCTAATTTAATTCCCAGCTCCGTTCTCAATGGACTTACGCGTTTTGCCGGATCTCGCGCGTCGTTTCCTAAATAATTAGTTTCCACCGTCTCGTTACCATCCACTGCTCCTATCGCCGCAGCAGCACATAATGATTTACGATACTCGATTTCGTTACTGCAGTTAACTACTTGAGGATTGGTCGTCGAAACAAGATCGCGCTTGACTATTTTTATTTGGTCGCGCGGTAATGTACCGATATACTCGCTTATCGTGAACGGTTTGCCACTGCCGTTACTACTCGGGTCTACACTACTTTTCGAGCTTTTTGATTTTCGACTTTTGAAGAAGCTCTTTCTGCGTCTCGGCACGCAGCATACGTACGTTGAGATCGGATTCGAGGCCGTGGCCTTCTTCCACTGGTTACCGCCTCCATTGTTGCGGGCGTACCATACTCCAAACGACACCAATGCTATCGTCGGCACAATGCCCAGGAATATTATATATAGACTCATTACGTATTCGCTCCTCGCTGAAAAACAAGGCAATGGAATAATTATTAGAATTATTCATGATTTACATCAATAGAAATTCATAACGAAACTGAAATTTCAGTTTATTTCAACAGTTTTTGTAAAATACTGTTTGAATTTGTAAGTGAAAACAAGTTAATTAAAATTCCAATATACACTAACAGCTATGGCAACTTGTTAGAGTATAACAAAGAACGTTAAAAGATATGCTACCTTGGTGTAACGATAAAAACTTTTATCGATTTAAGTACTCGTGTAATACTTGACTCTAATTAAACTGATGCACGAACTTTCAGAACTATCTTCATTTTAAATATTAATTAAACTAAAAAAGCTGTGATAAAGCGACAATTTAAAAGAGCCTTTCGGTACTTAATAATTAAATGGATAATACATTGAATAATAAAAATCTTGAGGTTATAGTGGACTTATCTAAGGGTGAAAAGTTAAAGCAATTACCGTTCGGGTCATCGGCCGGACCGCTATCCAAAGAGCCACCAACTCCAGGCTGAGTGCAGTCGGGCGGTTGAAAGCCACGATTGCAGTGGCAATGCCCCAAGCTATTGCACACCCCATTACCGCTGCAGCCGTTTGGACAAGCTTTACCGTTGGGGAACGAAGCTCGTAATTCAGCGACTGGCATACACTTTTGGTTAACGCACATCTGAAAATTCATTAAACAATTAGATAAAAGTTACGAGCGTTTAGATTACTATTATATCTGCAAACTGACATTTAAATGAAATATGAAGATTTTGTATGGAAATGTGAATAATGGCGTTAATTATGTATACTTGTTCCAAGACTTACCTTTCCGGGAGCACATTTAGCACCATCAGGAGACAATCCGGGGTCTACCTGGTTAAGTCCCAAATCGACAATTGCTGATCGACAGGCAATAATTTTGCCTTGACTATTTATAAATGAATGGCTGAGAGTTGATACAGACTCCATGCCGAATTCCAGTCTTTCGTTTAAATGCTTGCAGTGCAACATGCCACAGAGAACGTTTCTGTAGTATAAATAATTTTATGAAGTTTTTTTCCTCAAAATTAATGTAGCATAAGAAAGCGCATGAAGTACTCACTGGTCGTGACATTTGACGTAATTATTCCCTGTGCGATTGAACCCACAGTTGCCATTCTTCGTGCCTTTGTTATTCATATCGTAGCATAATACATCCGACGAAGAACCTGTGGGCCCCCACAGCAACTTACACTGATCGTTGTGAGTTCGACAACTACCTTGATAGCAATACGCTTTGCCCATATTACACGCCTCTCCGTCTATCTTGAACACGTCTTTCGGGCAATATTCGCTTTGTCCCGTGCAATATTCTGGCAAATCGCATTCTTGATCAGCTGATCTGCACTCGGTGCCAGCAGTTTTCGGTTTACAAGTCTTGAGATCGCAACATTCTCCAGTGGCACAGCTTGCGTTAGTATGTAGCATACAAGTCAAGGCGTCGCAGCACGGATTGTCACAGTTCTCTACCAAACCGCAATCGCATTGTTCGCCGGGCTCGACGAAACCATTCCCGCAAATTGGACTATCGAACAGACGTTTTGGCTTATTGCGAAGGCAGTAGTCCATACCGTGCTCGAAGGCTAACGCAAGGTATTCCAAGGAGCATGACGACCAGTGAGTCGGACCAGATGAGCCGCTTGACGGAGCCATTATACACCTGCGAAAAAAAGTGTGATTAGACAAGTTCCCTGAATCTTTCGAGTCGCTTGATCCGAATGAATTCACTTATTTGACGAAATAAAAAAACATTGTAAATTCTTATTTGATTGTAATTTACAGAGGATTGGAATGCTCGATTTTTGTAGTAGGAATCAAACAGTCAATACTTTGATCAATACCAGCCAGCGTTTTTGATTGAATTGCATCAAACGCGTTCTATTTCAGCTATTCACAATCTCAACTCTACCGTGAAATACAAACAGATTACCCTCGATGTTGCATCGCGCGTACGCATACAGCGAATCTTCATCAGTTTAGTGAGAATTGAGTTTAGCCTCGTAATTAACAGTGGCCATCCTCCCTCCTTAATTATGCAAGCGGAAGCAGGAGAAGAGCACAGTCGAGTGACCAATAATTACCTCTCCTCGGGGCAGATGCAATCAGACGAGTCGTGCTCCATGCCAAAGTTGTGACCCATCTCATGGGCCATAGTTGCAGCTACCAGTCCCACGACGTTCGAATGGTCGACCGACACACCGCCAGAGAATTCATACGTACATATCGGGCCTTTCAATGCTTTGCCCACTACTCCCTCGTCGAATTGGATTTTCCTGCGAATTGCATCAACATTCAATTAATCGACCTGTTGTATTGCAACTGAGATTCCCTATATTGTTTCAACTCGCTCTTCAATTAGCGTTCAATCTCTTTCGGTTAGACGGAAAAAAATTTGATGGATACGCTATGAACTACTTGTTGAACGTTATTACACGTCGTATAATCTCGTAAATACGTTCACGGGATTACAATTTAATCGAATGCTCAACTGAATACATCTATTAAATTGAAAAACAGAAACACGCTATTGTTCTAATTTCATTGAATTTAGACATTCGTTGACGCTTGCGATCGAAAATTTAATTGTGTAGCTTTCATGTAAAAATTCGAATTGCGAAGTGAAGCCTAAGGAAAGAAAGCGCATGTCGAAATTACGAGCGGTACTTACGTCAGCAATTGCGCATTGTCATTGGGAATAGTCTTGACCAATCGTTCTCTGCGATACTGCAGGAAGTTATTGAGCGTTGTGTCACCATTACTCATAAGATGAATCTCATCGGCGTCCGTCCAAACTTCAACGCCAATCAGCGCAATGAAGATATTGAGCGGAGTGTAGAGCTGCAAAATGTCACGCGAACAGGCGTACGTTCAGCGAATGATTTGGCACGTTTCATCGAGAGCGAAATAAGCAAGACAATGATGCGTGATAAGCCGCTCAGTGTCAGGGATGAAAAGAAGAAAAGAGAGCTTGGGAGTCACTTACGGCATTGATGATGTTGGCGATATCCTTACAATGTTGATGCACACGGGTGAGATTTTCACCTAAGGCCGTGTACTCGTTCTTGTCGACGACGAGAACGAGCTCGACGTAGCGCGACTGCCTGTTCGCGTTGTACGGCCCGCGTATCGCTTCGCTCGCTCGTTTGTGCTGCAATAAAGCGAATTCGATTGGACTGAGTTTGCGTGCTCATTTGACGCGCGCCACGAAGCGAGTGCCTCTATCCTCGCTGCGTCGGTATCGCGTGGCAAAACCGAGTATCGAAAAACGCGCTTGTGCTTCGCAAAGCGTTAACCGACGTATTGGATGGGCCTGCATACTCACTCTCGTCGATCTTTTTGCCCTCGCCGCGGCGACCAACTCGTTCGCGATGTGATGCGCAGTGCCTCTGTAACCTGAAACGAGAAAATCTTTCGTCAATAATAAAACACAACAGTTTGGCAAAATTATTAAGAACGACGACGCGTTCGGGTGCTCAACTGGATGTGAGTAGAACACCGTTTCCGGGACTTTCTTGTGTAGTTGCTTAATGAAAGGAGCCCGCGAAAAGCCGGGCGAACCGTGGCTATTCAGAGGGGAAAAACAGCGAAGCGAACGGCAGTTTTGCGCGCGCTGGATTCGCGGAAGGGACTTGGCTCTTGGCAGAAGAAAAACTTAAGCGTGAGAGCGCTATCCCTTTTGCTCGTAGCGTGCACTCGACGAGATTGCTCTTGGACGTTACAAAGAAACTTGCCAGCGGTAGCAGCAGCAGCAGCACACACGGCTCACAGCGAAAGAGAAGCTTTCAACAAAGCTAAGTGCATTAAGTCACATTGCTGCTTTTCCCCGGTAGCTTTCTGCCTCGACGATCGGCCTCGAAAAAACAAGCTTCCCTCTGCGTGTGCGCGTGTGTGTGCTCTCTCTCTCTCTCTTTCTCAGTGATATGCAAAAACAGTACGAGGCCAGGAGGAGGGAGGAGAGGCCGTTTAAGGCGACGACCGGTAGACCGGCTCGACGTCGCACCGAAAGGCCCCACTGGCCTTGCTCAAGTTCAGCATTGAAACTTTCAGCTACAGAGAGCTCCGGTCTTTCGAACGCTTTCCCGCAAGTGTTTTCGCATTTTCTTCGGAATCAGTTGACTCTTCAAGCTACTACAAATGTGCATTCGGAACAACGTCAATAATTGATAGGCAGATTTTTTTTTATCGAGTTCCTCTGCTCGTTTCAAATGTTTTCAACGAGCACAGTGCACTTTGATCAAATATGATCTACCTTTTGGATTCTAGGAAGGTCATCTGCGTATCGAAGTCAAATAATCTCGCAGAAAGACAAGACAACACACGCGCACACACGCGCACACACGCGCACACACGCGCACACACACAAGAGACGGCACATTAGCGTCGAGCTTTGCACGAGAGTAAAGTCTATCGATTAATGTTCCGCGTTGCGTAGCATATATCAGAGATATAGATGTGATAGCACGAGATAACGCGTGCAAGCTTACCACAACTATTATTAGCTATGAGATCGGAGTGCTTGTAGAGATAGTGTCTGGAGTCGAGCGACTCCTGTTCGGGCTGTATGTAGTGCAGATTGTCGCCGTCGAAGATGACGCCTTTGAGGCCGTGACACGTCGAGACTGCCGCCCACGAACCCGGCATGTCTCTCATGCTGCCTTGGTAGTGACATAATTCCTGTAATAATGTCAAACGATAGATCAGTCATTACAGTTCCAATCGTAAATAGCTTTGTTTTATTATTGACAATAAGTCGTAATGACATTATCAAACTGTCATAATTATAAGAGATTCGCGTCATTTAATTTGGAAAAATTTGTTAATGAACGATTTTTTTTTATCGAGCTGGTCATTCGTTGTTTACGTTATATTAACTCGACGTTATTGGAACGCCACTGCAGCACGGTATATTGCACAACACGCAGTCCTTCCAAATTGATACTTTCGCATTCGAATTAGCTTATCGGACGTTATGCCAAACGCAATGCCGACCCAATGATTACGAAGGCGAGATGCGCGTACAAGGCTTCGTTAAAATTCTCCGAAACGTCGCGTATGATTCAGTTGCGAAATAATTACGAAGAGAAATGGTGCACGTAAAAGAACTTGGCGCATACAATCATGGTTGATCGACTCTCTATTATCGGCGCCGCGCGCGCCTGATATGAATAACCCCAAATGGTAATGAGGAGAGCGGGTGAAAGAGAGTCAGGCTGCTATCTGCCTGTGACGGTATTTTCGTCGCGGCATTGTAGAAAAACACAATGAGCGAGGGAGTGAAGGTCCGATCGTTGGGCACAATGGCGGGGCTCGACTTTCTTTTTTTGACATTCAAATTGCGTCGCCACGGGAGCTAACCAAGCCGCCTGTATGTACACAATTACTCGGCCTTGCGTGTTTTTGCGTGTTGGTGCACGCTTGCGTTTTTATTTCGTGAATTTTGAAAGGACACCAAGACGTAAGGTATTCATTATTATTCGTGGACAAAAGCTCGCGGGAAATACTCAGAAATTAAATAATCGAGTGAATTTACGTCTTCCTGGTTGTTTCGTTAGCGGTCACGGATGCATTAGTAATTGACCATGATTAACGGCTTTCTTTAGAAAATAATGTAAACAACGGTAGCACTAAATCTTAATATCCGAGAGGCTCAGCCGGAACATTCCCCTATCGATAGGTTATCCCCACGTTGCGATGGCGTTTCCCACGAACAGCTTTATTCCCGCTGAATGAGAGACGCCATGTCAGAAGATTGACTTACCACTTTGCGAGGGACGTGGGTCTTGTAGTCGCCGCGATGCTGGTGGCGCTCTTTGTAGCCCGCGGGTATGAGGTCGGAGTTGAGCCTCAGGTCGAGAACACGACTCTGGCCGTCGAGCTCAAGGCCCACGCTCAGCACGTCCGCGTGATCGGTGTCCTGCAATCGTAAAACAGTCCGTGAAGCCACAAACGTTACGCGATTTACTTATCTGATGCTGCATTAGAGCACCTCCTTTCTACGCATAAGGGCTCGCACATACATCTCCATACACTCTCGTTAAACAACGCTTCTTCTTTTTTATTTCCTTCTTTTTGTTATGCCCGTAAGTGGGCCGACGATTTATGGCTTACATGCGCGGGTTTAGTTCCTTGCCGAGGGTTGCTTTATTCTTGGTGCATGCGTGTACTTCAACTAAAAGGCCTATGTCTCTGTTCGGTTGTTTTTTTTTTTTTTTTTTTTTTTGTTGATCGCATGGAAATTTGTTACGGCTTGTTTTCGGCTGCCATTGGCGTGTTTGTTGAACATGAAACTGTCCCCCATGGGTAATTCTTGCTGAACAAGAGAACTTGTACAGTGCGCAATATATTCCAAGTGTCGCTTTTTTATTTTTTTTTTAACGAGTAGCTATACCACCTAAAATTACCATTGAAAAGAAAATTAAATTGATCGCTTTTACGTCTCGTGATATATGTTTCCAATTAATATTTCTTTTGCGAAGAATATAATGGGGCTACCGGTGAAGACTGTAACAAGCGAAAAGTGATGCATGGTTTCTGCGAACATTTTTTAATTTCCGCAAGCTATCCACGTCAGTGTATACCTCAAGTAAGAAGACGACTCGTCGAAAAAGTGTGTTTTATCGCGGGATCGACCGACGTATATGTGTACTAGACGGACGCCTGGTACGAAAACTTGGTCGAATAAGACAATCAGCGACTACTGCCGGCACTTAAATCACAAGGCACATATTAGTGCACAGCGTATGCAGTTGACGCAGAGAGGTAAGGCTCTTAACCAACTGGCAAACTCTTAGCTCGATCTGCCCGGCGTCTACTTCAGTTGCATAACGCAATCGCATTGCCACTGCCGTTCGGACTTTAAATACCCCGGCAGGCAGCGCGCGAGCCGAGACTTATGAATTTCGCCGCCGACGACGCCGCGCTTCAACGGTCGTTGCATTATGCATGTGCCGCTCACGAGCGCCGTCCCTTTCGCCCGAAATGCAGGTGCATCTGATGCCCCAAGGGCTTTAGTCGCTGAATTGTTAATTGAGCGACGTCGCGCTGTTGGCGCTCGGACGAGGCGACCGTCCGATTACTGCCGAGTTTTCACCTTTGCAGACTGCGTGCTCGCTTTGTCGTGTGGCCCGTTATCGAGCTTCATTCCGAAAGCCCTGAAAAGACTTCGCAGAGACGGAACGCGACATTTATTACCGAGGAGAGAGCGGCGAGAAATGGAATGCCAACTCGATCATCGTCGCGTTGCGCGTCACTTCGAGAAGTAGCCGAGTAATTGGCGCGAAAAGTGCAGCGATGTAAATAGTTGGCTAGTCAGCGATGAACGCCAACTAAATTAGCCAAGCTGCGCGCAACCTGATTAATTGCTAAAACTGGAAGTCGTGCGGGCGTAATAATCGGTTGATAATAATTTTCGAGCGTTTGCAAGCCCAGTGAAAAACTACTGTCTGGTAATTAAAGCCGAGCTTAACCCGATTGCAGTTGCCTCTCTCGTGCATCCTAATTATCTCAATCGCTAGTAATTAATTTCACGCAGGGAGAAAAGGACCAATAGCAGCGAGTATGTACGAGGAAAACCGAGTGGGCGAACTGGTTGCTAGGATGTATGCTTTCGTTAAGAAGAGCGAGGGGGGGCCGCAAGCTCGCACGTTGTAATGAGATTTTGGCCGTGAGCAAGATAAACTGGCCCGACACGGTGGTTACACCCCCCCTCTAAATTGTTATACCGCGGGCTTGGTTTTCAATTGAATTATCTCGCCAGGCAAAGACGTAGCTTTTCAATTAATCGCATGAATTCTCAGTGAAAAACGAAGGTGATGAGCTATTCGTTGTTTTATAGGTCGCTGGAGCAAAAGGGAAAACTTGGCGACAAAGGAGAAGGCTAAATTTGCTCTAAAACTTTTTTTTTCGAGCGAGCTGGAAGTTGGCGAACTTTCGCCGTAAGAGAATCCTATTCGTTTTTTTTCGGTTGGCAATTTTCCGAAATCAATTGGAAAAATTCCCTTGACGGAAGGATCATACTCGTAAATCAAACAAGCGAATGTAACGAAATTTATTGTCGTTGTATGAATACAAACGAGCAGTATTATGTACGAGTGTGTACACTTTCGAATCTCTTCTTCGCCGCTCACGTACGCAGACCGGAAAAAGGGGGAGTCGTCCATTTGAATTTAGGATTTTGGTCGCGTGCCCGTAAAACGTCGAGGTTAGCTCTCGGCTGCGCGGAGGAAGGTAGACGTGATTTTTATTTTTTATTTTTACACGATCTATTACTGTAAAATAAATCTTATTGAAGATGAAGGGAAAATTGATTTTGCTGGCTGCCGTGAAAAATATATAAATAAATCAATGATGGTTTTGACACTTACAGCGGTGAAGATACATAGTTTATCCCATAAGAAAATAAAAAAAAAAGAAGAAAAGTCGCACATAGATCGATGGTTGCGAATATAGAGAAAAAGAAAACGAAACGATATGGCAGACTGCCAAGTGAAGGTCTGCGCGCACTCGAAGGAAATAGAGGCGACGTCGGCAGGGACGACCTGTAATTTCCGCAGAGCTAAAGGATCCTCTAGGAAAAAGGCTGCGACGTGCAGCAACAGCAGAACGCGACGGCATTGTTAATGCGCTCTTGTCGACGGCGCGGCGGCTGCTCGAGATTGATGACTCAGCGGCTTTTTGGCGATTTGATTGATTGTCTCCTGTCCATTAGCTTATACATGTATGCAAGTGAAAACGTACTTGATCCCTTCTCCTTCTTCTGTCGTTTGATCTGCCGACGTTTCATTTTATTATTTGTCATTCAAGGCGCCGCTGTTCGAAACCTTGGCGACGTGACGATGAGCTCTTCGGCGTACCCGACGGACGGTTCGACTTACAAGGTGCGCGTGGGAGGAAAAGACGAAAACATCCGATTGATTTGCCGAGAAACCCTCGAGAGTAACAACTCGTAGCGTAAATAGGCAAAGGAACGGGCAAAGCGACGCTTCTCGTCGCTCAGTCGGCCACTTTAATCGCCATGGAATCAATCTCGTTGAATGACAAAAAGCAGGTATCAATTGCTGTTCTCCGGATTCCCGGGAGAGAAATGATCGGAAACGAGAGCTTGGCGCTCGTGCGCTTACAGCGATATAAATGGAGAGAGAAACGGGGCATTTGCTGAAAAAAATAAAGAAAAAAGATCGCCCGATGTAATTTATCGGCGCTCCAGGTAACTGGTAATTGACAGGCCTCAGAACACGCGCTCATGGCGCAATACCTGGTGATGCGATGGTGCCGAGGTTACGGACGCACTAGGCACCTTAACTCCCGAGAGAGAGAGAGAGAGAGAGAGAGAGAGAGAGAGAGAGAGAGAGAGAGAGAGAGAACGAAAGAGGGAGAGCAGGTGTTTCACGCGACCTTTGATCATTGCAATGCGAGCGAACTACTATACCTTGGGATAGATATCGCGCAAATATATTTATGGATCGCGACGCGTCCCTTTACCGGCCTGTGGTCGAGAGCCTCGCCAAATGAAAAGTTGGACAGGCGCAAGTCCGTTTTCACGAGCCACGCAGCTGCGGACCTTAATAAAAGTTATTGAAAAGCTTGATCTCCGACCGACACCAGAAGCTGATTGAAAATTCCATTAGAGCGCTGCCGTGGAGAAATAAAATAAGTCCCGAGAAATTCTCTAGACTGCACACGCGAATTAGTTTGGGCGCCGCCGCGCTTTCTCCCCGTCGCGCCGTTTCTCATTCGCCAAATAGCAATAAAGCCTTATTACACCCGGTTCGTTTAACCGAGCCGCGCTGCTGCACTCCTTTCCGTCAAAACGACGCAGCTGGCCCCTGCAACGCCGTACAGCCTCCTCTCATTCAATTTATCGATTTACGAAATCGCTCGCGCCACCGTGACAAGGCTGTTTTGTCGAAGAGGCTAATTAGCAGAGAGCGTCGTTTTTTCGCGCGCGACTTTTCCAACCGAGCAGTGACTATGGCGAGACTCCTCGACTAACGAGCGAGGATGTCAAGTTCGAGTGGCATACCGACGTGATTCACCACCCATTGTCGCGCAATCGCTGCGATAATTATTCGTTCGGCGGCGCATTGTAAGCTTTAGCGTGCAGGTTGCGCGCGCGCGAGTGACCCTCGAGCTACCTACCTCTCTTTTTTTTCCTCCATTGTGCCTTCCGCGCACACGCATTCGGCTTTAGGCTATACAATTACTTAATAGAGTGTCTTTAGCTGGCTGGCTCGATGAAAGTTCGTACGACCGACGCGTCCGTTTATAATGACCGAGCGTGTATCTAAGTTATTTACCGCCTCTTCAAAATGCTTATTCTTTTGCCTACGCCTGTTAGAATGCCGTGCGCGATCATTCCTTCGTTCAACGCGAGCACGCCGTTGGAATATCGGTGCAATCAAAAGAATTCAATAAATGCGTATCGCGTCTACGCTCCGCTTCATTGAACAAACCCCTTGCCGGTACACGCAACACTCGAAAAGCCATTAGTAGCAAGCGAACCGCAGACTGCCGATCGACGCCGGAAAATGTTCAACTTTTCTCGAGTGCGCTTTTTCCTTCTCTTTTGGAAGTTAGTTGAGGGCATTGTTACCGAACTCTCTCTCTCTCTCTCTCTCTCTTTCTCAGTCTTGGTCCGCCTTCACAGTGTATAACATGCAACTGCATGCCGTCAGTCGGTGGTCCGAATAGCAGCAGGCCAGCTGCACGCGCCCCCGAAATTTCAGACACGCGCCTTTTGTGGCTTGCAGCAGGCGGCTGCACACACACACACGTACAGCTTTGCTTTACTGCTGGCACGCGGCGCCCAAATGACTTACTCGTATAGCAGTAGCGCGAGAACAATGCTGTCCGGGCAATTTCGACGTTGATTGAGGTGTTGAATGTTGATTCGATGGCACGGGCAATTGAAAGAAAAAAAAGAGATTTAATGTGCTTCGAGTTGGTGGTTGATCGAAGAGAATTTGGCGGAACCTCGCTGTTGCTTGATTTTACGAACGCTAATAAGCGAGGAAATAATTTTGGACGTACTCGCACGAATGCTAAGAGCGCGTAGCTGGAGATGTTTGGCAGCAACAAAGAATCATTTTATTCGTCTGTCAACGGAATCCGAAATCCCGAAGAGAGTAAGTATCGGGAACAATCTAACGGAAGTGTGGCGCATCGTTCACGCGGAGATTCCGCTCGAAAAACCAGAGCGAGAAAGAGCCCTGCAATAATAATGGCAATTCTAGGAAGGGAGAGCTCGTCGCAGCCACAATGAGCATCGGAGCCGACGGGAGGGAGACCGCGGTAGCAGGAGAGATGGCACAGCGTGCGGGCATTGTCGAGCGCCGCGGGTCCTGCAGCGATCCAAGTGGCAACGCTATATAAGTCCCGCGCGAAAGGTATAAGCTTGTACGGACGCAGCGTGACGCAGCGCGTTATCGGAGAAATGAGCCGAATCGGGCGCGAAACGCCCTCTCCGGGGCCTGCTGTTCTCTCGGACGGCCGGCCGAAGCGAGAACATCGCGAGCGCCTCCGCGAGGCCATTAGAGATCCTCGAGGCAATCGGAATTATGCAAAGGCGCGGCTGAACGCTGCGAGCGACGATGGTTGCGGGGCTGTGTGCGAAGCGCGATTTCCGTATGGGCGGGCCGGCCACTGACACGCCGGTGGCAGGGGGGCAATGTTTTGGCATCGCTTTCCGCGATTGCATTAGGTACGATCGCCGCGCAGCGCCAAACAAAGCCTCTGCCAATCGCTTTATGCAATCAATCCCTCCACTCTCTCTCTCTCTCTCGATGCCCGTGCGTATCTCTCAGCATCTTTCACGGTTTTTGTGTCTTTGTCGGCGCTTTCGCGTGCGTTCAGCACAGCCCATTGCTTTGATGTTCTCTTCTATTCTTTTATGTTATTATTTCGAGTTTTCGAGCGCACTGAATTTCTCGTCGAATCTATCGACTCGCTCGAGCGTGCTGACGCCATGTGCGTCGAAAGAAATAAGCACAAAGGCTGCGATGTCGTTCAACAGTGATTCGACGTATTTGCAGCGAAACCGCCGAAACGGTCAATAAACCGTTCTAAATGTTCGAACAATCGAAGGCGCGGACGTGAGATATAGGCGCAACTGTCAATTGGTTTTGGCACGGTCACCGCGCAACAACTAAAAAGCGAGCGGCCGTTGCTCGTCGACGATGTTACTTGTGCCTTTTGTCCGTTTGACGTCAGCGCTTGCCTCGGCTAATCCCGTCGCCGGGTCACCTATCCGCAGTACAGCAACGCCGATATATATGCGTTGGTGCTTGGCGCGACGACGGGGCGCACGTGGAAAAACGAGCGCGTCGCGACCGAAGCGTTTTCGCGTCGAGCGGACAACGCGAGGGCCAAGTGTTTCGAGCGAAAGTTGCGAGAGAAGCGAGACAATCGCGAAATTCCGGAAGAGCGAGTCAGCCGTGCCACGTAAGGAAAGTACCTCGCACACGCGTAACTCTTAATCAGCCGAAACTCGCGCGGCACGCGCTTTAGAACTATATAACTATAGATATCGTACTCACGCTCTCTTTGGTGCTGGTGATCTCGCGTTTGCTCCTGGCGTGGTAAATTCGTGGCTTGACACTCCTGCGCGCGCTGAAATCCGCCGATGGACCTGCAATGGGACAGAAAAAGCAGCTCTTAGTTTGGTTTTACCGCCTCCGAAAGTGCTATCGTCCACCCTCTCCTTTCTCAAAGCTCGCCGCTCGCAGACGACAAGCAAGCTGCGCTAAGAATGCGTCAAGAAAATACGAATCGTTTCGTAACGGACACTATTCGCACAGAAGGAACTTGCCTGAACTGCGTGGAAGAAACAAAGGAAAATCGATAAACAAAGTGCAAAAATTCGTTTTGACGGTCAGCATAGGAGGGTACGAAGCGGCGAAAGTGGCATCTTAATAAAAAAAAAACAAAAGAAAAAAGGAAGGATCTGAGTAGCTCGCAATATCGCAAGATGGGCCGGTTGATTAGCGCGCGAAAGTGCAGCCGCAAAACACAAATAGGAAGACAAGTACTACGGCCGTAACGAGACGGTCTTGTGCATTAAGAGCTCTAATTTCTTATGAAGCGTCGGCGCTCGGCAACGCGCGCCACACTTTTCCCGCGGAGAACGGAGAGACGGAAATCCTCGCGTAACCCGAGATCCGAAGAAATGCCAAGTGCCGCGGGAAAAGAAAGTGCCGCGCAAGCACAAATCAGCCCGTTGTCTATCTCGCAGGAGGAAAATTTTTATTTAGCGAACGCGCTCCGAAGATTTTCCGCATCGAGAGGTGCAAGTGCCAAAGGACAATGGGGACAATGTCTCTCGGAAGAGACACGGACAAGGCCGTGGAAAGGATCGAAAGTTTGTTCCAACGTGCATTGCATCCGGTAGAGCAAGAGACGCGCTGAACATATGTATACATACGTAAAAAAAGCGCGAGGGAGAAAAATTGTGGTAAATATCCGGTGCTGAAATTGCAACACGCTGATCGATAGCGAGACATGATTGATGGTTACTATCTCGCGGGCTGCCAGCCTGCCTACAAATTTGAAAAATCAATACACGCAATTCGTCGTTTCTACGTGGCGCGTTGCGTGTGATTTTTTCGTTTTCAATCTTTTTACCTTATTGATTCAAGACGTAAATACTACGAACATTCAAGACGATATTGCCATTTATCGCACGGAACAGTTATCTTTCGCCTAAGAAAATTGAGAAAGTAAATATTTTCATCGTCCACTTGTTGAAAGAATCTCATGGAAAACAGACAGTCCTCTAGTAGCCCACTGTCTCGACGCAGTGGCAGCCACGTCGACGACGCCCGCATAATCAAGGACGCGTAATGCAGCGAAAAAAGAAGAGGACAACTCGTGGTAATTAAGACTCGGGCTTGCCACTGCTGCGGGATACTGGCATCTACTTATATTACACCCCGAAAAGGGGAATCTCTAAATTATGCAGCGCGCGACTTGTCAAGCTATAGAGGCGCATCGGGCTTGAATTTAATTTGAATTTCAAAGACAACTTCCGAGCCTTTTTTCCTTTTTCCTTCTCGCCTCTTTTGTTTTTTCTTGCACACGAGCTTTCCGTCCGGTTAATTATTTCGCCTACTTGGGTTGCACATTTTTGTCTGGTCACGTTCTTTGTTTTTGTTTACTTTGAAAAATATAATATGAATATTCGGGGGATTCGTGCAGAGGACGTGCTTCAATTATTTGTAAAAATTGTAAATATGGCAGAGTGGCGTAGTTGGTAGCGCGTTTGGGTTGGTGCCCCGAAAGGTCCGTGGATCGAAACCACGCTCTGCTTGGTAGTTTTTTTTCTGTATTTATATTTTGTTGTTATCTGTTTAAATAAAGTCGCATCCCCTTAATAAAGGTATTAGTGATTTGTCAATTTAGACGTATACAAACATTTCTAACTGTATTGGTATGTATAGAGTTACAATTTATTATACATAAGTGATTTTAATTTGCGTACATTTTTAGGTCGTTCAATAGTTCGTATATGTAGAGGTTTGCGATCTTGCGTTCTCTTCTTTCTGTGTTGAATCGTTAGCAGTCGACTAGTATGTTTGATTGTGATCGGAGTTTTACTCTGATTACATGTTTTTATTATTTTTTGTTGGTTAGATGTTCGTGTGCTAATTTAGCGTTTCCTATGCGAAGTCTGGTTAGTAATACTTGGTCTAGTCTATTTAATTTCTTCGTTGAATTTTTGCAGAGCACGTTTTTTTTATTTGTTTTAGGTGATTGTGTTTTTGTTCCAAATTATATTCCATTTTTCCTAAATTTTTTTATTTATTAAGGTTTTGTAATCGTCTTTAATTACTTCTATATCTAATATAGGAAATTTTATAATGGCAATATGTTTCTTAAGTTTGTCCTTACCTGGTTTCAGGACTGGAACTACATATGCTAGTTGCTACTTAGTAAATACCGAATTGTAGTAGTTGTCACCAGAGTTATTTGCAAATTTTTTGGCAAAAATGTTTGTTATTTTTATTGTTTCGTTTATAATGTGCCTAGATTTCATAAAAAAGCAACTCGTTGTTTGTGTTTACCTTTGATTGACTTTATTTTATTCTAGATTTCTTGAATTGGTTGTTGATTATTAATTACAGAAATTTAAGCTATGATTGTGTTTTAGATTGTCTGATTATGCATTTTGTCGTGGCTTTAAGTTTCTCAAATTTTATTATATAGTTAATTGAGGCATTTTACTTTTTGTTCAGAGCTTTTTTCGCGTTTTTTATTGCTTTTTCGCATTCTTCTTTCGACCATGGTTTCCTGATTTTGTTTGTTAGTATCTTTAGTTTTGGGAATACTTTTGTCAGCTGCTTTAATGATTATTTCTTTCATTTTTTCGATTATTGCGTCGATGTCTTCTTTTGTATATTCATCAATGAGCTTGTTTGATTCATTGATGTTACATATTAAGTTACGGTATTCTGTCCAGTTAGCTTTTAAGAATTTGTATGTGGACGTTTGCGTATTATTATCTTCAGTAGGTCTCATTATTTCTATTATTATTGGGAAATGATCGCTAGAATACGGGTAATTCAATACTGATCAATCCATGTGAGTTGTGAGATTAGTACTACTTAGGCTAAGGTTGATTGCACTCATTTTGCCGCTATGGCAAATATGTCTAGGTGAGAGGTCGTTAAGTAGTACCATTCCATTGTTACTTATTAGTTCACTATTTTCATACCTCTAGTGTCAGTTTTATAGGAGCCCCAGGTTGTATGATGGCTATTAAAATCTCTGAGTATTATGTACGGATTAGGTAGCAGTTCTATCAAGTTTTCGAATTTTTCTATGTCTAGTTTATTTTTATTGCTTAAGTATAAATTACATATAGTTATAATCTTGCTATTTATTAGTATTTTGATTTGCTATTGTTTTGATTTCTGTATTTAGTTGACTTTCTTGGCTGAAGGTGTTATTTTTAACTAGGATAGCAACACCCCCGCTGGCTATTTTGTAATCTGGTCTATTTTCTTTATAGCAGGTAAATTCTCTTGGTTACTTTTTAAGTTTGTTTCTTGGATACATATTATATCACTTGCGTGTTGGGTTATTAGTAGAAATAGATATTCATAACGGTTGTTATAGCTATTTATATTCCACTGCATCATTTTAGCCATTGTTGTTTTATCATTTATATTCTTATGCTGTGGTTGAATAATATTCGAGTTGAGTATGGTTGACTTTAAGTTTTTTTATAAGTCGAGTGCATCTACTTTTTATCTGAGTATTTCTTACGTTTAGATAGATTTCCTCGCTTATAAATTTGATGAAAGCTTCTATGCTAGGTGTATGTTGGAGTATAGTTTGGTCAACATTCGTATTTTTCTTTGTATTTTCCAAAAAACTTTTGAATTAATTATAGTTGAGGAGAGTATTTGCTCTGTTGAAATAGTCTTTAATGTTTATCAATTGATTATCTAGTTCATCTTTTTTTTCGTTATCTTTGATTTTTCTAGTAGTTACCTTTAATACCTTTTCATTTTGTGTATCATTCCTATGTTTTTTAGTGTCTTTGTTAATTATATTGAGAGTTTTAGGTTCTTGAAATTCATAGTTATCGGCTTGTGAATCGTTGGAACTAATTTACGAGTGTGTTATTTTATTATCTTTTGGGGAGATAAGTTGTTCGTTAATTACACAGTCAGTATTGGAATTATTTTCCTGCTGAATGGTCGTCTGATTGTTTATATTTGTATTATTATCGGTAGTGGTATCTGTTGGTAATTGTGGAGTGTTGGTTTGTGATGGCGTTAAACATGTAAGATTCGGGACATGGGCAATTTCTTGCGATATGGCCTTCCTGTTTGCAGATAAAGCATACTAATTTATCTGAGCCCACAAATACGTAATATTCAAGTTCATTGAAGTGAATTTTAAGCGATTCTGAAATAAGGCTGACTTCGATTTGTTTGACATAGATTTGTTGTCTGAAACTGGTAATATGTTTATAGCCTTCTTTGTCAATATTAGCTCTTAGATTGGTGGTTGTTAAGCAACTATTTACTTTTAGTTATACGAGTATATTTTCTAATATAAAATTAGGGATATCGGTGGGTACATTACAGAAAATAATTCTAGTTTAACGAAACATTAGCGGTCTTTTTAGTTAAGTAACTGTGATTCGAGTAGCATTCTTTGTCTAGATTCTTACTTGATAGATAGATGCATACTCTATTATTAGAGATTCTTGATGCACTGATAATATTTTCAGGTTTCACAATTTCACCTATTGCCACACGTAATCAGACAGTTTCAGATCATCTACACAATCTATCAGTAGGTCTTATTCTCTTGTAACAAGATTCTTTTGTGTTGCAGCTGTATATCTTGATTATGGAAGTAATTACGCTGTGAAAGATGGAATTTTATACCTGGTTTGTTTGGCAGGTGTAGTTGCCATTTTGATTTCACTAAAACTCGTAGTTTTATTGAAATAAGGGCTTAGCCGCCTGTGTCTTAATATATATGGTATTATTTGACTACTCATTATTATTTTATTACTTATTGATTACGCATGGAGCGATAGAAAACACGTCTACTCACTACGGGTGATAGGCTAGAACCTGGTAATTTATTTATTCCAATTCAAAACTCTGTGTTTTTGTATTAGTTTTAAATTGAATGAATCACTCTGCTTTCCTATGAATCTCAAGCGAAACATCGAGATATGCGAGTTGTGCGTATGTCGTTCGGAAAAATATTCGTTTATACGAAAATGGCACTCTGATTGCAGTTATACTGCACTTCAAACACGTGCGTTCGTTGCACAGAGAAGTTCTTTGTTGGAACAACCGCGACGATATTGAAACAAGTGTCTCTCATTACACCCAACTGAAGCTTATGCTGAAGCGACAAATGAGAAAGTGTACGTATGTTGGTTGTGTATAGGCTCGATTTACATAAATTATTGCAGGACGTAATGTAAATGCGCCACGGAGACTCTCGAGAACAAATGTTATACGACAAGAGAGGGAGAGAGAGAGAGAGAGAGATTTGCTTTTTGCTGTTGCAGCTGCAGCTGCTTGTTGTTACTGGATGTTTTTGCTTAATGCGTAGCTCGATGAATATTCACGGGTTGCTGGTATTTTATGGTGCAGCAGCTTGGCAAAACTTCCGGAATTAAGCGCACTGGTGGGGGTTTTTTAAAGAAATGATTTTATATACCTGTTTGCTTCATGAATGATGCATTGCTCCGTAGAACGTTGTGAGAAACGCTTCGAATTATCCAACGCGAACCTAGTTAATAAAATATCGATCGACGACGAGTGCTCGAAATTCCACGTGTCCTTCGAAAAGTCATCGAGGAAAAAAGGAAAATTTTACCGACATGTATGGCTACTACAACGTTCGATTGGCCTTTTTCAAGAAGGGCAAAACCATTCTAGCGCGAATACACCCGGGAAGCGCACGTCTAGCAGAGTAGCCTTAGCCGAACAAATCGATAATCCTCTCGGGTGCCAAGGATGATTCATCCAGTCTATGCGGCAAAACTGCTCTCTGCTTATCAACGAAAAAAAAAAATCGTCGTCGTCGTCGCCGTTGTAGAAGGCTTAGTCACGCCAGCTCATTATTAACGCTGCTATACGACTGGGCCCTGATTAATCCATATTTCTTAGCAAAGTCGACGTTGATTGATGCAACTAGTTCCGTGAAACAATCAATAATTACCGAAGATCAATGAGACCAATAATAGTGCGTTGTGAACTTGTCAGTCTATATTATTCATGCTTGAAGTATTAGAGTGGAACCAGCGAAAGTTTGGTGAATCACGGGGAGGCAAATAATGAAAAGCTCGACAAAACGGCGAGGAGGAAGGAAGCGCGCCATCGATGGGAGAGAGAACGGGTTTGCCGTGGCGTTAAGTGTGCTGCGAAAATGCAAATGTGGGAAGCAGGTCAAACAAGAGAGCACGATGAAAATTGCAGCATTAATGGAGTGTTGGAATTGCGCGCTACGGGCGTTTACTTAACAATTCTCGCGACTGCGCTGCAGCTCCGCGGCGCCCGAAACCTCGTAATTTTCGACGCTCGAACAATCGCAATTTGGCCCTCACCTGCGCGCGCTAATACCATTACCTTTCATTGCTCAGCTATCTTGCGGACTGCGTGGATTCGCGCGGCGTTTAGCGCCGCTCGTTACGCCTCTACGCGGCAAAAATCGTATCCGCGCGAGCGATTCGACGCCGGCGTCGTCGTTGCGCTTTTGACGAAGGCACCCCCCCTTTCCCTCCTTCCCGCGCGTTATCTATCGCGCGCTTTCGTCATACAATTAACGTTGCGCGATATAACAGACACCTCCGTAAGGAGAGAAAACGAGTGACGCAAGATGCAATCGTCGCGGCGTCGCTCCGGCGAGTCGCGTGCTCGTAATAATGGATAAAAGCTTTCTCTCTCACGAGATCAATCATTTGGCTCGCGGCTGGAGAAAAAAAAAAGACCAGACCAGGATACGGCGCCGAAGACGCAGGCGAGCGAACGACGTCCGCGTTCGCCTTTTTGTCGCTCTTTTTTATCACTCGATTCGAGGGATGCGTAAATACGCTATATGGCAATTAATAGTTTTCAGCAACACTCCACACCGGAAACGGAATTTCTTGCGGCCTGTAACACGTGGAGAACAAAAACACGCGCTACCGTGGACTTTTTCTTCTCACAGCTCCGCTGATGGGCACTTTGAGATTAAAAACTCGACGGCTGGCAGAGTGAGGAGAAAAATATCAGCCGGACAGCTGTGAAAAGACTTGATAATGTAGTCGAGATGTAGGAATCTTTGAGCTGCATCAACGGCGACACTCTGTCTTTGCGTAACTCGCGCACTGGCGTTTGAAAGAAACAATTCGTGGAGGCAATCGGAATAAACAACGAATTGCCATCTCCGCGAGAGTGAATATGATTAATGACAAATGTCCTCGAGTCGAATTCTTGCTATAGTTAGTCATAGCAGGCCTGTGTGACATAACAGCCATTCCTTCTCACTTCCTCGCATGTTTCGTCGTAAAAAAAATTTAATCAAGTAAATTGAGTTTAAGTACTCCCATGGAAGCAGCTGGGATTTAATAGTTCCACGAGCCCTGACTCTTCTGACTCATGGCATTTTCTTTTGCAGTAGCTATCGTCGTACGAAGGTCGTCTTTAAATATAGATGGTGATTATACCAAATTTTATTTTTAAATAATATTATGAACAAACCCAAGATATTGTTCGGTATGTAATATTCGTGCGTACTACACGGTAATGTGAAGTAATAACACTTACGTATACACGATTCAGATCTCAGAAATAATTTTCTTGTTTCGTTACGGCTAAAATTATAGTAATTACCGTATTGATAGTTTTCTTGATTTATCTGCGCGGAATTTTCAGTAAAAAAAATACATAATCGTCGGAAATATTTGCAACGAATAACACAGCTAATGCACGCCATAACATTGTTTATAGCTTTTCGAGCAAAATAAAAAGGCATGGAGTGAGGCAGTTGAAGGGTCACCGATGACACCGACTGATTTGTCATCGACATTAGATGTTCTCAATACGGAAAACCTCATCTGCGACTTTGCAATATTGGAAATTGATGTAATGATGCCTCAAGCAGATGCATTAGCATTGAAATTTGCCTATACTAGCCTTTCTTTACTCCAAGATTAAATTCGAACCGTTAGGCAGTTTAACAATGTTAAGTTCGCGTGATCCTTAGTGACGCGGTTACGACGGTACGCTTGGGTACACGACCCAAGGGTACAATACGTGCCGTTCGCCCATCGTATGCTCTTCTCTTATTTCAGTCGACTGACTGCCATTCCCAAGCGTTACTTTCTGATTACGTTCTGCTCCCGGTGGCTCGACGAGTCCTATTGAACGAATGAAAGTTTTTTCCCGAACGCGAAAACGAATCGAAGGCTAAGATCGTAATCCATTGACGTATCGCAGCTGCTTTGTGCGCAGAGGAAGAAGAAAAAGAAATAAGAAATCTCAGCTGCGAACTTCACTGGGCTCCCGCTACGTAGCGATCTCTCATGAAGCTGGGATAGAGCAGTCCCTTATGTAGTGCGCAGCAGCGCGGCGCGGCGCAATTAATGCAAAGTGAAAACGCTGTCCTCATCTTTCCCGCGTCGCAGTCGTTGGACGTGCAGACGAATTTCATTAGTCTGGCACACCAAGGGCCGTAATTAACGACGAAAGACAGGCGGAGCGTAATCATGAGAAAGGAGGGCCATGCTGCTACGTACGATCTATTAAATTCGGAAGTGCGTATTCGCTAGCCGCCACAGACGCATAAGCCGGTAGGGACGAAGGCTAACAGGGAGGATTGCCTAATAGCCGTACAATGGCAATGATGAGGAAAAATTGAAGCTTGGCCAGACTACCTTCTTTCTTGTATGCGGTAAATTCTCTTTGTGGCTAACTATACGCCTGCAAATCTTGCGTTACGACATTTTTTTAATTATCGAAGTGCGGACGCGAGCAGTGCCATTAGTTTAACAATCTTTTCCAAGATTAACGTCGTTTTTTGCTGTACCCTCGATGATGAGTACTTATTTATACGTCAATTATGTCAATATACTTTCTTGAATGTCTATGACAAAAAATTACTTTACATTAGAAAGTCTCTTAATTCACTCGACAGTACCAAACGACATCTGGTAATGATAGTACAAATGAAGACGGCCTTAGACAATCTGAATGAAGACAACAGGTATTAAGATTACAATAATTCTTCAAAAAAGTTACGTAATTTGAGACAGATTGCATCAAAGACCCTTCTACCTCGAAAGTATAAAAAACGGCAAATTAGCGATTGAAAAAAGGACAACGAGAGCCCATTGGGCGAATAAGGTTGTAATAACGTCAAGACACGAAAAGAAAATTGATAACGATATACGAATTATAACGAAGGGTAAAACGAGCGGAGTTAACGGAGGGGGTTAGTAAAACAAGCGTGGCAAATGGCCGGTACTGAATAGACGAATCAAGGGGGCCGCGTCGCCGCCTTCATCCTCCACAGCAGTAGGCTTTTGTCAAAAACTGTCTGTCTCTCTCTGCCTCTTGCAGCTCTCGAAGCAGCTAGTTAGCCAATTAAGCTCGATCATCGTCGCCAATTTGCCTCTCTCAGATGCGCGATCGACCGAGGTTAAGCTTGAAAACCGCGAAAATCAACTTGTAAGAGGGCAACAAATTTTATTAACTTTTTACGATCACCGTCATACCTCGTTCGAATTATGCGCAACCATCGGTTCTTTAGTCGTATTTTGCAAAGCTGAGCTTGAGTTTCGTTTTTTTTTTTTTCACAGCATCTCCGAGAAAAAGGCAGCGTTCCTCGTAAATACGTGGCTCGCAAGTAAACGTCACGCGCATACACAGCAGCACATTGTACGAGAGAACGTCATTGTCGATGGGCTGCCGATATTAACGGCACATGTGCGTATGACGCGCACTTTTGCGTCCTGGGAAAACGGTAATTTTGTGATTAACTTGACGGATATTCATAGTGCCACGTCTTGTGCTCTAAATACGTAGCTTTCTTTTCGCAAATTATTAGCCTTGTCGTCCATAATGAATAACGCATTTTTTTTTGCTTTTAAGCTACGTTTTGAAATACAAACTCGTTTCTTTTGCTGCCCAATAGAAATGGTTCATTGGATGAGAAGAGCTGCTCGCGATAGTGATTTTTCGGAATAAGAAAGGTGGGTCGAAGTATGAGGTTTTCACGACTGTTTGTCAAGTAATATTTGTAAAAATTTGTATTCGAATGCTTAACACTAAACTCGAGAAACGCATCTTTTCTTAATTCGTATAAAGCATACAATTATGTTTTGAAATCAAAACTGAGTGCAAAGATCTGGGCAAACGCCTTCATATGTTTGACGTATGTTTTACATTTTTGATGTACGAATTACAAGATACGACGTTTACAAGACAACAAAACTTAGCCGAAATATGTCTTTCGCGACGGTGGCATGTGTCCGAAATTAATCAATTAATGCAAATGCAATTAGTACAGTAGGAAGGAGTGTAAGCGCTCGTGGTTGCAGTGTGAGACTACCCGAGGCTTATAAATTACGGAGTAAAATTGAATGAGCGTGTTTTCGGTGCTCATTAAGACTCGTCAAGCCGAACGTCAAAGTGGCGGGCGAGTCGCGAACGACGTCGGACTCGAGTCTCGAGTCCCGTAACGAGGGTCCGAGGGAGTGTCGTCACGATCGCGGTACGAAAGCGAGCCGCAAACGGCCGAGCTGCGAGGTTGAAAATCGATCGCTGGCGCGTGCAGCCAGACGTTGCGCGTCCTCGGCCCGGCGGTTTGAAAATTTAATCGTCGCGCGAACGCTCGCGATCAATATGTACGCGCGCTCTAGCGTCGTCGTCCTCGCATCGCGCTTCCTCGCAAGCTCCAACGATTCCGGGACGCATTCGCCGGCACGTTACGATCACTCGGTCACTCGATCGACGTTTTATTTCTGGCTCGCGAAGCAGCTCGCCCGCGTACCAGTCGCCTCAACGATGCATGCATCGCGCCTGCGAGAACTTGAATTCACACGCGTAACACTGAACTCGAGAGACGAGTGTTTTTCTCGTAAAAATAAAACGCACGTCAATGGAAGGAGCGGAAGATAAGCCAAATTGTAAACGAGCAATCGTCAGTCTAACAATCGTAAGCGTAACGTTGAGGAAACGAAACGAATTCCTGGGAGGCGTACGGAGCAAATAGAACTCGTCGGAAGAACGATGCACGTTTAAGAAGCGGGAATCGCGTGCGGCTGTGGCTTCCTTACTAATTGCTACTCCCATTGATTGACTTTTCTTCTTTTCTTTTCTTTGGCAAAACAGAAAACTTGTTCTAGCGCTTCTTCTGCTCGCTGCAGCCTTTCATTGGCAAAGTTGCCATGCGAGCAAGAAAGAGTCATTCGTGAGTTTTCGCAATGCGCGACTTGTCATTGACGTTCGCAGGTTAGTCATAATGACGAGCGAGCAACAATAACTTTTTATTTTCGCGCATCTTTTTTGTTACTCCGCTGCTGAAACTTTTGCAATGAGAAAGTGGATTCGTGACTTATATGCCGAGCTGTATTATCGTCGAGTCAATGATAAACGTAAAGGTCAGTGAGAACGACTCGGCTATTTTTTTCGACGCGTGCTGTTCTTATCGACAGAGCAAATAAATATTTAACGGGCTTTCCAAAATGAAATAATCGCTGTTCGCTGAACGCTTTTGACGAAAGCATCCACGCGAATATTAACTGGAGCGAGAAGGTGTGCGCCGGCATACAACGATCAATGTTAGACAAAGTCGTGTGCACGCGGCAGAGATCACACGAAACTCATGCCATCAGTCCTCGGCTTTCGCTAAGCAATCCTAATGGACGTGACGCTGCGAAGCGGCTCCAACTCTCTGTGCGGACGACAACGACGAAGCAAGAACTTTAGCTTTATCGGATTAATACGCCTTACGGGCAAACGTACGTTCAGCAAGAAATGCAGTTCCGGAATCCTTTTGACGAGATATATACTCTCTTTTAAGAGCTTTTATGGAGCTTTGTGCTTTCCTTCTTTTTGAGAGTTGAGCTATATGTGCTATCGAGATAAAAGAGAGTGGTAATGCAAAGTTCCATTTTGTAAAGAAATGTGTCGAAACCTTTGCTGGACGTTTTTCGACTGCTTTCTTCGATTTTTTATTTTATACTGATAGTAAACTTTTTCTTATCTTTTTAATTTATGAGTGATAATAAAATTGCGTCGTGTTCGACAGTGCTAGTGTTGGGAAAGGTATAGCAGGCATCGGGGTGGACATCCGACTAAATATAAATGTTGCATTCCATTGCTCTTGCCTCGACAATTTAAACGCTACAGTTCTTATCCATCAATAATTTTTTTTCATCATTCGGTGGAATTTCGCGGATGTTTCCCATCAATCGGATATTTTATTTTTGAGCTTCAAAAAAATTATCTTTGTACTCTTTTCAAAATGCTTCAAACGATTGTAATTATTTAAAACAAATTATAGTTCCAATTGTTTAATTCAGACTTTTTAAAATGTAGTATGCTAATTTTATAAATAAATAACCGTATTTTTTCTTTTTAAGCTCGGCTTTTAAAAGTATGTTTTCCAAATTAATTTTTTTTCGTCTTTGATAAAAACAAAGCAATCTTAGTTAAGGGCTTTGCTTTCACCCTCATTTACATTTCCGTTCCTATTCAAAGTTGCCGTCAACCAGAAAAATTAAATGGTATGGATTCGAGCTTTGCGGAGCGGAAACCGCTTTTTTCTACAAATGAGAAATTTGTAAAACCCTCGTACTGCAGTTCATTGTATATACTCATACAGAACTCATGCGTGTATGAAATATTTAATGTGGTTGTGAGTCTGAGAATGGAATAAAAGATATTCTTTATTACTATAAACGGGTTCTTTCTTTTTGTTTAATCAGAATTAAATTTACAAAAAATGTATGTATGCGACGATAAATAACATGAAAAGTGACATTTATTATGAAAAATGTCATGTTTCATCAATTTAATAATTCGCTATTGAAATATATAGTATATCTAAGGAAAAAATTAGTGCAGTTACATTGCAAAAAAAATAATCCCATACAAATTATCGAAATACTATAAGCACATAGGCGGCATTAGGATAAGTGCCAAGAAAAAAAGGGACTCGTTTGTATTTTTAAAGTATTGATCTCCAAGACCCCGCGTTCAAGTTCGACTTGGACTTGGCTAATTGTCCTAACAGATGTTAAGTGCCGTAACTTTCTCGTCATCGTGTCGCTTGAAAACAACGTACGAACTCTTCGGCATTTCTTTCGGCATCGCTGTCGAGTTGGTAGATGCTTAACGAGTTTGAAACGTATTTCTAAGCCGCTAAATGACGCTATTGAACGATGCCGACAATATTAGCAATGTACTGACGTATTCGCTTAGCTTGAAATATAAAAACACAATGCGTACATTTAGTTTGTTTCAATAACTGCACCGATAATGTTATTTTTCAAAGCAAAAGTCTATCAAAAGAGCAGAAGAGAGACTCGCAACGTCGAGAGTAGCGTACACGAGTGACACTCAGGTTCAGGTATCAAGCGGAAAAGGGAGGAGAAGCAGTCATTTCCTCGTGTAATTGCCGGAGCAATTAAGGCCCTTCTCCGCGCTTTTCCCCCGCGTCATCGTTGCCGTAGTCGCTGTGCGGGAAGGGATGACGAAGCTTCAGTGAAGGGGAGCCAACGGAACGCTCGAACGAAAGAGAGCTCACGCGAATTTCATGGGAGACGAGTCCGTGTGTCGCTGATAAATCCTTCGGACGCTTGAATTACCTGTATGTGAGCAGTTGAATGTGTTCCTTTCGTTCGCTCTCGTAAGTGAATTGCACGTGGAATAAAAGAATATACACGCTAGATAGTAATATTTTGTGCAAACTGGTGATAAAAGGAGAAAAGGAGTCTCGGTAAGAAAAAGAGATAAGACGAGGGTAAAATGATTAATTTTTATGGCCGACGATCAAATACACTTGCAGCGTTGTGAACTTGTTTTCTCTTCTGACTGCTGGTTCGCTTGAGTATACGCAATGGATCATGGACATTATGACGGATAATAAGACGTCGAATAAGCGAGAACTTATCTTGAATCGTTAAATCCAATCGCCGACTCTTCTGGATAACTTAAAATTGTTATTGCTGGAAGAAAATGGCAGCGTGGTTTATTTACGAACGAATCCGACAACAACTTCATAAATCTTCTTTCGGCTCGAAGAGACGCCAGAAAATAAAAGTTCCTTGTCAATCGTACTGCCACAGACTAAGTATGAACGAAGTTGCAAAGGACAAAGTCAAGTGAAAAATGTTCGAGGTGAATTGTAGGCGCGCACGGCGAAAGGGAAGCAGAGTGGAGAGCGGGCGAGAGAGGAAGTCTGGAAAGTGGCGAGAAAAGAAAAAAGCTTTTCTAGGCTCGATCTATCGACTGCAGGTCTGCACGTACGAAGCGCGCAACAAGGGTCAATGAGAGAAAAACAATTAGACGGCAAGGATGACGATTGACCGCGAATGCATTTACGCCGTCGTCATTCCAGAACTGATTGAAAATCTTTTGAATGGGCTTCCGTCTCTCCTTGCTTCCTCTCTCTCTCTCTCTCTCTCTCTCTCTCTCTCTCTCTCTCTCTCTCTGTCAATTATTCGCCGGCTCGGCGAAGCTTTGAAGCGGCCTTCATCGGGGCGCTCGATTATTCAAAAAGGTAAAAAGCTCCTAGCAAAACGTTCAAACTTCGACAATCGATGTCAATTTCGCAAGCGTGGAAAGCTATCCAGGGTAATAAATGACTTGGTAATCAACTTTGATCCGGCAGCTTGCCAAGTGCAGCGCACACACACACACACACACACACACACACACACACACACACACACACACACACACACACACATGCACAGCATAAGCGCATGTTTAACTTGCCAGATAATTAAGGCCGCTTATATTAAGGTTGCGCAGCTTGGTAAACGAGAGAGCAGAGTGCGAGTAGGTAAGGCTCTGTCGCTGCTGCGCGCAGCTTGTCTTCCGGCTGTAGAGCGGCTCTCGCGTCCTTATCTGCGCAGCTCGTGTGTACGCGCGCTCGAGTATGCGTGCGCCGGATAACGTATCTTGGTCTGGCGTTGTCGCGCGCCGCTGGAGTCAACTTCCTTTCGCTCTCTCTTTCTCTCTCTCTTTCGGCGGCGCTGGCTATTTATTTCGGCTGGCACTCGGCGATCCTTCACGCGGAAGTCAAAAGCGACGAGACGCCGAAAGGTAATCGGGTCGCGCGCTCATCAGGAGCCTTACGAGGGCAGCCGCTGCGTCGCGGACCTTCTCCACCTCGGCGCCGGCAATCCGTCCTCTTTTATCGCGACCACTTGTCTTGCTTTAATTAACGCTCGGTTCTATGAGTTACGGCCGGCGATTAGCGCGCGCGCGCGAACGGTTCTAACGGTATCGAGTTTGCCAGCCGTGCGCTGCGACCGCGATGATAAATCAATTTTCTCGGTTAATTGCTTGTCGAGATGCGCGGATTCGCGGAAAAAAAAAATCATGGCGACCTCGCTGATCCGGCTGAGAAGCCGAGAGGCGATCAATTCAAATACACGCCGTGAGAGGCAAAACAGAATAGCCGCGGCCCCGTAAAAAGCTCGTAAAACGGCGCGAAATTACGCGGCGATTCGCAGCTCGTCTATCTTTGTTTGCGCACGCGCGCGCGCGCGCGCCCGCATAGTGCACGCGGGCGGAGCTCTCGATTTAGCACTCGCGGCAAATATCCAGGCACGCGCGTTTATTTGGATGCTGATTTCGGCCGCTGCGCGCGCCGTCCGTTCGGTTTTGTCTGGCTCTTTTTTTTCTTCTTTCTTTCTTTCGGGGTTGATCGTTCGCGCGATACGTTACCGCGAACTCTTGTGTAATTCGATTTCACCCGCAGTGTCGATTGTTCATTGTACGTGTGAGCGGTTTCTCCGCGCGTCGTTTGCTCTCCTTGCTATTATTTCCGAAATGGCTCGTTCCAGATCGCGTTCGGGATTGAAATATCGACGACTGGTACGGCAAGGCTCCGGATAAGATGACTGTGTATCGATAGGTTTGCATTGGTCAATGCGCGTTAATTTACCCGAGAGTTTCACCAAATTACGCGCCACTCATCGATTATACTTTCTAATTTTAGACGATTCTGGACGCGTCCCGCTTTCCATGAATAATCTTTACCGAAATAACCAGAGTATTTTTATATTGCACTTTCCACTATTTTAAAGTTAGAGAAAAGAATGCCGCTGGATATTTGGAAATGGAAATAATGAGATCCAGCGATGCCCCGGAACTTTCGAAAAATTTATACACGAACGGCGAATACATCAGCTCGAATGAACTGGAACAAATATTCTGTTATCCTAGCAATGTTTTTGTGCACAAGTTTCCATCCTCAATATTGACGGTTTTCAAAACTTTCATTGAAGAAACGAGTTGCGCAGAGGTCCCCTTGGCTTTCTGCAAAAGAGCTTGGCACAGTCAAGAATAGCGCCTTGTAAGAAAATGGCTGGCGAGCCTCGAAGAGCAATCGAGTTTTTAATCGATGAGCTCGTATCTTTTTTGTGAAAAAAAATCACGAGTAAGGGGGGGGGGGGCGGGAGGTGGCGTTAGCCGGTGCACGTGCGGCCGCGCGCGCGCGTGCATATTTATAGCCTCGACGGCTGCATGTCATCGCCCCGAGCCACTACTACCATCGCGAGCCCTACAAGCATATATGGCGAGCGACGAGGCTGGAGTACACGCGGGGGCTGAGCTTTCGTGACATAAGGCTTGTTACGTTCGCTTTCGAGCGCTGCCACGTTACAACAAAGTGCTCCGTCGATGTTTTCGCTGTCACGAGAGAGGAAGAGTTGATGCTGCTGCTAATGACAACAAACTACATGCAGCCTTTAATCGCCCCCCCCTCCTCGAGATTTACTTACGACTTACGGATTTCATTCCGGTGCTTCGACACGTTTCACAAACGAGACAGAGGATATCGGCCCTTCCAAAAGTTCAGAGTTGTCGTCTACATACTCTTGCGCGCGCGAGCTTTTAAAAAGCGCATTCTGTCGCGTGGGCGGCGTCACTCCCCTCCGTATGACTCACGCTGCCGCTAGGTCAACGTATTTATGCGGAGAGCCGAAAACTTATCGTAGCCGACAGGAGGATGTCACAAATTTACATCAGGAGACCCACGCGACCACAAATGAAGCTCCGGAACCAGCGGATCTTTAGGCCTTTATGACAATCGTTGAACCACGTGTCTCGCGCGATTGGGGTCTTTCTGGAAACTTAAGCGCGCCAACGGTTTGGCATTAAATTGTCTATCGTTAAACGCCAACAACTTTGACGAGCTGATAACTTTTATAGCGGCAGCACGAATTAAGATCATTAACCTGGATACTCGCTTTGCACTAACAGCTAACAAAAGAGCGTGGTCCGAGGTAATTTTCGACGAGCTTGTGCGCGCGAGTGCGCATCACTGCGACGAGCGAGCTACTTTTACCGCGATCTGCGAATGAACTTTTCCACATATAGTCCGAGCGGACGACGACGACGACGAGGCGCTCGAGCGACCGCTCGCTGCAATTACTCGGTCAAAAAAGGGGCAGCGCAACCTCGAGGCACGCGAGGGCGTGCGGGCGCACGCGACTCCACATGGGAACCCAAAGTTGCGCGGTGTGACACGAGCAAAAGCGCAAGGCCAGACGGACGGTCGAGGCTCGACCAATTACACGCGGGAAAGCTCGTTCTATTTAAGCTTCTGAGCGAGGCTCTGTTCTGCTCTGCTTTGCAGCAGCTGGTCGAGGGGCGTATAGCACGTTTGCCCGAAAAACGTATCGAGCCCTCTGCCGCGTCATGATTATTACGGCTGATCGAGGTGCGCGCGGCTGCTACGCGTCTGCCCGTCACACGCGCGAGGCTTCGGATACACTCCTCTGCGTTTGCCTGAGTTCTCGACTATTGCGTGCGCATCAATTCATTTTTCTTTTGGTCTACGATCTCGCCACTCTGCTTTATTAAATGTCAAACTTATTTGCGATTTCTGAGGTGATTGTGCACATCAACATTTTCGTAAGCTGTATTACTATAATAACGTAATGATGTATAAGATATATTATTATGCGTGATTCACACGATGTACTGCGATGATGGTTTTTATGAAGGGCTTCGTATATTTTGAAAGTTAAGTGACAAATGACTTGATTTTTTTCCATTACAAGTCGTTGATACAATCCAATATTAATGAAAATACTGTTAAATTGTGAAAAAATATTTAAAACAATCGATATCCCATTACTATAATAAGAATTTTTCAACGCCACAAAATTAAGCGAAATTACAAATATTATCTTTTATTAAAATCAGATATGAAACAGTTGTTCGATTACTGTTTAAAATAATAGTAAAAATAATCAAGACCAAACTTTAATAGGCATTTAAAAATATAAAATAAAATAGTTAAAATTGAAGTATAATAAGCGATCTGTACGTTGATGATTATCAGGTAAAAATACATAGTACTTAAGTATTTTTGGGGTTTTACGAAAATACAAATTTACGAGCATAAAAAAAAGTATACATTTGTTATTTTTTTATAAAATACTTTATATACAGCAGACGTGCAAATACATTAACTAAAAATTTTTTTTATAGAAAGAAACACAAGATTAGATAGCAATATACTAACAATATCTATAAGAATAATGGCTGATAAATGCGAAAAAGTTTTAAAAAAATATTGAAGAATTAATACTTGAAATGACGAACAAAATGTTTGTCGAAAACACTACGCACGGAAACGGAAAGGTACCTGATGAATTTGTTATTGTACATACTTAACAAACTAGACCGAATGTTCTTTTAACATATAATCGAGGTTGATTTCAATATTGACATAAAATTTTATGGAAGGAAAACGATTATTAGCAGTTAAAGTAAACATTTTTTATTGACTTTTTTCAACTTCGAGATGTAATAAAATTTTATGATTATTTGATAATTCTCCACAATATTTTATTTCATATTAATGATTCCATCATTTTTTACGTGATAATGATAGTTTCGATTGACTATTTTTTATGTATTTTTACTTTTAGCAATCACTCGAATCTCTCACGCGTTTGATGCCAACAGATATAGATTTATAAAAGAGTCACTGCTGTTGAACTTACTAACTATAAGCTATTTACAGATGTACAATAAAAAAAACAATACCTTATTGCAGAAAGCCGAAATAATCGTATTATTATTGTATACACGAGCATTTAATTTTAAATACACTTATCATTGTAAAAGTCAAGTTCCATATGTACGTGTCACCTCGTTAAGGGCTTTTATTCCGGAAAGTCTTTTATAAAGCACTTGTATTAAAGTACGAAAGGTCTTTTCAAAACGATTGTTTTATTTGTTCGGTTTACGTTTCTGACAAACACATTCATTCAGTGAAATGTACAAAAGAAACCTAATTGTTACTCGATATTTCTTGAATAACCAATAAAATATTCTGCTTTGTCATCAGCTTTAGGTCAGCATTAACGGAAAGATTGCCTTTCGAAGAACCAACAAAGGTAAATAAAAGAACAAAGATCTTGCTCTAATGAACGATCTTGCAAGTAATTGAATGGACCAAGCCTGAAAAGCAAATTCGTGTAATAAGTTTTGAGCGCGATCGGCCCTTTGTCTTTGAAGTAATGGTTAACCCGATTAAAGCAGTACATTGCAGGCGTTGCTTGTCACTTTTCCTTTCGGCTTCTCTCTCTTTCTGTCGTGGCACGATCGATATAGCATTTGCGTTGCGCGCGAGGGTAGGAGAAAGACAGAGAGAGGGAATAGAGCAGTACAGCGGCCAAGGAGGGCGCAACGCGCGGCTGTATACATGTATATAGCTTTCTATCTGACAACTTTTGTATGCGTGTGTATATGTGTACACGGCCCTACGTAAGTAAGCATAGTATATGTACACACACTCGAACGCGAAAATCCCTGGGATTCGGCTGTATATGCTGACCGAGATAGCAGTTCGCATTGCGATCGGCGCCGATGAAGGTCGCCCGTTTTGCGATGAATGCCGTACAGAGATGCGGTGAACCGCACTCGGCTCACTATTCCGTTTCTAGTGCTTTCAATTTTCGAGAGTAATTACTATGATTGCCGTTCGAAAGCCAATTGAGCTGAATCCAACTGAATTGACTTGATTCCAAAGGAATCTTTTGAAAAAAACTAAACGAGATTTCTTTCTTTTCACTGCAGTGGTGTGAAAGGACTTTTGCGCGATATTAGAGGCCCGGAGAAAGCCAGGTTTTCAAAAGTTTGACGAAACTTGTGATTTGAAGATGCTCGAATATTTCTCTATTATTTTCAGCAGAGGGAGGCAAAGGCAAAGTCTTCCAAGCCGGAGCGAGCGAGAAACCGTAGAACAAAGAAAGAACTCAAGACGACACACTTCTTGTTCCGTGGCTCTCGACCGCAGACCGAGAGAGCCCCCCAAATAGCCGAAGCGTCAAGAAAACAACCAGCTCAACGGTGGCGATAAATAAAAATCACAAAAGCTCAGCTAATTCTCGGGCGTGCTGGGTCGCGGTGACAGCGGAACGAGCGACGAAAAAGAAGCGAGTTCCTTGCGGCGGCGGCGGCGGCGTCCCTCCATAGCTCATTCGGATAAACACACCCTACGCCCGCAGAGGTTCTCAACGCAACTATAAGCAAGTAATTGATTGTGGCGCGACTGCAACGCTCAGACTTGGAGTACTTTGGCCCGCTCGGGTGGGGGAAGTTCAAGGCTCGAGACTTTATATTAGGTGGACGACGCAGCGCCACCGACTGAATCATACGAAATCTTTGCTCGACAAATGGCCTTAATGTGCGCATTATCAGTTGATTACTTTCTCTCTGAAACGAAACAGCACCCATATTTACTCAAAACGGAAATCTCGAAATAGTCGCGGCCTTACATTTAAGAACTACGAATGTGTATTAATATCATTGGTATATCACTGTGAAAACTCACGCTACTGCTAACGCGAGGGCATTGCTCAATCGACATACCTACAACGGAATGAAAAGAAAGGTGATAGTGCGCATAAAATAATTGTTAAAACGTTAAATTCGAGTGGCGAAGCTACAGCCTGGCTGTGTTTTCTCAAGATCAACGTTACTTTCTGCGGCAGTCACGGATGGGAGTTTAAGCAGTGTTTCCGTGTGGAGGCTTTTTACTAAGCCATATATCCTCGAAGATATCACGCACCTTCGTAATGAGATATAAACCATAAACGTCTTGCAACAACACAGCCTGGCTTTCATGCAGCTCGAGCTTATCAACGACGCGCGACACCGACGAAGATACACACACGTACAATGTAATATCTCGGCAAGCGGCCGCTACTAGTGGGATATAGCCGCTCAGTTAACGAGGCTCGCGTATGTGTGTATACGCGCGCGCGTAAGTGTCACTAACCTCCATCGTCGTCGGCGTCGTCGTCGCCCGGAACAAGAAAGCTCATTCAGTCTCTCTCGTCTGGTTTACGCAAACAACTCGGGGGCTTCTTGGCTCCTCGAAATCGCCAAGACTCATTCTTAAGCTCTTAACAACGCTTGGATTCTTAAAAGCCGACAGAGAGAATCAATATTCGGAAAAATCTGTTGGACAGGTACCAAAAGAAGAAAGCCGAGGAGGCTATCGAAACAATTCCGCTTGGGATTTATGGGGGCCGACCTAAAAATTGCCTTCCATCGCATAAAGAAGAAAAGATAAAGGAAGATCGTCGCTCGGGTATGCGCACGAAATCGCATTGATTTCTCGCTGCTACTCGATGCGCATCCTCGTTCCACTTGCGTTCGTTATTAAAAGCTCGCGGCGCGGCTTGGCTTATCGCCTTACGTAATGGCCCTCTCTCTCTTTTCGGAGAGATGCGGACCAAGTCCCAGTTTATCACGCGCTACACGCGACCCCAAAATTACTTTCCCAGGCTGGTTTCTAAATGCAAATCAGTCGTCGATTCCGTGCCTCGGCTCGCGCGTCATTTCGATTCGCGCGGACAGGCGAGTTCTTATTATTTTTACAATTTCCTTTTGCCGCTCGAAATTTCATCTTAATTCCATCGAAATCCCGACTGGGCCAAACGCAACGTAAATACCGGCACGATCGAGTAATCAGTCGCACGCGAACGTTATCAGGGCTGGCATTACGCTGCACGCATTTCAATCGGTCTGCCCGCGAACGCTTACGCGCTTGTGTCCACTTCGCAAGGCGTCTGGTAATAACCGACGTAAAAAGCTGCACAAAAGGGTAAAGCGATCTCCGCTCAGCGAACACTTCCAAAAGCTCGGGCATTAGTGGCCCCATAAAGTGCGTCCAGCGTTGGCAGCAGGCGACGTTCCGATCGTTCCGACGCTGCGAGTTTAAAACTGTAGCCCATTGTTGGCAGCGGCGCGGCCGGGAATAGATTTGGATCTGGCGTCGCCTGCGCAGCGGTTCTTATAATTTCTCTTTCTTCTTCTTCTTCGTCCGCCTACTATTTCACTCCGGGCGGATGGCTAGTTATGAGTCGACCTATTTTTAGTGGACTTCTCTCTCTCTCTCTCTCTCTCTCTCTCTCTCTCTCTCTCTCTCTCTCTCTCTCTCTCTCTCTCTCTCTCTCTCTTCTTGTTTTACAGTACAGATTATATGGGGTATAGCGGAGCCAACTTATCACCGGATTTATTTTTGCGATTAGATATTACGTTTCGCGCTTTCGTACTCCAGCAATTCTTGTCGCTGAGAGATAAGACCAGCCGATCGGCGTATACGAATACGACGAGTCTACAAAACACATGAAAGTTGAACATTCGTATACGTTGATTAATGATTCAGAGTATTGGCAAAGTCATTATAAAAGCAATGTCAATGGAAATGTAAAATAAACAATGATCGAAGAAAGAAAATCACGACGATTGATCAAGATTCAGAAGCGTAATAATATTTTAGAAAGAAATACTACAAGCACAGGCGATAGCAAGAAAAGCGAATGTTAAACGCGCGCGCGGTTAAAATCCAAGTGCACATTGTTGTAGAAGCAGTGGCGTTACTCGACAGACTAGTTGAAATGTAATAAAACATGACGAGTGCAATGTAGGTCAATAAGCGGGGTAACAATGACATATCAACGACAGCGAGTTCCTATTGATAATAAACTCGACGTTCCCGATTTTTCCGCAGCGAGATATAACTCCGCCGGTCTCCGTCGGATTGAGAAGAGGCACCGGACGCAATTCAGGCGTAATTCCAGCGCTTTACATAATTGACGTAGATTGTCTCGCGAGAGTGTTAGCATGCGTGTGTGTGTGTGTGTGTGTGTGCGCGCGCGCGCAGTTGTTTGCTGCTGCTGCCGCTCACGACTCGCGAATCGTCAACTGCACGAGCGCGCGGACGGCCGAGCACGAGCCACTACGTGTAAATAGCGACGCTAATCGGATCTTGACCCGCGCTTGTTGCACTTGCGCTTCCGAACGTGGCACCGCGGCGCACTTATCAATCGAAAGCCGATGAGCGATCCGCGCCCCTCGTCGCCCAGTCGAAGACCGACGAAAGAGCTGCCGCGCCACTCTGTCCCGGCAACGTCGCTCGAGCGCCCGATCGGACGAAGCCTCGGTCGATGCCAAACTACTTGGCGCGTGTGCAGTGTCACATAAACACGTACTCGAAACTGCCGGATACAGCGCGCGCGTCTGGCTTCTTCTCGCCTATTGCCTGCGCGCGCGCGCGTCGATCTTTGCCATATGGCGATCGAGAACTGTTTAGTCCGTACGTCGAGAACAAACAGAGTGTGAACGATCAGGAAATGAAAGAAAGTCAGTCGTGCGCACGTCCCTCCCGCCCTTTCTTCCTTTTTATTTCTACTCCATTTTCCATGCTTCAGTGCAAACGCTAATGAACATTTATCTATAACGAATTGTGAATTATGGTTATAGCTCGTAATGCAGTCTGGTGTTTATTCGTGAATCTTACGTTATGTGCGCGCATCAAGCACAGACCTTTTGCACTATTATTCCAAGGCTTGAAAGTTGAAGTCGAATAAAAAAGAAGCTAAAGTGGAGAAATGAGCGCGGATGAGACGAATCATTCTTCCCAAATAGTGCGAACGCAACCGATGAGAAAGAAGAAACAAAAGGTGACAAAGCATGTTCCCAATTTTCCCAACCAATTCAATTACAGCAATCATCAGCAATTATCCTTTTTTACGCTGAACGCGAGGCGAACGAAAGCCGGGCATAGCAAATAAAAGCCAAGCCACAAACTTCCGTGCAGCGGATTTCCCGGTTAAAAACAGTCGCCGGCAGGTACAAAACAAGAGAGCCGCCTCGATTGCTTCACACGCGGCTGGGATATTTGACGTTGCCGCCGCCAGCAACAATAGCTGCCGTCGCCGCGTGCAAGGCTTGGCTTTTAACGACCTCGCGCGGCTTTCCAGTCGCATTATAATGGGGCCAAAGGCCAATGAGTGGCCCTTTGCTGCAGACTAATATCAAATAACCGAAGGCGCGTTTCATTGTTCCATTAAATGCTTTTTTTTCGCGAGTGAACGAAACTCTCTTTGTATCGGTATGCCTTACTCTCGGTGCGATTGCTTTTGGGCAAAAAAGAAGAAAAAGAGAAATGTTTTCTTTTCACAGCAAGAGAAACGCAGATTAATTGTGACAGTATTGCGTGCGTATTGTTCACCATGTCCGATACACTTTTATTCTCCATTCAGATGACAAATCACATCTCTAAGACGCTCGTTGCTTTTATTAATGACTTGCGCGTGATTGATGGGCATTTTATGTCTTCGGATTAGAGGTTTATGACGGTCAACAAGCTTCGAATGTTCGACTGTTCAATACCGCAAGTCCAATATTGATCGGAGTGTGAGAAACAATTATTGATTTTCGAAATAACTATAACTGGAAACATATGGTAAAGCCGTTCGATACGTATATCGCACTCCCTCGCCATTTATATTTGGAGCGACAGATCGCACGGTGCATCGCACTGCTGACAGCTCGTCCGAATTTACAACATCTCGATACAAAGCGAACGTGCGTGTACGTGTATACGTGGCGTAAATGTTTCACACACCGTCTCGACAATTATTTATCACGTACACGCACACAGTACCGACTGAGATACAAGACTCGTACATATAGCTTTTATTCCATTGGAGCTGGGAAATCTCGGCAACATAATGATAGACTTCAGGAGATGTAACAAAGCTGCGCGTGCGACCCTAATAATTCAGACCCAAATCGCCGCCCCGTGAGCGCGCAACAGGATCGCCATTGTCAACAAGGGCGTCCAAATTTATTTCACTTCGATCGCAATTTTCCAGCTCGGCAGCCGACCTGTATTGTAAGCCGGACGTTGCTTTGTATTGCTGGTTCGCCAGGCCAACGTGGACATTCGTTTTTAAGAATAGCTCTTCGTTCGGAAATCTCAATAAAAGCAAAGCCCGCTCGCGCGGCTTCAAAGTAAAGGAAGATTCGGTCCAATTAATTTTTACAGCTAGCAGCTGTTTAAGCTACGCGACTTATGCTTCTCTAAAAACATTTCGATGTTATGCTTTCGAACCGTGTCCCGAAGTCGCCGGGTGCAGGTTGCTTGTATATGCGGAAGGGGGGACGTTGAATTTTATGGCTTACCTCGTACGGCAACAGGTGTAATTATTCCGAAATTGGCCGCGCGCGAATTTTTCCCGATTTTTCTGTTTTGCGACGACGAGATTTCGTCCCGAACGTACAGTCGCTCGACCCCGCCAACTGATCCGCGTCACTTCCAGATAAAATTAAAGCGATCCACCCTCTCGAAAAAGTTGAATCGCATTCATCGCAACGCCACTCTTGCGCGTACCGAGATCTGCACCCTAACGACCTTCTCCGTAAAAGACAAAAACGAAGGAAGAGAGAATAAAAGAGCGCGAGTTCGAAAATTCTTCAAGCTGGTTACTGGTTAACGAGAGAAAAAGACGAGAGGGCGAAGGGGATAGAGAAGAAAGGGGGATATTTTTGAAGACGCTCGGGTACATCTGTTTCGAAGCAGGAAAAGCTGCATCGCGCTCACTCACTCACTCTCTCTCTCTCTCTCTCTCTCTCTCTCTCTCTCTCTCTCTCTCTCTCTCTCTCTGTGTATAATAATTCATCGCGCGCAAGCGGTAGCCGAGAGAGCCAAGCTGGACGGCTAAGGCGCGCTGTGTTTTCTTTGAGAGCCGGCTATACACTACGTGGATCGTTGCTCCCCGAACGAGAGCTGTATTGGCAGACGAGTCTAGCTGTAAATCGAAGCTTCGGCTTGCGAGCAGACGCAGAGGAATCGAGTCTTCATTGACGCGATTCAGCCAGGCACCTCACGTATGCTTGTACTATCGTATCGTTGAATTTCCAATGTCCCTATTCGGACGGCGTTTCATTCGACCCGATGTGATTTTCCGACAGAGTGAAAGCTTCGATTTGCATTCAGGCAGGGGATTTAGCCTGACACATTTCGATGGCGTTGGCATTCACGACGTGCTTGCTGCTACCCTGATGAGATTCGCGCGGACTGTCGCATCAATGGCGCGCGCGCAACATCAAAAGGGCTCGTGCGCATTCGCCGAGAATTCACATCCCGAACACTTTTTAGCGCGCGAACGGCTGAAAGCAATCGAATAATCCGGCGCGCCAAACGAGTAAACTCGAGTTGGGGCGAAAAGAAAAGAAAAATGAAAAAAATGACGGCAGAAAGCTTGGCAGCGGCGAAGCGCGTAGATGAGGCGAGGACGTTTATCGTTGCGAGCCGTACAACGAAAACAGACTCTGGCGTGTGCAGGCAGAGCGCAGCAACGGCTTGCTAACGTTCAACGGGCGAAAGAGTGGCCACGCGGGGCTAACTTTGGAGTATAATCTGCTCCGACTCGAAATAGGCGCTTGTGTTTTCCCGCCACGTGCGAAGCGCGCGACCATTAATAGCCTACTCTCCTTTTGTTCCGTGAACGAGCAACTGTAATGCCGCGACTTAGTCACGCGGGATTCATACGTGCATTCTCAATCAAGCTGCCTGTCGTCCGTATAAATTTTATGTTATCGACTGCTCGAGGAACGCCGCTTCGGCGCCTCTACGTTGAGCGCTAAATCCGACTGCCGGCCATCGACCGGGTTTCCTTCGATGCTGCAATTGTCAGAGTGAAACCGTACTATAGATTTCAGGGACAAGAGCAACGTGTGCATGAAAAATTTCTATCCGAAAATGACACACATACAAATGCACGCGCGCACACTCAGAAATTTAATACCCGCACCTGGGCTGGGTCAGATTGCCCTTGCTCTTCGAAAAGGTGCAGCATGGGAGCCAATATATCGACACGCGACCTATTGTTGCACATAGCTATACGTACGCCCATTGAATTTGACACGGCAATGTTAATCCAATTTACATGGAACGAACAAAAAACGCACTCGGGGGAAAACGATTGGACTTCGTTTCCTTACTACTTTTTTTCCCTTCGATTATATCGTCTCTGACTTTATACAGAATATTCTAAAGCATGTAATCGTACTTCATCTACTTTACGAGATACTGGTGCAGTGAATAACTGTTTATAGTGTAACGCTTAGATTTGAATGGATTTGATGTTAATACGACGAAAGAAAAACTATTTAGTGTATTCGCAAAATGATAATTTACGCGAAGGCGGATTTTATTTTGGAATAACGGCTGACACTGACGTTGGTAAAAAGCGTTTTCATTCACAGAAAAGAAAAAGAAAAAGAAAAAGAAAACAGGAAAAACGAGCGTTGCGCATCGCGAGAGTCGCGCTTTAAAGGATGATGCCGTGGTCTGCGAAATCGAGCGCAAGCTTACACACGACAAGCCGTATAAGATTTCACGGAAGATTCGCGCCGAGAAAAAGAACAAGAAGCTTGTTCAAAGTAGATCCCATCGGTGCCAACAGATCCCATCCTAATCGCTCAATTAGCCATTGGATTATTCCGCACAGGCGAAAGCGTCCGCGCGATATCGCGGCGAAGTAGCACATCATCACTCGCGGAGAAACGAGCGTCGCGTCGTCTCGAGAGATCCCCTCGGCAATGCATATCGTAATAGTAATAGCAGGAAAGGCGCGCGGTCGCGACGCCCACCATTTTCCCTCGTTCTCGTTTTCCGCAACAGCCTCGTCGTCGCTAATGCTCGCCGTCCCACGCCGGCACACATATGCCTCTTTTTCTATTTGCTCGAGGCGAGGTCGATTAGGGGGTGGCGCATGAGAGTTCTTGACCTCTCTTTCTCTCTCTCTCTCTCTCGCTCTTGTAATGCTTTATGGAAATTGCGCGCGCGAGAAGCGGGTATGCGTTTATTATATGTCGACGTCGTTCTGAGTTGCGTTATTATGCTTTGCGAGGTTGTTTCGCATACGATCAAAGTGCCTTTAAATGTACCTTGGAGTATTCAATTTTGTCTTTCTAGTTTGTTTCGTCCAAAATTATCCGACGCTTAAACACTCGATATGCATAAGAGCAGTTTTCTGATATTCGACATTACAAAAATTACACGTTAGTCTATATTATCCTAATTTAATTCTTGATATTAGCTTATTAATAATCACGACTGGTAAGAACGATTTTTGGTGCGAAAATAAATGAAACCAACAAATTAAACGTTGTGAGTAATAATGTACATTCACTGGTACGAGTGCGAAAGGCCTCTCTAACTAGATCTGCTTACGTCTTCTCGCGTCTACACGTGAGCTGCCGTTAATTATTTGTATCGTGCAAATTAAATCTGTTGTCTCTCAAAGATAGTTTTTCAGACGATAAGAGCTGAATTGAAAGGAATGAAGTAAGACGCATTTTGTTAGCGTTCAATGAGTACATATAAGTTTCCATGTGGGCGACACGAGAGTGGAAGCGTAATGTGATTTCAATCCGCGACTGAATAGAAGCGTCGACCTCGGCGGTAAGTGCAACTTGTGATACTGCGGAGTCCAGTATTATCAACAGCAACTCGGGTGTCAACGGCGCGGAGCGAAAACTGACTGAGAGCGATAGTCGCCAGCCTACTTCTGTGATGTACGCGCGAGCGACCGATTGCAGCTAAAGAAGAGGGTTAAGGATCGATTCGTCCGAGATGATTGTAGCGTTGCTAACGTATCAGTATCAAATGATTGACCAATCAGAAAGAGCTGACTTTGGAACGGACGAACGGAGCGGCGATTTCACGGCCGACGCGCACGACGCGCGATAAGCGAAATTTAATAAGCCTCGGCTTTCCCGGGAGCACCACGTCGACTTTCCCAAGGATCGCGCTCGCGCGACCTCCGCGCCAAGGTCGCTTCTCCCGACGAGCGAGCGAACGAGAGTCGGCGCGCTACCGTACGACGCGACCAAGCGAGCAGGCGGGGACTCGCCGAGTACCGTTTCGAGGCTTCGCAGTGCGCGCTCGACGAGGTCGAAGGAACCCGACACAGCAGCTGAGCCGAGTCCGACCTTCAGCCAAAGCCAAAGTGAGATCGTCGGAGGGCGCGACTGCTTTTGAGCGACAACTTTGCGAACCCTGCGGCCGTGCTACTGCCGTATGCATTGCGTTGCGAGCGGACGGCGAAGGCAAAGCGCGAGCGATTTGCGAGTACCTGTCGGACACATTCGACGGCGCAGGTCCTTGACAGTTTCACGGCGAGTAGCCGACGCCATTGTGAAAATGTTGCGCTCCAGTGGTGGGCTACTTTCTATACAACTCTACGTACAGTTCAACTCGAGTAACTTTATGGCGCCTGGCGTGAGAGATTGATTTATGTGCGCGTTTGTTTCATTGATGAGGGTAGTATTTATTGTCAGCTCTTGAGAAAAGCGACAGTAATACTCTTTTATTTTGAATTGAATTGGGCGGCAGTGCTCGAACCAACGTTCGAAATGACAAAAAACAGAGCCAACGCTGATAATTTTTACAGGGATGTATTTGATATTGCTCGTATTGCCTTGAATGTCCATCGCTTGTCAATTGAGTAATTTTTCTTTGTCCTTCTCCAATTCTCCAAGCTACCGTAGAATTATAAATAATAACCCATCGCGCGGTTAGTCAGAGGAAAAAAAAGAAAAAAAAAAGAAAAAAAAAAAAAAAAGAAACGATGAAAAAAGGGCCTGACTTCGCGAGTCATTGAACTCAAATTAGAAAGTAAGTGTATCCAATATTGGAATATGAAGAGATAAGCTAACAAGGTAAGACGAGAGGCAGCGGGCGCGCGCATCACAATGAAAGCTTCGGAGATAGAAACGCACAAAGCGGAAGCCAGCAAGTGTTCCTCGAGAATAGATCGTCGGATGAGATATGAAGAAGAAGCGGAACCGCAGAGGCGGAAAAGTCGGTGTATATACGTAGACCCGAGTGTCAGCAGACAAGGGCGCTTTATGAGCACCCATACTACGCCCGGGAAAAGGTCGGTCCCTCGGCATTTTCTGCCTGCCGTCGCAGCCGCTGCATTCCTCGCGGAACACCTGCTACTGTCGAAATTCTTCACCTGGCCACAGACACTTTTCGCAAATTCACTTGTCGCCCCTCGCCACGTGATTCGCACCTTTTACACCTTGGCAGCAGATGCGCCTGATAAACATATATACGATGAACTTAAGCGGCTTTCGAGAAAAGATTTGCTACCGGGATTCAAATCGCCGGATCAGTTCATTCCATCTCCATTTCGAATTAATTTCAATCTACTTGCATACTGCTTCGTATTATTCCGTAATCGGACGGGACTTTAGCTTGGCGAATTGGCATTCGGCACATTTTCCGCGTTTGTCTGCTTTTGATCGTTATGATCCTGAAGACGCCTGATCAGTCGAATCGCTTGCCGAGTCTTCGATGTTTCAGGGTACAGGACGCTATTCGATGAACTTTGTGAGTTTGTTTTTGGGAGCAGATCAGTACTGAATGATTTCATAACTAAACACGGAATCTTCTGTTAAATAGTATATTATTCAAAAAATTATTGAAATGTAAATGTTCACATATCAACTATCGGCATATGAACATATCGCAATTCTGCGGACTTGTTTCAATCGAGTTTCAATCCGCAAGTCCGGTATCTGATGCATGACATTCAGCAGGATTTAAATTGCTTGTGATAACTGACAATGTGAAACCGACACTTTAATTTCTTTGTCCTCCTTCACTCGAGGGACAGACACAGAAATTAATATCTCCATCTTGTCAGAAACCAAACAAGTCAGTTCAGCGTCAGGCTTCTCCGAATGAAATCATTAAAGCAATCGAAAATCCATACCTCAAAGAAAGATTTGGTTTTCTGCGCCATTTGACGAGCTACGAACAAAGAAACAGATGCGATTTTCAGCTTTCACTTGTGCGTGGATACGTGGAGTATATATAGAGTTCGTTGAACAATTCGAGAATTAAGCGTAAAAACAAAGAAGAGTATTCATTAGCTGAACTTTCTACGACAGAGCACATGTGCAGTCGTAACTCGACAACCGTAAACGGCGTATTTGCAATGCAAAAATTCAACGCAGACACGGCCCTTTCCGTCGTGCAAGACAATTGCTTGTGCCAGCGGTTTGTCCGCTGTCATCTCGGTCTCTCTCGCTTTCTGTTACGCGCGCATTATATCCGAGCTGCGCCGCCCAATTGCAAATTTATGCGCTGCGCGATGCAAACATAATGCCAAGTGTAACGTGTAATTTGCAAGTAGGTTTTCAAGCTACTTGTTTTGCGCTCGCGGCTCTGTAGCGCGGTAATTAATGCACTTGAGCGAGGGGCGTTGTGCGCCGAGTGCGAAGACGCCGGTCGAAACGCTCGCATAAAAATCTGAGAAAAAGTTGACCGCGCGTGCGCTTTATTACTAACCGCGCGCGTGGCTTTTTGCGAAAATTAATAATGAGCTCGTTCGCCGGATACTGCCTTCCTAGTTCACGTAGAAGTAGAAGTTTTTGCAGTTACTGATTCACTCGTCAAAGACGTACGTACGCATTTCCAATTTAAATATACACGATTTGCATAGTCGACCGCGTGTTTTCTCATGATACGACACCTTCTCTCCAATTGTCAACGCGACCTTATTCGTTTGCCTAATTTATACACCGGAAATACGAAACTAAAGAGCGTTCTGCCACTTAAATCCCTAAATTTTTCACGCATTACGAAATGAAAAAGACGGAACTTGCGTGCGCGTCCATACGATTTGAAGTCGAGAAGGCGCACGACGTGATATACACACGCGCCATCGTTTTTTCTCACCGCCTCGTGGAGGCGCGACACGTTCGCGCCTTTTCATCGCAGCAGAATCATACACAACAAAGCCTCTCTTTATTTCATCCCAAGCGTATTCGAGATGGTCCCTTTCGCAGCCTTAGCCGATTCGAAGCGAGCAGAGATCCAGGTTTAAATTTTACTAAGCAATGGCAGCGAGAACGAACGATGGAATATTCGCAGCTTCGTGCGATACACATGCGCGACGGTAACGCTGTTTTTAGGCGCGCGAGCGCGTTTCATCGTCGACGGATGCACAGCAATGAGAGTCAATCAACACGGCTTTGACATAAGCACGCCGCGAAGTATATATAGCCGCGCCTTTCTCCACTCGTTTTCGCAACGACAATAAAATCCGATTCTTTCGCTGTAAATTATTCTCATCGACGCTCTTGCGCTCGCCCATGATTGTCGATGAACGCGCACGCGCGCGCGCGCAGAAGGCCGTCTATTATACGCATCACTCTGCACAATGTTTGACTCGATCGGATTGAGCGCCAGAGTCCGCTCGGAATAGCAGCGGTCCCCTTGGATAAATTCAGCTTTGCAAGTGGCTGAATACATTGCACTGCTAATTTTCAAGGACAACGTTCTTATCTTCGTAATAAACTCGCGACGGCGACGAGACAGTCGGCTGGATATAAATCAGCACGGCCTATAAAGCACAAGAGCGGGACAAGAAGGTGCTTTGAGTCGACGTATCGTTCACCATTACAGTTGTCCCGCTGCCTCTGAGCGTAATTACGCGTACGCGTGCGCGCGCTGCAGCAGCAGCAGCGGCAGCAGCGACACGACCCACATCCTTCGCTGAAGATTGTTTTGGCGAATCTTTGCCGTCGGGCTCGCGCCTTATACGGAACAGCGAGGCACACTTTTTTGCGCGCCGTGACTTTCACGATTAAACGGCTTTGTGGATTTCGCGCGACTTGTGCATTTCTCAACAATCGATCAAGGCTATTTTTTATAGATTGATTTGCGTGCCGAGAAAGAGGTCGCCGTTGAATTTGTACTTTTACAGCAAGGAGTGCGAGCTTGGCGCGACCTCGCGTAGATTATGCAAACCATTGCATTATGTAAAATCGCTTCAAGTCTGGTTGACGAGCGAGTGTAAAGTACTTTTTTACAACTCTCTTTCCATTTCCACGTCCAAGATTTTCTCTGGATTTCTGCACAGGAAGGCCTGTCGAGGTGTTTTAATTCGCAATGCTCGATAAAGCAATAGACCAAATGGCGCTCGTCGTGTGCTGATATGAAACAACGGCATTCGCGCAATGAACAAATTATCAAGCTTTCGTTTCAGCAGCTTTCGCTCAATCGTCGAGCTTAAAATCAAACTGTCTAAGTGTGCCGGTGGCGCCATTCGACCGGGTCTATTGTCAGCAGAATGAAGCCAAAACATTTCGCTATACAACGGAAATTAACACTTGGATAAACAGAACAGTCTGTCGGCGGGGCCGAGCGAAATTTAATTTTTCGAGGCTGAGTGCGTTCCACTCGTTGGCATACTTCCGGAAGGCAGGCCGAAAGTTCCGCGAAGTTGACGACAGGCGATACCGGAAATTTTACTACGTTGATTCATCGTTGCAAAAGATTAAAAGAGAGAGAGAGAGAGAGAGAGAGAGAGAGAGAGAGAGAGAGAGAGAGAGAGAGAGAGAGAGAGAGAGAGAGAGACAAACGAGGAGTCAAACGTGGTATGGACGTTTGTGAATATGTCGAAATGCGACATGGCGCGTTGAAAAGAATCATTATCTTTCGTCGGCGTACGCGACGACGGAGTAATTGTGATTTATTAGAATTGTTGTAACCGTCTTTCTCTTTCTCTCTCTCCCTCTCTCTCTCTCACTCTCGTCGTCATGGTTAATGAACGCTGCTCTCGTTTTCAATTTAAAATTTCGGTCAACTGGCTGTTTTTTTCGTTTATTTTAAGTACGCACATAAAATTTTACGCTCTGTTAAATTGACGGCAACGGAATATCTTTATACGTTTGAATAGCGTACATGCCAACGACGAGAAATAGATTACGCGCGTTTTTTTTTGTCTTTTTTTTTGCGGCTCTAATCCAAAATACAGAATGGCCCACTGTCGGTAAACTTATTTAATAAAAATGCGGGACTACTTTGAAACGGCCTCCGTAGGCATTAAAAAAGTTTAACAAAACTATCTAGGCGCCGCTGTTGCGCGCGATATTTGTTGTTTTTTTTTTGCATTAGGGCGGCACTGTCGACTAACTTATCCTTTTATGCAATCTACTCGTTCTTCTGCGCACAAAAGTTTTGCAATTACTATTTTGCGTTTAGTCGTATTCCTCATGAGTTTACATAATGAATTAATTTAGCCATCTAATTAGACTTGGCTTTCGCTTCGATTAGCTCCCGTATACCGTGGAATTACCAATGTTAAACAAACTGAAATTTTTCGAAAGAAAGAAAGAAAAATATGCGCGATCTCGTCTTGTCCGTCTCTTATTTGCCGTGCTCCGAGAAACTCTTGCCTCGCAGGCAACAGTCGGAGCTGAGCACCTACAGGTGCTCTGTGATTTATTTGTCCAAGGTGGATCGCCTTACGAAGCTACTTTGAAGATTTGGCACAAGCTCTGCAGGAGGTTGCCGAGGCAAGTGGAACGCCCGAGTTTCCACGGCGAGTTCACTGTCCCGGAAAAGCCGCACGAGCGGCGTGTCATCGAAAAATAACGTGTCCGCGTGCGTACGGCAGAGAAGCGAACCGGGCGAATAATGCGGATTCCCGCGTCGCGCCGCCACGTAGTTCCGCTCGTACCTGCGGCCTGACTCATAATTCTCGCTGCTCTTTGTGTCCGCGGTGCCACGCTCGCAATCAGACGTCATGGAGTGTGCGACTGCAGTTAAACACGCGAGAATTCCCTGTCCCGCGCTCTTTGATCCTTTGACTGCCGGTCTGCGTAGATTATAAAGACGCGCCGAATGGAGGTAGGAGCGCTAATGGAAACTCGGCGTGATTGTAGCAGCGTCTCGCCCCCGCTCGCTCTCTTTCCAATGCTGTCTGGCTAATTGGCAGTTTTATTAGTCGACTCCCGTACACTTGACGTACAGCATGCTCGGCCGTAAGGCAAGCAAAGGCCGAACGAAGAAAAACCGTAAATTTCGAGGGGTGCAGGTCGTATTTTGACCGCCCGCCCGCGTAAGCTTATCCAGCGACAAGACGAAAAGCTATTTCTCGAGAAGGAGAGAGAATCTTCGGCGACTATCGCGCGGAGATGCAATCTGGCGCGACTGTTTGTAGCCTCATCCCAAAAAGCCCTTAAATTTCATCGACGGCTTTTGTCGGCGTTGAAGAGGCGCCGCGCGATACGTCGTCCAAGTACCTCTTCACGGCGCGCATTTCGCCACTCATCTTTTTTGTTTCGATAATGTAGCTTTCCTTGCGTGCAGCCGTAGCCAGCGTAAATTTTCTCGTTCCTTTTGTCCCTCTCCCAACGTATAGCTTTTCGTTTCTCGAACGGTCCGTCTGTCTGTTTTTTCTGGCCACTGCCCAGGTGGGCCGCTCCTTGACTATTAGTTTTTCGGGGGGGGGGGGGGGGCAGCCCTTTCGCTCTTCGGTTTCTCCTTCTCTCGAATGAATCCTCTCGGCTGACTGTATATCCACCGTCTGCTCCGACTGACTTTCAGATCGAGAGATCATCTTGGCAGTAAATCATTTCACGGATTATTACCTAATGGGCGTTATTTCGTCGGTAATTTATGATGAACTTGCATGAAATTCTCGTAGAAAAATATGATTACCGTCCGTAAAAAGAGAAATGATTTGCCCAACAATCGTCTACTCGGAACAATTGAAAAGCCAAAGTCCATTGGTGGAAGAAAAGAAAGAAAAATGATCGCAGCCACAGAGACAAACAATAGAATTCAGTGGTGACTGATGATGATCGGCAAAGAGCGTCTTTTACGAACCAATCCATCGATTTCCGCAGTATCAAACTTGAAATCCGCAGTGTCGGTGGTATGGCAATCGACAAAGCGACTACGAGCATTTGTCAGCTCCCCGGGGACATGCACTTTGGAGCCCGAACGAACGCCGTGTCTATTTTGACGTAAAATGGTCAATTTCACGCCGGTGTCGCTCGAGGATTTTTCTTTAAAAGGTTGGGAGGACCTACAGCGCAGTTTTCAGCCGGAGCGAGAGAAACTCTCAAACCAGCGACGTCGAGAACTATGCTTCGACAACTTGAAATTCAAGATTCGAGAGGATAAGTATCCTCTTCCGATAGACTTTTCTTTTCATCCACGTCGGCTCCGTTTTGTCTTACTGATGATCCTACGATCGTTAGGTAAAATTTATCGTTCGCACATTTTTCCTCTCTTATGTAGAAAAAATCACATTGAGGGGGGGGGGGGGGGGGGGTGAGTAGTAGCAGAGGCGCCGAATCCGGATGTATCGGTGCTAAGAACTGCATTCACGTTCGCGACGTGAATCCGATAAAACTCTTATCGACGAGGAGTAATCACTGCAGTACGCGTATACGACCCACACTTTTTATCTCCGGACATCGAATTTAAGGAGAACAAGAGGTGGCGGTATTCTCTCGTGTTTTCCCAGTGTTTCTGTAATACGGTCTTATCGTGCACACGAATCACTGCTTTATCAATGAGTTTTAAAGAAGTGCAAGATGAAAATATTCGATAGTATAGACGATGTTTTTCTTTCTTTTTTATTGTTAATGTGACGATGTTAACAGCAGACGTGCTATTGTCGATTACACTTTGGAGTACAAAATGTAATTGCGCTAGTTTTTAATTATCTCGTCTGATTGAGGAACCGTCACTCTATATACGCAATGGACGTTACAATCAAAAGATGTAAAATAGGGTTTAATGCACATTATCAACAGTCTTCAATGAAAATGTTCACACGTTGATGCTGCTATTAACGTTTATCAAGACAACGCAGTCAATTCAAAGATAATTAAAAATTTCCAATAAATTATTAATGGATAACTGGTGCACCACTTATAGTTTATCATCAATTTTCAAATTCACAAGAGAGGGAATGAAATCTTTTACGTATCACTTTTGAAATATATGGTATACGTGCCATTGACATTTTTTATCATCTGCACAAAAAGAACATAAAAAACAGACGCGATAACTTTGCCAGTGACATAATAACGCAGTGTCTCTTGTGAAATTTCGAAAAGATTTAAAAATTGCCAACGGAAAGGAGTAAAACCTTCAATCAGCTGTAGATGGAGAAAGAAAGCAAAAAGAAAAAAATAACGGAGTGGCGATTTTATGTGTGTATGTATGTATGTGTGTGTCTCTGTGTGTATACAAGTGAATCACCTTGGATACGAGGAGGAGGTGCATGGGGTTTGGCGTCATGTACGAACAGCGCCAGCGGCAGCAAGAGGACCAGCCAGCAGCGGTGCATCCTCACGGCCATCAGTCGCGCATTGTTTTAATCAAGATAAAAAAATTAACAACACCGCACTCGCGTATCACCCGTCTTCTTTTTAATTGGAGGTTAGTACACTTCTAGAACGAAAAACTCTTGTAGTCGCGCTTACTTTTTTTGTTGTCACTAGAACCGTTTTGTTGGTTATACAAAACTGCCTTTTTTGTGTGCACACGCGCGCTATGTGCGTCGAGAGCGAGCGACAACCGCATGCACTACGCTCTACGTCCCGTGCCAGACTGATTCCCTGTCTCACTTGAAATTTCAAGCGAAGCGTAAAGAACCGGCGGCGCGCCACTTGCTGGTCGCCACTACTCTACATCTATAAACGGGAATACGAAGTCGCATTTGTGTGAGTCGTAGTAGGTTTGTTCGGTGAGCTTACTGTTTACTGACCGTTCGCGACAGTCACGAAAAATGGCGCGCTTTTGGCTTTACAACCAAATTGTGAATCATTAATTTTCGTCAAGGAGAAAATGGACGGCAAGATAAGTCGCTTGTGAGTCACTGCAGCACTCTGTTTATGTACTTGTGACGGAAACTGATAATTTTTTTCTGACATCCTTGATTTGCAATAAACAGATTGGTAAATAGTCAGAAAATTTTGGGAATAAGACGTGTCAGTGTAGAGTCACGAATTTTCATGTCTATATTGTTTATCAATTGATGAATAACACCGTCGTATTTTTTCCTCCAAAGATATTATAATAAATATCGTGTGTTATCGAGAACGAAGTTGCTGTTATGGCAACTGACACATTAGTCACAAAATGATAATCTTTTCATATCCGCGCAAGAGTCGTTTGCTTTCATTGCTGCCGTGAATCACCAATGAAACAAATAAGATGTGCTGCAACGTTCGAGCTTTTGCATTCGTACTTTGCAAATTAATGGCGTCGTCAATTTCTCAGATGTAGACTCAGATTGAATACGAAATACTGTTAGAATAAAGATGCTTCTAAAATTCTTCTAGCAATGACACTCTTTGTTCTCGCGTATATTGTAATAAAACAGTGTTGAGACTGTACATCGAATACAACAGCAAGTATAATTTATCTAGGTGTTTCTCCATGCTAGCGGTCAATAATCGATCAAACGTATTGTCTAAGAAACGCGCGTTTTCAAGCTCGGAAGCCCGTGACATTCGCTGAAGTGCATCATCGGCTTACACAACATGAACACTCCTGACGAAGAATTTATTGTTAATGATATCATTAACAATTTGAAAAAATCAGATGAAGAAAAGCATGCAACAAATACGAACTACATTTCAAGAACTCATCATGTCACGCGGGATTTCATCAATTTCATGGTAAACAATTGATACAGCCCATCGAGATATCAGCTTTTTTTGCATAGCTTCCAATGAAGTTGTTTCACAAAGATTTTATATATGCTATATAAGTCAGTCAAAACAGACATTAATCTTTGAACAATGGACGAATCGTAGGTATTCCTAATATCGTTGAGCCCGAGATATGAAGGCCATAACCCCCAAGTCCAACTCACCGGAATCGAGATAGTCAACGTCGTAACGACAATATTGCAAGAAAGGAATCCAGACACGCTGGGTTTCGTCATACTGTGGAATCAATATTACGTCACCAAATACCTTCGCGACAAAGGTTGTTATTCGTGGTTTGCCGTTTAATTAGTCGTTTTTTTCCTAATCAGAACTCTCCGCGAGAACTGGAAAAGGCTGACTTTATTGGACTTTCAGAAATCCTTATCGAGCAACGCGAAACGAAAAGAGCGGATAGAGTCAAGTCTCTTAGCAGGAAAATTTATCAATCTAATCATGCTGCGACTGTTTATTGGAATATAGTCAGGACTATCATAATTAACGGCGAATTGGAGGATCTTGAGAATCCGGAAATTGATAGGTATATTAATGTAGTCGTTTGCTGAGTCGATCGATTATCGAAACTGAAAAACGTAGAATAGCTGGTAAATGAGTATAGTTGCACAAAGATTTTCCTCTGCTACCAGGATAACTTATCTAGGCTATAGCTTTTGTAGCTACATAAAAGGAAAGGGTATAAAGGCTCTTCTTTTGTGCTGACGAGCTATCGCGAGGAGAAGTAACGGGCCACGATGGACTTCGGTGTGACGACGCTGCACTTCAATCGGCATTTTCTTTCTTTCTTTCCTTTTCTCTTGCAGCATAGTTTCTTATATACTGCACGACTATCTATCGGTTTGGGACTACATAAATTTATCGGAACCAGATAAGATCAAACGATTGGAGGACCTCTTAGTTATCATCCCGCTCATATATATGCATGAGCACCTTGATGTCAAACGGATAAGTTCTTCAATAGCTGTAAGTTATTCCAAATGAGTTTCAGATGTCAAAAATCTAATTGCTAGTACGTAGCAATTAATTTTTTAGCCTGATAGGATCATTTCTAAAAAATTATTGTTCTTCGCTAAAATGATTATCATACGAACTAGCTGATAATAAAAACTCTCAACTCAAATAGGAAATGCCCGCTCTGCAAGCTCGAGTAGAAGAGTTTGTGAGTTGACTCTGTATCGACGAAAATGTTGAACATTTTACAGGAGACTGCGACAGAGATGATCGATAAAATTATCAGTTGTCTGCAGTTGACGATGAAAAGAGTATACAAACTCACATCGTCACTGGACGCAGTGATGAAGGGACGATCAAAATCCAGCGATTCCGAACGCTGGATTATCGAGATGCTCGTCGCCACCCGTCAGCTCGAAATTTACTTAAGGTTCGCGCTTTTGTTTCGTTTTCAACATACCATTCGAGTACTTCTATTGTAGCTCACCTCCCGAAATAGAATCCTTTGATACCACTGCTTTGTCGTCGCCTGAGCGCATGATTTTTTTTTGTTTCCTTCTACAGAATGTTATTGCCGGATGTGAAAAACATCAGGAAAGAGGTGAATTTGTCGAGCAGTTACCTAAAACAGACTCTGAAGTCACTGTCGCAGCTGTGGACGCTCCTAATTGATACTAAGATTACACATATAGATTTGGTAAAGTCATTTTGGATAGCCTGTCCAACAGATTACTTGGCGTTCGAATCATTAAAATTGAGTTTGTTCTCGTAGAAAATGCTCACCAAAATTAACGAGATATGGCGAAAGTTCCGGTACAAAAGTTACGAGTTAAATTGCATAAATGACGTCGTTTGTGAAATAGTCAGCTTATTTCCTAAAGTAAGTGCATACGCTGAAGCATACTAAAAGATTTATCCGAATAACGCCTGACTTTGTTATATTGAAGTTAAATGCAGCTCAAGAATTTCAATTGCAACAAATGTTAGGCGGAGCCAAAATACTTGAAGACCGAAAAAGATTGTTACGAACTATGAGCACATCGATAGGTTCGTATACGGATTATGTTTATCAGTAAACAAACTAGGATTATACGATAAGTGTGTAATTTTATAGTGAAATGCGGAAGCTGCTCTGTAGCTTATTCAAATAGCGACGAAGATTACGAGAAACTGAAACTGCAAGTAAATGAAGCTTCACATAGACGACAAATACAACGAAAAGTGCCCTATCTTTTAATCTATTGGGGTTTTGCAGTTTCTCGGTTTTTGCGCGTGGAGTTTTGCTTACGGCAATGGCGCCCTGATCCCTGGCAACCCATGTATTGGCGTATTAGAATGGAAAGGCAGGTGTTATGCTTTTAGCTCTGTTTGCGCTGCTCGACAATTTGGAAATGATCCAGACAAGTTCGTTGTACTTCTCTCGAACTCTTCATAAAATTCACAAGCGCTTCTGCGCTTCGATAAACGCGAAAGTGCTTTTCGTCGAAGCACCAACGAAATTAACAATGAGTATTATCTGATTTTAGGTGGGTGGGTGTGGCTTTGAATATTATCGGAAAGCGACCGGAGTACATTGATTTATTCAAGCTTCACGATTTCGTTCCAATTATCAGCCGACATGGAAGGTAATAAATGCTTTATGTTTGAAATCAACTACAATTCGCAGCGTGATCAATATAAAATATATCGCTGTAAAATTGACGTTGATTTTCTGATTTAGATTGTGTGGAGCATGCGAACCATTAAAGACTCGACGAAATCGAATAATTCAAACGGAGACGCATATGCCACAAAGCAAGATCGATGAAATTGGTTCAAGCATTTGGTCTTACCGGTACGAAGCTTTGCATATGGTAAGCTTTATATTTTACATTTTCTAGAAGAGAATCGGACTATTTAGAATGTTATAAAAACAAATTGTGTCGACAGGCAAACCTTTGCCAATGTAAATCAAGCAGTAGCCAAACTTCCCAATCACATTTCCGTAATAATATCTGGGTTTACACGTCAATACCAACAGAAAAGCAAGTACAAACGAATGAAAACAAGACTACGGATCCACTTGAACCTATATAATGTTATAAAATAAATGGTTGATTTACATAAATGATTAGGTAAATCATTGAACAGCAACCGTGACAAAATTGTTGATTGTATCTATATCTATAAATATGTATAGCGGCCTCTTAAAAGTAAAAATAAATACAACGAATCTATAAACCGAAGAAGGCTGTTTAAGAAAAAAGTTCGAAGCATTATTTACGTACTTGAAGTCAAAACCTTTCATGGATAATATTGAACATTATTTATCAATATATTTACGTATGGAAGTGAATCATTACACAGATCCACAAAATAAGAAGTTGTGATTGTTATTAGCCAACTAAAGATCATTTCTGAAGTAATTTTGTGTGTAGAATTCTAATCTAAAATCAGAATTTGTCCATATGTCAGGTTTTTTAGATATCCTAAATCAAAAAAACAAAAAAGGTGATTTTATTTGATATATTTGAGGTTCTGTAACATCGTGGAAAAAAATTTTTTCTATAAAAGCAGAAAATGACTGGAAAGGTCAACTCTTACCCTTCAAAAATCATTTTTCTGATTTGAGTTAACTTTTTTCCATCGAGATATCGTTGATTGAAGTCAAGTATTTTAGCAGTTTCGAATCAGCTAATTTTCCGAATACGCACATATAGCATATGCAAAATTGTTGACTTTAATTAACGATATCCCGATGGAAAAAAGTTATCTCAAATCTGAAAAATGGTTTTTGAAAAGTAAGAGTTGACCTTTCCGGTAACATTCTACGTTTATAGGAAAAAGTTTTTTTTCACGATGTTAAAAAACCTCAAATATACCAAAAAATCATCTTTTTCGCCTTTTTAAATTAGAATATCTAAAAAACCTGACTTCGGATTCGAATTCTACTTCGAAAATGACCCTTAGTTGATCAACAAAACCATGCAGATCTGTGTTACTCTTGTACAAAATGAAAACATTATTTATGACTCCCATTTATTGTTGAAAAGCTATTTATTAGAATTGTAAAAGAAAACCAACTGCAAAATTAAAATAGTGTATTTAGCTTGTATAAGATGCTGACTCGTTTTATCCAGACTAGACCGCTAAGTAAATTCCTTCACGGCTTACCAAAAATCAGCTCTGTGATATTTTGTTCATATTACTTAATATTAATTTTATTCACATTAATCAGTTTAATTACAGATAATTTTTCTTTTCGGAGTCAAATGTATAATCAAGAAACTGCAATAATACTAAAATTACCATACCTGTTAAACGGACAGTTTAAATAAAGCGGCAACGGCAGTATATCATTATGCAGCTGGCGATGATAGCTGTTTTTTATTTTTCCTGAACAAATATTATACATTGCATCCTCGATATGCATCTAAAATAGTTGAAAAATACACGCGGAAATGGTATCTCAAAATTTGTACAAATTTTTATGAAAATAGGAATATCAAATTTTAGAAATTCCATTACTTTTAAATATGAATGGCATTTCGATTATCCCGTAAATTATGTAACCATTAAATTTATAAAAGTTGTAATAAAAAACTAATAACTTGTAGTTATTGTTGTGCAAGATTTTCCAAGTGGTTTAATGATTCATAAGTAAGCATGATTTTAATTTTCTGAGTATTTAAAATGTATTCATTCCTATCGAGTTTGTAACAGTTACGGATAAAGAAAATGTGTTCATATTTTGAATTTTCAGAAAGGAATAGCGTTCTTTTAGATACTGCACCATAAGTTACTGCTTTGGTAAAAGTTTATTCTTAATCTATAAACATTCACATCTACTTCAAATGTTTAATTGAATTAATGTTTTAAGAGATTGACGATCAATTACTGCTCTCTGCGTTGTAAATTTGCAAGATATGCATAAGTTCTTCGTTAGCACAATCTATAATACTTTAATATTTTGAAAATATTTCATTTGAAATTATGGTACTCATTTGAACTAGTGGTTGCGGAAATAAAAATTGATCACCTGATTTCTGTGAGCAGATTTAACTCAGCGATTGCATGCGTAATACTCATCCACAAAACAATGAAGAAAAAGATACCAACTATTATAAAGTCGCGCTATGTAAATATTGTCCGAAAAATATAAATCATTTTTCTTAAACACTTCATTCAGTTGTAACAAAATTTGACGATAACATCATCGAACAAAATAGCTTTAATCCTTTTCTTTAATTTTTTGACTTATAAGTAGATATTAAGCTGATATTAAAATATCGTCATTATTTGTTTCTTGAAAATGTGGTTGAAACATTTACTTGAAGCTTTTAACTTGAATACGTACCCTTATAAATTCAATAACCTATTAATATTAATTATATAAACTAGAATAGACCGAGTGATTTGAAGACAATTTTGTGAAATTGTGAGAAAATTGATGGTTGCCGTTCGTTAAACTATTTAAAAAATGTAGAACCAACGGGTTCTAAATGAAACCATCATTTTTCATGAAAATAAAATTTGACTTATTACTGACAAGCTACGCAGACATTAAGGTCTATTTTAAGAATTTATTTATACTATGTTATCATGGAAAATGTGGCTATTACAACAATTAATTTGAATATTACATTGATATTGTAAAATGGAGTAGTTAAAACCACATTGACTAGTCCGTCGTCTTTAATTACACAGTTGTTTGAAACTAATAGTTTTCTTAAAATCCTTAGATTACTGAATTTCATAGTTCTATAACTTTATACTTAGAGAATAATTCATAATTAATAGTAAAATAGAAAGTATGCGGCTAACGTATTAAAAGGATAGGTGGCAAAACGAAAATAATAAAAATTTTTTTGTATAAAAATTTAAGCATTATTTTTAATTTGATATTGTTCATATACGCCAATTACTCCATAGTTTAACATTTTTAAATATCTATATCATTTCACGCTCTATGCTAATTATATTTAATTTCATATTTTCCATGTATTCTTTTAAAATTAGTATTTGAATTCGAAGTTTGTTTAAAAAATATCAAAATATTACTGGCATATGAAATTACATCGATATCAGTTGAATACACGAATGTTTTGATATATCTATTAAATTCATGCTGTGAAGATCTACGCTATAATATTTATCAACTACATAGAATTGAATTTATTAATTCACAGTTTTTCTGCTTAGTGTAGTATAGTATATATGCTAAGAACAAAAAAACTAATAGACAGATTTATGCAACGAGCACAACTAATTTAATTTTTACTATAAAATAAAAAATAACTTCAGACAAATTTGAATATTTATATTGATTTTATTTTCAAGTAATATAATTTTATCATTGCGTGATATGAACATGTAAAGAATTTCATAAAAAGTTAAATTAATACCTGATTATAAAACTGAAATAATCATTTGAATGAATTTTGTGTATCTAAATATACTCTTACAATTCACGATTGAAAAATAACATACGTAAGCAGTCTAATAAAAAAGGATTCATACATCACAAACAGAATCTTACAAAAATTATTATGAAATAATGAACGTTTTCATACCAAAGTACTGTCTTCATAGTTGGTATAATATTACGAGCTTACAAAATAAGAATGCAAAAAGGTACAATTTAATCTTACCAAAAGTTACATTAAAGGAATACGAATTCAGTAAATCTGTCAAAACTACTTAAGTTTTATAGATGACTCAGTGTTTAAAACGTATAAAATAAAAAAAGAATATACAACAAAATATATACGAAATCAAACCTATCAACTGAGCAATTAATACTCAATGTACCTGTCGTTTGCTTTAAAATAAAACGACGTAAAACATAAAACGGAGCAGTTATAACAGATTTACATGTTAATGAAATAGGGTTAGTCTTGTACGATAAAAAAGATTTTTTGATATACAAATGTCACGTGTTTTGCGCACAATACATAAAAATAAATTTTGTGTATACAATGCGATGTGTTTGTGTGTACATAAATTCTTATGTACGATGTGTATGAATGTGTATTTCGTTATTTAGCCCGCGGCGATGGATTGGCGCTGTTGGTTCCATACATATACTTATATATCACGTTTGTATAGTCATTGACGTAAAGGAACGATTTAGTTTAAAAAGTGATTCTTCAGGTATTTCATCATTCCAAAAGTCCTGAAGCGCTTGACGCCAATTACCTTTAAAAGATCATCATCACAGATAGCATATTGTTTGTTCTTAGGATCCTGCAATAAAATGTTTACATTGGAATCGGTCAAAAGACAAAATTGCAGATAATTACGCAAAAATTACGAAAGATTGACGTTGTTAAAAAGATACTTATTAATACATTGTTAGTAAAGAAACGGTTATGAAGTATCAACTCACATAAAGGTTCCTCTCCTTAATGATACTCCATACTTTCTTGACAACTTCATATCGGGCCATCTGTTTAGCACCAACGACGGCAGCGAGCTCGGGGGTCAAAGTAATTTCACGAGTATATCCACTACCCTTGCCGCCACCTCCCTTCTTAGCACCTCCGGCTTTCTTGGCAGGTCTGGCTTGCGCTGAAAAAATATTTAATATAATTAGTATATTGTTTTTAGCGTTGTAAAAACATATCTAAATACATCTACAAAGAATCAATTCTATTAATGTTTGTGAGACAACGGAAATGAAATAGTAGTGTTAAAAGACATCGTTTTAGTAATAAGTAATATTGATAAATAGGGTTTATAACATTAAAGAAAATATTTCACATTGCCCTGCTCCAGTTTTAGGCAGACCTTATTTGATTTTTTCAAATAATGATCGACTAGATTTATCAAAAAAGGAAACAAACGATTGGTTTTTAATTGAAAATTGAATAAAATAAAGAAAAGTTTGAGCAGAAGAAAAGCAACTACATAGATAGATTTTGGGTTGGCGTGCAGCTTTGACTCTTACCCCAGTCGGAGTCTCCTGAGTCACTGTCGCCACCTTTTCCTTTTTTCCCCTTCTTTCCAGCTTTTCCTGATTAGGTAAATTGTCACAATTGAGTATGTAAAACGTACTAAATAATCAACTAATTCATGTCAAATTCTGCCAGTTTAACTGTGTAATAAAGAAGTACCTTTTTTTCCAGGCTTGGCCTTTTTGGGACTGTACTCCTCGTCGCTAGCGTCTTCGTCACTGGCGCTCTCATCGTCGTCGGAAGAGCCCTTCTTACGTTTGTTAGCTGTCTTCTTGGGAGGTCCACGCTTTGACGGTTTCTTTTCCTCCTCTTCCTCCTCATCGGAAGCCTCTTCTTCCTCTTCCTCTTCGCCATCTTCAGATTCACTGGCCACCTTTTTCTTTGGTGCTTTCTTGGCAGCGCCGTCCTGCTTTTCAGCAAGACATTCCATTACAAGGTCGTCCATTTCCTTCTTCCTAAAATTTTAAAATTTTTTCATGGTTACCGTTTAAAATGAATCGATTGACGGGAAAAGTGAGGAGTCTGAAAAAGAAAAATTGTTGAAGGGGGAACGAGGTGCGAATCAAGTGTTTAAGATTGCACGCAGAGACCCTTCATTTCTTGTTGGATACAAGACAACTCGCTCGTGCACCTTGTCTAGTTTATATGCATGAGCGCCTGCTTTGTATCCGTAATGTAAGCGATACGCGAGAGTTGTTTATCTTTTTTTAATTATATCGAACAAAAAATCTGATTCCCATTTATGTGATAGGTAAATTATCGTAAAAACAAAACTTACCTTTCGGTCAGATCAACGTCTAATTTTTCCTCAATCAGCTGCCTGACTTTCTTGGCTGATATTGCATTCAAGTCGGCATCTTTCAAGATAGCTGCAACAGAAATAAATAATCAACACAGTTGTATTGCAAAACATCTGATGACGAAAAACGTATAAATAATTATGCTATATATGCTGCAAGCAGCTGTTTGTAGAAATAATTTGAACGTACTGAAAAAAAACATACTTTTGAAGGGAGAAACGAAGTGTAGAAATGTTTTTTCTGTTTGTTTGAAAAAAATACTTTGACAAAAAAAAATAAATAAAACGAAACAAAACGTTTAGGAAAAAGTCACGCGCAGTCGGTAACGCACGAATGAGGTTCTCAAAGAGCCGGCAAGAAAAGTCGAAAGGAAAAAATCGATGAGGCCAAAACGCGCGTACACGTTCAGGTGCAAATGTGCGCCATCCTGTACATTTACAAAGGGCGCGCAGATGGTACTGCGTAGAGAGTCGAAACTTTATAGAGTCTCGCTCCCTCGAATGAAATCGAAAAGAGCTATAGTCGCGCCTATACATGCTAACCACTTATCCCTTGTGCCCCTTTGCCGGGTTACGAGCGCTCACCGCGCTTTACCAAGCGCGCACAAACCTTACTGCGTTTATTCACCTTTCAATCGTTTTATGTTAATTACTATTATTGAGAGTAACAATAAACAGACAGTTAAATAAAAATTAATATGAAAGCGTGTCGGCGTCGAGGCCGTACCACTTTGTAGATTAATCGTTCTTTCCCCCCTTGTTGCACTGTGAACCACCCATCGCTGAGCTTCACCGTCGGACCGTACTTTCTCAGCATTTAAATTTTACCCTGCATATATTGCTTGAATTGCGCACTCTGTCACAAATACCACTTCCCGTGTCTGAAATTATGCATAATTGAAAATTTTGCAGAACTGCTAAAACTCTAGGTTAGATAAATGTTTGCAGATGAAAATCTGCATGCAGAATTGTTGAGTCGGTTATTTTCATTTGGCAGATCCTTGAATAAACGAATTGCCGTTGTCAAATAGTCGAGGCCTCATAGGCGTACTTCAATTGCAAGTTGCGTTGAGACGTACAAACTCAACTCAGCATTACACACGTATTGGAGCATCGCTCCGAAAACTCAAATTTTGTTTGTATACAGTTATGAACGAATGAGGCACGTTGGATCGCAACTGTTTGAAGGGTACGTATATTTGACATAAATTCCATGAGGTTCATTGACATTTTACACAAACATTCAGTTATCTTTATTTATTCTCCGAAAGCTTAACTTAGTTGCTCCAACTTTTAACGTCTAAAAGTCAAAAAATGGCAGTCTGAAGTAAGTACTTGTTCAAAAATCAAGTTTTCCTGTGTAAAAAAAAAAAATTTCCTTTCTAATTCGATTCATGAATTGTCTATACATATAGACTGAAAATTATCATTTAATAAAAAAATGTATTTATAAAAATAAAAAAAAATCATCAAATTAAGATACAAATACAAACAATATGTATGAAAACTATGAATAATAATGAAATGTACAGTGGAATATTGTAGCAATAATGTTCTTGCGTTAGAAATCTTTATAAAGCGACGTAGTTTATAAATTATAAAAAGATGTAGCATCACTGTTGATAAATTCGATAATTGGCTTGGAAACCTGGAACGAGACAAAGAAGTGCAAAACGCCGAAAAAAGCCAAAGGCGAAAAAAAGCGAACACACAAAGATTGGCGGGCAGCGCGCGTCATAGCAAAGCACGCGCGTGTAGAGAACGAAAACGAGAAGCGGCGCGCGCTGCACGAGAGGCCGAATGTGTATACCGAAGAAAGCGCCGCCGCCGTCGAGCGATAAGCTTCGCCTCCATTATTCTCTGAGCTCGTTGCTGGCTCTCCTCGTACCGGAATAAACAGATTGAAACTCGTGGAAAAATCCGAAAAATTACGAGGAATCTTTTGCATTGCGTAATTTTCTTAAATTCCAAGCGAAAGACTTGAAAAAATGAATGTGAAAGCAATGGCTGATGGCGTGCCCCACGCTACGGAAGTGCGCGCCGCGACAATAGTAAAACTCAACTTTTATTCCAATAACTGATGTGAAATTTAGTCGTGATTCACTAGTTGATTGAACAACCAAGTAAGATGAGCGATTAAAGTGAGGAGCGATGGCGTATATACAGAAATAAAGTGTACTAACCGATGATCTCCTTGCGGAGCTCGTCCTTGCTGATATCGGCCATGTCTGATCGGTGTATATAGATATACTACGCGCGCTTGGCAACGAGTAAATATGTGGTAGTAGTTGGTTAGTGGGGCTGGCGAAAGAGCGAGAGTGGAGAGAGAGTGCTATACCACTTGCGCTGCTTGTCGTTCTACGTCTCGCTGCCAACTGACTGAGCCTGCCGCTGCTGCCGGCACCTCCACTCGGTCTCGGTTCGCTCTCTTGTTGCTCCCTTCCCTGTACGCCTGTTTAGGCTAGCCTCACACAATGGGACACTTTCGCTTCTGCCGGGATTCCTCCAGGTACGAGGACCCTGCTTGCCAACCGAGATTTTCGGCTTGAGATGTTCTCTACCTTTTGTCTCCATCCTTTGATTTTCAAATGTTTTTACAACAATAATAACATTTTCCTTCGCAAAATCTTACTTATATTTGAGCAAAATTCAAATATTTCTTCAATGTTTCATACTAATTTATTAAAAATTTTAAATTGGCTGAAATAACTAAGAGAATAATGTTGCAGTATAAAGGATACGTGAAATTGAAAAGTAATTTAACTAATTTTTACAAATTAAAAATTAACAAATCATCAATAATAAAATTAATCAATATAATAATTGATTCTCATTTTTATATAAAATCGCTTCATTACAGTCAAATGAGCAGTAATTTGACATAGTTTTTTCATTATATCTAAAATTCTTGTGATTTATTGCAAAGCGAAATATTTGAAAGGAAAAATTGTTATAATATCTTTTTTAAGAACAAAAAGCAAATTCATTGTTTCAACTTTATTTTTAACAAGCTTTAATCCTTGCCACATTATAAAAGCGTAATAAATTTTACAACTATATAATATTTTATACATCTTTAACGAAGGCAATATTCACTGCTCCCAAATTGAAATACAATTTTTTAAAATGGTCAAAATTTCATTTATTGACACAATAAAGTTCAATTTATCATTTAAAAAAATACTGCAATCAGTTCGCACAGAATTTATTATGAACTGCTCACCATTGTGCATGTCCCTTTATCTATTGAAAAGATATTTACGAAATATTGGAAAGATATTGTTTAAGATGAAAACATCACATAATTATATCTTATCGAAATTGTAAGTTTTTTTTTCGAATTTTTGACAATATGTATTTTAAAAGCGATAATTAAAGATGATTATTATGGAAGTGAAAAGGGATATAAAAGTTTGAAGAATCACAAACAGTTTGAAGTGGAAAAGGATACTTATAATAATTGTTAACATTGTATGAATTTTATGAAATAATTTTTATGCAAATCGCTTGTCGTTACTCTATCACAACCAGTAACTAAAGTTTTCTAAATTGATACATTACATTTTGAAGATATACTTTACAGTAAATAATGTGTATTTCATTTATTTATCTAGACTTCTATTGCATTGAAATACTAAAGCTTTCGAAAATATATTTCTATATGCTAAGCAAAATTTTATAACATTTGTAACATCATTTTTATCGATAAATCTTTGAAATCGATATAAATTAATAATAAACATGAATACTGTATTAACATCCAATCATCTGTCAGTTAATATGTATAAAAAAATTATCGTTATTGAATATTGAGTTACGTTTTTGTTATGATATAATATAAAATACGAAATAAGGAGGTGACATTACTTTTATTATCAGGAAACACGTTAATGAAAAGCAATTTTACGTATTTGATTGTGTACACTATGAGCATTCCCGTAAAATAGGCAATTTTTATTCACTACGTAGAAATATATTTTACCCAACTGAAATTTAGCATAAAAAATTATTGTTGTCACTTTTTTAAAAAAAATTCATGATAATTAATCCAAAATATTTAGCATTATATAAATACATTAAAACGATGGGCAACCAAATTTTGTTGCGCATTTTAAAGAAATACATTATTATAACTATTTTAAAATGAACAGTTTGCAGCATTTATTTTATTGTTATATGTTTTGTATGTTCATAAGATTTGTAAGTTTAAATTCAAATTATAGATATAATCAAATAGATTACTGTAACATAAATGATGTATGTATATTTCAGTTAATTACTAAAAAGTATAACGATTCGGCTTCTTTGATTGTAATAAGATTCAGCCAATCATACCATAGTTATGAAATGTTATGTTGTAAGTTGTATGATTCGTTTACCGCCTGAATAATTTACGCATAATATGTTGAGCATAACAAAATATTATGACGTTGCAAACTTATTACAAATTCAATCGTTGCACGTATGTTTAAATTTAAGTTTCACATATTATATTTTACTTATGTGAAAAGAAATCATAAAAACAATGATTAAATAAAAAAATAACATTATAAGAAGATTTAGTGAATAGAAACCATAGATTTCAAAAAAACGTTTGAAATAACAAATGCAGGATAGCAAACCACATGCGTTCACGGAGCCGCAAAATACATGTACTTGTCGATATAAGCGAATATTCAACGTTGTGAACGATAGCTGTAGCCTCAAGAACGGCTTGCCGCGCTCTCCGTAGCGTCCGTTGTCGGTACAGTACTCGTTAAAATTCGTACAAATGTTAGGTTATGTGCAGAGATGCGAAAAATCATAACTCTTTAACAAAATTTCTGATCGACAAACTAAGCACGGAAAGTCCTCCTACAATTTTTCGCTCTACAATTTTCTAATGACGCGCCAGGCTCGAAATGGCCTCCGTTTCGCTGGATTTTTCAATCTCAATTGACCGCTTGCAAATACTTTGAGTGCTGAGTGTACTGCGAGCTACATATACATGGAGAAACCTGCTGCCTGTGTGAGCGCGCTTACGGCCGAGAAGCACTGGGCGTCGATCGTTGCCGGCTGCTCGCTAGAAAAATCAACTTCCAAGTGGAATATTTTCGCGACCAGATGCTAAATCGAAAATCCGTGCACACAAAGTCCGTCCAACTTTTTCTCATCTACATTTTTCTTATAATGCCCCACGCGTCATTTTGCCGGGAAAGGCTTCTGTCAAGCCGAAATTGACGCCGTCTCACGAACGATACTCCACACTCTGTCTACACTCTATCTCCCTTGTGCTCCATAATACTACGCGCAGTAGGACAGAGACCAAATGAATAATTTCTCTTCTGCATACAAGCGAATGATATATAAATATGAGTGCTCTTGAGATCAGTTTTGTACAAAAAATATTGTTGCAAATAAAATGCAGTTATAAACAATTATTTATCGAGAATATTTTCCGAAGGTTTATCTTGGTACTGAAAGATGAGTTCTTTCTTCTCTCGGCGAAAGTAAGCGCTGAGAGATGATGATAGTAGTAGCGGCCGAATGCTCTTTTACATGCTTTCCTACTCGGCAGCAATGACAATTTGCTTTTATTTGCTGATAACCTTGGTTTTTTTTCAGTCAACCTGCAACGATTAAAAATATATGACCATTTTCTACTCTAGAATGAATTTGCCACAGTATCCGTAGCTATTTAATTAATTACAAGCGTGCAAAATATAATCGATCATAAGCACGTAATTAATTTTGGGAACAATGAGGAATGAAACATTGGAATAATTGTAGCGGTAAAGAGGAGATACTTAAAAGAAAATAAGGCCAAAATATCGCATCAATCGATTCCGTATTTACAGAGTAATCGTGGCTCAAGAGCTGCTTGTACATAGTTTTCGTATCGGCCGAAATGGGTAAGTAGTAGGGAGATCCACACAAGCAGGCATGTAGCCCGATCAGATGGTTATTCTCTTCGTCAGCCCGTCAGCCTTACCGCGCTGCCTGTAAGTACAGTCAGCTCGAGCAATAAGCCGCCGACTCTGAGCTCTATGAGTGCTTCAAAAATTCGATATCTCAACAATTAGGCGTCCAATCGAAAAACTACGTGCACAAAGTCGTAGCAATTTTTTAAGATCTACAAATTTTTTTAGACGCCCCATGCTCAATTCTGCATTCTTAGGCCTCTATTCCGAAAGGCCTGCCTTCTCATCGGAAATATTTGCAGTCAAGACTGTACTGCGCGCATCTGTATTGTGCGTATATGCGTGAAACTCAAGAGCCGATTGCTCGATAAAGTTTTATGTGAGTTTATCAAACAAAGTCAGTTAATCGATTCGTCAAATTTTTTCCTACCCATTAGGCGGCTCATTTTCTCTAGTTCCAGCATATTTACAGCGATTTTCGGCTAAATCAACGCGTTGCTGATGCAGTTGTGGCGCCGCGCTCGTTTGAACTACGCGATATACTGCTGATAACGTAGCTGAACGTGTTTGCAATGCCGGCCTGCAAGTATCATTGATTTTTAGTTTTTAGGCAGTTATACCGCAAAGAAATGCCATATTTTCTAAGGCTAGCCTCTGTGAGCAATAAAAAATTGATTCATTAAGTTGCCTTCGCTTATTATATTAATCATCAATTTATGAGTTCCCTCGCTTGGTCAAGCGAGTTTCCCACTTCCGGTAGAGTAGTACGCGACGTTGTGTAAATTTAATGCAAATAAAATAATTGAATGCTACTTCGTGCTGCATAAATAATTTAACAATTTTCTATACAATTTTTTTCAAGAGGATAGTACAAAGGTTGACACGTCTTTGTTGAGAGAAAAAAGAAAATTAGTCGCCCACCTGACTCGGGTGTAATCATATAAGCTTTTGAATTAGAATTCGCTATGAATTCGCACAGAAACTATAAAGATAGTCCTTCTATGAAGATAACTCCTCAGATCTGTAAGGGAAATTACTTTAGGTATCGTAGTAATAACAGGAACTAATCATTTTAATCTGTATAATCAGCGGCAATTTCATATTTTCGACATATTTGTCAACTGAAGATACACGAAAGATGAAATTTTTCTCAAACCTACGAAATAACTATTTTCTCAATCAATTGATGATAGATTACAATGATAATTGCCTTAAAATCAACTTTTATCGTATATCTTGCGAGCCCTGAATTCCTACTTCTAATAACTTTTAGAGATTTAAAATGAACATAATAAGTAATATTATTACATACTTGAGTGGAAGCAAAAGCAGTCGATAAATTAGCGCACTGCAGTGTATTTCAGTTATCGATTGTCCAGCTAAGATTATAAATTTATTTAAAATCTTTTAAACTTATCAAAAATATAAATTAAGAGGACGACAAGCACAATTATAATCTTTATTCTAAAACTTGGTTTATTTTGATTGACCAACAATGCGTTATATATAGAAAACAGGCATTTATTGTTTATTTGGAAAAAACCTCGATTTTCAGGGATTTTTCGTTGATAAATCGAAAATAGGAAATTATTTTTAACATCAGGGACAATTAAGACAGTTAATATCATTATTACACTATGTAAGGCGATTTTCCTTCAAATCCGAGGGCTACCGTTTTAAAGATACGTCGTATAACCACGCCGAAAATATATAGGTAAAATGAAACTGTAATATAACAAATAGTTCGTCTGATTTTGCGCCGCAAAAATTTCCTACTCCAGTTTCTTGTAAAAGATTGTTAATACTTATTGCCGAACGTATAGAGAACGATAAAAGTTTTAATAATTGACTTAGAACAGGGAGGCATTCTCCAAACTTATCAATAATTATTGGATAATTAATGAAAATTAGGCTCTACGTCGTATTGGTTTTTTTTATTTATAATAATAATTTAATAAATAAGAATAATAATAATAATAGTAGATAGGTCAAAAATATCGATGTAAAGAAGACATTAAGTGTATGTGTTTCACATTTACAAATATCTTCAATTCTATATTTAATTTTATTTTTAACAATTCAATAAATTATTGTATCCAGAGCTTTTTGTTTCAAATTTAGTGTTAAACTTATGCTGAGTTTAAAAAATATGGAACATTATCTAGTTATTAGGAGAAGAGCAAATTTATTCATTTAATTTACTTGTGTAAGTTTACAGATGTGCTTTTGGATTCCGGCGCCATCTCGATGACATATGCAAGTACCGACAATCGAGCAAAAAGTATTTTTAGTCGCAATTTTTAAAGATAGAGAGAGAGAGAAATAATAAATAAATAAGAAATAAATGATAATAAATAAATAAGAAATAAATAAATAAGAAATAAATAATAATAAATAAATAATAAATAAGAAATAATAAATAAGAAATAAAATAACTAAAGCTTTTATTTTTATAACTGAGGTTGTATAAAGTTTTTTTTTTAATTTTGTTAAACTAATATTAAACATATACGTGATGATATAATAATTTACCTATGGCTTTAAATACTTTTAAAAATCGAATTCCTTGAAATTTTTAGTTATGTTTCTTATTTAGTATTCACAAATAAAAATATATAATTGAATTTATCGTTCCAAATAATACAAAAAAAGACTTTATTATAGTATGATAAAGATAAAGTCGTTTTTATCGAATATGCTCTATTCTGGACAAGAGGTTTGTGCGAGTAGTAAGAGAGGGCGTCACTAGCTCTTATTATAAAATCATAGTAGGGAGAGTTTTTTCGAGGCCCGAGCTATTCCTTTTCTACAAAGATCTTTTATATATTTCGAACAACCTGTCACTGTTTTTAGAAGTGAATATATAGAGTGACTGTGGCCGAGGTGTACACAAGCAAAGATCGTTGTTTCTGGTGTTATCAAGCTATTTATCCGGGCTCGCCCGGCTTCACATAACCCCTTCTGAAGGCACGTGCTTATAGCCCCCGTTTAACGGGCGGCGATTCAACTAACAGCCAATATGGCAAATGTGGGAAATGAACAATCTATGAACTCAAAGATGGATGTTGACGATTCAATCGTCCTAAACCAAACGAATAATAACAGAAAAAGAAGCGCTGATGAAACTCTACAAACCAGCAAGAAAATTCATATATCAGATACGCTCAACGCAAACAAGGATAACTCGCATGAAGTCACCACTACACAAGCGCCAACGACATGTGCTTTTAAAGCAGATAATAAGGGTCCATTTGGTGTATGGATTAAGAGAACAGATAATAAAGCCCTCAGCGCATACAAAGTAGGTAGCGTTCTATTCATAAAATACAGAGACATCTCAATTAAAAATAGAGGAGACTTCAAGGTCGAAGTCGTAGCCAAAATGAGAGAAGAAGCTAACAGACTTTTACAAGACGAACTTATCAAACAAAACAGCTGGGAAGCATTTATACCGGGATTTCGCCAATTCAGAAAAGGTTTGATTAAATTTATACCTCTTGATATTTCAGAAAAGGACATTATCGAAGGTCTTGAATCCCCGGCCATAGTTACAGATGTAAGACGGCAAAACCGAAGGAACAGACTTGCTACTGGTACGGACGATAAATGGATTCCTTCACAATCTATACTTTTAACCTTTTCAGGTCAAATTTTACCAAAGCAAGTATCTCTCTTTTGTGTAAAAGCAGAGGTAGAGCCTTATGTTTCCAAGCCGATGCAATGCTATAATTGTTTTGCTTTTGCGCACACAGCTAAAAGTTGTAAAGGCAAGAAAAAATGCATCATGTGCGGCTCGCTCGCACACGAAAATGGAGAGAAATGCATTGCTACCACACCGAAATGCACGAACTGCGAAGGACCGCACAAAAGCATCGATTCCACATGCCCAGTATACCAAAGAAATCTGAAAATAAATACAATTATGGCATTCGATAATGTCCCCTTTGCTGAGGCTAGGAAACTAGTCGCTGAATATAGGATAGGTGATGCTCCTCCTCCTCCCCGTAAAACGAAAGAAAATTTCCCAAAGATTGGTGAACAGAGAGAGAACTCGTTTGCAAGCATCGCTTCGCCGAAAGAAGGCCCACCGACTCGCAATAGAAGAGCACAGTCGGCTACAACGAAAGTGACATTAGATCAACCAACACAACCACAAACTCAATCTCAATCTCAACTCATTGAAAGTGATGAAGAGGGCGCTAAAGAAGTCGCTCGATCTCAATGGGAACTAACATACAACGACTCGATAGGTACAGACAACGGCTGCTCCCAGCTATCAAATGATGAAGACAAGGAAAACAACAGCGTATTGACACCTAATGTTAATAGAGATACTATACCGACGCAAGGTACCAAAAAAAAAGGTAATATACCAGTACAAACAAAATTTAACAAAACTATTAAAAAACTTAAAGAAAGAATTGAAAATGAAAATGCGACTAATGAGTATATTTCTGATAATATCAAAAATTACCGTAAGAATCAAAATAAGCCAAATAAAAAGGAAAATTAATTAAAATATTTTCCAGATTTCTTAATTTTTAGTCTATTACATTTTTGCATACAATTTAAATTTCAAATTTTATACTTTTGCATACAACTTAAATTTCAAAACTTTATTTCATTTTTACTAGATATTAAATACCACTCTTTTTTTGTTTTTTTTTCTCTCAACTTTTTTTATTCACGTAATTAAACAATTATTTTTCTTTTTATAATGGATATCTCAAAAAACATGAAAATTTTGCAGTGGAATTGTAGATCGTTATCAAATAAGCTTTGTATACACAACTACGCAGTTAACTATGACATTATAATTATTAGCGAAACTTGGCTTAAAGAAGATAAAGCCTTTGTATTAAAAGGGTTTAATACCCTTAGGTATGATAGAAACATAAATCAGGGAGGAGGTTTGGCATTTTTCATAAAAAAAAATATCTTATATAATAAAATTGATTTCAATTTGAACTTTACAAGTCTAGAAGTTGGAGCCGTTTTGGTGTCCACTAATTTGGGCGACTTAGCCATTATTTCTTGCTATAGATCTCCCAAACAGGGGAACGATTTAAAGCGTAATGAATGGCTTTTTTTACAAGAAGAGATAACAAAAAAATTTAATAATTTCTTATTAGTTGGAGATTTTAACGCTCATCACCCCTACTGGGGCAGTAATAGATACTGTACAAATGGTAATATTATTTTTAATGACACAGATTTTGACGAATTCTTTCTATTGAATAATGGCAAACCTACTCGTCTGGAACTATCTGATAAGGGTGTGACCCACACAAACATAGACTTATCTTTTACATCGATGAACCTAGCTTTTATAGCGAATTGGTCTGTTCTCGAGGACTCATGGGGTAGTGACCACTACCCTATTGAAATCTCTTTTAATTTATCAGTGAAAGAAAAAACTAGAAAAGACTATCGAATTAATTTAAAGATTATCAATTTCAATAAATTTTTCAAAATACTAGAAACAGAAAAAGATAAATTTAACAATTTGACGTTCACAAATGATACAGCTATAAGTAGATACTCTACTCTATTGGAGTTTCTTTACAGTTCCTTAGATAATGCTAAATATAACGATAACCCAAAATTAGACAAAAATGTTAAATTTAAGAAAAAACAAAAAGAATGTATATGGTGGAACAACGTTTGTGATAAAGCTAATCGACTACGGAACGCCTCTTTTAGGTCCGTCCATTATAGATGTAACCTAGAGTCTTTTATCAAACATAAGAAGTTAGAAGCTCAATGTACTAGAACTCTCAGAGAAGAAAAAACTAAATCCTTTCAGAATTTTTGTGCTTCCATTAATAGAAATACTAAGGTCTCTGACGTCTGGAGAAAGATTAGGGCATTTAAAAACGGTAGTAATAGACCAATTTCTTTAGAAGGCAACAAAAACTCCATAGAAAATGCGAAGGTTTGCCTAAACGATCTCTGTATTCCTAAAGACTGTAACTTATGTCCTCACGATAACTTAAATTCGTTCATTGATTCTCAATTTCCAATTTCATTAGGCGTAGAGAAGGATCACTTTATGGATCTCCCTTTCACGTTTGAAGAACTTGAAAATGCTCTACACTCAGTAAACATCAAATCAGCTCCAGGAGCTGATAAAATTAGTTACGCGCTAATAATTGCCTTACCAGAATTTTATAAAAGAATCTTACTTGACCTTTTTAACGATTTTTATGATCAAGGCGATTTTCCTCAATCATGGTCTAATTACCTTATAAGTTTTATCCCTAAAAATAACAGCGATAAAGTACGTCCAGTGTCTATGGCATCCTGTATACTCAAAACATTTGAACGAATGGTTAACAATCGTCTCACCTTTTGGCTAGAAACTAATAATTTCCTTTCACCTTCACAGTACGGATTTCGCAAAGGCAAATCATGTGCTGATAATATATCAATTTTAACAACACACATTCATCAATCTTTTTTTTTGAAAAAAAGTTTGGCAGCTTTCTTTTTGGATATTAAAGGCGCTTTCAATGAAGTAATTCCAGATATTTTAATCAATGACCTCATAGAACTTGGCCTCCCGAAAAAATTCATTATCTTCATAAAATTTGTAATTTTTAAAAGGGTTCTTATTCCAATAAATATTGATGACAAATTAAAATATACGGTTAACAAGGGACTCCCTCAAGGAAGCGTGCTTAGTCCAGTGCTATATGCTATCTATACCAGATTTTTGAAAACTCTCACTACACAAGGTGTAGAGATTTTGGAATTTGCAGATGACGTTGCTATTTTCACCCAATGCGAAAACCCACACCAGGGAGTTGAAAAATTGAAAACAGATATCGGAGTAATGCTCCCAGCTCTCAAGAACAAAGGTCTTGAATTAGCACTTAATAAATGCGACCTGCTTATTTTCAATAAAAATAATATTAACATAAAAAATATATCTCTTAATATCAACAACGAAACTATTTTCCCAGTTAAAGAAGTAAAATTCTTAGGTATGATCTTAGATCAAAGGCTTAATTGGTCCAAACATATATCGTATTTGGTCCAAAAGAGTATATCATCAATGAGAATAATTAGTTGTCTAAGAAGGACTTGGTGGGGAGCGGATCCAAGTATTCTACTTCTCCTATACCAATCTCTGATAAGATCTAGAATTGAATACTGCGGATTTTTATTATCACCTTGCGCAAATTCACACTTAGAGAAGTTACAAAAAATCCAAAATACTGCTATAAGACTAGCCTTAGGTTATCAAAAGAGTACCCCTATTAATGTAATCGCTGGCGAATCGAAAGTGCCCTATCTTTCTATCAGATTCAAATTTCTAGGCAAAAAATTTTTACTGAAATGCATGTCAATAGAAAACAATGTAACAATCCAAAACATCGAAAAAATATTAGAATATGCTGAAAATTTCCAATTTGATTTCAACTATGAAAAATCTACCCTGGTTTCAAGTTATGAGGAATTAAGATGGCACTCGGATTCAATTATCAAATCAGATAAATTCTTTATGTTTTCTCAACCCTGGGAATACACCTTTGCCAACTTTTATATTGATATCATCTCTGGTAAGAAAATAATACAATCATCAAACCCCCTCAAAACATTCAATGAAACTTTCGAATCCAAAAATAAAGCAATAGATATATACACAGATGGTTCTAAAATGAATATTAACTCTAAAGTTTGCGTTGGATTTTCCTCATGGAGTTTATCACCAGAATATAAATTTTCATACAAAATACCTGATTCAGCCTCGATTTTTTCCGCAGAGACCTTAGCGATTTCTTTTTGCTTAGATAAAATAATTTCAGATCAAAATAATAATGTTTTTAGAATCTTCTCTGACAGTGAGAGTGTATTAAAATCACTCGATAACAATTTTAATATAGGCGCTTCATCTCCTCTTATTGCTCAAACGAAATCTAAGCTTTTACAATGTAGAAAACTGCATAAAGAAGTAAAGCTAATCTGGATACCTTCCCACAAAGGTATTCCAGGTAATGAAGCTGCTGATTCTGATGCCAAAACAGCTGCAGAAAACGGCACCTTGGCTAATGTTATTCTACCCTACACTGATTTCTTTAGTAAATATAAAATAGATTGTGAACAAGAAAGCACTAATAATTTACTTTTATCAAGCCTCAATAAAGGAATTTTTTATTTTAATAATTACTACACAGCATCAAAAAAACCTTGGTTTCACAAATTTTCTCATTTAACCAGAAAATCAATAACTACTCTCAATAGAATTAGAAGTGGCCACATGTCTTTAAATGCATATCTTTTTAAATTTAAGATTGTAGATTCTGACTTATGCCGTTGTAACAAAGAGAAAGAAGACGTTGACCACGTCTTTTGGCGATGTGAATTATATGTCAACGAAAGAAAGAAAATGCTCAACGAATTAAAAAAATATGTCAATACAGAACCAAAGACAATTGTACCTTTTCTTAGCGATATGAATATACATGTCATAAATAGCCTATCAAATTTCATATTAGAAATAAAAATTAATATTTAATCCCGTTTCTCTAGATAATTAAGTTATTTATGTATTTATTTTTTTACCATTAATGTTGTACTAATTATTACTAAAGTATTTCTGTATTTTATATGCGTTATCTAATTTTATATTGAAAAGCGATTTATTAATATTAATATTGGCGAAAATATGTTTGTGATATGAAACTCTGTATTTATATTTGAATTTGTAGTTCAGCGCGCCCTCACCGGCGCCACTGTGGTGGTGTTGTGGCTCATATGATGTATACAGTTAAGCCAATAAAAAATTTTCTATTCTAATCATAGTAGGTAACATGGCAATGTATATTTCATATAAGCCAATAAAATCACCATTCTAATTCTAATCATAGTAGTACTCTCACTATGCGAACATTGATTCGCAACCCGCGAAGTTCAAAATCCAAATTATTTTCGAGGATGGAGCATCGATAGTATCAAATGGTTTTTTGTGGCAAATTGTGGGGATACAATTGGCCAAAATAAGCTTTTGACCTAAACTAGCTTAGTGTCATTGATGCTCGATCATCAGAAGTAATTCGGCTGACGATGTAAATACCGTAGTTATTTACATCGTAAGCCTTGGGAATATTTCTTTATTAGAGTTCTTGAAATAATTATAACCGTAGTTAGTAGTATCATATACTTGTTTGTCATGTATACACTTGCCGCCATTAAAATATGTATGTAGTCGAATATAAAATTAAGTATAGGCCTGTTTGATTCTATTGTTATGATGATATCACAAAATATTGTTTTGTCTATAAAAAATCAAATAAAATAACGATTATTTGATTGGACTCATGAAAACGAAACTTAACAACGTCTTAATACGAAAATCTCCCACGTCGCTTTAAGTCTACAGTGATGACAAAAACTTCAAATTAAACATTTGATAGGACAATTGTATACAGTTCATGTATTTTAGTGTTGCGATAAACAAACTTTATAATACAAGTTTATAACTCTACATTCGCTATTTTAAGCGAGAGTTGATACTGTATAAATTACTATTTTAGAATTGAATGAGAGCATTATCACAATTGTGTATTAAATTGTTTTACTACAAAATAAATAAGTCCAATATCGCCACATTTAGAATAATTAATAATTATTAGTGATGGCTTCTGTAACTAGTTTTTTGCGAGAATCACATCGATAAAATTATAGTAACAATTAGTATATATGATGTAGTGTCAAATCGAATGAACTATAGAAGGAAATATCTTATTATGCCTACTAAAATATAGTATTAGTTACTATAAGAAAGGTAGTTATTAATAATAATAATAATAATAATAATAATAATATTTAATTATTCTAGGATATTCAAATATCTTATTCATGTATGATATTGCAAAATTGTCACCAAAAATAAAAAAAATGTCTTCTCTATTTAACAACTATATAATTACTACTTAATCTTGCGATATTATTTCAGTATTATTAACAAAACCATGATATAGCTTACTTTATTGTCTATAGATTAATAATTTCCACTTTATACTATTCAATATATTAAAATTGAGTATCACGATTTTTCTCTGTATAGTATCAACTAAAACTTGGTCACTTGCAAAGGTTTTGGATTAAAAAGTCGCTAAAAAATGTTTTACATGTTCTTTACATTAATTATTCTAATGGAGCAATAATAATTTAAAATAATAATTTTCATTTTACTTGCATTCTTTCAAACATGAAAAAATGAAAATAAGAGAGATAATTATTATAAAAAAAATTGAATTATCATTCTCAGTAATTCTTGACGTTATGAGCTATTCAATAAGCTGCAAAGTCATGTATAGTTTTTCCTAAAGTAGGAAACTTTTATTTCTACCGACTTTGAAAAAGGAGGAAGTTCTGCTGGTTCTTCTATGGACGTTTTTAAATGTGTGTTCGCGCATATTTTTGTAATGGTTCAACTTCGATGGAGTATGCTTATTTGAAAGGGTATGCTAGCGAGTTGGTTTCAAATCATATTGGCTTGATTGAAGTAGAAATTTACGAGTAATTGCAAAAAGAATGAAGTCTAAGTAGGCCTATTTTTGGAAACAGTACTTGTTTTGATTTAGTTACAAGATATTGTTTTGTTAAGCCATTTATGAAATTCATAAAATTTGGCTTACTATTTGAATAAATTCTGCCGTCATTTCCTTATTCATATGTACTAGATGTTTATTTATATTAGAATTCAAATTTATATTATGAGTATGCATAAAGATAAGAACACACTGTTCGACTGACTGAATTTATTGTCAATACCGGCACGTGTTACAAATTTTCATCGAATTTTTTATCAAATTTTTACTATGGATAAAACGATGAACATTACTATAATGAAATTAGTTACTTAATTTGATTATACCATTTAAATCATGAACAGTGTCATATGGATGTATTTATAATTGCAATATATACTAAAACGCGTAGACTTAAAATGTATATAATTTATATATTAGTAATTTATATCATTTACGTCTTATAATTTTGTTTTAATTATAATAAATAGTTAACTATAGGGTATTTTTTTATGTCCACTCCAGTGTTGAGCAGGAATCAGTTATAAGTAAATAGCCGCGTTACATAGTTTTTACGAAAGTAAAAAAGATTAATTTTCCTCAGATACATTTAACAAACTCGTGAAAAATACTCCAAATAGAATAATCTATATAATAAAGAAGTATAGTTGAGTTATCGTGAAAATGCATAGAACGATGATTTGAATAAAATTTAATAAAAAAATGTCTGTCAAAAATGTAAAAAAAAGCACACGCTAGATAAACGGTATAAATTCAGGAGCGCCTGGCGTGAAAATAGACGGCGCACCTACAACGCCTCTATCGCCTCGTCTTCCTTATATTGCAACAGATGCCTGTTGCTATCCGGCTAAAAGCTCCGACAAACCGATATAGCTTACTTTTCAAGCGCCCCTTGAATTGCTTTATGCTAGATTCTCCTCACCAATAGGATCAGTTAGAGTTTCTGGTAATTTAATGTATATGTAATTAAGAAACGTTTTCGTATTGCGATGTAAGTACGCGAGTATTTAATGAACTTGGAAATGCTATTGTGCCACGTTAATCAGCTGTCAAGAAAAAGCCAATGATTATAGCGTAAATGAAATGCAGCTAAAGCCAACAATTTGAATGGTTAAAAGAAGGTGATTTAAGCGGATGGTACTCGCTGAGAGGAAATTTTTCGTCTGTCAATGTTTTCGGTGTCGATCGTAGCGACGAGAGAATAATGTTAGCAGAGAGACGAGCAGTTCTGTACCGAAATCGTTTGGGTATTGGGTCGCTAATTTCACGTCGTCGCCTTGGCGACGAGTCGCTCGCGTTGCGTTTCGAAGGCGTCGATGACGCGACGCACACGACCTGTTCCCCCCATCCCCTCCCATCTATTTTTGCTCTTTCTCTTCTGCGCACCCGTATTCTCTCCTACCGAGATACGTTTTGCTTGATTTTTGTCTCTCCTTCCGATGCGTCAATGTTGTTTGTATTCCGTGTTCTTTTGCGTCGTGTGTTTTTCCGACAGTCTAGCTCGGTGCAAGAGGATTACAATTTAATTAATTAATCATTTGATATTTAACGAACCGTATATGAAAATTATCTCGCCGTGAAATTTTTCCTCGCGATACCACGAATCAACGTCCCGTTACTGTGTAAATACCATTTGCGCAAAATTTCGGAAGAATCGTTGACGCTGCAAGGTGTGTAGCTCTGCGCGCTCGCGACCGCTGGTCATTCGATTCAGGCTGCGTCACAGCGTCGAACAGTCGACGGCGCGATCATAAGCGTTCGCTGAACGCGACGGCCCAAGGTGATATAGAGAAATTGGAAGACACATGTTGCACATCGCGCCCGCGTGCGGGCCGTCGCGGGCAGGCCCGGCTACAGGCGAGCCCCAAGTAGAGCGTCTTACCTGAAGTACATGCTAATTTGAAGGGAAAATGGCAAATGCCGCGTGAAATGTCAGTGATTGAAAAGTCGGATGTACGGGGCGCGCGGCTGCGTGTACGCTGCAGCGAGGAAATGGGAGGCAGCGGCGGCAGTATGACGTCGAAAAAACGAGAAAGAGCGACGAGCCACGGCGAGAGGAGGGAGAGGAGGAGGAGGAGGAGGAGGAGGAGGAGGAGGAGGAGGAGGAGGTGGCGGCGGCCCCGTTCACTCGCGTAATTAAGGACCAGCGAGGCAGCGAGCGAGCGAACGAGAGACATCGATCGGATCGTATATACGAGCGAGCGCGTCAAGTGAGAGAAAGGGTGGCGACGACGCAGGAGGAGAGAGAGAGAGAGAGCGAGAGCGCGAGTGGCCCCTGCCCCAAATCGCTCGCCGGGCGAAGGGGTGCAGCGCGCGTCCTCCGCCCGCCGATATCTTATTTCGTAGCGAGCCGCGATGAAGGGGCGGAAGTAAACGCGCGCAGGTGCGCACCCAGAGAGCGCGAGAGCGCCGAAGACAAGTCGGCAACGCCCATTTTTTGATAAGCTAGTTACCCGGCCGCCCCCCCCCCCCCCGTGAGAGAGAGAGAGAGAGAGTGAGCGCGCGAGAGCCGGCGAGCGAAGAAGAGAGAGAGAGAGAGAGTGAGATCAATAACTGCATAAAAATAAAGTGAGTAGCGCAAGCCGAGCTAGCGGCCGCCGCTACACCTTTATCCCTCTCCCTCGCCCCGTCCACGGCCGCCGCCGCGCCCTCCGGCAGCGCCACCTCGTTTTTCTTTCTCCTCTCGCCCTCGCGCTTCTCTCTTTTTTTTTTTTTCCCGCCGCTTCTTTTTCTTTTTCTTTCCGTGACCGCTTTTTCTTACCTCGCTCGCCTATTTTTTCCTCCCCCTCCCCCCTCCCAACGACACGCACCATAAAATAACCTCCTACCAGCTTTTCGCCTCTGCACTTCACCTCTCTTTCTTCTCTCGTGAGTCGTCGTCGCCTTTGTGCACGTCTCTCTTCATCCTTCGAGCCTCCACCTCCTCGATGAGATCCGCAGGTTATTGCCTGTATTTTCTTAAGGGATGAGTTCCTTCGCGCTATATACGCCGCTGAGTTATATCGGCTCGCTGAATGAGGAGGACGCGAAGATCCTAAGAGGAACCGTGGCTGAGGGGCACCTTTGTACAAGCTAAAGCATTGCATCTAATGGCATCGGGCAAATGGGAACTCGGATTTTATTGTCCGCTTGTTATTTTGGAGTTGCTACTTGCGATCGCGACGATCCCAACACCAATGAACAGGCCAAGCAAAGAATTTTATTAGAATCGCCCAGCGTACATATAATCCGCGAGTACATCATTAGATTTTATGTAAAAGCTTGATAATTCCTGTTTAGTCTTCGTCATAGCAAACCAACAAAGCGATAGAATTGAAAGTTAATATGTCAATGAACTTGAAATAACAGACGGAATTGAAAAGTAGTAAGTCTAATTGTATCGTATCGAATTCTTCATTCAGTAGTCCAAAATAATAGGTTTTCCTACTCTATCTTTTCAAATTAGATATCGACAAAAACAAATTCTCAAAATGTCTCAAGAAAATATTTCTCGGGCGATTTGTTAACTTTCTGATGCTCGTGACAAGAAAAATGTTTTACATCCAACCAATATCAAAAGTAAAAAAAGTAAGTGGCACGAGAAAAATGAGCCAGAATAGCAGAGAGCAGCAAAATAGTAATGGAAGCATTTGGTCCTAAGGGCATTCGATTCATTGCTACTGCAGCAAATGGGTAAAAAAGAACGCGAAAAGGAGTTTCATCTTGAAAATTTTAAATTTATTTCCGCAATAATACCTTTCAGGCAAACCGATTTAATAAGTTTACACCACTATCGCGCGGAAGTGGAAGTTAATTACAAATAAATGGTTCTCGTATGTGTGTTGAAAGACAATTCACATTTCATCATTTTTATATAAGATTTGAGTGTTTAGAATCTACGTGTACTCTGAAAAAATTATCATGTTCAAGACTAATAGTTCAAAGCATTATAAATATGAAGCCCGTTACATCGCTAAGAATTGTATTAATAGTAAGAATTTTTGCTGAACAGATAATTTTTCGATGTAATAAATATTGTAATATTATTGCATTTTAAAGGATACAATAAATATTGTAAACCTACTAATCAATAGGTCCGAATATAATCGTTTCTTAGTCGTAACCTGCATATGAAATTGAATTTACAATATGAAATACTATAGCCAAATTATATGCTCACATAAAAGAATGCAGAGGAATGATCAAGGCAATTGATAATAGCCTCTTACTTCCCAAAGTTCAAGTAATATTTTGAAATTCCTATAAAGCTACATCAACTACAAATCAGCAAGGCTGTCAACGGTATACTCAAAATAGATTGACACTGCACACTCAGTGGAAGTTAACGTATAATCACTACTTAAAATTGTCAGAACTTAATTTTGATGGTGTAATGACGTTGCACTATATTCAATCAAAGCTACCATATGTTCATTGCACAGATGAAAATAACCGTGGTATTTAATGGGCTTTCGATGAATACAATGAAAAGATTAATATTGTTATTGAATGAATTTATTCGGTTTATTAGTGTCTATTGCTTCGAAGAAATACATCGATAATTAATAAAAAATAAGCGATATTTTTGTTATAAATTCACAGCCACCTGGGAAGGTTATTTATTAGTGACTAATAAGTGATTATTGGAGCAATAATATGTTACTTAGCAATTAACGTTCAAAATGTTTATTCAACGACGGTCAAAACGACGATTAGCGTAAAATGACTGAGCATTATCACGAAGACTTGTATTTGAATTAAGCTTAAGTAATTCAAATGTTAATGCAAACGCAAACGCAGTCGTTTGTCGCAGAAAATCTGTGCGTTGTGCTGTGGCAAAATGTAAGTTTTTTTCAAATAAATAATGTAGCTAGGTTGTCCAGCACGGGAGCTAGAGCACTCGATTACTCCTCACTTTGGCGAGCTTTCGAGCTGTTGCACACATAGAGGAGCACTGACTCGTAAGTACTGTATGCTCTCAACGTGTACATGTGAAATGCGCAAAAAGAAAAGAACTCCGTAGGAAAGGGGTCGGGAAATTAGCCTGCGTATCGTTTGTGCGATAGAAGTGTATTTTTTTTTTCGAAACTTTCTTTCTCCACTTTTTTCTTTTCCACCCATACGTATATATACTACTTCGATTTTCTGGCTTTACCTTTGGCTCTGCTTTTCGCAAGGGTATAATGAAAGCTGCCTCTTGAGGGAAATACGTGAGAATTTGAGTATTGACTGCGTCAATCCATGTGAGCTCTAGCGTGCAGTAAGAGAGAAGCTTAGAGCACATACCTGAGAAAGTCAATAGGGAAAATATAATCGCTCGTAGAGGTAGGTTTCGTATACTTTAATTGCTTGAAAGACGCGTACAAAGAAAAACCCTCGTCGTTCAACAGTCGTACAAATGTGTTGAAGTGCTGAAGGAATATGCGTGCCATAATGAGTCATCATTATATAGCGCAGACTTTTTTTCCCCGACGGGTGGGAAAGGGAGAGCACGAGTTTTCTCAATTGGAAAGGTACAGTAACGCGAAATTTGGTAAATAAAGGTGACACAGTTAGCGCAGCCTCGAGAAGAATGAAAAAAAATCGCTTGGCATACATGCAACTAATTGCGCGGCATCAGAATGAGATTTGCAAGTTAAACCCGTCGACTGATTAAGACATATTGTTCGGTCGCGTGACGGCAAAGAATTACCATCTTTTGACAAAACAGCCAGCTGCGGGTGCATTAAACGCGTGCCCGGTGGCGCGCGTTGGGGCATATAGCTCCGCGAGAGAGCCGGCAAATCGGCGAAAATCGACGAGAGTCAGACGAGAACTCGCGTCGCGAGGTCGAAGGAGGCATTATCTCGCCTGCCCTCTGTGCGCCGGCTGTTATCCCACGGAGCCCAACATCATTGTGCGACTCGCGACGGCAGGCGCCTGCTGGCGGATCACTAGCAATGGCAGTCATTGTCGAGCGAGGGCGCGCGTCATCGCGATGCACGGCCCGCGCGCTCCTACATAAATCAACGGCGACGCCCAGCAGCGCCAAGGGGAGCTGCCAGCTCGCCAGGACTTAAACTTTCAGCGCATCGTCTGGCTCGCTTCACGCGAGACACGCGAATTTAGGGTGCTACTCTTTCTTCCTCTTTCTCTTTCTCGCAGCAGCCGCCTTCGACTCGCTGTCAGTTTCGTCTTTTTTAATGCATTCGCCGATGGCCCTTATCGGATTATTATATTTTTCAAGTTTCATCGTTACAACGTATCTTGGCTACATTTAAGTAGTAAGAGAAATTTTAGTCAGCCAGCTATGAATTACGAAACTTTATACTTCTGACAGGTTGCTTTGCATAGCAGGCGACAGGTTGAAAATGATATTGCATATTGATATTACACTTGTATAGAAAATCGTTCTATAAAACGCTAGGAAATTAGTTTTCGCATTCGTGGACAAAAATCACAATTGATTTAATTGATGCCAGTTTATAATTAAACACTTGTGTATAATTCATATCCCGTTCATTTATTAACCGTATGAAATGAAAATTAAAGCTTTTCAGCCAACAGTCATTGAACTTCCAAGTCATCGAACTTTTTCAAACGAACCAATAGGGAAAAAAGCTACCCCGGATCTTTTTTGTAGTACGATCAAAAAAAGAAAAATTTAACGCATGACAAAAACCGAGAGAAAATCAATCTACTGCCGCCGCGCAGCGTGTAACGCGCTCTCGCAACCACGTAAGCTCCCACCAATCACACTTTGTAAGTGTATCGGCCATTGAATGCCCACTTGAGCGCGATTTTTTCCTGCTCATTGCAAATTAAAAAAAAATAGACGTAAGGAAAAAAAAGCATACGGTAACGCTTGCAAGGATTTTTCAAAAAAAAAAAAAATAATAAATAAACAAAACAAAACAAAACAAAAAGGCTTTACATCGAAATGATAATTTTCAGTGCATGAGTAATCCTTCTTGAGAAAAAGGAAAAAAGGAGTGAAGGGGAGGTTGATCGACGGCAAAAAGTCAGTAACAACGGCGACGTCGACGACGTCGACGATGGCTATGGAGGCCGGAAGTAAGAATACGCAATGCACGTGTCTGCCTGGTTTGATACTAAGTCAGGCATTGCTTTAGTTAATAAAACGTCCTTAGAGGGGCGGTGCGCACCGCTTTGCCGATGGCCAATGCAGCGTGACGCGGTGAGAAGCTACGAGCCAACTACCTCTCTCTCTCTCGCTCTCGACTCTATTTTTATTTTTAGTACGTGCACACGCTAGAAAACGTCCGCTCACACACACACACACACACACACACACACACACACACACACACACACACACACACACACACACACACACACACACACACACGTACACACCTTTGGTCGCGAGGAAAACTCGCTCCTTTTATCTTGTCGCGCGGCTCTGCGCACTGTGTCGATGTGTCGACGGCCTGGCAAACACTTACCTTGACGCAAGCACGCGCGCTCGTGCAACTGCGCGTGAAAAAAATCGCCAAGATTTAGAGAGCTTTCTTTTTGCTTTAATACCTAGATAAACACAACTCCGGGCTCGCTGAATAAGCTTCTATACTTTAACTCAAAGAGACGCTTATTCAATGTAAACTCAACAGTATTACGTGCATAACGCGAAGGACACTTTCACTGGAAATTTTCAATAAAGCAGCGGCGAAAATGGACACTTGCGTATACATTATTCTACGCTTCTTTACAAATTTTTCGCATCTATATTCTTGAAACCACTGCCAGTTTGGACATGTTGCCAAGATGATACAAATACATAGCTATATAGGTATAGCATGGATTACCGTCAACATAGCGATATCGTTCAATTGATATTGGAGAGCATTATTAATTAACATGCCCACAATTTCATACAGACCAAAAATCAGTGGTTTCGAAAATTACTCGAAGATCTGCTGCCGATTGATTTTCCAAGCAGTGAGTTGCATGATCCTGTATTCTCGAAATAACTACTCTCGTGCAGAGACATGATTTTGCCGAGCATTTCTTTCAGGACGTGAGGAAATTCACCGCTGTTAGCAAATCTACGTCTACCTTTCTTACTTGCTGGTGCTTTAATATGTACGAAGAGAAATATAATGCCTAAAATAAACAATAAAAATCTTACAGATGAGATAACTAAACTATCAATGAAATTTATTTGCAAAACAATTTGTTAACACACTGAAATCAGTACGAACAGTACCATACTGAATATTACAGTGGATATTGTCGTTTTGTTGAACTACGCTACAGTACCAGGAGTAACTGACGAATCCACAAGAAATATTTGAAATCGGAAATAATCACGCGCGCAAGAGCGATAATAAAGGTATAAAATGACGATGGTAAAGCAATCAATATTTTCACACGCCGATAGACTTCAATATTCTTGCAACATTGTTCCCCGGACGTGTGAGTTGCTGAAAATGCAAACGCCAATACAGTGAATTGTTATCTTTATTTGGCGATTTTTCTCTCCAGTTGTACAATTTCACTATCGATTTTTGCAGAAGAAAGATGGTTTTTAGTTGCGGGCTGTGCACTTAGTGCGCTACAGTGAATTTTGTCTTATTAGTCTTTTGTAATAGCTCGTGCTTGGCAAGGGAATATTGACTTCTTGTAATGATGTCGTTGAGACAGTCTATTCATTTTTATCTTATTATCGCACAATGCTATCATTAATAATGCAAATAATTACCATTGTGAACTCTAGTTCTAATAATATGGCCACATGATAAGCGACTTTTATTTATCGAGTGAAAATAATACGTTTCAAATGCTAAAGTACATTTATTGAAAGATTTTCCATAAAGCGATGCTCAAGTGAGTATTCATTCTGTACTTTTTGCTATATTCATCCGATCCATATTCTTGATACTATGACACATTTGATTCGTACAAGATGCTTCCACACGTTCAGAATTTCATTGCTACTGTTACTCTGTAAAGCTATTCAACTTTGATGTTACAAGGTTTATTGTATACAAAATATTCTACCTTACGTGCTCAATTTTAAGTCTGTATGATTGAGCCATTTCACAATCATGTTGAAATTGCTTATCAAATTTACAACTGGATAAAACTACTTACACCGCTCAACAGTGCATCAGGATCAGTAATACTATTATTTCCAGGATTATTGCGATTAAATTTGTCAACATGTAAAATTTACGATTACATTCTTCACTTCGTAAAAAACTAACATTGCATCTATTCGATATCTTAACCATAAACCATTTTCTTACACACCGAAAGCTACAATGATTTCTTGTGGTCTTACCATTTGTTTCTAATTGAAAGAAGGAAGTCGTCCCGACTGAACTTACCTTTTAGCAAGAGTTTGTGATAAAACTCTTTTACTTCTTCACAAAGCTAGAACGTTCAATTTGCTTTAATTTTTTTCTATTTTTAGAAGTTTGACACTTTTATTCAAGTAAATGGACCATTAAGAAAATATATATTATTAAAATAAAAATATTATTAACTTCAAAATTATGATTTTCATTTAGAATCGTAGCCTAGTTTCTATAAGTTATCCGTGGCGTTAGTCATAACTGACCTAAAAATAACTTGGTTATCTTTTATGTTTACCAAGCGCGCCTCCATTTCATTTACTACAAATTGGAATGTGTGCTCTTTGGAATGTGGAAATAACGATTCCCATGCAGAAATAATTTTGCCGAAAATTCCAAATTTCTTTTAAAATATTTTTGACTCATTGATACGACGAACTTTTCCACTTAATGATTCTACAATTATTAAGAAGAGTATGCGAGCTAAAAATAATAATGAATGTACTACGATTTTCAGTTACGTCTTATTTATAAATATAAAAAAATAGATTTATATACACTTGTTCACAATAGTAAAACTAAAACAGGGATTCACAACGCGATGGATATTGTAGGTTCACTAAAATCTATTGCAAGAGAATTAAACTCTTCAGAATAAATTACGAGGAATTTTTTGCACTGCGAAATTAAATTTAAATATCGATAAAGATTTTAGTAGGTTTTCTTTATTTCTGATTCTCGATATTTTATATTTATAAATCGAGCTGATATGATTACATTCAATGTTGACGAGGAAATCCAAATGATAATAATAGTCATAATTTCTTTTAAAGAAAAATTTTACACATAAATAACAGTAGTTTGAGGCATAACGTACATGCAATCTGATATCGATTCATTTTTTATCAACAGATTAGTTTAACTTGTCGGAGGTAAATGAAAATGGAGATATAATGGAGGCAATAGGAATACACTAATTCGATTATGCAAGAGTGTCTGTCGTTTTAGTGTATAAAATATGATTGCTCAATTGATGGATTGAAACATATAGGCGTAGAAGCGTGTACAAGACTGTGTGTGATAGATTACGGAATCTACGGTGTTACACAAATTTGATCGAGCAATGTTCATCCTACGTTTGTACATTGGCGGGACTTGCCGGATATGCCAGTTGATTTTAATCAGCGAACAAGAATGCTGCAAATGCCGACAAAACAGTATTGGCGAGGGATGGAAGTGTAAACGATTTCTCGAAGACACACGAGGCATTGCGAAAGGGGGCTGAATATAGAGGAAGGGCTCAGGTGAAGCGTAAGAAAGCTATACAGCGGATGGGAAGTTGGGCAGCACGGCGAGCCCCTGACCCGTGGCAACAGACGGCGAAGCGCACGCGGGGGTGAACGACCGGGGTTGGCTTCCCTCCTCCTCTAAGTAGTACTAGTCGTCGTGAGCGTCGTCATCGCCGTCGTCGTCGGTCGCGCGCAGTGTGCCAGCTCGGTGCGGGCCGTGCTTAGGGGAGGAAAACACAACGTGCACGGGAAGGGGGAGGGAGGGCTTTTATTTGATCGCCAGCTGAGAGTCGCTCGTTTGCTCCACTCCTGCTACTTACTGCCTGATCTCTCGCTTTTCGCGTGTTCTTTCTCTCCGCCGCACAGCCACTTTTGCTGGCTGCACGCCGTTTTGTCTTTGCCTGCGGGACTGTTACCACGTATTCAAGCTCAGCGTATTTCATTGATTTTCAAAGATCACTTTTCGCTTTGTCGTTATCCCGCATTCGCCACCTTTCGGCATACAGATATCATATCATTTCATATCCGTAACGTTGTTTGTGCGTTTTATCTCTCTTCTTTTTTCTTAGCTCATTGTATTCCCTATTGGTTTCCCCTGCGTGACAACTTTATTCATACATTGGAGTTAAGCTTCGACCGTTTCCTTTCATTTACTCAAACAGTCGTGCGAAGAGACGAACGCAAGCTCTCTATGTTCTATTATTACGTTTGACAGACCCTAAGGTGCATAATTTTTTTTTAAAGATCAATACATCCAATAGAAGTATATAACAGGCCAGCAGTAATTACACTCTGTGCACCAAAATAATTATTGGTAACGCATAGGAATAGAAACGGACTAGATATTTTTATCGATCAGAGCAAGTATGGCGAAAGAGAGCAATTTCCCGAGTTTTCACAACAATCAAATACGCAGGGTATCCATATAAATGATCCATATAAACGTGGCAGAAGGAGCGGTGGTTTTGCCTGAAAAAAAGCCGGAGAAATAAAGAAAGCTGCAGAAGCCACGCGTGGCTATGAAACGGACAGGAAGAGAGATGAAAGACAGAGCGTATATCCGCGGGAATCCGCCGCAGTCCGTGAATACTGATGATGATGATGATGATGATGATGATGATGATGATGATGATGATGATGATGATGATTCAAGCGATGATGGAAGGGTAGCTATAGGAATACAGTCATTGAGCCGGCAAGCTTTTCTGATCCACAACCCCGCTGGCTCGCTCGAGTGCCGGAGAGGGCTAATAAAGAAAGCCCGGGGCGCGCGCAGAAAAACCTTGTTGGCATAACTCATTGGAAAAATTTACATTCGCCTTCCTCTCTTCCTGGCCGAGCAGCTCTATTTGTGTGCCTAGGGAAATGAATGCTCTCTCTCTCTCTCTCTCTCTCTCTCTCTCTCTCTCTCTCTCTCTCTCTCTCTCTCTCTCTCTCTTTGTTGCTCGAGTGTCAAACGTGAAAACCTTTTGCTTCTTTGCCCGCTCATGGAGTTGACGGCTGCAAGGGGATACGCCGACCTATTTGTTTGCTATCGTTTTCAGTTATATATGACGACGATGATGACGATGAGAATGCACCTTAATGTATTATCACCGCGTGCGTACCCTGGAAAAATAACACGACTGTTTATATTTCCCGGCAAATACTAGCCCATAGTTCGAAGCTTCTTTTGTCATTCAAACACTTTACTTTATTTTTCCGTCATGCAATGTACCTACAAATCTTGATTAATGAACGAACACGATCAATCTCAGTACAATTACATTATGCTTCACGCGTCTCCATTATTGAAATTACCGATGATTATTATAGTTGAGAAAGAAAAGTACGTGAATTGGTTAAAAGGTCAAAAACACGAAGGTTCGCAAAGAGAACATTTTCCTCGTTTTTTTTTTCTTTTTTTTCAATTCAGTACGCTTTGTAGTGCGGCCATGGTTAATAAGTGGAAAGAGGGTGGTAATAGAAATGCGAGCGTGTATTTGGATAGGTAAAAGCGATCTCAGCGAGAAAAAAAAAAGAACGAGATACAGAGGTGGTTGGTGCGTGTGTGAGGGATTTTTTTTCAAGCTCCGACTACATCTAGCTGTATACTCTGTATTCTGATTCAGGCTTTTATTAGAGATATTTTTTCCATTAGTGAATGTTAATTATGTTTAACTCTTCAACTACGTTTTTAATGATTTTTATGGTCTTCCTTTTAAAATTATTTACCGTACCTTTTTTGAAATTCATTAAGAGCTTTTCTAAAAGAATTATAAGAAAGGAATGCGATGGGTTAATTACTATTTGTCTAACATGTTTTAACAGAATTCACTAAACGAACCATCAAAATAAATGAAAATTTTAAAACAACTAGAAATCAAACATTAATTGTTTGACCATTAATATTTTCATAATTCAACTTCTTTAAGAAAAAGTATTGGAATATTTCTTTAATTTCAATCGATATATACTCTAAGCACTTATAATATCATGGTATTTGATTAATCAGAAAAACGAAAAATGACAATCGTTGCCTGTATAATCAGACACTGTGATTAAGTATTTATTCAAAGAGCAATAAAATTTATGGAAAACCCGAATATCCAAATTCTAGAACTGACCAAATAAAATACGGAAAGTGGCTGAAATACAATTAAGATTGGAGAATATGACTGTGAAGGTATAAACCTTCGACGGAGTCCATCGTATTTGGTGTAAAATAAAATTTACGTGGCGCAGAATTTTTCTCAGCACATCGATCGCCGAAGAAGGGCAAAACGAAGAAAAAAAAATGAAGAAGATGGTTGCGGGCGAGAAGGAAAAAAAAAAAGAGAAGGCGGGAGGTCGTCGCATGCTCGATCGTCGCCGTCGTCGTCGTCTGCGGCTGACGGTTTATTTTGCACGGAGGGAAAAGCGCGAGCGAGCCGAGGAAAATTGCAAATATCGGCTGGTCGATTAAAAATTCTCTTCAGCTCGAACGGGGGAAGCTTCGAGCCTTTGGCAAGTAATAATTGCGGCCAATTACCGGAGCGGCGCGCTCTGCTGCCACCCGCCGCCTGCGAGGTGGAGGGATGAGAAGCGCGAGCCCGAAAGGGAGATAAACTCTTGAAAAGTGGAAGGGAGACGCGCGGATAAGCTACGGGGGTATAACAGAGTTCTTTTTTGCTTTATTTTTACTCGCGAAGCAACGACAGCCAACTTTGATAGACATCGTAATGACGTTACCATTGATTTCTCCTTCTCGATTCAAATTGTAGCTTGTTAACGTAGCTAGTTGCGGTTGTACACTCTAACCATGCGTACAACTTGGCACGATGATTGTGAACTTCGGAGTCACGCGTAATTGTCGTTTACGCGTAGATTCGCCGCAGAAAAGAAGAAAAAGAAGGAAAGAAGCAACCATGAGGTTATCGTGTGAATTAATTTATGCGGCGGGAATGTATGTTTGCTCAAGCTTACGATAGATACGATATCGTCGATCGACTAAAACCTACCGATCGTCCGTGCAACATCATGGGATAATAATGAGAATTTGGCTGAAACGACTGGGTGGTAAGAGGAATAACCAGACTGAATGGAACTTGGCTGCGTTATAGAAGTTTCGTTAGAAGGGTGCAGAAAGCTTGTGCGATAACAATGTAGCCAGAATTGGATAGGTCAGCGGAATAACGACGTTGGCGTATGTAAGAAGTATCGAGTTGCATACACGACGATATGTTCTTCCGCTATATCGCGTTTATTAATTATGAAGCGATGTTGAGTTCACGACATGCTTTTAAAATTTTAACCAGTTTGACGTGTCATTTTATAATCTATTCACGGCAAACCGTTTCAATTCATTCGATTATTTAGCACTTGCTGAAATGGTGGGAAAAACAACCACTTCGTCGGTTATCGAGCGAGTTGCCCACATTTGTCCATGTTGTATTATACAATAACATTTAAGGTGTTAATTGAAGGTTCGGGTCGAATAACCACTTCCGCGCTCGGGTCGAGTAGGCTAGCCCCTGAAAGTGTACAATTGCCCATAGCTGGCTTTACGAAGTAAAAACGCATTGACAAAATGAATATCGGGTTTGTTGAAAAGTGCACGAGCGAGAAAGCATGTGACACCAATGGTAAGAAGTATGTGTCTAGAAATTTTGGAGACACATGGAAAGAAACATGTTTCTAACTAAAATATGCCATACGTGATAATGATATATTTATTAGAATGGTTTCCACAAGCTAACACAAATCACTTTCAATGTTCATGGTTGAACCATGGCTGGCCGCCTATCAAAGATTTGTAATAACTTTTATCAATGAAAATGCTCTTGCTGATTTTAAAGCAGATGCGCAAATAGGAAACTTTACCATTCGAATGTATATATGCTCTTCTCAAAGACCTCAATTCATATGGCGTTCAAAAAGCAACATACGTCCAACGTTATCTCGATTCCATCAGAGAGTAGGCCACTCAAAACTCTGAAAAGAAATAAAGAGCACTTTCCGAGACAAAAAACCTCGTACGTTTCTCGCCCTTAATGCTGGTCGCCGTCGTCGTTTCACAGCGAAAAGTGCAAAAGAAAAGTGCCCGAGCTATAAACATTTGCATCGAATGGTCGCGTTTTACGCATCGAGTAGGGGAAGCTAACCCTCCCTTTTTACAATGCATTTTTCAGTAATTTATCCCTTGCGAATGACGACAAGTAGACATATCGCGCCTGCGGTTAGGCCACTTGCGCTTCACGCACTCATGACGGGTATTTATCATTCGCAACTGCGCAACGCCAGGCATAAATTTTTCGCTCGAATTTCTTGATCATTTTTTAATAAGCGGTCGATCCACTTCTTTTTCGTCATATGCCTTATTTCAAACGAAAATTAACATTCGGGAAAAGAACTTTCTTCAAGTGTATTAGTTTATTGTCGAAAGTGCACTCGAATAAAATTATGGAGATGGCTTATTTCGCTGTTCGCGATTGCTTGAAGAAATTAGATGTTATCTGGAGCTACGATGTTGAAAGAAACGATTTACTCACGTGAGAAACATCACTATTATGCTTATAGTGAATTACTAATGGGCTTAATATATAATCGACAGCTTCTTTTTTAAATGGCTAAACGATTTTCACATTATTTATCAATAAGCTATTCTCTTTGTAATCGTATTGTTTAGTTCAAAAGCTTAGTTTCCAAAAGTAATCATACATAGTCACCAATAATGTGGGTATGCAGCGATGGTCATCATGATTTACGAAACAGCAATCGAAAGAAAGAAAGAGAAAGAAACAATAGGAAATAAAATTGACGTGCGCGCAGTGATTTGGTGCGGCGGCCTTAGCGTGTGCCCGACTCGTGTGTTGGATGCGCGCGCGCGAGCGTCCGAATCAGACCGCAACCGGGCTTCACGGCCGGTACAACCTAAATTTCCAAGCGAAACATGCCAATTAGCCAGAAGCCTGAAAATGCGCGTTATGTCGTCGTGCCCTGCCTACTAATGTCAATGCAATTTTGTCTCTGGTCGTCTTTATTTTTTTTTTACAGTTGATCATTCGTTTTGAGCATTTTATTTGAAAAAATTACAAATAAATTCTTGGGTGATCAATGTTCTCAGAAAGTCGGTATCTGCAGATTAAAAAAGTCAGCAGACAATGAGTCTCCGCCTTTAGTTTCGACTGAAGAATTTTGCTGCATGTTAGCGTGATTTTTTCTTTCGAGAAAAAATTAGCGCAACTTTTCAATTACAAGCTTATGCGAGAAAAATACGCGGCATTGTTTGCCCGTAGAAAACGATATTGTACTTTAAATTGCTTGGACAAGTTTTGAGTCGGCTTATTCACTTGTACTGCTTATAATCACTGTAGTCAGAGCTGTTTTTATGAAAATTCTTTTGGAAGTGTTCTCTCTCTCTCTCTCTCTCTCTCTCTCTCTCTCTCTCTCTCTCTCTCTCTCTCTCTGTCACGAGTGAGCGCGCGACAAAAAAGTTTAACGGCTAGCACATAAGTAATTGGGTTTGTTAAACATGCGCTCGAGTAACATTCAAGTGGCCGTACAATTATTATGTCTTAACTCGGGCTGTTTGACGTTTAAAGGCGGCAACAATGTTACGGCATCTCTTATTCATGAGTCCGTCAGCCAGAGAGAGAGAGAGAGAGAGAGAGAGAGAGAGAGAGAGAGAGAGAGAGAGAGAGAGAGAGAGAGAGACAGACAGACAGACAGAGAGAGAGAGAAGAGAAGAGAAAAAGGATTGCTCGAAGTAAACTCGCCATGATCGTTTCACGCAACAGCGGTGTTCGTGATCCGCTCGTCATTTCGCAGACCTAGATGCTGTCTCTCTTCAGACTTTTCAGAAACTTGACTCTCATCCAAGCGTCAATCGTTTTTCCGAAAGCTTTCGACCGCACGAACTCCATTTACATATCCAATGTAACCAGAGTGAGAGAAGGAGAGAGAAGAAGATGCTGCTGGCGCTAACGACGAGGTGAGACGTTGGCTGGCGTTTGAGTATATACGGAGATAACGATGATCCGTAAAATTAAATCAAGAATGCGAGCGAATTGAATAACAAAGCAGAGAGCGAGTACTGGCAGCAGTGGGGCTACGGGTAAAATTGGATATTTCCGAAGTAAGTCCGAATTGGATAACGATCTGGCCAATGAATATTGCGGGCTCGTTGCAGCATACAGTGCTCGAGCTGATCAGCTTGCGAGAGAGACCTACCAAACAGACCGGAAAATATGCAGGCTGCATAATTTAGCATAGGCCGGCTATACACCAACGTGGCGTGCGACTGCACAAACTTGCCCCCTCGACTCTCTCTCTCTCTCTCTTTCTCTCTTCCTCGTCGCCTTTGTTTTCTCCTTCTCTCTTTGCTATATGTTTTTGCCTTTGCTTTCTTTGTTCTTTCGCACTCCAGATATATGGTACTAGACTTGCCTCGATGCTTTGCGACTTTTACCGATGTAATGGCTTACCAACGCTCTCCAACTTTTTCTAATTCCCAGAAATAACCGGGCTACGTAAATTTCGCCCGTCGATTGCTTTTTGGAGGATTCTTTTACGATATTACTTATATTCATAAAGGTTTGTTAAAAGTACCGAGGTACATGTCGATGCACTACGTTACCTACAACGTGCCTTGTTCTATTTACTGCGAGTGAAGAATGCTATTATTCAAGGATTACGTTTAATTGTTTTTGCCAGTGCACGCGTGTGTAACATCATAAGTGCGAGATTATTTAACACCGTGAATTGTGCATCGAACATTTTCAAAGTTGTAAATATTTCGTGCAGGTGCATCGATTTGCTGCGCGAAGAGCTCGATAATACCTTAACGAAACGAAACGAAAATAAGGAAAGTCAAAAAAGCAGCTCGAACGTATACAACGGAGTTATTTATCGATTGTCAGTCGAACAAACGTGACGCGCATGTAAAACCTGCCCCACCGAGAGAGTGTAAACGCGATTCGGTGACGAACATCCGCGAGAAACCATAATTATTAGGCTGGCCGACTTTGCCGCGGAAAAATTCGGGTCATCGGCTGGACCGATCGCGCATCCTCTACTCACGCCAGCGCGCCAAGAGGATTGATCGATCACGAAAAGTTGCGCTCGCGAGCCGTCGCACGGCTTCAAGGTTGCCGCCTCTGGGAAAGATATTCGCGCGCGATACGCCGCTCGTTTTGCATCTATAGCTTTAGCAGCAGCTGTGTACTGGGTCACGGCTCGGTTCGGCTCTTTGCTTTTCCGCTTCTCGTTACGCGCCACAGCAATGTTAAATTGCCGAGATCTTCTTCTTCGTGTAAATTAGCGGCTGCGAGGGAAATGCTTCGAACGGTCGTCATTTTTTTCCAAATGATAGTTTGAGTGCGACATATGATTATTGATACGTCGTTGCGGTAAGAGGTTGAGTTGAAAGAGCCTCGGATTTTCGAAAACTTACATCGGCTATTTTTCCTTGTACTGGTTTACGAAATGGTTTCTGTCGTGCTGATCTTTGAATAAACAATTTTACAGTCCGCGTTACTACAGAATGAAACTTGTGATATGATTGTTCCAAATCAATTCCAAAGTCTATAAATATACCGAACGTTCGCAGTATTGAATGAATTTTTTTTGAATTTCACACGGAAAAACAAATAGAGCGAAGAAATGTTTATAAAAAGATCGAGGCATTGTACCATGTGTGGCAACAAACTTGATGTGCAAACAAAATGCATTGAAATATAAGCTCTCTTTCGAAAAGAGCACAGTCTACCCAAATAAAATCGTTCTACACGAGTTGTCCAGCGGATTTGAATTTAGGCACGAACGCGCTTCAATCGCGTCGATCGGACACGTTTTATTGACAGTAATTTTAATTAATCTATAATAAGATTTCAGACACGATGATGTATGCGAATTAGTTAAAAAAATTCAGCAACTTGACATACTGCAGCATTCGTATGTCTCAAATAAAATGAAGAATTATTTATAAAAAAAGACAAATCGAAGAAATCTATTGCGATAGGAGGTTGTCATTTTCTTCCTTTCCTTCTTTTCGTGTTGACGTTCCGGAATGCTTGCGTGACGCCAATGGAAGTTAATTTCTGTCTTCCGTTCGGGCCTACTAGTCATAGCTAACGTTCCCAATCAGATAGACATTTTCTGTTTTTCTTTTTTTTTTTCGTATCTACTTCTGTTAACTTAATTTTTTACTGATTGCATTTTATTGAAATCGACTAAATTGCTGCAGAAATGTTTTCCAGTGCATGTACGTGTCACTAATGCGTTTTACAGTCTACTTTGTCATTATTTGAAATGTTGTTTTATAATGTCTTGAGTTGAAAGTCAATGATTGTCGACATGTTTATACATAAATTGATTTGCCAATGTAGACCATATGGTTGAATGTTTCATTATACCTGTATGATAACATATTCTACTTACTAATAATTGTGGAGTATGTTCTCTGGAAAATTCATTGTTCTGCTCTGTGAATTTTCAATCTTTTGGTTAACTTATCCTGAGTTAAATCTTAATTGAATCGGGCTGATAATTATTGACTAAAAGTCTTGATTAAATTGTAATAATATGTACTGAAATTAATACACAGTTTACTATTAATTTAAATTCCGTAATTGTGATAAAAGAAAAGCTCGATAACCTGAATTCTACCAATCGAAAGTACGTACATACAGCGTAATAGTGCAATGGACTAAAATTAGGCCCGTCGACTCCAAATATTTCAGCAGCTCTAGACTAACGTCGATCTAAGTATGCCAGGGCGATTCGCGTTCGGCAATCGATTGGCCGTCCGCGTGATACTCGCGCGAGTGTTGTGGGGAACAAAGAACAATCCATCAGCCCCGCGCTACATATTTTCAGGCTGGACAGTATATACGCGCGAGTGCAGTTTGGCGTATAGGTCACTCACCGAGTATATGAAGCTCATACGTACGCGCATTACCACGCGCGCATGCCGATCTTTCGGCGAACGCGCTCTTTGCGTTTCGATAGCTTTAAAAGTGACTTTGTTGCACTTCGGGTGCCCGTATCGGTTGCTTGATCGGATCCTTATTTGCAATCGTGAGTCGGATGGATCGAGGCCATTTTGGAAAGCTTCGCGACACGCTGATTCGAACGAGATCTGTCATTGGCGAAAATTGAGAGTTGCGACGAGCTCGTGCCGAACATTACGTCACGCCGCAGATCATCAAAGTGGACTTTGACGCGAACGAGAAAATTCCACGCATCAAGGTGAAAGAAAGCGCGCTGTCCAGCGCAGTGGTGCGCGCGGCGCCGTCGATTCTTAATCATCGGCCGGAATTGAAAAGCAATTTTCCTCGACAGAGCCGCAGAGCGAGGAAAGAAAGACCAAGCGAAAGAGAAAAAAAGAGAGAACAAGGACGGAGATAGAGACGGTGCATGTGACGACAGCGCGATGCGTCGGCCAGCTGACGTCCTATTAGAATTCCTCGTAATTAGTCGCGAACGCGCGCGCGATTCAATTGATCGCCGCTACTTGCATTCGCCGAATCCAATTTTTCCTTTCTTTTTCATCTCGGTCCGTTTTTATTTATTTCGGATTATTAAAAAACCGATAGCTTAGCTGGAGCAAAAACGTGCCGCTCGCTCGCGAAATCGAGAATACGTCGCAAATTGAGTTAAGTAACATACGGCTTGTCAAACAATCTGGGTTTCGAGACTATTTTTTATTCAAATGTTTTGGCCGGAAAATTGAATTTTCGATAATTGATGCAATCCAAGCGATCTTTCCGTAACGTATGTCAGGAGAAAACCGACTTATGTCTTTATTCAGAATCGGCAACGACCTCTTCTCAGCTCTATCGTCACTCTGAGTCCTTGTAATCAGATTTAAACCGCGGCTATGATTTTGTAAATTTCACGCGGATTCTCTGTAAAGTGAAGTCGACTGCCAACAGTTGCTCAATAATTCTGGAGCGTGTCTGTTTGAACCTTTCAAGTAGACGATGATTTTGAAATCCTCGAAGAGCCATTTTTGCCATGAGATTTGTACGGTTCTTTGGGTAAGCCACGCAATTCAACTGAAAAACGACCAGGAAGTGACGGCCAATAGCTTGTAAAATATCGGTATGCCCCGGGTGTCATCAGCGGAAATGCTGGAGTGCAATTACTTGCGAACCAAAACAAGCGAAAAAAAGCAAAATGGAAGGGAGGCAATGGATTGCGACGACACATTAGCGCGCACGCGTTTTGGACGAAGCGTGGAGAAGCGAAAAGGAGAATAGCGAGGATTAATCAGTATCAGCGACGGGGGAGGGGGGAGGGGCCAGGTAGTGCATACATAAATTTGCTAAGGTTCGCAAGCATGCGTCGCACGCAGCAGTGCGGTGCTGGTGTGTGGACACGTAAAGTCTCGTGTCAAGCGCTATATTTAACTATAAAAGTGTACCGCGTCAATGACCTTACACCGTACACACGCGGCGCCAACGAACGCGCTGCAGCTCACAAAAAGAGAGGAGCGAAACGCGCCCACACAAGTCCATGTGCCAGCCAGCCAGCACGAACGACTATATGCAGCCGAGCAGCGACTACTTGTTGGCTGGCTGGCTGGCTGGCTGCCTGCCTGCCTGCCTGCCTGCCTGCCTGCCTGCACGCACACACCGCAAACGTCATACGAGTCGCTCGCCACTCTCCGGTCTCGAATCAGGCTTTGCTCCTGTGCTCGCACAATCCTCGGACCTTCGTTAATCATAGATGCAATGTCGAATGTTAAGCGCCTGATCGCTCGCTTCGTGTCCACGGGATTCGGCCTGCTTTTATGTTTATCCCAATGGCAGCTGGCGTCAACCTCCGCCATTCGTTATTGCCACTGCCAAAATTACCTAATTCGTTCGAGTAGAAACAACAGTGCAGTTATTGCGTACTCGGAAAGCTGGCTGAGCATTTGTAGCCGACACTTTGAAGATATTCTAAAGGTACGCGAGATGACCGAATAACAAAATAATTAACCGAAAGTAGAGCGTTCAAACATACACACATGTCGGTGCCCGTCTAGACGCGCTTCAAGCGAAGAAACAAAAAAAGGTCCCGTGCCGCGCGCGTCACCGGCAAATTGCACAGCTGTGTTGGCTGAGCTTAGCCCGGCAATTCGGTGGATGTGTACGAAACTATTTGTTGCGCGTTCGTAAGTCGCGAGGCGTATACAATGCGGGTGGCGCGACACACAACACCTACAAACGCGCACGCACACGCGAGCGTGCGATAAGCCAGTTGAGACAGATATAAAAGCGTATACTGCAATATCGCTTCGTGTGCGATTCTCAACTGGCGTTCTTTGACCCTGCACCAGCTCGCGTATAATCGCGAAAAGGAGAAAAAAAAAAAAATTCATAAGCGACGACGTTTTACAACTAATTACTGCAACGTGCTCGCACCTTGGGAAAAGATGATTTTTTTTTCTCCCTTCTTGCCGGCTGCGCAGGTGCGATTTGTGTGTTAATTTCTCTCTCTCTCTCTCTCTCTCTGCTCTTAGGTTTTAATGCGCCGAGCAGCTTCGCAAGGGAAAAAAACTCCGTTCAGCCTATACGAAATTTTTACGCGAGCGTCGCTATGAACAATACGAATTATTGTTGGGAAAATACGCGCTTATAACCCGCGCGCAAAACAAAGACGCACATAATTGGCTTCATTACGTTTTTGTTTGATATTAGGCATCATTCATTTCGTTGAATATTCCACTGAGATTGCGCCGCGGAAAAACTGTGTATTAACCTCGAAACTATTATAAACGTAACGGGCTTAAGAAAAAAAAAATAAATCCATGCATTAGAAAAATTGCCTGCTACGGCAGACTATGAAGAAGTAGCTAGGCCACCGCGGATAAAACCAGATCCCACTATAGTCTCACTGCTCGCTTCCAAAGATATTAGCTCTTCGCGCATCCTGGTCGTACCTACGCGTATTCCTATCTCCAAAGCATTTTCCATTATTCGGTCGAGAATTTCTACAGAGCCGAGTGATACAGCGAATGCAATATTTATCGCAAAATGTACAATCGCTAAACTGATCTTTATAGCTCGTAAATTAACGGCAGAGCGAACACAGGCACACTGGAGCGTTTGAAAATTCGAAAATCGAGGTATAGAACGGCGCTGAGTGAACATAAACGAAGATCTATCCGTACGTAATAGGCACACCGCGGCGTCGGATGCCGCGAAACCTGGAGCGCGCGAGCGAGTGCCGTCCGAATAAAGGGTATATGATTTCTGAAAGGCAGACAATATGGATATAGAGCGCGAGACACCGATATAGAAAGGCAAAAGTTGGCGCTCGAGCTGGCGAGCGAACGGCGACGCGACAGGACAAAGCGACATTGGGCTTATCGATCGCCGCCGTCGCCGCCGCCGCCGCCGCCGCCGCCGCCGCCGCCGCCGTGCGTGGATTCCGATTCGAGTGCGCCTTCGCTCTACATCGCTTCAAAGACGAAATGAGTTGTGCGCGGATGCGCCTTAAACAGGCGCTAATCGGCTCGTCGTCGTCGGGCCGAGCGTATCGATTCCCAGCCCGCGCACTTCTCCCATAAAGCCAACATTTTTAATTAAAATTTATGAGCATTCAGGTGTCTTCGCCCGCTACTCGCGTTTCTCTGATGTCGCGAGCCAACTTATAACTGTCGTTATTATCTATATACGTCTCTGAATATTTATTATCTTTGAAAGGTTTTTCATGGCTTTCTCTCCGTCCTTCCCGTTTTTCTTTTAATTTATTGTCCCTCTATCTCGCTCGCTGGCCGCAGTATCGCAAATTAATAATCCCAACGACCGAAGAGCTATTGTTGCATTTAATGATTTAATGGGCGCACGAGTGCATAATAGGACATGGTCGCGGTATACATTACTTTTTCAATGCACCGACGTCTCTGTGATCTTCTGCGCTTGCAAGATAATTGATGCATCAAAGATTGAATCGCTCCTCTGCTTTTCAATTAAACTTCTACTGATACGCTCGCCAGTGTAAAATTCAAAGCAAATTAAACGGCTCTCCGTCTGAATTCAGTAGATACAAGCGAGTTTAGTCAGACGCGGTATGCAATAAGTCTCGACAGACTCCTGTACTCAGAAAATAATGGCTCAATTTGTTGCACTCAACGTATATAGCTGCGTTCTATTCGAACGCGATCTACAAGTAAGTGAGAGGAACAGACGAGAAGAAGTAGGAAGTAGGGGAATATAGAACCGCGGATTATTAATAATCGTACATTGGCTGGTCACGGGCGAGTGGCTAAATGCATCCTCGACGAGCGGATCCCGTTTCGAGGCCGGCCGATTACACGATACGTGCTCTCTCTCTCTTTCTCTTTCGCTCACTCAAATTACGTGTCTTTTCGCGAGCGTGAAATCGCTAGCAACTTCCGACTTATATATACCGGCACCGACCGCATACGCACCAGTTCTAAGCGCAGCTGAGAATTCTTTTTTCGGCGATCAAACAGATGTACTCGCTGCTCCTCTCTCTGTTCTTTTCCTGCGTGGTCGCTGCGCGACTTTACCCTTGCTTTTTACCTCACGGCAGAACTTGTTGATTCGTAATTAGGTTTCTACGTTGCTCCCTGCCTGGCTTTACCTTGTTGGTTGAAGATTTACCTGAGTATATAGCAAGCTATATATATTTATTTGCAAATTCGCAATTCCATATTTTTATCGAAATAAGTAACGAGCTGCTGTTGAAATGATAAATGGGGCGTAATTTCGTCAGCGGCTTATGCGCGACAAATAAAAATTTATGCAAAAATGCAGCTCGGCGATAAATTTTGAGAAATCTCAAAAGTGCGATGCATCTTCGAAAAATAAAACGCATCCGACAGGATGGCGCAATATTCCCAGGGTCCGGAACGAGCCCACGAAACGTCATCAATCAATTACGCAAATTTTCATTTCCTCCCGCCTGGGATAGAGAGAGAGAGAGAAAGTGTGTGTATGTATGTGTGTGTGTGTGAAGGTGCGCGCGAAGGAGAGAGAGAAAAAAGCAGTCTCGTAAAACCGTCGATGAAACTCGGCGTAAATCTCGAAAACGTCGCCCGTGCGCGCCGCGCGAGTGAGCGCCACGTTCGCTTACAGGGGGCATCGACCAGCTGCGCCACCACGGCGCGAAAGAGGAAAAAGAATGTTATATAGAGGGGGAAGACGCCGACGTGGATTTTTTATTTATTTATTTTTTTCCTGGACAACATCTCTCTTCCTCTCTCTCTCTCTCTCTCTCTCTCTCTCTCTCTCTCTCTCTCTCTCTCTCTCTCTCTCCCTCTTTCTCTCTTTCAATCGACAATAGTGAGCGTTTGCGCGTAATCAACGTCGCTGGTTTTTTACAAGGAGATGTACGTGCAACAATGGTGATACGACAGGTGACAGAGCTGAAAACGTTGAACAAAAGAGGCTAATTCTGGCTCGACGATTCCTCACAATGCCGGCGAAAAAAGGGGGCCAGAGAAGCCAAGTAATTGAGGAAGATTATGACCTCCTGCCAGCCGCTCTCTCACCTACTCGAGAGCGTGCACAGCGCCAAACTTTCGTTGGGAGGCCTATTTGGGGTAGGTCGCGTTCACTCGCTCTCCGCAGTGGGAAAGTTCGGCGGCGACGACGATGCCTCGGTACAATGCCACTTACCTCTCTCTCTCTCTCTCTCTCTTGCTCTCCTCCCACGCTGCTGCTCTCGTTTCGCATCGCTGACTTTATTCGCTTCTCGCACTTTTCGGACGACTATTACGCCTATGGTCTTGCTTGGTTTTGTTTCTTTTCTTTCCTCTTCAGTTGCCAAGCTCTTATTTATCCTTATTTAAGCTATCTATTTTCTCGATGCTTCCGTTTCGTTTCAATACGTTCGTTTACTTAAAAATTTGACGTAAGTTTGAAATGATTATTGTTCGTTCAAAAATCATGAAAATTATCTAATTTATTTATCGACTTATTTATCGATCTTTATAACTAATAACGTCACGTCATTTTCATAGCGTTCGGAAGTAACGAAAGTAATCGATTGCCTATACTTAGAAACATATATATGATATTCATGAGTATCTCGGTTGCTTACAGCTCGAATGTTTTACTTTGATCAATCATAGAGTAATAGACAAATTTTGTTGACACAAATTTTTTCTGACTTATTGCCCGTAAAGTAGGATTAACTATCTAAATATGAAAACAAATAGCAAACTACAAGGGAGGTTCTACGAAGAAAAAATGCCTGAATTCAATCAAGTTTTTTCGAATGTTTAGTTTTGCAATAGAAAACATATTAGTTTTGCGACTTTACCGTTTCATGAAGTGGTCCACTCAAAAATAACTGAACTCGTCTCGACGCATGCTTGTGACTCAGTGTTGATCTTTGATGAGCTTTGCAAATATACATTTTTTACTCAAACGTTTCAGTTTTGCGTTTCATTAATTTTCAGTTATTATGAGCTGCTTCCGTTTTCAAAGCTCTGTAAGAGTTGATATTTCAAGCAGGAAACAAACCAAAGTACCGCTTAAGCGAATTTGAAATTACATTGAATTTGGTTGATTGACACTAACTATCGTCAATTTTTAGGGAATTCAAAATAGTCATGAAGGATTATAAGGTCTTTTTTCGGTTGATTGTAATCGACAAACCAAGGGTTCGCATGCAATATCAAAATTCGTCAAAACTTTATCGAATTAAGGCACATTTTTTCGTAAAGTTCTTTATTACATTTGAAATTGGAGAATAATCGAAAAACGAATATGAGTTGAAATTTGACAATAACTTTTCATCGAGATGCCAACAACTCCCGTATAAACAATGTGGGCATTAAAAGTTTAGCGTGCGCAGTAATTCGCAGTTTCAATTTGATAGCATAGTAGTGTGGTAGCTAAAGGCGTCGGGGGAATAATCGCGTAATTTTTTCGTCGCACGCGCATCCGCGATCGTTAACGCGTGCGCGCGCGCAAACTGCCCGAATAAAAAACACAAAGTTAAGCTCTCGTCTCGGAAAGCCTCTCCTCCAACCCCTTCGACGCTACACACGTATACACAGATGTAAAGCAGATAAAAGCAAGGCTGTTGTTATTTTCTCTCTCTCTCTCTTATTGCGCGGCGATCGAAGTATAATCGCGTCGCGCAAGCGTTCGCCGAAAGCTTATCGCTCCGCGAAATTTAGTCCGTGCTCGCGCACACATACACGCACACATCGACCGAGCGACAATGTGTATTTCATCGATCTCACCGCCCCTTTGCTCATGTCCGTCGCTTTTTACTCAGAGTCTGTGTGTACGTGCCAACCTGACAACTCGTTACCGCGCCTGATGATCGAGTAGCGTGCGATCCTCCAGCCGTGAGGATGACAAGACGCAAGCGAGCGACCCCACAACCGCTTCTTTTATTTTTACCTCCAGCTCTGCTTTAATTTTGTGTCTTCCTTTTTATTTTTCTGTGCAAAATTCAGATGGAATTGAGTTCATTAAGGAAATCATAATATTTCGATAAAAATTAACAACGACGATAACAAACACGGCAAAATTTAATAACTCAGAGAATAATGAGCAGAGTAATGAAAACTTTATCTAGTCTAATGGTTATGAAATTTTGATGCTTTTCTGAACTTTGTTTTATTTGAAAATAAATCATTTTCAAATGATCATTTTCAAATGATGATTGATTATCGATTCAGTAAAATATTAACATTACTAATATCTGTACGATGATATCAGCTTTCATAAAACAGTATGTATGTAAAATAAAAAAGAATAATTTTCGTACCCCGTGAAATACTGGACGGAAATGTTGAATCGAGTTTACATTATTATTTATTTACAGTGGATGGCCAAAGTTTAATTGATATGTAAGCATACTTTATGGCATGCTTTTAAGATTTCAACGTTGACAAACAGATTCAGTACTGTTTTAATTTTCATATTGCTCCTGACAAGGAAAATAATGCATTAATTATTTATTAACAGCATGATAGTCGTCTAAGTGTTAATTATCATTGATCGTTAACGAAAATTACTGCCAGTAATATTTATATCGTCCAGAAGTTGATCTCATAAATAATCGGATCAAAACTACACTATAAAAACGAACCCAGTTACGAGGGAAAAAAGTTATTTTTCCTGGAATGCATTAATCAATTCAGCAATAATAAGTGTGGCGTTTAATTGCGTCCGTACGTTTGATATTGCAAGACACTCGCACATGAATATTTCTACAAGTCGAATCGAATTAAAAGCAGTTTATATTGAACGGAAGAATCTTGCACGCATGGAATAAAAGAGAGAAAGAGAGAGAGAGAGAGAGAGAGAGAGAAAGGCAGACAGACAGAGAGAAAAATTACTCATCAATATCACAGGCAGTTTTTAAAGTAATAGCCATTAATTTAAACTACGCGCTTGAGGTTTTCTCGACGCGCGCAGTCTACAATTTACAACCGAAAGTCCGGAATATTTTAAAACCGCGTCATGAAAATTGAATCGCGCGAGGTAGTATGAGAAAAAAAATTTTAAACGAATACGAGGGAGCAAAAGAGAGAGAGAGAGAGACCATGATGCGTGATCCCCTACCAATGCAGTACTCGAGTCGCAAAAAACAAGGAACAAGCGAACCGCTGAAAATTGGTCTGTATACTTGCATAGTTCGAGGGATCACTCACAATGTAAAAGGCGTTTCCTGTTTTTCGCATTATTCCTATCGATGTATTTCGTGATTGTAATTTCGATGAAAAAAATCCATGCACCTTAAGAGTTGCAGATTCTAATTGATATCATCAGAATTTTTTAGTTGCGGTAATTGATCCACGCGTTAACCTCATTCGATTGAAATTGTGGGGTCGCAGACTTTTCCAAAATCTGCACCGCACATGTTCCTCAACCTTTCTCTCAGTTTTTCCGATAAATCGTAAATCAACTGAGAAGTTGATTTACGATTTATTTTTTATGGTGTCCGACAAGCGATCAGCTCATTGAGCACGTAGTGCAATAAACGACAGCCGAACCTTTTCGGCTGGGCCTTTTTTTGTAGCAGGCCCGCGCGCGCACTTTTTCCATCATATTTCCGCTTTTTCTTTTCCCTCTCCGACGAGCAAAAGCAATGAGTGTTCTCGGAGAAAGTGAGAAGCAAAAGCCTGGCTCGGTGGTGCATCCTTGCACCCCCGCGAATGACCAGAAGGACGCAACGTCTCGTCGAGTGAGCATCGCCAGCTCCTCGTCTCGCTACACTCTTTTTGTACGCGCGCGCATCACTCGCGGTACTCTGTAGTGCTCGTCTGCGCATAGCACACCCATCCCAACTCAACATTATAGTAATATTTATATATTACCAGTGTGATATAATTATTTATTTCACCCTACGCACCTAAACATTCTTTATTTCTCCTTTCGCCAAACGTCTAATCCAACAAAATGTTTAGATCCCTCACCTCGAAACCCCTAAATGCTTCAATTTATAATTACAATACTTGCATTCTAATAAAAATAATATAAGAGTTTCCGAGTTCATATACAATTATATTTGCTATCGAATATATTATACTATTGTACGATCTATGTAAGAAGTTTTCGTAATTTCTTTCAATAAATATGATGCCATAGATTCGCGTGTAAATAATTTTCTGATACACCCGTCAGTTTATTCTAAGTTAATCTATTATTGATACTCATTACATATTTACAAGGTCTATTCGTATTTTAAAATCCGTGTAAGTTTAGATTATGGATAATAAATACATAATGACAGGTATGCCTGTTATCGGTGAATAAGATTTTGTTAGAAGATATTATTCAGCAATCTCTGGAATATCCGAGATTTTCAATTTATTTCGAGCGAGTATACTTCCAATTTTAAATTATTATTTTTCTTTGAATTTTCATCTCGTTTGCTATATCTGCGTGTAAAATCGTCACTGTGTTTATTCGGAACAGGCAATGAAGTCGAGAAAGTGTTGTTGTTCTGACCAACGGCACTTAGTGCTGTGAATTTCGTTCTGACGGGGCTAACAAATCCGTTGACGAAACGTTAGAAAACATTGTCATATCTTCATTGTCGAGGACCACTAACCGCGTAAAGTGCAAGAAAAGTGAAAAGAACTAACGTTACTGCTAAACTATGTTAAAAGATTGCAGGCACTAGTAGGTAGATGAAATTAATCGAAGCACAGAGGAGGGGGAAAAAGTTATAAAACAGCAGGCAAGCGCATCATCGATTGCATTCTTTTTCATTTGAGTAAGTACTTGCGTGCCTGCAGCGAGTAAGCGCTTTTCGCCGGATTAGTCACGAGCGAGCTTTCGCGAGCTAGGTGGCAGTCCCGCGAGTCTCGTGGCTAAAATGACAGCTGCGCTAGTTTCAACTGTCGAATGTGTTGTGCAATTTTCGCTCGAGCAAACTTCTCCAATTTTCCGTCTCATGCGGCAATCAATGCGGTCGGATAAATGTAAACTACAACTTTTTCAGAAATAATGCATTCCATTGGATACAGGTGCCAGATTAAATGTCGCTTTGCAGCTTATTCGTGCGGTTCTACTTTATTACTTATTAACAAGTCCCAACATAACAATGCATCTATACGTATCGACAGAAGCATTGCGTGCGCTGAGCGGAAATCTGCTTTAATAATTGTTTGATAACGTTGATAATGTACACAGTTTTGATTGCGAGTGGTTCAATCTTAAATAATTGTAATGAACTAAATGGCATAACTTGCGAATGATCTAATTTTCATTTATGAAATTACAATCACTTGTACGATTTTTGGAAAAACCTTTGCCCAAGCGTTCATCCAATTATCAGGCAATAATTGTACAAGTTGAATGATACGAAGCACAGAGCATTGCGAGCCTTTGAAATTTCGGGAAAAATTCACAGGGATCTTGTTTTTCATCGTTCTCGCGACAGCATTTGGCACTTAGCAGCATGACTCGTCGCCCTCGTTCAAACTTGCACTCGCGCATCGAAGGCCAGGGTCACTTACGCATGAACGCAGTATTATTAAAATTTAGCCGGGGCGCGCGCACGCAACGTCCTCTTGCCTTGAAAAAGAAAAACAAAAAGCGAAAGAGAAAGAGAGAGAAGCGAGGACACGGAAAGGGGTGACGACAGATAACTCGGCGACCGCGAGGGCAAGATAAAAAGCTCGATTTCGTCAAAGGGGGAGAGAAGATGCGAGACGCTTGCGCGCGAGCTTGAGGCTATAATCATGGCATAACGCATTTGAGAGGGGCGCGCCGTGCGACCCTTAATTAGCCCGCCGCAAAGAAAGAAAGAAAGAAATCAAGAGAGAGAGAGAGAGAGAGAGAGTGAGAGAGGAATTATACAGTCTGCAATTTCAGGGTCGATTGCCCGACTGTAATGAACGCCGATCGCTTCTTTCCCCGACGGAGTGGCCTGTAAAATTGTAAATTTATCGATTTCGAATGCCTCGTCTAGCTATCTTCCCTCTTTCTTTCTGCCTCTCTTTACATATCCTCTGACTTCCAAGAGTTCCTCCGACTGATTAACGAGGAAGGGTGTAATCGCTTTGTTTGCCCAGATAGCTCATTGCATTCGTCCACCAGCTCCAATGCTCCGTTTGTCGTTTACTTCAGAGATTTATTTATTAATTACATAGATGCTGGAAAACTAACCAAACAACATTTCTTGTTAAATTTATAATGCCTTTATTATTATATTTATTCAAAACGCGTTTGTGCTTTACTACGTGCGTCATAAAGTGACTTGCCATTGCTTGTGGACTTGCAAGCTCTAAGTTCTCTAAATATTAATTGAGTTATAATAACTATGGATAAACTTTTAGTCTCAACACCAAAGGTACATGTCAATAACTCGAAGTTCAGGGCTTTCGAAAGAACAAAATACAAAATCCAAAGATTGTCTATGCAAGCTCGAATGCGTATTTATTACTCATCCATACTTTTTACAATAACTGTGTCATCAGATATTACCGAGAAACGAGATTTTGCATTAATATACCTATTCTCAGAAAACAAAGAAAAAGCTGAATTCTTAAAGCTTTCGTTATTAATTAGGCGCATAAGTTTAAAATATGTTACAGTGATCAATATTAGTTTACAATTAGTTTGGCAAGTAGTTGCGAGCTCATCAAAATGATATTTTACAATGTAATCTTGTGAAATAACAGAAATTCTTTAATCGAATCAGTATTACCCATTGCTTTATTCGCTTTGATAGGTCGGTTTGCAGGAGCAAATTTTAATGAAGCAATTGTTAAAGTAGACGACGCCTGTCTAGCCAGCATTTTGCTAGTCCCGTAAATTTTTTATTTAAATGACTAGACACTGAACACGAGGCGCAATGACGGCAAGGGGCTCTATTATTATAGGTTCTTTTAATCATTCATGTATAAGTTGAATAATTACAAAGGGTGATAAAATTTAAATAATTAACTAAGCCCAGAAAATAGAATAATTTTTAAAAAATTCCACAATTTTTCTTTATTTGATGTACGGCCTTTTTGATGAAATAACGTATTAACATTTGAAATATTATTGACTTTTGGAGAATGAAACGATCGAACAAAAAAAAACATAATCTCATCCAAACAATCAGGTTTTCCTCTAAATCCCCTAATTCAAATTTCACTAAGTACAAATAGCTGAAACTGTTAATTAAAATGCTTGATCCAACGCAGTCAACAATCTATTTTGTACGCTTTTAAAAGGAGCGAAGAAATCTTTAAATGATTGCGGTTTCAGTAAGCAACTTTGAAAAGAAAAGATCAACAGAAGCGGCTCAACGAAGAATAATTTGAAATTGGAAATTTATTCACCTTCCCACTGATCATGCAGGTCCCATTCAATTCTAAACAAAGTGTAGGTAGAACAGCGTCAAAGCATCGCAAGGAGTAAAAGATCAAAGCCTCGCGCACGAAAGGATCGAGAGAGTGGTTGAAGGAGGTGGTGGGAGAGATGCATTAATCGCGTCGGTGGCAGCGGCGGCACTGACCTAAAGGCGGCGGCGGCAACTTGCCAGAAAGCAACAGGACGCCGGCGTCTGGAATTCGCTGGCGCCGCTTGCGATCTCGCTGCTTCTGCTGCTACTTCGTGGCCCTGAACTCCATTTTAGAATGGAAGATTTACTCACCCGCGATTTATGGCTTTCTGCTCGCTCTCTCTCTCTCTCTCTCTCTCTCTCTCTCTCTCTCTCTCTCTCTCTCTCTCTCTCTCTCTCTCTCTCTCTCTCTATCCATCCCCGCGTCTTATGCAATTATGCCACTCATTCGTGTTTTTCGTTTTGTTTCACGTTCTCCGATTTTTTTCCTTTTTGATTGTTGCACTCTGACGTTTGCTGTTTACAGTTTGTCACCGGTATGTTCTTTAACACTTCGTGATTACAAAGACAAACTGTAATAAATTATCTTTAAATATATGGCAATATGTTAAAAAATTTTCGCACATTCTTCAATAATAAACAGGCGTAGCTTTGAAGATGCCGCAAACTTGGTGAATTTCAATAAAAACACGTTTGGAACATATCGCGAGACGGAAACAAAGATCCGAAGAGAAGTTTCATGCTAAAATAATTTCTCTGGATGACTCCAGAAAAAGCTAAGATAGAGAGCAGCACGAGGAGGAGAAAAAAAAAGGAGCGAGAAAGAGAGCTAGAGAGAGGTCGGGTAAAAGAAGAGGGAAGAAAGAAGAGCTCGACTCCCCGGCAATCTCGAAATCTCGAGTGCAGCAGAGGCTAATTATGCTCGAACTAAGTGTCGATTGTTGGCGAAAAAAAATGTTTTCTCTCTGTCGCTCCTTGAAAAGCGTTTTAATTAAGGCGCGCCGCGCCAGCGCATGCACGTGACCCAGTTGCCGCGTCGCCGCGACGCACACGTGAGTGGGAGCAGTGCGAGCGCAGTCGCGCGGTGCGCGACTTGGCTTTTCAGTTTTTGCGCAACTTGACAGGCTCAACTGAATTCAAGATTTCTCGACAATGAAATCGTCCGTGCTGCTTTTTTTCGTTATTGATCCCTTTCGAACAATCGAAGGAACGAAACCAGCAGGATACGTCTCGCGCTCGCACACCGACTACCGGATTATTGCACGAATTTACAAGCGAATTCCAGAAAAATTTGTTAGATATTGCCAAAGCGACGAGGCACAATTTCGCAAAACGCCACGAAAGAATGAACTGCGCTAGAAAATCTTTGGTATTCGCGAGCGATGGAAAAAGAAAGAGATAGGAAAATATTGATGGCAAGCGATCGAGTTGATAAACAGTTGGGAGTAGCTTTCAAGAATACGGCCTTCGTTATTTGGACGAGACTGCAGGTAAGTGTGCACGTATAAGAGATAGGCGCAACGCCCGGAGCTTCGGCGCGGCTGCGGCACGCATGCACATCTCGGCGAGGAGAGGCGCAGAAAAGGAAGGATTTAGCTGCCGGTAAAGAAAGGAGAGAAGAGAGGCCAGGTGTGGACGAGGTGGTCTCTCGCCGGTATTTTTTCCTTCCGTGGGCGGGATTTCGAAACCTGTTTGGCGCTCGCACGCTCGAGCACCGCGGCCTCCTCTGAAATCTAGAGAGAGAGAAATAGAAGAGCGGACGTGAGCGAGAGAGAGAGAGAGAAAGAGAGAGAGCCTTAGGGCCATGCTGCAAGATGGAGAGGCTGGACGACCGGTAGGCTGTGCAGCCTGCGCCGCCTGTGCGGCTCCAGCTCTCAAATTGCTTAGGAACGCGCCGCGCGCAGCCAAACAAAACATCATAGCGAATTCCAACAGCTTGTAATCAAAGATTCTTCAGGCCTGCTGCACTGCTCGTATCGAACGCTCAAGCATTTTTATTTGATTTCTCGTTCCTTTCCAGAGGTAGGCGCTTTTGGAAGCTTCCTGACGGTTTGACATCGAAGACAACCGGCAACAGGTACGTTCGCGAGACGTTCCGCTAATGGTCTTCGGTATCAATGCAGACGCGACGCGTCCGCGACCACGTTAGCCGCGAGTCGCGAAACGAGAAGATAATTTAATCAGGACCCATAAAAAGTCGTTGAGCGAAGGCCGGAAATATCGTGTAACCTTTTCGAATATACAAGGCAAAAGGCGAGCTGGAAAAAATGAGGCGGAGGAGCGCGAGCGAGCAGTGGAAAAGAGATGCCGAGCGTCAATTTTTTTAAGCCAACGTGCACGTCTCAGGCTTCGTATTTAGGTGCGGATAATCGGCTTAGCGGAGCGCCGCGTGCGCTGCACGCTGCCACGTACACGCGCGCGAGTTAAAAGAGAAGAAAGAAAAGAGAAAAAAGAAAGAAAAAAAAAAGGCGAAGCGAGCGCGCCGGTTGAGATGCGTCGGCCGTCGCGCCAAATGCCAATTTCAGCCAAGGCAAGGACGACGAAAATTGACGGAACGGCCGCACCTAGCCGCGCGCGGCCGAAATCAATTAAAGGGTATAGCGCGCGCGACGGCGAAAACTTCGCGCGCGCTAACTTTCCGGCATTGCGCCTTTATTGCACGCCCAATGAAATTATACGGCATGTATATGCGTGACGCGCGCAATTGATTCTTATCGATACGCATGACTGTTACAACAGTTTTTGTTCTTTACTTTCGTTTTCCATTGGGATTCCACCCTCGAAATGTTGTTTTCTTCGACTAAACCAGAGAGAGCACTCCAAGCTTCTCTCGAAAACAGCAGTTTATTTTAATCCTCTTATTGGAATTTTGACGCTTCACCTGCCGAATGTACATCAGCTACATTTTTAAGCATACGTATATGCGTGCTAGCGACATATGTGCACTGCACAAACAATATTCACCTGCAACCTTGAATCCTCGAAGCAGATGCTCGAAAGTTTTGCCTCGGAACACAGAGGGGAGGCACGTGAATTTAAATCATTTGAAGCCAGAAACATGTGCGAAACTGCAATATTACTGCTTATGTAGACTATCTATCAAATAAGATTAAAAGATGTGGGTGAAGGAGAGAATGGGGCATATGCGAGATCATCGAGAGTCAGAAGAAGTAGCAAATGAATAGAAGTCGCTGTGTCGCCATACATTTGAAGCAAAATCTTTCACTACCGAATAAATTGCGATGTTTGCTTTGAGGCTTTCTGGACTGTACTTCAATATCTATTGTGTCAGAATAAGTTTAATTTTTAACAAAAAGACTTTGTTATTGCAAATATATATTTTTAATATTTAATACATTGTAGGCTTCCGTATAATGAACCACAATTAAGAAAATTGAAACGAATGGGAAACGTTGAGAATATGTCCATTAAACTCCGCTAAAAAAGGCGTTTGAACGATTCGGAGTAGGTAAAGCGCTCGAAAAAGCAATTAATTTGGTTAACAACGTCGCGCATGAACAAGAAAACGCGGGTTCGTTACATCAGTTGGACGTTAATTAAAGGCAGAGCGAGCGCGGAGCGACGGCAGGGGCGCACTTTCGACATCGAGAAAATTCCAATCACGAAAAGGACTCCGGGCCGGGGTGGCGTCCTCGCCCCGGCGCTTAAAGAAACACGGGGCTGCAAAAATCTCGTCGTCAATCGAGTAAAATAATGAACGGGCGGATGCGGGGGGGGGGGGGGCGAAAATCTTGCCCGACCGATTGACTAATCGAAACAAAAGTCAGCGAGGGATGGGCGCGCCCACCGCCGACTTACTTGCCGCCGAGCTTGCGCCACCAGCGCGTGCGTACGTGCGGGTGTGGGCGAGCAACGATGCACTTTCCGACTAACCCTTTCACCCTTCCCTCCCCCCCTCCTCTATCTCTCTCCTGCTGTACTCTTTCTATTTCTCTTTCCGCGCGGAGTTTCGAATTGCGCGGCCATAACTGTAGCAGAGCGGCGCTGCGGTCAGCTCGAAGTTCTAGTTTTTGAATTGTTTGACAGGTCGCTACAGTTCTCATGAATCCTAAATGAAATTCCCTTTGAAGAAAGCTGCTGACTGGAACAATGGACTGAAGATTTGTCAGGCAACGGTCTCGCGCTCGGTCGAGCTTTCTTTTGCCGAAAGCTTTTACGTAGATACAGAGTCCATAATTCATTTCACTTTCTTGTGTTTGCTTGTTCTTTCACTCTGCTGCCACTGTTGCTGCCGAAGCCAGGCTGCTGTGTTAACGGGTTCCTTTTCTTTCGCCGAACTCGAGAGCTTCTTTGCGCCGAAGAAAGAGTCCTACTTTTGCTTTTCTTTTCGGTCTGTTTTTCAACGGGAAACTTCGTAATTGATGACGCAACTGGTTCCACACAAATATCCATTTTCCTTTCGGAAAATCCAGATAATTTTAATGATGCAGAGCGATGCGCAGTCGATTGGATTTCGAATAGAGTGTCTTTAGTGAAGAATACAAAGTCGCTTGTGGCGCGAAGTGAAACGGAAATGGAATGTGCGATCGAATGCAACATAATGGGAGCTCCTATATATAAATATAGGCAGATATACGGCGCAGCGTCTTATCGCGCGCAATTTAAGAGAAAAGAGAGTAGGATTTACTTTACAAGAGCTGTGGGCCCAAGGGAATGAAGAAGAAAAAATCAATGGCAGGATGGAGGTGCAGAGATGATGGAGCGGCGCACGCGGAAGACGAAGGAAAACAAAGGCAAACGTAAAAAATGCGAGAGGGAAATGAAGAGGCAGTCGCAGAGCGAAAGCGCGCGAGATGCATATTTCAAGGGAAAAAGAAAGAGGGAGAGAAAAGAAAGAGTCAAGGTGTACGTACGAATCACCTCATTACGAAGTTCATGCGTAGGCGATGGATAAGAAGCAAAAAAGAGAAACAAAAAGGGAAGAATAAAAAAAAATTCGAGCGAATATAAAGAGTGCAATGATTAAACAAAGGGGAGAGGGGCCGGCTGAATAATTGAGAGGGTGTAGGAGCAGAGCAAAGGAAAAAGGCGCAAGAGGCAAAAACCGATAGCTCGGCGGTGGGCGAGCAACAACGTGCAAAATAGATTACACGGGGCGCGCGTGGTCCAGCCGCGTCGGTGGCGAGCACGCCTATGAAATAAGGCCGTTCGCTTTAATGGCCAATACTAATCAATGAAATACGAAGCCCCGCGATCGTAGCAGCAGCAGCAGCAGCAGCAGAGCACAAACAAAGGGATACGCGAGCAAGCAGACGCATGGCTCTCTCTTTCGTTGCGTGTGTACTTCCGTGGAAAAATAAGCGCGCTCGCGTCAGAGAATTTTCACATCGCCGGCTCTTATTTCTTGTCGATCATTTTTTTTTATCGACATCGTTTTTGGACGTGCTAACTGCGGCTGCAACCGGTATTTGCGCGGATCTCGCGATACGTCACAATGCCATTCGTCACGCTTATTCTCCTTCGTATCGCATTAAAACAAGCACAGTAAGCGAGCAACCGAATCCAACAAGAGCAGCAAATTCATGCCTCGCTGAGAGATGCATCGCATGCGTTGCAGCTACGTAGAACAAGCTTCGGGTAAGTCAGCTTACAGCGAATGGAGAAAACAACAACGACGAATAGCATTCAAATTATCCGGGCAGATGACAAAAAGTAATTCTCACGATGCAAGCATAATCGAAAGAGGCCCATAAAGCGGCAAGTACCAGTATTTTACCAGAGAGTACAGTTTGCAAGCGAAAAGAAGCGAAAAAAAAAAGAAACAGAGTGAACTAAGGGAGTGGAGCGAGAGGAAAAATAGTAAAGCAAATCACAAATAATCGGGCAAACGTGATCAATAATGACCGACTATACGCTCTCGTTCTGTTTCGAAGCACCACAAGCTGTGGCATCGCGAAGAAGACGGGGCTTTGCCCCTTCGTTGCAGTGTGCCCGCGAGAGAGGCACGCAACTGCAGCTCGGCGAATGAAAGAGAGAGAGAGAGAGAGAGAGAGAGAGAGAGAGAGAGAGAGAGAGATCGAGAGTGAAAAAGAAGGCAGAGGAACATAAAAAGGGAGAGGGGAGCGAACGAAAATGGCGGCACAGAGGGAGGGGGGAGAGAGATATTTTTCAGGGCAGGATATTTAACGCGCTCGCGTAGCGTAGAGAGAGAGAGAGAGAGAGAGAAAGGTCGGCGACCCGAGGGCCCCGGCCGACGCACTGTGCACACCAATTCCCCCCGCGGGCCTGGACCTGCATCAACCTCGGCCACGCACGTCGTTCTCTCTCTCTCGCTCCGCTTCTTTCTTCGCCAAGAGCGAGGGGATATTATATACGCCGACTCTGCTGCCTCTGCTGACTATATAGCCGATCGAACGATTTTTTCGTCGGGGAAGTCGACCGTGCAAGTACACATATATACATATATATATATATTTTTTTTTTTTTCGAAGAAAGGGCGTTTGCCGTAAGCTAATGTTACCGCTCGCGCGCAAATTTCGACCACCTTTGCTATAGCCAAGGCAGTGCATAATTTATCGACTATTGCTTTTTCACAGATTTTTACTCTTTATTATTGATGCACGTTCGCATTTAACTTTTGAGTCGTCAGCGCGGAGGAACTCTCTTTTTTACGAAATTAATGGTTGACGTTGTAACGTCTCGGTACGTGCTTGTATCAAGCAGCCGTTGATTATCGAAAGCGAACGTGAAAAGATTATATTCAGTGGCATACGTAAAGTGAATAAGTCACAACGAAATTTTTGATATTTTACTGGAGAGAAAGCAAGGCGTTGCCTAGATGCGACTTTTTTTTTCGATAACTATAAGAATTTCGATACAGAAATTCAAAAATGAACTTTTCATATAAATATACACAGCGTTTCGCTGAATCAAAGTAGAAAATGACCGTCGGAGTGTAATTTTAAAATTCTAAACTCATACTCTCCGGCGAATACAGCGACGGACGCCTGCGCCATTCTAAATCGGCAAGTAATACAAGCTGGCGGTATAGAGTCTCGTCGCCGGTCCGTCGGCCGGTTCCCACCTCCTCTCCCTCTCTCACTCTTTCTCTCTCTCTCTGTCTCTCTCTCTCTCTCTCTCGCTCATTCCAACCGCGTCTGCTGCTCATCTTTTTTTTGTATTTTTTGCTCAAGGCCCGTACTCCTCTTCTGCAGCTAGGAACCGTGATTGGCAGGCGTGACTCGGTGGGAACGTTTCGCGCGCGAGCTCTCGCTATGCATTTTGGGCCCCCTTAAAGATGGAATTTCTAGGTATGGCGACGGCGGCGCGCATCGTTTACGCGTGTTTCTGCGCGCTGCACGAGGGGCGTGGCTGATTAGAAATTTCATGGGCCAATTTTTTTTTCTTTTCGTTTCTCTTACGTTGCACCTATGTGGCGTAACGATCGTCCATTGTTTTGACTGAACAATACCACGGGCGAGATTCGTAGTTGCTTGTTCGCGCTTTCGGCGAACGAATGTAAATTTTGTTGTCTTTTGGCCGACAGTTGTTGTGGCATCAGGTTTCTTTTTTACATGCAGTTTTCATTCATGACTTTTCAAACTCAAATTCACAATAATAATCTGCTATCTTGCTGTGTAAATATGACCAGTCCTATACAGCGGCAAGACGAAAACTTCACATTTTTAAATATAAATACGCAAAGACTCTTTCACCGTATACCTTCAAAGCTTTGTAAAAGTCGAAGAGGTAATGAAATTCCGAATGCAAAGACAAAGCAGGAAAATGCTCATTATCATATATACGAAAATCAAATTTGTCAAACAAAGACTGCGGTGACCCTCCATTACGTAGTAAAAATCTCTTATAGGGATGTACAAAAGAGCATCCGTCCGTTGTCTCAACGACAAAAAAAGTCAAACCGTCACAAATCAGGGACGGCAGCGAAGGTACAAGCAAGTTATATGTAGAAAAAAAATCTTAAATTTGCAGCATACTTAAACCAGTTTTGTCTGTTTTTCAGAGTAATAATTCTTATAACTTTTAAATTTAGCAATTTTGAACTTGATATCAGAACAATGCTCTTAAAGTAATTGCACGTTATTCTTAATTTAAGAAATGTCACTCTTAAAATAGGAAATCGATCTTTTGGAAATTTGCGTTCTTAAAATAAGCTGTTGGATGCTCTTACGTTGAGATTGATTACTTGAGTTTAGTGACTTTACGAAAATGAGTTGTGATATGTGTCATATAGAGGGCAGAAATGAATATATTTCACCTCGTCACGTATTTTAATAATTTGCATGACTAAGCAAACACGTGTATTTTATTGAATAATATCCTATATTTTTCCCTAGATTCCAGCAATTATGTAGGTAAATAATGCCATATGAAATATCTGAAATACGTGGAAGTAACCCTTATGATAAATAATGAAGTCTTTGACCATTATAACGTAAGTTTTGCAGTCGTTCGGTTTCAGAAGAACAACTTGAATTGGCCACACGTGCAAATGCGTTTGGCGATCGTGGAACGAGTGGCAAAACAAGGCCATTAATATTACTGCGCAGTTAGTCGAAGAAAATGAAAATCCTTTTTAATTGAAGAGTTTCGTTGTAGTGCACGAAGCGTGGGCGGCGAGCGTGAAATCTGGCGAAAATCCATTGTAACGAGGCGTGCAGATAAGAAGCGCTAATACCGGCGGACGAGCGCTCCCGCTTTTACATAATGGCTGCAGTGGTATAAGTGAGCGAGAGAGCGCCAGCAGTAGCAGCATTATGCATACGTGCGCGCGTAGCCACACGCGCGCACACTGCCATCCTACCCGCTTGTTCCGTCGGTGTAGGTACATAACAGATAGCCGAGAGATAGCCGGGCAGCGCGGAGCGCGAGCAGCAGCAGCAGCTCGTCGGAATGTAGGCTACGAGAGTCACGACCTTCTTCCTTTCTCTCTCGTGTTCCTGTCGCTCTCACTCGCTTCGCCAGAGTGTATACATGCACGCGCGCGCGCGCGTACTCTCCCGTCCCAATGCTGCCCATGTAGCTACTTCTTCGACTTCTTCTTCTTCTTCTTCTTCTTCTTCTTCTTCTTCTTCTTCTTCTTCCTTTTGTCTTCAGCCAACATACGCTTATTCCCTTCCCCCTTCTTTCAGCGCTTCTGACGTTGCGCAACCCAAAGTCCCTTCTTATACGGCGATCAAGCGTGAAACCAGCCCGCCGCCGACTTTCTTCAATTTCCTTTAATTAAAGTCGTAGCCTCGCCGCGTAGTTTCAGCCTTTGCGATTAGTTCTTTATCTGTATCTCGCTGCCGCGAGGAGCAATTTAGTCAAACAGCCTTTGACAAAGATCTATTCAAGTTCAATTCCTTCGTCTGTCGCGCCACCTCGCCTCTTTCTCGACATTGTCGACTTCGTGCGACCGAGGCTTCTGCAAATTAGACCAACTAGGCGCACTCAGACTCGTTCTGCAGATATATCGTTTGTCAAATTTTCAGTCGCGCTCGATTTCCGAAGTACCGAGGTACTTTTAAAGCGCGGCATCGATGCCCAAGTTTCCCGCGTTGCTGCGCATTGCATATATACGGCGCAGCCAGTCAAGCGCGCGATAAAAGGAAGCGATTTATTGGCTCGAAGAGAGATTAACTCAGGCCACGTCGGCTGCCGCGACCGACGGTCGGGTCTCGCGAACGGGTCGCTCGGTGATTTTTATTAGTGAATCGATCAACTGCGAAACTTCAGCCGGAATATGTAGATCGCCGGGACGGGGCATTTAGCAACACGGCTAGAAGCCAAAGCAGTTGCTAGGGGGTCGCGCACTTGCCGAGAGCGCGTATAGCGGCGAAGGAAATCCAATGGCAGCCGGCCAATTCGAGCGTTGCCCTCGTAAGAGCCGAGCGCCGAGTAACACTTTGAGGCGCCGGCTCCCACTGCTACTGCTTTACTTGGCGTACTTTTCTCCTCTGGCAAAAAGGCGAGTGGCGTAATGAATGGGACACTTGTTCTCGCGCCGCTACTGCCTTCTCTCTCTCTCTCTCTCTCTCTCTCTCTCAGCTACTGCTCCTGCCATTGACCTACATGATTGCGATTTTCGCGATGTTGACCTCCTTGCATCAATCGCCACTTCTCAAAGTTGGTTGTCGGTGAGAAAGTTATTGGCGCGGGATCCAAGTACTGTTTTTCGACTAATTAGAAATGTTTGACGCGAAGTAAAATGAATCAAGAGGTGTAATTCGCTTAAATGAAAGATTTGCGATTTATCACAAACACTGAACAGTTTGCTTGACAATTTGTAACTGAGGTGAAAGCAGTAAAATAATGAATTTTCGATGACACTCAAGTTGTTTTCAATATGTAAAATCCCGAAAGTTTATCTATTTATCGAACGGCTTTCAGTGCTCGCGACGATATGGTGAGTATAATCAAATCTTGATCGGAATAGGATGTAAGCGTTCAATAATGGCATAATGATCGATTGGCAGTATGCATTGAGGAGGGGGAGTGGGCATCAACGAGTTTTTCCCTTCCGTCATACCGGCATAAACTACAGAATAGTGGCTGTTGCCGGTACATGACCCTTCCGCTAAGTGCGGTAGACCTACTACTATCGATTCAATTACGCTCTCGCCAAGGCTATTGAAGGCAATCGTGTTTCCAGCCGCACACTGCAATGCCGATTTCACGTATAATTTTAAGTCATCATGGCAAACTTACTATACCTCAATAAAACTTTCATTTGTTTTCACAGTTCCAAGCTTTATTCCGTCGGAGCATTTGATCAACTGCCAATTCCGAAAATGGCAAAAATATAATTGTAAGAACATTACGAAACTTGATTTTTAGATTTGGTGCAAAGAGTACGTGGCTCGATAAAAATCGAGAGAGAGAGAGAGAGAGAAAGGTTATTCGAGGGTGCTCACGACGAGGCAGAGCGAAAGTACGTGTCTAAATTTTTTAGACAAAAGTGCCGGCACGCGGCCCGTCTTCTTCTTGGGGATCTTGAGCGATTCAAGTGTGGAAAGTACAAAGCCTGTTATCGCACTTTGATAGAACCTTGTCAAAGTCTTTTTTGGCTTTTCTAGCGTCTTGCTTTGACGCTTACTTATCTTTCTTTGTTGTTTTTTACTTGGCTCAAAATCTTTCGAGACTGTTACTTTTTTCCTCTCTTTACTTTACTTTGACGCTTATGCGAAAAAATTGAATAAGTCGATAATTGGAAGACCGTTTAAAAGTTTTGTTGACGAACTCGCGATGAAAACAAGTTTATAAAACTTAATTGAATGTCTATTTATGTAATTTTATTAGACTACAATGGATTATTTGAAATAAAAAAGGCTAATACTAAAAAGTTTTTTTAAAATAACAGACATCGCCAATAAAAATTTCACTGTACTTACATTGCAGTTGCATCAGTATACTTTGGGTTGAATCGATTTTTCCAAGCCGATAATGTTCGCCTACGGCTCTGACGGACCGTCGACCCAATTTAATTTAATTCAGTTTTACACCACGAGTTATATTGAGAAGAGTTGAATGATCACCTGTAAATCAAACGCTGTCAGTGAATGTTTTAAATGAACCAGAAAAAAATAATACTTTTGTTTCTAAAACATTTTGATAGTGACTTATTGACTTTCAATTGTTGTTAAATAATTAATTGGACGTTAATAAATTTTCAAATATAATGTAAACACTAGTTTAGATAATTAATTCTAAATCAATATTTTCAAGTGTACATTTTACTTTTATAAATTATCACATAGGTTTTCATTAATCAATTAACAAAGTAATAAATAATAATTAACAAGTTTTTTTTCATTGTTTACATAGCTCCTTGTTGATAAATGCATAATTACGTAAAGTTGAAAATACCGCACACGTATGGGAGTGATGTTAGAACCAGGGCGCCACCTAATCTTTAAGTAGTTAAAATCAAGATTTAGGGAGACCCGGGCTACAGCCAAAATTTCAGGGGATCAAGTCAGCGTTAGGCTAGCCTAAGCAGCAACTCAGTACACGGTAGTGCAAATTGGTAGGTCAGTCAATGCTTATATTATCTAAGGGCATTACGCAGCCGAATTAACAGATAAAAAAGTCAATCATTCCTACGGAAACAATAACGTTCATATCGCTCGCGCACATAATCAATCATATCGTTAGCGCAGCGCGATAACGCGATTAGCGCGCGAGTGAGAGGGGAAGATTTGCATAAACGAAGCGTTTATCCGCCAAAGAGAATAGTAATCGGGTGTGCGCGCTCGGATGAGGGCAACAAAACGAAGAGGAGGAGACGGGGAGTGTAACCAAAGTAAGCAATTACGCGTGTCTAAATTAACACTAGTGCGGCGAGTGCTGCGCGCTCGTTCAGCGGAACACCTTTTCCGGCTGAAATTCCCCAGTCGTAAAATCAGCCGTTGAAAGTCACCGTCTAGTGTGCAACCCCGGCTCACAATCGCCGAAAAGCCGGAAAACGAGAGAACGAGAGAGAGAGAGAATGTGTGTATGTATGTGTATGTGTGCACGCGCCAAGCCGAACTGCGCGGAATTGAGCCTACGCTTTTTACTCTTTCTCTCTATTTCCCGCTTTCGCCCGGCTTGTTTTCACTACAAACCCGTGAATTTTTCAAAATCATTTCAAATTTTCGTTTGTTTATTTTCATTAAAATTCCACTTTTCGCTTTTCTAATGGAATTTTCATTCGCGGCACTCGATCGCGATTTCAGCATTTCTAGTTACCTCGTCATGGAGCAACTTGATTTGCGGAAAATACAAGCCAATAAGTGCAACTAATTGATCGAGTGTCAAATCATGATTTATTATGACTTGATTAAATTGGAATTAGATCGGTAGTGAAGTTAATTACTTTAGCGGCATTCCAAAGAAGTCTAATGTCCATTGCAATTTAATCGTACATTTGGCCCTCTTGTTACCTTTTTTTTTCTATCAGCGACTGCTTTTATCCGGCGTGACTTCAAAGTCGCGGAATCACGGAGGGACGGCCGCGCTCTCTCGCGCGCGATGTTAACCAAGCGGTACGACGGCAAAGGTTCGCTCTCGGCCAACTTTCGTAATTAAATCTCAGAGCCGAGAGTCGAAAAATTGACGAGCTGCCCTTTTTGCCAGGCGCGCGCTTCTACTGTACCACATTCACTGGCGATTTTTTTTATTTGTCGCGTGTGTGCATGCTCCTAACGCTCGGGCGTGCCGACGCGCCTGTCTCTCGTTTTTATTAGTTCGACTATTTTTTTACGTGATTTTCGGATCTGTTTCACCGTTTGCCTTCCGGTCCTTTTTTCGCTCGTCTTTTTCTCGCCGATCCGGTTATTGGGGCTTTCAAATTAACGAATATTGCTTCGATTTTTCAGCTACCCGAACGAATGCCAGTTCTCAGTTTTTTAGCGTCCCTTTTTTTCGCGCTTCGATCAAAAGTGACTGTTGAAAATGACATTCGACTTCTATTTAGAATCATAGTCGATCGCGTTCTCAAGTGCAGTCATTCTACGTAGGCCTCGTGATGATAAATCGAGATAAATCAGTCGAAGAAAATGAATGTTTTCTTTTCATTAACGAGAGCGAAAGAAAAAAATGCAGAAGAAAGGCGAAGGGAAGATTCTCGGGGAAAAATACGCGGCACTACAACCGGGCGAGTAAAAACTAATTAGCGCTTTTGCGCGTGAGCACGGAGATTAAAAATCTCGATGATAACATAGAGAGCAGTTAATCATAGGTGCACTTTGCTGAGAGGCCGCTAATGAATCCGACAGGGGCTATTTTTTTTCTTTCTTCTCTCTATTTTCAGCGAGCTCGGCGCGGTGCCTGCCCACCAGTCCAAACATCATGCAGCAGACCGTTGCTCTCTCTCTCGCTCTCGCCGCTCTCTCGCGGCTCGGCAATGGAAATATTTAATCGGCACTCTTGTTTTTCCAGATCGCGTTTCTCTGCTCTGCTGTATGCTTTCCTTGAATTTAGTACTGCTGAAATGGCTTCCTGGAAATCGCGCCTCCGCCCTTTTTTTCCAGCCGTGCTGCTTTGTTTCTCGCGCCGTCAATTTTGCGCGAAAACTCGCTCCTGCCGAGCTTTCGTGCAAACAGCCGCTTTTAATGATGCCAGGAATGTTTCAACTTTTTTTTTATTCCACGTGGGCACGCGCAGAAAACCGTACGAACAATCGTTGACGGCCTTTTAAAGAGTTTGACGAGTCGTAGCCGAAACAAAGTGAAACATCGCGCAGATGGAATATTCGCAAGTTTGCCGCAGCAGACAGTGCAAGGCGAAAACACAACTGGATGTTGTCGAGAGACCGACGATAATAATAAAGCAAAAAACCGGGCGATTCCGAGAGCAAACGATTGCCTTGGCCAGACCGTTGCAACGAGAGATAAGCCAATTAATTATTAGGACTTTCAATGAGTTTTTCACGAGAGAGAGAGAGAGAGAGAGAGAGAGAGAAAGAGAGGAGCAGGCTCGAGTGAAAGAATAATCCCCGGGCATCCTCGCAAAGCCTTTGGAGTCGAGCATATTCCCAGCGACTCGCTTGGTCGCCAGTTGCAAAAAAGTTTCGGGCTGCGTGAGCGCGAAAGAGAAACGAAATACACGGCGCCGAAGAGAAGAAGGAGAGGCGGCAGAAGGAGGAGGCAGAACAACGGAAGAGTAGGGGAAGAGAGCGAAGAAGAAGACGAAAGGGGAAGCAGAAGAAGAAGAAGGAGGACAGATGAGCATAAGCGGCGGAGCAGCAGGAGGGGGAGGAGAGAGAGAGAGAGAAGAGAAGAAACAGAACACGCGATCGAGCAAAACGAAGTGAATGAGGCTAAGGGCCGAATTACACTATGGGCGAGATTATCGCGCGGATTTTCACGGCGCCGATCTTTTATTACTCTTGGCTCTCCTTCTCCCGTCGTGCGACATTGTCCGCGCCAAATCGGAACGGCTTTGCCTTCGCAAACAGTCGCGCGTTCGGCGCTCGGCTCTTCCGACTGCGCAGCAGCGACGGCGGCGACGATCGAGGCATCACGCGCGCGCCGCGCCAAGGAAAGAAGAATGGCGAGCGATTCGACGCGCGGCTACCGCCTTGGCTTAATCAAATTCCTCCGGCGACCGGGCAAATATCGCGCCAAGCCGATGCGCCGTAATCGTCCGATCGAGATGCGATTGCTCGCTGCGTTTTCGCGGAGCCCGCGCTCGCTCTCGCTTGTCTCGCGAGAGCGCGAGGATGGATAAGGCGTCCTCCGTAAAAACCTGCGGCACGCTCGATCTGACCTCCTTTTCAAATTAGCTTCGCCGTCGCGCGCACGCACGCGCGCTAATTGCATTGGTGATCAGCCTGTTCGAGCAGCGGCTCGCGATTGTTAACCGTCGAATGTTCGCCGTTAAGCCGTGCTGCTTTATTCTCGGTATCGGCATCTGCAGATTCATTTCTAAATTCATTCATAATTGAAGCATAAACGATAACGTCGTCAGCTGTCGGTGAGCCTGCAAATTGATTCGGCCGACGAATGATTTACGGTGCTGTAGCGATACCTGAAAAGCCATCAACCGGCAGCAGGCGCGAACGAGGACAGAGTCAAAAACGCGAGATGCTTGTCCGGAAATGGAAAAATCGCGAGCACCCAAGACAAAGCATCGCCTGTGGCTTGAAAAAAGGGCTCGGCCGCGAGTCGCTAGTGTGGTCCGGCCCTAAAGAGAGAGAGAGAGAGCTGTGTGTGTGTGTGTGTGTGCGCGCGAGCGAGCGAGCGCTTGGCGAAAAAGAAAGAGAGCGAAAGGAAAAGAGGGTCTTTCGCACACACAGCCTGATACATCCCCTCGTTCTCTCTCTCTCTCTCTCTCTCAGTGGCGTTCCCCTTACCCACTCACACTCGCGCTTCGGCTGTTTTCATGGCCGTCATTTAGTAGGTTCGTTCACCCCTCGGCGCCGCCGGAGTGGGGACCCTGCCTGCCGAGTGCGAGCGGGGGCAACGGCTTCTTCTCCGCCGCCGCGCGCGTATATACTGCGAAGGGGAGAGAGAGAGAGAGAGAGAGAGAGAGAGAACGGCCCGAACCGAGAGCGACGTATTCTACTGGGACGTGCGCGACAAGCGCGCTAGCTGCTGCCGCGCTGCCGATGCCGCTGCTTCTCCGGCATCGCGCGCCTCTTTCCCTTCGTCGTCTTCTTCTTCTTTTCCTTTTTCCTTCAGTTTTCGCCGATTGACGTGTCTCTATGGGTGCCTGCTTATCCTCCACGTTTCCATTTTTCGACTGTCGGATACCACGGTCTGATAAGTGCTATATAGCTATCGGGCACATGCTCAAATACTTGTGACTCGCGGCAGATGTCGTTGTAATAACATTTTTTCTCAGGCCAACTTTCTGGTTACAGGGAGATCGACTAACGTTCACGAGCTGCTAGCTCCGCTTAACATTTCAAGTAAAACATCGCGTTGCTGACCTTTTCGGAATCGAAGCTATTGTAATTAGGTCGATGCCACTTGAAAAATTGCAGAACCAAAAAAATACTCGAATAACAACAAACAGAGTAAGAAGAGGCCGTGCGAAAGAAAAAAAAAAAAAACGTGTCAACCAGAAAGAGAAAGAAAGAGGAAGAGAGAAAGATACTGGTATAGTAGTGGGGAAAGAGTTGGGGAGGGTTAGGGACAAGGCTCGAGAGTAATGACGGTCAGGGAAGGGGCCACTGCTCTCCGAAAGAAAAAGTTAAGGTAGGTCGGCTTGGCTGTGTGCGTGTGTGCGTGCTACGACGAGAAGAGAGAGAGAGAGAGAGAAGCCGCCTAAATTTAGGCATGCGTGGCTGTAGCGCTTACGGCCGGAAGTGTCGCACGCAAGTGCGCACGACAATGGACGTGCTGCTGCTGTCCTCGCGCGCACCAGCGATATGTCGTTTCCTGCCTTCGTTTTTTTTTTATTTTCGCTCGCACGCGTGCTCCCGCGCATGTGTGTGTGTGCTGCCGAATGCTCGCTGTCACCAGATTTCACACTTATTTTACCAAGGCCTTTAACGTGCTACTTCCTTCAATAATTATTACCGCCGTTTCGAAAATGAATGTTACTTTTTTTTTTCATTATCTATCGATCGATGCAAAAGTACTATTTACGCGAGAATAATTTTGCAATATGGGATAACACTCACGAGAATGAAACTTTGACGGCAAACGAAAAGTTACGTCATTGATTTTCCCTACAAATTATTAATGTGCTTGAAGATAAAGTATACATCGCAACAGCCGCGAGCGAAGAACAAAGCGGCCACAAAAAAAAAGTTTGACGTATCAATCAAGCATATAGTCATTGCTTGTGATAAATTATTCATGGTGCGCGGGGTAATTTCAAGAAATCTTTTTCCTCCGTTGCTGCTCCCTTGGTGCTGTGTGCGGCTAGACGTAGTTACACTTGCTCAGGTAGTTGCGTTGCAGCGAACCATCAGAACTTTGTAAGTGTGCCTGTGTGCGTGCGCACGCGTGTGTGTTAGCCGTAACGAAATCATTTTCGTCATCGAGCTCGAAGGGCAGAGTCATTTACGTAGAAAAGCCGACGGACTCCCTGTAGGGTTCAATGGGTGGCAAACTCGCTCTCGCGGAGCGCGCGTTTTTCCTCTACTTCAACTTGAGCCGCTCTGCCGCTGCTGCTACTGCTCTGCCCATGGTGTATTGACCTCTACACACGTACACACACCGAACTGACGCCACGCTGCTGCTACTGCTATTGCTAGTAGCGGCTGCTGCTGCTGCTGCTGCTTACTCGTGGCCGCCCACTTTTTCCTTCAAAGATGGCTTTGATTTTTTAATTTTTTTTTATCATTTATTCAGTTTATTTTCCCAAGCCCTAACTCTGGCTAATCGATTTTTCGATCTCCCCGAGCTCGCCAATTTTATCCGCGGTACCAGCTTATCAAGAATCTACCTCACTTCAGCACTTACCTCTAAAATTTATTTATTCCAGTACACAATCCGTTGATCTGATATCGCTGATTAATCATCAGAGTTCAAGTATGGAATGACTCAAGTAATTTTTTTTCTTGTCGTTCAAAGGCTCTTCGTCCAGATTTTAATTTGCAAAGACTTTTGGTGGCAAGATATCGGAAAGTTGTTAATTAAAACTTGATCCTTTTAAAACACGGCAGTTGACAGCATTCCGCATTCTTGTATTTACACTCGTGCTAAAAGGCAGAAGTAACATCAGAGTAAGCGATCATTTCTCATACCTAACTTTATAAAAAATTACAGTGAAGATATGAACATAAGCGTTGAGTTGTCTGGTGCTGCGATTATGCTGCTGCACTCGTAATATTAATTGAAGAACTGCAAAAATGAAATTTCATTCCTATCTGTCGGAAAGAAGACTCGTAGTACGTCATAAAAGCAGTTTAAAATTGCGTGCACTTGAAGGATAGCATCCTTATCCTCGGGCGGAAGGCAGATCTTTGAAAATCATGGTGAAATTTCTAAAAGTCGCGTGTAAAAGGTCGAGAGTCTAAATCTCGGCGGTCCTCGAAAAGCGGTTGGCGAAAAAAAAATATCCCAGCTCGCCTCGGCAAAGCGAGAGAGAGAGAGAGAGAGAGAAGAGCGAAGGTGGGAGAGGGCGACGAACGACCTCGAAAAAATCGTTAGCGTGCGCGCTTGCCTCCTGCGTGCGCTAACGAAGGAGAGAGCGAGAGAGTAGGGCTGAGCGCCAGGTCCAGGCACTTTTTTATAATATCTCGGCGCTGCTGCTGCTGCTGGCGTGCCGCTCATGTAACACTTACTTGCGCTTCGAGCTACCAGTGGAGCAGAGTCTGCAAAAATTTCACGCGAGGTTTGCCTCTCTCTCTCTCTCTCTCTCTCTCTCTCTCTCTCTCTCTTCCGCTTTTCTACGCTCTCGCGCTGCCACTGCCGGGCGAATCGACGAATAATGCCTATGCACGCGCTTGCCGAAGAATTGTCGAGTGCCTTCAAGCTTTTTCTCTCCTCGCTCGCGAATCAGGACCTTTCTCCTGCGTCTCAGTGATTTCCTTCTTTTTCAGTCCTCTCCTACCCTTTTGTTCAAGCCATTGAACATTATAAAGTTAACAATAGAATTGTGAAAATTGAAATTTTGATTAGCATGACAAAAACAGCTCCCGTGGGGGAGACTACAAGCCTCTAAAGAACGCTAACGTATAACGTTCGCACGTGTATCTTGTATGTATTCTTTGAAGAATACATAACATATGTTTATCGGCTTTAAAGTGACAGTGGTGTTAACGTACAGCTGAACCTATAATCGTGGCCAAATCGACGTTCTTTGTTCGATCCAATGGAATCGTGCGATTGCTTTCGGATAGGTACTTGATTGGCGTCTGTTCCGCGCTTCGTCCCTGAAAGCCACTTATAGAAATGTTCATAGAATAAATTACCGTGAAGATAACAATCCTCATAATTTGTATACTTTGGGGCTAAGAAATAAGTCAGCCGATGATTTTCTGGTCTAGTTGTCCATCGTCGCGTCGGACCCAGTCCTGTCCACGTTGGTGCAAGCTCTCACGGACGGCACGCGCTCGAAAATGGGTCGCGTCACTTGAAGCTCTCGAAAAATTTTTATATAAATTACCAGTAGCAGGCGGTTTCTCTCCGGCACTTGAATCGGTCTACGTCAATTGTGGCGGGCTGTCGCTAAGGGGCAAGAAAATAGCTGGGGGCCGTTCGCGGAAAAGTGGCCACTTTTCTTCGCTTTTACGCGCGCTCAATTCGCGCTTATTTCTCCAGGGCGTTCCGAGCTGACGAGACGGGCCACCGGAATTTTTGCCTCTGACTTTCGACGACTATTACGATAAGAGTTAGCAATGCCGCAATTCCAAGTTTTGTCAGTGTACTTTTTGCAACTCCCCTCAAGATTATTTTACGGCTTTTTCTTTGGTTTTGCGATGCAACGATTGGATATCTGTTTGACTAGTTTCAGTTTAGCCTATCGAAATTTGAGTTTACTACTGTACTTCCGGATAATCGCTGGCAGATTTTTTCATCATCGTTTATTGTGAAAAATTTCATTTTCCTTATTTTTATTTTTTCATTAGATATTGATTAGAGTACACACGAAATAATGTATAATAATTGCTTATGTCTATATCTAGATTAATAAATTATTTTCAAAAGAGTTATATAGAAAAATTCTTTATTACAAAGACTTAAGAAACAGGTTACAACGTAAAATTATTCCTTGGAACAAGTTGCTACTTTGTCAGAGCAGGTAATTCTGTAACTTATTATAACGTCATTACTTATATTTGATATCTACTTGTAAAAATAAAATATTGATCTGCGATTCAATAATCTTTGTACAAAATAATAAAGAAGCGACGTATATGCGCTTCCATTTTCTATAATTATCTGCATTATATATTTTTCTAAAATTGAGAAATCTTCAGGAAACACGTTAATTCAGTGAATTATAAGTAATTCAATTATTTTGTCTACCAATGATCATATTCTTCATTCTGCATAGAAAAATTGTTATTATTATAAAGTTGTTTTAACTTTAGCTTTCGTCGGAAATGTCTGCGCCGGTCTATCTGTAATACAGTAAAGATAATACAATAAATAGTTTGTCGCTTCATCAGTTAAATTAAAATAAGAATAAAACTTGATCACTAAGTTTGAACTGACCGTTTCAGCAGACTAAAACCATAAAATTTTTTCGAAATAGAAGATTGTTCGAGTGTAATCCAGCGAGTAGGAAGAGGAAAGCTAATCATGCAGCAGGTCTATCTGGAGATGACGACTAACTTTTTAGACGGCCTACGAAAGCGGAAAACAAACAGCAGCTCGTAATGGCAGCGAACTTCCATAAAAAAAGTTGAACTAAGCTTTGTGATAGCCTTGGGGGAAACTGTTTTTTTTTTTTTTTACGTTTCCTCCGTCCCGAAAAAGGCATAAAAAGGTACGTAAGCCGAGCTAAGGGCGAAATCCGAGATTCGCGGAACGCGCACGGGACTATAACGAAATGGCTCGTAATGCGTGGGAGGTTCTCTCACTGGCGCATAACCTTAAAATCAAGGGAAATAAGCAAAAGGGACTGGTGGACGAGAGGCGCGCGGAATTCACTGTCGGCAATAGTATATAGCGACGCGCGAAGAAAAAAAGAGAGTGACCCGGACGAGCGAGACGGGGAAAATAAAAATTTTAAAAATAATCGAGAGATGACGGATATCGAGGTATAGCAGAGAGGAAAACGAAAGAGAAGGATCTCGATGGGAGGAGGCAAGAGCCGCTGAGCGGAAACGATGAAAAAGAGGTAGTCAGGGGGCGAAGTAGGGAGAGAAATAGTCGTCAGGTATGATGGGGGAGTCGAAGGTATATATAAGATAGGGCCGATAAAAAGGCCGAAAACGAAGACATAAAGGGCACAGGGCCAGAGGGGTAGGGTAGTAAACGAAACGACCTCGACGACATTCGGAACAGATAATGGTGTGAATGTGCAGCCCCCGCAGGGGGTGAACGAACGGAGGCCTGCCTGGGTTGCTATCACATCAGCTATCGATCTTATAACGCCGTTCTCTCTCTCTCTCTCTCTCTCTTCCTCCCCCTCCCCAGTTCTCTCTCTCTCTCTCTTTCTCTCTCTCTCTCTCTCGCATTTGTCTATAGTTATTCGACGACGATTTTTATGGGAGCCCCCTCCGGCTTCGTCGTCGTTTCTTTCGCCCGTGCGCTCCTCGATCGATCGCGGTTTTCATTGCGCGATTTTTTTTTTGCCCCGGCCGCCGCGAGACCTTCCTTCATTCTTGCCTTGCCCTCGTGGTTATGGGACTTGATTGCCACGCGTAAACGTCTCTCGACAACATTGTTTATGGGGATATAGCTATACGTATTTATACATATATGTGTATGTATACTCTGTTACGATGAATTATTCCAACTTGGTATGTAACGTTAATGATATGTTGTAGCTATTGTTATTGTTTCCACTTTAATGGATTAGCACTGATAGGGCACCATACTATTGAAAATAAAGTATTGAGTGGATTAAACGCATAAACTAAGTTACAAGCCAATTGCCCTTTCTATTCAATGTAACTCGTTGAAGGTAGTTCGAAGAACAATGTCTTTCTCATTTAGCTGTACTGAGATTGAATTGAACAATTCCCATTTTTTACACGTCACCATAGATCAGCAGCGTGAACTTGAAGCCGAAAACCCATGGGATCGTGCAATAAGATCCGCTAAAGTAAATGAGTTGTGACCGATTGGTTATTTTTATTAGTTGGAAAGCTCACATTTCAGATCCCGATATTGCGGGGCACATTTTTACTGCTGTTTTAATATCGTAAAAACCTGTTTTGACGTCAGCACCTTGCATGGATAGAGTCAGTAATCTTAAAGATGCTAGAGTTAAATTAGGATCCAACGATTAGAGATCCAGAACAACATATAAGACAAAATCTTGGTTCACCTACGAACTACGGACTCAGAAGAATAACGTAAGCCCTAAAAAGGCGGAGAATGATGTTTCGGTCGGCTATGAAATTTTTGACGTCGATCGTACCATCTGTAATAACTAACGGAAAAATTACGATATTTACGGAAAAGAAGCTGAGATTCTTTTCCAGAGCCCGAACTGTTACGATATACTCGTATTATCAAGACTTCTAAAAGTTGCAGATCTGAATGTACTCAGTGAGGATGAGCGCGTGAAAGAATTGAATGAAACACAGCTAATTCGAATTCATTATGACGTGGATTCATCGTATCTATGCATACACGTCAATCTCGGAGCTGTCGTGAAAAAACGTACGTTTTATGTGTATTTAAATTTAAGCACATTTCAGGAAGAATTTATCTTTAAAATTTCATAGATTGACAGCGGCAGTCCATTACGTGTTGACGAAAATGAATTTATTATCTTTAACGGCCCTACATACCTACAGTGCAAAGACATATGTGCACCGATTAATATGAATTTTCATCTAAAAATCGATTGAAAGATGTACAATACTCCTCTAACGAATAAAATAAATTAAATATATTTATTAACGAATCATAAAGCATACTGATGTATGTTTTAAGCGCACTATTCTAAGAAGTGATATTGGTAGTATGTATATGGCATTATTAAAGTTAATACATGGAATGAAAAAGTAAAGAATGTATCCGAAATTGCCACAGTCCGTAACAGTAGAAAATATAACGCTTTTTTTATCAGTAACCATCGTCGAAGAAGATGGAAATTTTCTAAGACTGGAGGGATGTGAAATGATCGGCAGCAGCAAGTTTTTCAACAATTTCTACCGACGAAGCGTAAAATTGGCATAGGCTACCATGAGTGCGAGCCAGGTGTCCGGTCAGCGGCTATGCAATGAACGCATGACTACCTCAATAAAGTGGCCGCGGAAAGTTGTTTCGATGCTGTTCTCCATTAAAAGCCAACGCGGCTGAACTGCGGTCTTACGCGAACTGCTACTTTTGCTGCTGCTGCTGCTGCTGCTGCTGCTGCTGCTCGACTCATTGCGGCAACATCGATGACAGACCACCTTGTAGGCTATTGAACTTGTAACGCCTAAGGTTGACTTGCAAGCAGATTCACTCCGAGCTTTTGCCTATAGGTCGATTGCAAATGCGATCGCTCGAGCGGGTTTTAGTTTGCCGATGGAAACTTTCATTTTTTTTCGTGATATTTTTATTATTCAATCTTGTTCTATGACAAGTTGCTTACTCGTAGTCAAGGGATCGAGGTCGCCAGACAACGTAGCCTCGTAAAATATCACGAAGAAAAATACTGTATTTATTCGATCATATTACATAGTAGAGAAAGAGTTCATGCCGTAATCGATGATGAATCGAATTAAAGCCTCGAACGTTTCGAACAAGCCTCGCTGACGCGCCGACCTAAATGTCATCCGCTATGGCTTCCTGGTTTAGTGGGCCTTTTGAGCTGCTTGATCAAATCCGGTTCAAGCACTAGTTACTTCGTTGAAAAATTTTCAACGATCAAGCGTCAAAAAAAAAGGACTAGAAATAACGGCAATTCAATAATCCACTTTGCCCATTAAAGTTACTTACGAATTTATTCCTGCGTTTTCTTACTAGGAACACGTGATTGAAGCTCGAAATGGCAAGTATAAATAACGCTAGAAACCAGAAACTTAATATCTTTCGGGAATTAGCATGCATGCTTGGAAGAGATCGTCGATTTGAATTGCAAGGATGAATAATTGATTGATCCGGATTCGATACGCCCGAGTTATCATTCGGATGCTTTATCAGCAATCGAATAATACCTGCAAACCTTTCGATGGCTTGCTACGTTTTTCAAAAGTTAATGTCATTCCGGCATAATGTAAAATCCGCCGCGATCTTATTACTAAATTTATCAGGATGTAAGATTTCGATTGGCCTGGCGTGCGCGCGAGCCCGTTCTGCATTTGGATGAATCGGAATTCTCAACGGAACAAAATGTGGATTAGTCGTAGTAGTTCGTTGAGCATTTCGATTGATCAATGAACCTTATCTGCTGTAATATCTGCAGGTAAAGAATTTTACAACGACCACGATGAACGATCCAAACAATATTTTCGATTGTCAACTTGAGCATGAAATTAAAGAAAATATTCTAGATAGATGAATTAGTATATTTGAAAGTCACGCGAGTTCAGTTTTCTCATTAGAAACTAGCTGATACGTTATCATATATTTTAGGGGCAGATCTTATTTGGGTTAAAGTATCAAACCGCAGCGTGAAATCAGTGCCTCCGGCTTGGTAGTTCATTAGCTGATATACGAAGTGCATCGCCGAAAGCGCCAGCTGCGCTGAATTCGCTTGTTTCTCCGAATTCGGCCCGAGGGAACAATTGACCTTTTCTACTGCGCTCCGTCCTATGCCATCATGCTAATTAACTACTTCGGATTGCATCGATGCTACATAGTTATATGTCCCAATTCGCATCAGTAAACGTTTGCAGACACGCGACATACACGTAACTGTAGCAATTCATTGGATTCGGGTCTAATAACATGCCGAATTGTATTTATATTATAATCAACTTGTAAACATAAACCATGTAACATGAAAGTAGGTTAAATTATAATTATATCTTAGATAGATCGTTTTATTATTGATCTCTTTTAGATAATTATTATCATAAACAACTTTTTATAGGTATTAAAGATGTTCAGGATGCTTCTCAGGAGAGCTCGACAGCTTAACCGTGATAGCATACGTGACTTCAAACAAGTGGTACTAGGTTGCATTCCCACCTGCGATACTTCACACTGAATCTTACATCGGATGGACTCAATGTTCAATAATAAATTCATTGTAATGTCCTACCGTGCTATCTTTAGTATAAAATAGCAGAGTAAGACAACACCTATGAAATTTCGACTTTACCACTTTACCGTATAGACCAAGCCAAGTTTCAATTGAGTTATTCTAGGCATTTTCTCGTCAATTTCTCTACACACCATGTACCATCGTCTCTTATTAAATTCCATTAAGCGACGGTAAATAAAGGATCTATTTTAAATCAAATTGATAGACTTTAATAGGACTTTTATAACTTGCATTGTCTCGACCTTATCTATTCAGCTGGAAACACAGGACTCTTGTATCATTCATTAAAATGATTTGAAATAACCCTTTTTGCAGTTGAAAACAAATTTAATCCATAGAAATATGCAGTTCGCATCTTAAAAATGGAATGCGCCGTTATCTTTCAAGATTCGTATGTTCTACCATTACATCGGGAACTTAAACGTTTCAGTGGTGAGCGGAGATCATTATAATTTTTCCTTTGTCCTGTAAAACCTTTATGCCTGTTACTTCGTAAAAAGGATGAAAATAAAAAGAAAAGCAGAATAGAGATAGAGAATAAAAAAGAAGCGAAGGGCAGCTCGCACGCAAGTAATATATAAAATGCAGAATCAATCGATGTCGCTTTGGTCCGAGTGCGGCTTCACCCGACTGCAGATCGTCGTTTGAATGTGCGTGCTCGCCGAGTCGTCAACTATCGGGAGCGCAAAAGACGACGCACTTCTGTTGTGTGCTTTCAAATATAGGCTGCGCAAAAGAAAGAGAGGAGAGGCGAGCGAGGCACCTTGTCAAAGGATTAGAACGACACGCTGAAGGCAGCTTTGCATGAAATTTTCGCGTGCATATATTATAACGAGACTCGCGCCCGAACGAGCGATGATGCCTCGTTGCGTTAAAGGAGCGGCAAGTACCGATGGTCTTTTACCTGCGACACATGCATTGCTTGCCTTGCTTATTATATATAAAAATAACGTCTAAGGTACACACAGCTTGTCTCTCTCTCTCTCTCTCTCTCATTTCATGCTGCGCTGCGTTAATTTACACGCTATTTTTACAGCCTGAATTACCTCACAGCACATCTTTGTCTTTTTCTCTTTTCGCCGATTTTCATATGCTCGCTTTTTTTTTAAAATAACTCATTGAAATACCGATCGGAAAGAAAACACCGAAGCGTATTGAAAAATAATCGCTCCAACGCTAGATTTACCTGCTCAGGATGAAATAGTTAATGCAAAAATACACTTTGCTCAGGCTGAAATTGCAGTAAAAATACGATTAAGCTTTAATTACAATGGATCTATATTCCATCTAAAAATTCTTGCTAAGAAATTTTCAGAAATTGTTTTAAAGCTACGTGAACTTAAACGTTTCGCTTGATTATCTACAGCGAATGTTCAACACTTAATTACAATGATCATCATAAGTCTAATGGATGTAGAATTTTAACAGATAATCATCGTTTCCATAGTGTCTATAGCATCTAACTTACACTATCGGGCTTTAAGTCAACCTTCCTTTGTTTGCATATGCAAAAAGAGTTGGTCCAATATGAAACTATTGGGAAAAAGCGGTTTTACATATTTCTCTATCATGCGCAACACATACATAGAATATCTGTTTATCTTATCTATTTTGACAAAGTTAAATTAGATAAGTATGTCTTTTCATTCGTCGTTAATGCTTTTTGTGATAATAGAAATTTGTGCAATAATACTATTTCAGATTCAGGACTATATTTGTTGTCAAAACTTTTTATGAAAATTAATTCACGAATGCACTAATATCTAATTATATGACGGTAATTAGTCTCTTATTTTTCTATTTTACATAGCTACTTTAAAATTCTACAGGCGTTCTCTTTAAGTATAATTATTTACAAGTTTGACATACATTTTACGACTAAAACATTCTGGAGTTTTGTTTATTTGACTTTTTCAACAGAACTCAGAATATTTTTTTTAATTGCTGTTTATGTTATATTAATACTTGCCGAACCTGCTGTCTCTTGAACAATGCTGATTTTAATCGAAACGGTGATTAAAGCATTGAATCTATCTCTCTATTATAAGTGAATGTTATTGGTAGTGTAAATAAAATAACGTGTTCATTTTATACCTTTTCCAACATCTTCAGTAAATTCGTGTGTGAAAATTAAGTGACACTGCTACATTATCAATATGTTATAATAAACAAAAGTCTAGTTCATTGATTTACTTGAAAGAGACAGGTTCGGCAAGTACTAACATAATATAAACAGCAATTAAAGAAATTATTCCGAGTTCTGTTAAAAATTTCCAATAAACAAATGTTCACAATGTTTTGTTAGCAAAGTGTATGTTAAATTTGTAAACTATTATCCTTAAAGAGAACTTTTCTTTCTGTACAATTTGAAAATAGATGAAAAATAAAAAAATAAGAAATGTATAATTAAACATGACATAAAATATCGGATAAACTATAATCGTACACTGTTGTAAATCATTGAAACTTATATGTTTATACTCAAAACAACTATACATAATTAACCGAATAAATTGCCATTGCTCTGCTTTTTCATCAGATTTATACAAGACACTATAATATAACTTGAATGCTTATTCGACATGTACACCCACAAACTACAACAAAATCGTCAAAAACATAAAGTAAATAAGTTGAAAGGTTGACGAAACTATTATTTTTTTTTTATTGCACAATGACATTAACAGAAGAATTTATAAGTTAATTTCCCTTGTTATCTTTTTGTTGAAATTTAAACAACATTCAAGATACTATGCTCTCACAAAAATCATTTAAAATTGTATAAATATCTATAATAAATAATGTGAAATAACCCACGTCAAAGAGAGACTTGATGCTGCATAAGGCTGTTATGAAAGTATATTCGTATATTCTACTATATTAAGTAGTAATACTTATATAAAATTAATTTTATTAATCAAAGCATTATTTGGGCTTAAATTGTGCAATTATATTAAAAATGAGTATAAATAACTATTTTAATACATATTATTAAAATTAGTTATGTACAATATTAAAAATGAAAAATGTCTCATAAGATTCACCAGATATAGTAGTTGACAGTAGCACGGGCTTTTGGCATACTTGTCTCGACCGCTACGGCGGTCACGAATAATAATATTAGTGCTAGAAGTAACATCTAATGGCACAGCGAGGCGAAATGGCGCCTGGGAGCAGCGAGGGTGCTAAACGCCGCGCCGGCCAGTACTACTAGTGACACTCGTATCGTTTACTATTTTATCGTACTACTTTTGAATCTGAACTTACGACTCGTCTATTCATAACTTAATAGTTCCGACCATAATGGCACTATGAATTTATAGCTCAAGCACCATCGAGAGATCTAAACCGAGCCATTATGAACTATATTGATGTGACGAATAGACGTAGCATAAGTGGAGATTTCAAACGTGCAGTGGCAGGCAATAACTTATCATATCAATATTTCTTATATTTTTAGTTATATAAGTTTATTAGGGCTATATGAAAATATCATAGTATGATATAAACATTGCTTTTGATATTTAAAACAAAAACCGATATTTTAATTTTGATGACTGGAATAACTAAATTTACTTTAGCTGTCAAGTATTTTCTTCGATTATGCGCAAAAATTGAAAACTGACATTGAAAATTGAAAAAAAAAAATCAGTATTAATTTTCGGTATACTCTCATAATAAGGCCTATATACGAAAGATAAAAACAATTGGAACGAGATTTCGCTTAGGTATATGTTCAGATGTACACCTGCCATATACCATTCGATTCCCTTTCTTATATACATTCGTGAGAAGAAAATTCATTAGTCTGAGCAGAAAACCGCTCGTGTGAAACGGACTTAGCGTTCAAGTATGATTTAAACCCAATTCCGTAGTGCCGTTCTATCGCAGCGTTCGAAAATGCGAATTTTGCCCCACATTGGATATAGTCCGGCATCGATTCCCATATTGGCTTAATCACGATCTGTCTTTAGAACGTGTTAGAGTTTTTTCGTCCTCATACCGTAAACGGCACCGAAAGTGTCCAGAAATCAATGTAAGCTACATAGCGAGCATAAGTAAACTAAAATTGATCGAGGGTCTATTGACCATGACCACAAACAATGCCTACTTTCCAATATAATTGTACATATGTATTGAAGCTAGCTTCAAGCTTTTACAGCGTCCATAATATACTTTTTAGTGGTTTACCATTCCAGGGTTGTGTCTTCTTCGAACACATGAATAAAAAACACCAAACTAGTTATGAGATTGACTGCAAATGTGGTCAGTAGGATGACGGGGGAACAAAAGGGGTATACACGTAACCTAACCAAAACGAAGTGAAATGCCTTCGCAATGAGGGAGGAAACGTAAAAGGGGCCTTTCAAAAAGTCTTTTAAATAAAAAAATCAAGCCAACTGGTAGCGATTGAGAAAAGTTTTTTTCATCCTAGAAGCCAGTCCATAGTAACCAAGCTAGCCAGCTCTACGGGCCAGAAGCACGTGCGCCGGCAAATTCAAAATCTCTCTCTCTCTCTCTCTCTCTCTCTCTTTCGGCCTCTCCAGCGAGAGAAAGAGAGAGTGAGCACGCGTGTACACGCCCCCGCGTTGCGAGGGTGGCAGTGGCGCACGCACGCGAGCACGCAGCATAGGCCTACGTGCACTTGGAGGGCGTGGATAACGCTCCACCCCGAAGAACCAGTCCACCCCCGCCGCGCTTTTTTCTCCCTCTCTCTCACGCTCTCTGTCCGTCATCGTCATCGTGAACTCTGATGACCCTAGCTCCCTTCGCGCTGGCCGCCGCCACTCTCCCCCCTTCCAACCCCTCGGAGATTACCATCGATCTCTCACGAGATGTCCTGCCTTCGCTCTTCTTCTGCCCTTTGACTTTGTCAGCGCAAATGATGACTCCTTAAGAGCACGCACTTTTAACTGTGTTAACGAGTTCCCTGCAGCTTATCCCACTTTCTTCTCGTTTTTCTACCTCGTATACTGCGATGGCCGTTAACGGCCTCGACGCGCCGACGCGCCGACGTTCTTTCAACAAATTCCTAAACGCGCTTTCTGCGTAAAGCCTGATTGTTTATTCGGAAATTTGAGTTACGTGAAGAAATCCCTTGTCGTTGTCCTGTTAGAAGCGTGCATACCAGTGGCGGAGGTTCACCATTATGGCTGTTCGATTTTGTCGTAGAAAATCATTGATTAAACGTGTTCGCGTTCGTTTGTTAGAAGAAGCGTGTATTTGAAAGAAGCATATTTTTGCCCGCGTAGACGAACGGAAAAGAGAAGATTGCGCATCATTAAAAACAGTATATTTATCGTTGGAAAGTTTTAGGAGCAAGACTTTGTTTTCTGATTACTTCGTATTTTTACGAGGTATCGTTTGCACTAACAACTTCATCGTTATGTACATTATGCTTTACTGCAGCTGTACGCTATTGTAGTTGCACGTGCAACCAAACTTGCCGGGAGTTGCGAACTTGCAGCTGGTATTTTTCAATCGAATGTTTACTTGGTGGAAAAAGGAAGCGAGCAAATTGTGCGAACGAGCCGGCGACTGGTCGAAAGGCTAATGCAATGAAAAGCGAGAGGGAATCAGCGAGCAGAAGACCAGCGAGAAGAGGAGCGGAACGAGGCGAGGGAGAGTTGATGACGGCGATCGGTGATTAGCTCGGGCAGCGAACCCAACCCCGTTCGAACGACAACAGGTCGCCCTTGAATTTTCGGTACAAACGCGCAGGTTGCTTTCACCGCTCGCTCGCCTGCTCGCTCGCTTGCTCGCTCGCGCAGATTGAGAGCGAAAGCTTACGTCACGTTCCCATGCTCCGCTTACCTTGGCCAACATATGCTAATCGTCGCCAGTGCTGTCAAACTGACATTCCACTCCCAAGCATTCACCTCTCTCCCTTGGTCTCTCCTTTTCTAACTTTGTTTACTCTGTGACTAGCCAGTCTTTGTTCTCGCTTTCGCCGATCGACTTTTCTCACAGTTTATTGCCGCGATCGAACTGCTTCGTCAGATTCTCGCGGGAGCTGCGACCATCCAATTGCATCAGTTTCTTCAATTAGTTTTCGCAATTCCAGCTACACTTGCAGAATTCAGGATGCATTTCGTTGCAATTAGTATGCAAGTCAGTATTTTAATCAAAAGCTGCTGAAAATAAAACTGTCAGCGGAGAAAGTCAAATCGACATGCACCTCTTGTAGCATACTTTTTAAATCAATCGACCTAGGCCATAAAGTCGACTGAAGCTCGAACTGAAATTTTCACACGTCTCGCAGACGTTGCGCCGTTTCCCATAACACACGCACGCATATATTCCAGCGAATTACTCTGTTTACGCATTAACAAGTGCATTTATGGCCCCGTCTCTATTGATACGGGAACGATCGAATGATAACGATTTGGAAGTTTCGGCTCGCGGACGCTGAGCTGCTGAGCGCGGTGCATGCGACTTGCAAGTCGACGCGGACGAGAGCTCTGCGATCGTGAGAAAATATCTGCAGCTGGAATTCCCAGTCGTTCCGGAGGCGCATACTATTTCAAATCTATAAAGTTATAAATAGTCAGGCGCGGCGCTAATGAAGTGCGCGTTACGCAAGTTTTTATTCGGATCATTGACAACTTGGCATTCAGGATACGGTCCGTAACAATGAAAGCAAAGACCGTGCGAGAACGAGCCAGCCACTGGCTGTCCCTTCTTTCAAAATTGACTGAAAGTCGATTTGGTCATTTGAATGACAATGAGCATCGAGATAAACGACGAAAGTCGCAATAATAATGAAAAACGATCGCGATACGTCATGGTGATCACCGGACGAAAAACCATGTTGCAATAGGCGCTGCGCGCGTAACTCGGAACATGGGAAGGTCGTCGTCGTCGCGCACAGTAGCTAAGAAGGTCGGCGGCCATTGCTATTCTCTTTCTCGGTGCTCTTGGGACGTGAAAATCCTCTTATTTTTCGACAAAGATGTTTCTCAAGCGAAACATTACAAGGCCACTGCGCTCTCAGTTTACAGCTGTCGGTTCGATCACAGTTGCCGCAGCCAACTTGCTCAGTTGTCGCAGTCGCGAATCGCGGCAGCGAAAGTTTTTTCTTTCCGGAAACGAAACTGGCGATAAGCTGGAGCGCGCGCGCGGCCATTGAGCGCGCAGAATTGTTGTTTCTGAAACGAAATGACGTTAGACTCTCATTAGGCGCGAGCAACAGCGGCAGAAGCAGGTATTATGCTACAAATCGAGCTTGTTGCGTCTAGCGAAAAAACAGTTGAATGCGAGCCTTTTATCCGGTGACTATGGGTGTACGCACGCGCGCGCGCACACAGAGCTAAAGTTTTTCCTGGCATGGTCAATGAACCCTGTGGTCGTCGACGACGAAGAAAAAGCGGCTGAACCGCGTCCCCAAGTTTACGCGCGCTCGCACTGCCCATTGTGAATAAGGCGCCGAACGAAAAATCTCTTTGCCTCTCGTATAGACAATAAGCGTGCATTTTTCGCTCTCGCACTTCTCATATTTCCTTCTCGTTTCATTTTTCTTCCGGTGCGCGCCCAAGAGAGAGAGAGAGAGAAAAGTGCATCAGACAGCTGCACACCATACGCCTCTCTTTCTCTCTCTCTCTGCTCATAAACGCGCGCACCTCAACTAAGTGAACTTAACGATCGGCCCATTCACTTTCGCGCCCGTTGCGCCATTTATATGCATATAAGTGCTATGGACGTGCCTTTATTTGATTGTTTTCCCTGCGACGGCGAGTGCGCGACTTTGACGCGCAGCCAACTACTGCTCGCTATCCGCGCGATTTCCCGTTCGAATGACACTTTGTTTTCTTTTCTTTGGCTCCTTTTTTCGCCAGCATTGTTTCTTCATCGTCGCAGCCAGTCGATCGTTGAATAAATTGCGCTCGAGAGTAGGAGAGACGTCGCGCGGACGACACAAGATCGCAGCATGAAGCATTCCAAAGGGACTAACTACTGCTTGGCAACGATTCTGTAATGGAGAGAGAGAGACTGGCGTCTCTAATGCCATTTCTCATGGACATTATGAAGTTGTGAACACGGGCGGATTGTCACGACTGAAAAGTGTATAAGAAGATCGAGCATTGCCGATTTGAACGAGGACGAGAAGAGCTGAAATTGATAGTTTATTATGGTCACGACGTAATTCAACGCGCCGACCTCGCCGAGTATCACTCGAGAGCGTGTGCACCGCTCGCGCGGCGCCTCATTTTGGTCACGATATGCGCGCGCTCGCCGAGCTCATTCTTGTCCGTTCGCTCGGCGTCATATCGGCTTTTAATGGAGCGACACTCCGTCTCTCGATGCGTCCGGCGGGCGAAGGCTCGAGGAAGGCATCGATCGGGAGGGCCGCGTTCCCCCGGTGACAACTGGAGCTCGCTCTCGCGATTGCATCATCGCCGATGCCGCGAGCGCGCAGTCGGCTCGGAAAAAGAAGCGCGTTACGCCGCGGCGCAAAAACAAAGCCTGCACTTTCCTCAAGAGCGGGCGCCGTCGAATGGTGGCAATGGGTAAAGAGCGGCGACGCCGATGCAGGCCTTCGCGAGCTGCTCAAATGGGTCGGGACAGCGAGGGGGGAGGGGGGAGGAGGAGGAGGACAAGACATCGCTTTTCCGCGGCCGATAGCCGAGTGCAGCCAGCAGCTACCGTGCGGATTGCAGGTGCAAAGAGCCGATCGATCAACCATCTCGATTACGCGAGCGCTCTGCTAAATCACTCTCTCTCTCTCTCTCTCTTTCCCTACTCCCTGTTTCGCCCAGTCCAGAATCCTGTGGAGAGAACTGCATGCAAGAGAGAAAGAGAGAGAGAGTTAACTCAATGCTCGGCTTATCAGCTCGGCATTCATCGATGCGAGTCAGCTCGAGGTCTATTTGTCAAGCAGTTACCTTATTTACGATTTCATTGGAGCCGGAGAGCTTTCCTATATGCAGTCGCGCTCGAGGCATCGCGACTCGGGCTCGCGGGCCCAATCGGATAGACGGGATCTGGTCGCCTCGCGCATCGACAACGAGGGGCTTTTTGCGCGCAGGCTGCTGGTTAAAGATCGGCCGATGCTGCGCGGGGTTCATCGAATCGGTAGCGCAACAAAAGGAAGAGCGCCGAGAAACGTGCCTCCCTGGCGAGCAAACAAGGACAGACGGCTTTTTGGCTTCTCGGAACGGGATTTTTAAGCGAGTACGTGGCCGAGGCACGAAACAAGCGCGCCGCAGGAACCGAAGAAGAAGTGGAAGAAGGAGGAGGAGAAGAAGACGACGACGACGACGACGACGACGAGAAGGAGGAGGAGGAGGAGAGTAAAAGCCGATCGCCGGACGGACGATGAAAGCAGCTCGCGTCCTCTCTCTCTTTTCTGCCGTGTGTTCGGCGCGTGAAGGTCGGGATCAATGGCCGTAGGACCCCAGAAAGCGCGCCTTAGTGGGGGGAGCTACACTGGAGGGGAGGACCCCTCTTCAAGTTGGGTACCAAAAGAGGAGAAATTGAGTTGAGACTCGCCTGCCTGCCTGCCTGCCTGCCTGCTCGCCTGCCTGCTCGCCTGCCTGACCGCTTGGGCCCCGAGGCGACTCCTCTTCTGTGCCAGGGGAGGAGCGGAACGAGGCACAAGAAGAGACGTGAAGCAGAAATGCCAGCAGACTTAGAGGAAAAAGTATAGCGAGTCAGAGTGGGGGAAGAGGTGGCCTGGCCGCTTTGAAGCCGGATTTACAATGGGGTGCGTGCCTTAGTTTCGGCTTAGGCGTGCAATAGAAAATGGCCGCAACTCCATTGCTCGCTGGCGACCTAAGCTCTGAATATCATCGAGCTAATGCTCAATCCTTGATCTGCTCGTACGGCAGACCACGGCCTGTAAATATTCAATCTAAGAAAAATTCATCGTCCGCGTGCCATTAGAAAGGACGAGAATGTCGGTACGTTTTGAGGAGGAATCACTGTCACGCACCGCGATTTGCCAGCGCGTAAGACGAAACAGCGCGAACCGCGCGAACGAGTCGATCGACGATGCGAGGAATTTCGGGATTACCCAAGACCGGGAACGCTTCTGCAGTGGCAATCCAAAGCACACATCGAGAATCGCTCGCGCAAGAGCGGAGGAGTTCCCGAAAATACGTCTTGCTCTCGGAGCAAATATCCGCGATTTGGCGCGTCGGGTCACGTATCACACCCACGCGCGAGCGCAGCTCACTCGCTTGCGCGCACCCACGCGCTCCGACGACGGATAACGCGGATCCCACTGCAAACAGACGGACGCTTTCTAAAACTTTTCAAATAGAATTTAGCATGCGGCGCCGGCTGGCGGCGTGATCGTCGTCGTCGTCGTCCTCGTCCTCGTCGCTTAGACGACTCGCGAGTACTTAACCCCCCGTAATATTACTCGTCCGATCGCCATGATGTCCTTTCGGTTATAGAGATACGAGCAAATGCCGTTTTCGCATCTCTATGATGCCGGATGGTTAAAAAGATGTGGGAAAATATCGTAAAATGCGTATAAATGCGTAAAATATTTCGAGCCGTTGGAATGAAAAACGCGCGATCGCATTCCACGAGATACGCAGTTTTTAAGATCCGTTAGTTGCGCCTTAACTTTTGGAAGATCAATTTAATTTTAGCGCGGATCGTTGGAGCCGCTGCAGCGACGACGCAACTGGGGGAAGGAGAGAGGACGAGATACTCGTGGACCAGTATAGCAGATGAGCGCCAAGTCGGCTTCGCGGAATGAACGGGCTGAATCCGCCCGTTACCGAATCGGGCGAGCGAGCTCGAGCAGCAGCAGCAGCAGCACCACCACCACCACCACCATCACCAACAGCACCGGCTACGCGTTCGAAGCGAAGATTCGCGCGCGCGGAAATCGATAGATACTTCGGAAGAAGAAGCTCGACTCGGCGCGGCGTTGCTCCGTTTTCCCCGTAAAAGGAGAAGGCGATAGGAATGTATGCGAGTACGAGCCAACGCGAGCGGTGGAAAGCGAAAGCGTTCGTGACTGTACTGCAGCCGCTGCCGGCTGCGCCACGAGTGATATCGAGCTGCGGTGGTGGGGCTGGCGATTTTGGGGTAGGTCGGCAATTATTCGGCCGGCTTGTCCCAGGTCGCGGACCTTCTCCGCCTCGCTTGCGCTCGTTCGCCTCTCGCCGTGATGACGCACTCAACCGTGCTCCTTTCTTTTGACGATTCGAGAGAGCTTATTTTTTTTTTTTTTTTTTCATAACATCTGTAACAATACCCGCTGCAAGTGAAATAAAAAGCAACGACTGCGTAATCGCTTGCTTGTCACGATTATTCTTCTTTTTTCTTTTCTTTTTTTTTTCAAAAGACAAGAAAAGCCGTGGGAAAAAAGCCGCGAGCGACCTCAAAACTGTCGGCTTGTATGTATGCACAGTCGAGCGTCTCCGAGACTCTTTTCCTTTAGTCTCAATTTTATAATTTTAATTTTTTTTCATTTCAAAGGGCGTTTAGCGAGTGCAAGAGCACGCGCTCGTACGAGAGAGAGAGAGAGAATACCGAGAGAGCGCTGGGATTTTTTTGCAACCCTTTTCTGCGCGCGCTTCAGCGTGCACCAACTGACTCGAGCGAATCAATCGATGACGCTTTCCCCGTGCAAAAAAATATTAGCTAGCTGGCTATTGGTGCTCCCAGCACGCGACTCGTACACTAGCGCGTGCGTGTGTGTGCGTGCGTGCGCGCGCGCGCGAGAGCTTGCTCTCGCCTGCCTTCTCGCTATATAGGGTGCTCTGAAAATTTCCGACTGTGAACAATTGTGAAGAATTAAAGTATTTTTTGATTGATATTATTCAACTTACTGGTCTGTAAAATGATATCGATACTGATATATCGAAGATCGATGGGAAAGATTAGTTTTGTCGTCCCTAATCGACTGTGCATAGTTCTTCCTTCGGTCTGTCAGCGTAGCATCGTAGATAAGTGATTAGGTCGGGACATAGCTGCACATGCTAGCAAGGCGCTGTTGTGGTGAAGAATTATAATAAATTCAAAGGTAAAGGGGAAGAGAAGTTTGCGGTTAGAAGGTTATGCATATCCCGAGGGCGACGACAGCAACGATCATCATCCGGCAACAGTGAATGATTTATGATCTCGAAGAGGGGCCAGTCCTCTAACGCGAAAGATGAAATTTGGAAAATTGGCGGCGCACTCGATCCCAGAGACGAGGAAAGTGCAGATACGAAATCAAGTAATAACAGCCGACGGCCGTGCGCAAGCAAATATAGGTTTCGCGCGCGCGTTTTCCGAACAGAGGGGAAAAAGAGGAGCGCGCCGCGGGAAGGGTATCGCCCCGGGCGTGTCCATTACTGGTTATTATGCTGCAGAGAGAGAGAGAGAGAGAGAGAGAGTGGACCCTCGTTCCTTGGCTCTTCAATGATGAGTTTTTACTCGCGCCGTGGCGGCAGCGGCGATCGGGGGCGAGCTGCCGTAGTAGTGTGAGCGAGAACGAGGGGCCCAGCCGCGCGTTCGTACATGCGTGCGCGTCTGCCTACGTGTACGCGAAAAAGAGTTCATTTCCCCCGATGATAAAAATGCAGGCGAGTCAGCGGAGCGCGCGCTGCGCCCACTCTCTCTCTCTCTCGCCGCCGAGCTCAATAAGCGCTCCAGTGGCCTTCGCTCTCTTTGACTTTATTCCATTCGATTGGTCATTGGCCAAATTAATTACCGTCGTGACTAGGCCTGCGCTCGCTGTGGATAATACGATGCGTCAACACGATTGGAATAACGCAAATGGCGCAACGATGAGGAAACTGGCGCGTTTCCGCGTACAAGCAGAACTCCGCCGATACACATATGTGGTGCTCGTCGTCGAAAACACTCAAAACAAAAACACACATACCTCGGCTGTGCGCAGCTTGGGAAGGAGAGGAAGAGAGAGAAAACGGAAAAAAGGTCTGCATATATCGAGAGAGAGAGAGAGAGAGAGAGAGAGAGAGAGTGGGCTTGCACAGGACACAGATGCGGCGTGCCTTGCAGCGGCTTACGGTCAAAGGGAAATGCATCGTGCACATACACATATACTCGCATGCATGCAGCAGCAGCAGCAGCAGCAGCAGCAGCACGGGTGGGACTGAGAGCAGAGCCATATAGCGACTGAAGCGAGTGAGGGGAGAGGACGATGGAGCGAGTTTCGGGTCTTTGCACTCTCTCTCTCTCTCTCTCTCGCGGCGGCAGTGTGTCGGCGGTGGCGAGATTCCGGCCTAGGCTTATGCTTGCTCCTTCGCTCGTCGGTTCGGTTCGTTGTCAACTGCCGCACGCTGCGACCCGCCTCGGCGACAACCTTTTAGGCTGCCCGCGCGTCATTCCGCGCCGTGCGCAGCACAAGGATCCGCCGCGAGCGCGCACAAGGTGGAGCTCCCGTTGGATTGTCGTCGTCGAGCCGCAGGCTAATTGGGAGGTTCGCGCTCCGATGACTCGACGCTCGACTCGCTCGCCGCCCGAGTTGCGTTCGTTTGTCTTCTTGATTGATGGCTCGGCCGCGCCGCCACTCGTTCTCCTGTCCACGATGCACCGCGCTTAGTTTCATTTGAAAATATTATCGGCGGGCGTTCATCTATACCGAGCAAATTGGAAATGCGACAATTGTACGCCCTTCTCCGATGTCCACTCGTTTTTTAGCTTCTTCCGACTCGAATATCACGCGATGCATCGTGAACTAATGACGAATAAAAAGATATTCCATCGATCGTTATCATTTCACCTCGATAACTTTCTTCGTCTCTCGTGCAATTTCAAATTTAATCTCGTATAAATCAGTCGAGGACGCGTCTCGCTCAATCATCGGTGCAGTGCATCGAGCGTAAAGCAAAAGTATAGCCGTCGCGCACCACTTCTAATTAAACTCCGACAGATGAAAAAGCCAACGGCGCACCGAGAGCAGCTTGATATATGGAACTAAATCGCCAAGACAACGAGCCCATTGGCATAGCAGCGCCGTCATAAGACACGGACGGACCTGTGTCGCCTTTCAAGCTCGAGAGCAATGCTTGGCAATAATTGCGCGTACTGCGCTTGGTCATACGAGGCGCGCTAATTTGGACGGCTCGGGCTCGATCGTCATCTCGTCACGGCGCCACTCAATGACAATGGCCGCAAAGTGTAAAGCCGAGTCCAGCCATTGCTCACCGTCGAGTAAGCCCGAGCGCGAGAACGCGCTGAAAAATATCAGTTGGGCAATCGTCGGGCAACCGATTTTTCTCTCGCGCGAGAAAAATGTTTGAGGCCCGACCACAGCCTGACCCTTAACTACTGAAAATAACAATTGCCGGAGTTAGCGTCCTGTTGTGCAAGTGGTGGTGTGCTACCGCGCGTCAATAATAAAAACGCTCGTGGTTGCGCAGCGAGAAAGCTCTTGTATGATTTTCGCCCAAAGTTCAAAGACCCTCGCGCATAGCAAGTGCGTAAGAAATCGCCGCTCATATTGTCCGTCATACGAACAATCCCGCGGTAGCGCAAAAAAGGGGCCCTTGGAAAATATATAGCGGAGTGCACGGCGTACAGCAGCAGATAGATCTCGGCAGAGCGAGGCAGAGAGCTCCAGCGCAGATGCGAAGGGGGCTTAGCGACGATCGGTAATTACAGTAAATAATCCACCTGTGTGCGCACCACGGACGGCGGCGGCGCGCGGAGAAAAGAGAGGACATCGTAAATTCCGGCTAGAGCTTCGCAAGCTGAACGCACAGAGAGAGAGAGAGAGAGAGAGAGAGAGAGAGAGAGAGAGAGAGAGAGAGAGGCCCATTGTCCGATGTTGAAACGCGCATGCGTCGAATCGAATAAGGCACAGTTGGCCGGTAGCCGGTTCGACGGGTGCATCGTTCGGCTGAAAGACAGCCACACACATCCACGCACGTACGGCATTACGCTGGCCGCTGGTAATCTCGTACCCCCCCTCCCTCTCATCCCTTTCCCCTCTCTCGTCGACTCCTCGTGGTCTTTTTGCGCGCCGCTCGCACCGAGAGAGAAAATGACCGGAGCGAGATAAGGAATGGAAGCTGATGGACAAGCAGCCGCGGAGGGAGAGAATGGTAGAAAGAGCGCGCGAATGATTGAAGATGTGCAAGAAGGAAAAACCGAGAGAGCTCACATGCACCTCGCAACCGTGACTGCAGGTGTGTGCGCGCTAGAGCCCAGCCTCCTCTCTTTCCGAGGTTACATCAGTTAAGGGCGCCGCCGCCGTGGCCGCCGTGGCCGCCGTGGCCGCCGTGCCCGTCGACGTCTCCTTCCAACTGGCTTGCAGATTGTTCGAGAATTTCGCCGCTCGAGATATGCCACTGTCAGCACGGTAGCGAGGCTTTTCTCATCGTTGACATCCCTTGCAGCGACTCTCGTGCAACGCTAGCCGACGGCTAACCGACAATCGGTTTGGCTTGGATGAAACTGGCAGTTGGACTCGCGGTCTGGCCGTAGCGCGGGCACGACCGGGGAAACAGCGTTGAATCACTCGACGACCGAACGAATGACGAATTTCATTGGACACGCTCCCTCTCGAGGGAGAGCCGGGGGCAGCGGCAGACGAGGAGGGCGGAAAGCGAACGCTCGCTGCACTTGGTATTCCTGAAAAATAAATATCACTGCTAAAGAGAGACAACATGTGCGCAGATACAGATCCGAAGAGACAATGAGGAGGCTCCCTTTAAGAATATATCCCGCGAGCAGCCGAAGAAAAGAAAACGGCGGCAGGTGTCCGCGACGAGGTCCGCATAAATCCCGCGAGCGATCCTTAACTTGCGAACGCTCGCGTATACATGTATATAAGGCTGCAGTCCGGTGCGAGCGCGGCGCGGCTGTAATCGAGTCGTAACGCCCTAACGGATGCATAAGTTGCGCGATTCTCTCAAGGTCCTTTCGGTTGCCTCCTTGCCGTCCGCGAGGAAGTGTCAGCGCCTATAACAACCAATGCACGCAGCGGCTTTTCGACTCGAGCCAGCTGTCCGCTCGCCGCTCTCCGGCTCCCTTTTTTTCTTTTTTTCTCTTCCTCTTTCTTGCCCGTCTCGCGATGGACGATGGAAATGCACGATTATTTTGCTATTGAAGCGTTTCGTGGGAACACCGAGCATGAAATTGTCTTTGATCGGCGTGACACTCGCAAGATCAAAGTTTTCAAATGAAGCATTAAATGTGATTCGTTATCGAGCTCAGCGCTCTCGCGAATAACTCGATGCCGGTTATTTATGGACTATACCGAAAGCGTTTGCACTCGAGGTGAGCATGCGGTTTATGCAGTTTTAATGATGTGTCGTTTAAACAGCCGTTTACTACATTGTATTACAAACAATTTGCCTACAATAAAAACTAACTACGATGCTCATAAAGATTCTTAATTAAATGTCAAGTCACTCGCGACGACGACAATTCAGAAGAGGCTTATTTTTTTCAATATTTACGAGACGTGCAAGTTTTGTGAATACGTGCAGGAATGTATCTTACCAGTTGAGACGTCGTTTCAAATGTAATTTAATGCGAACGTTAATCCACGTGAAAGGTTCACTCGGTGCTACGGCTATAATAAAATTGTTCAGCGCCCGATTCTTGGAATTTAACAATATTATCGGCAATAATCAATCTAATCAAATACGTACGCAATCTTGAACTGTCAGCGATGAAAATAACGAATCGCTATTCAATTGGAGCGTTCAATTTTTACGTCGAGCAAATCTGGAAAAACAAGCGGAAAGCGCGAGAGGGAAGGAGAAGCAATAATAATAATAAAAAGAAAAAAAGTCGCTGGCAAAGCATAAAAAGTATGAAAGCCTGCGGAGAATGGCTGCGCAGTTCTAGCGACGAAAATCGCCCGGCGAAGGGAATTACGCTCGGCGGAGCTGCGCTTGGCGCACGCGAAAACTCTCCATCTTGAAGGCTCGCTCGCTGGCGCGCTCTCGTCCGGCCATGACCTATCGCAACCAGATTCCATCCGTCCAAAAACCCCACCTTCCGCGCGCCGCGCGCAACTCTCCTCTCTCTCTCTCTCTCTCTCTCTCTCTCTCTCTCTCTCTCTCTCTCTCGTTCGCAACAGTCCCCGAACCGACTCAACTTGCGCCGCCGCCAGCCGACTCTTGCTCTATCTCTCCCTCTCCTTTCATCCTTTGCTTCGCCTTTCGTGAGCCTAGCTCGCCGGCTCGTCACCCAAAATACATTCCTTGGACGAACCTCATATTTTTCTCCTAAATCGGCTTCTCGCTATTCGAACAGGCAATCTACATGGATGATTAAAATCGTAAAAGCAAGTTTGCACGAGCGAGTTTGGCGACGTGAAAACACGGCCGATTGCAAAATCGAGGCAAAAAAGAATCGAACTGGGCATGTGACTTTTCGTACTGTTCGCATGATCTCGAAGACTCGTGTCGAGAGCTTCGTTACAGCTCAAGTTTAATTGGCTTCTCACGAAAAACGAGATGGCAACCGTTGAAAATGAAGCGCGCCTTCGGTGCAATTAATTAGAGGCGAAATGAGGCTATTAAGTTGGCCGCGGTGCAGAAGCAGAAAAGAAGGCGATAACGCTGGGAATAAGTAAAAGCCGTAGCAACCATTGCAGTAGGCAAAAATCATAGCTGCTGGCTTGAAATAGCTAGGAAGCCTGGCAGTGGCTTTGGCTTTGGCGGCAGGACGTATAGACGAAGGAGAGCGAGGAGGACGGGGGAGCGAAGGAGGAGCAGGATGACACGGGCAGCCAGAGAGAGAGAGAGAGAGAGAGAGAGAGAGAGAGAGAGAGAAAGACGATACGCGCGTTCGTTGCACGTTGGGGGACTGCCCAAAGAAAAGATAAAAGAGAAAGAAGGAGAGGCGCAATAAGTAGAAAAAGAAACGACACCAGTGCGATGGACTGTGCTGCTCTCTCTCTCTCTCTCTCTCTCTCTCTCGGGCCCCAAAGAAAAGACCACGAGAAGATGCGCGAGGAGGGGAAAGAAAGGGGGCTTTCGGCGGTTAGCTGGACGATAGATCGGCGTACGTGTGTGCGTGCACTGCGTGCGCGCGCCAGGCGAACGAACCGAGCCAAAGAGTAGCGAGCGTATAGATGCGCTCGCTCGGCTGCGGCCATTTTACACCTGATACGGTCGCTTTGCCTCCTCTGCCTCTATCTAGATCGAATACGCGCAGTCCGCTCGATTATAAGGGGCTTTCGTTGCCGACTCACGGCTCTCTCGCCGATTATTTATTCTTCGACTGCGCCCCCTGCGCGACGGCTAATTTCATCGACGTGTCGACGGCCGCGCGCTCTCCAAGTACGGCCGGCACGCTGGTTTCGCTCATCCAAAATTTTCACTCCGCGCGGATCTTCCTACTTCGGCGTACAGAAATTCCTCTGCGGAACGAGAAACAAGCGACGAAAAAAGAAAAGAAAAAAGCTATAAGCTACATAATGAACGCATCGTGAGAAGAAGGCGCCGCGCAACCAACAAATTTTACTCAACGAGCGTTACGGAGAGAGCGAGAGAGAGAGAGCGCGCGGCAAACGTAGCATCGCGGCAAAAATTCCACACTGTACGCGCGGAGCGCTCGCAGCGCGCCGGCAGGCTCTCGAAAAAGCAGAGAGAGAGAGTCGGAGGCTCGAAACTGCAGTTGTGCACTGAGGCTCGAGCGCATTTTCGCTGGCCTTGACGCAACGCGGAGGGCGATGCACCTCGTTCCTTCTCTCTCTCTCTCCCGCTGTCTCGCTCGCTCGCTCGCTCGGCGCACCACAGCTTGTTCCGTGGCGAACGGCCTGAAAACCGGGACTGGTGGTGCTGCTGCGTGCTCTGCCGCGGCGGCGGCGGCGGCGTGCAATTCGGAGCCGCGCCCGCGGGATTTTGAGAGCCGCTGCGGAATGCTTTTGTTTTTGACAATGAAGGTGCTGCTTTGGTCGCCGGCGGGAGAGTAGCCGGGAAGGAAGGAGCGCGCGCGAGAGGCCTATTATTTCGGCTGGCATTGAGCGCGCCGCCGGAGCCGCGAGAGCTTCTTTCGACGCTGGCCTGGCCGCGGGCCGATCGGCGCTCCTTCCCGAGCTCGTCCCTTCGGAAGAGATCGGCGTGCGACGGCGGTGCCGCGCCGGCGTGCCCGCCGTGTTATTTTCCGAATGCAGCGAGACGGGCGTCGAGTTGGCGGTGCCCTCTCAGCTGACGCACCGACGAGCGCGGCGGTGCACGGGTCCCTCTCCTCTTTCTCCGACAGGCGGCGGGAGCGCCGGGCCAGGCCTTGCTCGATACTGACCTCAGCCAACTACTTTTCTCTCTCGCTCTCTCTCTCTCTCTCTCTCTCTCTCTCTCTCTCTCTCTCTCTCTGTCTCCCGTTCGTGCGCCCAAAGCTGTGGTTCTCTTTGCCGACCGCTGAGGCGCACTGGCTTCGGCGAATCGCGTCGGCCAAGAGAAAAGTTCCAACTCGCGGCAGACGCGCGTAACAGGTGCGAGAACGCTCGCGGCGCACTCTTCGCCGCGCGCGCGCGCTGCCTCTCTTTTCCGCCTAGGCGAAAGCTCGGCAACGGAACGGTCAAGCTCGCGGTGGCCCGCGCGCTTGGCTATCTGCCGCGAAACCGTCTCGAGGTACCGACGCGAGCACTGCGAGTCGATGATAAATTATCTCTTCGCGTCCTCGTTCGCTCGCCAAATAATCGCGCGCTCTCAGTCACGGCCGATGCAACCGGGGACAATCAGCGATTCCGGCAGCAGCGACAAAAAAGAAGGAAAAAACGGAGAGAAGTTACGCTGGCGGCCGTGGCCTCGCGGTCGTCGGCGGTAGCGCGGCCCAATCGAAAACCCAAGCGGAAAGCAGAGGAAAGAAAAAAAGCCCGGAGGTGCGATTGACGGAAGAGACGACTAGCTTAATATTCTCAGTTGCTTCTAATAGCGAGAGAGGTAGCGGCTAAATACGTAGGCTGCTAAATTCACAGAGATGGAATAAGGAAAAGCAGAGGCAAGCACGGCGCGAGATAACGCCACGGCCGCGTTGCTGCAGTAGGTGAGCAATATTTAGTAGCTCGGCGGTAATAGATGACGAGAGGGGGGGGGGCATGCGCCAACGGCTAATTATGGATGAGTTTCCAGGAGAAAGCTTAGAGTCCTCTCGTCTCGTAAGCCGATTTATTTCACGCACTCAACTTCTAACTGTCGCGCTCTGGCAAGTTTTCGGTGCGCGAGTTCTCTCTCTCTCTCTCTCTGGGCGCTCAGCGGCAACTTGTTGGATGTGTGTTTTATGATTTCAGGGAAGTGATTGATTGACGCAACGCAGTACGACGCAATGAACTCTCTCCAGCGCCACTGGCCACTCGCTCGTGTATTTATGGGCTTCTTTTTTTCGTTGATTTAACGTTTATTGCCGGCACATCTCATTAGATGCGACTCCATGTCATATGGCGGTCCAGTCTCACGACAATGACACGCTGCTAGCAGCTATATTAATTCCAACAGTATGGATAATTTATCGTTGCGTCAAGCGTCAAAGGACCTAATTCAGCTTAACATACCTTTCCGATTATTCCACGACAGTTAGCATTGACTGAATTATCAGAAAACATTAGAGGAAAGTTTTGAACGTTGCCAAATCGACTTGTCTATAAATTTGTTTGCCTGTTAAACTGGTTTCATAGACATCGCGTTGCGAAAATTGAACGCGCAACGAATCGCCGACCGGAGTGCCCTAACGCGCGGCGAATTTTTGGGCTCGCCGAGCGAACAATCAAGGCATTTAGACATCAATCATCGCAAGCTGATTACGTTCGATTGTGCGCGAGCGCCCAGCGAGCGTTGTACAATCGTCTAATAGTTTCTCAATCGGGCGTCTCGTTTCCTCGTCAATCATCTCGCTCTCAACGCCTCTCTCCGCCGAACTTTGCATGCAGCCGAAGGAGCTTCGTACTTGACCAAAAACGGCGACACGCGCGGCGTCGCTGCGGGGGCGGCTCGTTAACGTCACGCGCAACAGGCAGCATCGCGATTCGCGACGGCGCGGCGCAAAATTCGCGCGGCAGAGGCGTAGGCGCGAGCGAGCGAGCGAGCATTACGCAACGGCGTTTTAGTGGGTCGTATGGTTGCACCACGCGCAGACTGCCCCGCTAATCGACGCGTTCTCCTCGCGGCCGCGGCCGTGTCTTTGCGCACGCTCGCGCGCACGCTGCCGCGACTTTTGCGCGAGGAATGCCGCAGTCGTCGTGCTTTGCGTCCCATTGTTTGATCCTGCATTTTCATGGTCTGTCAGCGAGACTTTACGACGCAACGTGGACGGTCGATCCTGAACGATCCGCATCGCGGCTCACCCTGTCTTCCTCGAAAAGGCCACGTGCTCCGGCGAATAAGGCGCGCTTGGGTCGCTCTTGCTTCTCGAGTTCCCCTCCGAGTCTCGCGGGTACTCCAAGTTACAGCGCAATTTGCGTTGCAAAAACTGCACTCACGCGGATTCCAAAGGCAACCGCGCCGAAATAAGTTCTCGCGGCGATCGCACGACCGCTCGACCGGTCATCGATAACGATGGTATTAAATATCGAAATTGCACGGGCACAGACGTCGGGCCTGCAAACCGTCGGTGGATTATAAAATCGAGCATATTGGCAAACGGAAGCCGGCCGAGTGAGCTTCTAATCGTGGGATTTCGCCGCACGGCGGAGAATCGATACGAGCCAAGAGGAGGCCGAAGTAAGAAACGAGAGAAAGAAAGGAGGCAACAATGGCGAAATCGAGGGCAGCGGCGTGTACGCGAAAGCACAGCCGCGCAGCGATACAGGTAATCCGAGTGCACTCCCAGTCTAAAAGTCTCGGGCGATTCGGTTGCACACGGCGCTGCCCGGCAGCGCGCTCGTACGCCCGCATTCGGACGCGACGGCCACGGCACGTCGAAAGTATTCCGCCGCGCGCCCGCGAAAAGAAAAAAAAAACTACCGGGCGCGCGCACGCAGCCAGGCATACAAAGAGTCATTTCGCCGCGCGAGGGGGCAAGGACCGTGGCGATGCTCTATAGGCCTGGCGCGCGCGCGACTACGTCCGACTCTCGCGCCGGAGCACGTTTATACGTATACGTGGTCGTGCTGTACGGGCAGCTCTATACAGCCCGGCCGCGACCGACAGTCATGATCAATGCATCGGATTTGTTTTTTTGCCTCGTGTGCCTCGCTTCGGAGGTTCTCGCGCGTCGTGTGCCGCGGACTCGCCGACCGCTGGCACGTCCGCTCGACGTCTACCGGTGCTGGCGCCGATTTCAGCGCGTCCCACCACGCGTCCCACCGCGAACGATAGCTGAACCGATTGGCCAGTTTAGAATGCAAACGCCAGCTATAAAATGTCGCTCGGTCGATGTACATCCGAGCGTCGATAGATCGTACCGAGCCACGTGCATTACAAATGGAAGAGGTCTGTGCGTGCGCCTGTCGGTTGCGATCTCACTGGCACGACGAAAATCGAGCCTTTCACGACTGACAGACTCCTACACAGACAGCCAGTGAAGATATCCTTTGCGCATCTTTGTGAGACATGATATAGAGTAGATTCGATGTCAATGTACCTATACGCGCTCGCTAAAACCGCAAATTCTCATGATACTCTCTTTTTCATCGCGCACTGCCGCTGCAGCTACTCGTTATAGGATATTTCGTTTGACCGTCGAGCTTTGGTTTGCTCATGTAATACGCGTAATAACGCCTATCTCCCCCCCCCCCCCCATTCGAATGCTGCATTTTCATACCAGGGACACAACATTTTAAATTTGTTTCTCGAATTACTTTTATTATAAAAATTGTACGTTTCTCTGCATAGCTAACGAAATGAAGTTTTTTATAATGATATAGCACAAAAATTTGTTCGTTTGACCACTGAAGTTGCGCTATCGAGTTCCATCGAGTTCCTTGCCAAAGTACAATCTTTATCCGATGAACCAAATCACGACATATTCTCATTGGAATGGCTACGGAAAGCTCGTGTAAACATTACTGATCACCGAGAGAGCTGTGCGCCTGCCTAAAAAGCGGCGCTGTAATTTCGTCTGCATATAATGTAATATCAGCCGGTAAACGCGCAAATAGTCAGAGTCTCATTAAGGTCAAGTTGAGAATCGTTTCACTCGAGACTTGGCGGCTGCTGCCGGCGCTGCCGGCGCTGCCGGCGTTGCCGGCACTGCTGCTGGCTCACCATTAACCGAGTGCCCGAGTGTATGCACGGAGGCGCGAGTATATACAGCGAGCCGATGACGTCATGCCTCCGGCAACCGTGATAAAAGGCGAATAAAGTTCATTGTCCTTCGTACGATTATTTGCCTCGGTCGGTCGCGCGTTAACGCGCCTGTATCGCTCGCGACCAAACGCGAGCGCGCGCATCGATCAAGTTCATTACACCCCGGCAGTCGTGCAGTCGTTCTGCACACGCTACGCGCACCGCGCTTCTTTTCGTTTCGACTGTAGCGCGGACGACGGCTGATCGATTACGAGCGCGCCTCGCCGTGGCGGTGGCCCCGCGCGCGCGCGATCGGCCCAATTCCGAGGAGGAACGCAGCTTTTCTTCGATTCGATTAGAAGCGCTCGCGAGTGATTATCCGCCGGTAACGATATAAAATTACGCAAGGCACGCGCGCGCTCGGATCCTCATCGGCGTAACAATTAACTGTTCTTTTAAACACTTTTGCAATTGCGACCGCAGTCGTCATTATTATTCGCGGAATAATTTAAAGCGGCGCGTACGCCGTTCTCTCATTCGGAATTGGCGTAATTATCAAACGTTAATTGGGCCTTTCTTCCAACAATTTTATTGTCTCGAAGACCGAAGAACAAGAAAAAATGCCCGTATGAACTTTCTTATGCGCGTACACGCCAGTGTTAACGATTAAACCAGACCATTTTTTTTTCCACCATTAAACTGCACTTTTACATACAATATAGCGTAATCATTACGCATGCCCATCACCAACCCAACAATGCAAATGGATTGCTCAAGTTTTCGATCGTTTATGATTATCTCTTATCTTGCTAATCAAATCGTAATTACTTTAATCCACACACCGCAATAATTCCTTGATTAGTACTCATTACGCTACCCGTTTTAAATACTAGCTAGACTCTGTGCTATCGGTTTCTTTTGCACCATAGATGGTTTCAATGAACTTCGCTACAGTCTAATATGCCGTCTTTCCAAGGACTTCATCTCAAGGAGCGGCTTTTCATTCAGCGGCTGCACTTTTCTCCGGACTCTACCTATAATTATATTTCACGTCTTTTTCAAAATCTTAGTCCTTCCATAATTTATTCGATATGTAATTTGATCTAATACTGCTACTTATAATACCAATGGCTATTCAGCATGGAAAGCGACACAGTTATATTCATAAAAATCATTCATTTACAGCTATACTTTATTTTCACGTGCAGTCGTTGTGATCACGCGATTATCGTGGTTTGCGATAAAATTTTATATAATTAAAAAATGTCGCTTATAATATATATTCGTTAAACCAAAGCAACATCTGTGAACTTCAATATGCAATAGCCACCGAATTATAATTTTTCATGTTGATAAATCGCAAAATATCAATAAACTTTTTAACCGTGCATTGTACATATGTTTATGAATATTAAAATTACTCTTTCAAGCAGTGTACTACACCTCGGTATTTTATTGATGTTAGCGGTATGTCGACCGCTCCATTGGAAATTTCTAAATCTGAAACGGCAACAAATATCAGACAATTATCTCTTAAACGTAGCAAGTGAAAGGTGAAAAAATCAGCTAACGGCTTTACGCGTATTCTATAATATTACACGAATGGAGTTTTCTTTTATTTTTCGCCTCAAAGCGCATCGCAAAGCCGTTGAACAAGCTTGCGAGCATAGGTATACGCCTCACGCGTGCGAGATCCACACGCACTGCAGACAGCAAGAGAGAGAGAGAGAGAGAGAGAGAGAGAGAGAGAGAGAGAGAACTCGGAATTAAAAAGCCTTGAGAGCGTGCATTATTAAAATCAAAAGAGCCAAGCGCGCAGCCGCATCAGAATTTAAAATAACTGCCGGTGGATCGACGAAAAGAAAAGTCGTGCGCGAAAGAGGGGAATTCCCTCTGGCTTCGCGGGCGGCGCGAGCCGGCAGGCCTCGCTCAGCCGTCCAAAACATCGAGATTCGAGAAGTATCCGGGCGATCGAAACGCGGAGAGGCGCGCGCGCCGGGGTACTGCAATTAGCCGCGCGCAAACGTCTCGCGATGTTAATGCTTTCGCGAGCCGCGTCGGCAATTATCCAGACAACGCACCTTGCCGCGCGCGCGCATGAGAGCCTCTGTTATTAATTCATTATATCGCCGTGGAGCTTTTTTCCAATGCTTCGGAGGCAGGCCCGCGAACAATTCATTCTCCTCGCGCAGTAACCAAACAATCGCAAGATCATAGACCCAGTGCGAGGCATTTGAATTGAAAAACTCTCTCGTCAGATATCGTGAGAGACAAAGGCAGCTCGCTGTTGATCAACAACTCTGTGCTGCCCCCACCCACTTAACATCCTTATGTTCATTTTCATCTTTATGAATGGTGAGCCTTTCGAAGCTTCATATGCCGCTGTCTATGTACGCTTTATGGGCAGAAATGCACGTTTACGTGCAAACGACAGTTATCTGAGCGGCAAATCAATGCTAATGATCAAGTGCAGCCTCGAACAATAAACAGTGATAAAAAATAATGCGATGAAGGTCACTTTAATGTAACAATATTAATGAAAAATGAAAATAAACTGCTTACTTGACCGTGCAAGAGCTTTCAAACCTTCAAAGCTTCGTTAAATCGTATTAACAAGAAATTGATAAAAAAAAAAATATGAAACCAATAATGAACTCCGCGTTCGAGCCGATATGCCAAAGAATTTTCTTGTCGCAATATTAAAGCCCGAACGAATAAACTTTGAAAGCCTGCATTGTTGCTATCACTATGGCCTTTTCTGAAAATAATGAGTCGGCCGAGATAAAAGTGTTTATTTTAGGTTTGATAAAAAGCACACACTGCGCGGTTGCGCATCGCCAAAATGCAGCGGCGTATCTCATTAGGTCGCCGTCGGAAAGAGAGAGAGAGAGAGAGAGAGAGAGAGAGAAAGCCTGTACGCTCTGTCAAAAGAACCGTGTACGCGTGCACGTATAAAGTATAAAAGAGGCGCTCGCTCGCTCGGCCCGCGACAACCTCACTCGACTTCTATTTTTTTATTTTTCTTTTCTTTTTGTGGCATTTTCTTTTCTCTATTCGCTATTTAACATAATATTCGACGCGGGGACAGGAGCAAATTTACCGCGCGCCATTCGATTAATTCCAGGCAAAGAAGCGCAAATTTATTAATAAACCCAGCGTGTATCATAAAAGTTCTCATCGCCATGCCGCACTGGAAAAAGAAGGACAGAGGCAAAGAGGTAATGAGAAAAAAACTCGAGCCCCCTCTTTCTCTCCAGCGAGATCGCTTTGAAAATACGAGGGTATGATTTGCAAATAAAAAAGCCGCATCGAGTGTAATGCAGCGTGCTATACGGATGAATATGGATACCTACGTTTACTATCGATTTGTATGAATACGCTATAACGTAGAAAATTGATGCCACTGCGTGCGTATAGCAGTTTTTTGACGATGATTGTAATAATTGTGTCGCGCAGTGAACGGCACGCATTTTCAATTCGCTCTCCCGTTCGCTTATGGTTCATTGCGCAATTTCGAAATTGATTATCCTTCGTTTTCATTCACGGATACATAAATCATACTGATGAAAGCAGCGACCTTTCGGAAAATATTTACAATAAATCTGCAAATGCAGTCGTCGCAGGCGTGCGCTGGCGAAACAAGGCCAATTTCTTTATTTCTGCTCGCATAAGCCTGAGTGTCAAGGACCCGAAAACTGCGTCGAAGAAACGTTGCGAGTGACATTCAACAACAAATAAAAATCAGTCGAAATTCCTGAACCTAAGTCCTATTTTCGAAATCCAATTGCCGCACGACAGGAAGCGAAGAGGCGCAAAATCGAGCCAGAGTAAGCCCAACACGACGCATATCGCCCGTAGGTAGGCAGCGCCGCCACAGCCGAAAAAAATGTAGGCCAGACCGGCGGGATTCGCGCGGCGCAGGGGGAGAGTACGGCGGGGGCACGAGGTCAGTGTTCCAATTCGGGCGCCGAAAACGAGAGTGCAGAGAGAGAGAGAGAGAGAGAGAGACACGGAACGGGCGAGAGAGGGAGTGAGCAAGGTCGGGGCTAACACCCTCCTCCCCCCTACCAAGCGCACTGCTACATTCGGCGCTTTGGCCTCGGCGTGTACGCCTCGCCAAGGCCGCGGGCTGCAGTTTCAGTTCCTCCTCTCCTCTTTTTTCGTATTTGCACCGGGCCGACGCTCTTTATGTGCACTTGTTTTTTGTGGCTCTCTCTCTCTCTCTCTCTCTCTCGCTCGTTACCTTCCTTGCTCCTTTTTATATTTCCTTTTTGTTTTTGTTCTTTTTTCGTTTTGTATTTTTTTTTTTGCGTACCGCGACTTTATTTCTCGTGTTGTACGATTTCGACCGGGTCGTGCGTGCTTCCAAAGCGGATACGCGTATTCTGAGAGTGGGTAATGGTGCGTAATTTAAGACCAGAGGAACGAAACCTTCGCGATTATTTTGAGCTTAATAGAGAATTGCGCTTTCTTCGGGCGTCTTCATTTTTAACATGGAAAGTAAAAAAGAGACGACAGTCGAGTCCAAAAGTGTCACGATGGCACAAGAGCTCAGGAATCTATGGAAATACTCTCACAGTCTATCAAAAGTAGTAGGGAGGTTGGTTGCATGCCACTAACTCGCGATACTAGTAGATCAAGACTCATTCGTACACGAGCTTAGCCTACCTCTGTGCTGTTCAAAACAAAGGTAGCTCTTAGAGTAATAATAACAGTAATTCAGCTATTCCAATAAATAATTCTAATTAAAAAAATTACTAATTAGCGATGATAAATACTTTGTACGATCGTTTATGCGAGATCGAATGAAGAAACTTTAAATTGACAAATAACAGTAATATCCTGATTTTACTTACAGCTATGTAATGATACGAAATTGTAAATGAATGTGAACAACGAATATGATAAGTTTTAATGAATCCTCACTAATTCCTAAATAAGTATTGCTACAGATGAAAATAAAATAAATAATTTGAGAATTTGGAAAATAACGTTGCTCCCAATACGAATCAACGTATATGAGAAACGCGCAGTGAAGCTCAAGTGTTTTCAACTAATAGATTGGTCGCAGGCATTACTCGATTGACGAAAATATCAGACTGATAATATATGAAAGACAAGAATCTAGGATGGAATGCGTAAAAGTTGGCCTTTGGCGAAAGCTGCCGGCGCAAGTGGGCTCCTTTGTCGCGGAGGCCGCTGTGCGATTAATTGATCGAAATTGGAACGGGCGTTCTGTGCGCGTCTATCCATCCATCTGGAGGCGCGCTCTTCATTGACAGAAGTGCTGCTAGTGCCGCTGCTGTCGGCCGGGCCCTCCCGAGCAATACACTGTTCCCGGCGGCGAGTGCAATGACCGCTGCCCGCACATTTGAGGCGCGCCGCCGTCGCTGCCGCCGGCGTCGTCGTCGTCGTCGCCGTCGCGTTTGCCTTGGCTATGCGCGCACACGGTCGCCTCTCGGTGACCAAGCGCTCGCGCGGAACAACAAAATTTCATTGTGCAAACACTGTGGCTATCGCCAGCGACACCCCGCCGTTTGCACAGATGTATATATACGCGCGCGTTTCCCATCGAAAATGGAATTTCGGACGAACGCTCTGCTCTTCTTTTTCACGTGGCGCTCCGGCGCAGATCGACCGTCCGTTTGCTTTCGGAAAGTGGCTCGTCGGCCGACGGGCGTCCCCGATGCTTGTTTTGATTTTCGCACACGCGCGCGTTGCCGCGCAGCCCAACGCCGACGGATAATCTCCTCTGGCGGATGCCATTTCTCGTTTCGGCATCCAAGTACTGGCTTCAAGCTATAGAGCCAATGACTGGACGATTTCTGCGTTTCCTTGTCGATCAATAACAAATCGAGGAGATGCGAACGGCTATCATTTCTAACGACAGCTTCGTGATAATTGTGCACTTGCAGCTCATCGCATTAATCGGCAGTTTGATTTAGGGTAAACGAGTCGGTCGAAAATTTACGACGTGAGAAAACCTTCAAATATATAAACCTTTGCATACATATTACCATCCTTGCAGAAAACACCTGCATCGAGATATAGAGACGAAAGCGAAGGCATATCAGCAAACAAGATCGGAGCGCGTCGAACTCGAAAATTTCGATGCAATCACGTACGTCTGTTAGCAATCCGTGCGTCATGCACAAACCTCGCGAGCGGGAAGGACAACAGCGCGCGCGAACGAAAAAATGACGTTGAGCCAACGTCAATAGAGAGTCCTCGCCAATCGCACGGAACCGTGTACGAGGAGGGTGCAAGCTCTCGTAACGCTCGTATCCTTGCGTCACGTTTTTCGGCACTTCTGCCTACAATGGGCATTTTGCAATTTCGACCTCATTTTTGTTATAGCCTCGTCGTCGTAGTTGTCACCGCTATCGCAGCCGGCAAACAGTGATAAATCGACCCCTTTATCGCTCGAGCTGCAGCTCGTGCGCGCGCGCTATCAGCCAGTCGTATTTTTTCAGGCCATGCAGCAGCGAGCGTCGCATTTTCGCAAGAGGCTGTTGCACCTAGCTGAAAAAAAAAAGAAAAAAAAATTTCGCAATGCCGCGCGAGCCGAGCTTGCTCGCCTCTCCTTTGTGCGTCGCCTTTTCCATGTACATTCTGCCATCTTTATTTGACAATGTTGCGCCGACTTTTCGTGATCTAGCGCCTTGAAACCACGGGCCAAGTTTTACTTCGGCATATTACTCAAATATAACATTAACAAGAAAGTAAGATTACGTTCGACTACGTTTGTCTGCGTTTCATTTGTTTCTCATTTGAAAAAAAAAGAAAATAAATAAATAAAATTGTAATAGCTTCATATGTAACATCCACGAATAAATATAAATCAAATATAAAATATACCGATATATATATATCTAAAGCGAATCACGTCTTTACGCATGAGATACGTACATAACTTTTAATTGGGACTACTCATTTCTATCACTGCTAATTAAAAAATAATAAACTTCGTATGCGAAAAAATTACTGCTACTGTTATCAAATGTGCCGCAGCGCTAATAATTAATCAAAGTGCCATTTCATTTTTTTTGTAATTACATTTCTTTTCATTTGTCTCAAATTCTGGAAATTACAAGCAAATCATAGTAATAAAAACAATGCTGTGGTCTGTCAGTTAATTCTCATCAGTACATCACGTATAATATACTGAAATTGATAGTGTAAAAAGAAACATACAAAAGTTGACAGGAGGTTTTGGCGTGATTCCTAATTTCAAAAGATTTACAAGAGATGATAAAAGAAAAAACAGTTGGGTTCCGGGTATAGGCTGAAAAAAAGGTAAAAAGCAGTGGATATACGCGAGCAAGACAAACATCATCATCATCGAGCGCGAAAAAAAAGTGAGCGAGGCACGCGCGCACGAAAAAAAATAATAATGATCGCCAGAGAACGCGACGCGCGCACGGGACATGCACGCGCAGTCATTGGCAGAAAGAGAGAGACGGAAGTTGCACTGACGATCGTCAGCGAGGGTCGTTCCTTTATTTTTCTGCGTACTACGAACGAGCGAGAGAGAGAGCGAGAGAGAGAGAGAGAGAGAGAGAGAGAGCAATCGGCGTACGAAGAAAAATGTCAAAATTGCATGCGAACAAAACGGCGAGCGAGACAGCACATGGAGCGCCAGATGGTGTACGCGAGCGCGGTAATTGTCTTTGTGTGTGCGTTCAAAAATAACCGCACGCGCGAGTGAGAGAGCGAGAGAGAGAGAGGCCGAAGGGGCGGTCGAAAAGTAGAAGGGGAGGGCTAAATAATGAGAGAGAGAGAGAGAGAAGGTTTTCTAGGTGGAAATAATATTACTCACTGGTCGAATGGACTTTCTGTATGTGCACGCGTGTGTGTGTACACAAGCACTCCAGGAGGAAAAGCTACCGCATAGAGTAGCTTCATTGGAACAATTATGTGCCGTGGGAGATTTTTTACTCTCGATTGTAGTTTGTTCTGTCGACTTTTTGAGGGGTCGAGCTTTCTTTCTGTTTTTTTTTTTAATGATCGGCGTAAATGTATTATGCACAACGAAAACCGCAAAACTCGCATGGGCCTCTGCCTGCCAAAGTTTGCAGCTTTATGTTTGCTCATGAGAGAACTATATTTTGATCAAACAAATGCTCGCTGTGTAATGTCACTTGCATACGCAACTTTTCAGTTTACATTAAGCGACGATGACTCGCTTCGTCGACCGCAAATCAATGCTAAAGTTTTAGATCGCGATGGGTTTGACGAAGTATTTTTGCAAAGAGAGATGTTGAGAAGTTAGTTGACTGCGAGCACAAAACAACAACTATTCTGTCCGAAAAAATGTACACGTGGCAACCGCATATGCATATGTGAAAAGGCACATCAGCCGCGCGTAGCAAGGGAAAAACGTAATTTCAGGCGTAATTTGAAATTACAGGACTCGGGGTGGGTAGGATTACGAGTTGCGCCGAAGGTCATAACTATTTTTTGTTTGCGTAACATGTGCTCTTGGTTTTCGACGGTTTGTCATTTTCTTCTTGTTTGTTTGACAGTAACGGCTTATTCAAAAATGAACCGCTCCGCATTGGCTGTGGCGACGTCGCAGGAGAGCAGCTCTCGAGGAGAGAATCCACATTGAATTGGTGAGATTAAACGTTATCTCGTACAAAGCAAGGATTTGAATAATTGAAACGATAGGTCCGGCCGAAAACCAATCGCAAGAGATCTAGAAAATGCGGTCAGAGCGTTGAGCAACGGGGTATACGTAGCGAACCTTCCTTCCTTGTCTCGCGCGGGTAGTAGTTTGCGAAACAAAAGTTAATATCAGCGTGGCTTTTTTATCCTCGCGCCGAGACGAGAAAAAGCGTGACTGCACGGGCGCTCGACTCACGCTTTTTCGGAACGGCGCGCAGTCGATATCTGGCGCGCGCAGCGGTGAATGGAAACGTGAATGGAGCCGAGGATACTCCGCGCGATCGAAAGTAAGAGGTGTCCGCTTCTCGGTCTCGCGGAGCGAGCTAGGCAAAATGGTCATTAGCTCCGGCGCACATGCTCGCAGACGTGGACTCGCTTGTTCTCTCCGAGCGCTCTGGCTCTAGCCGCGCCGCGCGCCGCCGAGGTCGAGGGAAGGAATCAATTACTTTCAGCCCGTTTTTCTGCAGCCACGGCTCGGCTTCCACCGTCTGAATTATGACTATTGCGCAGCTTTGACATTTGAGCAATAGTTGAACGCCGAGCGAAGTATGAGGCAGGCAGACAGACGCGCGTACACACACCGCCAGGCTATTATTTCCTGTTTCATTGGTCCATTGTGAAGGAAATCGTCTTGTTTGTTTAAGCTCGCAGCGCCGCCGTCGAGCTGCGTCGCTGGCTTTTGTGTTGCTCCGCGTGTGCGCTACTGTGCGGCGGCACGCTCGCGTATCGAACCAGCCCTTCACGGACGCAATATCCAGCGATAATGATTCGGTGTCGTCGAGGCGCTTGCTGTTCCTTCTCCGGATCAATTGTCGCGCGAAATTACATTTCGTCGCTGAAAACGTTTTCCTCTGCAGTCTCGCAGTCCTTCGCTCGTCGAGTTCTTATCGCGAAAAAACGGCCTTTAATCGGGCACTACGCGCAATAACCGTGCGCACGGATCTTAATCATCGGGCGATCCTTGATACCGAGATAAGCTCGATCGCTTGAAGAATGTCAGGCGTCGAATTTATTTACGAGAGAACGAGGTCTCATCCACCGCAAAAGTAGATTCAATTGATAAAGTCATTCCACAAGGCAATAAGCATGATCCAGCGAGGCGTCCTGCAACGTTTGCGTCGCACTTCATTAAATTTTCAACATCGCGGATAACGAAAGTCATCGCCATAAAATAGCGCTACATCGGAAACCTACTCCGGCAGAGTAATAACACTTCCAGAACGCGCGGCGCTGGCTTGCTGAAATCAGGTTCTCCCACCCAGGCTCCGCGGAAAATAAAGATCTTAACCTCGAAAAAGGCGTCCAAAGGCAACGCAAATTACGAGCCGCAGTCGATTGCTCATATACACGCCGTGCCTTGACGGATTTATCGACTCTCTAGTTATGACACTGCGTTAATTTCGCACTTTCGCAGATATATTTCGTTTCGCACTTACTTTCAGATCCATCACCGCGCGCGCCAGCGCGATCCTCTCATCGTATATTTCAATCTCTGACATCGTTTGGCTTGTTTATTGAGATTGTACGCTGCGCGCGCGATGTCGATAAGGCTTAATTATCGAAGCTGCCGCGTTTTCCATAGGAAATTTTCTCTTACGCAAAGTGTCGTCGCCTCGTCGCCACGTCCGCGAGTGGCCGTCTCACGATCGATGCTCGGACTCGAATGTTTTCAGGCTTCGGTGCGTGTGCGTACGGCGGGAAAGCGAGAGAGCCTCGTCGAGTCCGACGTCCGCGAAGGGGGAAAAAGAAGAAAAAGGTGGTCGTCCCACAAGTGGCATTGGCGCCGCGCGCGTTACGAGACGCGTGCCGTTGCGCGACGCCGCGAGAATTGCGCGGCAGCGTTCACACGTGCCTACGCGTGGTGCGCGGCTCTCACGATCGCGGTGCCAGCGAGCCCAGTGTGTCGGCCAGGGGCCCAGGCGCTCGGACGCTGCGTGGCCCCGATTTTCCGCGCACCTCGTTCTCGAGCGATCCTTACCGCGCCGTACTCGCCGAAACGCTAACGAACAGCGTATCGCTTGCCAATTAATCCTCTTTATCCGCGACTTATTCGGCGCTTTTCTTTGCTTTTGCTCCTCGGCTACCGCTACTCCATTTATAAACGGGCATATCAGCGCGGCGAGACTGGTTGGTCCTCTTCGTTGATACGCCTACGCGCCAAACGGAACGCGAGCGCGATTCGATTGATCAATGAGCTGCGAAGAGCCTGCAGCCGATCTTCGAGCCGCTCTGAGATCTTCGCGGCAATGAAGATTTCTAAAATGAAATTGATCGGTCTATTGCCAAGTGTACGTATAATCACGCGGCCTCATAGTTTTTCAAGCGCAGACAAGAAAGCGCCTGGGATTTCTCAGATCTGAGAGCGACAGCACCCACTGCCGTCGAGCCTGGTCGTTGATTTATTAGCAATTGTCGAATAATTAGTGGGATTTATACTGGGAAGCAGAGCGACAGGCTTAGGAAGAAGATAGGCGCTGGTAGCAGCAGCAGCAGCAGCAGTGGCATTCGAGGCGCTCGCGAGACGGCGTGCAGCGGCTTCGGAGAGAATAGGTGGATGTACGCAGGGAGAAACCCCTTTGGTAGACGCCCAAAAGCTGATGGATATCAGCGGCGAGTGCGATATACCGTGCGGCGATCATTGCCACATGTACGCGTTCCCCACCTTGCCACGCTCGCAATTTGCATTTGCATTTCAAAGAATGACTCCCTCCTCAGAATTTGATTCGTGGAAGCCGCCATGTTTCACTGCTTTTTTCTAGCCGTCCTCTGCCAATGACTTACCTTGCGACCGCCTGTCTTCTCTGGCCCTCTGTTTGTGCTTCATTGTTACGCACCCCCCTCCCCCATCATAAACCGCCAGCCATACTCCGAATTCCCTCTTTCAAGTTTCGCTGTGTTTCTCGTTTGAATCTGCGATCGCATCGTCTAAACGCGGATCGTCGGACTAACGTTACTTCATCGATAAACTCTGAAATTTAACGAATCATCCGAGCGAAGGATATTTCGGTGCTGCGAAGCAAGACTTTATATTTGTAAAAGACTCCAGAAGTTTCTGTTCAATTGATGTTATTACTTTCACGTGATTTTCCTCATTGAATTAATATCTACAAATTCAGCAGCGTTACACGCGCGAGCAATCTGAATTCGTATTAAATGAATATTTGCTCGATAAAGATATTTTCATCGTGTATACAGCTTGACTGCACACATTCGATTTAATATCTGAAAATGCGACCTACTTTCGTTTAATTTGATATAGGTATGTCAAAACTGCCGCCACGTTCTCAAATGCTGCAGCGATATACAGCTCTCTCTCTCTCTCTCTCTCTCTCTCTCTCTCTCTCTCTCTCTCTGTCTCAATGCGGCCAACTGCACGCCTATTGTTATTTAATCGATAAACGTTTAGCTTGTGAACGTTTACAGGCCACAAGATGATTAATCCCTTAAAAATGCGCTTTGCTCAACTAACACCAGTGCTCGCTCTCCCCTTGATTAAATTTTTTTTTTAATATTTCATTAGCTTTACGCTAAATCTAGTAGTCATTCGAACGTAATCAAATTGCTAAGAGTTCTAGAAATATCTATACTTCGATCGATCACGTGTAATAATGTAAAGATTATTGAATTATAAGAACTTCATTTGGCATTTCAAATGAATATTCAGAGCCTGAGAAAAATAATAACGACTCACAAAAAATCATTTATTAAAATTCTGTTCAATCGGATAACCGCTTTATAAAAAGATCAAGAGTTGCCAGAAAGCAACTGTCGAATGGTAGCAAACTTAATATACATGTGCCCTGCAAGTAATACTAAGTATTACTAGGCCATCATATATATATATATATATATATATATATATATATATATATATATATGCAAAGAGTATAAGAATCTTGCAACGGCTCTTGCTAGGCTGAAACGGAAGAAAAAAAACATGAAAATGACAGAGCGAGAGCCTTCATCGAATATATCAGTTTGAAAGAGCGTTGCCCACACACGCATCCATTAAACGAAGCACAATAGGCCTTGCTCGCGAGCGCACCTATACAGTGTTGACCAAATTCATTGCCGACAAAAGCAAACGCGCATTATAAATCTATCCATCGATCTATATTTATCCGTCGGTCTTTCTCTTGCGTTTGCCCGTGCGCCCGCGCGCGTTATGCATGCGACGGCAAACGCACCCTTGCGGTCCCACGGCTGGCCGCCACCGTCGCGCCGCCGCGCCGCCGGCCTTGTGGCGTGAAAGGCACACGGAAACCGCGTCCATCTTGTTGCGCAATTCGCGCGACTTTTCGCGAGAGATCTCCCCGCGAGTGCACGCCGATGCGTCTTGCCGCTTCGAACTTTCCAAGAGGATCCCGATTTTTGCCTCTCGCTGCTCCGCGGCGATAATTGCGAGCCGCTCGATTTCCAGATGAAAAATGCAGGCTCGCGTTTTTTCGATAGCAATTTTCCAATAAGACCGCGCGCTTAAGCAACGCAAACTTGGCCATCGTTTTATTGTGTTCTTTTCTCAATGGCTAAACTACGCACGCGCCCGGACGAGAAGAAAAAAAAACAAGTTTCAGAATAGCCGCTCGCGCTTGCATCGCCTGAGCGACCGCTCATTATTACTTGTTTTTCGTAAGCGATCGGCCTTCGCTATAGAAATGAAGCTTAAAGCTTTTTATTTCATTCAGTGCCATCGGATAATCTGGCAATTCTCGCTGAACGCTTGAAAACACACGCGGATCCTGATCGTAAAGCCACGCGCGTCATCCACCTTTTCAGCAAGTTGCGCAACGACAAAATTCTCTCCGGCACAGACAATTTCCTCATAGTCAAACCCGCTGCACGAGGAACGCTTTATAATTAGGTGCAAACGAATTTCCTCATCGCTTGATAAGTGAATTCAAATTGAAATTGACTAATGGGTATCCCGCTAAACGTCTCATACATATGTTTTTCATGAAAAATTTACCGGAGTCGGCGAATCGCTGTTGCGTTGTATACTCAGAAGCTGCTGAACCTGATCTCACCTCGATGCACCTGAACTTCTCGAAAGAGACATTTTGACGTTTCTTTTAGCAAAGTTATTTTTCTTTTTGTTTCAAGCATCTAAAGTTTCAATATACGCAAACTATGAGTTATTTTTGCGCACCGATAGCATTGATATTATAAATTTTTCCGCAATCCATGATCAAAATTATTACAAAATATAGTACCTAATCGTGACATATACACGGACTGCAGTGTAAATCGCCATCTAACGTAGTAACATTTAAATATTGAAAGTTTTACTATGTAACATAGGAAAATCTATTAGATACTATATAAACAAAGGACAGATGATTAGCTCGGCAAATTTTACTATGCACATAACAATTTTGACTGATTCGGGAAACTGCGTTAACCTCTTCTGTCCACATTTATATAAGAAAATATATTCTTTGAACGATATATTCCTTTAAGTTTTTAATTTTTGGCACGAAGGAACAATAGATCCATGAAAAACGAATTTTTTTATTTGTGCAGTCATGGTACCAATTAGAAGAGGTTGACATGTCACATTTTATTCGTATTATTGTCGGAAGTCATCACATTATTCTTGAAACTTTTGCATGGAGTACCTTGTATACGATTCATCAGTACATTACCCTTATTGTCCATACACATATTTATATATCTTACCTTATACGCGCAATTCACCTGTTAGGCGCTAAACCGCACGCATTTTTATAGACATGGTTTAGCTTAACATATTTTTTTACTTATTTATTCTACCACCTGCGATACCTAAACAGCGATATATGCAAACATTATTATAGCCACAGTAGACATTAATAACAGTTTAATAAATTTTATAATGACTAGAGTATATTCCACAATACTTATTTTTTGTAGCAAATTTTACTGCTAATTAAAGCACATTTTATTATTGCAGTTCTGTCAGTGCGTGGATGACAATAAATATAGCTACATGCAACGACAAGTCATGCGGATACTGAGGAATGTAAGAATTAATTTTCTTCGGTAAGGCCGCTGCTATGTTTTCCGATCAACGATTTGAAAATTATAGCTGCCTACGCTTTTCCGTGTGAGGTTTGCACAATCGCAGTCTAATGCGTTCACAATCTGATTTTTCTTGCGATGGGCTTCCTAAAATTTCGACATTTCCTTTCGAATGGCCTGAATAATACGGAATATACATCGATACTTGGACCACAGCTAGAAATATTTCATGCTTTCCCGAAAATCAAATGTTTCTATTTTCTAATTGGCGGCGGAACATCGGAAAAAGAGCCGCGACGCTTGATCATTTTAGCTAATTTCTATTCGTAAATATTCTACGAGTAGACTGAAAATACTGTCTAATCTATCTAAGTTGGAGTTTATCAAAGCGGTTTGTTTGTGCGAAAAGAGAAAGAGCAAAAAAAGGAGCTCGCTATCTATCACAGAATCCCCCTCGTGACACGCACGTACCGAAAGATTGGCCGGTCGAATAGTCGCGATCGCGTACGTAATCTCAAAGTGCACAGCCGCGGCAGCGACTTTTTCTTTTCATTTCGCGATAACGCTCGCGCGCGCATCGGCAATTGGCGTGTTTCCATCGGATTTTCCGGCGAAGGTTACCCACACTCGCGCACGCGCGCGCGCGCGCAAGCACGCACGCACACACACACCGCGGCGAGCCGATAAAAATTGGCTATGCGCGGCGGAGAAAAGAGAGCGATAAGCCCGGCGGGCCTCGAACGAACGAAATATGGATCTATGACGCGCGCTCTTATATTGCCTCGATTAATCAAGCATTTTTGCGTCTCGTGTGTGTACGTGTGTGTGCCTCTGTGTGTGTGTGTGTGTGTGTGTGTGTGTGTGTGTGTGTGTGTGTGTGTGTGTGTGTGTGTGTGTGTGTGTGTGTGTGTAACTTGTAGTCGAATGGGCGCGTTTTAATTTCGGACTCGAAGGTGGATTTATACGATTCGACGAAAGATGCATTTTTATTGTGCAGACATGGCAATTTATTACCAACGCTTATATCCGATGGGTTTAAGGTTTCGATTTCGTTTTTAATTGGAAAATTTGTTTCATCCTTCCCGCGCGGCTAATAAATCGACTTTTTTTTTATTTTGCGGTCATCACGTAGAACGCAAAGCTAATTGTTTAATTTGCAGGAAAAGTAATGTTTTTTCCATTTGATTAAAAAATACCGGTTAAGAAAACGTTCAAAAGTATGATTTTGATTAATAGCTAATTCGTAAATATTGAGTACAGCACCTTCTGCGTTACAATGACTGTGTTACTTGAATGAAAATTTGAATCAGTTGACGGTAAACTTCGGGAAAGATCATATTCCAAAAGAATTTTTCACCTACAAAAGCCTGTAAACGTGCATATGTAACATCAGATCGACATTTCATCAATAGAATGTCTTGAAAACATTCATAAAATCACAATAAAAACGATCTGTATAGTAAAAGTCATTCGCAGATGTTTTCTCTGGTTCTTTAATTCATAAAGAGCCAAAGCCAATAACTCCATTATCATATCACTCATTCGCTAATTAAACTGTGGGGAGGAACGGAGAAGAAAAAAATGAATTTTCTCGAAGCCCATTATCTATAACTCTCACACCATTGCCGATAATATCTCATCGCCGCTTCTTTTTTCCCAATATTTTCCCTTGCTCTCGCACTTTTCCGTAGCTTGCTGCGTTTGTTTTGTTCTCCCTCTCTCTCTCTCTCTCTCTCGCTCTTTTTTCCATACCTCCGGCAGAGCGCTTTCTTTGTCTTCCCATTTATTCATCTGTCACGATCTTTCTTCATCTTTGTTCGCGCCATTCTCATTTTCGTCGTCGTTCTTTTTTCACAGCTTGACACGTTAAAGGCGAGGATGTGCGTCGGACAATCGAAGTCGTGCGCGCGCGCCGAGATATCGACGACTTGGCGACGTTTCACATGACGAGGGGTCAAGCGCACTTTGTCCTTCGATTGTGTGCGTGTGTGCATGATGAAAAAAAAAAAAGACAAGAGAACCTATCGGTCGGCAGAAGAATTCCTGACCTGTACAGCCACTTGCGTTCTATTATCTCGTTTGTTAATGGCAAATCATTGTCGAAAAAATAAAAATTCCATGCAATAGAGACATTAATAATAGCTTTTATTATACAATTTTCTAACGGCGTACACATATAAATGCACAAGAGCATAGTGCAGATAAGTAGCTACAAGAATTTCGATAAAATGTTATCAGTGCCTCCCGAGCGTGGACCTTGCTTTCAGCAAATACACCAATTTTTCTGTGTTTTTCGATAAGGCAGTTCGAACAAACTCAAGTGTCGAATCCGTATATATAGAAAAATAGAAGCATTGCTGAATCTTAAATTTTTTCGCTCAGTGGTCTTATCGTCATCGCGTGTTCTGATGTATACAAGGAAATGACTGCGATTTTTTTTTCATAAACAAAAACCTGGAGTAAAAACGGTGAAAAGATAGGAGCTTTGATGATTTTATTTCTAAAAACAAACTTGCGTGCGCGTATGTCATGCGCAAAAATCCGTCGAGCGTGGCAACGTTTTCATTGATAGTGTTCTCGCATTTTTAATCTGAGTACACGCAACAATAATTCCTTGCATTGCAATTTTAAAATACTTTTGATCGAGTGCCTGCAATAATCATGAAAATTTTGTACACATGAACACGCGTCCGTCAAGCGTGACGAAACAAAAGTTCCTCTCTTCGATGACGTTGAAAAAAAAAATGTACTACGCTGACGGTGAAACATAATCCGCGAATGTCAAAAAATTCATAAGCGTGAGTTGGCGAGAGAGTGAGAGACGCCGGGAAAAACGCGAATTATTTTTCAGACAACAAAGCAAAATCATCGCACGCAGAGATCTGAAGAGAGAAAGAGAGAGAGAGAGGAGCCTGGAAAAAAGAGCCAGGCACAAAACGGGCGCACGGATGATTGACTCCTCTCTTGGCCGCTTCATACATCTGCGTCGCGCATTTTGTCATTTCCGCGGTAGCCAAACAATGACTCTTTCTCCGGCATCGCGGCATTAAAAATCAGCGTCATCATCACCCTCGCGCGTTGATTTTTTCTACTCCATGCCCGATATAACAAAAAACAAGAAAAAAAAAATAGCAAGCTGCAATCACGGCCGCGTCGGGGCTCCCTCTCGCGGATATTACGTTTCACCTTACTGGGCTACGCCTGCCACTGCGAGCATAATTGAAACGTCCCGCTTCTCTTTTCCTTCCTGTCAGCAGCAGAAAAGTCGCGCCGGTTGCAGTTCATCAGTCATTCGAGGAAAAATGCCGCGGCAGTCATCGTCGGCATCAGCGACCCTCCGAGCGAAATGACTCTGCTGGCGAACCGGCGGCGCGCCGAGGCAGCGGGAACGGCAGGCCGCGCCAAAGGACTCGCTCGCTGATGATTGCGCGTACGCGCGTCAGATACAAAGCCCGGGCAGTGCCAGCGAGCCCCCCTCGGGCGGGCCGCCGCCGCCGTCGCCGCGCGAATCGTCCCGCGAGCAGCGATGCGCGCCTGCTCCGCCGCCGTCGAGAGAAGGGGCTGCGCGCGAGTGCAATGCTCCGATCGGCGCCGCCCGCTCGATCTGCCCTTTTCTCCCCCGCGCGCGGGCCAAAGCTCGCGCAGCCTTACGTAATTCCAACGCCATCTCGAGCTCCACCGAGCCGCTCGCCGAGCTTACCGGCGCTGCGGAGAGCGTAGGTCAATTCGTCTTTGTCGCGCTGACATTGCCGAGCTCCAGGATGGACAACGCCAGCACGCCGAATTGGTCGGGCAAAGCTCACGAATAACAATAACGGTGACAATTTAGCCGGCAGCGGCGATAATATCAGGAGCGCAATCTGCTTTTTTTGCACACTGCGCGAATCTATAATCTCGTTAAAAATAAAAAAACATGAAATAGTAACACGTAGACAGTGCAAAAAGACCGCTAGAACCGGTCGCGAAAAACTTAGCGCGTTCGCGAGGCATTAATCTGTCGAATGTTGGTGTGTGTGTGCGCGTGTGTGTGCGTGTGTGTGTGCAGTTGCGCGCAGAAATCTATCAAATTCTCCGCTCTGGCGACGAAGACGAAGACTCCGGGCAAACCAGTTTGGTGGGTTCGGATGACCGGGTTGTTGCCGCCGAGGCCTCGGACCTACCGCCAAGTTGCGAGAAGAGGAGAGCAGCCGAGCTTGCCCCCTTTATGCTCCGAGCGTGTATCGCGTACGCGTGTGTAAGTGCGCCGTACGCGATGCTCCTCTCCTCCCGAGATCGTGCTGTCAGTCTCTCTGTACTTTTTTACCCTCGCGAGGCTCCTTTTTCTTTCGTTGGATTTTTCTGAATGTTTTCCTCGCTCACGTTGCTTTTTGCGCCTGCGCCCGTCCGGCTGCGCGCGGCTTCGTTGTTTTTCCTTCCATATACACACGCTCGAACATACAGCTTTCGACGTTTCAGATTGACGCGCGAATTTCGTACTGCTGCGGGCGGAACGATCGAATTGATCTTTTCGACCTTTTCAAAAGCTTTGGCGAGAGAGAGAGAGAGCGGCATATTTCGCCGATAGAAGCACAAAAGAGGCTAGATCGCGGCAGTGCTTTGTGCTTTTGATCATCGTCAGCGAGATGGCAGAGTGACGATGCAGATAGAGCACTGCTTGTAATGAAGCGTCGGCGTGAAACTCCGGCAAGTATCAGGTGTAACGATGCCGCTTTTTTCCCTGGAAACACACATTTCTCCCGTAGCGTGCATTCACGTGTGTGCATTGCCATGATATTTGCATTTCCACCCCCCCTCGCAACCACTCTCCCTGCAGTTTTTCCCTTATACTTGTCTTGCTAACTTGGCAGCAGCAGCAGGCACAGCATCGATTCCACCTCGCTGCCCACCATCTCACTCACTTCACCTTAAGGGCTTCCCGATATTGCATTTCTCGAGCCCTGTTGATTTAAATCTCCCCGCGCGCAGAGAGAGAGAGAGAGAGAGAGAGAGAGAGAGAGAGAGAGAGAGAGAGAGAGAGGAATGAGAACCTCCGACCCGTCCTACTCGCTTTTGTCTTTTGCCGACAATAAAAAGGAAAAGACAGAGAAGAAGTCTTTTGGAAAGTCGACTTTATAATGGTTATCCGCTCGATTAACGCCGCGCGCGGGGATCGGGAGTTTGCGCTGCTGGCTCGCTCGTGTTACTCGGCGCGCGCGCGCACGTGCATAAAGCGGGGTATGATTTCGTGTGGATATACCTATATAGCGGGAGTGTGTGGCTTGTATCGAGAGGAAAACAGAGTATCCGCTAGCCGAGACGGAAAACATCGAAGCATTGAAAAATAAGACGAAAAACGAGGTTCGCGTACCTCGCCCCCCCCCCCCTCCACCCTCCGTTATTATTTTTTTTTTCTTACTCGATCTCATGACGCACAACGACAGCTCTTTCGTATGCACGCATCGGCTTGAAAATCAATTATACAAACTGATAAATAGGCATTCCACAGGATTCATTCTCTCCCAGCGCGCTTTTTCCTGAAAATTTAATTAAGCCGATCGAGCGAGATCAATTAAGAGAAAAAGCTCGGAGTGGCGACAAAAAGCCGGAAAAATTGCACGCTCGATCGCGGCGGAGAGACGTTGAAAAGACGATCTGTACACAGCTATACATTAAGGTATGTACGTATAGGAAAGCGCGACAGTGGCACAGGGGATTCATGCGGCACATGTAGCATCGCGTCTCTCTCTCTCTCTCTCTCTCTCTCTCTCTCTCTCGCTGCAGGACCGCCACAAAAACTAGAAGCCCGTGATCCGACGACGACGACGACGACGACGACGACGACGGCCGCGAGGATAATGTATACGCTCGACCCTCGAGCAGATTGAATCGAGGATATGCTATAAGACACGAGGGACGACTCTCTCACGTTAATGTGAATTGGCCTCTATACGTGTGTGTGTATGTCTATATTGCGATGTCCTGTGCTCTCGATCGATCGCTGATTTATACTGTGCAGAGCTCGTGCGATTGATTCGTGACGGCCGCAAGCGGCTGCGATGATATTCTTTAGCATCGCTAATCAGATTGAGATATGTGCATTGAGATATGTTCCGTGCACCCTTGTGCGCGATTTGAGCTTCAAGAGATTTTAGACGTGTCTTGTCGATCTAGCGGATTGATTGATTACGTGTATGGATCTAAATAATCGTTAAGCATGCAGCATCTATTGTAAAACAATCGATTACACGCTTTGTTTTTAAAAATCTCATGCTATATAACGAGCGATAGTAATAGTTAGAACGAAGGCAAATTCTAATTGGAGATTTTGTTTTTTCTCGAATAATTGCTATATATACTTTATTCCGACCAGCATGATATATTCAAATCAGACAATTCAGCGGCTTCCATTCAAAGGTGGTTATTCAATGAAGACATACCTACGAATAGGGAGAGGACGTTCAGCTGCATTGCCTTCATTAAATATTAAACGTCCTTTGGACTGGGATTGAGAAAATAGCTACTGAATGAAAGTCGAGCCATCACTGCACGCGCGATCTTAAAACAACGTTCAATGAAAGACTAGCGGCAGCGAGAGACAAGTGCAATTTTAATTTCATCCGGCTCCCTAGGCGCCGGTCCTATCGTCCATTCGCCGTTTGCAAATGAATAACGGAAATATATTATTGATAAATATATATTAACTTTCAGACGAATCATAGTTTCAAGAATAAAATCACTTTTATAACAATCCGTTCGCTGCGCGGCAAGCATACCAATTAATTTTAAGGTTCCCCGTAAAACGTTGTTCGTGCGACTTCTTCACTGGATATATAATAACATTGGCTGCAGGCACACAAGCCTGAATTAATTAACGAATCAGCCTCGTCTTTATGACTTTTATTCGTGAATTCTATATATTTGAAAAATTGAAAGCGGATGTTCATAAAATTCATAGTGAGCCTCTCTCGCCGCTCGCGCCGCGCGGTTCAATGAATCTTGCTCGATTCGCATTCAGCATTGTAGTCTAGGCGTACACCAAGTTATTCAACGGTGTCAACGCGATTTATTTGCCTACGCAGTTTTTGACAATCGACTGCAATCTGTTTACCAACAACTTGCCTCGCTTTTCCTCTCTCTCTCTCTCGGACCTCTACGAATGAATTATCAACGAGCACTTATGCGACAGCGCGCTTATACGTAATTGCATTGATCAAGCGTGTAAGAGGAAAGTCCGATCGATAAAACCAAGTTATTACGTTAGACTTCACGCTTAGCGATAATATTCTATAAATGTTCATATGTATATGAAAAAGTAGTCCAAGCAAGTCAAAAACGATATTAAAGCCAAGGTGCAGTTGTAAAATAGTAATTTGTCTATCCGTATATATATATATATATATATATATATATATATATATCTTGGTATACGAAGCGTCCATTGAGCAAAGATGGTTAATGGATGCTGACGGCGGCGGAGTTGCAGGATGCATGCGACGAGAAGGCGAACCATCGAAATTGCGTAAACATCCTGCAACGCGCTCGATTACCACATTGAGAGACTCCGCGCGACGGCGGCATTCACCTTTGCTCACAGCGCGCTCTTGTATAAGTACGGCTATGTATACGTATAGGCGCTCGCAGCGACTCAACTTTTTTTCTTCGTCTTCTTCTCCAGCGCGCGTGCATGTGTAATGCGCGCAGCCTCGCGACACGCACAACGTTTATACGAACGACGGCATTTTTTCTCCCTCTTCGCTGTCTTGTTTTTTTTTTCTTTTCGTGCCTTTATGGACGTGTGAATGGACGTTTGAAATGTCGTTAAGCGTATCTATAGCACGCGATAAGAATATTCCAATTTCGCATAGGCGGATCTCTTTACGCGCGGACGGGAAGGAAGTTGTTTGTGCAAGCGCAACGTTTTTCAGAGCGTTACTCTTGATTTTTCGGCTTAGAAAGTATGTTCTAAGTTTTCTTTTAATTTTTGCAAAATCAGAAAAAGTCTTTTCACCGGTAAGCATCAACTTCCATCGGGAGAGCTATATTCGTGGTGTAATACCTGCGCGAGAATTCCGATTTTTCAAATAAAATTATCCAGCGCCGTGAGGCAACTTGAACGTATAAAAAAATATATGAGCTTTCCTCGATCGATAGAATCAAAACACTAAGTGAACTCTGAAAATGGCAATTACGCAACTTGTGCCTGCGCGTTTATTCGAGCAAAAAAGAAATATAATAAAAAAAAGGGCATAGCGTTGAAGCTCTCTTTGTTTGTAGATTACAGTTGTAAAGCTGTAGGTTGTGCGCGCGGCACATAACGGCGAAACAATCGGAGGTGGTCGGATTTAGCGACAAAAGAAAGGAGAGGTTTTTTTTTACTTGGCTATGTGTCTGTGTGTTAGTCTCTTGTGTCATCATTGTCCCACTCTCGCTATGCGTATTTTCTTTTATAACAGTCAGAAACTTTTTAGCATAGCGATTAATGTTTCACTCGCTAATTACGATGAAATGATCGTTTTGCCATAGGTCAATTAAGTGTTAATTATTAGTGTCGGCAATTATTTTTCGGTCATTGCACAAACACATTTTTCGAGAAGAGTCCGCGATCGAGTCATTAACGTAATCTATGACTCGTCCTCATCGTGCGTCTACAACCGAAGTCGCTGGCATTCAACGATCATTTGAAAAGACGCGGATCGCAACAAGGCATGTTCGACCGAACAGAAAGTCACAACTTGAATTTTCCTTGGCGCGACAATCAGCGACGCAATAACGATGAGCTGCCCGTTCCCATGTACGTCTGAGCTAAGCAGAGCTCCGAGCGACCATTTTTTCGGCAGGCGGCACGGCTTCGCCAACGATTGGACGCCTAAATCGGCCGCCACGGCCATGTTTAGCGGGCCCCTCCTGTTTAGAAGGGCATGACGTCATGCCGCGAGGATAGAGAGAGAGAGGCTCTTTCGAGTTTCGAGGCCGAATCGTTGCGTGTATAATGCGAGCCCTCGCTTCTCCCTACTACTCCGCTTACAGGAGCTGTATGCTTTTTCTTTTCTCCCTTTTGCTCGTTGCCTTAGCTTGGGCGTGTTCGCTCTTCTTTAGATCAAATTGCTATGCTGTTTCCGTGACGCTTATGTCGCTGTACGTACCAAGCAGACGACAGCGACCGGCGCTGGATTCGTTCATGTATGAAATCGATGGACTTGTTCGTAAAGCGAACGACGGAATTACAAGCTGGATAATTGCAAAACTGTGTCTTTGCATCGTCACGATATTACGTCATTCAAAATTATCAACTCATAAAAATCTTAATCGTGGAATTTTTTTTTTCTTACGTTTTGCCCAATGATAGAGTCGTCTGCCATGTTTGAAAAAAAAAAATTATTTTTTCTCTTCTTTTGCAGCGAACAACTGTTGAAATCGCGCGTGAAATTGTATAAATGAAGAGTCCACTGATTCTTTTTTGTATCCCATACGCTCGCACGCGCGGATTTAATAAGGCGCGAAAAATCAGTGACCCAATTCAAGCAATAAAGCGTGTTCTTTTTGCAGCGCCAGGTATGCGCTATCGGAAAATTTCAAGATCGAATTGCGCCTTGCGAAAGATCGTGGTATTAGAGCGCAAGAGCGAAGGTATAAATAACCAATTTGTTATAAGAGCCGCGAGCATAGAACTCGCTGAGAGTATCTAGCTAACGTAAATAAAGTTAAGGAATCGACGTGGCACCAGATGGCTGACTATGTATATATCTCTCTGCAAAAATTTGACCCTTTGGCTATACTAGACTCCGCGCGAACCTCGAGACCGATCAATTACGACAGTACGGCACGGTAAAACTATTACGACGGCCATGAGAAAATCGAGAGACTTGGAAGAATTTCGTTAGGCGCACAAATTCTTTCGGCGAATGTCTTCTTCGCGACGCCCGACTAGTTTCGTAAAGACCAATCAAGGAACGAGCCCGCGATCACAGTGGATTGTACGCTTCGGATGAAGCGATTCGCGATTGCCGATCGAGATGTTATTTTTCATACCTAACCACGCATAATTTTCTCCATTTTTGCGTACGCTCGGTCATTTGGAATATAAAAGTTCAGACCAAGAAGGCAAACAAAGCGTTAAACTGCCGCGAAGCCATATCCCAGTACTGTTAGCCACATCTGATAAGGTTGGACGAAAAAAGTAGGGGGCACTACGAGAAAACAAAAAAAAAAGAAAAAAAAGGAGCATAATGCAATATAATTATAGGCTACGCGCGAGCAGCCGATATTATCTGCTGGCGCGCCGTACCGGGCACTTTTTATTTCCATTTATATACGCGTGCAACGCTGCGCTACGAAATGTTCATGCAGCCCATGGCATTGGGGAACTTGTAAGCCAAGAGCGTGCGTATAGCCGCGGTTCCTCGCGGCTTTTTTGCAATTACTAGAATTCGTGTCATAATACTCCAATTATCGCCATTTGCTTGTAAGGCACCTATATACGCAGACCGCGCGCACTGCGCCGCTGCCAAGGCTGGAGCGGTAATTTGGTTTTTGCCTCGGTTTCTTTGTTTCGCGGTCTCTTAAAATTGGCTTCCAAATGAAACAGCTCGTTGGCGAATTTCGATTGAATGTTTATTAGATTGCCGAGCTTGCAACGTTCGCGCGCAGCTGTCCGCCTTCGATGTCAGAAGTGACCCGCATATTCGAATGTCGACAAATCATAATCGACAATTCTAACGTATTTGAAGCCAGCTCTCGCGCGCGTCCAATTCAATGCAACAAGCGAATAACTGTAAACGTCAAACTGACCTTCGAGATTGCGAAATTGGCGATGAAAAAAGGATGACAAGCTTGGAGAAAACCGCGGCAAAGAAGCGCACCACTACTTTTACGGCGCGCGAATCCCACCTAATTCTCTTCTTCTACAGCAACAGTCAGCCTCTCGCGATGGCAAAAAGCTATCGTTCTTTTTCTTTTTTTTTTTTTCTTTATTCGAATTTCCAGAGGGGCAGAGAGGAGCTAGCAATAATATACTTTCTCAGGTAGCGAGGCGCGAATGAAAAAGGCCGTCATTCCATCCCGCGGTCGGAGGCGCGTAACCGCAACCGAAAACGCAACTACCATGCCGAGAGAAAAATCATCCGCGCGAGTCGCTCGGGTTTACAGCGAGATCGCGCAACGCACTGAACTCCGCGAGGCAGCGCGCAAAAGATTGCGAGCGAACGCAAACAAACAATCTTTGTTAGAGCGTACATGGCCGATTAGCTATACATTATACCGCGCGAGCGTGTGCGCATGATTAGCATCCGGCGGCGGTGCCGGGCAAAAAGCGCGCGACAGGTGCTACTTTCCCGGCCGCAGCTGCCTCATTGTCGGCGCGCCGCGGCCAAGAAAACTTTAACGACGTTCAGTGTGCTCCATAACGGCCGAGTTCTCGTTGCCATTTTCTTTTTATTTGTTTATTTATTTATTTTTTTTTCACTCGTTCCGCTTCGTTTTGCGATCGCGTGCACATTCGCAGCCTTCGCACGGGTCTGAATTCGACGAGGAGGAGATAGAGCCGGTGAACGAACGCGCTCTGAAGAATTAGTCCTCTTTTTGTTTTCGGCGCATCGACGGTATACTCGTATATATATAGATTTGAGTACGTAGGCACTGCCTGAGCGAGACCGTGTGCAGCGCGCTCACGGCGATGAATAATAGATTTAGAGGCCACTTATTAGGCGAGGCATAGGTAGGCAGCTCAAATGTTGAGTTTGCAAGCGAGAGAACGCGTTACATTCTAAAATGGCGGCGAAGGCCACTGCTCGCAAGAGAGCTAGCTCGCTCACGCAAAGGAGAGTGAGAGAGAGAGAGAGAGAGAGAGAGAGAGAGAGACCGGTTTAGAAGCCAGCAAACCTGAACGTATACAGCCAAGCCCACTGCCACTGCCACTGCCGATTCGGCAACTACGGCGATTTAGCGCTCGGCCGAGCGTCCAATCACCGATGGAAATTTAGGGAGCGCGCGCAGCTCGTTTCTTTGACCCGACATGGCGGACTCTCGTTTTAGAGAGAACTCCATGCATCTTTGGGTGCGTTAGCTCGTTCGTCGGAGTAACATGGACGCGGTGCATACTGTCATTTTGATAAAGCGAGGAAGCCATCGTACTTTTTCTCAAACGGAAAGCCGAGTTGCACATTTATTATAATCGAGTCGTTATTAGAGTCAACATTAGCTTATATTAAGTAATATTAGAGCTAAAGATAGTCTTCGGCAAAATGTGAGACAGCTGCGTCTATCTATGTTCTTGCTAGGCACAAGGATGAGGTAATAGGCCACAAATGGGTTATATGGGAAAATCAAGTACGTTTATAAAACAGATATTTCGCAAGTGAATGCGGTGTATTCCGATAGATAACAAAACCTGTGTTTTACACGCGCGCGCGCGCACGCACACATGCACACCCGACGACCACGACGAGAGAAATAATGTATGTATGTATATATATTATAGTGCAATTTAATGGCATTGTGCGATCTCATACGAGTGCGCGAGAGCTGACTGGAACGTAATGCTTTTTTCCTCTCGCTCCCTCGTTTTTTCTTCGCGCTCTATGAATATTCAATATTTTCATAATAGCGGCCAATGAGCATTGATTTTTTCCATTTCGATGGGACACGCACGCGATACGACAAAAATCACGCGATGATTGCTTCCCACTGCGGCTGCTGCGGTAATTTTCGAAATCATCAAAGTGCAAGCGGCAGCACCCAATCAAACCTCCCAAACGATCTATCCTCTCGCACGCTATACAAAGGACATGCGCGCGCCGAGAGGAGAGAGAGAGAGAGATAGAGAAAAAAAGGCAGCGTCTACGCATTCCCCGCAGGCCGTTGCGCATTAGCGCAGGAATGATTGAACGGTCAGTCTACTTACTCGACACTGTGCACACACGCACGCGCGCGCGCACGCACACGTGGTAAGAGTCCAGGTGCCATAATTCAACAGAAGCTGCTGCTGCTGGCTGCCTAATTGAACGAGCGGCTTCTTCTTTCTCCTCGACGAAGGGAATAAAATTCATCAAGGCTCGCGCGTGCGGCGTAACGTGATAATCAGTTGGCGAACGCGCGGAATGAGCCGTGGCACCGCATCGAGAAATTCGAAATGTCGATTGGATTCACAGCGGCGACTTTCGTTCCGCGGCTTACCGTCGGGGCCTGTCTATGCGACACTCGACACCGTTGCGAGATAAACAACGAACGTTGAGCGGACAACAATGAGCCTGCACAATTGCCGATAAGGGCCTATTTTATTTTGTTTCTTTTAGGTTACTGTCGCGAGCGCCAAAAATCATGCAATCATTGAGCGATAAGCTATTGTATAGAGATACACGTGCGTTTCACAATGTATTCTAATTGCATATCCAGAAATTATACAAATGTACTTACGCAATACATCATTCGCGCATGCAGTGGCAGAATTACAACACGCAATATGCGCGCACTGTCCTGCCTCTATATATAAATCAGTCCTAAATCTATTCCATAAGTGTTCATGCGAATGCCCAACAGCATTATCGAGATTAAATAACCAATTAAGCCTTTGCCATAGTGTGTATTCATTGCCGAGCAATCGTCGTTACAACCAATTAATGTTCGTTTGAAAGTAGCGTTTATAGTTAATTTCCTTCAGTGCCCTGCGCTCCGAGTAAAATCCAACAGTTCAAGCTGATATCAATCTGCATATCAATCAAATTCTTACTCTCCAACGAATCTGAAATGAAAACTTTGTACGTCCGTCATGCTGAAATTCTGCGTGTCGGCAGATCGAACGCTGAAGGAACAAGGCCAGGAGCAAAAATAAATGGCAAAGACGCATGCGAAAAAAATAAGGCTCGTATTGATCTCTCGCTCGTGCGCGTTTTCCTCTCCTTCTCGTTTCGCGGATTGCCGAAGAGCCGTCGTTCCCGCAGCGGCGACGGCGACGGTCTTAACGACGTGCGAGGTGCTGCGCTGCTACTGCCCCAGCCCGTTTTTAATCGACAAAAAGAAAATAAATAAAAAGCCAATGTGATCGATGCGAGCGAGGGCAGAGAAGGCATACGTTGGTGAAGAAGAAAGCTGGAATTGCTATTGAAAGCTTGTCGACTTTTTGCACTTGTGCATGGAGCTTTCGTTAAAACTCTTCTTTACGGATTGCGCGAGAATCGGTCAATGAAAAAAGCTTGATTGATTATCGAGCTTGAGGATTCGAGGAAATTTTCATACTCGTAAATGGCTGTGGAAAGTGCAATGCTGCCGGGAAAATCGTTAGTACTTTGTCAATACATTATTTTTCTAATCATCGAGTTGTCAGTCGCGCGGTCAAAGGAAACAAGCAGCAAATATCTTTGACAATCGAAAAGTTGGGAAGCCGCGTACTCTTGAATCGAGAGGGGAAATAAGCCCGAAGAAGCCATTCCCGTGAGCGTGAAAAAATCTTTTGGCGCGAGAGCAGACGGGGTACGGTCCTCCGAGGCGGAAATGAGCTACGACTGAAAAGCGAAAATGATGGAGAAACAAGAGGACGAAGACGCGGCGTGAAAAATCCACGATGGAAAATGACCAAAAACGAGAGCCGTCCACGGAGCGTGTACACCCTCCCCGCGTGTGCGTGGTGACGCGCGGCCTGAGAATCTGCACGAAAATGGCGTTAGCGCGTGGAGCCGGGGGGGGGGGGGGGGGGGGGGGGAGAGGCTCGCGGCCCGCGCGTCACAGCGGAAAATAAAAGAGCGTTTGGCCGTGCGCGCGCATCTGAAAATAGTTTAGAGCTTTTCCCCCGTGTCCTCAAAGGGTTTTCTCTTTTTCTTTCTGTCGCGCGCTGCCGCTGCCGCTGCGTCGGACTAATGGCCTGTAAAAATTTTCGAGTCCTCTCTCTCTCTCTCTCCCCCACTCGGCTCTTTTTGCACTCGCGCCCGTGAAGCCCTCTCGTAAAATCGACTGAAACGGCGAAAGGGAGGAAAAAGAAACGGACGGAGGGGGCGGGGGGGAGCGAGATGCGCCCTGCGAAAGTGGCCGTAAAAGAAATGTGGAAAGGCATTATCGAGAAATTGGGAATTCGTGTAATTTCGAGCAGCAGCAGCAGCAGCAGCAGCAGGAGAGCGAGCTTCTCTCTGTTCTTTTTCCTCTCGTTTTTATCGGCGCTAAGGGAGCAGGACCGCGCTCTCTAATGCTATTACTGCTGTGCCTTCTCTTTCTATAAACTCGATAGTCGTCGTCGCAGCGCCACGCTCTATTAATTATTTCTAAGTTTAATTAACTCCGCTGCAGCCTTAGGCTAACTGTCGCGAGCAGGATGTTGCTCGCTTGAAACATACTTATACGTACCCTGGCGCTGGTGGACCGATCCGACGGCCTTGTTATTTAGCAGTCCGCGAAGCATTGCGCGAATATCCCAACGGACGAAAGTTCGCGCGACGATTGACTCGCATTTCCAAGTTGCGTCATCCGGATGATCGTTTATTTATCTTGCGCTCCGGAGAACGGCTTGTCGAGGAAAATGCGCGAGCGCGCTCGAGCACATTAATGTTCGCGAATCGGGAGCCAGCGCGTCGATTAATCGATAGCTCGCACGCGCGCCACTTCTCCCGTCAAAGGATAGCAAAAGTTCGCAGGCGCGCGCGAAATTATCGCGGCGAGCCTTCGCGCCGAGGGAAAAACGGCTTTGGCGGCACGGCCGGCGCCGGCTAAGGGATAGAGCTCGGCTTTTCCGGGAACTGAAAATATCCGATTTAATTACATCGATTCTAGGAGACAAAGATCGATTACGAATGCACCGCGGTCTTAATTGCGCAGGTGCGCGCGTTTGCTTCTTGCACAGGCGGCTTCGTGCCGCGCGTATAGCTTCCCCTCTTCTTCGCCTTCCCGGCAGCAAGTGCGCGTTTTCCTTTCGGTCTCGAGGCCGCTGCTTATCCGTCACCATCGGCTGGCTGGGTCGCATTTTTACCGTTTCGCCCCGAACTCGGCGACTTTGCGAAAACTCGACCGATGAGCTTCCCCGATGAGCTGCTTGCTGCACGCTGCATCGCTTTATTGTTCGCTGGCCCGCGGCTTTTTCCTCACTGCCTTCGCAGTATCGCTCTCGAGATACTGAAATCGATACAACTAAATTGACACTTTTATCAGACCGGTCGCCTGAATTTTTAACCTACCTACGGTATTGTTCAATGTATTTATGCCCAATCAAATAAAATCGTGAATTATATAAGCTTTCACCTGAATATAGCATCTCCATTAATTCATCAGTAGTGGAATTGGCTGAGAATCTGGTAACGGATATTATGTTAAAACAATTTAATCGTAAAAAATGTATAATCTTCGGAGCTTGTCGCGTACAAAGAAAATTTGAGAGATGATGAAACAAAAATACTCGGAGCATTAAATAACAGAGGAATTGTAATTTTACGAAAACAGTCGTATTCATAGCGACTGTTAACGTTAACTGTACTTTTATTTCGTTTGCTTGGAAAACAAGCAGTCATATACAGATTTACGTTACAATATTGAATTGTCCCTGATTGTCGATCACAGAGAGATGTACTGCGAGGGGTACGGATTGTTTTGCAGAATGCTTCTATTGTATTGAAATCTAATATGAAGCATCGTAAAGATTTAAAAAGAAAACTAATACGTACAAACACGAATAGTAGTTGATTTAATCACAATGAAAATACTCTCCTTTATTATATTCATCGCCGTCCAAAGCACAAGTGCCTGAATAATCAAGGCTGCCGAACGTGAAGGTACGCGGAGAGGTGATTGCCGAGCGCACGGCTTCATTAGACGGGCGATTTGGCGCGATCTAGGAAAACGCTCGCGCGAGCATGCATACAAAAGTGGAGCGAGCGCGCGAGCGCGCGCACGCCGCGCACACGTGCAAGCTGCAGGCCGGCTGGAGCGCGAGAGTGAAGGGAAAAAAGGGCGAAGCCGCGGAATGCGCTAATCGCGGCGGCGATCGACTCGCGCATGGAAAATTCTCAAGTTTCTCTCTGCCCGCGTCTCGATACGCGCTCCTTCGTGTCCCGCGCCTCAATGTGCTCTCTCTCTCTCTCTCTCTCTCTCTGCCATTGGCATCCGGCCACGGCAAGTGCGCTCTATCTCCGACAGAGCGATGCTTCATCTGCGCAGCATTCGAGCCGAGACGAAGGCTCGTGGCGACTTCTCAAAGTCGGCCGGTTTTCGAGCTAAGCGCCAGGTAGCTCCCGAGCGCCCGCTCGCTCAGCAAGACCGACGTGGCACGGAGCTCGCCTTTGCACACAACGAGGATAACCGCCCGCAGGACTGTATAACCGAGTAGGATAGGCGTAGACGGCGATTGGATAGACGTGCGCCGGGGCAGCGAGAGAGGCTGCGAAGGAGTATATAGCGAGCGAGAGCGCAACAGGCCGCAGCGGCAGCGGAGCGCGCGCGCGCGCGCAGAGCGCAGTATTTGGGACAAGGTCAGAGGCCCTGTGCCCGCCGCGAAACGCGCGGCAGCCGCCGTCGCTGCACTTTCACTTCCACGCTGCGAGCTCGCGAGTCCGTGCCGTCGCCGCCGCCCGCTCTCCGCCTCCTCCACCTCCTCCTCCTCCTGCTTCTGTGTGCTATTCAGCGATGCACACTGCAGAGGAAGACACTCCGTTGCGCTCGCTCTTATGCCGAATGGAATGTCTTGGCTGTGGCTCCATTTGGCACAGCCAAAGCACCTCGAAACCGACACAGAAGCTGCGGCGGGATCATTGATTTTTCCAGAATTTCGAGCGCCCACCCCTGCGCCCGGCAGCTCTCTGCGGGGCGCGCTCGCGATAACCCATGCGCGAATGTGCGGCCGAAGAGGCTTTGATGATTTTTTTTTTTTTTTTTTTTTTTTTCATGAATCGATAGTTGCCCCCTCCGCGCACGGCAAACATGCCTACCCACTCTTCCCTTTTGCCTCCTTATTCTTTCGCCTCGCTTTGCGCGGTTTTTCAATTCGCTGTGCTCGACACGAGAACGCGCGCTGGTAGTTCGATGCAAGCGCGGATCGATAAACACGTGTGCATTTCGACACGCAAAACGGTCAGGTTCGCCGAATGCGTCCACCATCGCTGAAAACTGCACACAGTCTCTCGAGGAATCAGCGCCTAGAGCAAGAAAGCACGTGCATAGCGCCGTACTCCGAGCATTTAATTTTCGCTTTTTCCTCGTCCCTCCGCTCCTCCTCTCCGGTCTTCACACGCGACGACGAAAAAACGCGCGAGACCTTGTAATGGTTTCGCGCGCGGTGCAACGTACGCGCACAGGCGCGCGGCAAAGAGGGTGGAGAAATCGATGCGCCGTGGCGCGGCGCGGAGAATCGGCGAGGAATCGTCGAAGGGCAAGAGGGCCCGGCCGGCCGGCGCGCCAACGCGATTCGGAAGTCGCCGAGCGATCGCGATGCGCGCGCAGCCCGATGGCATTGCGAAAAGCGCGAGCGCGGCGCGTTTCGCAACGGGCCGCGAGCCGGCGCGCGCGCGCGTACGCAACGACGCGCGCGTCGTCGCTCGCAGTTCTTACGAAAGCGCGCTCGCGTTGCCCGGGATGATTGCCCCCGCATTACGATCGAAGGCGCGATTATTGATTTCGGTCGGCGGCGCCGCGAGCGCGATTTCTTCGCGGCACGGATACGATCGGCACTTGCCGCGGGCTTGACTGATTAAGCTCGCCGGCTGCAAGGCAAACTACGTCGTTTCCTCCACGACAGAGGAGAGTGCGACCGAGTTCGCGGTGTCTTGCTGTCGTAAAATTCGGATTTCCGCTTGGCGACCCGATTAGATCTAGAAGAGACGCACACGCGCCCATGTTGCTCTGATCGGGATGAAGCTTAATTAAGGCGGCCTATCCTGTCGCCGCGCAACTCATTGCGCCGGCGAGAAAATAAATGATTCGACAGAGCTATCCAATTAGTAGGTTGTACCTTGTCACTTGCGCCGTTCTGTAATACTTTTACAAGCGTGTGACGCTTGATATCTCAAGCAACAGCGGCAATCGGCCAGCGATATATCTGCTGCTACTGCTGCTGCTGCTGCTGCTGCTGCTGCTGCGCTGCTGCTGTGTAACAGAGGAAGCGGAAGCGTAACGGGCCGAGAGAACGAGAGAGAAGTAACGAGGAAATCGACGAGGCCTTAATGCAGCTTTGATAATAATTTACATGGGAATTCGTAGTGGATTGAGCAAGCGTCCTCTCATTTTTTCCTTCCGCTGTAGAATATCACGGGATAACACGTCTAGCAGAGGAGGCACCTCATGGGAGGGAAACGTGAAACTGAAATTGGCCGGATAGAGAGGCGTCCTTTTCTCCGAGCCGTTAGCTTTCTCTCTCTCTCTCTCTCTCTCCTGCCGTGTCTCTTCTGAGAAGATTTCACTTGTTGATTTTCCCTCTCGAGTTCCCTTTTTCCGATTGCCGAACAAATTAGCCGGCGCAACTTGGCACGATATCATTAGGAGGCGGCAGCCAACAGGGATACTACGCACGCTGGACTCGGTTAAATCGATGCGAGGCTTATTTGGTAAGAGGGCTAATAACCGGAAGCTCATTTCTCGCTTTGCCTTGCTTATCGGCGGAGATTGCTGCCTCGATTATTGGGCCTGCCGATCGGCCATTACATCGCATACCTAGTTGTTCTAAACACGCAACTTCTCGCGATAGTTCCGACAGCGCTTCGAGATAAAAGTGAGGCCACCGAACGGCGACTGATTAGCCGCGATACGTCAATCCTAATATCTTCTTCCTTTTCCGGGGACAAAGCCTCTCAAAAAAAAAATCAGCGTTCAATCCGAAAGCCTGGTGCGCCGGCTGAAGTCGTCGCGCGCGAGCTTTTGTTCGACGCGAGTCCGAGCCAATCGGCGGGGGCGCAGGCCGGGGGCTCTTGATCAAGATTTTGCCGCGATGGGAAAAAGAAAATTTGCAGGCATTACACGGCGGCGACGCGTTAACGAGCCGGCGGCCGGCACGAGAGAGCGATGACAGGCGCGCGCGCGGCCAACTGACAATGGGCATTGAAAAACAGAAAATAAGGGCCATTGTTCGGGCTTTTCAGAATCGATATTTGCAAATATCGCCGCGCGAGCTTGCGAGCCACGCCGAGCGCGCGGCGCTGGATTAAAAATAAAGGAGGCAGAGAGAGAGAGAGACACGTGAAGCACTGGCCGCATTGTCACGAGGGGCCAAGTCGCGTGTTGCTGTGTGTGTCGCCATCAGCCATCGATCCAACCACCGCCAACGCCGAGTAGGTGTATACACAAACGACAGACGAATTGTTGCCTTTGTTTCCCACCTCGTTTCTTTTTTTCTCTCTCGTTGCTGCTTTTTTCTTTTTCTCTTTTTTTTTTTTTTTTATTTCGCCGATGAATTTCCACGAAACTTACCTACCGGGAAAGCAAACTATTGTTTATTCCAAAATACACTATGCCTCATTCTGCAAAATCGAACGTTATGTAATAGGACACTTTTAGCTCGATCGAATGATTAATGTTGCTCCAATTAATATAACGAACTCGATATGACTACTTTGAGACTTTCATGTGGCTTAATCGTTGGAATGTTTGCAAGGCATCATTTCGAAATGAAACTATAGGCTGACATAAAAGTAACGATGGAAAGCTCGCTTCGATCTCGTCGAACGTAAACCAGTAATAATTAATTATTTTGTAAAACATCCATGATTACGTTTGTTTTCTTCCAATGTTGAAAGTGATTGTTGCTAGATCGCCAGCTATTAAATGTACAATGAATTTGATAATTCAAAGGGTAATTGATGCGAACGATTAGTTTTCGTCTCGAAAACATTACACAAAAACAACTCGTAATTCGCTTTATATTCTCTCTATACTTTTTTTTGAGAGAGTTCAATGAGTAATTCGACAAATGATCCTCGACGTACTTGAGTTATTGGTTTTTTTTTCGTTCCCGCGAATCCTTTGTTTTCTGAGTATATCCGTCAGCCCAGTCACGTTGTAGATGTTTTACGCTGTCGGAATTGTTTTCCGTTTACAGAGCTACTGATCGATTAAGGAAATAATTATCCGAGAATAGAGATGAAATCGTCGATGCGTATTGTATCTTAATTAATGTCAATTCAGCAAATACCACAGCGACGGATAGAGCTTTGAAAAGGTTGCCAGAAGAATGTTTTCAGAGTCTTTGTGCAAGAATTGATTTGTTTGTTTGGAGTCGTGCTTAGTTTACGTAATATTCTTCTACTTTCATCTGCGGTTCATTAACATCGTCGATTTTCATATTCGACGCTTTATTTTTATATTCCTTAGCAGATCGATGCGATCGGGCGTTTGTCCGGGAACTTTTGTAGAAAATGCACGAGGAGAAAGATCGCCGACACAGAAACACAGTGTTATATTTGTCATCCGAGCGTGCACATGGAGAACTATAGTGCCACATGCATCGAGCGTCGAAAGGTCGAAGGCGGCACGGAAGCGCGCGCGTCCTTGGCGAACCCTCGCGGCAAGCTACGCCGCGCATCTGCGCACCTGCGTGCGTGTGCGTATCGAGGAGTCTTTGATCGGGAGCGATTCCGTGTAATAAGGCTGTGTCGCGCGAGGCGACGACGATCGAGGGCCGGCAAGCAGAAGACGAAAACGACGAAGAAGAAGCTTCTTGCCCGAGCGCGGTAATGACGCTTTTACTCTGGCACTTAAACTAGCCATAAAATTGATTTAGTGCATGCCGTATGTACATAGTCGCGAGTTGGAGCTCTTGAGCAAGCGCCATGATTTTCCCTGTTCGCCCGTCGCGACGAAAAAACAAAAGATAAAAGGAAAATTGTCCGCGTTTCTTTTTTCGTTTGGGCTCGCATTCATTGACTCGCTTTTGTAGAACACACTCTCTCGACCTTCGGATTGTTTACACATCGAGGAAGAGAGAGTCGATCCGCGCTAAGTTGTATTAATACGCGATTATTGGAAAGGTGTCGATACAAAGAGCGTTTGTGCATGTGTATCTGCGATGGCACACAGACTGGCATCAAATGAAATTGACATCGTTTCAGCGCTCCACGCCTCTGTGCTTTTTTTCCCTCTCTCACCTATTTATGTAACTTGGCGGCTACTCCGTCGCGCGTCGCCCGCAAGTTGTTTCTAATTAAGCCGAGCGTTTCACGACTATCGATATAGCGTCTTGCAGGGATCATACGCCGGCAGACTAACTCGGTCTCATTGGCGACTGTTGCCTCTTGTGCGCTCGCTATAACAAGCGTCGATCATCTCACTTTGCAATTTGCCGGAAATAAAGGCGAATAAATCACGGCCAAGTGAGAACGCGCGGCACATGCATCGTCACTCGTCGACGGCTCAAAAACATTGCCTCACGTGTACGGGTGTGCGATACGAGGCAGTTAGGCAGTTGAAATCTAATAGCCGACTGTCGGTATACCATAACGTTTTTCCTCGGAGCCAATTTCCTGGGGGATTCGAGGCCGGCCGGTTGGCGCATTAAGCGCAGCAGTCGGCTAGCTACGATTATTACTTAGACTCTGCAACGCGCCGAGGCCAGGCTCATTTTATTTCGCCGCGAGCGCTTTTCACGTGTATATATAAGCTGCTCCGCCACATTACTCCATCATCCGTTTTGATTGTCCAATGCGTCCCGGCGGCGAGCGCTTTTATTGCGATTTAATTGTTCGTCGCGCGCCTCTGCGCGATTCCCCGTCGTATGCGATTCCAGATCGTCATTGATCTTCTCCTTAGGACATCTTCCAAGTGCTCCTGTGTTGATACCGCGGATGATTGATTGCAAAATAACCGCCGACTTTTCTCAACCTTCGAGCAGACAATTACGTTCAAATGCATCTTCCTTTGCATGTCGTTGACGTAGACGAGGATCGACCATTGATTGAAAAGCTCTTTGCCATTTTTCAATCGACATTTCAAACTTCCGCAGAAGCCGAGGATTTCATAGTGAATCTTTGTTAGAGTTAATGAATTTTGCGAGTCACCGACTTATAAAACGAGAGAGAGAGAGAGAGAGAGAGAGAGATAACGCCCATGCACGCGAAAACAAAAAGCTCTCAAAAAAATAGTTTCTTATTTCGCGCAAGCGATAAGTCGAAGGCTGCAGTTCTGATACGCTCGTCGCGGTGTGTAGAATTTACGCGAGGCACCTTTACAGCGCAGCTTCCCGCGTGTACGCAATCTGACATTTTTTCCGCGTTACGTGTCTGCACTTTTCGTCCTGACGTCATGCACACCATATAAAAAAAAAACCAATATCGCTAGGCACATTAAAGTCTCCAGCTTTTCTTTGAATAGCGTGGAAGATACATCGCGACGATTTACGACTTCGGACTTGATGCTTTTCAAATGATTGCGCGATCGTGCTTTTGATTTTTCGACGCTAAATAAGCCGATAGCCGACCTTCGATTGAAGGATCATCCGGCACGTATGTTGTAGGAAGAAAAGCGTCGATCCTTCGGACGTCGAATAAAAGTTATTTATATGGTGTATATTTTTTTTCAACTGTTAATCGCGCAAATTAATCACTTTGTTCTCGACAGTTATGAGACGTATTTAGATTGAAATAAAAGTTTTTGCCGACGAACGATAGCAATGGCAAGCAAGTTTATTTACGCTATGCATTTTCCCTGATTGAAAAGCATTGCGCGAAATCAATTTAATTTTTACTCGCTGTTCATAACGAAAACGCGCAACATTTGAAAATGTTGAGCCGCAAATTTGAATGCTCACAAGCTAATGACGTAGTATTTAACACACATTTAACGACGTGTTTGCGGTTCAATATTTTCTAATTCGCGTACGCAATTCATCAGCGCACACACAACACGTCGTGCGCACGTTATAATAAGCCGAGCAGCACTGCGCTCTGTTTTTCTCTTCGATTTCCTTCAAAATCTGCATGCATTCGAAAGGAGTTGTTCGGCAGTGGATTACTCTCGGGTATTTTCTTTTTTTTTTTTTTTTTTTCGAGTTTACGTAAGGCAGTATTGAAGCAAGCGCTAAAAAAATTGAGGTAAATCATTGCACGAGTGGGAGAGGGAGCGAGAATAAATAGTCGAAGCCGACGATGAATTCACGTTACGCGCGCCTAAGAATGATTCACCACTAATTCCGAGGACTTGATCGCTCGATCCTTTACGAATTTTTTTTTATTTTCCTCGGTGACGTCAAGAAGAACTCATAAGACTGCAATAAAAACAAGTGAGACGTAAGAGCGTCAGCTCGGGTACACAACTGTATCGAATAATGAAAAAGAACGAGGGACGACGGAGACAAAGACGGAAAAAGACGAAGCTCTCACCTATAGGCATTTTTCGCAACGAGCTGTAATTGAAGCGCTTCAATATTTTCGAATGAGCATCCGTTGCGTCGTTAATCAAGATTCGCGATGTATCGGCTATACGTGTATAGCGCAGCGATTTCGCAAGCGCCGTCAAAGTTTTTGCCGGAATATCCGTGCACTGGCAAGAAAAAATATCGGTAAGAGCAGCAGATCGCCCGAAGGCGCTGCCGCGCACGAGCAAGTCGAGAGCTCAATGTTTCTAGGACGACCAGTTTTTGCTGTCGCTCTGTGCATCGTCTGTCTAGCAATTTTCGCGCGCACCAAGATCGCTTTGATTGGTCCTTGCGGATTTGGGTGAGAGAGAGAGAGAGAGAGAGAGCGAGAGAGTTGAGCGCCATAATTGACAGCCGTGAGAGATGCGATCCCGCGGACGACTTGTTTCATAACTGTCAGAGGCAAGCGATCGGATGAATTGTGTATCTGCGATATCGCGCGGAATTCAATTCTGCTCGGTGCGCGGAGCAGCTTCAAGGATAAATCGTGATTCGAATTTTATCTTTGGAGGATAGAATGTTTGCAAACTATCGTCGTTTCTTGATTGGATTTCGACGAGAAGCCTGCGCGACTGCCACAAGCAATAGCCTCTCTGCCAAACAATTTCTCAAGACTCGAAGTCGACGGTATATCATCTTCAAATTTGAATAGGACAATTGAAAGACACGCGGAGGTTGCGGCGAAATTGACAGCTCGAAAAAATCGCGAAAACGCAGCTTCACGCCTGCAGTCTGCAAGTGTCTCAACGTCGTCCTTGGCGCTACGAGTATGGATGATGTCGTAAGAAGCTCTGTGTGTCGCCTAAAAATCTGCATGAAACATAATACACAATCCAAGCCGTTGCCGTGCCAGTCAATCTTTCTCTTTCTTCATCCTCCCTCTGTCTTGCATTAGCCATATAATTGACGCGCGTCGTTAAAGTGTCCAGGCTACTTTTTTCGAAGTTCATCGTTGCCTCTTTTCCCAGTCGACGTCGACGACGACGACGACGACGACGACGACGTCGGTGGCGGCGGCGGCGGCGGCGGCGTTACGAAAGCGTTACGCAAACGAGCCATGGGCTCCGAGCACGACAGCCCGGAGGCTGCGAGACATTGATCCTAGACGCAGATTCAATTGCCGCAGCGCCAACCCGCTGTAATCGAAGAGCGCGCGCGCGCCTCTGCGTAAGTATGCACACGCGCGCGCTTACCAGCGACGGCGCATTCTAGTTTGACTGTTCCTTTGATTTATCGCGACGTGTCGTTGTTCATTGTCTTAGAATTTCGATGACGAGCCAGCTGCTCGTTAACGGAGACGCCCGACCACTCGTCCCGCTACGATAAAGCAAGCAGGACAATTCTGAAATTGAATGTGCCGTTTCGACACCGAATATCGATGACGCTCAAAAAATGCTTGATAAACCAACTGACGCGGACTTGCGGCACGTCGATGAAAATGAGTGGTGGTACGAGCGAGCGAGCTTTGTTGTAATATGAGTGTCGATAAGATCTGACGAGTGGTAAGACTCCGTGGGTTATTGGATGTTACGTCGCAAGAAGCCATTGTGTTTCAGCGAGTCAACGATTCTTCTTTCTTTTTTTCCTTTTCATCCTCCTCGCTTCGATATCATATTAGGAGGCTCATTAGATTTGCTATACGCGCGTCGGTGCTAGCGGCTGAATGCTACCGCGTCGAGAGAGAGAGAGAGAGAGTGTCGAGCTTGATTTGTTGCCTGTAATTGATGGATGGTGAGATTTCATACGACGGGAACACGTGGAAGCGTGCATAATTTGCAACTCCATTCTCGGTATTTTTTCTCTTCTACCCGCCGGTGGATTGACGTTATTGTTTCGCAATGCTTTGATAAGACGCTTGTTATTTTCATTCGCATATATTATAAACTTGGCGAAGGGCGCGTAATTTGCGTTATGTGATACGCGATAGGCGTGCACACTCGGGTTGTACTCGACTTCGAAGAGAATAAAGAAAGCTAGGTGAGAATTAAAAAAAGTCGACACGTGTCAGCGTGCATAATTGCCTGGTTGAACGTGCCGCGAGCAAGGTGGAAAAGAAAATCGATTTGAAAGTTGAAGTTTGCAAAGAGTGAGTCATGAAGTCGCGAGATTAGTCGCATCAGATTGAAGGAATATAATAGCGATCCTTGAAAAATCTTGAAATTTCATTGCAGCAACGATATGTGGTGTCCATTTGCATAAGAATGCCACGATAATTTTCAAGCTATTTTCCATTTTCACGATCGACGCTTATGCCGACAAATGACACGCGCGACATTCTATTTAGCTGCAGCGTATCAATGTTACGCGCAAGGGAATTCACTGGCATCATGAAATAAATATATCGATAATGCTGGATACGCGTTCGAACGAGCCACGAGTGCGAGGCGGGATGTAAAAGTATATTGAAAAGATCCAAATAAAAGTGGCGCTTGCAGTCGGATAAATAGTAAATTTGTAATCGCGATTGAACGTTACGAGGGAGAGGTGCGAGATAGGATCGCACCGAGAGCGCAAAAAGAAAGAATAAATACGCCTGGCGAAAGCCTTGACAGACCGCTGAAAACATCGCGAGCGCGGCTCCCTCCTTCGCAGTGCATATCTCTGGTTGGGAATCGTACGGCATCGCTCTAAAAATTAATTTCGCAACGCGCTCGGCGCTCGCTCGCGGCAAATAATTTAATTGTCTCGGATCCGAATAAACTGCATTATTTGCACATAATGGCGCGCACGAGCAAACAATCGAAGAGTACCCAGAGTGTTACGGAAGGACAGCGCGGCGAAGAAATAAGGAATCCATAAATGCATGACGACAGTAGCGAGCGACGACGACGTTATCGCGATACGACGCGGCATGCTGCTGCCTCCCTTTCTCTCTGCTTTTCGTTTATTGCTCCGCATTCCGAATGTGCCGTCGTATCTGCTCTATAGCGATTTCCCCCTCCCTTGTTTTGGACGTCCAAAGTGCTCCGAGCGATGAGTTTCGTTTGAATACCGCTTTTGCCAAGATATGGCTCTCTTTCGCGATGCTCTCTGTCTCTCAACGATTTTTTGGTACGTCGCGTCGCGCTCGCACGTTACGTAAGCGAACATAAAATGTTTACTGGGGGATATCAGTTTCTATGCGCGAAAGGAGCTACCTTCGATATAAATTTCCCGATATAACGTTAAGTTTATTTCGATTTTCTTTTTTCGTCGCGAGAGCATTACGACTCTTATGTTATCCTCTACTTTAAAACAATAACAGCAAGTAAAATGTTTTTTGAAAATGGCGAAAACACGAAATTCGAAAGCGGGTTTGGCCAGGAACACGAGCGGCAGAAAGCATCCGAAAAAATAATCTACTGACGCTTGGGCAACAACGTACACATAATACCTGATGGAATATCCTTTCAAATTTAACGACATCGCGGCAATAAAAAGCATCATCCTAAAAACCGATGACCATCAAACCGTTGAAAAAAATAAAAAAAAAAGAAAGAAAGAAAGAAAAAAGACGGAGCTTGCGAGCGAGCAATATCTCATGAAGAATCGCATCACTAACAAATCGCTACGGATATAAATCGCGCGCCGGCAAAAAGGTTGGCGCGAGCGAACTTAGTCATGAGCTTGAATTTTTCAACTTGGGGCGCTTAGCTTTAATGCATAGCCTCTCTCGGTCGGCGAGAAAGAGAAAGAGCTCGGGGTACTTATGTGGCACAAGGCCGCGGCGTTGCGGCGCGAGCTCGCAGCAGCAGCAGCATTAGCATCTTTACCGGTATATACCCCTACGCGTTGCTCTGCGCAGTACGTAACGAAAAGAAGAAGAAAAAAAGCAGTACTTTCCGGTCGGCAGATATCCTCGCCGAAGACAGCCGGCGCTCGCGCTATCTTTCTACGGGGTTCGCCTCCGTCCGCGCGCCCGCCCGGCCGATCGATCTCTCGCGCCGCGCGAGCCGCGATACAATGCGCGCCTAGCCGCTCGGCTCTTCTCCGAGCTCGTTAATGGGCTTCGCTGTTGTAATGCTAATTCCTCAAAGATCGGGCTCGTCTGTGCTCTCCGCGCGGGACTGAATTTCACGCGGGCAGACAAGGCCTCCGCGCCAAGCGCAAAATAGCTTCGTCTTACTAACCGCGCGCTGCTAGCTGCACTTTCGTGGCCATTTTTAAAAGAGGAGAGAGAGAAAAAAAAAAAAAACTATTTCCAAACTCCAAGGCAAGATATAATCTACGATACTTTCTAGGACATGCAATACTGTAGGCAATGCTCTGTCGTTCGAGAATAGCAGCGCGCTTTGTTTGTTGTTTCGAGCCTGTAAAAGAGAGAAAAAAAATTCATTCCTTTAATGGCCTCGGTATGACTCATTTCTCTCACGCGCCGGTATAAATTTTTGTGTTTATGTCTATATGCGTAACAACGGCTCTTTGATGGCCACATTTTATTTTTAACCGCTGCTCTGCACTTTTTCCAAGTATTTGATATGGCTTCCGATTTTTGCGAGCCTACGTATAAATTCATCATGCTTGCCGCTGCTGCTGTTGTTGCTGTTGTTTTTTTTTTTTTTAAAGGCAACAAATTTAACACGCACACCCACGCGGCTGCGAAACTTTTACAAGCATTAAAAGATTATGAGAATTTCTGGTTTTTTACGCACCACGCGATAAGATTAATCATTTTTTTTACTTCGCAGAAAAGATAACGAAGATAAAATTTTGATGAAAAAATTACGTGCTTTGACTTTTACGTCTATTAGTTTCAGAAGTTGTGGCCACGAACGAACATTGGTATAGGCACAACGGTGGTGCTCGAGTCGATTATCAAAATATCAGTTTTTCAATAATTTTTTGAAAACTGGCCAAATGCGGTGAAATTGTTGAGACGAAGCTTGCTCGGTCAAGTTTCGCTTAAAGTGTAATTTGAAGAGCGCGTAACCGAATAGATAACGGAAGTAATGTATTTGGAACTCGAATAGAATTGCTATTCGGATATATGCTGTGTATGGAAATAGAAAAACTATTATAACGTGATATGCTTAGTGTGAAATAATTTGCACTTCCTACTGTCCGAGAGAAAATAATAACAACTCTGCTTGAAATAGCAAAATTAATTTACGTCATTTTGCTCAATATCTCAACTAATTCCGTCTTAGAAAAGCGACTGTATCAAACAAAGCTGCATATATTATTCAGCGTTTGGCTGTATTCTTGTAAGCGTAACTCTTGTTACAAAATACGACATTTCCATCACAGTCATCAGTACGATTTCGTAATTACTCAAGTGCGGATCAATGAACTCTGGTCAATAAAGAATTATCAGTCACTTATAAATAATACAATCTTTTGCGAGATAACATTGCGTTCGCGTACGAAGCATGCACTCGTAAAGAAATATTCGAAGGTGCAGACACGCAGGCCATTTACCTCTTTTCTTTTTTATTATCGGTTATTCGATCGCTCTGCTGGAAGAAAGAGATCGAGGAGGAAAGAAATAAGTCTTGCAATTCGTAAACACTGCGCGACCGATAATCACCGAAATTCGAAGACTCCATTAGTCATCGGTATTTTTGGTTAACAACGTCAAAAAACAACGTGCAGGCACGAATGTCTATGACACCAAGTGCTTCGAAAAATTTGCATTCAATGGTTTCATTTCGTCTGAATCGATCATCTTTTATCGATGGAGTATCATCAGATCACACCAACGGACATAGACGCTCTATCCTCGTTGATCAGTCGTCACGAGATATAATTGCTGCCTCTAATCTAGTTTGTCTTTTCAGACATCGCAGTTTGCTACAAATTGCTAATGCTGTTTGACAAATCGCAATGAAGGGATTCACACAATTAAGAGCTGCCACAGTAAACAGATTATTATGAGAACCTACTTATGTTCATTAATACTAAATCGCATCAAATCTTGTTGCATTATTAATGAACAGATCAACAGGACTTAAAGATTTGGCCGATATTTTCCGAAGACACAATCAGGAATAATTATTTTAGTCAGGAATGCGGGGCGATAGAGACAATGAAGTGATCTATAATAAAAAATTCAGGCCTCATTTCTAATTTCATTGACATGATTCACAAGACCCTGATTCTCACAAAGATAATTCTGCATGGTGCACGAGTCGCGTCTTCGAAGTTATGTGCAGTGAACCTCGAAAAAGAAAAAAAACAAAAGGAAAGATAAATTAAGGTCAGAGGACAAAGAACAATTTTCATGGCTCAATGCAATCCGTCCGAAAGTTGCCTAATAATACGGTTCTCCCCTCTCGATCTCGCTCTTCCAAAGTCTTTCTCATCCTCGTCTTTTTGCGCTTGGCTTGCGCAATCGCCTCTCTCGATCACGGATGTCAAGTGCAATTTCGTGGCTCTCTCTCTCTCTCTCTCTCACTTTGCGATGGTTACCGCGGATATCTGCACCGGGAGTGCCCCTCCCCTGCCCCCGACAGAACAAGAAAATAAAGACGATTCTTTTATTCCCCGAGTTCGCGTTCGTATATTTTTTTCCTCTTCCTTCGATTCGCTTTTTCTCTCTCGAGTAATTATGCCGAGTTTTTCCTCCGTTTTTCACGGAACTTTAGATGCGTTTTCAATCGATTTCGACCCGGCAGCCGCCCTGACAGTAGCAGCTGCAACGTAAATCTTCGGATAATGACGCAACATCTTCGTGTCATTGTCGCGTTTACACTTGGCTTGATTGTCACGCGTCGAACGATACTTAGTACACGACGACAATTTCATTGATGAAAGTTTGGTAAGCCAGTCCAGGCTTGAAATTACTTTTGAACCATTGATACATATATTTGCAGCTATTGATTATCTGATATTGAGTTGGCGAAGAATGAGGCAAATCGAAGTCACTGCATGAACGACGATAATCAATTCATTCCTTGACCTGTCCCTATCCTCATCCCCGACCGTGTCTTCCTGTCTCTCATTTTCCACTAAGATGCTTTGGCGTCGAAATACCTGGGACGACTGTGCCCCGCGGTAATAATGAGTTCAGACCAGTCTCCTCTTTCTCCTTTGTCCCCTCGGCATCTTGCGATCGAGAGCTGCGCGCTTCTAATCGGCGAGTCGATCGCTTGCGCGCCTGCTGGACTCCCTCGAAAACTCATTAGGATGATGCGCGCCGTTGCTGCTGCAGCGGCCCTCGATATGGCGAAAGAGGCAGAGAGAGAGAGAGAGAGAGAGAGAGAGAGAGAGGAGAGAAGATTCCTCGCGGCCATTAGAAAGTCCCGACGCCGTCGTCGTTGCCGTGATTACGGCCTCTCGAGGAATTGATGCCGATGATCTGCTGCCCACAAAAAAGGAGATGCAAGGACACCGGGCTTCCGAAAAAAAAAAACAAAAAAAAAATCACACGGAGCAAAAAAATCTCGAAGACTTCTTTTGCGCAGAGTCCTTCGGGCGAAATTTGGATTTCGACATTTTTCGTATTTCGAGCAACCTCCCATTTCTGCAAAACGAAGTTCAACCTTCGATTGAAAAGCTTCGGGCGTGTGCAAATATAACATGCAGTTTGTTTTGATACAAGAGCAATGCCGTCACGTGTAGAAAAATAATATTCAATGCGGAATAATTTGTTTCGCCGTAAAACTCGTGGAACACGGCAATTTCGGAAAAACTCTTGAACTCGACGAAGTTGAAATTGAGAAAAAGAGCGTCGTACACAAACTTATCTCAATTTCTGGCAAATGGCACAAAATTTTTTGTCGTCGTTGTTTTCGTAGTTGCCGGGGCAAAGAACAGTTGGAAAACTTGTTGCTGCAGCATCTGTCGCGGCCGGCGGCGGAAGGCACGGGTCCGAAGATATTTGCGGCGCGTGACGGGTTTTGTGGACATCACGACGACGACGCGGAGTGCACACGAGCCGCCTAATGAGGGTGATTAGATCTCAAGTAATGAGGCGAGAATGTACTTTTTACCAATTTTTCTCTGCTTCGCTTTTTTTTTTCTTCTCTTATTCTTCTTTCGGCTTCCCGAAGTATTTTGCGTTCGTCTATCTACACGTGTATCTAACTTTCTAAAATAATCAGCAATTTTCAGCAAGATAATTCCTTTTTGTTTTGCAGAATGTTCGAGAAAGTTTAATGAATTTTTGGTTATTTTGCACATTTCCTAATTACAAAATATGTTTCCAGCGTTAGTTTATTTCCTGCTTCCGATAAATCATAAGATCTCCATTTTTTATCGTGGATATTAGCGAAATTCAGCAAATAGTTAAGACTCGATGAGCCATCAAAATAGAATCGCTCTATCCACACACAGCTTGTGTTTACAATACTGCAAGCTATTGTGACATCCGCGAAGTGAAAGCACGCGAAAAAAACAGTTTTCGCATATTCACCAGATTAGAAGTGGCAGAAGTATATTCGCGAAAAAGCTGCGCAAGATAATGATTCGATATATCGGGCACGTAGATTTATGCAGTACGGGTCACGTTACGGGCAATCGGACAATGACATCGGAGTCGATCCCCTTCGGAATCCGCATAATCGGCCTACCGACACACTGCCGCTTTCTCTCTCACTCTCGTGCATCTGTCGAATTTTATATATGTACGCTGCGCAGCTGCCTCGCGCCCGAGAGCTTTGCCTTCATTTAAATCGCCTCGAGATGCGAGATTGACGTCAGCGTCTGAGAAATATAATTCGATGCTCGCCCCTGTCGCGCACTCGAGAGGACAGGAATGATTTACACCGCGCAGGACTTCAAATTTCATCGTTGTAATAACTTAAATAAACAGACTTCGACATTTTATAGCCAACGCAACGGAAATTGTGTTTGCGTGCGTTTTCGTTTGAAAAAGAATTTGACAAATTTTTTCATGAAAAGTATAAAAAATAATGGAACGAGCGGAAACGACTGTATCCGACTCTTTGTTAACAGTTGATATGTTCTGCCAATAGAAAGAGAGAGAGAGAGAGGGGGGTCACTTTGAAAAAAAGTGATAAAAGACAAATCGAAATGTAAGTAAAACTTTGCAGTCGATAGCGTTTAAATAGTCTAACGTAATTTGTGCCACAGTCGTGTCATCATCATCATCATCATTCACCAAATTACGAAAGATCGCAATTTCGCTAGATTCTGAAGCTGTAAGGCAGCGAAATCGCCGAAATATGCAAAAACGCACTAGCAGCTGCACATTATCGCGACCTCATTTGCCGGCGCAGCGGCTGCAGCGAAATAGCGAATTTTTTGGGCTTATCTCGCGCGAGAAAATGGAGCTCTCGCGTTTCGCCGTCATCGCATGGCTGCTACGCGCTTTCGGCCACACGCGGGGATCGTCGACCGATAAAGTAGGTGCGTGTCGCGTGATGAGGCAACGCGCGCAATGCATCGCGCACATGTTGAGACCTTTATCGCGAAAGAAAGAGAAGAAAAACGAGACGACGACGCTTTTCTCTCTTTCCTCGTGCTACGCTTCTTCTTCTTCTTCTTCTTCTTCTTCCTTTCTTGCGTGCGCTTTTGTGCGCGAGCGAAGCCTTATGAATTATTTCGATGACGTTGCGACGAGTGAAAATTTTTACTATCCAGCGATGTTTCGTTCGCTCGAGAAGGCAAGAAAGACATTTTGGATGATGACAGTAACGGTATTGCGGGGATATTAGCAAACTTTGAGTGACGTTCCCTTCGCGACATTTATTAGTATTAATACGCGACAACTTGGACGTTGAAAATAACCACGTTGTAATAACTAACAGCTTGGCAATATCAACGGAATTATCTATTTGACAAATGCATTTAGCAGCCTTTTCCATAGAAATAAGCTACGTAATCGAATTGGCATCGGTGAAATTGACCGAGAAACGTTTGTCAAATAAATAGTGAAGTGCGACAGAGGCGAGGATCATCCGTAAGATTAACTAAATACCTCATCGAAGTGCGCCACTTCAACCCAGAGTCAACGACTCTTAATGTTATACTTGTTTGATGATCCGTTGTCTTTTAATTTCCTTATCGTTCGACTTGCTTCTTTATTTTAAATTCGATCTAAAACAAAGAAATGTTTCAGCAAATATGACGAGGAACGATAAGAAACCACATGTCATCGCTTGGTAAATTAATACCATACGAAAACGTAAAAATAAAATGTATTCCATCGCGCGCGACGAAAAATCTTTGTGTAGTTGAGAGCCGCGCGCGAATATCGCAAACCGCCAGAGCGCGCGACTTGTCTCGTGCATATTTATGCGCGCCGCGAGAGCGCGAATTCATATGCTCTAATGACGCGCCGCGAAGGAAAAGAAAAGAAAAGCGCAAAATAAATGTAGCCGAGCGCGCGGAGTCGCAGCCACGAGTCGCCGCGCGTAAGTGCTTTATGAATTGGGCAGTGTGCGTGCGCGTGGGCAGGTCAGCGCGAGCGCCTATCCGCGAAAAAGAGTAGGCGAGCCGCTATAGGGAGATCGTGAGTCATTGCCACGGAAACGCACACTTTAGCCAAAACTAGCTCCGCGCCTGCCAGCCTCGATCGTTAATGATTCGCTCTTTTCCCTTTTTCTTCATTGTTGCCGCGCACCGGGCTTTGTGTATGCCTATACGTATGCCTGCCCGGATAACGTGGCGTAAGAGCCGTTAAAGAGCCTTTGATTGATGTCGTATTTTACTTTGCTTGGGCAATGCTCATAGCTTCGTTCAATGGGGCTATCGATTTTTCCGAGAAAAACCTCTTTCCTCTTCCTTTCTTTCATCTTATATTGCAGCGTTTCTAAGCTTTTCAGTATGGAAGTAGGCCTGCAAACGTTAATGTATCCTTAGCGTCAACCTCAATTCGGTTCATAAAAAAACGCCTTCTGTATTTTAAAAATAAGACATTACGAAAAAATTGCGAGCCATTTATTATCCTTTCTTCGGCAATTTCCAAACAAACGAACTTTATATAACGGCAAATATTTGCGTCGTCGCGCGATCCGCATTATAAAAATTTCGAAATTCATTATTATGGCAATCCACCCGCGTCACGACTAGTACAATAATGTTGTTTTGCAAATGGTCGAGAAGCACTTCCAAGAAATCGTTAGAATCAAAAAGTGCAGTCTATCACGTTATCGCAGCGTTACAAAACAACACGCAGCCAAGTCTTGGCTTCTCTTCTTTCGCCTTGCTTCCTCGCGCTCGCGCATAAGTCATACACGTACAAGCTGCAGCCTAAATAATCTGCTGCTTTTTATATTTCGCTCGAGGGATTAATCTCAGCGTGCGACGGCTGAATACGTGCGAGGATTGTTCTCGTTTCGCGCGCACGGCAGCGATCACGCCGTAAGATACGTAAGCGATATCGAGAGAGTAACGCCCGCGAATATTTTTTTCGATTAATTGCACACACCACACGGATCTGCGTTCCGAAGTGCACTTGTTCTCATTCGTTACGCGCACAACGGTTTGGTTTGCCACTCGTCGGATGACGATTTCTCCATTTGCCATCGGAAGTCAAAGCCTCGAACGTCTGACCCTCGGATCACGTAGTTATTTCTCCGCTGTTCCTCACGACGATCTCCGTTGGACTCGGAAAAACGAAGCGTCACATAGGCATCGATGAAACGTAATAAACTCGCATTCACGTGCTACAGTGGTGGTGTGTGTCTGCCTACAGCGAGCCTCTTTGTTTTCAGCAGCTTGAGCTCTTTCGTTCCACGTGCAGTATGTCGCTCTTCGTCGCAATCCGCGAATTTCGCGTTTCTTTCACTTGTAGCTTTATTATTTAATAAAAAACAAAACGAAGCTAACACAACGCAGGCAGTTACGGTGTACGCAAGTGCAGTTTGGAAAAGGAATCCCCTTTGAAGGTTAATACCGAAATTCACAGGCAGCACTTAAGTCGGCTATTCTCATCGTCAGCCAGAGCAAGAGAGTCCCAAAGTGGAAGCGGAAAAAAGCAAAAGAAACAAGCAAAGGTCGGAGGAAGAGAGAGAGAGAGAGAGAGAGAGAGAGAGACGCCAATCGACTTGCAAAAAAGGCTCAATCATACTGGCACAAAGACCTCGAAAAAGAGCGAAGCAGCCGGGCACGAAAGAGCCTCTGGGCGAAAAATACAAAAAAAAAAAAAAAAAACGCAAAAGAAGATGGAACACACAGGAGGCGGGCGAGTATATAAGTTGAAGTGGGGGGAGAGCAGGCTGCAGCAAACAAAACGAAAAAACGCCTGTGCATTCGGACCTTGCAACCTCGCAAAACCGCAGGCTGCAGTCAAGGTAACGAGTGCAATGCCATTAAAAGAAGCGGCCCCAAAGCTCGAGGCCGAAGCCACTTCGCCAAAATGTCCGCTCGCTCTTTCTTTCGATATCACTGTATACGCAACGGATTCAACGCCGTCGCCAGCGATTCACCGAAAAACTTCGTTGCATAAAGGCACCCAACGGTATATAATGATGACGTTCGACATTTATCGCTTTCTATTTTCGCTCTTTCGCGTGGTATTTTTAACTCGGCGTGCATCGGCGCGGCAAGATGATTTGTAACTTTTGGACGTGCAAAACCTTTTGGTATAGTTATTATTGGCATTTCAAAGTGCCGATCGAGAATGAGAATTGAAACGATTTCCTTCGTGAAAGATAATCATCGCTAATGACCCATTCAACATTCAACGGCAAGACGCTTCTTTTTCCGTTCACGGTTCCGATCACTTATTCGACGCGATTGATATATATATCTTATTAAAAATTATCGTCCCCGACGTCCGCTTCAATTATTACAATTTTGTAATTTACAGCGTCGAAGCTCCATGTAAAATGCAAACCGAATTCGATAAAGTCCACAATAGAAAAAAAAAAACTAATTCGCCGAGGATCGCTTTGGAGGAGAAAAAAGAAATTGAGCAGACAGGAAGAGAGCGGGCTATGCGCCGAAAGTGAAACCGGCGCGCGCACAAAAGAAAGCGAGAGCGCTCGTATTTTCGGCCGTGGCCCTGCAGCAGCGGCGCAGTACGTGCGGGCGCGTCAAAAAAAAGTGGGGAGTGGCGCGCGTTGGCCCAGGTCAGGTTCGCGAGCGGCGGGGAGAGCGAGCACATGCACTTCCTGCGCGCCACGGCCGAAATGGAAAAAAAGAAAGAGAGAGAGAGAGAGAGAAAAAACAGGGCAAGAGGCCCGCGCCGAAACGAAAGCGAGAGTTGTGTGTGTACTGCGCGAAAAGGGGGACGGATGTTGGTGGGCCGCTGGCCCGCTGGCCTCCATACGCCCGGAGTGAAAGGGGTTACCTCCGTCGCTGTAGGCCCGCTCTTTTAAGGCCGCGCACGCACTTTTTTTCCTTCTTTTTTGTCTTCCTCTTTCGGCGCCCAATTCGCATTCGCGCCGGATTTCAAAGGTTCTCAACTGGCGGACCACTGCCTTGTCTTTTTTCGTACTTTTTCGTACTTTTTTGCTCTCTTGCTTTTGCCGAAATGGCGGCTTAGAAATGGAGTCAATACTTTTAAATTAGAAATTTTTTGGACGCCCCGGATGATAATTTTTCTTTTTTACTGTTCTTTCTTCGTAATTTTAATTCAAAACCGACGCTGTTAATTCATAGGAGGAGTTCTGAATAATTTTTGTGTCACCAAATCTTTTTACTTCCAATTTGTAATGATATTCTATATTTGTGGATAACAAGATGCATTTTAGCAATAAGCTCAACTGTTTGAGTCATGTAATAACGTTTCTTTCGTCGCTATTATTTTAATGCGAAGATACTGCATGAAAAGTATGGTACAATTAAGTATTAGCATATAACGTGAGTACACCTAATTAATAACAATTACAACTCGAGTAGACACAACGTCGAAAAAGTACGAGTCCAAATAATAACGCGCGGCTTGAAGTAATAACAGAGCAATAAAATACAGATGGAGATGACCATAAACCGCGAGTCGAAAATGAAATGGTATTAAACACATGGCTACCGTGCATGAAATAAAGAAGAGAAAAAGGAAAACGGCATGAGTCGTCGCGAGGAAGGAAAAAAAGCTGCGAGCATATAAGAAAAAAAAACAAAAACAAGAATAAAAAAGACGAGGCGCATTCGGGTAAATGGCGCCGAGCGGTGCCGACTGGGGCGCGGTTTCGTCAAATTGCCAAACAATCGCCGCTGTGCTCGACGCGTCGTCGTCGTCATTGTCGCTGCTCTGCTGGGGGAGTAATGCAACGGCATACGAGAAAAAAAAAACCGAGAGAGCGACAGGCCGCCTCGCGTCGCATTGTATTCCTGCGCTAACTCTCGGCGCTTTATTATTCCGCGTTCGTCGCGGAGTTTTCTCTTATATTTTGCAGCCTCTCTTTCGTTATTTTGTACGCGTGGGTTTTTTCGGCATTCGGAAAAACAGACGGAATCGCGGCAAAAGTTGGTTGCCAACTTTTTTTTCTTTTTGTTGTTTTTGCTTTCTGTTCAGTCGGTCGGTTTCTGCGCGCAAAACTCCCGTAACAATTAAACGCCACACGCAGCGGTTAATTGTGAAAAATTACGTATTATTGAAAAGTTTTTTGGTTGAGGTTAATATTAAAATGGTGGAGTGTGGCAACGTGTAGGATGCTTTTGTCTTTTTTGTAATGTACGGCTGGCTACAGCTTATGTATTTATTGTACGATTCAACCACTGGTCAGCCTATAGTCCTATATTTTGGAATAAAAGTAATACGGGTGCGGGCATGTCAACTGTTCGACTGAATAATTACTCGCATGAAACTATGTGCAGTACGGTTCAAAGGTAAAAGCTTGTACGTATGTCACTAAAAGAATCATTGAGCGAAGCGAAAACTCGTCCATGACTATATATATATATATATATATATATATATATATATATATCGAACAAGTAAACAAAGAAACAAAGCAAGTCGATCGAATAAAACATCAAAAAGAGAGCAACGACTCTCGTGCGCGCGAATCCGCAGGGCAGCGGAGCTAAGGAGAGAGAGAGAGAGAGAGTGAGTGAGAGAGAAAGCTGTGGGGAGGGGAGGCAGCGAATTTCATGCAAAGCGGTTAAAAGCAGCTGCCGAATTTCCCTCTCGGCCTGGCGCGCGGCGTACGTGCGAGAGCGAGAGTGAGTCGCATCGAGAGCGAGTCTGTTCCACATCGCGCGCTCGCACGCACGTTTATATGTATGCGCGTGCGAGCGTGTGTGTGCGTGCAGAGCCAGGCGGGCTGCTTTTGGGCTACGCAGAAAGGCGGTGCAGCAAAGTCTGCGGTTTTGCAGCCGGAAATCGCACGGTCTACGTGCGCTGTATAATGGTCGAGAGATTGTACCTTCGCAGACGGTTTCTGGCCATTCTGTTTGCTTAACAGAAACTGTCGCTGCGAGGACCAAGTCGACATTTACTCTTTCGAGCCGCAAGTTTGTCCGTCGCAAACACTGAGATATATATAGAGAGAACTGTTTTTCGCTTGATCACAGTCGACATTGTCAATTTTAGCAACCAATTTATTGACGGACTGAATTTACGGATCTGGACGAACTTTCGAAATGTGAAAGAAGGATCGCCGTAATTGACGATGCCGAGCGAGGCTAACTCGCTGCCCGTAGTTACACATCAAAAATATGTCCAAGTAATTATTGATACGGCGGGAGCCGACGATAAAAGCCAAGAAAAAAAAATGGGGGGAAGCGGCTGGGCGCGGAAAGTTGAAAGCGAATAAAACGTGTATATTGTGTTGTTGAAATCGTGTTAAAATGCTCGGGCGGGCGGTCCACTAAAACCGTGCGGCCGCATAACGTCGAGTCGAGGCGAGCCAAACGCGATAGAGGCAGTACATGCAGCGATATAGCTGTATAGCAAGGTTTGCAGAGAGCGAGTGCCGCCGCCGCCGGCTGCAACCGAGTAGAGTCGACGAGCGTGCAACAAGTGAGACGAGCCGTTTCGTTGCTGCTGCTGCTGCTGCTGCTGCTGCTGCTGCTGCTCGACGTTCTGTGTGCGCGAGTGTGTGTGTGCGCGCAAGTTGCTCCGGATATTCGTCCTGGCAGTGCCGCGCGCTCGCTCTGACCAATATTCACTCTACCGAAATCCACACTAGCGAACTCTCCTGTTGAATCTGCTCGACAATTTTCGCCGGGATTTCACGGCAAGCCGAATTAACGAGAATTCCCAAGCGCTTGCTCGCTCTCGCACTCTCTATCGTTTGTTTTTACACTGTACGATTGTTTTAAACTTGTCCACGCACTTATATATATATATATATATATATATATATACACTGGCTCGCTACTGCTGGTGAACGAATTAATTCGAGCGCTTGCTTATTTGGCTTCAGGGATACAGCGTTTTCATTGCCTTGCCACGGCTAATTGCTCCGGCCGTGCAATTATTACAAATGTTCCTGTACGATGACATTCTTGCATGTCTTTTAGCGTCGCATCCTATTGGCTGCAGCCTATTTACGTTCGAGGGGATTTTCAATTACGTTTTGGGATGTGAGTTTCCTTGGTTCTTTTTTTAATACGAAAGAACTGCGTATAATAATCCGATAATTACGAGCATTTATCAAAGCCAACTGCTACTCAAGTTTTTTCGATCTTCGTTCAACACATTTCTATTCGTAAAATTCCAAATTCCGTAGAATTCCAACGTTTCAATCATTTCTTCTACTTCATCAAGAGAACATTTTGACAGCCATACGAATCCATTAGCATAATTATATTCCGATTTTTAAACATATCAATTTGATTATCTTGTTTATAACGAGTTGTCTATGCGTATATTAAAATTACCAAAATATTTGGTATTCATAATTGAGATCCGAAGATATTTGAAACACATAAATAATTAATCTAACTGATAAAATTACATCCAATCATTGCAAGCTTCTGCTATCATGAATAATTATAAAAATCAATTATAACCAATCAGCGTAAATTAAACATAAAAAAAATAAAAAAATGAAGGTTACAGAATATTTTTATCAAAACTGTCAATGAAAGGCGCATTCTTGCGCACAAATAAAACTCGTCAAAAGCTACCTGCAATAGTTCCATACAACCCTATTCTGACTTGTATAGCAGCGAAAGCTTTCGAAAGTACGGCCCATTAATCAAAACACCTCTTTTCCTCTCTTGTTGTGGGCGATAGAAACAAAAGACAAAAAAAATCGCAGCTGCAATGCACCAAAATTCGTCCATTGAGAGAAATGGAGAGAGAGAGAGAGAGAGAGAGAGAGAGAACTCGTGCTCAAGAGGGTGGAAAAAAGCAGAGCCGCTGCCGCATCATGATTAACCCCTCTCGCCGAAAATTCCAGTGCACAATGCCTCCTCTCTCTGAATATTTGGCAGGCGGCAAGGGAGCTTCGCGCTACTATACACACGGATGTATATATAGCTATAAAGCCCGGGCGACGAGCAACAAGTTGCGCGCTGAGAGAGAAAGTACACCCCCGGAATGCACTTTGCTGCATTCGGGCTGCGATTTTTGCACCCAAACGGCGATGCGGCACTTGTTGAAACCTCCCAAGTTTCCCGCTAGTTTGTTTATCTTATCACGCGCGAGCTTGCGAGGAGGGCGAGCAAGGCCTTTTTTTCTTTTTCTTGCTATTTTATTTTTAGGCGTCAATTGGATTTTATTCTATTTTCACGGTCGCGTGAACGCGCGGAGGATTTGACTGAGGTTATTGTGTGAACTGCGGCGCTTCTCTCTGCCTTTTTTTTCGACGCCCGCGCGCGCTGATTCCATTGTTTCCGCGCTTTTGTCAGACTTCACTCTGAGCTTTTTTAATTGGCTTTTGGACAGTTTTATTTTATACTCGCATCGGATGCGCTATTTGCTATTTTCAGCATCTTTTCATTTTCCGCAAATTCTCATATCTGGACATTTACCGTTCGCGTGGCTTGTACAATTTTGACATCTTACAATTTTAGTATTTAAAAGTGTTCGATTATAATGTCAGGTTTTTCGTAAAGTTGACACTTTTTTCGCTGCCATTTACGTATTCTGTGCCTTAAAATATATATTCTATCAAGTTATCTTCGATGAACTATTCAAACGATTCTTTATCTCTCGGTTTTTTATTTATGTATTAAATTAAGAAGTCTCCATTCATAAGTAATTCAAATCATTAATTATTTTAGTCTGCAGAGAAAAATATACCCAATAAAAACGTAAACCTTTTAATTTTAGTTTGACTGAATAAAAAAATTGCAAAACCTAAATTTGTAATAAGTCTGCGAATGACTCTAGATAATAATAGCAAGAAATCGTAATGCACGTGAGACTGGATAAAAAAATATCGATATACGAAGGAAGCCGCGGCTGAATTTGAAATTTGGATGAACAACTGAAAGACAAACTGTCGATGCGCGAGTGGAGACCAGTCTCACGGCGACAGCAAAGCCTTCGTCGCACACACGCGCGCACACACAGGGGCTCGCACGCTGTCGTTTTTTTCTCGTCGTTGTCGTCGCAGTTCTCGCGCGCGCGCGCGCGCGCCCATAATCATTATCGCATTCCTGGCGAGCGTGCGCTTTCGGATCTAGTCGGCTCGCAAAGGTCCCCTCGACGATAATCCGCGACTTTCAAGGCTGTGCGCCACGCTGTATCGCGCGCAAAGTTCGCCCGACAGCCTCTCTCGTGGTGCGCGCCGCGCGGAGAAAGGCGATGATTGACGCGAGACACGACTGCACGGCCTACGCGGGACGACGCACACAATCACATTACGCATTATTTACGCGCAGTTCTCGCGCACGGCTATTTTCTTTTTTCAGTGCTCGCGTAGCTTTTCGAGGGGCCATTTGGGCAGGGCAGACGCTCTTTTCTTTTTGTTTTCAAGTCAATCTATTGGCCAATTGTTGAAGATGGACCTGCATCGCGCGTTCCCGCTCGACTGTTGAATATTTATACATTTCAAGCATATCTTGAAAGAATAACGAATTCGCTTGGCAAACATTGCCGTAATATTCAAAATAGTTACCCTGGAATTTTCGCGAACGCGGAAAACACGTGTTCTGAAATTAAATCGAATGATTACGAAACAGAGGCACGTGATTATATTCGAAGACACGCGCTTTTATATTCCATCCGAGTACAATCGTTTGCAGATCGCGATGTCAAATAGAGCGCAACAATCTTATTACACACATCGAACACTCGACTCCGGCGTGGTATAGTGAACTTTTGCGCGCACGCCATCATGCAAAACCTTACGTAAAACTGAGAAAACCTCTGCGCGACAATTAACAAGCTGCGTGCGTGATTACAATGAGTCAGCTATATATAAGCATTTCAAAATCCGCGCGACAAGGCCCTCATTGAAGTAATCCCGCGACAGGCGTGCGGTGATATCAATTAGAAGGAGTCGAACGGAAAAAAGAACCGCCGTCGCTCGCTGTTGAAGCCGAGCATTGCGCCATCGCGAATACGGAATAATTTGCATTTTTGAGTAGCGGCGCATTACTCGCGCGTTCGCCTTTGGACACGATTGTGAATTTGAGAGATTGCTCGAGCGAAGCGAAGCAATGGGGAGAGGAAGCAAACGACCGCGGCTGGTGAGTAATCGCGAGAGACAATTAAACAAAGCCACGACGACGACGACAAAGAAAACACCGAAAAAGCTTAGACAAAGAGACGCGTAATCCGCGGAGGAGTCGCTACACTCGCGACAGAGTAGGGAGCCTCGCTTAGAAAAGAGGGAGAAACGCGAGTCGCGGGAGAGGGGGTTCTGCAGCAGCGCAGCGGTTCCGATACGATAAGCGGAGATACGGTCAAGGCCTCGCTCGGATGCCGGCGTCCGTTCTCTTTCCGATAGGCTGAATACCGAATAGCTCTCGATCCGTTCTCTCTCTCTCTCTCTCTCGCCGAGAGCGAAAGGAACGACAGACTCATGCATCCACGTCGTGCACGTTCTCCTGTGCATGCATACTGATCCGAGTCCGCTCGATGGTATATTCAGCTGAGCCATGCAATGCACAGCGACGCATCTAATTGCGTCTCGTTCTCAAAAATAACGCCATTCTCCGGAGAGGCTCGCGCGAAAAGCAGAGCGCGTCATCTGCTTTGCATTTCGAATTCGGCGTGCCTGCGCCGCAAGCGACGACCCAGTGCATGTGCTGCCTGCTGCTGCTGCTGCAGCGACGCGACCTTGGGCCCGAAAAAAAGGGGAACCGCTGGCGCGATGAGCACGTTTCTTTTTCGCGCGCGGCTTTTGTGCGCGTGCGATCGAAGACGGCGAGCGCAAGGGGCCTCCCCGAGTTTTTTTTCTTTCTTTCTGTCCTTTTCGCGGGGATCACTTGTTCGCCGACGTGCGACTCCGCGTATTTATCATACCGATGGCGTTACAGAATGCATTGGGCAAGCGGCGAGTCCGTGGGACTCGATCGAGCGATAAAAGTAGTACGCGCGCGCGATGTGGTTTACCCATTTCATTTTCATTATATAAAATAAGCCGCTACGCTGCTGCCGACGTGTGCCGCTGCGAATTATATTAGTGGATGAGAAAGCAGAGTTCAGAGAAGATTCCTTTATAATTACGACGGTTTCGCGACTCTGCGTGATTAGTATGCGCAATTTATGTAATATGAAAATTCGCGATCGAAGAAAAATTGCTCGCGTCTGTGTGCGTAAACGGGCAAACAACTGGCCGAGCGTGCGCGAGAGATATGTATGTATATGAAGTCTAATTGGCATAGCCGTGATTTTGCGATCGAGAGAGTCGAGTGCAACAGTCTCATAAACCTTGTTACTCGCTCGTGAAACAAGTGCAGAGTCGCAAGTAATAATCGCATAGGCAGAGCCGCCGCCGCGCTGCTACTTGTTATGTAAGTGTACGCACGTAGGCATATACACACGAGCCGCTGCCTGCTGCTGGTTCATGCACCTATAATGAAAGGTGTAATTGAAAAGAAAAATGAAGAAAAAGAAACGAACGCGCCAGATTGTTCTTTGCTGTCTTTTTCGAAAGGCAAGGAATTTGTAGGTCAATGCGAGCGCTGACATTTTTGCGGCGCGGCAAACGCGATGTTTATTAGCGGCGAGCTATGGGATTGTTGTTGCATGCGAGCGACCAGTGCTTTTTTTTCTATTCTCTCTCGTGCCACAGTTTTTTTTTTTTTCCAGGGTGTGTGCAATATATATTAGCAAATGGTTTTTCACGTACGCAGCGCGAGCCTGCCTCTACAATGAAATAACTTCTGAATGGCTCTTTTCGAGGCAGCAGAGGTCCGTGAAAATTTCTCTGTCGACACGTGCACATCCAATATTTTTTCATTTATCTCGGTTGGCACGCATCATTCATAGATGCGTGCACGTTAAACAGACAATGTTTCGCTTTATCGCTGCATAAAAAAGAGATTACTTAGTTCCGCGTTCGTCATATATTTTGCGAGCGAGACGTCCTATTGGCAGGACATTGAGTTCTATCTAAAAGAGAGAACCTTCCGTTTCTCGTAGTGATAAGAGTCTGTCTTGCGTAAAAAAGGCATTAAAAAATTATTGTCCGGTTTGAATGCAAAAAAACTTGCAATTTTTCGTGCGGTTGCCTATTGTTATCTGCGATCACAATGAGCACTATTATACGATCGGGCAAGATAAAGAAACGCGCGCAAAAGTGGCGAGTCACGCCGCGGAGGTAATTAAAGACGAACAATAAATCAGAAAAATTTTCGTCAAAGAAAACCGCTCGCGTCATCGGGACGCAGCACACACACGCGCGCGCGCGCGCACACACACGGGCAGGAAATTAAGCGAATATGAGTACGCGGAGAAAACCAAAAAAAGGAGGTGGGTCGAGGAGTATGCGAGAGAGAGAGAGAGAGAGAGAGATTGAACTAATAGGGAAAAGGAGAGGGGAGCACAGAAAGAAGATTTCGTGTGGCTTAGGCTCCGCCTCCTACTCCATTCTAAACAAATGAATCATGCTCCAAAATGGCCGCCTCGAATTTAGACGGGTCACGTGGTCGCAGTCGTCGTCGTAGCTGCCACCGCCTCGTTCGTTCCGCGCGAGCACGCAGCTGTTGCCTCTCTCTCTCTCTCTGTCTCTCGATCGGCCAAACCGAAAAACGCGACATACGCACGCGTGCCAGTCTAACGGTCGCTCAATTATTGATCGGCGATGCGCTCTGCGCTGAACTTATCGTTTTGTTCTCTCTTTCTTTTCTTACTTTGTCGGGAGCTCAGCAATATACCATGTACAATTATGCTTGCATTACGTGCTTATTTAAGTATTACACGCTATGATTTGCTTGCAAACTCCGGCGACTATTTTACCTGAATAATTGAACGATTGTGGTTTAACTTATTCAGTAAACAGAATCTAATTTCTCCGCGTAATAACAAGCCGTTTTTCGTTGATCATCGATCATCGTGCAATATACAATCATTCCCTTTCAGTTTCTGAACTATTGCTGATGCGTATTACATGCTATTTGAACATTATGCTGGATAAACTAATGCTCAACTTACTTACGATAATTGTTTATTATCTACATAAGAATTACCTCGTGAACGTTGTTCCTTTGGCTCGAATATTTTTTCAATCAATCGGTGCGTTCGCTGTACATGTTTAAGCGCGCTTCAATCAAAACCCTGTAGCCAATCCACATTGCCACCCTATTGTATATTTTTCAGTGCACACATGCGGTACATCGATCACTCGAGATCCTCTATCTCCGTGGAAATTTTATTATTCAGTTGATGCGACGGCCCTTTGACAAGTGCATAATTCCAAATACATGTAATATTTTTTCCTTCGTTGGCAAAGGAATAATGTAAAATATCGCGGTAGGTATGTACGTTGGCGAAAGAGCGAGTGAAAAATCAAAGAAAAACGTGGCTGGCATATGCGAGGCGCGAAAGGAAGGAGCAAGCAAAGCATAGAGATTAATGCTCTATAGAGGAAGATCATAAAGGAAGGAAGGATGAGAGAGGAGGGAGCCGCGCTCGCTCGCATTTCTGTCGAATGCAACAGACGCTATCGGCAATCCCGCAGTCGACTTGGGCACATCTCTTGGCTCCCGTTCACTCAAATATTAAGCGTAACATTATAACTAATTGACTTTTTCATATCGCACATACGTCGACATGTCCGCAAACATCTGCACATGCAAGCATCGGGCAATCGTCCGCGCATTGTTTATACATATCTCTCTTTCTGTCAGGCGTAATATTGCAGCTGCGCTCGCGCGCGAAAGTATAATGAGAAAATTCCTGAGATTAATATATGCATCCATCTACTCGGGTGAGATCATAACAAATGCTCTCATTGTGCGCCCGCGCAAGTTTAACTCGGCGACGAAATACGTCGCTTATCAACAACGAACTTATATCCACTCGTATGACAGCCTTTATTGAGCAAACTTCCTTTTTTATAACGAGAGACGTCAATATGATAATTTTTTATTCGTCAATTTTGTCCACGCCGTAAAAGAAATTGAGCGAAATAAAAGGTCGACAATGCAAGCTGTTTCGCAACCTATAACAGTGTGTGCATTGAAAAAGGCATGGAAAAAGCATTGATTGAATAAATGTGTAATAAATAACACCTATCTCTCAGCTCAGGTGCTGATATTCCTATATACGTATACTGCCGCTCAGAGGCAGCCTCAAAACAGCAGGTTTTACAATATTACATTCACTTTGTTTCTCAACATTTCATCTTGTAAAAAACGTGGCAATTCTTTTCGCTCATAGCAGCCTAAGCGCGCTTAAGAGCGCGCGACCTTGTATCTATAAAATGACTACGTAACGTGCCTTTGAATGGGACGATTTGAAAAATAACTTTATGAATTTCTCGCGACGGCTGTTGCTATCGTCTATATATAAACACATTTATAATGACTTAAAAGTTGGCTTGCACAATAATCAACGTAGCCGCGCGGTGCTCTTATATAATTCATTGAATTTTGCAAAACTAACGAAAAAAAAAGAAAAAGAGTACATAATAATCATCACTTACATATACGAATCCGCTACACGCAACGGCTCGCTCGAAATCTGAATTCTGCTTTCTGATAACGGATCGCAGCTAATTAATTTAAGTGTCAAAGTAGCACCACCGTGGTGCATACAACGAGCGGCCAATATTCTCTCTCGCAATTACAACGATAGCCTCTCGCCCGCGCGAATTCCATTAATCGCTCGGCAGCGGGTCGACGCGTACAAGCACTCTCTCTCTGCCTCGGTCTCTTGCGACGATATGGGAATTTTCAAGGCATCGTGCACTAATACGGCGCCGCGCAAGCGTTGTATAAGCGGCCGAATGAGCAGTGTGTTAGTGGGACACCCGGCGTTAACGTCAAGATAGTGGAGCTTTCTGCGAGCGAGCGAGACGGAGAAAGTTGAGCGTGAGCGCGGGAGAAGGAAAAATCGCGGCGCGCGAGAAGATCTGCATATTCATGCGCGGCATTCCTCTGCCCGCCTGCCGGCACTCGCACTTTTGCAGTGGACGTACGCCCAACCGCTAATTAATTTCATTGTTGACCGACGCGCGTTACTATATTTGCCAGCGCGCGACTTTTCAGCCTTGCGATTCGTTGCTCCGCTCATCGGCCGTATTTCCATAATTTCTTCGCTCTCGCGGCGGCTCGTCATTGATTAAACACACCCGATAAACCGCGCGTCGATCATCGCTTCGAGTCGTTGCCTCGTTAATATTATACTTAATTTAACGTTCGCTAATTTATCGTGTCGTTATGCCACTCTACCGTTGAAAAGCGTCCCATTAGGAGTTGGCACGCTTACGGAGCTTACAATGTATAATGACAGCAGCGTCAAAGGAAAGTATGAAATAATAATGGAGCGAGTCGCGCGTTCGCCACATAAATTGAATCCCGCGCACGGACAAACAAACTTGACCGCGCGCACGCACACACGCACCGCCAAATAAATATTCAACCGACAAATGTGTATTATCATAGGCCAAAGCGAGAGTATAACGATTCTTAAAGGCGTCGATTATGCAAATGAGGCGCTGCTGAGTGGCTCGCGCGAGGCGCGGCATGTAACGACCTCGCTGACTGACAGAGAGCCAGAGAGAAATAATAACGCAACGCGCAGTCGATTGCCAATGACAGTGAAAGCCTCCGTTACAGTTGCAAGCTCGCGCGAGCAGCGCCAATGCAGAGATTATCGCGGAAAGCGCTCGCGCGCGAAAGGGGAGAGCCGCGTTTATCGTGCATTTTATCCCGCGCTAATTTATCGGCGGCGCGCGCGGATTCCGCGGGGAATTGGCTCGCGCGGGCGTATTGTACGCGAGCGTCGTCTCCCTTTGCCGGTCGTTCGGCCGACGAATCGCGAGCCGCGCCGGCAAAAGCCAACGGGGACATATATCCACGACGGAGGCGCGTCGCGTTCGGGCAGCTCCGCGGTCAACGGTGCCTCTGCGACGTCGTTTAATTAGTACCTTTCTCGGTGACAACCGCCAAAGAGAGCGCGCACTCTGCCCGAGACGCCAGTCGTTTATCTTGCCGGTGTCTCTCGCGACAGTGCGAAAATGCAGGCGCGTATTTAGCGCGAAAAATTGGCTGCCTGGCGAAAGAGAAAAACCAGCCGATCGCTCCCGACGAATTATCTTGTCCTTGAGCCGATCGATCGATTCGACGCCATATATTCCTCGCGCGATGCATGCGCAATCTTTCTCTCGCGAGCGAGCGTTTTACAACTGCATGCGACCGAGAAATAGGAGATATAAAGATAATTTTACACCTCAACGCTCGACGGTGCTTCGTTTTCTACCCGTGTCTCTGTGTATAGCATGCTCACTCGTAAATAACGACATTTTTCACTCAAGCTAAGCTTACGTATATCAATGAGAGAGAGAAAGAGAATTACCTTGACGTTTGCCTACTGATAAAAGCAAAAATCCACGTGTAATTGTGCAATTTCTTACGCGGCCAGCTCTTATATATATACTGTCGCGGGCGAGGCAAAAAAGCGAGCTCGTTAGACGGAACAACAACGGCAAAAAAGCCGTAATTATGTGCTACCTGACGCAACATCCTCTCTATGGATGTGTAACGCAATCGCATTTCCGAAAAAAAAAAAAAAAAAAAAATTAACATTCTGCTCGTTGTGACGATTTCGTAGCCGGGAAGACGAAAACTCCACGAAAACGCCAAGAAGATCGAGGCTCCGCGCGAGCGTGCGGTAATTTTCACATTTTTCTGGCGCGCTGCGTTTGTACGTACACGCACACGGACGCGAGTCGTAGAAAGATAGAGAGAAAGAGAGAGAGAGAGAGAGAGAGAGAGAGAGAGAAAGAGGGGGCTGCCGCGTGGCGATGGAGAGGATAGTAAAGTCAAGTATCAAAGTGAACGAGAGTTATGCTGCTGCGGCACAGACACAAACAGAGCGCTGTGTGCCAGTGCTGCAGCTACAGCGGTCAGAGTCACACATGCACATGCAGCAGCAGATAGCCGGAGAGCGGAGAAGAGAAAGGCAGCGCAAGTTGACTGCGATTGGTGGGGAGGGAAGGCCGCTGGAATCTAATGTCAAGTCTATAGGGAATCAAGCGCTCACGTATCTACTCGCTACGTCTACCCCTGCCCCTCTCTCTCTTTTCACGTGCGCGCGCGCGCGCGCGTGTGTGCGTGTGTGTACTAATGGCGCGCGCAACCGAACGTACATTAATTTTCGCGATTACGTAAGCCTTAACGGAGCCTGCATGCACTTGGGCGCGAGCGAGCTACTTTTTCCTCTGCGCTATGATCTTTTTCTCGAATTAGGTCTCCATTCAACAAAAGAAAGATTACTCATAGTTATGGACGTACATATATATAACGAAAGAGGAAATATTATGTTTGATCCGAAGGTTCGATGCAGCCTTGTTCATTTTTTCTTTTAGCCGAAGAGAAGTAAAAAACTGCACGGGATCGAAATTTCATTCGTTCTTGCAAGGACTGTGTGTCATGCACGTTTTATGACGATTGGTCAACTGTTGGCTATTTGCGCAAAACTTATTTCAAACGCGCAAGATCAAATCCCGACCGACATTTCTTTTACTATGGCTCTAGTTTCAAGACGCGCGCGCGGCCTCACGCGCTTTCAAAACGCATACGAACTTTTGCTCGAAAAAAATAGTTTAAGATCTGCTTTTGCGTGTCAATGTGATAAATTCAAATTTCGTCTCGAAAGTGAATTTACGTTTTTGAAACTCTAATAAGTTATCTTATGAATATTCGTAATTGTTTTTCTTACAGCTATATGTGACAGTAAAATAATATTTTCAAGTGGAATAAATTTTTATTAGTCGGACGCAATAAAACATTTTGCAAACAAGTTTGAATATATAGGCATCTCAATATCTTTTTCCAAGAAACCAGTAATCATTACATATGCATTTTCATGAAACACACACACACACACACACACACACGAGATATCCTGGCTTCACTCAGCTTCGTACATTATAAGGCTATTATATCTCATCAAGAAAATAGTGAACGGTCGTATTTTCTGAAACAAAAATGAGCCGAGTCCCGAAAATTGAATAGTCAGGTATGCAAGCAGCATGTACAAAAAATTGTATTCTCGTTAAGTTCTAACAGCTAGTAGAACGCTATCAACGTCCCACTCGTAGAGCACATGTGTATGCGTGCATACGCACAATATTCGTGGACGCGATGCGGATATCTAATCTCTACGTATACTTTCGGCTGCCATCTTGTATCTCAGCCGTCGCTCGCAGTTGGCCGCTGCTGCGCGTGCTGTGAATTTTCGAGAACGCAACTTCCATACGATGACGTCTATGCAAAGCCATGCCCGTAGAATATATTGGCAGTTTTTCCATTTGATCAAGCCTTTTGATTGTTCGCGTGGGCTAAGCCTATATTTAGAGGTAGACAATTTATTCATTTCGTAAAATAGTCCATTTCGTGAAATAAAAGTAGTCCAAATTTATATATGCTCATTTTTTATCAACTAAAAGTTCACCTTCCAATTAATATTTCAATGTAACGAATGTAATAATTATAATTGAATATACGATAAAATAGGCCACATTTCGAGAATAAATTATCTTACTCATTTTTAATTTGAATTCAAAATTATGTGAATTCGGCATGTATATAACGAATCCTATAAAAAAACTAAATAACAATAATTTTTTAAGGTCTAAAATTAATAAGATGTTTGTCTTTGCTGGAGCTTCCGTACTTTCGTTTTTTTCGTTAATTCGTTCATCGGCAAAACGACTCGCATAATTTTAAACAGCAATATGGGTAGTTCAAGTTGGGAGCTTTAACTTGTTACCTTGCACGTCCAAAAATAAGGATTTTCGACTGAGATTACACTGATCAAGATTCATCATAAAAATCTCGTATTGGAGGGCTTTGCATAATTCATATTTTTCTTCTATTTTTTAACTCATTTATTATTGATTATTGTTCGTGCAGTATATCGAGTTGCAGTGTATCAAAAGCTCTTAACTTTTGTTATTCGTGTCACTTTTTGAAAATGTTTTAAATAGGTGCCAGCTGATACTGTGAATAAAAGCAATCAGCCTGAATTTGCGTGATTTCCCAATTCTCAATGATGTGAAAATACAGAAATAAAATAGTTTCAGTGCTCTTTTTGTAATGTTCACAAGTTAGTTTTAGAGTAATAAGAAGGCAAAAACAGTCGGGAAGGTCCAGTTTTAGTAGATTTCGTCATACGCGCTTTCATAAAGCCGAGCAGTATTTCAATAAAGCCTCGACTATACTGCCTGAAAGAAGTCGAAAAGTCAATGTGAGAATGCAGGAACAGTCGAGGCGTAAAGCGAGTTTGGTTGTCTATGTTCGAAAAGTGCGCATGAACATTTTCGCAACGCTCTCTTCACTGAAGACAAGCGCACACAAGGTTTCTTTTGTCGCGCAGCTCAACTCGAATTTCTAACGGTTCAACAGACTCGCACTCGTGCTCTCAAACTGATAATCGTGTCGCGTGCGTGCATCTGCCGTGTCTTTTACGCAATGCCCCTTTTGCCTCTTTCTCCTTGATTTTCTACTTGACAGCCATTTTGTCGAAAGAGAGCTTCGTTTCGATAGACAGCCTGTTTAGAGTGCATTGCAACGATGGCTACTTTCCACTGCGCGCGGAGCTCGAATTTTATAAGCCGTTCTCGCGACGATGATTTCTGGGAAAAGGATGCTATCGAGCAGACAATACCGTATTATCGTCGTGGGGCTTGCGAGCATTATGCGCGATGAAATGCTCCTCGTGACGGAGGAAACAAGCAGGAGAACTGGCGGAATGCCGAGCGAAAAGTTTAGCTGCTCGAGTGGCGAAGGAGCCGCGCCAGATGCATAAAATCTGGGCAACGTGCAAATGGCAATCGGCGCAGCGATTAGCGGCCTTTTAAATTTCAAATCGCAGCGGCGCGGAGAGCGGCCGCGGCGGCGACTGCATGAAATTGTCTCCTATTAAAAGTGTCATGGTCGCCAGCGGAGCCGTTCGCTCGCTCGCGAGCGCAAGCCTCTCCTCTCTCTCTCTCTCTCTCTCTCTCTCTCTCTCTCTCTCTCTCTCTCTCTCGCTACGATGCCTTTAAAAACCGCGAGTGTGCGCGAACAATGCGCCTGCGCAACGCAAATGCTTTCGTTTTCAACGCGCTCAATGGCTCGCTTGTTTACGAAACCAGCCGCTCTCACACGCGCGCGCGTGCGCCACAACGACAAAAATGAAACAAGCCAAACAAATCGGCGCCGAGTGCGTGGGTGCGCCCGCGGACATTTATCGGCGATGTTGTTTAGTAACGCGCTGCGATTGTTTAAGCGTCAAATTCTATGCGCGCCCGGTTGAAACTCCATCGTGATTTTCGAACAAGTGCTTTCTAACGAGGATCTATACTCGATGATTTTTCTCTAGCATCGCGCCAGAGACACAGAGAAAAGAGTAATTAAATAAATCACCAAGAGGTGCAGTTATAATCATGGACTTAGAATTATTCACTTATGATGCGTATTTTGCAATGTACAATTTCAGACCTTGACGAATGTGAAATACGAACCTATATTTTAGTGAGAATAGCGTATTAAAAAAGAAAAAAGTTGTGGTTGCGGCAGCAAGCAGCAGCACACTTGTGCGTTTGTACATGCACTCTCGCAGTTGAAACTCAAGCAATATTAGCACTCGTTAACGGATATTCGCATCTCATCGTTCAATTACATTTCCGTGCGCTCGCGCGCAAAAAAAAAAAAAAAAACAACGGGCCATAAATTGACGTTGTCGTGCAATCGGCAGTTTACAAATTGTTCGTTGTCGAGGTTGCGCGTCGCTGTGAATTTAAAACGCACGAGGAAATTCATTATCGCAAAGACGCCCGAAAGAAAATAGCTAAAGTAGCGCTTGGCTACATGTCGTCCTGAATGCGAGCGGGGAGGGGGGATGGGCAATTAATCGAAATGCCAGCTCGGCAAGTTCAATTTCAAGTTGGCGCGCGATCCGATAAGAAGAAGCCGATAAACGAAAGGACTGGCGCTGCCGCCGCAGTAGCTGCGATAACGCACGCGCACACTAATAATGCACTCGCGAATGACGAGAGCACGATAATGCTTTGGCGTGTGTGCGTGTGCGAGTCATTACGCAAACCCACACGGCAGGCGCGCGTGATGCATCTCCGCGAACCTTATTTCGGCTGTGCGCTCGGGAGTCGCGCGTCGTTCCGTTGTGCTCGCGTCTTTTTCGTCCTTTTCCTCGGTGCGTGCACGCGTGCAACTCGTGTGACCGTCAAACGCACATCGCGAGGTTGAAGGTTGCTCTGCTTTTTGCATGACCGCGCATGCTCATTTTTTCGTTCTATGCACCACTTTTTACTATTATCGTTAGCGGTCGCTTCGCGCGCTTATCGCCCGAACCGCGCCAATTTTTGTAATCTTTCAGTAAATTTACTTTTCCGTTATCGAGTCTTCAGTGAAATAAAATAATCTTAAACTCATCTGGAAATGCAGTGCTAATGCTAATTTTCAATAAAACCGATAGAAAACAGTAGCGAATGGTTTGCTTGTCCTTTTTGGAAAAACTAAAATTCACTTCCCTTAGTAAGAGCACGAACTGACGTGTTGCCTTGTCATTGATACATTATTTAAGAAAGGTACCTTCAACATTGAATTGCTTTTAACGTGTTTGAGAATGTATTATCATAATTATTGATATATAATTACTGCTGCTAACACGTCGTGATTATGCGCGAGGAAAAAAATTCGCTGCTGGCCTGAATTTCAACGGTCTTACATAAGCGTGAGACTCGTTTGAAGCGCTAGAACTTTATGCCGATGTCTTAGCAATCTCAGACATTATCTGGTGCTAAGCAGATTCTCGAATTAGATGACACTCTCGAAGAATATTACTCTGATATAAGTCTCGCTGATTAGTCTTATCCACTTTTTACACTCTTCGTAACAAACAATATTGTTACTGACAAACTTGTAGACACTTCCGACGATCAAATAATAATTTTCTCAAATGTCATTCGAACCAATCCAATTATATTTCAGTTCGTAAACAAAGCCAATCAAGTCATAAGCTGACAGCTCGGCAACGTCATGGCAGGCGCCTAGAAACATGTCGCTGTCGCTGCGTTCGAGCGGTAAAAACCGGTGGTCTGTATCGCGCCTTCGAATAATTGTAGACAATTTGAAAAGTCGTCCTCGAGGTTGCAACAAATTTCGGCGTAGACAAAATAACACGGCCGGAGCAGCGCCGAACGCTGACTCACGCGCGACACACGATCGTAAAACAGCTCGGCGCGTCTGTTTGAGAATCGATAGGCAGAGCGCCGGATTTGGACCGAAATTAAAAAGCCGCTGCAGGCACGTAGACGCAGCACTTTATAAATGCCAAGGCCCTCGAGCGAGCAGCAGCCCCGGCGAACGGCGCAAACAAAAGAAACGATCGGAGACTATCGGCGGCAGGCAGTCGAAAACCACGGCGCGCTCGGGCCGGGCAGGGTAGGGCAGGGCAGGGCAGGGCAGGGCGCGCCGGCTCGGTTCCGTCTTGGCGAGAACCGCATCCCCGAGGCGCGCGCGTGTAGGTGCGCGCGGCTGCACTTGCACTTGCACGCTTCCCTCGAAGTCGAGCCGGCTGCAGCGGCGCTCCCTTTCCCCTCTCGCGAGCGCGCGCGCGCGCGCGTACGAATGCATGCACGTCGTCGTCGCCGCCGCCGCCGACGCCGCCGCCGCGCCGCGGCGGGGTGGTGTTGTGCGCTCGGGACGGCGAGCGCACAGACAGCGCGCGAGCGGACTGGAGGGGAGGGTGGGAGAGTCTAGCAACGGCGGCGGCTTTCGGCGGCTACGACGGCGGCGCTGCTGTGGCGCGCGCGGCGTTCAGTCGCCGACGCGGATGCAGTTACGGGAGCGCAGCGCGAGCTAACGCAACGCCGTCGTCGTTGTCGCCCCCAAAACAGGCAGCGACGCACGCAGAGACACACACACACCGTCGCCAACTCACCACTCGAGCTCGAGCGAAAAACGAAAAGCAGACGACCCCTCGGCCCCCCGACTTGTCCACCCTCGACGTGCGCAGCTTGCTTCCTCCCGCAATCAGTGTCACTCGGCAGCAGCCAATTGTTCCGATTGTTTATTGTGCGCGGTGGCTATTTGCAAGGATTTGCTCGTCAACAACAATCATCCTGTGCGTGTGCCGTGTGTGTGTGTGCGCGCGTGATATGTATATGTATATCGTAAGAGAGCGGCAACGGAACCAAACGTTCGACGGCCAATTAGTGCGACTGTAATCAGTCAAGAGTGTGATTGTAGCGGGCAGCGCAAGTGCGAGTGCGAACACGAAAGAGAGTCCGAGAGTAAAGCTGTGATAAGTAGAGATATTGCGAGAACAAGTGCGCGTCCAAGAGAGAGAAAGAGAGAGAAAGAGAGAGAGAGAGAGAGAGAGAGAGCGAAAGCGAGCCGATTGGTGTTCAGTGCAGAGTGTTACCGAGGTGCGACCGAAGGACAGCGCGAGCCTTCGACTTGGCGCCGGGCAGGCTTCAACTCCGTCGTCAAGTTCTGCGTGGAGCGACGGCTAGATCATCAAGTGAGTAGCCCAGCCCAATTTATTTTCTCTACTTATCCTCGTTTCGTCATGCATTTGAGATGGAAATTGAACATAAGCCTTTGCCTACTGCAGCGAGCGAAGGGGAGGGGGATCGAGTTACCGCCGAAATAAGCGCGACGATGTTTGATAACACGGTCCCTCGGTCGGAATTCCTCGGTCCGCGATTGAATGTGCCTACATCAGCGAGCGGTTTCACCGATAAAAAAACCGACGGCTGACCGCCTTGGGTTTCACATTTTCGGCAAATGACGAGCTTCTCGGCTCGGTTTGCGCGTCCGCGAGTGTTTTTCGAGCAGCGATCGAGCGCAGCGAGCGAGCGAGCGCGTGCGTCAAGGACAGCCGAGTGTCAAATCCACGGGGAAAAAGCTTGAGCTTCGCGCCAGCAATCGAATATGTGCGCGCTCGCGTGTCGGAAAAGCTGAGAAATTTTCCGCCGGTTCGCCGTCGACGAGAGCGAGAGAGACCACGTGGCGGAAACCTGTCGCATTCGATGCCGTCTCTCTCGTTCGCGCGCGCGCGCTCTCTCTCTCTCTCTCTCTCTCTCTCTCTCTCTCTCTCGCTCGCTCGCTCGCTCGCTCGCTCGCTCTCTGGATCTGTGCCAGGAGGAGCGTCCCGACGCCGGTAAACTCCGTGCACATATGTGTAGCGTGAAATGGAGAAAGATAGCTTCCGATAATAAAGTGTAATACACAACTACCCGTTGCCACAACGACTGCGTTTTTCTTCTCTTTCGTCGCTTGCGGCTCTCGTTTACGTTCAACCTTTACTTTATGAAGATATCGGCGCTCGATTAGTTAACGCCTTGGGGGGGACGTAGCTGTGTACATTTCGCTCGATGACAACCGGATGTTGCAGGCATGTAATTACACGACGTGCGTTGCTGCAGAGGCAAAACCGATTGCAAAGATTACTTCTTTTACGCACGCCGACTTCTTTTTTCCTTTTCTAACCAGTCAAGTTCAAGTTTTATTGCTGCTTATGCGATGCGCTTTGCCAAGAGTTGCGCGCTTGATAATGGTTTCATGTCTATTGCAATTGCAATTGGTACAAAATCGTTCGAGCACTTTGGAATGTCTCAAAAAAAGATGCTTGACTTGGTGTTGTACGTGTTCGTTTTCCACGAAAGTAACCTCAAAACCTAAAATCCAAATCTGTCCGAAGGCATTTTTCTAGTAGTCGCGCTTGCTTGGCTTTCGACAGATATCCGCGAAAGCTACTCGCAGAGAATGGAGGTTACCAAAAATAAAGTTTACAGGCTATACCTTATATTGACCAAAATTTTGTTGCTTTTTTTAGTTACCTACACTGCAACGAAAAATCCTCAAATGAAGACAGATTTTTTCTTAAATTAAGTATCCGGCGAATTTAAGCAGTCGTTCGTCTCCAATCGGAGGACTCCGGAAACGTTCTTACAATAAGGATTTATTATCAACTTATTTTCAGTATTTCAAATCACAAAAAGATAAGGGATGTTATATAATAAAATACATTTGTTTGCTTAGTGATGTAAAATATTTAACTGTAGATGATATCAAATTCTGCGATCTGTGTAGTTTTTCTTTGAAATCCTATAATTTACATAAGATTTATTTTGAATTTATTACAAATTATTTTGCAGTTTAGCAATTCAATCTTTTAGATTTACTTTGATTTCTCCGTCACATCACTGTCATTGAACTGTCAAGCAGAAAACGCGAGATGGAAAGAATTTCGTTTTTTATTACGTGACATTATAACATATCGCCAATTTTTCAGTAAAATATTAACAAACTGAAGTAATTTGAAGAATGCAAAAATTTTTATTTTAAGAATAACATTTCTCAAACTAATAATAAGGTTTTATTATTTTGAGAGCATTGTTCTTATACAATGTTCTTATTTGTTAAATTTAAGAAAATTACGATAATTACTGCTCCTAAAGTAAGACAAATTTCAAATTTTTATTTGAAATGCCGTACTTCAATATTTTTGTGATTGACGGTATGAAAAATTGACTTCGACTGAGCTCGTAATGGGGCAAATAAAAAATGGACACATAATTACGAATAAAAGATTGGTGAATGCCAAACTCAATAAATTGAAGGATACATTAAAATAACAAGGACCTTTATATACCTGTGCTTTCTTTTGGAAGTCTGGTAATTTGACAGACGCATGGATAATGTCGAATCTTTTTGACTCTTAATCGAATCAAAATTATCGAGCCAGTCAACAGTTTTAATTGGATTAAGATTTAAAAGTTCGATAGTGCCAGAATCTAATAAATTTGAGAACGCGGTGGATGAATAAATTTATCGCCATTAGTAATGTGTAGAGTTGTGCGATTGCATGAGCAAAGAAGCCGAGCAACAAAAAATCTGAGTACGAACAATATAATTCGCTCGCAATCTCCTTGCAGCAGTAACCAAGAAGGTCAGCGCGATTCGTCCGAAAACATTGGCCCCGGCCAATAATCATACGACGCGAGAGCGCATTGACGCGCTGCAGCTGCACAAGGCCGTTTACTCCTCTCTCTCTCTCTCTCTCTCTCTCTCTCTCTCTCTCTCTTACGCTCGTTTTAACCGACGCCGAAAATTGCAATTGATGGAAATTCCGAGGTTGTCTCCGCTGTATTCTGCCTTACGCGCCCACCCAAGCTCAACTATTACGCTTCCACTTGGCGCGTTGGCCGTCGGCGTATCCCAAGATAAAAATTGCAAACACCGATTATCCATTGGAATATAGTGTTTGAAAATTCGTTATTGCGTAATGCCAGTTTATCGCGCGTCAATGCGATTCCTTGGGCGCGAAAAAGAAAAAGAAAAAAAGAGCCGCGGGAACGTTATTGAAAAGCATAATTAACCTCATTCGATATCCAATTTCCTTGTTGAACAGGCGCTCGTAAAGTAAGTTCGAAGGCCCGCGCGCAAATTCTGGGAAAACGAGAAAAGGACAAGAAAGAACGTGGAAAAAGGCCAATCTGAGAGCCTGCGTGTGAGGGAGAGAGGGGGCGGGAGGGAGGGAGGGAGAGAGGCGGATGATAAAAGTGAGAAAATTCCCGTCGGCGGCGCATGACAATTGCGCGTCTCGTGTACGGACGACACTTTGCAATTTCCGTTAGGAAGAAGAAAAGATTGGCGAGTGTCCTTGACCCGTCGCCGTGTACTCTGCTCGGCGTCTTCGCTGTGGTGCAGCTGCGTGAGAATGAAAACGGAAAGTGCGTGCATGCGAGAATAGCCGGATATAGAGAACTATATTGAAAAGGTAGCACGCACATAGGCGAATTACGTAAAACGACGAGGCATCAGCTAGCTCTCTTATCTCGGAGAAAAATACTTTTTTTTTCTCTTTGGCCTTTTTCTTTTATCCAGGTATCAAACAAGTTTTATCGGGCGTATTTCTGCGCGAAAACCGCGCGAGTGCATCGGGAGATAGCTGATAAGCCGACGCTTATATTCGGGATTTTTCGAAAGCATCAGCGTGCTTGCTGCGCTGAATGTTTGTGCGCGCGCGCGTGTAAGTGTATTTTTCCCGTTGCACTTTTCCGAAGCTTTCGCCGAATTGATTGCCGTGCCATTTTGATAAGGCTTTTTATTGATTAAGTTCGTTTTTTTCCACCATTTCCTTGAGGCTCATTGTGCAAGTTATCGCAATTATTTTTTTGCAAAGTACGTCTCCTTCTCATCAATTCTAATTGTCTTAGCGGTGGATCGTTTGAAGGAATCACTTTGTTACCGATTTCAATTGGGTTTTAATTGCTTAACTACTTGTTGGCTGTATGAGCCGATTAATGCCGCATAGAAAACAAACGAGTTTTGTTGCATAGAGATCATCGTAGACAAATCATTATCTTAGTACTACGCTGCTGCCATCTAAAGTTTCTTCGTAGCAACTATGCCACTTGAGCTTTTATATTGCACTCTATAGATTCAATATTTATTTTTATTCAAAATTTTACACCAAGCATGTACTGGTTTAAATTTTAAAGAAGAGTTTTTATATAATTTCGACATTTGAAAACACATATTGGTTTGTTAACGCATAATTTATTTTGTTTAAATAATTTCAAGCGTCCACCACGGTTTATTTAAATGAATTTATTTATTACACGCTTATTCGATACTATTCTGAAGTATAGCATTAATTCGCTCATGTAGCACGTCCGAGTCTAGATGCCTGACTAATGAGGATGAATAACTACTTAAAATTAAGATTTTGGAATACATCTTTATCACAGTAATAATCTGGGTAAACTAAAGCCAACAATAATTTAACAATCATTCAATTCTCTTTGAAATCATTACAAGCGGTACAATACTCAAATTATCGACATAGAAATGACGAAAATTCGTTTACCATAAGGTACATTTGATAAAGGGAATGCAGCAAAAGCGGTGAACTCGTCAGCGAGGAAGAGAGCAACAAGAATAAAATCAAGAACAGAGAAAAAGTGAGGAAACGAGGCATTAAAGGCGAAATAATAGCAAAAGCAAGAGAGCGGCGACGGCGCATCTTTGCAATTACTTAAGAGGGTCATGTGCAGCAGCAGCAGCAGCAGCAGCAGTAGCAGCTCGCGTGCGCGGCGACTGGCTTTTTATGCGCAGAAGAAGGAACGACTCGCACAGCTTCCGATACCTCCAAGAAAAGGAGGCGAGGATGGACACACACACACACACATGTGCGTGCGTGTCGCCTTAGAAAGCTAAATTCGCGGACGTTCGCATTCAGTAGGTTAAAGTAGAAAATTCGGTTTGACCTCGATTTAGGCCGTTGCTGCCAGCTTGCCTGTGTGCGTCAAATCGTATCGTAAATTTTGCGAAACTTTCTTGATGCGCACTTGGCTTCCTTTTTTCCTCGAGGTCGAGAGTAGCAGCCGCTTGGATCGTCTTCTTACTTGTCGGTCAAGCGACCGATAGACCGAGAGAAATTATAAGATTGCGGCGTTGTTTCATTCGCTCTGTAAACCTTTCTAATCAGATTTTTGCAGTTTCACTCGAAGCCCGTGTCTTCTTTTACTGCCTCTTCCAATTTCTCTTATTATATAAACTCGCTTCACACGTGTCGAATGCGATTATTACGTACTTTACGATATTATGGAAAATGCTAAAATGTAACACATGGAATAGTTACGAAAAGTGAACGTCGTTAGAATTTTAGGGCTGCGGTTAATCCAATTCGCTACACGGTATAATATCTAGATCGTACGTACCGATGGATTCTACGAACTTCGAGGCATAAAAAAAATTATTTCCGCATTTCACAATTTTAAATGGAAAAATTTATCCGTCAAAGAGTTTATAATCCAAAAGTCAGAATCGAAATTGAAAAAAGTCTATAATCGCAAGCTTTGATCTAGTTTCGCAGTGGCAGATCAAAAAGAGATGAAGCGCGAGTGGCGCGAGGAAAACAGAAAACGCGAAATCGTCCTGATATTAGGCCGCTCGTATTTTTTTTCCTTTTTTTCGTTTTCTAGGATAGAAAAAAAAAAGAACAAGCGCGACCGTTGCGCTCGTGCAAATGCGCTAATCTCGAAATTGCACGTCGGCTTGGCTCTCGATTCCACACTACATATTCGGGTGAAAGCTCGTTTGATTAGTGGCTTTTTTTCTTTTTTTTTTCTTTTTTGCGTCCGAGTTTTCAATGATCCTTTTTGGCACGCTATGCGCAAGTTTCGAAAACGACTTTTTGAAAATTATTTTAAATGCAGATATCACTTTCTTTAATTAGGTAATTAAGTGTTGCTTTGAATTTTTCCAAACCTTGTGAAATTATGAAGTCATTGCGATATTAATCCATTGATCTTGAACACAAGGGTTGTAAAGAAAATCGCCAAAAACTTGCGATGCAATTGTGATATTATAAAGCAGTTGTTCTTAAGATCGCTGCTACAAGAAAATCTACTTTAAGTTTAAAACACGTTTTATGGACTTTTATGGACTTACATTTTGAAGTGTATCCATCTATCTCGTTATCTCACATAATAGCACTCGCGATGTTTATTATCCTCCGAATTTCTTTGTGATGATTTGAATTTTGCAAAATAAATCATCGTTTTCATTGATACCCAGGGTCTTTACACATAAATACGATGACATCATCCATTTCTGCAAGACTCGATCTTGGCAAAAAGAAATAAAACAAAAAAAAAGAGGAAAACACGCAATTAGTCAACTTATCGAAAACGCTCGTAAAAATACACCTAGTACACGAAAAAATAAAAGAAAACGCATCTTACTAGCAAATGTCTCAACGTCCGGAATGTTTTCGCGTTTGAGTCACGCAAAAAAAAAAAGTTAGCGCAGTATCGCGTGCGCGCATTACGCCAATGACCCAAAAAGCGCGTGCCGACGAGACAAAAGCAAATTATCGAAAAAAGTGAAGGAAAGACAGAGAAAAAAGTATTTTCACGGCAAACAGACCTACATCGGTGGGTGTATGATTTGTAAAAAAAAAAGGTAGTCGTTCCGTGAATAATAAGTAGGCTATATCGATACTTTGTGGTCGGGGCTGCTGTCCGTCTGTCGATGTTGCGGATGGATCTAAGGGACGGAGATGGCGACGAGTAAACGCGCGCGGGATTTGAAAGAGCTCCTCTGTGAACAATATAGCGACCTAAATTCGAAGCGCATTCAAACTCGCCACACTCGCGCGAAATGGATATAATAGCGACAGAAACTGACGTGCCTCCGTCGCTGCATTCAGAGAGAGAGAGAGAGAGAGAGAGAGAGAGAGAGAGAGAGAGAGAGAAAGAGACAGCACACAGCGCTAGTAGCAGACGCTCTCAATGGGATTATGTATTTGCGCGGAATGCGAATCGGCGCGCACTCGCATCCGAAAATCACTAATGTAACGCGCCAGTTCGCGGTGTGCTGCGCCTCAAGACGAGGTAGGTCTTTGTTTTGAACTTGCACTTATCCGATGCGCGCTCTGTGTGCTCTTTTGCCCCAGGAGACACCGCCTTCACTTTCGATTTATTTGCGCCCGGGAGCTTTTGTCTTTGTGCCACTAATCAAATTGCCTTTTTAGTCTTGCTCTGACATATGAAGGTCGACTTCGTCCGACAGCTCCTGATCAAGCGTCAAATTCTTGCGGGCAATATGGAATTCCTCGAATGTCGCTTATGATTTTAATCAAGTAGTTCATGAAATCCGTTGAATTTTGTGGACGCTCCATACACTTGTCGATGGACTCAACTTGTACAAGTTTTAACATCTCGAGAGGAGTTTACTGAGTAATGAAGTTGCCAGCTTAAGTAACTTACAGCGCTTGACACACTTAATAAAAGCTTGTATACTACTTTACCGGTTGTAGCTGCAAGCCTCTCGTGGATCGTTGAAAGCTTTTAAATTTTTATTTCTGCGAAAAAGCAGCTTTAATCAATGTTTATCCGAGGTTCCGTAGAGCTTTCAATGACATTCCTTATTGACACGCTCAAATGGGACAATGTTTCGTAATGCGTTAATCGTAAAATTGCGGAACAAGAGGAATGGTCGATAAAACCAAAACGATTGAGTGAAGCTGTCTATTGTTAACTACAATTAAAGAAATTAGTGACGAAAAGAATACTGCAATAATAGCCAATGAACACGAGAGCAGTAGTTCGTAAAAGCTCGTAATCGATATAAGCTCACGAGTGTTGTATTTTTTCCGAGAGCTATTCTCTATATATACGAAGAGAGAGAGCAGAGCTTTCGACAATGGCGCTATGCTCCACAGCAACACGTGGCCTCGCACGCGCGTTTCGCACACACCCACGTGACTAGTATACCTACAAACTTGCTCACACAAAACGCGTGCGCGCGCGCGTCAAACGTCCGAGTGTCATCGGTTCGGATGGACGTAAATAGAGAGATGGGGACGGGGGGCTGCAAAAAAATACGAAAGAGAAAAATTTTACGAGCAGCGCTTCGATGCGTGGACGGGGGATGAATTTCGGTGCTTTTTCCAAACTGCGACGTTGATTGCGCTGCTCACTTTTGCGGCCTCTCTCGCTCTCGTTACTCTGTTTTTAACCGACCGACGAGCGGATTTCTATTGCGTAACTGAGCGAAATGTTGTTGTTTGAGTTTGTCGAGGTTATTTTCCAATTTGCAATCGTGAGAAAAAAATGAGATTCAAAGGCATTTTTCGGCTGCCGTGATAACAGTTGCTCTTGTCTGTCATTATCGCATTGTAGATACAAGGAAGATTGCATTATGCACAAGTAATCAATAAGCTATACGATCGTCAAAAGTAATGAAATAATTCTGCGTGTAATAATGACGTTATATTTCGCACTCAATATCATGGCATCAGTGTTGCCGTGTAGCGTAAACTCGTGCGCTCGCGTGAAACTTGTAGTCAAAGACGACACTGCCACGCGGTAGCGATATCAAAATTGATCGCGCCATCAAAAGGAGATTGAATCTAGAAGCCAATATAACGCAGAGGCACTTGCTTCTCTCTCTCTCTCTCTCTCGCTCTTGCGCCGGAAATTCCGGTCAAACTTCGCTTCAGTGGCGAAATTTGTAAGACGTGAATGAAGTGGCAAGGGAGAGAGAGATACGTTTGAGGGAATCTCGTTTTCGTATACAGCTGTGCTCCACTTCCGAGTTCGCTCTTAGAGCGATATCGCAAGCTCTAGCTCGCGTAACAGGTAGGACACGCGATACCGCAGGATTCTCTTTCTCCCGGGACGCGCTCGCGCACATCGGCTTCGTCCTTCTCCTATCTTCTTTTAGCTAAGCTCTCTTGGTGCGTTTTCCCTCTCCCTGGGTTTCATTGTCGTTTTCGTTCGACGTCTAGAAAATTGGACGTAACTTTTGAAACCGTTATTACAGCTAAATCGCTTATTATTATAAAGCCCGTGAAATCAATGAGTTCCGTTGGGGACTTCCGACTAATGCGCCGTTCAATATCGGAATTAGGGCTGACCACATTCGGTTGTTACTACTTCAACGCGATTAGCTAATACATTCGTATGCTGTGCAGCTTAGCCTAAATGTTCGATAATCATAGTCGCTCTGGGATTATATCCTTTAACTTTGATTCTCATCAAAAGTGCATTAATCGTAAAATCATTATTAATACGCGTAACGTAGTATGCTTATGCCTGGTAATTGAGATTCAACTCTATTGACTTCAGCGGAAACATGCTCCGAAATATGCGATTGCATTGCTCTTCGCGTAACACTGAAAAGATGAACGTGATTAAGTCCGCAGATTAGAAAACAAGTCGATTGAGGCCAATTCGAGTTTCCAGATATAAATAACATCAATTGCAGGGTGTATACGTGAATTACAAGAATTAGACGCTGGCGCCCAAGAATTTTCAAGTGATAAATATGCTTTAATAATGAAGCCACATGAAATGCAGTTAATAAGCAATGCTTACAACGATATTTATTCATGTGCGAAGTGCGATGACGTGTATTTATGAGTGTCCGCAGCAAGCAGCCATGTGTGTACACAAGGCGCGTATATTTTATGGTTAAACTAGCGCTACTCGAGAACCACTTACCAAGGGAGTAGAAGGCATTGAACTGAAGACGGGAATTTTGTTAAAAATAGGAAAATTCGGTATATCTTACCGGAGTAATTGAACGAACGGCGGATGGTTTACGAAACTTTGTAAGCGTAAATTTAAAATTCAAGTTTCAATAATCGAATTCGATATCTTACGCAAGCCGTGAAAATGTATGTTCCAGAAGTTCATTGCGTAATCACCCAAACAGTCGAACTGATCGAAATTTCCTAAATTAGCTGCAAGCTTAGTCTTGTCGTTTGATACCGACGCGATCGAAATTAATTACGCGATTGATAGCGCTTACGTCATAGTATAACTTGCGTCAGTCTTGGTCGTGATAAAAGGCAAAATACAGGTTTTTGCATCCAATGTTGAATGCAAAATAATTTTATGAATTGGCAAAATAAACTTATATCGTCATGTCATGCAAGAATTGGATTCACAAAGTCATGCCAACTTGAAGAATAAACAATATCATGCCCTTCGCAATCAACGTTTACGTCTGTTCATTTACTTGACGGTGACACACTTTCACTACTTGTAAATGAAAAGCATTGTTTTCCGGCAAACCAGTCGGTGAATCGATTTAATTAGACTTAAAAAAAATTATCATCTCTGCGCGTCGAGAATACGTCCTTGTACGTCCGTTGTCTGTATAGCGTAGGTTTAAGTGACCGCACAGATCCCGTCAGCGCGAATATTTCGCGAGTCTTCCCTTCCACTTTATTTTCCTTCTACTCTTGTGCGCAATTGTCTTTTTCCTTTTGATTAGGCAGAGACGATCAACGCACGCTACCCCCTGCTGTTGCATTATAATAACCACGCAGAGCAATTACGCGCCCTGCACGCGAGATTTGCTCCCCCGTATCTGTCTGCGTGCGTAATTTCTGGAATTTCAAAGCGGATTATCGAAGCGAACGGACTTGCTTTACCTTGGATTGACACATTTTTTAATACGAAATTTCGTTTCGGAACATTGAGGATTTCACAGATTTACTGAAGGCTTGAACATCAAATGCGATTTTTTGCTCTTGCATGTGTTCGACAAACTAATTAAATTTACAGGGCTTTATTTTTAAAATCTAGCCAGAAGGTTCTCCTCCGCTCAGTTTTTTTTCTAAGATAAAAAAAGCTGTTGCAACGAACCGAGTAAAGAGCTAAAAAAAATCATATCTCCGATAAGTGCACAAGCTATATTATATATCTATATATATAATTTAAGTGAATCATCAGGGGACACTTTGGGGGAGCATATCCTCTCGTAAGATCGTTCCACACACTCGCTCTCTCGCACTATAATAAATTTTCACCTTAATCCCAGCAGCATAGCTCGGCTACCGCGCGGCGCTGACCATAGGAATATAACGCCTTTTCCATTAAAACCGCGCGCGGAGCGTTAATAAAGCGCGAAAGGAGTGCAGCGCGGCAGAAAAAGAAAGCGACGAGGGCGCGGGCGAGTATAGACAAGACGCGAAGGGAAAAGGCCAAGCGTCGAAAAAGAGAATAATAATAAAAATTGGCCGAGCCGACGGCGGCGGCGCGTATAGTTCAGCGCGGCTGGATTATTGAATTCCGGCCGGTAGAGAGGCGCGAGTTTTGACCCGCGCGATTTTTATATCCGCCCTCCGAAGAATCTCCGCTAATTTTTTCGCCGAGCAGCCCGCGTGCCGCACGAAATTAGAATAGAGTCTCGCGCGCGCGGGGAAAAAGAAGAAAAAAAAGAAAAAAACGGGAAATCGCGCAAAGAATGTGCCGGGCCGCTCGGGCGCACGGCAAAATCGACAGGTGCGCGTAACGGCAGACCGCATGGCACTAATTCGCCCAAGTCGTAAACAAGCTCGAGCTGTCGATACTTTTAATAAAAATGCAGGGCCCGGATTTAATTGCGCGCGAGCGCCCGGGGAGAAAACGAAAAGGTGCCCCGTCATCGACTGGCGCGCGGCACACGTACGCGCGCGTAGGGTGCGAGGAGAGAGAGAGAGAGAGCGAAATGAAAGTGCGCGAGAATGAGAGAGGACACAAAGAAAAGGGAGAGCGCGTATCGCGCAAATGAAAGAGCTTTTTATTTTATTTTAGGCGCTCGGCCGGTAGCTACGAGGGTTATGGCCAGGCACAGTTTTTAATCACAGCCGATTAACGTCGGCTTGCTCAATTTTTTCAATAGACGCACTTAGAATATTTCTCAAAGCTTTCGTGCCTTTCGTTTGGCTCTCCCTCGCAAATAAGGTCCATTTGGCAACGGGTGGGAGGGCCCTCGATAACGAATGCACTAACACGGCTCGCTGGGAAGTGTGCGAAAAAAGGATGCGCTGTCGTCGAACTAGGACATGTCGGGTCGGTCGATCGCACCCCACGATTGCCGAGAGATGAAGGACAAGCACAACAAGCGAATTTTTACCGCACGGCGCGTCCTACCGGCGGCGCCTCGCGCTCGTCGTCGCTATTCCGAAAACGGAAGTGGAGAGAAGCCAGACGTCACTCGCCGACGATTACGGCGTTGCGCAAATGCGCCTCGGCCAGTTTTGCGGTCTCTCGTTTTCGGCCGATTAAAAACGGCCTCTCGGCGTTGAAAAACTCCGGGGCGAGAGAGGGGAGCGCGCTTGGAGCGTCAACGAGAAGCCGCGCCGAGTGGTCTCGCCGACGACGACAGGGCGGCCGTAGCGCGGGCATGAAAATCAAATTTGTAATCACTTGGCGGTGCGAGCGAATTTGAGCGGAGCGAGGGAGCCTGCTAGAGCAGCTAGCACGCATGCAAAAAAGATGTGGCAGCGCGCGCTACGCGCAAAAAAAGGAGAAGAAGAAGAAGCGGGCGAGAGCAGGAGGAGAGAGTACACGCGCGCGACACAGAAACAGTATGAGAGTGAGAGACAGGGCTTTCACGCACAGTCAACACACATGTCCTGGGTTGCCGTGCAGCGGCGTTGTCCCAAAGTGCATGTGCAGACGTGGCTCTCCCCCGTGCCCGCCGCCGCCGCCGCCGCCGCTGCTCTGCATCTTGGCGCGTTTTTCAAGCGTTTCATAATTGAGCCCCACTCGCTCGCTAGGCAGTCGCTCGGAGCTCGCCGCCGGCAGACGGATCGATAGCTTTCCACCTCGCTCCTTTTTTTTCGGTGTACGCCGAGAGGGGTGCTGCACACACGCGCTCGCTCTCTTTCGCGACGACGCCACCTTTCATATGCTACGCGCAAAAAATAAAAGAGAGAGAGAGAGAGAGAGAGAGAGAGAGAGAGAGAGCTGTGTTTATGCACGCACGGATTTTCGCCCAACAACCGCCATCCCGGCCTGCTTCCACGCCGTGCTTTTGCTTTATCGCGCCGCCTCTCGGCTGCTTCAATTTTCTCAATTTCCCGTCGCGAGCCCGCTACGAGCACTTTTGCGCCTGTCGCTCGACTCGTTGACCTGCCGACTTTACGTAACCCATCGGATTTCGGCTCGCGCGAGAAAGACGCTCTCGTTAGATACGCTTAATTACTGGGCGCGCGACGTGGCAGCGCTGCATATCTCGAGCGCGCTCGTAGAGTACGCGATACGCGTACTTGAGCGTTGAAAAAAAGAAAAAGGAAGGCGAGCCGCGTTCCCCTCCCTTCGGTACGCGCGTGCACAAACACGCACACACGCGCGAAATTTAAATTGCGAGCCAGGCGCCTTCGAAATCACGCACGAAAATACCTTGTCGGCCGAGGCAGGGGGAGAGCGCGGCGCACGAAAATATATAAAGGCAGCGCTCGTAACCCTTTGCACAGCGCAGGAACCGGTGCTGCTGCTGCTGCTGATGTTGCTGGTTTCTTTGTAATTGCGTTTTTTTTTTTAATTTGACGGGGGGTGCTGGGCGCCTTTGATGCGTCGCCGAAAAGCGCGAAATCTCTCGAATAATATAAGGGGCTGTGCCGACTCTCTCGACTAATTTACCCATGAATTTGGCTTCTATGTACCGCGGCGCGAGAACGCTTTCTTCCTTGTTTGCAAAAGTTGTTTGACGCGTCGGAGCGAGTTGGAGCGAGATGCCGTCTCGTGCCGAGGAATGTTTGATCGTCGTTAATTACACCGTCGGAACATAGAGTCGCCGATTCTTTTTTTCTTCCCGTCTCTTTCTTCTTTATTTTTTTGTTTTTCATTTAAATCAACTTTTTTGAATTGGATATATTTTTTTCAACAAACTTCCGATTTGGTATTACGACGGTGAATTTACTAATTCGTAATTAATTAACAGACTCCATTCATCCCTGCAAGCAAGACTTGTCGAATAAGCCGTTTATTCTGGGAGTGAGAAATCTGTGAAAATAAATCCATCCAGTAGCCATATAAAAAAATTCATTAAATTTTTCACGCAGACTTCCTCGACACTCTAAGTTTGACTCACCTTGTACATCTAAAATTATCGTCCGCGTGCACACGTGAAAGAAAACAAGACGTAGAAGTTCGGTTAATGTAATCGGAGGAGTGGAGAGAGAGAGAAGGTGGATAAATATTCTCAATTTTGGTTGCGGTGGCAAGTAATCGTGGAGATGTCGACGGGGGATGCGCGACTTTTGAGCCCAAGATATTGACGTTTAGGCTGTGTGCACATACGCGCCTGCACGCGCGAGCTAGTTCAAAGGGTGCAGCGCTTCTTTTTTTATTTCGTTCTTTTTATTTTTTGTTTCAAATTGCAGCGAGCACGAGCCGCTCGCCCACGTACACACACTCACATACACTCGTTGCTGGCATGAAGAAAGTATCTCGTTAGAAGAGCCATCTGCGTTTGCCCAAAATACTCTTCTGTAATTATCCTATGCTCGCTGATTTTTCATTAATTAAAGTGCATTTTTCTGTTTTCTTCCAAAACACTGTACCTTCCAGAATTAAAATTGGATTTGTTGGTTTTCATTATTCGGATGGGCTTGCTTCGCTAGAAACCGGAAACACAGAGGCGCATCAGTTATTTGCGCTTTGAACCTTTAAGTAGCTGCCGATTGAAAGTTCAACGAGCATGTTAGTTTCGTATGTGTTATTTCGTCGGCTAAAATTCTGTAATCCGATGTATATCGATAGGCAGTTTGAATGATTGAACAAGAGTAGATTGAATAGTTAGATATTTACGAGCGGGTCACGAATTCGATAAATTTTGCTGAACGAACGCTTAAATAACAATGTATTCCTCATTCTACTACGTTACTACTGTGGGCAAAAAGTAAGGTGAATTTGTTTGTAAAATGAAAAATCTTTATTTATTCTTCTACATCAATGTCATCCCCTTCGAAGTAATCCCCTCCCGATAAAATACACTTATGCCAACGTTTTTTCCAATCCTCGAAACATGCTAAATAGTCCCTTTCCGGTATAGCCATCAGCGCCTTCTTCGATTCAGCTCTTATCTCCTCAATCGACTCGAAACGCGTTCCCCGGAGTGGTCTCTTGAGTTTTGGGAATAGCCAGAAGTCACACGGAGCCAAATCAGGCGAATACGGTGGTTGCGGAACGATATGCGTCGAATTTTTGGCGAAATGGTCACGAAGAACGAGTGCAGTGTGAGATGGTGCATTATCGTGATGCAAAAACCAAGAGTTGTTGGCCCATAATTCTGGTCTTTTTAGACGAATTGCTTAACGTAAACGACGCATAACGCTCAAATAATATTCCTTATTAACAGTTTGGCCGGGTGGAAGGAATTCATAGTGCACCACACCACGAAAATCGAAGAAAACTGTCATCATGACCTTGATTTTTGAACGACTTTGACGTTCTCTTTTCGGTCTGGCCTCGCCTTTAGCACGATATTCGCTTGATTGGTCGGTTGTTTGAGGGTCGTAAGCATAAATCCAAGTCTCATCTCCCGTAATCATGCATTTGAGCTTGTCCTGATAGTCAGAAAGCATTGTTTCACACACATCAACATGGCGACTTTTTTGCAAGAAATTGAGCGTTTTCGGTACCAAACGAGATGTGACTTTTCGTAGGCCCAAATGGTCTTTCAAAATTGTTTTCACAGATCCTTCTGATATTCCGATCATATCAGTAAGGTCTCTAACAGTCAACCGACGATTTTCGAGCACTAATTCCTTCACTTTATTGACGTGTTGGTCATCTGTTGACGTCGATGGTCGTCCGGAGCGCTCCAAGTCATCAACACGTTCTCGACCCTCTTTGAAGTCTTTGTACCACTTATAAACATTTTTCTGCGACATGGTAGAATCACCAAAGGCCTTCCGCAACATCCTCAACGTTTTCGCAGCCGAAATTTCATTCCGCAAGCAAAATTTGATGGCACTTCTTTGCTCAATTAAATCAGACATTGTAAAAATCGAAACATGCACTCTTGGTCGTTTGGTAAACACAAGCGTAAATATATTACTGATGATGACATTGACATGAAATTTGTCCCAGATGTCATTCGCAGTCCTACCAACTCAAGACAAAAAGAACTAGCCCGAAATGTTAAAACCGCGAAGTTTAAATTGAAAATTCACCTTACTTTTTGCCCACAGTAGTATTTATCAAGTTTCAGTTACAGCAAAACTGTATCGACGTGCCTAATTGTATTAGAAATCAGAATAGATATCGGGATTCACCATTATATAGCAAGATTATATTTCAATACATTACGTATTAATTCTTGGAAATAATTAAAAATTTCTGTTGATAAATCTTATATAGTTCAATCATGGAAATAAAAATACATGTTCCACCGTTAAGTGTTGTATACCAAGATTGAATTTTAGTACGTTAAAAGCGCATTATTCGAAACCGATATTACTGTCGATGAATCTTTTGTAAATTAATTATATAAATTAAAACGCCTCCAAAAAGCACAATTGGTAATCGAAAATTCCTTGTTATAACAGGTTCTCCGGTTAGGCTATTAAAGAGCACAAAGCCACGAGGATAGGTGAGAGAGAGAGAACGCAAGAGATTGTCGATATGTTTAAACGTTATTAAGCCGAAAACTTTTTGATCAAGGGACACGTTGAAAAATTGATAAACCCACAGGTGTAACAGCTATAATGGATCACACGCCAATCATGACTTTTGCAAACTTTCAAATGTAGAGCGATGAGCGCTGATTGCTCCTGCGCGATATTTCGTAATTTCGTTGACGTCAATCGAAAACATTAAAATTTCCGTCGCTTCCGCGCCGCGCTGCAGCTACTGGATTTTAGTTAAATTTTGATTTGCATGATTCGATTTCAATTTTGCTCTGGCTTCATTATTTTAGACGCGTTTGAAATGTGCATCGACAAGCTCGCGCATATTAAACAGATGAAATTTCATTAATGCTCAAACTATCGCCCCAATATTCCCTGCAATTTACAATTCTTGGAAAATATATAATCGAAGTTGTCAATAACAATGCTAATTGAAAATATAATAGGCTATTATTGTTATTATTATTATTAATTAATAATTTGCTGTTATGTGATCGACACAATACAATTTAATACACTCCATTATTTTACAACTGAATCCAAGAACATTATCCATTTACAAGTGACTACCCGCAGATTAAAATTTGTAGAATATGGCTTGATCCGTGTTTGTGCCACTTCCGCGATGCAGTCGTTACTAAATGAAACGCCACTGTAGTCGTCGCAAATACCTTCGCGCACGGAATCAAAAACTTTAGGTCCAGGTGATCAAATTATAATGAGCAGAAACTGATCACGTTTGTGAAAAAATTAAAAACAAGGAAAAAAGGGAAGAGCGTCAGCAGAGTACAATCTCACAGACGAAGAGTGACAAAAGGAGTAGTAACCGTAGTAGTAGTGGTAGTAATAGGAACGCAGAGATATATGTCGGGTTAGCAGCAGCAGAAGCAACAGCAGGAGGAGGAGGAGGAGGAGGAGGGGTAGGGTGGACGAGAGAGCGGCATGCGGGGCGCGGAGGGAAACGAACTGTTGCTTCAATGCGAGAGGAGGAGAGAGAGAGAGAGAGAGAGAGAGAGAGGATGAGCGCTTTGCCTCCGTGACTTAGTTTTAGGAAATTCTATGGAGAGAGTAGGGATTTCACCGGCGCTGCGAGCGAGCCAGATTGCCTTTGCGATTTATCGATCGACCCCCTCGTGCCAGCCAACTTACTCCTCCCCTGCTCTTTCACTTGCGAGCTTTAGCTTGCGCGCCTTTCTCCCGCGGAAGTGCGTTTAGACGAGATGAGTACGGGCTCTCTCTCTCTCTCTCTCCCTCCCTCTCTCTCTTTCTACGTTTGCTTGTCACTGGCAATTGTGGCCTTCTTGATTAAACTTTTGCCAATCGCTCCAAAGCTCATTGTCAGCAATTGAGGCGCGCGCGTTTTAACAATTCAATCCGCTGCGTCCACGCGCCGCGACAGAAATTTGCGTGCGCGTTTGTAAACAGCAAAACTTTTCAAGTCCCACTAAACCACTTGAGCTTTCGAGCGTGTAAATCGTCCCTGGAAGCGAGCCAAATTGGGTCTAAAGCAGTTTTCGGCGCTGGCAAGCGCTCTTCTTTTTTTTCGGCGCGTGCTTTCAAGTTTATTGAGCGTAAAATGATTGCACTTGAAGCTCTCTCGCGGTGTGTACCTATGGCCGCATAATTAAAACATCGGCCCTTTCGAGTGCAGCTTCCGACACTTTCTCTCTTGTTTACATTCACCTCCGCTTTATTACGCGATTAAACGGTGACGGAAATCAAGCGGGCGCGACATGAAATTCGGTCTAAATTGCTCGTAAAATTAGATTCGAGAAGTAGCCGAACAAACGAACGAGGAGTAGTTCGAAAGTAAGCGGAGCTTGCGCGCGTATGGGCGAGACAGGTCGGAGTAAATGTATCATCCGCGGGCAACCGAAGCGAGGGAGTCTTGAGGCAGTGGCGGCAGCTCGCACGCACTGAAGCGACACCTCGTGCGAAAAAAGACGTCGTCGCGCGGTTGCGGGGCGCCTGCGCGACGACCACGGTGCACTTTGAAAATTCGATACGGCAACACGCGCACGAACGTACACACGGGCATACACACGCGTAACGCTGGCTTGTAGTCGGCGAGCCGATCAAGGTTTCGGCCTATACTTAAAGTTTTAGCCTAGGGCATGGTTCGGCTGGCTTCGCTCTGGCTGCGTCATACGACGAGCGCTCGTCCCCCTCTTTCGCGCGGGATTCGCCCTCGTCGCTTGCCGAGCTCACTGGCCAGCTTTCTCGTTACACTTGACGTGACTTCCAAATCTGGCCTAAGCGTGTACGCCCTTGACGTCTCTGTAACTCGCGCTAAGCTTCTTCGTTGCGCGTCTTCGACAACAAACTTTTTGTTCGTTCCTAATTGACATTGTGATAATGGAGCGCATGCCTAAAAATAGACTGGTGCGCGACATAATTTAAGAACATTGACCGAATTGAAGAGGCACGATAGGTCAATATATAAATCGATGCGAGTTGAATGACACTTTTATCTCGGTGTCTCTTTTGAATATACAATTTTAAACATAACACTGCGAAATTATCCGCGTATTAATTTACACAAATGAGAAAGTGATAAGAGGAGGCATACAGGCGATAAAACAAGTCTTACGCTCCGAAGTATTGTAGACGCTGGGGAACAGACGAATCGCACAGTTCATTGACTTATTCATTTCTTGCTGTCTCCTCTGGAGGCGGGTTCATCGTGGGTGTAAAATTTAATTAAGGGAAAAACGCGTATTTCTGATTTCTCGATCGTTCCAAATTTCATTCGCGTTCATTTCTTTCTGCTTAGCAATGAAAAGCACTTGAATAACCATCGAAAATTGGAGCGAATGCAGAGGTAACAACCGTTGTAACGACTCCCAAACGTCCAGTTCGGATCTATAAAAGCAAACGGAAAAAAGTGTACGAAAAAGAGAGAGAGAGAGAGAGAGAGAGAGAGAGAGAGAGAGAGAGAGAGAGAGAGAGAGAGAGAGAGAGAGAGAGGGCGGAAAGCGAGCCATAACGTGGGTAAAATGGAAAAAGCTTTCTTCCAGCTGAAGTGCAATTTTCGCCTGTCCCGCAAGATTAAACTTGTCGAGGCGAAAAAATTTCGCGAAGGGAGGGAGGGAGACAGAGCGAAAGAGAGCGAGCGTTAGCTTGGGCAACAAACAATAAACCACACATACACCCGCACAACGAACAATAAAAAAGCTGGTGCGTGGAAAAAAACCGACTGCTGTTGCTGTGGGGGGCGCATCACATAAGAAAGAGAAAGTACATACGAGAACCCACACGCGCGCGCGTACTGCGGACAGAGAGGAGAAACAAGGAAGCCGAGGTCCAGAGTAAAAAAGGAGGAGCAGGAGGAGGAGGAGGAGGAGGGTGGTAGGAGGCGTAAAACAAAGTAACGACGAAATGCACTTCTGCCATCTTGGGAGCGCCCCGCTTTTTCCGGGCTCGTAGCGTAGAGCAGCGCCCGCCGGCCCAAAGGGAATAACGTCGAACGGAACGTTAAAAAGCGAAGGAAAGGAGAGGTTATGACAGCCGAGGTATTGAGCGGATCCTTCGTTAAAAGAAAGCAAAAAGAAAGAGAGAGAGAGAGAGAGAGAGAAGAACGAGAAAGGGGTGAGACGAGAGTGAGAGAGAGCAAGAGGAGGGATGGCGCTGGAAAAAGCGGCAGTGGGGGTTTGAGGCCAAGTAACCGAATCCCTCCACTACTGCTACCAGTAGAGGAAAAAAAAGAGAAGCTCCGAGAGAGCAAGAGAGAGAGAGAGAGAGAACCAACCCAACCTCCCCCGAGCCAGCGACGTTGCGTGTGCGGCTGCTCTGAAGAAGAAACATTCGTGCACCTTTGAATTTCACCTGGTCGCCCGCCTGGAAGACCGAGAGCAGCTTAGTTTTCAAGTTTTTTCACATGGCTGTGTTGGCGTTTCAGCTACTGCTGCCGCTGCTGCAGGCGACGCGGCTTTTTTTCGAGGCCAAACTTTTCCGACTGCACTTTTTCCTACGACTCGGCAATGACGCTCTTTTTTTTTTCCCTCGCCTCGTCCTCGTACTTTTTCATTAGTTGCAGGGTTGTTTCGCGCGCAGGCTTGTAACGCTGACGGCTTCTAATTTCTTATATCTTTTCTCCAGTTGCACAAGATTAGCCTGGGCTTTTGCGCAAATTAAATATGGTTCGAGATAACCGCCAGTCCGGCTGTGAAAATTAAATTTCGGCCTGGAATAACAGCAGCGCACGATGCGTAACGGGCACTTTTTAACGAAGTTAGCTAATTAACCTGCAAGCCGCCAGCAACGCACACCTCGTGTCGATGCCGCTAACCGACCTCGAACTAGTTGAACCGTCAGCGGCGCATCAACGCGAGCCAACGCACATGATGCTCCGCAGACATGTGCTGCTAAAGATATACCTTATTTTTTCTTTTCCTTCTCTTCCATACTCACGCGTTCTCGCGCTTGTGTGCATATCTGGAGCGCGCGCGCGGGCAAGAGAGAGAGAGATTCTTCGTGTGCACCGAGCGAGAAAATTCGGAGCTCCTTTGGGCTTCACCAATGCGAGAGACGAGATGCGTTATATTTTTTATTTCGTTGAAAATCTACTGCATTGGCTGAAAATGGAAAAGAAGTAAGTTGATTAATTTTACTTGGAGAAAGCTGCATATATATATATATATATTGTTTAATTTTCAAAAAGGAGAAACGTTGTTAGCTCAATGATAAATTGAATAATTTTATAAATTAAGAGTGAGTTTCGATTATTTTCAAAGTAGCAGGCAGCTCAAGTCGACGTTTTTGTCAACCTCGTTTCGAGAGATACAACATTTAAGACAAGTCAGCTGGGAATACACTACCAAAATTTAACGAATTGAATTTTCGTGTTTCATTTTAGTGATTGGACTACAGTATTAAAAATGTATATGTTGAAATGTCATAGCTGTTTTCGATGTTCCCTGATTTATTCGAGCACGACAAGTATTACTTTAAAAACCAAATAAGTGTTTATTCGTCAAACTAGAAAAAAGACGGCGCGTATATAGAAAATCCGAATATGTGATGTCAATTCGATGCCGGCTGCGAAGGCACATCGCGACAGCGTTTTTAATCAATACTCGTCCATAGAGCATTCAATTTCCTTATGCTCGTAATGAGAAAAAACATACACTGCACGCTTGGGCTTGATGCATGGTGGGAGTGCGCGTGGAAAATTTAATGAAAAGCTCATCGATTGGTCAGACAGCGCTGTCGCGCTCGCGCAATGTATTTTTAGCAGATTAAAAGAGCAAAAAAAAAAAAAAGAAAAAAAAAAGAATAAAAAGAGAGAAGAAAGAGGAGGCTTCACGGATGGAAGGGGGGAAGCCCACTTCTTGCCTATATGGCGATGCCATTAAACGTCCGTGTGCATGCGCGGACTATACGCCGGAGCCTCAAATAGTGCAATCGTCCTAATGACAGCGCAAACGCCCTTTTCCCTCCTCCACTTCTCCACTTGAGCCTTGAGTGAGCGAGCAGACCCTCGATAAATTTCGAAAGATCCCGCAGCGAGTGCGTGCACTGTCCAAGGTTGGAGTTGATGAGTTTTGAGCGAAGCTGTTGATTCCGATGAGTATCGTTGGTGTTTGATTGATTCAATTTGCTCTACAACATTTCTGCTCGGTTCATTGAGATTTGCAACAAAAAAAACGACATTCTCGCGGAATATTGTTTCGGAATGAATTTTACAGTCGGATTGAAATCTAAAATCCAAATAACTGACAGTCAAGAACGGAGAGGGTTAGTTTGCACGAGAAGGCAGATTAAGCCAAACAATCGAGCAAGTTTCTGTCCTAGCCGTTCCATTTGCCCTATTAGCTTGGCGTGGCTATAGAACACAATAATCGCGCAGGCAGGCAAGAAGCGCAGAGCGTATGTACATGATAAATAATGAAGGTGATTTGGGAAGTTGGCGCGCGCGCGTCAGCCTATCGATATGACTATTCGGTAATTGTCTCGCGTAGGAAGCAATTGCAGCAACTAGAAATAGCCCGCGACAAGAGGAAACCAAAGTCTTTCTCGCATGAACAATTCAGCGATATGCAACTTGAATTGTGACTTGAGGCTCTTCCCCTCAGTTTGACCCTTCTGTCCGGGCGCGCGTGTTCCGAGGAGGAGAAGGAAAAAGTTTGCGACGAAACGGCAATCCGGCGCAGCGTGCACGCGATGCCACGCGGATGTATCATTAGGCGGCTGGCGGCTGGCGGCTGGCGGTGGGGAGCCGCGTCGCTCGCCGGCAGCGAACCTAAGGAAATTGACAGAGCTGACGTTGTCTCTCGCGCGATCGATTTTGCCAGAGGGAGAGCGAAGGTATCGTGAGGCGTCCGCACGCGTGACCGAATTATCAATGCCGAGGATCAAATGCATTTAGCGCTAGGCGGCGGCCTCGCCTCGCACACACGCCGGCATACTTATGCAGCCGACGATCGACATCTCTCCCGCTTCCCTCGCGCCGCGTACACGCGTCTTTCTCATCCGCTGACGCGCGCTCCCGCTCTCGAAATTCATTACCAAGATATCGCCCTCGTCCTCTGCCCATACCTCGCCGCCGCGCCTGATTATTATGCCCTCACGGCTCTGCTTGCATCTCCGATTTATTTCATTAACTGTCCTACCCCGTGCGCTCCACTAATAAACTAGCGACACTGCTCCCAAGTACACGAAAACTTTGCAGTTTCACGATATCATCGCGCATTCCAATGCCTTCCCTAACGTCATTTCCATCTATTTCCTTCCTCGTAAACTGTACACCAGCGCGATGTCTATTATTACTTTGCAATTCCAGTCAATTATTCGAGTATCGATCTTCCGCATCTTTTAGCGGCGTATGCGCATAGTTTAGATATGCCCGAGATAATCGACCACGTCGTAGCTATCGTTTTTTATGTCAATGTAAATATCACATTTCAAATGACAATGTGCAAGGCCAACAATTATAATAGTTGGCGTACGAATCAAACGGGATTGCGTTAGTTTCTGTTTGGATAATTCAATAAATAGCAAATTTGCAATAGTACAAACGATATGGTGGTATAAGTGAATTGCCTGTTTCCAATCTACGAAATGGATGAGCTGCACGTTCTTTGACTCGTTGTTTTTTTTTCGCCAAAGAAAATCGATGTGGAAAATTAGGCCGATTGCATGTGCGCATTGTATCTCTATACATGTCGTATAGTACATCGTGGCAGCGGCAGTCACTTTCGCATGAATGCAATTTTTCATCGAATCGACCTCCTCTCGAATTATTAATGTAATGATAATAATCTAGGAGTAATGAGTGTTTACCGTTCTATTCCGCAAAGAGCATTTCATTTGTGTATATATATTTTTTCGCGTAACAATTGCTTGTCACATATAAAAAACACAAAATGTCTTTTATTTATGCGAAATGGCACGAGGTGAGTATTACACCGCAATGGTAATTATGAAATGATAGATGACGTACTGGAGCATGTAATGCTGGAAAATAGATACATCTCGTTACTCCAGCAACACGCAATTCTCCGTTTCTCTTTCCTTCCCTTGCATACTGAGGGGGGGGGGGGGGGAGAAGCAGTTCGCACTATCGCACAGCAGTAGTACATAGCCGATCGTAAACTTGTTTCGGTGTACACCCGCCGCGCCGTGCCAGCGAGAAATTGAGCTAAGGGAGTGAGTAGTATGCAAGCTGCACAATTCGAAATTACGCTATCTCTCTCTGTCTCAGGTTAGTCAATGAGTTGCTCATTATAGATTTGCTGCTAGAAGCAATGAGAACTCATTACTTCGGCTTTGGATTTTAATTTAGCGAATTTTAATTTGAGCGTCTTAGAAAAATTGCAAAGGCGACATTTACAACGAAGGAATAATAAAAGTGCGAAAGAGTAAGAAAGAAGAGAAGAGAGTGAATCGGGCAATTGGTTGGTAGGAGGTAGGATAGGTCGGAAGAAGCCCCGTCTGGCAAAATGACGAAACGCAAAGCATTCACCTTTGACCCCTTGCGCGCATTGTGCTGTGCGAGTCAAAAGGCGAGGTCGTCGTCGTCGTCGTCGTCGTCGGGAGACACTTTCCCGCACACGCAGGCACACCGACGCGGCCGCGTGTAGGTGGAGTTGCGCGCACAGGGAGACACGGAGAAAAGGGAATTAGCAGCGAGAGAGAGAGAGAGAGAAAGAGAGAGAGAGAGGGAGGTTGGCGAGCCGACGGAAAAAAGGCTCTCGGGCGCGGCTTACATAAGCGAAAGAAAAAGAAAGAAGAAGCGGCGGCGGCGGCTTCGGCAACGGCGGAGGGTGTGCGAAGAAGACCATCGCCGGTGGTGGTGGTGGTAGTGGTGGCGCTGCAGCCGCCAGCGCCGCGAAGGGATGATGCAGGTGGCGAAGGAGGAGAGAGCGCGAGAGCGCGAGAGGCCGCCTGCCTGGCCGCTCGAGGAAAGGACGCTACTACCTATTGATCGCCGATTCTTTTTCTCCTGTTGCATATTAGGCGCCCTCTCTTCCGATTTTTTCTTTTTTTTTTTTTTTTTCGCAGTCTCCCTGCCTCCGAAAGATGAGAGGCCGGCCTCTCCTCCCCCACACTGCCGCTGCTGCAACCGTCCTCCCTCCACTCGCCGCTCTCTACTCTTCTTACCGGCAATGTTTCATTTCAAGTAGTACCTTCCTGTTTCGCGCTCGCTGCGGCCGCGGCGCCCGCCGGGCAGGAGGAGGGTGGGGCCATCGCGACTCACCGCTGTGCCGCTGCTGGCCACCTACTACTACCCCTCGATCGAGATATACCTCTCTCTCTCTCTCTCTCCCTCTCGTTGCCAGAGCTACTTTCTTTGTGCACGCCGGGGATTTGGCTGCTGCTGCTGCTGTTGCTGCGGGCTTTTTACAAACGTTTTTTCTGACAACGCCTAAAAGGGATTATTGCTTTGTTTGATCCCTACTCGTGAATCAGCCGTTCCCTACGGCTACTCCTACTGGTCTTTCCTCCTGATGGATTAGTTATATCGATTGGCTCAATTCTTTACGAATGTTGCAATATCTACAGTTCATTATACTCATTGTCATGTTTTTAAAGGCAAACTGTAGTATGTAACGTTTCACGTATCAATTTTTATCAAGGCCAAATCGTTATGAAATCATGTGAAATTTTTTAATTTTATTGCGGTCGAAACCACAGTTGGGAAATAAAAATTTATGAAGGTATATTGAGTGATGATTTTTAGAATGAGAGGAGATACTTCGGAACATTGCCTCGGTATTTATTACTGACAAATGCTCAAACGGAAAACTGTATATGTCCGTAAAAACATATCGATTTTTAATAGTATCGGGTAAAAACAGGGTAGAAAAAAATTAATATCAACGAAATCGAAAATATTGGTGAAAACGTAATATTTGCATTACTACGATGACAATAATTTACCTAATAAAACTCAACTCACGTATAATTTAGCTGGTATTTTTCACGTAAAATCCTTGTATTCTCAGTGAAAAAGTAGTAAAAACGAGATGAGCGCAGTTGCTCGAAAAACATTTACAACGGTGCACACGAAAAAAAAAAAGAAGAGCGACAGAAAACAAAGCTCGGTTATTTAAAGCAAACGCGCGTGCAGCCGCTTTTTCGGCAACGTGAATTTAATTACTAGCCACCCCCGTACAGCCGTAATAAACGCGTCAAATAAATTAGTTTACTCTGGAGTTAAATAATTTGCGCGAACTGGCCGCGGGCAGTGAGAGGATGGGTGGGGTAGTGAGCGGAATTTAAATTTAGACACTTTTTTTTTTGTCGGCCGAGCGAAAGCAGGCCGGTTAATGCGATTCGTCATGCCGTGAAAATCCATGCAAACGGGCTTTTCACCCCCCCCCCCCCTCCCCCTCTTGTCTCCCTCTTTCCGTTCATACTATATAGCTCGCTCGTTCGTTCGCTCGTGGTCAACTTGTTGCAGCTGTGCCGCCGCCACTGCGAGGTTGTTTGCCCGTGTATAATGCACTTGCCGAAAATCACATTTCCCAATTGTAATTTATCACTACTGTGTAGCATTTGGTATACTCAATTAACTAGATAATTCGCCATTGATTCGCGACGATAGTTTGCGATACAATCTTTTTCCTGAATATAGGTCAAGTCAATTTCGATTCGCGCAGAAAGACGTCAGCCGGGCTCGATATACCTAAAATTTAATCCGACCTCAATTACATACCTAACATATAGTCAATAATAAATAATGCGTTTAACAGAAGTGTCGCCATTTGCTCACTTTATTTTTTATTCACGTATCAGATATAAATCTGATTGTTTGCATTCAATCAATTGGAGCGCAAATATGAATTAATTTTTATACATAAACTAACGTTCAATCGAACGAAAATGGAACTTTAATAAAATACTCACGATCAGAAATATTAGAATATTGTTATTCAATATCAATATTCTAATGATTAACTAGTATTGATTACAAGCATATAGGAATTTTCTCTTATTTATAAAAATTGCATACAAATGTGTACATAAAAACTTAATCAAAAAAAAGCTCAATAATCATAAGGTAAATACAATAATAAAAATAATACTAAATTTCATCATAGGAACTGTCATATATTCCTTACTATCCATTTTTACAGTTTTTGTTTAACTATTTTTTTAGTATCACATAAAGCTTTCAGGTATTCTATTAAATATTTTAATAGCAACAATATAACTACTGGTTTGTACATGGTTCTGCTAATTTTAGGAATCTGAACACTGTCTGTTGTTTTGCTATTTAAGTTGCTACGTTTTGCAGTTAGTTTCAATTAATGATAACATAAGGATTTTAGTGCATAATGTTCGACAGGGATAATTTTTTTAATAAATTTATCTTTACTAATTACTTTCAGAAGTTTGTTGTTTAAGTGTTGAAATGAGTATAAAATACTTATTACACGCACACACACACACGCGCGTGCGTACCACACCCATGATATTTAATATGTTAGTCAGTCAATTATAATGACGTCATTTATTATGAATTGTAATCTTAATTTTTGCAGGTACACTTACTTTATAGGTACCAAAAATTATATAGACTATTTTTAATGACCGAAAATGTTCATGTTTTATAGTATTGTTAATGATTAATGATAATTTATTAATTTTTAACTAATTTACTACGTATTCAAGTAATTTATTCATTTTTTCCGTAACAATATCCCAATTTGTCCGACATTACAGCTGTGTTATCTACCTATACTTAATAGAATCATTCCATATGTTTTTAGCAAGTCGTTAAGATACAATATATAACATAAAAGTGGTTCCAGTATTGCATCCCGTTGATAATACCCTATGTAATTTCGATCATTTGATAGTTATTAGTTTCATTATTTAATCTGACTCTTCTTAGATCGTATGCTTTACCTTTTTTCCGTTTCTTCAACATTTCTTCCACAGTCCGTGCGCGACGATTCGATTTACGCACGTTCAGGAAAGCCAGCATACCTCAAAACTCGTCTCACACATATCGTATCGAAAAATAAAATTAGATACATTTGCGAGAAAGGATTTCAACTTCGTGTGATCTCTTTAACCTCACTTTGCTTGGGCACAAGCGTTCGTACGAGACTAAAAACATTTTCTCGTACTATTATCGAAATGTACTATTACAATAAGATATTACGATCCACCGTATGTTTTAGCCAAATCCAAAAAGGCAACAATCGTTGAAACACTCGTATTTATATTTTTGCTTATAATATTACCTAGTATGTTTGATGCATCATTTCTTCCAACATTCTTGAGAAAGCTATTGTTAGATTATATTTTATTAATGTTAATAAAGTGATGTATTCTGTTATACATGAATCCTTTAAATATTATTCCTTAGTTGAAAATAAGTGAGACTATCACTTTGTTAGTTTATTTTTGCTTATCTATATAATTTAGGTTAATTTTCATTTTTTTTAATCATGTAGCCAAACAGACATATTGATACATTGACTTAATATTAGTAATTGCAGTTTTTGAAACTTTTGAACTTATATTTTTAATTCTAGCTTTATTTTTTATTTTGCACATTACTTTTGAACATCTTATGCTGTAATATAACGTAAAAAACAGTCCTATCAATAAACTTTAGTTATTTCATTTTTCCATTATTTTAATGTTTGATTTTGTCTCTTAGCTAACGTCCGACATAAAACTAATTATTCAAATATTCTGATATTACAATTTTATTATCACTTCTTTTATTTTTATTGTCAATTCAATCATGTATATTATTACTTTTGGACTTAGTTTTTGCCTAATTTTTGATTAACTTTTTTCTACGATGACTTAGGATTTTTGTTATTCAACTCGAATTACTTTTAATCACATTTAAATTTAACTTCTTTAATTACAATGTTAAGTACCATATATACGATTTGTATTCATGTTTTAGTGGTGTATTTAATGGTTGAATTTATATAAGTTATATAATTGTTCTTTAGTATTGCTCGAGATAATTATTGCTTTAGTAATCAATTTATTTGTCGGAATGTTGTTTCATTTCTTTTTATTTCATTAGTATATTTCGATATCTTTATGCAACTTTTATTCCAGCAATTATTAAGTCAGTTGTTCAATTTGAATCTTGCATTAATAAATTCTCCTAATTGGCGTTTGTTGCAGTGTTTTTAGTCGATTACAATTAATGCAATTAGAATAAATATCTTCCTTTTCTGGAACCGCATTATTTGTTCCTAAGCTAATAAATAACGAATAGCAATAGGTGATTGAATTTATTAATTTATATGTTTCATAATTTAATATATCTGATTCAACAACAATGTTATCAGTACGAGAGCGTGACGTTTCGTCGCTAGATGATACCGTTATATTCTTAATATTATTTCGTTAAACATTTACTCATTGACAAAAAAATGGTTTTTCGACTTTTGATTTACGTTTAAGTGTTAATAATGGAGAATATGTGTTTTTATGATGATACAAGGTGGAGGTGGCGAGGCTGCGTCGTCACGGACTCGTCGAGGCGTGGAGAAATTTGGAGGCATCGAGGTGGTGGCAACTTGGGCGAGCCCTTGAGAGCCAAAGCCGGCCGGGGCACATAAACACCCTAAGATGTGATTTTAAAAATGGCGGATTGCCCCTATGCCCGCTGCATACAGGAACGCAAACACATTCGCCGGGAGCTGCTGCGATGGACAAAGAATATGGTCTTCGTAGTCGGTAAGCCAATCGCATGCAACAACATTAATCAAATGTCTAAAGGGCAAACATTCCACTGCGAATATATGCGAACATACACGAAGCGATTTTTAAACCAAGAAAATCTAGGTCATACAATTCATTGCATTAGGTTCTTTTGGCCGCGTGCACACTTACACTCGCCCGGACGACTTTGCGCGCGATGTTTTATTGATTTTGTTTCCGACGTCGCACCACTTGCTTGTTGCACGCGCTTCTCTCTCTCTCTCTCTCTCTCTCTCTCTTTCTCTCTCTCTTTTTATTCCAACTTGCACTCTCGTGAAATGCCCTTCTCTTATGTATGCGTGTGTTATCGAAATTTCGCGCGACAGCCCCCCACCCCCTTTGTTTTGACGTATTACTGCTACGAGCTGTGACACACACGAAATGCACGGTGCGCATGGCATGAGTGCAATCATGCAACCGCACTTTCTTTCTCTCTTTACCCTCTTTTTTTTTCTTACTCTTAGACTGGCAGACATTATGATATGAAAAAACTTCTGATAGAAATAAAAGATTTGCGATTTGCATTTTAATTGATTTGTTTTTGAACTTTTTTTCCTCTTCAGAGCGTCAAACTTGTTGATCAATTTTCGTCAGTTATCACGATAACAAAAGGAGCTGAATCAGATAACGCAAGTACGACGATATTGTACGTTCATTCGCGCATAATTCATAATGTTCGCGTCAAACTAGATGTGTGAACGCACGAGGGAGTGAGAATTCGTCGTCGCATTGTCGCAAAATTACACACAAAAGACGAGAGAGTGAGAGAGATGCATAATTTTCGATTATGCTCGGAGAGTATCTTTTATTTTCGATTTGACGTGTTTGGGAAGGGGGGGGGGGGGTCGAAAATTAGGTAGCGAGGCCCTCAACAACTATTTAAAGCTGTGCAATACTCATACTTTGCCTTGGGAGTTGTTGCGCCTGTCGAGAGTTTGCTGAGGGAAATGCTAGAGTTCGTGGGATTACTGCCGAACGGCGAAGCGACACACGACATTGAAAGGACATACGGATGTGATATTGATGCTGCAGTATAACTTATTGCACGCTAACGACGTTTGCAAACTCGCCAGTCAAGTTAAACAACCTTGATTCCTATATATATATACACACACACACACGCGCGCGCACGCACACACACGCGCACGCATATATATACATATTCCTGAATGAACTTTGCAGACTTTTAAATCTGATTTATTCTGACCATAAACTTAGGCTGACCATAAACGCCTGTTACTACTGCATACTCGACGAAAAAAATCGGCTATAAAAAAGAATAATAAAAACGTTGTGTCGCGTGTGTAAACGGTAAAATCGTTTGCCGCTTTTACGTGGGTTGGGTATGTAGTACGTGCATTCGCATTCGGAAGCCCTTAAATCCGTTTGGGAGGCTGAAACGGCTCGAATCTACACGTACACCGAAAAATAAAAAAATAAAAAGAAAGAAAAAAAAAAAGGGAAAAAAGAACACGCAAAAACGCGGATAGTAGCACAGCACAGCTGCGCTTTGCTCTCTCAGTCGTGTGCGCGGACAGGCTGCATATACACACGTTAGTAGTAGTCGAGTCTACTCGTGCACGTTGCCGAGCGAGCGAACGCCGGCGGGATACCTGTTGCAAGCTCCCACCGCCAACATAGAGAGAAAGAGAGAGAGAGAGAGAGATACGCGCCAAATCCGGCGAGCTCTTTATGCGCTAGGCGAAGTCTATTCCTACGCCGGGCGTATCTGCCCTCTTCCGCCGCGACGACAATGACGACGACGACGACAACGATCCCTCCAGCCTTTGAGATCATGTTCCGCAATTTCTCTCTGTCTCTCCTCTCGCCATCCGTTCTGACAGATGTTCCACAAGCGTTTTTTTTCGCTGCGCGCATCCCAAGGAATCCCGTTGGATTTGCGTAGACGCAGCGCTGTTTTTCCAAACGAATTGACGATCAAACAACGCGCTCAATCAATGAAATACACGAGGCACGCATACGAACTCGAGCGCGAGGCAACGATTTGCTCGTTCGAACAATGTCAATTGGCGAATATTTTTCCATCTCTTTCAAGCTCCGCAGCTGCTTCTCTGTTCATTACGACTCATACAGTCGCGCGCCGCTGTAGCTATAGACCCGACTCGTTCTTTCGCGCTTTGGCTTCTTCAACTGTCCGTCTGCGCTTCATAGTCTAACGGGCTTCTTCCAGCTGTGAAGGCAGCAAAGAAAGCTTGCTGGCGTTGGCGAAGACTTGTTTGGACGGAACCTGTTTTTCGGCCTGATAAAAGCCAATTCATTCCCGCAAACAGAAAGGCGCGCGCGAGACCAATGATAGGCACTTGAAAACCGCACGTACCGTCCACAATGGGCTACGCTGCTGCGTCTACTTAGTCAAAATCATGCCTCGTAGACGCGATGCGGATAGCGACTGCGCGTATCGTACCTATATAGACGCGTGTAGGATGTCTCACGCTCGCTTGCTCGCGAGGATCTCGCCAGGAAAACAATGACCCCGCATCCGCACAAAAGGAACCGATGCTGTTTTGGCCCGCGAGTCGCCTCGCCTGTACATACGCGCACAACTTTGCGCCGGCTATAAAAGGTCTTCCTCCGCTAAGTCATATTACGCGCACCGCAGTATGTGGCTGTGTATATATGCTCACTCATTATTTCCTAGTGTATACGGCAAAGCGCGTGAATATAGCGGCCGCGGGTTCTTCTTCGTATTTTTTCCTACGGCTGTATCGAACAAAGACGCGCATTATCTTCTTTTTTTTCGTATAGAAAAAAGTCGCAAATTTATGAGAGCATTTTGCTCATTGTTGTGCGGAATCTATGCGTTGACTTTTGTGAAACTGCACAATTAGAAGTCATCGGTTGTGTAGACGAGTAATTCAATTACAATACCGAAATTCGAACAAATGTAAACATGTGAGCTTTTTCATGGGAATGGAATCAGTGTAGCTGTAATCTCCATACAAGCCCGGCAATGTTTCTTACTGTCTCGCTCAACACCAACGCGTATCGTTAACGCCCAACTCGTCACCGAATTTGAAACTCTGAAAAGCTCGTATGTCTCTCTTTGCTTCGGTGCCTCAATCCAGCGCTGCTGTTGCGTCTCTCTCTCTCTCCTCTCCTAAAGTTGCCCCACCGTAGCGTTGTCGTCGCGGCGAGAAGCAACAGCGTAGACTCTCCCTCCGAAAACGTGGCGTGCGAGGGATGGAAGCTCCGAATCCAACCTCCCACCAACATTCAACTCTTGTGAAATATTCCCCTTTTGTTTCCCCTCAATGGCTTCGCGCCCTCCTCCTCCTCCTTCCACCAGTGCCACCTTCTCCGTTACCTCCTTCTCCTTCTACTTTTCTTCTCACGCATTCCCGCTCGCACACCACTGCATTTCCCTTTTCCGCACCCGCACCCCTGCCTTGCCGTGTATCTCGGAGCACCCCGAGATTCGGAAGATTCGGAGAGAGAAAGATTCGTTCAGGGAATTATCGAGTTTTCGGAAAATGTTTACACTAAAATATTTTTCCTTCGCGGGAACGTCTTTCAGCGTGGTTATTCTTAATGTCTTTTTTTTCTATAAGAGGTGATTACACAAAGATTTTCCTGAAAGGAAGACAATTTTGGCTCGGCTAAGAAATTCTTGCCGATGGCTTTGGCGTGGTTCACCGGAATTTTTTTAATGAATCTGAAAATTTTGTTTACCTCATCAAACAAGTTGCTCATCTGACAAATGAAATGGCGAAGTTCAAAGTGAAAATGCCTAACAACGGAAGCATTAATGAAAAATAACGGACGGCTTTGTAAGCTCCCCGAAAAAAGCGAAGAGTGCGCGGGAGTAGGGTTGGTTTGGCGAAAGGTGCGCGAGATAGGAGAAAGTGGGGGGTGATTCGACGAGCGTAAAGAGTGCGAGCTCGCTCGCGGCGCGCATCGGTGCACGAGAAAGAAAGAAGGGAGCTTTCGACTATATGTGTGCGGCGCTGGTGCCTTGACCGCACAGACACGTAGTGTGAACGCGCTTCTCCTCCGTCTTATGCTCCCTTCTCGCTCCCCCCTCCCCCCCCATATCGACGTGCACTATTCTCCGTCTCTGTCTCTCTATTAATTCCCTTGCCCCGCACTCGCCGCTCGCGCAAGAGAGCTCGCGGATCTTTTTTACGCCGACGCTCTTTATTACGCTGCGCTCGCCTTGTAACGCTCGTTCCAGAAATTTCTTCTCCTCCCTCCTCAATCCCGATCTTTCTCTCCCTCTCTCTCTCTCTCTCTCTCTCTCTCTCTCTCTCGTTTTGCGTTTCGTCACTCCCGACTATCACGGTATAATGGTTTTCCATGCTTTTTTGTTTGTGTGTCGAAGAGACGGGCTAGAGCCTAATTATCTCGATGGCACTTCGATCCGTCCTTTCCTTCAGTGCTGCTGTCCGTGCGGGCTCGAAAAGTTGTTCCCATCCCCGTCCTCCATACTTCTTGCGCAGAGGAATCAGAAGCCATTAACCTCGCTGCTGCCCCGCCAACGAGCGCCGCAGCGTTGAGGATGCCAGGCGCGAAACAACATTATCGATTCTATCGCCTGGCAAAATTGGAGAACTAGCTAATCTTCGGCCTTGTTAAAGCGAAAAATGCAGACTCCGCTGCTCCCCTCCTGCCCTTCTCCTCCCACAGCTGCTTTTGTTGCGCTTGGAGAAAAATAGAGCGCCCTTCAGCCTGCTCCTCTCGCTCTCGCTCTTGTCATCTGCTATATTTCGGATTATTCTCTCTACTGCGCGTTCGCTTTCCTTGTGCCCGAGAGGCACGTTTTACCTGGAAACTCGCTGAGTGCCGCGCACAGCTGTGTAATGTCACCCTTGTGTGCTCCTCTTCATTAGTCGCCTCCAATTTCATTTCCCAAGTTTCGCCATCCGCGATTTTTGGCGAGCTTGCTGATTATCGCTGACCTTTAGGGAGTTGTTTTATGTGCCATGTCTGCTGTTCCGAACATCGCAGCACTTTTAATGAGTTAACACCGAGCTCCCGTTCTGCAAAAAAAAAAAAAAGAAATATGGTTTCGAGTGAATAAAGAAAGCAGGGTGTTTGCAAAAGAGTCCAAGTGAAAATAGTGCCGTAGCTAGAGAGATTCGATCGGAAGAGTAGTGGTGGCTGCAGGCTGAGCAAAATAATCGGCCGCTTGTTGCTCGGGGGTTTACTGGCGCCGGTTTGGCTGTGTCGAAAAAGCCAACTCGAGCTTGCAACTGGTTGGTACGCTGCCTCGGCTATCACTTAATGACCCAGAGAAAAAGAGAGAGAGAGAGAGAGAGAGAGAGGCAGACGTGGAAACTTTCCCCCGATCGATCGCGCTCGGCTCAGCTCGCGTGCATCTGGAATGGCACGTGATGTATATTGCCAGCGTGCAGCTACGCGTGGGATGGCAGTAGGAGTAGTCGCTTTGTAAACTCGACCAGTGAGTGAGGTGTTATAATGGTACGCTGCCAACGAGAAAAGAGAGGGAGAGGAAAAGAGAGAATGTGTGTGTGAGAGAGAGAGAGAGAGAGAGAGAGAGAGCTAATATTATGCAGATAGAATTTTCGGGAGGCTAAAAGGTTTGTGCAATGTGTTATATACCTGTTGCTTCTGCGCCGCAGCTGAATGCAGCTCGAGAGCACGAGCTTAGCCCGCTTTCCACGAGAGTTTGACGCTGAATGGAAGCTTTTCACAAATTTTTCGACTGTTTGCTCCAGGTAAACGCGTTTTAACCGCGAGCAGACAAAATGCTTTCCACGCCCTATGTTCAACGAACACTCGGCTTAAGAAGCCTTTCGAATATCTTTCTCGAATCTTCTCTTGTTCGTCATTTTGACTCTTTTTTCCGATCCGAAGCGTAGACTTGCACAGGGGTGCGGCTATAAAAAATGAACGATAAATTACGCCGAGCTCGCGTGCGTAGACATTAAAGCGATAACGAAAAATGCGTTGTAAAAAAAGAAGGAGAAATAAGAAAAAAAAAGCGCGCGCGCGGAAAAGAACAGTGTGCGCTGCATGAAGTGTGTGGAGCGGGTGGTTTGGGAGGGAGAAAATATTCTTTTCCAAAGTAACCGAGCGAAGTGGCACTCGGCAATAAAACACGTCATAAAAGCCGCGAGAAAAAAAAAAGGGAATTTCTCGTGCTTGCGAGCGCACGCGCGGAACTTAGCTGCCGCGACGACGAAAAAAAAAACAAGGTTGAGAGCACACCCGCAATCTTGAAAATTAGATCTAAGACAAATCCTACTCTGGCCGCGACTACTAAGACTTATCCTTAAGGGCAAAGAGGCGCAAGCAATCGCGAGTGCGCGAGCCTTCGCATAACCCGACTTTCAAGCTTTATAAGGGTAATAAAAGAGGCCAACTTGAAAGGCTTACCTACGCCAGATAAGATTTCTGGCTGCGCGCGTCCTCGCTTTTCTTTTTCCTTTCTTAGCGGCTTGCAGCTTTTTATTTCTCGCCCAGCCCAGCCCAGCCCAGCCAGCCAGTCCGCTGCAACGCGCATAAGCCCAAGTGCGTGTCTCTACTGCCAGCAGCGCTTATTCGGTTGCTTGTCGTAACTTCGCCGCGCGTTGGGCCATCATTTTTTTAACGACACGCACGTTATTGGAATTTCCTCTTTTTTTTTTCAAGAAGCCGCTTCTACATTTTTTTAAAATTACATGCAATGCTCGTGCATTATATTCAGCGACGATCTGAGACTAGTTATTGATTCATCAATGGGATGTCTATAGATGAAACCTATGCTATACGTCAAGTTTAATTAATTCACAGAAAATTAGTGGTATATAGATAGTGTCTACGCGTGAATATTGATTGTAGTACTAAAAGCCATGAGCAACATGAAAAAGCTTCAGCATCAGGCACAAAGTGGCAGTTATGAAAGTCTTATCTGGAATAGTTGTACGTAAAAGAAGCAGCGGCAGCGTATAGCGAAGAAAGCAATCTCACTAGAGGGCAATAAAATTTTGCAATATCGATTGGGCTTTGCAAGGTGGGGGCTAGGAGTAAGAGAGTGGGCGAAGGGTCCGAATCGTTAAAAACGAAAATAAAGCGAGGGTCGTTTCACGTACAGTTAGGCAGCAGGCAGCAGCAGCAGCAGCAGCAGCAGCGCAGGAGTAGCTCTCCGTTGGGCGATGCGCGTTCTCCTCCCTCCTTATCTGCTCTCGGCAGCTCGAGAGAGCGAGAGCGGGGCACATAAAATAAAAAAAACGACAGAACCTGCGCGCCTACGCCCTTATACATCCGGCGCGTTTCTCGAAATGGCCTTTCGTTTTTTCGCGTGCTGGCAGCGCCGTTGCTGCTGCTGCTGCTGCTACAGTGGTGGGGAGATCGTTAAGAGAGAGGCATAAAAAAGGGTGCGCCCTGGCGGCGGCGACGGCGGCGGTGGCGGCGGAGGGAACAATAAAAATTCGCGGAAAAATCGCGCTCGGCGAGGGGTGGTGGTGGCACTGGTATAGCGCACTCTTTTGCTCTACGTAAACACAGAAAGAGAGAACGAGACTGGTGGGGGGAGAGTCGCGCGTGCGTAATGAGTGGGAGCGAGAGCTTTCGTCGTCGGAGGCAGTAGTGGGGGCCAAAACCCTCCTCCCCTTCTCCTGCATCTGCAACCCGATTGACCTCGCTTCGGAGGGGTATACTTCCGAGGATATCGAAAGCACCGCACCAACACTACCCCGCAGAGGGTTGAATTGACGAAAATGACGCGTGTAGCGCGCTGGCAAAACCATCCCCTCTTCGAATGGCGAAAAAAAGGCCAGCGAGGAGAGAGAGCGAGAAAACTCCTCTCTCTCTCTCTCTCTCTCTCTCTTTCTCTGTGGACCCGCTCCGTGGTAGCTGGCGTCGTTTCCTTCGCGCACGACCCTTTCTTTTTTTCTTTCGTTTTTTTTATAGGTGCGCAGGTGTGCGCGCCCGCGAGACGACGACGGCGACGAGCCTTACTCTTCGTACCCTCAGTAAGCGACTGTCTTTGCTTCCGTGCGGAAAGTTGGCTTGCCAGTTTAACGCCGTGCTGCCGCTTTTTCTTGTTTCGTTTGTTTAGAGAGATGGTCGATTCTTGTGGTGGTGACAGTGGTGGGATAGCGGAGCTGCAATGACTTTTGTCACCTCTGTCCGCTGACCGAGAGCAGGCCGAACGTGGACGGTCTTTGCTGTAAGTGGCATTTTGGCTTTTATAGCACGCTATTCTATTTACTCGACATTACCAAGCGAAATTTCTTTTTCATTTCGCGAATCGTTCGTCTTCGTTAATCAACTGTATGTTGCAAACCTATGTTATATTAATCAATCGTTAAATGAGTAAATATTATCAATGCCACAATTTTTTCAATAAATTAAAAAGAGTATAGTGCAAGAAAATCACAAACTTCTATCGAATATATTAAATTGTAATTGAATAAATCAAGACATGTCTTTAAGTAAAGCAGAACTTTTGCATAGAAAATGATGCGTCTCGTGTTTAACTGCAACCAAATGCTGTATACTTTCATGATTTCCTAGAACAATTTCGAAAAAAGAGATAAACTTCAATATCATTTTCGGCTTCTCGATTCATGTTACAATCACTACTCTATGGGGACACTGAAGTGCACACAGGCTTGTGATAGACGCGTCTCGTCACGTGATACAGACTGATAGCCTTGCACACTTCTATGCATGCCTCGAGTGTTACGTTTCGCCAGCCTGAGGAGAAATTACGTTTTATTTGAACGTTCTACTTTTTCGTCTTCGCAAATTGATAAAAAAGAGCAACTAACGAGTGAATTTTTCGTTTCGATTTATAATAATAAATCAGCGTCGTAAGGAGCGAATGTTTATTTGGAAAAAATGCTACTTTGATGAAGTATTATTCGGCACGAGAGAAACGTAAAATATTCGCGCTGATCAGTCCGCGCGTGAGTTTTCTTTCATGACGCGCGGATATATCCGATAGGTCTTCAGTCCTCTTTTTTTTCTTCATTCAACTCTGTCTATCCGTGTTTATTCATTTTGCTTCTCGCCACTGTTCATCGCCCCGTAGACCAGCAGAGTTGCAGTTTACCAGCGCGTAAAATTGCTTCATTAACGTCGGCACATCGGATACGTCTGTTTCTCTGCTGCTCGCATCACGCAAGATAAACATCCGATCGATTCTCGCAAGCTAATTAAAAAAGAGCGCGGCGAAATGACGTGTTCGCATTCGCGAAAAAACGAGCGAGGGCGAGCGTGTCGCTCTTGAGCCGGCATTAGAAGAAAAGCCGCGTCGGCTGCACTCCAGAAGTGCGTGCACCTAGAGCACGTGCTCACTCGCGGCCTCTGCATATAAAGACAGCTGCCTGACTCCGCTCTCTCCGTCTCTCTCTCGTCTTGTGCGAGTGAGATCACTCGTGGATTGCTCTTGCGCTCTTTCTTCCTTGTGACGCCTCTGCCGCCGTCGCCGCGCCGTCCGTTCCCGTCTTCTTTGAAACGGCTTGCAATTTTCTGCGCTTTTTCAAAAAGCTCCGAGATTAAGCACTCACTTACGGCGCTCTCTTTAGTAGTTTTACAGAAAGCTCAGCAGCAACCTGCGTAGTGTAGCTCTCTCTCTCTCTCTCTCTCTCTGTCTCTCGAGCTAACTTGCTTGTTGGGTGTATTCACCGCGTTATTTGCGCTAACAAATTAACCAACTTGCAGCGAGAGAAGAGAGCTAATTGCCGGTGTTTTCTGGCTAATTACGTGTGCCCTATAGCCGGAGCGTTTTGCAGGCGAAAAAAAAAAGTAAAAAAGCAAGGGATCGAGGTGAAATGGTTTTACGTAAAATATCCGAAAATACAAAGGCGCAGAATGGGCATGCCAAATGGAAAAAGAATAAGCCGAACAAATTGCATGTGCAGAACGAACGAGTGCCAGAGAGATCTCGACTGCAAGATAAGCGTCTCTGTATCTCCGGCTCTGTCTGTCCTTCGTACATTTCGCTCGTCGTATGTGCCAGCCTGCCTCACCGCTCTCTCTCTCTCTCTCTCTCTCTCTCTCGATTTTCTGGGCGTCGTGTCGCCGCCGCTCGGCGAAATTTCAGCACACTGTTGCTCCTTCACACACACACACACACACATACACACACACACAACACTTCCCACTACGTCTGTTTACGTCTTTGTGCGCGTGTGTCCTCTTCCTTCCGAGCGTGACCCGGGAGATTGCATTCGCGCCGCCGTAAATTTTTGTTTGCGTCTACGTACACACGTCCTTTCTCGCACGCTTAATCGACTCGCTCGCTCGTGTCTGTCTGTCTGCTCGTTTCGTATTGTATATTTTCGGCAGCTTTTGTAGTACTGTTGCTCAATTCTATTTTGTGGATTTTGTTGGAAAATCGCTGACTACAACGAATTGAAATATTGCAGTACAGTTTGATTAAGGGAATTGTCCATACTGCGTGAACTTACCGATTTGGCACTTTGCCATTTCGAAATTCCAGGCAAAACGTCATACAACATAATTTACTCGGAAAGTGGATATCGATAAAGTTTATGGATTCTATTTGATCGACTGAAACGTAAGATACGTATGTTAGGCCATTTCAAAAAATAAATCAATGAATATCTCCTTGATTCTGTACTAACACTACAAAACAAAAGTCATACGCGTGCGGCAGTCTTGAAAAAATGTCATCAAATCAACAACTTTCTTCTTAGTTTAAAAAAAGACAGTGAATTTACTCTTACTTTACAGTCTACCTTCGCAAAACAAACGTAGTCTATCCCTTATAGACATAAAAAAATATGCGAATAAAAACTTTTGGTTTTAGATATTCGATAAGAAAACTCAATTTAATAAAAAATAAATGTGAAGATAAAAAAAAGGTTAGCAAGCACTGCCGGTATACTGTACTGAAATCTTGGAAGACATTTCGCAGCATCCGCACGATAAAAACCAAAACTCGCTTACGCCTCTCAAATCTAATACTCTGCTCTCGGGGCCAGGACATCCGACCTTACAGGGCGCCGGCAACAGTCGCGGGATTGCGCAGGCGCGCGCGAGTGCAACGATCGGTAATTCGAGGCGACACGTCATTTTTCATCGCACTGATAATGCACGTACGAGAAACAATTAGTCAAGCCTTTTCGCGGTTATACCGCGAAGCAAGGCGCCATCGCATTATCGAAACGCACGACAGGCGGTAATTAATCGCTGGCGCGTCGATGTTGAAAGGCAAAACGAAAAATAATACTTTCGAAGCTCCTTTCTTCTTGCACTTTTATCGTGCTCGACCGAGCGATGATTAACTTCCTCGTACTGGCGAGTGCATCTCGGCTAATGTCGCGCTAGCGCGCGCGCGCGCGCGCGTGTGTGTGTGCTGTCGCGCGGGGTAACAGTAGAGCTACGCTCGGTGCAAAATATAAATGGGTCAGTGAGACAGCCGGTGTCCGATTTCCGCTTACTTCGCGCCGCTTGAAGCGCAGTTAATGCTGCGCGACTCTCCGTGAACGTGCGCGTGCCTAACGCCGCCCCGCAACTGCCAGTCAAAACGCGTTATTTAACTACATTTCATTCTCGTACATGCCGACTCCGACTACTATGCATGTGCTAAATTACCGAATGGCAACGTTGTCTCGTCGCTCGTGTTTCGCTTTTTAATGACCGTCTGTTCGGATTTTTCGAGCGAAGCAAGTAGATTGAAAAAGATGCGGCAATCAAACGAAAAATTTCGAGTTTAATTCGTAGACGTAGTAAAAGCCTTGACTGCTGTAAGAAAAGGCGATTGGTTATATAGCAGTTGCGTGTGTTGCAATTGACGCTGCGTCTCTTTAGCAATTCAGTCGAATTAACGCTGTGCGAACAAGATATCGACATATCGCTGCTGTACAAGATTCGTGGTGGCGGTCTCTGCTTGCAGAGAGGGGCACAGAGAGCCAATTTCGCGCTTGTTAACACATTGCTCCGGCAACGCCAAACTTACTGCAGCTAAATGACGTTTTGAAGGACATGCGATGAATTATTCTGATCGCCGGGCAACTCTCTCTCTCTCTCTCTCTCTCTCTCTCTCTCTCTCTCTCTCTCTCTCTCTCTCTGTCATTGTTCACTTGTTGCGGCGGCCGCGAAGGATTTCCGTTACATATATATATATATATATATATATATATATATATATATATATACACCTACTGAAAAATTCGTCAACATACGACTTACACCGAGATTTGTGTTTTTTTACCGCTCAATTGTGAAATGCATCCGGAATTCAATTCGTAGTTTGTGTATTGATAGTTTCACATGTTGCGCAAACTTAGCAAACGATTTCAGTCTAATTAGGTTGCCAATTAGTGCCGAAAAAAGTAAAAGCACTAATAAATATTGTAAGAAAAGAAAGAGCGCGTGAGTGATAGGTGGAAAAATAAAGGTTTTAAAGGAAAAAAAAACGCTCGAAATTGTCGAAGAATGAAGAGAGGGAAAAAAAAAACGAGGCCAACGCGGCGAGCTCTTGACTAAAGATTCAGAAGCGAGCGTTATATGTGCGAGGCCAGTGCTGCGCAGCGCATATGCATGTATATATATCGCCGTACGTGAATTCGGGCGAGCGTGCGAGTAGAGTGTGTGTATGATGGAAAAAACGACGACGACTTGGCGCTCTCTCTCTCTCTTTCTGCCATTATAAAGCAAAGGAAAAGAAGCGAAGCCTCTCAATAATGCATTGCCCGGTCGTTTCTCAAGGGGGGAGACTTATTTGACTTTGCCCCGCTTGATTTGTTTGTCATTACGCAACGCGCTCGCGCGGGGATTCGGAAGAGTTCAATTGAATATCGGAACTTGACAGCTCAATGCCTTCTATTATTTTATCTTACGCAATCGCCGAAAAATTTAGGTCACTAACAATGTATTGACAAACCGCGACTTCAATCAATTATGTGTGCACTGTGGCATTTGAGACGCTGAGGTATACATATAGCGATCGCTCGTTAAGTCCATTCCATACTTTATTAACAACTCTATGTATCGCTCTTAACGATACAATCGGTACAACTTCGTGCGTGATTCGTAAATATGTACCGCCGAATGCGTAAACGAGGCAACTTGTTTTTTTCTTCTTCTTTTCATAATTGGCTTTGGACGATAGCATTCGAAATTGCTTTATTCTTGATTAGACGGAAAAGAAACGCGTTGGTAATAAACGAGCGCAAAAGTATGTCTCGCGGCAGTCGATCTTTTTACGGAAAGCCTGAAAACCGGATTTCGCGCACTTAACACTGAAAACTTCGTCAAAGAATAATTGGCTGCGTTGTTGTCAAGTTGCGAAATTCATCGCGAAAAAAAAGTCTACGCGTGGCACGTGCGCCGCTTACACACACAATCGACGTCGAATAGCAATTAGAAGCGTTCGGAGATCGAAAACTGTCTCCGCGGACTAAGTGTTTTTTAAACTTTATCGAGGTGTCCAACTCGGACATTGGATTTTTCTGGTTTCTTTGGGTCAATCGTAGCTGTTTTGACATGAATTACGAATTTTTATCACGTGTAACATTTAGAACGGTCAATGGTTGCCATGCGAAAAAAAATATCAACGTTTCATTGATAAATCAGAACTGGAATATTACTTTGCTGCAATCTGTGTAACATTCGTTTTTTTACAAGCGTATAGGAATCAGCGGCATATTTTAAAATATAATAAAATACCCTGGCAAAGAAAATCTTTAAGATTGGAACAATAACTTTCAAAGTTCTTTTTAATCTTGGCGAAAGGTTAAGTTGATTGATGTAAAAGACGCTTTTATGAAATAGAAGTGATCTCATAATACTTGGTAAATTTTCTTTGTAGCCGAAGAAGATTAGTCGAACACAAAGTAGAAAGAAAACTGTTTTTATTTCCAAAAGCCACTCGTACAAAGACGGTTAACGATGTTATCAACAAGAGTATGATTTTGGTTGTCATGCAACCAAAAGAGAAACCTCGTCGCCATGTTCGGAAAAAAGGGAAGCCACGCCTAAACGCGAAGAAAAAAGAAGTGACCACACAAAAGAGAAGCCAAAACGCGTAGAGGGGGGGGGGGGGAGAGGCGTCCCGCATGTGCACTCACACGTAGTAGGACTCGGTTAGTTTCGGACAAAGAACAGCCTTGTATTGCATTTGGGGCCCCACCATTGTCATGCGTGCGTGTACATTTCTAAGTCACGTGTGTGAGTGTAATAGTGGCGATTGGCCGATTAGGAGTTCTGACGCAGCTCACGCGCACGCACACAGTGTCGAACTCGAGGCAAGTGATTGGTCGTCGCGGCGGGGTCGCCGAGGCCATTCGATTTAGAATCGAAAGAATGGTGCCGCGCTCGAAGCCTCGGCTTCTTATATTACCGGCCGAGTTACGGGAGCGAATGAAAATCGATGGCCTCTCTCGCTCGCGCACTCTTTCTCCTCTCTCGCCGCCGTGGGTGTGTCCGCGTGTACGCGCGCCAGCGTCTAATGATGCCCAGCCACGATATTACGTCTCTCACCCCACCCCTCCCTGTTTATTGTAATGTCCGTTTATGCGGTTTCGTACAGGTTGTGCCCGTATCTCTCTCTTCTTCTTTATAGGGCGACGTCGCGCGTCACCGGGGCCCTTACACTGCTATAAACGTTAATTTGAGTTCGGTGGCAAACAGCAGCTAGCCGTTCGCGCTAAGAGCCCAGGTGCACTCGAACGAGTTGCGCATTCTCGTTCTTCAAAATAACAGAAATCGGCAGCAAAATCGATAGAAATTTTGGCGTACCGCGCAACAAAATCGAACGCGCCTCTCCGTCGATATAACGGCAAGCATTTCTTACAATCATTTTTAATAAGCCATTGCACAATACAATCATACAAATGGGACTGCGCGCGCCGCAAACATATGTATTACGCTCGACCAATGCTCGAGGATAACTCTCAACTCGGATTTCTCGCCGGGGGAAAATCGCGCGCAGGTGCGCGCGAGAATTTTGTATATAGCATCCAATCACTGCTCGTTGGTCGAGTAGGAACGACTCTGCGATGACGGCGCACCGATTATATGCATCGATCGGGAGAATCGCTTAAAATTTACCTTTATGAGCGAGCCACAACCGCACGTGTGTGTGTGTGTGAGTCTGTGAATTCCTTGCTAAGCGCGTTGCGAAAGTCGATGCTGGCGACGATTGTCGAGACTCTCTTGCGAAAGGATACTTCGATAATAACATGGGAATTCGCCATTTTTTCATTCTATACTGTTCACCTATACACTTTTCATGACCCTTTTTCTTTTGTTACTCGCGGCGATTTTAATCGCTGCGGGTATTTTTTTTCTCCTTTTTTTCTGCCATTGCCGTTACAATACATCTCTCGAAACGTATGACGTCGGATCGAGAGAGAAATGCGCGAGCGCGCTTCTTAATTAGTCGACAGTAATTGCGGATTATGTTTGGATTGTTCGCGGATCGAATCTTATGGCTCTTATGATATTGAGTATACTCGTCCTTTTCTTCATGAACGTTCATTTTTCTTTCATAATTCTTTATCTCTATTGCTATATGCGGCATGACGATGATTTCTTAATTATGTAATCCATTTTAATTGGCCAGTAAATGCAGAGAACCTGACAATATCGAACGTTAATGTCGCCATAAGCATTTCTTCACAGCAGAGTGGTCAATTGTATCTAGTAACGATCGGCAAATATTTATTAGTCAGCTTTTATTTAGAAAAGAGTTGTGATTATGAAAGAGCGCTGACTCCCGATGTGTGTATGTGACGTGGCTAAACTCTGTGTATTATTTTTTTCCCAGCGATGAAAATGCCCTTACGAAAAAATGAAATGCTAAAGGAATTGCAGCGGTGCGCGCGATTCTCCGGAGACCTCTAATGAATCCAATAACTCGTCGGAGTCTCTTGAGTCGAGCGTGTTGAGCATTTCTGTTTTTTTCTTCTTCATTCTAGCTTCCGACGAATAAGTCCCTTACACAGTGGATAAAGTTTATTAAAGGGTGGAAGAAAATTGATGCAGTTGCTGCCGAGGCGAGTCTTTACAAGAGCGCGATCAATTGAATCGGCGTTTTTCCGAAAAAAAAAAAACAAAAAACAACAACAAATAACGGTCAGTGTATTTACGCGATGACAAGCCGTTTTCTCTATCTGTCTTTCGGTATAATGATTTATGCGCATAGATTTTCGCGCCCGCGCCGGCGAATATTTCACTCGACACTTTGTTGAAACTTTCATCGGGCGGAGGCTTGATTTATGAGGGCGCCATTTTTTTCCATCCGTTATCAACGAGAGGCAGATGTGCGCGCGAGCCAATGTACATGTCTTGATGAATATTTGAGAGTGCAGGTTGATTATCGCGTTTTTGTTTTTTTTTTTTTTTTATTTTTTTGTTGCAGCGCGCTTGGACTTTGTCTGTCGAGCGCACGAGCCGACGGCGATGCGTTATTTGCTATTCTCCGTGCGGGCCATCAGCGCGGCCTCTCTTTGTACGCACTTGTTCTCGGGTGCGCCTAGAGCTAAACTACGAAGGAAAAAAAGGAGCGATATGTTGGCGATATACAATGTGTCATTCGCCGCGTGAAAGGTCGCGCGTCATCGCTCAACTGATAGTAATTTATCGTCATTTTCGAGAGAAAAATAATCGGTCGTTTTTCGATTAAGCGCAATTGCGCGTGCATGTGCGCGGAAAGTGTCGTCGAACGCGGCGTCCAATCGATTTCGTTTCCGATTCTCGTTACTCACCGCTTGACCTTGGCAAAGTTGGTACACGCGCCCAGCGACTTGAGTAGCTGTGGGCAGAGTGCAACTTCAAAACAAAATTGACGTTTGCACTGATGGACATTCACGCAGCAGTTGTCTACTCGAGGAAAAACTGCTGAATCTTGATTTTTCTTGTTTTGTGCTTCGATTCCTCTTTGTTGGAAAAATTCAAAATGACGCCACATGTTAATTATGGATCTTGGCGAAATCAGCTCCAAGAAACTTTAATATCAGCTTAATCTAAACGCGGAAAAGAAAAGTTTTCATTAAGGTTGTATTACGCTTGGACGCAATGATTGTTCAATTTAAAATAGAATCACGTGCGTATTAACTATATACTTAATCGTCTATATGACTGGATGATTTTTCGTTGCATTTTTTCACGTATTTTGCAATTATTTCTGTCATGACGCGTGTGAGCGATCGACGGGCGTATCATCATTGTGCCGATTTTCGTCATACTCGCTGGAAATCGGCTCTTAGAGTAACGCATGCGCACGCGCGTCTCTCAAAGTTAAAATCATCGGCTTGCGCGAATTTGATCAGTTTTGTCGTGAAATTTCCCGTGATTCAAGGTTTCGATACATTGTTATCGATTCGACTCCTACTGTGTTTCTTAGCCATCTCGGAAACAATGCTATTCTAAAATTTACCTCTGTAAGAAAAAAAAATTCGCACATAACTCTGTTCTATTTTGAGTTGGGCAACATGAGCAACTAAGTAAGAATTACGCTAACAGCTACATCTACTCGTAGTCGCAGCAATTTCAATAAATTTAATGGAAAGTCGAAACATATTGCATCGTCGTACTGAATAACAATTACGGCATGCCGTAATCAAATTCCCAATAAAACGTCTAGATAACAGGCCGCGAATTCTCGACTTCCTATCCGAAAAGGACGTCTCTCATTATTCATGCTGCATTCTAAGTCACCGCACCATCACGCAAATATCCTCCGCGAGCGGCCTTTTCTACAATCGTTCGTTCTGCAATCCCTTTTTTTCCTCTCTTTCTCTGCCACATCCGTCCGCCAGCTTCGTGCTCATAATGACAGTTAGGCAAGATGCTTCCTTCATCGGCAGCCTTGAATCTCAAGGATTTCTATTTTCTTCCATCTCCTCCCCTCTTTCTTTCTCTTCTCCCGATCGCTCCACGTCATTTTTTTCATTCTCTCCTTTTTGCTTATTTCCATATCGCGTTTTACTTCAATTGGTTCGCTTGCTTTTGACACAATGCCTGACGTTATAATTTATTTTCACTTTTATATCATCACATTCGATTTTTGTTCTCCTTATACTTGTTACTTATTATTAAGTAACTTGTTTAAGGATAGTTTTCTCTGTAGGTCAACAAAAAAGTATTTTTGATTTTCACGATATCAGTTCAGAAATAATTCCATACATTTCTCCAAAATGCTAATCGTATTTATAGAAAAAAGACGTGGGTGAACTATCAAGAATCGGTGAAAGTGCACTCGGAATAAGCGAAAAGAAAAAAATATTAAATTTAGCGTGTTTCGATAACAGATCGAAGCTATGTAAAAACGCGGGCTGCACACGAAATAAAAAAATACAGGAAAAGGAGCGCAATGCGTAGCTTTCTCGACGACTGCGCGACGCTCACGCAGCGAAGCGCGTTAAAGAATCACTTGCTACGGCGACTCTCACCGTAACGGTCCTGACGCTTCGCTCGACATTTCCGTAAACGGCTTGCTGAATTGCACGTGTTCGCGCCTCTTGATAAGCGGTGACCGGACAGTTTAAAAGCGCGCGCGAAACCAAAATAAGTCGGAATGCTGAAAATGGTGCAATGAAAAGCAGTCGCTCATGCCAAAGACAAATGCGCTAGATAATGCAACGGCGCATACGTTATTGTACGGAGACGCGCGCGCGTGTGTGTGTGCATGTTCCTCTATTGGCTCAAAACATTCGACAAACAGTAATCATTTATTCACATGTTTTTCAAGCCCGGCGCTAACGCGCTCGCGCTACTTTCGAACGCCGACCGTGTCCCCTTTCTGCTTTTACTTTTTTCGCTCTTCATCCCTTTTCTTGTTTGTCCGTTTGCTGCTATCAAATCCAATTGACTGGAATGAATGTTTGAAATTTTTCGCGACCTTCTTTTTTTTTTTTTTTTTCGAATTTCATTTGTAACGCAGCTCCATTTCGACTGCGAGTAAAGTATTGCTCATCGACCGGCGATACAGAAATGACAGCAAGAAGAAATTTTCAGTTCTCAAATTAGATTAGCGAAGACCTAAAAATTTTTGGGAAAATCTTAGGTCTTCGTCTAATCTAATAAAGTAAATTAAATAAGCTTGCACTTTTCAAAGCGTGACAACTCGTCGAACAAATTTTTTCATGCTTATCAGATAAAATTATGAATGAAATATAATTTCTATATTATAATTTTTTTTTCGATGTTATTGTAATAGAGTCGTCTGGCATGGACGAGTTAATTGATTGCATTGCTGTAATTCGCATATCATAAATTCATTTTCATTCCATCAATAATGGTACATTGTTCGGCAATATTTGGAAAATTCCGAGGGTTGTGTATGTCTATGCAGTAATTTCGAATATGAGGGATGCTTGAAAATGCACAAAATTACGTGACTGGCATTCAATAAAGCGTCATGAAAATTTATCAAGAATAACAGATATTATCGTAAAGTTTATAAAAGCACTATTCATTTTTTAAGCGAGCCGCACAAGTTGTTTATATAATAATCTAATTACTTGATTGCAAAAAAGAAACATTCATTTCAGCAAGTAGCTTTGTCGATCTATGCATTTTAAAAATGCATTCGCTCAGTGCACCACGTCAATTAATTAATGCATGAATATCCTATGTACGAATCGAATAAATTAAATGGAGAACTAGGAGCAAATGTAGCGTTCGGTAGAAAAAAAGAAAAAGAACCGAAGCTGACAAGCTTTGTCAATGCGGCAATCAATTAAGCTAGCCGCAATCGGTCAAGCCAATAAACTAAATAAATCAACAGCGTGTTTCCTGAATATTTCGTTATTTCGATCGGCTTGCTTCAGGGTTTTTCTTTCTTTTTTCGTTTTTTAATTTTTTGTTCGTCGTTGTTGTTGCTGTTGTTGCTCGCGCTCGCATATTGGACTGCATTTTCGAGAATGACTCCGGGCGGCCGATGAATGACGAATGATTTGTTTGGCCGGACGCGTCCGCAAATCGAGTGTGCATGTTTGCGTGAATGTGCATATAGGTATACACACACGTACACACACGAGCAAGCGCCGCTGGCCGATCGAGCAATTTAATTTGTGAATTCCTCGCGGCCGAGAATGGCGGGGCTCTGCTGTTGCCGCGGAAATAGGTACATACTGTATATACAGTATATACCCTTACTCCATACACTCTATAGATGTATTTCTTTCTTTTATTTATTATTTTTTCTTTTTTGTTAGCTTGCGCTGACCACTTCCGCTTTGTTTCTTTTTTTTTTTATCAAAATTACACTATTGTAGGAATAGTATTCATAAGCAAAAATTTGTTTCTACCAATCGATCCATTTGATCGTGGTTTCTAGACATGAAAAAGCTTTCATCACAAAAGTCGTACTTTTAACGTGTCACACTTTTTATAGAATGCGAAAATCAATAATTTCATACGTGTGCATTCGCAATGCATTATACACAATCTCTTGTGATCAGCGAACTTCCGTGCTCTATGCTCGGCAATCATCTTTATTCCTACTTACAGCTGTTGGCCTAAACGATCTCTTTACTTAGCACCATGTCTCTCAGTGTGCCCCTAATGACCATAGACGGACTGTCGCGCAGTGTTCAACAAAATCAATTGCGGCCCAGCACGTGCAATGAAACTCCGCAATGGCGTATTGAAAAAAAGACTCGCACGGAACACTTGAACTCGCACATCGAAGCTCTAAAATATTAATGTGGACTCTATGATGATTCACGTGACAATGTTTATATGAGTAATAGGCTATGAACGTTACATAGCAGCCGACGAGTTATGCAATCGAATTGTGCAGTTTCTTCAAGCTCATGCTTTTCTCTAGAAACAATGTTTCGTTGAGTCACTGAAAAACAAGTTTGCAGAAACCTTCGGCGAGTGATTGCCAATAGAAAGAACTTGGAAAAGTTATGCTCCTCGGCGAGTAACAAGTCCAATCGAATCCTTGAAAAAGAGAGAGATCATTTTTTTTTCGCAGTCGTTTTCCTTCGGTTGGCCAATGCCAGCGATGCAGCCGATGAGCAGGTCTTATCTCGCTCCACCTACCGAGAGTATAATAGCTCTGAGTCAAAACCGAGAGATGCGTCACACCGAGTGAGAGGGAAAGATAAGACTAGACTCTTCGCTTTAGGCGAAGAGAGGGAGAGGGAAAGAGACAAAAAAGAAAAAACAGAAAAAAAAAAAGAAATAATAAAAAAACGCCCGCATGTTCCTTTTCTGTATAGATAAGCAGCCGGCAAATTTAATCTGGCGAAAAGCTCCGCCCGTATCGCGCGCTAGCTCACTTCTATAATTGAGTCATTTGCAAATTGCTCCTTTGACGATCGTACACATTAGAAATAAAAATGCACGGGCATGCGAACGAGGGAAGCTTCGGGTGCGCGGTAATAACGCCAAGCAGGCGGGCAGCGCTAAATGCCAATGAAAGCTCGAGGGGGTGAGGGATGGCCGCATAATTGTTTGAATGTAGTCGTGGTGCTGTCACAGGTCTGGAGCGGGTCGCGGAGGAGTTGATGGGCCGTAGGAGATGGAAGCAGTACCAAGACACCCTGTACAGCAGCGGCACTCGCAGCACCGACAACACAGCCACCGCTATCAGCCAACAGCAGCTTCAGCTTCAGCTTCAACAGCTGGCCCAGGTCATTATCCATCATCCTCGTACCTCTTTTTTCTTCTCTTGCCCGTTACTATTTTCGTCCGACGTGCACAGTGACTGGACAAGCACGCGTAAATCAGCTGTTTCAGTCGGAATCCGCATCATTTTCCTATTATTAATTCGCATTTAGTTTCCATCGGCAAACCTCCATTTCGACTCGTTATCCCACTGCGACTGTTAGTTTATCAACTGCCTGCTACTTTCGACTTTGAATCTTCGTCGAAGCCCGAATCAGTAGAAAAGGTCGTGTAGGGTCAGCCGTCGTAAGGATGGAAAGGAAAAATGCCAAAGATTACGACGAATTGTTGAACGACAGCAGGTGCAGCAGGCAAAGCCGGGAGACTCAGCGAGCCAGTCACTGAAGGCAAGCCTAGCGAACAACCACAACGACCACAGCAGCGGCAGTCAGGGGCAGCAGCAGCAGCAGCAGCAGCAGCAGCAGCAGCAGCCGCAGCAATCAAAGGCAGGAGTGTTGACAGAAGGCGTCGCCACGACAAACTGCACACTGGGCCTGGGGGGCGGCTCGTCGCCCCGACGCGCCGACGAGACGGGCGGCCCGGAGAACGGGCGGCTCGCGGAGGGCGCCCGCGAGAACGGCGGCGGCCCTCTGAGCGCCAGCCAGGAGAACGGCGACGGCGCGGGCGACGAGGACTCGGCGCCACTGCTGACGAGCAGCGAGCAGCAAGCGGCCATCAAGAGGGACCAGCTCGAGGACAGGCTCAGGCCCAACAGCCACGACCAGCAGAGCAACGGGTCCCTCCTCGAGCACGCCGACGACACGGCGGGAACCAAGGCACGCCTCTTCGTCCTCGCGCCAGCCCGACGAGTCAGCGTTCTCACGAGGCTCGACCTTCATTTGCAGGAAGCGAAGGAGGAGACGGGCTTGGAGCCGAGAGTGCCGCTGACGCAAGGCCTGCTGAGGGTAAAGAAGGAGGAGGAGCTGCAGGAGAACTGCCCGAGCAGGCCGACTTCCACGCCGCTCCACAGCAGCAACAACAACGGGCCCCTGCACGTCATCGCCGAGGCGAGGAGTGCCTCCACGCCTCCCAAGAAGGAGCTCTTACAGTTCTGCACGCCCTCGTTCGTGCTGGGCCGGCATCAGAGCCCACCGCCCGAGGACTGGAAGCCGCTGGACAAGTGCTACTTTTGCCTCGATGGCAAGTTGCCGCACGACGAGCAGCCGCCTCTTGTGAGTTCTCGCTTCTCGCCGGTCGAACCCCGATCGCCTTGTAGTATTCCCGTAGTCTCACAAGCGTTAGCTCTGCTTGCGGATCATTTTCTCAACTTCCAATGATAGATCTCGCCCAGAGTTCCACCGAGAACCTAACTCCGATCTACGAAAACAGTTGATACTTCCCCCGCTGCTTTCCGCCAATCGAGTTAGAGCCAAAAACCTGTCAAAGCCCTCGCTACGGCAAAACTAATCAGCAACGTGCACGTACTTGCATATACACGAGTACAATATCTCGGCACGAGTTTCGCTGCGTAGCGTAGTAATATTAACGAGAGGCGCGTGCTTTCCTCTTGGCACAGAGTCCGCAAAGCGACAGCAGCAACAGCTCCCGATCGGCCGAGTCGCCGATGTCGGTGCAAGTTGATCCCATGGCGGCGTCCATGGTGGCTGCGGCCCTCGGTGGCACCTATCCGACTCTGCTGCCCCAGTGGTGTCTGCCGCCCAGGGAACCACCACACGTGATCGCAGCGGCTGCAGCTGCTGCAGCCGCCGCCGCCGCTGCCGCGGCAGCCGCCAACCAGGACAATCATGGCACCGACCAACCGCTCGATCTCTCCGCCAAGCCCAAAAATCCGCAGGTAACATTTTCATTCGTCTAGTGTGTCATCAATTAGTAGAAAGAAAAATAAAGACTGGCAAAACGTTTTTCTGGATTTCCCGTTGAGTAATTGAATAAAAATGCGCGCGCGCGTTTAACGTATAAATCAACGCGAAATATACGTACGCGTCAATTAAATGAATTCGGAAATTTTATTTGATATTAGAGCCGAAAGCCTCGGAAACATTCCGCGAACCGATAAAGCGAATGAATTTTTCAGAATTTCGCAAGGCAAACATTTGACGATTGTGTTTCATTTTATCGCTGTGACGACCTTATCAACTGCAACTGTTTTTCTGATTTTTTTCTTTGGCTCTCGGCACTAAAAAACATTGAGATTTTATTTAATTGCAGGACAACAACATATCTATATTGGATCAACAAAAAATACCTCTTCGAATGTCAGCAGCCATCGATCCGAAAGCTATTTTCAAGTAAGTGTAAGCCAAAACAAATACCAATAATTCACTTGACAAGAGCTGCGTAGCGTATGTGTACGCAACTGCGAGACATGATTTACAACGCAATTATCAAATCGATACGTCTATTTTATTTTTTTTCGAAACGGAAACACGCTGTCCGAAGGTTAACACAGCAGGTGCAGTTAAAAAAAATGAAAATTTTTCAACAACGCGAGTTTGCAATCGCTCGGCAGTGTCGGCCTTGTGTAATAGAAAAGTCAAAGCCTTCGAGCTCAAGTACGCGCTTCCTCGACTTTTTTTTACGACGACGACGTTCAATGAGGACGTTGATTATTTTTAATATCAATAAGGAATGCGACTCATTCGCATTGAATTTGTCGACGACTTTATCCGATCGGGTGCCCATCGCGGCTATAAACAGAGAAGCACTTTCGTCTAAAAGCACTCTCACATCAATTTAGACGCACGGCACACGTCTATGCATTGCAATGCTGGTCGGGGGCATCTACGTAAAAAGATCTTGACATCTAACATACTTGAATTTGATTTGCATGACCCACAACGATCGTCGTCTTAGTTCTGACCAAATAATTGTCTGGTCTGCTTTCTAACACAACGTGACCTTCGCTACGGTGATTTGCGTTTCGCGCTTCATATAATTCTCCGCAAAATCGTTCGCATGGCTCGTAAATTAAAGGACGGAAAAAAATGAGAGAGGCCGATATAAATGCGAAAACACGTGTGCATATCCAAATATATTTCTTGTAAACGAGATAGTTATCGATCGAGACGATGAGTAATTAATGAGCATATATACCATGTATGAATCGATAGCATTAAAGTGTAAGTGAAATTGCGCAAACGCGCGTAGTATCTCGCGGCTGCCGCCGTCGCCGCCGCCGCCGCCGCCGCGGTCACCGGAATATTGTCATTTATAAATAGAGAGAAAAAAAGAGCTTATAAACCGATCGAACACCCTGCCGCTACCAACAACGCGTTCGGGGTCGATGACAGGGGCAGTCTCGGTAATTCCTTATCCAACTTGGCTTTATCAGCCATGTAAACGTACTGCTCCTCCTACTTACATTCTTTCGCGTGTAGCCTGACTCATCTTCGATCGATGATTTTTTTCGTCAGCCACAGTGCAATCTTCGTTGCAATTTCAGCTCGCCAGCGAGAAACCACTTTTCCGCGAAAATCCAGTTTCGTCCGACCGTCCGCGCGCGACAACGCGACCAGCTATTACTCGTCGACGCGTGAGTTTGCGTATCGCTATTTGGCGAAAATTTCGACGAACGCGTCGCGTATAAACCGATTTGGCGGGGCAATAAGTGAGCAGCATTCAAAGTTTGACGCGTCGAAGGCATTATTTACAGGCGGAATTTGGCGCGCGCGAGCTTGCAAGCACGCTCATCGGCGGCAGCGCCGCGCGCGCGCGCGCGCGTACAGCGAGGGGGTCGCCAGAGAAATCTACGCCGGTTTGGCGAGAGTCGCGCGTTCAGATGTGTCGAGCGCGCGCGAGGGAGAGAGGAAAAGAGACGGAGAGAGAAAAGTGCGTTGCCCTCAGTGCTACTGCTGCTGCTGCTGCTGCTGCTGCTCCGTGGCTATACCACTCTCGTTCGTGTATGTTTGTACGCGACTTGTCCGCCCGCTCGCCTGCCCGACACTAGCTCGAGCGTAAAGCCTCTTTTTCGTCGTTCTTTCGCTTTTTTTCCCTCGCTTCGTCTAATTTTTATCGCCGTCTATTATTCACGCGTCCGCCGACAATCGTTATTTGCTCCGCGACTGCGATTGCACTCGACTTTCAAGTCGCTGACAGGCTTCTCAAATCCTGTTTGACGTGTCTTTCAACGTACACGCTATTGCGTTAATATTTTTATCCAATAATTAAGAAACGCTTGGCTCTTCTCATCCGATCAGATTTATCGTTTTACTCGACAGTATCGTCTACGAAAAATTAACAATAGCAGACGTGGCTTTGAAAAAGGTCTCATTGATTCAACATAACATATACTTCAAGTGAATACGTTATTTGTTTTCGACGCTGTTCATTATTTTCGAAAGCGAGGATATTTTCATCTAAAATCTTGGTTTAAAATACTGTAACACCTGCTATCGATCAATCAGAAACTTTTTGAATGTTAAATATTCAGTTGTATAAATACTGATATTAGTGTTTGAAGGTTTTTATTCGTTCGAACGCACGAAAATAAAAATGGTGAAACTTTTTTGAATATTAAAATTCTGTCAGAAAGCATTTAGATATTGTTCATTTTATTCAATATTTCCGTGTACTTGTAAAGTTTCACTGCTTCCGCGAATTCCCAAAATATTACGTCTACTCAGTTCGCCAGCATCAGAGTCGAAAAAATCCTCAAAATTGCAGGCGGCGAAAAACTAAACTGGCGTTGACGCTAACCCCCCCGAGTTTCATTTTTGCCAACGAATTGAACATGAATGTGTGTACGTGTATCGTCGCCTACACACACACGCACACACGGCTCGTTGCATGCACTCTTACTTAGTTGGCGTGCGAGGTCGACGAACCCGCGTATACGTACACACATTGCGCGGGAGGAGGCAGGCACAAACGAGCTGCCGGCGTCGCCGTTGCGTGTGCACGCCACAACACTAAGAGCATACATGCGCCGGGCGAGGGAGGGCCATCTCATCGTCGATGATCGTCAAAGAAACAGACTAATCTTATCGCCACCCGAAGCTGCACTTTCGTGATGTTTATCGGTTAAACGCCTCGACTCCGAATGTTGACGTTATGACGAGCCGAGTTCCTTTGCAATTTTTCTCTTTTTTTTTTAAATTAGGTTGATTCGAGACCGTACGTACCACTGCTGTTTTGCTCTGTAGTCGGCGATATTTTTAATCGTCATTTCTTCTATCGGTAAATGTTTCACTTAACTTTACCACTTGAGGTGTCGAACTGTTTCAGCTTATAGTTTTGCTTCTTACTCACTGCTTTACGCTCGGAAATTGTTAAAGTTTTTACAATGGGATGCACAAATAATTTTGTTCCTTTTGGCTGTAATTGCATTGAAATACCAATGAACTTTGAACTTTCATTTACTCGAAGCTCATTGGTTAACACGAATCCAAGTATTGATTGATATCGCGAAGATACTAAGAAGGAAGAAGCAATATCATTTATTGTAATTGGTTATTCTCTAAAATTGGTTGTCTTTTTATCAACATCCTTCGCCTGGAATTTATCTTTATTATTTTAGTTTGAGTGACTGCTTTCATGGTTCATTATTTTTTGGTATAGAATTAACATTGAAACCTCAATAATTTGATAGACATTGATAAATCATCCACAAAAAATGCAGTAATCACATTCTGTGTACTCATAATAATGTGTTCGACAAATATGTGCGTTTGCTATCTTCACCTTACAATGCATCCAAATTGCAACATCATTTACGCAATGAACTTCAAACCGACTGCTAAATTTCCTTTAGCGATAATGAAAGAAAATGTAAGGCTTCGCTATCGTTTCGAAAATGTAAAAAATACTTTTAGTCGTTAAATTTTGGGAGGAACGGCGTCAGTTGACACGCGAGAGAGCCAATAACGTTTTCAGCGATTAGAACAATAGGTGACACGTGTGTAGTATCGCGCGCCTGCTTCAAAATTTTCGCACTGACGTCAGAGCGGCAAAACGTGTCCGCGAGAAAATTGAATTTGCTGCGCCGTACAATTTTCGACTTTGAACCGGATTATTCATTCGACATTTGAATATGTGAGTCATCTCGAGCGGAGATAACGTCGAGGCGCAGTTTGCTTTTCAATTGCGCGAGTCTCTGCGAGTAATTGTCGTTCGAGAGTGAATGAATTTGCATTGATTGTTCTTGCACATTGATTTACGTTGCAAGTGTTTTCAATTATGCTGAAGGTGGAGCACGCTCTTTTTTTGTTGCAAAGCGACCATCGAAAAGTAAGTGATGGATAGGATTTGGAATGAAATTTGTCCATTGATAAATAAGTTCAACGATTCGGAGATGATTAAAATCTAATCAGGCGAGCGCTCGTCTGACTAATTTTAGTTATTACTACTAGCGTGGCAATGATATAGTTTGCCACCGGAATCTGCCTGAAAATATCTGTTATATCCGGTAGACTATTTTATTCCTATGACAAATTGACGTGCGCAAACCAATTTTGCAGATTCCAATCTGTTTTGCACATAAAATAACAAGAGAATAAAGTAGTATCGTCGCTATTTTACTCTTTCAGCCATAAAGATTGCAGACATGGCAGCGGGCACTAAAGTAACGACATTTTTTTGCAATCAGATTCACGTAAGATAACCGAGACATATGTAGGTCAAAGCAAGTAAAATTCATGACTAAATAAACGTCCTTAGCGGCGATGCGGACTGCAATTATTTTGCTATCAGCTAGCGATCAGTGATTCATAAACGATTTGCCTATTACAAAGAGGAGACTCGATAGGTGTGTTACAGCTAAAAAATAGGAATGTAGGCGGGGAAAGTCGGTCGCGAGGTAATCTAGTTCGAAGGTTAGGGGAGTGCGTCGAACGTTAGGACGTTACGGAGCGATCGATCGGCAGACTCGCGGAGACGGATGTGGTAAGGTTGCGAATGGAAATTTGCAGCAGCACGTGCTACCGGGCAAAGCCGAGGGTGACAGTAGCGGCGTCGGGCGCGACTGGTGGCCAAGCGGCCGGCAGACGAACCTACACGGAGGACGAGCTGCAGGCGGCACTGCGCGACATCCAGAGCGGCAAGCTGGGCACGAGGCGCGCCGCTGTGCTGTACGGCATCCCGAGGAGCACCCTGCGCAACAAGGTCTACAAGCTTGCCATGGAGCGCGAGAGGGACGCGTCCCTCAACAACAGCACGAGCACACTTGCCGCCCCCGTCGCCGCCGCGGACACTGCGACCAGCGCTAACGCGTCCACCACCACCACCACCACCAACGCCACCACCAATGTCGCCACCAGCATCACCACCAACGCCAACAACACTACAAACACCAACAACCGACATAACGCGAGCGCTCCGCTCGGCCAAGTGGACGAGGTAGGTTTTGGGGACAGAACGTCACGTCTGAACTGTTCACGAACAAAGAAAACAGCTCACGTGACACGAGTCGCGCATTCGTTCTCGCGGTAATAATGCCATTTCCGCCAATTTTCTTTACCTATGTCGATCCGCTCATTTTTTGCAACATGAGTGGACTTTATTCGATCTTGTAAATACAATGTTATAGCAATTCGATTGTTTACATCTCATACATATGTATATCCGCGCTCAGAGTTCTCTCTGATATATATGCGACTGCTGCTGATCTGCCACGCAGATCGGCCGTGCTCTACTCGACGAAACTACTTACTTTTCAAGTGTGGTTTTGGCCAGGAAGAACAAATGAAGCTTCCCCAAAACATACCTCTGGTATGGCGATCGCAGAATCCGCTGTAGACCTTGCGACCACACGCACACCCCCGTACATGTTCTTCATTTTGAATGCTTTTAGTTGGCGCTCTCAAAAGTGCTGCGGAGCAACAGGTGACACACGCGCGCACACGCACGCCAACACACAAACACACACGGAGATCGTACACAGACACATGCGGGTCTACGCGTCCATTCGTGCGATCGCCCCCGAACAACTCGTTGGTTACCTTGTATCTGTTGCATGAGCTATGTTTTCAATTCTCTGCCTCTGTCTCTCTTTCTATTCGCTGTGCTCTGTTGTGCTAGCCTATTTGTGCAGTAGAGCTCGCTTGGCCCAACTCACGTTTCCGTTTGTCAGGTAAGTTTTTTTTCGGCCGAGTCAGCAGTGTATTTGCATGCCAGTGAACGACCAATTGCATTTCAAAATTTTCAATTTTATCACGGAATCACCGTCGGTTCCTCGCTTTTCAGTCGAACAATTGGACGTCAAACTCGCGCTCATCTTGCTAAAATGCGAAATATCTATTTCTTTTACGAGAAATTAAAAAATACACTCGATTATCGTTTCGCTGAAACGCTACTATTATGCAATAGCCGTCGTATAATTTCGTAATTTCGCATTAAGCACTTGACGTTTGTTCGCCCGCACACACGAAAACTCGGCCTTCAAGTTCTACACGCCAAGTTTAGCTTTTAGCTTCCAGATAACAGCGAAACGCAGTCAAGCGAATATACGATTTGACAGTGCATCAGACGATAAAAGTATATACGCACTGAAGCTCATAAATATAGACGCAATGATATTTATTAGCAATGAAAGAAAAAAGAATTGCGCGCTTGAGTAGAAAAAACAAAATTGCTGCATCTCAGCCCAAGTAAGAGAAAGAGGCGCAACTGAAAAATGTTATCTGGGATCATTGGCCGACACGTGCGATATGTCTCCGTTCAACGAAGATTCATTTTTCTTTACATACTTTATTTATGATCGACGTCTCCTCGCATGTCGCTTCTCACACTGCATCGAACGCGAATCAAATTGTACAATATATACAACCCGAGAAGACAACTGACAACCCATTCCTCACCTTCCACTTCTCTGTGTATAGTATACTTATATGTACATGAATACTTGTTACGTCAAATTCGAATGCTATGTATTTAATGAATGTTTTATGTGCACGGCGACAAATTAAATTTTTGAAGGAAATGCATTATAACCGTCGATGTTTAACAGACACGAAGCACGTGATGTTCGTTTTTTTATCATTTCATTTGTTTATTTGATTTTATCTCAGACACACGACAACATTAACTGGTTGGAAATTCTTGCTTTTTTATCGTCGATTATTTCGAATTTTTCAATTTTTCTCATGCAAACTCAAATGATAATGCTACAGAGGTCTTAAGCTATTAAATAATAATGCAGCTAAATAAAAAATAAGAGTTTCCCACTTTCAAACAGTATTTTTCGAGCAAAAATTATTGTTTCTTTTTAAAATTTGAAAAGATAAATATCGGTGCAGAGTTCAAGCGCTGAACAGTATTAATGATATCGTGATTTTTTCTCGAAAATTTAATGAGAAATAGTGTCGAGAGAAGTTTATTCCTGCTAGAAAAGATGGAGAAAAACTTTGAAATTTGAATCGCAGATCAATAGGTATTTGGCATTGAATAAAAGACCACTGGAATAAACTTCTATTCGAACTGAAATAAACCAATAAACAAACGAAACACAAGCAGCTGCAGCTAGCATAGAGAGCAAGAAAAGCTGCCGCACAGTAGATAATAGGCAACAAAAAGACGAAAAGTATTATTGTGTTTGCTAAGCGGTACGACGAGGGAGAGGAGTACGTGCATATGAATTGCTCTTTCCCTTGTCGTGTGCCGGTATGCTTGAATGATTGGATTGGCAGGTGGACGACAAGGAGCTGTCTGGCGCAGAGGAGGAAAAGGAAGTGGAGAAAGCCCTGCTGAAGCCGCTGCTCTCGCTCGAAGATCTCGTAAGGTTCTCTAGCTTAGAGGGTAGCGGCGGTGACTCGTTAAGGGCGCTACTGCAGCGCGGCAACGAAGCCGATTGGCACGCCAACATTGGCCCTTACATCCAAAAGATGCTCGCTGCTGCGGCTCCCTTCAAAGGTAAACCGGCCTTTGTCGCCCGAGTGAGCTACTCTATTTCATTTGCAGTCGTTGGTATTCTTGCAGAGACTAATAAAACGCCTCCCCCTAATTCCACTCACTTCATTAACTTCACCCGTAATCCACATTAATATTGCGTCTCGTCAGTCTCGAAGGCGTCGTACATGCGCATAACATATTATATTAATTCGCCAACATCGATTCGAACTCGCGACGACGACGCGAATACAAGCGCGAAGGGCTGAAATTAGGTCAACGCGCGGAAGAGACTCGCTTTATCCGCGTGCACCCAAAGCTACACGATGTTCGACAGGCGGCGCGCCGCGACAACCACGTAAGTCTTCGCGAATCGATAAGCGGACCCTACCTCCCCCCCCTCTCTCTCTCTCCTTTTCTTCTACCCGCTGACATAACGTGGCTTTGCAAGCACTTTTCGTTGTTCGCTCTCTCTGCTGCCTACGTATACCTATGGCTCGTCCGAGTCGGGGTGCCCCCTCCCTCCTCTTTTAGCACTTTTAGGAGATTTCAAAGAAGCCTAAAAGTTGCGACGTACAATTGCCCTCGATGCCCCCGTTGCATTTACGGCTTTCCTTTACGTCTTTTGTGTTCCAAATTATTCCTTCTTCTTCGCTTTTAGTTCTCAAGAAAAAATACCTGCGTTGAAGCGTTTCTTTTTGACGTTAGTGGCGCGCGAGCGGAGTTACGCAATGACGTATTTTGCTTTCGTCCGATTGAAGAGAGAGAGAGGGAGAGAGAGAGAGAGAGAGAGAGAGAGAGAGAGAGAGAGAGAGAGAGAGAGAAAATGTTGGTGTATGTTTCTGGAGAAATACACGTAACGTTGGCACGAAATTCGCAGGAATGGAGACGCAAGACTACAGGATCCCGGAGGTGATGCGCCGGCTGATGTGCGACGATAAAAAGTTCGTCAAGGAGGTCAACGTTAATGGCGATCAGGTGCAAAATCTTCACGCTGCTGCCTCACTGCAGCATCGGCTGTCACAGGTATATTGACGACCAGCTGACGAGCCCCATCCCTTAAACCGCATGTTTATAGAATGTTGTGGTTCGTCCTTCGCCTTACGCGATTACTCGAGAGAATAATCGAGACAAAAAAAAATGGCAATGCTCCCGACAGTCGAGTCAGCGAGGGCCGATGACAAACGACGACTTCAATCCGGCCCTCGAGGAAGAGGCGAGCGATAGTGGGCATGGTCGGCCGATTCTCAAAATTCCGTCCTACAAGCCGGCGAGTAGTAGCAGTGGTGGCGGAAGCGCTGCAGCTGGTGGAACACCAGGACCAACGAGCACGCAAGGCTTTGGCGTCGCTGCCTCGCCGGGTCTGCTCGAGCGCGCCAGCCCCGCGTTCTCCGGCACGAGCTCGCCCACTAACTCGCTCGTCGGCAAGGGTATGGCGGCTACCGTCAACTTCCGCGACGTCATTGCCAAAAGCATCAGCGTCAAGTTCCAGGAGGGTCAAACGCCTATCCCAGGTACTTTGCTCGTCTGCCCGCAGCCGAACGTGATCCCGTTTGTTCCGTTGCGCTCACCCGATCGCGAGTCCGTCGCCACTTTCACCGCTCATTTTCATTTGTCATTTATCAGTCGAAGACTTTGCTATCGCTTTATTGGCCACAGCTTACGTTATGCAAGAATATTCGACGACAATTTTCACGAAAGAAAAAGCCAATCACAGTCGGCGAACACAAATTCCAAAGAAATTCCAAACTCGCCTCGATGATTAGACTTGTCGCGAAAGCTCACCCTTGCAACGTTGCTCCCAGGCCAAGCAGCCGCAGCTGGTCAGTCGCTGATCGCCGAGCCGAACCCCTACAAAAGAGGGCGCTTCACGCCTCCGCAACCGACGCAGCCACAGCAGACGGCGGCAGGAGCGATCATACAACAGACGACGCACCAGCAGTCGAAGCAGTCAGCCGCCCAGTCGCAGGACAAGCAGAATCAGAACAAACAGAATCAGGGTGGCAAGGGCACGCGACCGAAGCGCGGCAAGTATCGCAACTACGACAGGGATAGCCTGGTCGAGGCGGTGCGAGCCGTGCAGAGAGGCGAAATGAGCGTGCACAGAGCCGGGAGCTACTACGGCGTGCCGCACTCCACCCTTGAGTACAAGGTGAAGGAACGGCATCTCATGAGGCCGAGAAAGAGGTCAGTTTTCGTCGAGTCTGCTTCGCGCTTGTTCCATTACTTGAAAATAAAGGGCGCTCTGGCGAAACCTATTTATAGCGGCTACGTCACACGGATCGAACTTACTCGAAAGCTGTCTAACTCGTTTGCGAATCCGTTAAATGACGTATTTTTCAATTTGAAGAACGCTCCGCAGGAGGCGAGCAAACGTAACGTGCCGCGATGCGCCCGTCTCATCGACGATAATCGGGCCCTAATTGCAACGTCAAATCGCCGAAATTAAGCATATCGCTTTCGCTGGGCAGGGATCAGAAGCAACCGGACGACAAAGCAAAGGACGGCGCGGCGGCGGTGGCGGCCGCGGCGGCGGTGGCGACGGGCGCGGCGATGCGCACGACAGCCTCGACGACGCCCGACAAGAAGCAGGCGGCGCTCAAGCCAAACCAGAAGCCGTTTGCGCCGGGCAGCGCGGCGTCCGGGGCCGGCGCCGCCGGTGGCGCTGGTAGCGGCGGCAGCGGCGCCGCTGCCGCGGGCATCCCCGGCGGCCCGAACGGCATGAAGATGCCGCCGTTCATCGACGGCATGCCGCACCTGCCGTTCGCCCACCCCTTCAACTTTTGGGGGCCGACGCCGTTCATGCCCGCGCCCTTCATCCCGACCGGCGGGCCCAACGTTTCCGCGGCCATCCTGCCCGAGCAGTACTTCGCCTCGCAGCGCATGCGCGGCCTCCAGGACCAGCGCAACGCTATCGGAGCGCGGGACGGCGCCGCAGCCGAGCAGCCAGGTACTTAGCGTCCGAGCGCCGGCCGGCTTCGCGGGCAATTTTCAAGCAGCTGCGTTTCGCCCGAACGACCTAGGTACATCGAATTCCCGCGGCTCGCTGATGAAGTCGCCGCGCGAGATGGCCGAGAGCTTGTACGACGGCACCGCGGCGAACGGCAGCTTCCTGGACAACCTGATCAGGTCGAGCCTGGAGTCCGGGATACAACAGCGCGAGAGAGCGCTCGCGAACGCCAATCAGTCCGAGAGCAAAGTCTTGATCGACCAGCTGAGCAGGAACTCGAGGCGCATGCAGCAGGACAGCAGCGAGGACGAGGCGGCGACGGCACCCAAAAGGCCCGAGCGAGTGCCGACCGTCGAGCTCAGCCCGTCGCCTTCGAGGCTCAACGACGAGGCTGGCAGTGATCGAGGTCTCGCTTCGCCTGCCTCGCTTTCGTCCAGACTCAGCTGCTCTGCCAGGGACGACGAAGCCACGCGCGACTCCAGGAGTAGCCGAGAACGCGAGGTCAGTTAGGCTCTCTCCGCTTCCGATGCCGGTGATGGATTCTGCGCTTCTCTCTTTACCTTACCGCTCACGATTTCGCTTAGTTTTTTCTTTTTCGATATTTTTCTTCTGGTTCTCTATTAAATTGACCATTCCTTTTCGATACCTTTCTCGTTCTTTCCGACTTTCATATTTCATAATTAATACTCTTTCTTATCAAATTACATTTGTTGGAAATGGAAAATTATTACGACTATTTAATACATGGAAAATTGATGTGACGAGACTTGATGACAATCAATCGTTCGATAATATTTTTCCACAGTCCATAAGAATATTGTTTTCTCGGATGCGTCAGTTACAGTAGTTAAATTGATTACTGTATATGTCTATAGGTAGTTTCACGATTAGAGACTGTAATGGCTTCTGTGGGACACAACGGTGATAGTTAAGGGTACGGTTCTTTTACTGATTATTCGAATCGTATAACACGCCTATGCTTCAATCAAACCTCTAACACGAAACGCAAATTCTCAAATGTCATATAACTCATCTGAGCCATATCAAATGCTAACCCACACTATACGCATCTGCGAGGTTTATTCTGGGACGATTATACGATTCGAAACTGTTAGCTTCGGGTGGACTAGCGGCGTTAGTGTTAATGTTAATCGAATGTCCATAGGTACAGAATGGCGGCGGCAGCGAAAAGACAGTGGAGCGCCAGCAGCAGCAGCAAGAGCAGCAGCAGGAGTCCACAAAGAAGAAGCTGAACCACTACTCGGACATACACAACCTCTACGCCGTGTCAACTGACAAAAAAAGTGCCTGTGATAGTAAGCTTATAGTAGATCATTCGAGCCCGACGACTCAGCAGCAGCAGCAGCAGCAGCAGCAGCAGCAGCAAAAAGAGTTGGCGGCCGGAGCTGGTGGCTTAGCCGTGCAGCTGCAGCGCGGCTACAACAGCAACAACAACGGCAACGGCAACGACTCCTCGAGCAACAGCCAACCAGCGACATCGCCGCAGCCCTCGTCGCCGTCGACGCCCGCGGCGATGGAGGAATCGGTCGAGCAGTAGCGCGACAGTCGACAGGATGTATAAGTACTACTGTTATACGCTTAATCATATAGAAATTGAGGGGCGGTGTGAGAGATAGCAAAAAAAAATAAATAAATAAATAAAACGAGAGAGACGATTAGGAGATATACTGATATGAACTATACGCGCGCAGTTTACATGAAACTTATACGAGAGAAATGCGAGAGACGTTCTTTCGAGAGAAGCGAGTTTGTGCGAAAGGAGCTTTAAGCAGAGCGATATACGCGATGATCGCTTAGGTCGTTTTGTTGATCGACGATGTGACCCTTCCGGTGAGGCCCTTTATACGATTATACGATTGATACATAACACATACGCGAACACACACGCGCGCACGCACACGCACTCACACACACAGATACACTTACCTACCCAAACCCTACATCGACGTATACTTCTCCTCCTTGATTTATGACATTCGCGCGAGAGAGGTCGCAGATATAACGAAGCGTGATGTTCCAAAGTTCGAATCCTCATTATGTGTGCGTGTATGTGTCTGTGTCTGTGTGCTTCGTGATGAAAATAATACATGTCCCTGCCTTTGAAAAGTGGATTTTCATTCTCGGTATCATCTAATCTGCCAGAATTTGCAACTATCTATAATAGTTATTTAACCACAACTACACAACGTATTTACTGCAATAGTTAGCTCCACTAATACTAAGGTTATACGAAAACAACCAAGCTTAGCACGTGTGCGAGACCATTCATATCTTGTATTATACTGGATTCCCCTTTGCAATTTTTGCTCTCAACTATCAAGATGAAAGTTCACTTTTTCAAAATGCATGATATTTATCTCATCAACGAAAATTTTTACTTCGACGTCACACAACGCAATGCGCCTCTTTGTCAGCACACATCTGGTCAACTGTCTAACAACAGCTATTGATCTCTCTCTCTCTCTCTCTCTCCTCTTTATGTACCTAACTATCGCCATTCTATCACTTGCAGCTTTATCTTTTCTATCGCTACATACTATTGACTCTATCTCTCAACTTTCATCGAAATTACACCTTCACACGTTTTCTATACAGTGTCCTTAATACGATAATAGGTAATGGAACGAAAAAATGAATAAATAAATAACGGCAGTGATAAAACTGAGAAGGATTAATTGGCAACAGTTAGATGCACAATTCTTTGATTGTGCGGAAAAATATAAGAAAAAAAGAATTTTGAATTGAATTCTAAGTCTCGAGCCAGAACGATACGTGAATCGAACATTGAGCGCCAGTTGATGAGTCAAAAAAACAAACAAAAACGACGTATGCGACAAAGCCGCCATACGACAGCAAATCACCGTCGATACCCACGATTCCGACAGTTAAATGTGCGCCGCGTCTCCCAGGCTTAAGAGGCTCGAGTACAGAAGTACAGAACGAGAATCGCAACGCAAACTGTTCTCTTCTTCAAGCTCGGCCTTGCAGAGTCTGCGCGGCATCAATCTTTTGATGATGGAGAAAGAATGAATAATACGAGAGAAAGAGAGCGAGAGATTGTGAGAAATGAAAAATAAATGCATATAGTGCACGAGACGAAAAAAGCGAGAAATAGCTGATCGAGCGCACTGGCTTCGATCCGACACGTATCAAACACTACACAAAAATTACACTTTCACACATCAATTCTAAACGAAACGATATATAAAAAAATACAAAAAAAACCTTAATGTCTAAACACCCGCGCAAGACTGCATAACCCTTTTCAACGTACTCTGAAACCCCCATTAACAAAAAAAATATATACGTGTGATTTGTATTAAAAAACGTCCCATATATGCGATGATTACAAGCTAAACGGTTACAAATACAAGTTACGGTGTATACGGTATGTACGATTAATAAGTGAGAGGATATCAATGGAATAATCCAGTGTATTTAGGAAGAGTTTCACCAGATTATTCCATAAACGTTTCTCACTAGCTGTAATTTATATTTCATCGGATATCGTATTTCATGATAGATGGAATGCTAGAGAAAGAAGGTTTTGGACAAATTGACAAGCGTAACGTATTTTTTTCTCAATCACTGTAAAACTACCTAACGTACGAAAACAAACTTATACCTACTAATAAACACTACTTAAAGTTTAAGGGAGCAGCATAACTGTATAAGAATGATATATTACGTATACATATACATATATTTTTGGTCATTGAAAAATTGAGAAAACAGGCGACAAAGAATGTTATGGAGAAGAAGGCGACGATGCTAGCCAAGATTTTACATAGTGTGCGTCATCATGTGTTTTCCACAAAGCGACAATATTCTCTGATATCTCAGTTTCTTCGGGTCGAAGTTTTGGGCTTGCATGAGAAAAAAATTATACAAAAGAATCGTTCAAGATCGTGCAAAGTATGAAACAAGAATATTTGCCCAGTTGCTGCCGAAGGAAGAAAGAGCAGGAAACAAGGAGAAAGAAAAAAAGGAGATGACAAAGTTCACACACACGTTTTTGTATGAGAACCACCGATATTTTATCGAGTACGCAAGATTTCTGAGCGGCGATGAATAGTCATAAAATTTATCTTATAGATTCAGTTCCCGCCCTCAAAACCGCTACGTTTCAAATTCAATGTCAGACCATGTGCAACAATCGAAGAGCAAGTTGCCAACTACATGAAGAATTCAAGAGTTACTAGACGCCTAAGGAACGGAGCATTCGATATTTAAGTCAAATTTCTAAAACTAAAAGAGAAATATTGATCCTCGTCCACTGTATTTTTCAAGGTAGTGATTTCACATTTAAGACTATTACATCCTGAATTCTCAAGTTCCTGAAGCGTTGCTTCCGAGCCACGTGGTATCTGCAAAGTTACTGTAATAAAAAGATGAACAAAAGAATACAAAGAAATTGAATCCTTTATGTTCCACCTGTGAAGCGTCTCTCAGAATTTGATTTCTTTGACTTCAAGTGTAGTACGAGGATTTGAAACGATGATAAACCGGCTTTTAAAATAAAAAATGAAAAATTCTTTACAAGACGAACAATATGGGATTGATAAGGAACGAGAAAAGGACCACTCGTCAAAACATATAGAAAATGTTTGACAGAATATAGAAAAACAAGAAAGTTTTTGGTAGCAAATAAAAGAATTGAACATCTACGCACTCATCATGACTCTTATTCGACTGAAATTTTAGGCTGTATATAAAGTAAGGCATGTATGTTCGGTGTTTAAAAAATGCATTTCCTTATCGTAAAGAATATTAACGAAAATTATTATACACGAAAAAGTCACGTATAAATGGCAAAGCTACTCTCTTGGTGTTTTTGGGAACTTAAACTTAAATTTATTCGTGCAAAAGCTAAAGCAGTGCGCGAGTTATAATCGAGTGTATAAGGAATTTCAAGGGTCTCACTTTAGACTTAACAAAAGACTTTCTTCAGTTTTTAAGAATTATATCAAATATTATATACGAAGACTTATGGGAGTGTGACAAAAGAGCAGATAATGTGTGTATAGCATCACCTACATGTAAGGGTGAAAAGAAAGTTTCGATGATAATAGACATTTTTGGAAATTTTCTCAAAGCATAAGAAAAGAATACTGAAAGTTAGGAACTTTGATGTGCTACTTGGACAATGTTCATAAGCTGAAAACTCTTTATTCTGAGTGTTCACTTTTAACCTCTCACCTGAAAAAGTAAAAAATTAAAAAATCGTTTCGAGGAGAAAGATTTTTAAGAAAAATTAGATGTATATTCTTCGCTAACACACAGATAATATACTAGTAACATCATACACCGACAACCTGCACGTGATGACATTTAATAAAGATCTTTCAAAAACTAATTTTCGCTAAGATAAGTTAGTTTAATTTATTTGACTGTTGAAGCTTGAAATCATGAATTACACTTGAATATTTCGAAAGAAAGGTTAAAGTCATTAAAGTTATTACGTGTAATAATTTGTAAATCGAGAACGCTGCAACATTTGTTACATTTTCAGAGAAGTAAAAATTTTATCGAATTAATTTGTCTTTAGTGTTTACATAGAACAAATAATCTTCGTCAGTAAACATTCAACTTATTTTTAAAATAACAAACATTTGATTTAGCGTACTTGACGAGCAAAACGTTTGAACAGTTTACAAGAAAAAAGCTACACTTTCAATCGTGGTCCACTCATTCCTTTTTCCCGATCTCACTCTAAATCAGCTCTTTCTCCCCGAGACTCATTATCTATAAGGAAAACAAATTTATCGTTAGGTGTGGAAATTATATATATATATACATATATATATGTATGTATGTATATATATATATATATATATATATATATATATATATATATATATATATATTAGATACAAATGAGTATATCGCTATCGTGATTGTCATTTTAATTAGAAAAAGTTACGAATTAAAGGACTTGTTGCTACACGTTCGTTGAAAATGAGTTAAATGCGTGCAGAAATAAAACTGACATTTTGAGTGATTGCTAAGAATATATAAAAAGAGAAAATTGGTATTACGATCGCGCCTCTCGATGTTCTTCAGTGCCTCATTACGTGGATTTTTCTTTACGATTTCGTAATTTCGATATACGACGACAATTTACAGCTGAAATTTACTATGAAACGATAAAAAAAATATTTTTATAACATACAAATTTTTTAAAAATATACATTTAAAAGTTTTTTTTACAACTATAAAAGTATACAAAGGACGTGTAATTTTTTAATAATCCGTTTTCAGTTACATTGGATAACCGCATTATTTAATAAAAATTTATATATAGCGACAAACTTATAAATGATAGAAATCGCTAGTGGAAAATTGGAAAAAATATTTATTTATCGCATAGAATCCAGTGATGAGGCTACTTGAGGCTTATGAGCGATTTATTCCAAAGAAAAAAAGTGAATGAATTTTACTAAAACTGTTTTTCAATATCGAACGTTGTAACACTATTTTTTAAGGAAGGCATTGAACGTAATTTGACTTTCCTTTTTCCATCGTTTCGAATTTTCCTTTGATTTCGTATACTCGTTCGTTATTTTTTGAATCTATTGAAGGAGATGGCGAATAAAAGATCAAATAAAATAACCATACTTATACTTTTAGAAAAATTAATTAGTTGTTAAACACATAATGCGTAAGTGATTGATTAATTGTGTAATTAGATATCACAAAGTTGCCTTTGAATGCGTGGTTTTTTAATAATTTCAAGTTAAACTCGAAGTGTTCTAAAGATTGTATAAAGATTTTATTATATTTAACTATAACTTATTGCGGTGTGTGTAAAAGATATCTTCGTGATACTAAGTGCATGCACGTGAAATCAAAAACAGAGTGCTGCCTGTACAGGTCAAGGGAAAATTTGCAAAAGAAAAGTCAACATTGCTGGTTCCTCGCCTTTCTATCACAAGTGATGAAATTGGGTATATATCGCGATATATTAGTTGATCAATTCAAGTAAACGAGATAGTGGGGTAGAGAGGAAACACTTTTTAAGATTTAACGCGAAGATTAACAAATGAATATATTATATAAATAAATAAATAAATATATATATTATATTATATTAAAATATCTGTGATGTAAAAAAGTAACAAAATTTTGATGTATATTTTTCACAAGATATCGTAATCCAACTAGTGTATACTTCAGTAAGGTTATGATGTATCGATTACTGTTTATAAACGCGAAACGAGGAAAACGGGACATAGGGGCGTATAGGAGAATTAAAACAAATGCGAGGTGTATAGTTTTCAATACATGTGTGTGAATGCACATATGTGGCGGTCGGACGGGACCAAGATGGCGGGCATCACTCCTAGAGTCAGGCCCAATGATTCTCCCTTTTTTCTATTCCCATTAACATACAATTTTTAATCGTATTTAATATATTAAGAAGTCCTGTATACTTTTGTTATCTACCATAGTTTTTTTATTTTGTCGAGTGCACACTTTAACATAATTTATGTGCCAAAACAATTTCTTTCTTATAATTTTGCTTACATACTACCTTTCATTGCGTACTTGCAACGAATTTGGAAAAAAGACTCAATTATTTACTTGACTTTTTTCTTATTAATAATGTAATGTTAAAAAATATATTTGTATAAATTAAAATAGAAGTTGTTAGACTTTTTAATAAACTTCATTTCGAATAAGTGATGGAAATGAATTGGGTAACACGCTTGAACCTACACATTCCGCGGATTAAAATTTTTTTTTAATTTTTAAAAGAAATATTAAACAAAATTTTCAATTCTATCATCTAAAAAAATAATCTGGAGACTGAATTTTAAAAGTACTCTCCGTCAAACTGCCAATAGATTTGGCTACTTATAATCTAAATTTGAAAACGAATTAAAATTAATACAAAAATAAACTTCTTAATTGTACGTATCAACAGAAACCAGTTTATATCATTTATGATTTCTTTTAAAGAAAATCCACAAAACTTGTCCCTAAAACAACTGAATGTCAGCTATCACTTTCAGTAGAGCTCTTCAATAATATAGTCCAATAAAAACAGGTCTGAAATAAATCTTTCACGGAATTGGATGCATTTTAGATATTCCATAAATCGTCGTCGGGAATATCGATTCTCAGATTTCAACTTCTCTAGGTCCAGGGGTTCTATCAGAAAACGATATTCCAAAGATATTTTTGTTCATATCTCGTAAACGATTTAACCCACGGTAAAATAACCTTGACCAATAGAAAGATTTAAAGGTTATATAAGAAACAATATTTTGTGCGACTCAGATAAGTACAAAATATTGAGAAAAAAAATTGAAATGTATAGTAATGCAGGGGAAGGGGAAGGTATGAGGCGCAAACGAAGGAGATAACGCTCTCTCCACCCGGTGCACGGGCTCAGGCGGAAAATGAGAAAAAAAATCATCGTGATCATAATTATCAGAGAAGCTTGATAATTTTATTTTTTTTAATGAATGAAATATTTTCTAAACGTTGTCTTTGCGATGCCACTCTTCGGATTCATATAAGGGCTAAATATGATTTTTTAATGGATTAAAAAACTCATAAAATTATTAAAAAAATAAAGAATGTTTTCATAATATAAATATGTTCGATAAAAATTAAAAATAACTGAATATAATTATCATTGTATGAATATAATAGAATATAATATAATATATTAATATAGTCAGATATAATAATATTTATGAATAATATTTTAACATAATTCTGCAATCAATAAGTCATCACAATTTTGTTCTTACAATATATTTTCATGGTTATTCGATATATTTCCTCGGTTTTCCTGCATTTTATTATCATTTCCTAATATAACTTGATGTAAAGAAGCATTTTCACAAATGTATGCAACTATAGCTACATTTTATTCCAACTTTTTTGCACGAGCATCTAGGCGTATTATAATTATTTTTGCATCTGCAAAAAATTCGAGTCAATAAAAAATTTATGATTATTATATTGGATATATACAATAGTTAGTTTTCAAGCTCTAGATACTAACTAATTTTTTATATTGCATTTTGTTACAATTTATAATTACTTACCATTTTCAGTCACTCTTTGGGCGCAGCTGGTTTTATGCGGAACATCGTATTAGTTATTCTTTTCTATCCCCATAATAATCGATCTCATTCAAAACCAAACCAAATTTATATTTGGTAATTCACTCTTTCAACATATTCCATCAATACTTCAGCTGTAGGCGGTAACAAAGATAATAATAATTCTCTCTTTACAACAGTTATAGATGTGCTAAAGATTTTAATTCTTGCAAAAATTGTTTCATATATATATTCAACATTTTAATAAATTTTGTAAACTGTATCCATTAATTTTGTTAAATTTTCATTTTTTTTAAAGTGATAATACTTTTATTATCTTTATTATATATAACACTAGTTGATTTACATCCAGCAAAACTATGAGCAATAGTAAAATATATTTTTCTAAATTGTCATGATTTTTGCTTGAATATAATTCACCTTGTGATTTAGTTGGTGATCTTTTATTAAAATATATTTTATATCCATTAATACATTTTATAATTAACAGAATTAATAAGTCAATATCATAGCCAACTACTGCAACTATATTTCCAGTACAATTATCATCTTGCATTAAAACTTGACGGCATAGTAAAGAAATAACGTGCTACAGCGCTAGAAGTAACACCTTGACCATGTTTCAAATCCGGATTGAAAAATATTTCAAGGTTTGCTCTATGATCATGTAACTCTATATGCTTTATCCTATCTACAGATAGTAAAATAGTCATCTTAGTATAACAATCAAATTCATGATGATCTATTGTCATATCTAATTCTTGTAAATTATAAATATAAATTTGGGCACTTTTTGCATAAACAAAATGCCCTTTGGAATAAAATATCGGCAACATATTCTTAATACTCTGTAAATGCAGTTTCTAGTTGTTCAGCTTCAGTAAACTGTTAAACTATAGCAATGCATTTAAAATATTGATCCACAGCTTGGTAGTTGGACTTTTCCTTTCAAATATGTTTAACTTTTGTAAAAATTGTTCTCGTAAATGTTTCATGAAATGATTCTTTTTAATCTCAATTATTGAAAAAGATTTTTGTGGCTACTCATTAAAATTTTCATTAATAAAATCATCAACTTCAATTACATTCATCATTGATTTACAAATTAGAATAGTCAAAGCAGTAAAATTTAAAATATGAGCTCGCATTACTCTGGGAAATGCATAACCTAGAACCATTATTTTACTGATTCTGGAGCATATACAATCCACAAGATTTCTTCAAGTCCAATGATGTAACTAATTGCTTCTAAATATGATATGACATGAATGACTATATTTTTAATTCGTCATTTTGTGATTGTGCAACAATACAGCAAGCTTTCCAATACAACGGTTGCTCAAAAGTTAAAAAAGTGGTTTTTTGGTTCAATTTGCGAGTTTTTGTAGCTGCATAATGTAAAGCAGTATTAAGTGTTGTTAATTTAGAAGGTGGTTGATTGATGAACGGTAAACATATTATATTAGAGAGTGAATAATTTATATCGGCTGATATGATCTCCATAAACCCTTTCCATGATTGTAGCTTTGAGATTTCCAAAGCTCTACCCCGAACATAGGCTGCATAATATACTGGAAAAATAGGTCGATTTTCTAAATATTGTGTTTTCACTGATTTAAATTTAATATTTTGTAATGCAATTGATTCAATACTTCGACAAGGTACTATTTGGATTTTTTTAATTTATGTTATTTCTGCTATCGGTCGGCATTCTCGAACATTTTTCAGAACCGCCCCGAGCTACAACTACAAAATTAAAAGTGTGACACCTCTCAAATAATGAAAAGTTTCGTGACCATCTATCATACCGACATTATGATCAGTATTATCAAATATAAATCGAATAAATACACTGTTAATATGATAAATCGGTGGATTGATAATTGTTAAAAATTCATATAATTGAAGAACTTTATAAGATGCACTAATTCCCAATTTTGAAAGAAGGTCAACAATTATTCTAAATCCTGTTTTTCTACAAACGTAGATTCCAAGAGAGAGTTGTAATTTTCAGAGAAAAGCTTTGGACGTAAATAAGTAACGATAATATGTGCAATACTGTCTTCTTTTTCTTAAGTTTCTTCATTACTCCGCTGTTTTTCTTTATTAAGTAAGAGATGGTTGAGAAAAATTTGTAACAACTGTGGTATCTCTAAATTAACATTATCGAGAAAACTTTCAGTTGTTGGATAGGACATATTTTGATATTTTGCATTTATAATTTCATATCCAATAACTTCTGCAGCAAAGTTTACAACGGAATTTTTTTCAAAAGTGTTTATTGGTACTTTACTGAGTCAGACGCGATATGTTTGGGTTAAATTGATCGATTTATAGTAAATAACAGTTTACCGGCCTGAATGTTTTAAAATAAAAATATCGTCATTATATTTTTCTTTTAATTTATTGTATAACCCTCTATTATTGATTTTTCATTAGTAAACTCATGAAATTCTGAAAAAATTGAAAAACAATTGAAATTTTCTACTCTCCTCAATATAATTGCATACATAATCATTTATATTATCTATGATAATATAAAAATCAGTTGGTTCAGGATCCTCTTCATGTGGTTCAGTTATTTCTTCTAGATCTGCTCTTCTGAAGGTTGACACATAACATTTCTATAACATAAATAATGGTAATAAAGTTCCATTCCTTCAAACAATACATTTTCTAATCTACTTAATACTGCTTTACCGAGTTCATCATTTTTTGCTGAAGCAACTTTTAATATATTTTGATAGGCATATAAATATTTAAGTGAAGATACTTTCTTATAATAACAATCTAGTATTTCATTACAAATGAAACAATATTCATCGAAATTAAAATTAGTTAAAACGTTGGATGTTGAGGAAGGCTGTAATTATGATAACGAAGTATCTCTCTTTCTTTTATTCGTACACTTCAACGCCGAATATCGTTTTCTGCAAATATCATGGAAACTTATACTATCTTTTTCTACTCATAGTTTATATTTTTCATTTTCTCTAATTTTACTTTTATCTATAAAAACTTGTAGACCTTTAGATTGAAATTTCACGATTTTATCAGTATTGTTTTCTAGCAGTTCCTCACAAATAGTGCATAGGTTCATCTTCCTTCTTGAAGGTGGTTCAATGGTTACAATAATCTTTGATGGAACATTTATGTTGGAGATTTTTTATATTTACGTCCACCTGCTCAGCTCTTTTGACTAATACTATTATAGCGACAAAGTTTACTATTATCCAAACTTCATGATACAATCTTGCTTTGAATAAATCTTCTTGTAATATGAGTGTATCAACAGATATTAAATTGTAATTTTCGTTCCCACAAGAGCATACTATAATTGATAGTCCAAAAACGAGTAACAGAAACATCTGGAACGGTAATATTTTATAATTCTGATATCTTTTAAATGTAGATTTCTTAGTATTCGGAAATTTCTATAATTTAAAAAGAAACATACTGACAAGATAACTTATATGATACATTAAATGTCAAAGTTGACAGCTTACTGCTCGTCAGCAATAGACTTGTTATTTGCTAACAAAATGTTATCGTTACGAGTCAAAAAAAATCTTTTTATTAGTAAAGAACAAAACAATTACACTATTAAACTAAAAATGTCGTAAAAAGTTATGCGAAGTAGAGAGTAGGTTTACACCTCCATCACGCCACCAGTGTATGCTCTACGGAAAATACATCAGCTAGCCCAATTATTCTAAGAAATGGCCCTTTTTTTAGTTTTCGTTAATATCTTACTTATTGTTAAATAATTTATTGATTATTTTACATTTTTTCAAAGCCGCTACATGGTAATTTGTTAGGAAAAAGTTAGTTGAAACTACTCTTTTAATACAGTGACAATCCCAAAATCGAAATGTTTCATTTTTTGCAAAGGTCCCTCATTCTGATATCATTTCATGTTTAGTGTTTATTGTTTATGGGAATCCGTAAGCTTTTTTTGGGACAATGACCATGAAAATGACTATATGATGATATCAATGGATAGTTTTCGGTGCCTTTTAACAATAGTACCAAATTTTCGTTACAACTGTCATGGGCGAAGTATTGGGCAAACGAAAAAAAAAAAGTGTTTCAACTCAAGTATATATATAATAATTATAATAGAGTTTTGAACTTGTTCTAAAAATAATATATTAAGCTTTTATACCATGGCTTTTTAACGATTTTAGAATTCGAAACATGAAGCTAGTTAATATCTTTACGAAGTACATTTAAATACTTCCTATATTCCAAATTTCGTCCACAACGAATAATGGGATTCATTATTCTAAAACATTTATCATCAATAAAAAGTTTTGTTTAGGTGAGTCTTTAATTTTAAATCTAGTTAATTTATTTTTGTCTGAAAACAGTAGTAGCCTGACTATCTTCGTTTCAAACTAAGATTAAATTAAGTTAATTTTAAGTTTAAATTAAAACTAAACAATTTAATGGTAGTAGAAAGGGATATCTATATCTGGAATGGAAAAGAAATTGTCAAAGAAAAAGAATCAGTCATCATCAAAGTACAGCGAAAAAAAATATATTTAAATAACATAAAAAATTATTTTTCGTGTCTTATCAACTTTAAGGGATAAATAAAAGTCATCGGGATCACTTCTCCATAAATTAATTTTAAACAAATATTATAAATCTAAAATAAAAATTTTTAGACTTCGGAACCATTGTGTATATAGTCGCGTAAGAATCGGTTTTGGCATTCATGCTGTAGATCGCTGCCGTGACCTTTCATATGTTCAGGTCTACAAAAAAAAGGCCCTTAATTTGATATGGATTTTTCAATTTCCAAAAATAGAGACACGCACTTGATCGAACATTTTTCTAGCATATAGACATACTTACTCGGTAAAAAATTGGGCCATTCTAAAAGTAGTATAAAATTTTGCGCTGTTACGTTATAAAATTAGTCGTTTTAGAAGGCTATTAAACATTATTTTCAATAATCTGATATATGTTTTCGCTCTTTTTTTTCATGTAGAATACGATTCCACTATTTTTTTATTTTAAAAATCATCCCAAGACCGCTAGAAAAGAAAAAGTATTGGCAAATACAGATTGTTTTTGTAGAAGTTATAACAAAACATACATCATTCTTAAGTGATTGCTGTAATAAAAGCAATAGTGCTACCGTATTCTACGTGAAAAAATATATCGAAAATTTATATCACACAATTCAAAATGCAGCTTGTGCATCGTGGTTTCCCTTGAATTCAAAAGTAGTAATGCCGAATAAATCGCTTAATCTATTAGTTTCTGTACAAATTCATTTCGTCAGGGTTACTAAACATGATTTTCATTAATGTGATATGTTTTTTCAAGTAGAATGCGATGACACTATTGATTTTATTATAGTGATTACCTGAAAAGCGCTAGATGTATATTTTGTTATAACTCCTATAAAATAAATCCGTATGTATCAATAGTTTTTCTCTTCCAGAGGTCTTGGGTTGATTTTTAACATAAAAAAAGCCAGTGCCATCGTATTTTACACGAGAAACCGCATCGAAGACATATATCGCATTATTAGAAATAATATTTAATAGCTCTGAAAAACGATTACATTCATAGCGAGACTGGACAAAATATTGTACTACTTTTAAAACTTCCTTACTTAGAATGGCCCAATTTTTTACCGATTATATATGTTAAATTGTGCTAGAAAAATTGCTGTTCCTATTTTTGGAATTTGAAGAACCCGTGTCGAATTATAGAATTTTTCTTGCAGAATTGCACATATATCTACAAAAATGATATTTCAGTTAATGCAAAATCATATTAACTTAACCTTTTCTATCTGTATTTCCACATTGTGAGAACGAATGCATAAAGTAATATTAGAGAATGATAGAATCTTTTGAATATACTTGCAGTAAATAGAAATCGTATGTATCAAACACTATTACCTAAATTCTCATAAAACTTCGTTTTCATCGTATTAGATTATATAATTAATTGTTTCCTTTACTTAAACAATAGTAAAACAACAAAATGAATATATTATGTTGTTAATTATGTGTAAAATAATCATGAAAATTAAGATTAATTATTTAAAAAGTTATAATTCACCGTTAAAGTGAATGTATTTTAAAACTGTGATTGCAGATTAGAAAAGTACAGAAAAAATCTTCGGAATAAAAAAATTTCTTTTTCTACTATACGTATTGTAGCTACGGCCGACACCCGCTTTTCTTATACAAATTATCATGCAGCGGTTTTAAAGGAAAATCAGCCAATGAATACATTTTTTAACAATAAAGTTTTTGACATTTTTGCAAAGACACATTAGGACATCAGTTATGTTTGTAAAACTAAAACTATTTTTTCTCGACTCCTACTCATCGTAGAATATCGCTTTTTTTTTAAATTAAAAGCCATTTTATTTACAGTTGAATGGTGTTTGTTTGAATACGATAGCTGATCTACTTTATTGTAAAATTACTATACAACTAAGCAGTTATACATCTATGCCATTATCTCGCTAAAAATTACGAAAAAAATCTGAAAATGATGCAAATGATCGATTATGCTGTCAAAGTTTAAATTTTTGAACGTTTCAACTCATAAACAAATTAATTACGAGATGCCGCACTCGGTGTGTATTAAACATCTTTTGATTTATGCATTGAATCTGTGAATTGCGACAGAGTTGTTAAATGTACAGTAACTTGGTAAATTTTGGAATTCTATAAACATTGCTGTATATTATTATTAAAAAATTAGGATCAATAGGCTCGATAGGATAATTAAAAAAAAGATATTAACGAAAAACTAACAAAAGAAACTTTTTTTCGAAACAATATTTTGATAAAATTATGTTCCGTATACTTTCGATGTCCACAATTATATTTTCAAGGAATATACTAAAATATCCAGACTAACTGGACTGAGCGCGCAACTTTAGACGATTATTTAATATGAATATTTGTGTTTTCTGCAATAAAAAAAATTAAAATACTACATTCCTATATAACAAACAATTAACAGAGTCATGATAGTACTCACGGCAATAGTTCAATTATTGAAGTACCGATTATCTTGTCACTTTAACAAAAGCACTTTCAAACACTAAGGAATTAGGTACGTTCATCCGTTAGCACTTTAGCCAAAAGACTAAAAACTGATTCGATACCGTCATTGTTATCAGACTTATAGATGATAAAAGAGTAACGAATATACAGCCACGCGATATAACAATGAACGTTTATACTTACGTTCCGTACTTGATCGATCGATGATCTTTCCGGTTCTCATTTAGCATATTAGTTCTTTCAATAGTTGATATTGAATGATTTTTTAAACAGAAAAACAGACCTCACAGGTACTCATAAAATCTAATAGCGATTAAAAAACATGTTTTCGTGGGATTTACATCGATGGAAATATTAAAAATAAACGTTGGTTCGATAAGAAACATTACTACTTTAGAAATATATTTCCGGTTTCTGTTTTGTCCACCAACTTCAATTAAACTTCAATTAACGTACAATTAAAAATTTATTAATATATAAATAAAAATATATAAATAAATTTCGGATAGGGGCACTGAAGAGTAAGGTACTTTAATTATTAATAAAAATAAGATTACCATATTTTCTGGAAATTATGATGGAAAAAAACAAAATAATTTTTTTACTTTAGGGAGGGAGCTTCATTTTCTTCGTTAAAATCTTACCTACATTATATATACAGACATAAATAATTGAATTCATATCAGTAATAACCGTAGGAAAATAAATTATAAGTAGCATATAGAATAATTACGGTATTTAATAATTTTATATTAATTATTGAATAAATTATATTCAGCTGTTAACAAATTTTATAAGCATTGTCGCGAAAAAAAAAAAATGTTGGCTAGATGCGCAAAAAGTGAAATGCAACTCTAAAGTCGCCTCGGTGCGTGCGCCGGGAGGGGAGAAAGTCAGCTCCTTTGTTCGCGCAATATACCTTCCTCTTCCCCGGCATTACTATACGTTTCAATTTCTTTTTTAATTTTGTGCGATTCTCGATATTTTGCGCCTGTCAAAGTCGCGCAAAATATTGTTTCTTTATATAAAATTTAATGGTCTTACTATTATTAAACAAAAATAATTGTGGAACATAATTTTCTCTTAGAACCTCTGAACCTAGAGAGCTGCAAATTTCAGAATCGGGTTTTCCAATCTCGAATCACCTAATATCCAAAATACATCCATTTTTGTGAAAAATCTATTTCAGACCTATTTTTACTGGACTAGTATTTGAATCTCGGGCGTTGACAGGATAATTAAATCCAATTATTTTTGTTTTATCTATAATTACTAATATATTTGTTTGATTAGCTGTAATAAAACAGTAAAAATTTACTAGAAAATCAGAATCAGAATTTTAATTGTCACTAGGTACATACCATCAAGATATATAGTTTCTTAAATATATCTGTTAACATCTCAGCTACTAAAAAATAAGGTCTAAATAGTTCCAAATTGTGCCTAAGTTTTTTTAGGATTACGTTTTTATAACTAATCAGTCCATCGGAACACTGGACGTAAGTGTATACAGAAATCTTAACGTGTAGAAATGCTATTTCATGAAAGATCAACGGTCTACAAACATTTGAAGCTTGAGTTAATAAAACATAACTGTAAATAAGCTACAAACAAAATTTTATAATCTCTAGTTTTCTCTGGGTCGCTCAACCGCCATCTTGCGTTCGTGAAATATTCTCCGCGTTTCGTTTTTTTCTCAAATCTATAAGTGCAATTATATTTACCTTATGAAAAGAAACCTAACCAAAGGAATAAATTAATTACAAGTTGGAGAGACGAAAACATGAATAATGTAAGATTATTGCATGCACTTATCGACTCAAAATATAGGTGAGAAATGTTTTCGGAAATCTATCGTGCGTGCACAAAGTAGGCAAATTTCTTACAATCCTGTACTAACATTTATACTTTTCTTATTTTTTACGCGTTTCTCGATTGTTGAATGATATTAAGTGGTCTCGATCAACGAAGTGCTGGCCTTTTGAATGTTTTTAATTTGCAAGTTTATTTAAGATGAGTTTTTGAATGATCATTGAATATTTTATACAATCGAACACATACTAATGTATTTTATTTAGCAGTAATGATTTTCAAACTCAAGTTTTATTCATTGACCAAAATATTTCACTAAATTAGCTAATGTAAATTCCAAATATTTGGCGTAATTGTATTGGAAATCAAATAGATTTATCTGGAAATGTTTAAGTAAATAAGAATCATTCAAAAACTCACTTGAAAAAGTTTTAACCTGAAATTCTTGTGTCAAATTTGCCTAAATTTTTTTCATTAATTTTGCATAAGTTCCTATATTGATGTTTATCAAAAATTCATCAAGATTTTAATGATTGAGCGTGTTTGAAAGCAAATGATTTGTTTATGTGATTGTTAAGAATGCAAACTTGTAAATTAATTGCATATGAAATTTAGAAAGGTCAAAAAGCATTCCATAAAATAAGTTGATTTTCACGAGAAATTTCGTGTCGGTCTAGTTCGTTTCCTTTTCACGTTTGCGATAGCTAATTCTTCAAAATGATCCAAAAGCGATACGAGCGTTAATCCTGCGTTTATTGCGTTTTTTCCATGATTTGATTTGTCGCTTATTTCAATTTTGCTATCGCGTATTGTCATGATTTGTATTATTTATAATAATGTAAAATATTGGTTAGTAGGAACTTGCAAATTTTATTATCTGAAAAAGTAAAATGATAATTGTTAATAAAATTTATGGTTAGTTGATCTAACTAATTCTTTATTGGAACGGAATTTTTGTTTGTAAATAAATAATTATTTAGACTATTTCACTTTAATGTACAAAATATTAATTAAATTGAGTTACGTGAAGACAATACGCTATAGCAAATGGAATGCATAAAACGTTATTCGTATTAAGCTAAGGTGATGCGACTTTTATCGTAAGAGGTTTTGAAATAATTGTTTTAATTACATTTAGAACAAAGTAAGTGGTAAATTCTGATATTGATATTTATAGACAGCTCCTAAGAAAGAAAACATCAGCTCCCATATTAGCACTTAAGTATCCGTATAAGTAAAAAATTAAAGAACCAAAATCTTTGTCCACGTTTACCCACAACTTCACCAATTTCCTACCGCGCAAAATAAAAAAAAAGCCTCCTACAGCAAACGCAAAAGCACACGCACATATTACAGCAATACATACTCGCTTACACGCATACACAACAAGCAGTCTGCTCTCAAAAAATGAAGCCATACTACAAAGCTAACAAAAACAATCCTGATACCAAGTCGTCTCCGTACAGTTATAGAGAAGACAAGTCGTGACGGAATGATGGCGAAGAAATCAAAACGTAATCGTTTGACCTGCAGAGCTAAAACCGATTTCTTCTTTTTTTTGTTCGACCGATTGCAGTGCAAGATATATTACAATCACAGTGACCTGACAATTTTTTCTACCCACTGACCAAAGAGATGAAGCATATCAAACTGTGGAACAGGCAAAACAATGGTCGGCAATCAGTATTTTTTTAACGGCTGTTCCTCAAGCAGGAGGAAGCTCCAAGGTACAAAGCTTTTCTAAAGGGCAATCGGTTTTAATGCAGAGGTGACTGACTCTTCAATATATTCCGGATCGCAGAGTCCTCGATACAGTAAGTGTCGCGGGTTGTATACTCACTCCGGCACATCACCGGCTACAACCACTTGAACAATAGACGTGCTGACAGCGGCACACTGGCAACATGTCGCTTCATGGCTGATTTTCACAAGATTCAAGGAACGATCATACACGTGCTGGTCGTTTCAGCACTACGCGTGGAAAATCGAGCCGCGACTACAAAAAAAGGACCACCTCAGCTCAACAATAGATAGAAAACTACAGACATAGTATACAGAAACAAAGTAAATAAGCAACAATATTCTACAGAAGTAAGGTATCGTATTTATCATCTCAGCAGTGATTTTTAAGTGAAGCAAGCAAACAGGAAGCATATATGTCCGTCATCGTCCGTTGGTGGCGGAGTTCCCCTCAAATCAAAACCTGCAGCCAGCACACAAGTATAAACAATAAGTGCAGATGATTTAAAAATTAAGATTTCATAAAAAAACAAACTACTATTATAAACAAAGAAGGTATATACATTATATACATACATACATACACACACACATATATATATGTGTATATATATATATATATATATACATATTAAAAATGAATATTAACAAATGTAAAAGTATATTATTATATAAAGCAGATAATGCAAAAGAAGTACTATATTAATTATTATTCTTATTATTACGATTATTATTGCTATCGGTTTTTTGATTATTACGAATGGTCATCAATTATCATCATCCTCATTATTGATAAATGCAAGTGAAGAATCTGAGTAACATTCCAACTGTCAATGTGCCACAGAATTTTTATATTCTCTTGGGAAGAGAGAACCGACGAAGAAACTAGCTACGGATCAAGAGAACAAAACAAATTGAAAAGAACTATCAGCAAGCATAAATTTCGGAAAAATTTTTGTATGCAAGAAAAACGTACAAGCGAAGTAGATATAATTCAAGAATATTTAGTCCCAATTCATTCAGCCCTTTTGCTTCTTTTGTCAAAAAACTAGCGCAAACGTACATTTTCTCTCCAAATTATTACGTTTAACGAAGAGAGAAAAACGATGCACGCGCGTCGTCCCGTGGCTACTTTTTCCAAGTCAACTGAGTCTTTCTTTGTACATATAGCGACGTTATTACATAAAAACTCGGAGGAACGAATATACAGCGTGAATCTCGCGCGGATCAGAGAACAATGCATATATTTGTTCGTCAAGCTCCGCCGTTGTATCAACGTTAAATTTTAGAATAATGCGCACCGAGTATAAAAAAAATTAGCTGAAAAAATTTCTCCAGTTAAAATTAACAAATAAACGTTTCGATGGATGAAAAAAATGAGACTGAGAGCACTACTTATTTGGATAAGAAGAGTACGTTCGAGTGCGCATGCAAAAAATTACGATTATAATTATAACAAAAAAAACCCACACACACACACAGTAAAGTTAAGAAATGTATATTCATTCACAAGTAAGAAAAAGTAACAGCTACGATGATTGTTATATTCTACGAACTGCAAACAAATATCGAGAGAATGTGAGGACGAACAAATGCATGTATAAGTGTGCACAATAAATTATTCCTCTTTTTTTTGACACATATACATTTTAATAGCGAGCGTGGAGAGATGTGTAAGAAGGATAGAAGAAAACCCGCGCGCATGTGTATCGTGAACAAAAAAAATTGCGTAATATATGTAATATACATATATAAATATACATATGCGCTATTATTGCTATGATAACGTTATTATCGTTGGAGTACTGTCCAGAAGTCTGACACGCGGAGTATTCCACGAACCTCTGAAAAATCTATATTATATGAATATATATGAAAATATATGATATATATTATATTGTATGCATCGTAATTAACGAGGAGGTAAACAAACAAAAACAAACAAAAAACGGACAAAAAGTAGAAGATAGCAAAGTATATGTATGTGAATGGAAGAAAAGTAAATTATAGTGATAAATAAATACATGGCGCGACAAAAAACATGAAGATATCTCTGTCAACGATTCGTACACAGACACACACACACGCACACACACACACAAACACATTTGCGGTGTATAATCCGTACGTACACGTTTACACGAAAAAGAAAAAGAAAAAAAATATGTTTGGTGCACGACGCGAGTTTTCATTCAAAACAAGAAGATATAAAATAATAATAATGAAAAAATAATAAGAACGGCATTGAGCGTAGTACATATATAGATAGAAACTTGGGGGAAGGCGCAAAGCGAGCTGTCGATGTATTCGCTTTGTCGTGGAACAAAACTCGAGACCAATTGTGCAATTCTTAATAGCGATTTATATATTATACTTACGCAACGCAGAAACTCCGGGCATTCTCCAATAGACATTTTTCGCTCCCGTCCTCCAACATACGATGTTGTATACATAATTAACAATCGAGCCTCTAACCCCCCCCCCCCCCCCCCCCCCCCTCCACCCTCCCGTCTCGCACAAGCGATTTATAAACATCGAGTCTCTTCTCTTTGCGACTCTTTTTCCGCATGTCTTCGACTGCTCACGATCCCCAAGTGTGTATATGCAACTATTCTTGTCTTTTTCACAATCTGTAATACGTGTCTTGACTGTATAAAGATTAACATAAACGAAACTCTTTTCTCCTTGTGACTTTTTCTGTCGTGCATGCCTGATGTATCGGATAGAGACTGTGAGTTTGTATGTACGAGATTCGACCGGACCAAATATCATATATACACACACATCAAATATGTACTTATAACGTGACTTTTTGACACTTTCGTTCGATTATAAACAATTTCGTACACGAAAAAGCGAACAAAGCGCGAAACCTGTGCTACAAATGGCGGAGACCAATATTTCAAAAGAAAATCAGTATACTGTCGAATTAGATGAAGAATGGTACAAAGCATACAGAAGAAGAAAAAAAGTTTATATTTTTTATTCGAGCCTATAAAATGCCTCTCCCCCCCTTTCGGCGATTTTCAATCGTCGCGTATGTATAATCGAGGAATTTCTTTCTGACCTGACCTGACTGAAAGATTTTTTATACGGATAACGTGAGGTAGCCTTCATATGACAAGCAACAACATTCCAACGTCTAAGTTACTCTTTCATTATACGCGAGTTTTCTTTTCGTTCTTTTGTACTCGTATTACTTTATTTATTTATTTTGCAAGCAAAGCGCGCGTTGCCAATGATGATTCCAGATTTATATACTCGGCTAGTTTTCTATGCACATTGAGCACTACTTTCATTCCAGAGGATCTTGCATTTGTATTTTAATTGTCTGTCCTTATCGCCAAACTCGTCACTTGTCGCGCCGAGTGTTCGAACATACGATCCATTCCATGCCGCGTCTTTCACGCCTTTTCATTACCGCGCGCCTTTTCTCGCTCGTGGTATCTGTATACGACCAGCTAACCTTGTGACCCGTTCCACAGTAGCCTCCTCTCGGTTTCTTCGCACTTTTTAGCAACGATTTACTATATTATTTCGCGTGAGCACGTATGCTTCGATCGAGCAAACGCTTACACACGCCGATAGTTTGAGGCTTTCGCTCGATCTTTGTAAATATATATAGGCGCGCTTTTCTTTTTTTATTTCACAGAGCCAGTTCTTTATACGAGTAATAACGATAAAACACACACTTTTTCAGTGGCCGTGATATACATATGGCTAGCCTTAAAACGAACTATACCTTTTCTCTATTCTCTAACTAACGACCGCCTGTCTTATTTTATAAACTTCTTCGTTCTTTCTCTCCCTTCCTCTTTTTATGTTTCTTTTTTTCTACAAATTTAATATATACGTATATAGGTAGATTTATCTTTGATGAAAAAGATCGAGCGCGAAGCGTCGCGTCGATTGAATTGTACCTTAAGCCCCCCTCCCCCCTATTACGCCTATCTTATTTTGTGCGAGTGCAGATTATCGTATTAATTCGGAGTCAGTACTTTACGTGTATCACGGCTCTCTGTTTCTTTTGCTTCTTTTGTTTTTGCACCCACATACACGCGCGCGCGCAAACGTCTCCAAAGACATGCTTACAAAGAAATTATTGTTTTGTTTAGTCGAATAATTGGCGTTAATGTAGAGATGATAAAACCGTTTATGCTTATTTTTCTCGATTTTTTTTTTATTTTTGTTTTATTATTTTTTGTTTCTTTCTTTCGTTCTAGTTAGATCAAATTCAGATATAGAGTTTTTCCCTTGTTTTCCCGAGTCCCAGCCACCGCTTAAGCGACCTAAGAAAAAACAAGAGTGTTATCGTGTGTATGCCAGAGCATGTGGTTTTTATTTTCTAATGTACATACGTAATGCGTAAGGCTCGTAAGATTGCGTTATTTTATTATATTTTTATTTTTTAATAGAGTCGATATAATTATTATCATGATTATTCTCATATACCTTTTTTATAATGTAGCTTATCTTTTTTTCACTGTTACACGCGCTGCCGTTCGATTTCAGTAGAGTTAATTTCGCTAGTATACGTAATGGAGATTTTCTTTCTCTTTTTTATTTGTATAAATACACATGATAATTAAGTCAAACAAGGATTTATTTGTTAATTAATTGCATGCGCGATTTTAGTTGGACTTTGAGGTAGATGACGATTTTACGATAAATGAGTTGATTATCGTCGACCCCCCCCCCCTCCCCTACTCCCCAAGAACGATTGTAATTGATTAAAGAAACACAAGGAAGATATAAATAAACACGTTGTAGTAAATACGAAAGTCCCCGTAAACGTCCGAGTTTTCGAGTATAATTAAAGTATACGAATTGTCATATAAGGTTTCGAATGTTTGATAGATGGAATGTATACTATTTACGCCCTATGAGACCTTTCATTTTTATCGACGTAAGCAAAGAAATATAATAATTTGTTAACACACGCACGCGCATACACACACACACGACACACTCACACGCATTACGCATTTGTCACTCTCTTATGTAACGCGTAAATCGGTCACGATGGATTTACTCAGAGAACGACGAAGACGACAATTCACGGAGATAAAGCATATTTTTTAGCGAACACTTCTCTGAGTATCCAGTGAAAGTTGATTGGTCCATTTAAAAATGGGCTTGAATATAGTCGCGTTTGTCGATAAGTGTATATCGATAGGACATATTAGTTTACGCCGGGAAAGGCGCAATTTACGTAATTAAGCGAAGGGCCACGAGCGCAACGAGAGAGAAAATCGCGCAAGGCGTCCTTTTCTCCCTGCTCTGCAGGCGTTAGCCCTCGGCTTTTAGTAAAGAAACAAACCTACTGCATACCTGTTCTTTTATTGTATAGAGTATATCATCTTCATCTAATTTTATCTTGTTTCTCGTCATTCTTCAATTTAATCATTAAGTTTCCGTCATCCTTTCCCCCTTTTTGTACCTTTATTATCTGTAAATTATATAGAAAAAAAAAAAGTTGTATTTTTGCGTGGACATATTTTGTAAAGTGTCCCCTCTGTTTTACTCGCGTCGAAACGAAGCTTCATGTATAGCTGAGAAGAAAAAAAACAAATTATGAAAGTATTTCGATAACCGATCACAAAGACTTCGTTTCGACTCGAGCAACACGCGAAAGAGAGACGCGAAGGAGTGACAAAATAAAACATTGTATAAATTTAATTATTAGACAAAAAGAATTTATTAGGAGTAATAAAAAAAGCAGCAACCGAAAGGCTAATTGGGACTGTGGGATTGGCATTAACTTAATTAAGAACAAAAAAAAGTAAATAAATAAAATTCGTCCTTGTAAATTAGTAAAGGCGAAACGGCAAGAGATACGTTTAAATTCGCATTCATCTCACTTGTTGCTCGTCTGCACATACACATACAAGAGAGCGCGAAGCACGAGTGGTACAGGAAAATTTGGTCTGATAGGCAGGGACAACGGGCCGTTTTGTACGCGTACATTAGGCAACAATGTGGTTCGCACTTTTAAACATGTGATACGTCGGTTGAGCGCGCGGCTGATATCACGCGACTAATAAAATAAATACACGAGTAGGCATTTTTTCCATACAACTTTTTCAAAAATATCCTCGAAATTCTCCGATTCTTTTGCAAAATTTGTATGGTAAGAAATAGTAGCGCGCGATTTCCGCCTCGCGAAACTCGACGCAGTTTTTTAAAAGTTTTTTCGATAAGGCGATCTTTTGTTGGCGATTGATTGTTGTCAAAGCGGTTGTGAGGTTATGATCTATTGAAATATGTTAAAAGATTACAAAAGATAAAAGCGTGCAGAACATCTTCGATTTTTGGTGCGCGAACCTTAACGCGAATAAATTCATTTAATTTAATTTGAATTGCTTTTTTCGCGCGATTTACCGTAGGCCTATTTCGGGTATTTGTCGATATATATATGAAAACCAAGTAGCTGAAAAAGTTATTTCTCTCTTGATTCTAGTTATGATGAAAGCAACATTGTTAATTTTTGACTTGAATTAACTACTCGATGGTTTTTCTAGGTCCAAAATAATTTCGTCATGCAAACGAGTAATACTTCTTCCAAGCTACTCAGTTTTCAGTAAAAGGGCATACAACTGGCATTAAACACAAATTTACTACGTTGGTAGTAAAAATAAACGATAGCGAGTGGTGCTTACAAACTTTTTCAATTTTTTCTATACATTAGGGAAACATTTAAGATGCTTGCCAACGTAACTAAGCGAGCGATTGATTTTTGAAAAATGTAAAAAGTGAGGAATGGCGTATATCACTTAAGACAAACAAAAAAAAAAAGAAACATGAGACTGATGATACATACAGTATTTGCAAAGAATTGTAAAACACGATGCGATGCGAATCGAGCGCTAGACGTGATCGAAGAGTTTATTAAAACAAAATTCGTTTTAAACGTAGCCTTAATTAGATATACCAATTAATGTGCATAGCACGACGAAATTTACACTTTATTATAACTAAAGATTGGCCTGTACAGAGCGTAAATTTATTAAAAATGACTAAAGAAATAAAGTTTTTAGTGAGAATAATTTTATGACTTAGAGTAATCGAAAGAATTTAAGAAAAAAAAAATAAAATGATTTAAAAATGCCAGTTGTACAAAGCACGATGAAAAAAAATCATAGGAAACACATTGAAAATGAATTTAAAATTGTGTGAATGAATGTGAGAAAGGAGTCAAATAAACACGGCCCAGTGATGATAAAAGCTGCAAACGAAAAAAAACAAATTTTTGTCAAATGCAATGTTCGTTTCTGAGTAGCAAACCACTTGAAACAACGGAATTCGGAAAACAAATGTGAAAACCATTCAGGCTTAGAGATATTTTAGTTCTCTCACGACCAAGTCAGAATTTGAATTTGTTTGATCTTTCGTTGGTTTCTTCTTTCAAGATAATAAACAAAAAAAACGATTAACGTTTTCTTCACATACGTACATAATCATCGTGTCATAGTCATATTCACGAAGGTCATCAATAGCTTTTATACACTTTCTATCTTTGAATTATCTCTGTTTGTAATCACTGCGACTATTATTTTCCTATAGTAAAACTACATGTGTATACGCGATATTTACTGCGGGACAAATGGACAACAAATGTTTGATGTACAATGCAAACGCATAGCAAGGAATGCTGTGACAGCTTTCGTCAAAACGAAATATACGATCAACTACAATGTTTTATACAGCAACTTGATGCGTATTACAAAGAAATAAGAAAAAGTACCATGAATGTAGCCTTTAACAATAGTTTTGTCTCTATCATGTACTACACAGATAGACCAACACATAAACACACAAAAGCGCGCGATTTATCCATTGATATCCGTCATACACAATTAATTGTACCGATTAAAGACACGATTACTGTGTGATTAATTTTCTAATGTCTAACCGATTATTCCCGATATTATTGTCACTTATACACAGAAAAGAATGTGTGCGTGTGAAAGGAAGTAAGATAGCGCCTGTGCGTAAGAGTATGAGTGCGTTCTCGTAGTTAAGCGATTCAAGTTATACAAACAAACAACTAACAAGATATACAAAACAAATGTTATGAAACAAGAAAAAAAAATAGTAACGATAAAGGAACAATGTATGAATGTATAATGTTTGCAGTTAGGTGGGACCAAAAATGACTTTATATCTCTATGTGCATATTCAAGCAACGCGTAATTTAATTATGAAATTAATTAGTTGAAAGCATTATTAATTGGTAGATGCAAGCGACGATCCTCTAAAAATGATAGAGAAGACGACGATGACGAATGATTCAAGTATATTATATTAGCTTATTATGTTTGTTTATTGATACATTATATTCAACGACATTATTATTATTAATTATTATTACTTTATTATTACATTTATTATTTTATTACGTTTATTAATAATAATAATAAGGATAATAAAATTATTATTATTTAATTCAAGTTTTAAGGCATGATTCTTTAGATATCGAGTAGAACAGTACGTACCGATTATTATTAATTAATTATATTATTAATTATTATTACGAAACATTTTGTTGTATTATTTTCAATAAAATCGATTTTAAAAATTATTTCATTTTCACGCGCATTTTATTAATTTCTCGTATTTTCATATTTTTTATTTTTAGTTGTATTTTCACCAATTCATCGATTTCCCGTACGACGTTCCGCGTTTATGGCTACATTTACGACCTTTCAATTGATTCGAGTCTAAAGACTTTTTTTACTTTTCTACATCATTCCAAGCAAACTAAAACTAAAACGTGAACAATCGATAAACAAATATTGTAAGAAAAAACGCCGTATTCACCTTTGTAAGTATACGACAGGATGAATCTTGAAAAAAAAAAAGAAAATCTATACAAACTAACTTTATGTACACACGACAACTCTTTTCTCTGTTTCTTCTTCTGTCCGTCAAATCCTTTGACGCATTTTCGCCCTGTTCTAAAGTATTCGTAAAACTGAGTATAAAAGCTAAGCATGGTAACGTTGGTTGTACAATTACGAAGCAACCGATAGAGAGAGAAAGAAAGATAAAGGGACGATCGACGAAAGCTCAAAGGAGAAAATATTTCGTAACACATATACTTGCAACAAAAATGCCGATAATATATCTCGAGCGCTCTCTCGAGATTTCATTATAAACATAATTATTATTAATCGAGGGGATAAGAAAAAGAGTAGAGAAGAGACAATTGTAAATTTTACCGTATGCGCATACAGGATAAGAGAGTAAAAAGAAGAAAAAAAGAGAGATACACACATGTATTAGGTAAGTTCATACTGCGTATTGCCTTTTTGACTTCGATGTGAACAAAAATATTCAAGTACATCGGCCGCCTCACAAGATGCGCGCTTTCTGCTCTGACGATGTGTTTGGAGTTGGTATTGCAAAAATTTCACAAGTTTTTCCTAACCCCAGTGTAAAACTTGGCGTTAACCACAAAACGTTCATGTAAAAAAGAAAATAAATAAATATAGGAATCCGACGGAAAGTTCTTTAAAATTTTTCAAGCGAAGAATTTGTCGATTCGCCTGATGTAGGAACAAAGTGCAAATACCTACTAAATATTTGTAAACCCGTCTGCTAGGTGCTCATCGTCAATATCACATTTCTCACTGCGCGGTAAGCCATTGAAAAATTTTAGCGACACTTTCCATCTATATGGAGCATTTAATTTTTGAGCTCGACAAAAGTATATTTATCTGCCTGTGCCTTGTTTTTTTTCTCTAAAAAACGAGGGCCTTCAGAAAATGTAGAAAGGGATTAAGAATTGTCTTCGCTGACGCTGAGGGGGATAATGGAAAGAAATAAACAACGCAATACAGTCTCCTTACAATCGTCATTGCTCGCGCGTTTCGAGCAGCTGTATCTGTTTCATGTTTTTCAATATTTGTAATTTATCGATCAAATTATAGAGGTATCGATACATAAACAGTCTAAAGTGTGCGCTACTACACATAAACATTATTATACATAAAGTATAAAGTATACATTATATACATGAATATACATATATAGTATATATTATACGAGGATTATAATATATAAATATGTGTATATTATTAACATTGGGATTGGTGAGAATATACGGTTTTTTCGCTTTGGAGTGTTATTTTCTGAAAATATTGAACAAAATATGGAAAAAAATTAATAAAAACGAATGAATAAAAAAATTAAAAAATAAAAACGTTTTTTTAATTATTGCGAAGTTCAGTAAAACAAAAAAAAACAATTTCTAATCTCTTTCGTTTAATTAAATTTGGTTTTCATTTTGTAAACAATATTTGTTCTTTTATAAAACTATAATCGAACATTATTATTCAAAGAGACGATTCCTTTTATTATGAAAATGGTTGCATTATATCTATAAATGGCTTTTTTTAACTTTTTTCTCAAGTGCATTATGAAATTTAGTACAATAATAAAATATCTTCAAAAATAATTAACAATACTTGATTGCGCGTAGTTTTTGGTAGACTGTATTTACAAGAAATATTTAAACAATGCTAAACTCAATCAAATCAATACAAGATGGTATGCAAGTTTTCATGGACTCCAACAGCATCGGTGAGGTAAATGTATATGCCTGTTATGAATACATATGAACAAAATGAAAAATATTATATTGCAACATTAACTTTATTCACACCTAATAATTAGATTTTATTCCATTTATAATTGGTATTTTGGTATAGGCCTCTACGTTTTTTGATGACATTATTGATGAAACAGATGAAATCAAATTTATCAATTCATTAAGAGATTTAGTTGAAAAAGCTCTTCTTTCGAAAGAAAAATATACTTTTGAAGCTGATTGGGAGGCAATGAAGTTGGTATTCTTGGAATGTTTATTATAGAGATTACCTTTTTTCAACTAAAATTATGATATTACTAGATTTTTAGGGACATTTCTAGGAATGGGTGACGTTGAATCAAATTTATTTTCAAGTTGGATTTTAAGAGCATTGATGGAGCAAATAATTACATTTTTTAATGACATAAGTGAACGTAATTATAAACTGTTTATTTGTTGGTTATATCAAGAAATAAATATTATATGCTATAATCCAGGTAATGTATGCATATAAAGACAATTATTAATCCATTCACTAACTTCTACTAACAAAATTAACCAAATAGATATTTCAAGAGAGCAATTTTTTGATTTGATAAACAAAATATTCCATAAAGCTTTGACAGAAATTTTGAATGGAAAAGGTTTACTTCCTTTCTCAAACTTCATTCTCCACGAGACAATAGTCGGCAACATAGAATTGAAATTAGGAAAGATAACTTCGAATACCGATGTATCTTAAATGAATATAAAGTCTAATGAACTGAGTTATTATTAACGTACTTAATTTTACCAATGTTTTTCATTGTCGTAGTGCAACTGGATAAAATCTTTAAGCGATATGGAAGAGGAAGACGATCGTTTTGAAATGTTGAAGACGCCATTTGATTTTCATTTCAAACATCATGAAGATTCTCTTCATGCTATTATAGAAGCATCTTATCGAATGTAAATGTTTCGTGAGTCAGTTTACGCCGTGATTTCGAATGAAAGATATTTAATTATTTTAGATTCGGTGACAAATTGAATTATAAGTTGATTCAATCGAGCTTTAAAAGCCAAGAACAAATCTTGCATTATACGTTACCTTATCACTATCGTCCACCAAGAGTCGTTAAAAAGCCAGTACCAAGTGAAAAACCATCGATAGCGTCCAATTTTAAGCCCGACAGTGAGTTTTTTTTGTATAAACTTCATGGCGCTTTCAATTGCTTTGGAAGTAATCGCTTTCAGAATTACAAAAGAAAAAGAAATTGCTCAGACAAGAGTCAGTACAGACGACACAAGATATTTCGATGTCTTTCGATTCTGCATCAATAGTTAACAAACGAAGCTCGTATGAGCCTGAATTAATTCTACCGCTTTCTGAAGCTCTCGAATCATACTACACTATTAACAATGACGACAGTGGAGAGATAGAAACAGACTCGTGAAGTATTAGACTGTTTTATTAACTATAGTTCGTACGAAAGTACTCCACTCTCTACACTTAAAATCAACGATTTTTCCTATTGGATCATCGAATTCTAACAAAATAAACTCTTTTGACATCGTTAATTTATTTCTAGATATACCTAGTTGGCCGTACTTATTTGATCCACAACCCCATAGATTTCCATTATCTGAATAATAAGTAATTGTTGTTGATTAAATAAAAATTTAAGCATTTTCATAATAAAAACGGTATTTTTTTGAAAGTTACATACCAGTTTGGCAAATGGTGAATGCACTTCCACATTCGGCTTTGATAACATTTAATTCAATCTCTTTTTGAGTGGAATCTTTTAAATCTACTAGAGTAGGCACAGCTAGTACGTTCTCAATATTTGGTTGTCCAAGCTGTCCTTGATTATTCCATCCCCAAGTATACAAATCACCCTATTGTATTATTTAAAAATGTAATTAATAATTCTGTAAATTACTTTTTAAAAATATTATAAGAATATAAATAATAGAGACTTGATCTGTTACAACAGCACTATGCCAACCGTAAGTTGAAATGTGTATAACTTTTAAACCAGCTAACGCTTCTATTAGTTTAGGCTCGTCGCAATCTTCTAAATCACCATGTCCTAATTCTCCCCGCCTACAATTAAATAATAAAATAAGAGCTTCGTAGAAAATTATATAATCATCATCGAAGGATTCTGCTCGCTTTCTAACTATTATTCTGCTATATTTTAGCTATTGAAGCGATATATAAAATTACATAAAAGCCAAATCAATGACGGAGAAACTTACCGACTTTAATTCTTTGATAGTGACAAATAAGCACGAATAAAAATGTATCGATAGTATTTTTGTTGATTACTCATAATTAGTATATTTACTGTATACTTTTATTGTACTGTGCGTATTGATGAGAAAATTAATACTTACGTTCCCATTCCTGTCGAGTATATATCACCGTTTTCTGCAAGTAACAGTGTATGATTATATCCGCAAGCAATGTCAACGAACTTGATTTCATCAGGGTTATTCAGAGATATTGGAATATTAAAGACACGGCCGAAATTCGTCAAGCCTACAGTGCATCGGCCTTGAGAAATTTTAATGACATACTCTTTATCGTTTTCGCACGAGTTGAGAATGAATGTTGACGGAACTATTTCCCAAGTATCGGAGTAAATATTGTACAGCCATATGTCATAATTATCTACCAAAACTGTTATTTTCTCAGATCCTGCAATAACCTGTTTGAATCTGGAAGCAATGAAAAAATTAAACTTTTACTTGAGAAATGTATATATATATATAAAACAATACTATATATAAAAATAAATATCGTATTTACTTATGATCAGAACATTGTGGTATTTGAAGTAACTTGTTTACAAGAATATCATTACTATTTACAATTTTTCCAGTTATATAGACATTATTATTTTTCCAAATAAGATAATAATCCCAACCAATGTCGATATTAGTAATTTCTTCATCTGGTATTGAAAGAAATTTATCACTCACTGTTATCGATTCTTCATCATCGTATTTATTGACCAAGACAATTTTATTTGCATTCAAGCCTGACACATAAATTTTTGACATTGTGCTAAAATTAAAATAATTAATGAATTTGTCTTCTTGTATTTAAAAAATATAACGGCATTTATAGAATTTTAAAGAATACCCAAATAAAAAAAAATTTAATTATTTAAAATTAGAAGAATACGCTTATACGTTTTTTAATTTAAACAAACAGTGTACTGCTTTGTCGACAGTATTGACAGAATTTATTCAGTTTAATTGAAGCGGTAAAATTTAGATGTCGCTACTATGCCTCGCGTGCGTATTTACGAAACCATGGTAACAGAATACAACAAAGTGAACAAAACAAAAATGATTAAACTAGTGATGACAATATTGTACATAAGTTGAGCGCGCACTAGTAGTATTGTTTTAAATATTGTGTATTTTATTGTTTTGTTTTGAATGACAGTGATTATGAAATTTATACATACTTGCTACGACGATTTCAAAAACAATTCTACTTTAATAACGTTTATACAATCATAGACTCTGCATAATATCACTTCAGCTTTATAACTTGAATTTAAAACTTGAACACGCATTTACACTATGGTTTGTGAATTGAATTTCAATTATAATCAACAATTCAGATAAAACTTTCTTCTAGCTCTGCCTATTTAGTAGCAGACGCATTTTGGCTTACTAAGGAAAATACGCCATCATTCGAACTGAATATTGGCGGGTCTTTTTGAAATTTATTTTAAAATTAATCTTATTTTTCCCTTCATTCTAGCGCTTGGTTCTACGATGCTTAGTTGATTTTTAAAAAACTCGCTTCCAATTGAATAATAATAATAATACTAGTGTAAATTTTATTAGATATTCATGTCTTGTTAGTTTATTAATGCTACCTTACTTTATTTATAAGTAAAATGGCCGTTTCAGGGACTGCTATCGATTTTACGCAAACTCCGATCCAATCCCGACAAAGAACTCCGTTTATTGCTTCTAGGATTGGACAACGCCGGAAAAACAACAATTCTTCGTTCTCTAGCTAATGAAGACATAACTCAGGTTTATTTTAAAAAATTTTTAACTTAATTTTCAAACAATAATTAACAAGCGTTATCGATATAGGTTCTATGTAATTATTTATTGTACTTTACAACATTGATAGGTAACGCCTACTCAAGGGTTCAATATCAAAAGTGTACACAGTGAAGGCTTTAAGCTGAACGTGTGGGACATTGGAGGAGCAAGAAAAATCCGTCCTTATTGGCGTAATTACTTTGAAAATACTGATGTTCTCGTGAGTAGCACCTAACAAGTGAATATACTATGATTATTATTTGTATTGTATAATTTAACACTTAAAATATCTTACAGATATATGTAATTGATAGTGCAGATACAAATCGATTGGAAGAGACTAGCCAAGAGTTATCTGAACTTCTGACAGAGGATAAACTGCGAGGTGTTCCATTACTCATTTATGCCAATAAACAAGACTTCTCTCGATCCGTAAATGCATCTGACATTGCTGAATTGTTAGGACTACATAATGTTAAAGATCGAGACTGGCAAATACAATCCTGTGTCGCTACTGACGGCATAGGCATTAAAGTAAGAAAAACAAATAGATTTTTCTCCAGGTATATGAAAAAAATATCCGAAAATTTGACTGAATAGTCATTCATTTTCCAATGAGCACAAAAAAAAATCAAAGTATAAATTAAAATGTAGATGCAGTTATGCATACTAACGTTTTTTGTAAGATAGATTTTATTAATACATTTCTACGTTATTCAAAGTTAAATTTTTTTACAGGAAGGTTTAGAATGGGCCTGCAAAAGTATTAAAAAGAAATAATCGTCACTTGTAAAATAGGATAAAAAAAGAAGATACACCAATGTAATGTAATAGCATAGATGTTGATTTTTTTTGTGTATCACTTATATTTTATTTGACATTTATCTAATATTTACAAGAATTATTTATACGAATCGGCTATCTACGGTCATGTATAAACAAGTCTATCCAGAACGGATCTGGTTACTCGACTGTGTCCGTTCTTGTATTTCTTTTTGTTGTTGCTATTTTTAAATTCTTTTTAGCGCCGTTACTCGCACATTTATAGAAACCATGAATTAATTTAGACTAAACGGTATAGCTTCGTTTAATGAAGCTCATAAATTATAATTTTTAATTTCATTCTTTCACGCCAACTGTTAACTTTCATACTGGTTTTATATTTTCATCGATCTTTTGTACCCTTACAAACTACACGCAAAATTTATTCTTACGTGTCTTAATTTAAAAGAAATTTAAAAAAAGCACGAGGTAAATTGAATGCAATATTGAGCCATTTGACAGCCCCGCCAGAACACCGCAAATCTTTCGTTTTCTTTAAGTTTATAACAGTCTCTTTTTCGTTATTAACAATTACATTTTAAACTAAAAAGACTTTAGTTTAAAGTTCAACGTGGGTGGCTTCGGTAGTCACTCGAATCTCCTCATCATGGAATAGCGTGCAATCAGCTGGATATTTTTCCTGTAATAGAATAAGGCATTTGTTGTAGAATTTGTTATTTTGTAGTTGTGTTCAAGTGATATGTTTATGTGCAATAGAAAATATATAGATTTAAGTAAAAGAATAAATTGTGCCTTCTTTGAAAAACTTTTTGATAACAAACATTGAAAACGTTTATTAATCATGCACAGTAAAATAATCGTTCATCTTAGACAATTATATACTTACTAAACAATTATTATCTGTATCCAATATCGATGCGTAAAGTGACCAGAAACTAAGTCCACTTTTGTTGCTAATACCCCATGCTGCTGGGAAGCTCGCTATTTTCGTTAAACCTCTGCGGAATGACTCATTTATGACTTTGCCTTCCATTGGCGTTGATTTGTGGTTGATCGAGCACAAAATTTGTGCGGCACATTGTGGCATCTTTGAACCCCATTTGTATGCACGGTAAGCCTGTATCAAGTTAAAAGTATACATTGAGAAAATTACAAATACGAGCAGAAGATCTCAAGTCTATTTTTTTTTCAAAACCCTGAATCAATTTAACTGTCTAAATAAGTAAGAGGATTACTTTCAGCAATGGCCCAATGAAACCGTTATTGATCGATTCACTCAATTTGTTGCTGAGCTCACGAGCGTTGATCCTTGACATAATAAAACCCTTTTCCGAAGCCAAACTCATTAATTCTTGTATATATGCTACGGCTGGTTTGATATAGAGAATACTATCGATTTTCATATGAAGGTGTCGCTTAGCCACTGCATTGGCAAGCCTACAAATAGATGTTCATTCTTATTGTTACTACCCATCGTTACGTATATCATGCAAATAAAAATATACCTTGAAAGACTTTCAACAGGCTTTGCAGTATCGAACATGACAGTCTTGGGATAACCCTGAGATTTCAAGAAGCTGTTGCCAACGAACTGAGCGGTGGACAGGTAACGTTGTTGTGTAGCCGGATCAGAAACATGGGACATCCATTCGGCCACGTAATTGGTTAAAGAGTTAATCCAGCGTCGCCTTTGAGTTGGATTTTCAAAACTTTCCATTATCTTTTCCCACTGAATTCGGCCATTTTCGTCCGTCATTGAGCCCACGATAGTGGAGAGTCCGCTATTCTTCCATAGTGTTTGTCCCAATTCAGAACTCCTGCAAGGCGATAGAAATATTAGTTGAATGACAAAACTTCTGTAATATTTTTGTAACGAAATTTAATGTATAAATATTTGTGGTATTGGTATTTATAATACTTCCACTGATAAGCTCTATCCATTTGAATGCTTGCGCTTTCAGATTAGTTATCAAATTTAGTCAAAAAATGTTTAATAATGTTTGTACTTCATATAAAGTTCAGTAAAGAGTATTTTTCAATGATATCGTGTTATTTGGCTGACGTGATATTGAAAAATAGAACAAGGAAAGGATTTTTTGTGTCAAGGCTCACCGAAACATACATTATTGAGTTATCAGTAAAATGTTTGTAAATTGAGCAATTATTTCTAATTTCGTTGAAGCGTTGTTAAACTTTTGAAGTTATACTGATAATGATGAAAATAAATTGATAATTGCAGACGCGCAAGAGCAAAATGCGAACGTGAAAAAAAGTAATGACTACTTACCTAAAGTGATCCCACATAAGATGAATATTCTCAAGTATCGGTGGCATGAACCACGAATGATCCGAGTGATCGGACTTTCCATGCTTGTCAGTGGAACTTCCTGCGAAGGTGTCGAGTACAAGCGGTAACAAACCCATGATACCTTCGGCATTACCACTCTGTCCCATGAAAGCTGAAGCGATGTTGAGCATACTGTCGAAATCAAAACCCGACGATTCATTCTCTTCGCCTTCGTGTTGATGAGGAGACCTGGTGCGTCTGTTGTTACCAGCTAACGAGCTCAATCCACCGATTAGGTCGCCGATCATCGACAGGTCCACGCCACCACCTCCGTCACCACCACCTTGGTTTTGGTTACCCATCAAGCTGCCTAAGCCAGAAATTATCTGGCCTAAACCGTCGTTTTTCTATCACGATAATATTTCCAATATTAAATATTAATCTTTACGCGCTGGTTCTTTAACCATGTGAAAATTTACGCACGGCACTACATTAAGAAATATCTCTAGACTTGTCAGTTTACCTGCTTTCCAGTATCCGACTGCATAAAAGCTCTCGCCACATTACTGAGATCGCCAATTGCATCTTTATTTTGTAAGAGTGATTGAGCTGCTTCCATAAATGCAGTTGCAGTGTCGTCTTCTTTCTCAGCAAATGCATATCCGGATAATACCAAAAAAATGACGATACTATTCTTCCAAAAGATCATTTTTATTTCTGAAAGTAAACAGATAAATTAAATTTGTAAGTATAGCAGTGGTATACAGTTATTCCAAAATATTTTTTTTACAAATTGTGGTAAATATGTACTAAGAGGGTAATAAAATTTATTTTCAGATCTCTTTTGGCGATAAAATTTAATTGCATCTAAATGTAGATATATTTATTATTCGTTTTACTAGGAAATGTATCATTAAAGTCGGTTATCGGTATAAATTCAATGAAATTATGAAAGTATATGTGCGTGCATGCGCGTTCATATGTATGCCTGTGTGTGTTACCATGGCAATTAACTATTTTATATCGATTAAATTATTATACTGTAAAAAAATGTTTACACTTTGTTAGTACCGCTCAATAAGATCTCGATAGCTTCGAATTAATTTATAAAAGATAAGGTAAACAATTGTCGATTTTACGAGAATTTTCAATTAAATTATCTTTTAACTTTGTAGAATATAAGCGCAAAAAGTAATATCGCTTTAAAAGAAACAAAAATTTTATTGAAGTACAATTGTGCAAGTTAGTCCGTTGAATAAATTCTACAGTTGATAATGTTTTCAAAACAAGATATTATCACATTTGTATTTTTTGTATTTCACATTTCACTTTATGTGTGTCAAATTCATGAGATCTACCGAAAGACACCTTTTAAAATTTCTTCAATTTCAACTTTATTAAATGTATTTTTGTTTATTTATATAAAACCTTAATTTTCTAATTTGATGGCCCTTTTCACTTATCGAAGTATGCAATTTTACATTCAAATGAGTTTACAATAGTTAAATTCATTTCATTACTTCGCGAAAAGTATAATTTGTCTAACAATGCAACCATCATCAGATCTGCAGAAAATCGATTTTAATGAAACTTTGGTAAAAAGATAAAAAAACTATTTCAGTTTTAGTGCATAGTTCTCTTTTGGAATTTATGAAGTCTTACATTCGATATATTGAAAAAACAAATCCCTTTTCATTTTTAAATAACTCTTGAAGGAATAAAAATGTATGTCAATTTAAAGATCACCAAAATGAAACCTAAGATCAAATTCCTTTAATAAAAAAAATTGTTGAAAAAGGTTGAACCATTCGAAAGGTTGCATTAAAAAAATTTTATTTGATATATTAAGCCGATTTTAGAAATTCCATTTACATATTTTTCAAATTAGCACCATTTTTAAGCGGCACAACTTTTTTCAACAAAATTTCATTTAAATTTGTCTTCTGATAATCTCGTTATTAGTGGCTAATAATTTGAAATTATTAAGAAAGTTTGAATAAATTTTATAAGTAAAATTTTAGAACTATATTTAAATAAAAATGATCTTCTTGTGACAAGAAAATGACTGTAGAAAGTAATAATAATTACTTTAAAAGAAAAGAAAAAAACAGTTACAATACCGGCAAATTATCTAATAGTTTGTAATGGCAAATACCGTGGATAAGTATCTCACATTCCGCGTTAGCTTAATGTCCTGACAGAGAGTGTCACTGAAGTAAGAAAGTTGTTACCGACGAAAAATTTCTTAAAATAATAACCTTTCGAAACCATAAACTGAAATATAAAAAAATATCCTAATTTATTTTACAACTAATCACAATGTGTAGTTGTATAATGTATACCTTCTTCTTCGATGAACTATGGAGCAATTGCGGTCCTAAAAATGGGAGTCAAGGCCGAGAACGAGTTCCGTTAAATGTTGCGACTCTTGGCTTATGCGTACCTTTACTGTGCCATTGCACAACACGATCTTTCGAACGTGCGGTACAAAAACGGGATGTACGAAAAGGACTTGGTCAAAATAACACTCGACTGGTTTATCAAGTATACCGAAGGCCCGCTACCTAGATTGAATCCTATATCTAAAGAATGTACTTTCAATATAGATTTCCAAATAGGCTAAACCTTATAACATTCTTTATGATTGCAGTACTTTAAGATAACGTGATTCACAAGGCATATGAGTTATTTAACGCGGGAGAAGAATTAATGCCAATCACTTCTGTTACTGTTAATAGTATTCAAAGATACTTTTTGCTGTGTCACATAAATTTATTGCGTTTTATGGGATGTGTTTCTCGTAATTTTATAATTAACCAAACACGCACAGATGATGCTTCATAATTATGAAAAATCATATAAAATGAACAATGGCCTCTAAAAACTGGATATCGTTTCCTTGTTATCGGCGATGAAAAATTACAATACGCACTTTTAACGACGTCAATTGACAACAGAAAATTGCTCTTACAGAATGACCTTCCTCTCACGACATTTGTTTCTAAAAAACCTAGCAAGAAGAATAGTTTTTGTAAAATCGCGCGTCGCGCAGGAGTGATTCAATATCGAGTTATATCGGGGTAATTTCGTAGCGTATACCGTAAGCCACTGCGCACGAAATTGACATTCTCCGCGCCTGAAAACAAGGATGGTACCGGCGTACGAGCGCGCGATTCGACCTAACGGTACGCACTGTTAGTCATCGCTTGCGTCCAAGCGCAAAGCACGAAACACTCCGATATATTCCTATAAGTTCACTCGCGCTGCCCAGCCGAAAAGCCCGTTTTTTTTTTTTTTTTATTTCTACTTCCTTTATTTCGTTCGTTTCGTTTTGCGTCCTTTTTTTTATATACACGTGGTGTTCTGGAACGGACAATGACGTCGTAAAGCTTTTTGCGCTCGCTCCGGTAACTTAATTGCTCAGTGCTCATATTTTACGCCAAGTTTTCTTGGCGAAATTGCGACACACCTTTCATTATTGTCTGCTTTCTTTCATACTGTGTAATATCTTACGGCAGTTATGTCTCTTTCTGTGGATGTTGTTAAAACTATACGGAAGTTTACCCTTACCCGAGGTGTTAAAACGAAATATGCATTTTGTTTTTTGAAAGCTAAAAATACACTGAAATAAATGTTCAGTAAAGTCAATTACTAATGGCAAGCTGTGTTATCGATTCTTGAAGGTACAAACTGTTAACGGAAAATTGGTCAAAAGTGTTCTACGGACACAGCTTAGTTATTTTTATTGCAGCATTACATTGGTAGATTCGTAATCTAGTTATTCGTGTACGCGTGTATATTTTTCTTGTGTGCCCTATTTATTAAGAAAAAGTTGCAATTTATTCAATAATTACATCATCTACGTAATCAAAACTGAATCAAATCAAAACTGAACCTCGTGAAAGGATACACAATCGATAAATATCTTTAAATAAATTCCTTTACCGTAGTAATGGCTGTGATTCTCGGAGTCCTGAATTTGAATTTCAATTGGTCAGTGACAAGGGTACAGTTATATTATTTAAAAAGCCGATCACGTCAAAACCGTACCGTAGCTTAACGTCGACTGCTTGACAAAAATAAATTCATCGGTGGACTGAGGGAGCACGTAAAACGAAAGAGAAAGAATTGGCTTGCCAGGTGGCAAAATGTTTATCACTGTTGAACTAAGTATGGGCGAGTGACTCACGTGCAATAATTGCATGAATGTGAAGTGCAGTGGCATCGATGTTAATGGCTAAGAGGCCCTTATCGGGCCTCCGATAACCGACAGACCTTGACGTAATTGCTGGGAACCTTGCGTGCACGTTACCGTAAGCCCCACCGTGCGTCGTCGCGACTCGCGATCGCTGCTGCTTCTCCGCCGTTTTCTTTTTCACGGGCGACTCCACATACGGAATGCACGTGTGCGCGCTCACCGAAATGCCTCTGCAATCTCCTTGCCGAATCCGCGGCGGGCGCCGCTCTTTCTTTCGGTCAACTGTATCTGATTTCGAGTACTCGTAGGACTCTCGAACTTGTATATTTTATTCAAGCTAGCCACTTATTAAACTCACAATCGTTCTTTTTCATTTTCTTGTTAAATACAGATTAACGATTCGCCGTGCTAACATATTGTGCATTGCAAGAACTAATTAATTTTATCTTTGAAAACCATTAAAGCAAAAGAGCTCTGCTCGTTAAATTCGTCATAACAGAATGAGCACAAACGATGCAAGTGAATTATATACGATTCGTGGAGGTTTCTGGACTTAACATTTAGCGTTTTAATGTGTTTTTAAGCTCTCGTCTTAATTAATCCCTTCTGCAGTTAATCATCTAAAATTACAATTGCGCGCATAGCAGTGGCAAGTGTGGAAAAACGAGCGGCGCAGAGGTACGGTATTGATGGCATTTGCAATTGGAATACATATAACAGTGCTCATGTGTGGGGACCACCCGATCGGGAGCCAAAAGATGCCGCCTCCGCATTCCACGTTGCGCGAGTTCAGCGACCTACCTTTTTTTTTTATTTAATCTCGTTCTTTTTCTTTAGAAGCAGTGGTAACGGCGTCAAGCGGTTAGAATCCTTCCAAGCAAGTGTCGATCGACGGCTGAGGGCCTCACGGAGGCAGCTAAGACAGGACTCTCACGACGTTGACTCTGTTACTCGCTCGGAAGAGTTTCGCGCGTCGACTGGCGCAGGCGATCGCAGCAGTAGCAGCAGCAGCGACGACGACGATGGCACGGCTTCCCCTTTCCTGTGCGCGCGAGAGGCTTTTACCGTTGGTCCTCGCAAGAGAGTCACTCACCTGAGCGAGCGAGCGAGAGAGAGAGAGAGAGAGAGAGAGAGAGAGAGAGAGAGAGAGAGAGAGAGAAGGCTGGTTTAAGCGAAGCGCACGAAGAATGAGCAGCCATAGGCCGACCCTCCAGCGACTAACGGACACGACACCGAATTTTCTCGCTTAACGCGCAAAGCCAAGCAATCGAGTCCAATGTATCCTTCCCTTCTTCCTTCTTCTTCACTTCTCTCCTCGTCATCGTCGGCGCGCTTGAAGCTTTCTTCGTAACCTCCTTTTCACCATCGTATCGCAGGCTCCTGCACGGCACCACCACAGCCGACCCAGGACTATGAGTCACTTGGGAATTTTCAGTGATTTCTCGATCGACATCTACTTTCCATAATAGCCTGTCTTACCGTTTTCTTTGCGTAATAGTTTGAAGTGTATAGTAGTTTTGTTGTAAAGAGTGATCATCCCGAATCTCGAGAGATGATATATTGACCTATAGCTTCAGGATGCCGATGCTTTGCTTGTACGAAACATGTAGTCGATTATGATATATGTCACCTGTCGATTTTCATCAATGCGCTGGTACAACTGCTTCATCATTCAAATCAAGTTTTCTTGAACATACATTTGTTTTCTTAATTATTATAGTTCAAAATATTTAGTACAATGCAGTATAACTATATCTATTGAAGACTGCGCAATAAAAATATTAAACAAAACTTTTTTTTCTGGTGCAGTAGATAAAAGTTTCATATTTTACAAAATATTGATATTTTAAATTAATGAGTGTGACTATTTTTTTTACATTGTACTTTGCAATCGAATTGCTAAAATTTAAATTAAAACTTTAAGTTTTAGGTATCAGTTCACCTCACGTCAGTGGTTCGATAAAAAATACGTAAATATATACATTATTTAAGTCGACATTATGTTTACTATACCTTAAAACTATTTGTATGTGTTAGTTTTTAAAATTTGTAAGCTCTAAGCGCGTATTTTATTATTATCAGTGTACGTTATGTATACAACTATCCAAGTATTATAACTAATATTTTTTCAAAAGTTTTTGGAATTTGTTAAGGGGATCAGATAATGTCAAACAGTAAAAATTGAAGATTTTCTGTGAGCTTGAGAAAACCGTTCTAATAAAAATATCGTCATGAAATATTTCTTTCTTAAAGTACTCAAAATAAGCTATAATTTTATTGGTCATAAGTTTAAAAATTTTAAAGATACGTCTTTAAATTTTTGTTAAAGCGATTTTTATATGAAACGATATAGAAAAATTTTAATTGCCACAGTTTAACATAATTAAATAGCCCCTTAATTAATAAACTTAAATTAAAAATACGTTATTTTAAAATAATAACGATACAACCATTCGGAATTAAATAGTTTTTTTCTAATTTGAATACCTTTTTCAGGAGTTAGTTGTAATATTTTAATTATGAAAAGATCAGGAAAGTAATTAGATCACTAAGGGGTCAAGAGCTATGAGTAATTCACATAGCAATGATTATTTTCAGGTCATAGAAAATTACTTTTATCACATAATAATGCGTTCTTTTACTATTGTCCTTCACAATAAATTAAATTAAAAATCGTTTCGTTAACAAACACATTAATATAAATACAAAAACTGTCATTGTAAGTAATAAAAAAGAAAATATCAACCAGATTAAAAAAATAAAAAATAGATTAATTATCTGTAACCTGTTTGAAATCTAACGATTTAATTTATTCATGAGCACTCTAAAAATTGAATGAACATTTATACAACTGAACTAGATATATACTCTATTGGAAAATAATAAAATTTAGATACGAGAATGAATCTTTTAATTGTGTGTATTCTTGAATCAAATTTAACTAGTTTAATTATACTATAACTGATTTCATTTTTATTGGATAAAATCAAGACTTGATTTGGCTTTGAACTTTATCACTTGCAATTTAATTGTTTCATATTAACTTATGAATACTCATTTTTTTTAAAAAACCAAAATTGAATTAATTTACTAGAACAGTATAAAATTTATTCATTTTGTTTAGTGCCAAGAGATCTTTTTGTTAGCTTTACAATAACAGTTCTAATGATATGAGAAATATTTAAATAAATTAGAATAATTTTCTTAAATTTCATTTAATTTTTCCTACATTACTTCAATTCTATTTTTAAGACGACAAAATCTATTATGATTGAAAGTATGTTATACAATAACATTGATTGCTATATGAACTGTATATTTATAATTATTATCCTTTTTGCACATACATTTTATAGTGTTCAAAAATAGAGCACTACTTGCCTAATAGCTATAAATCTGATTTTCTTTGATTGGTTTACAAATACGTACAAATAAATCAATGTAACAATACATTACATGTATTGTTACATTAATGTAAATTAATATATTGTTACATTAATGTAAATTATTGAAAATATTATAAACATTGCAAAGATATGAAAAACTTTCAATTGAAATAGTTAAACTCATATAATTTTCAAAAATATTCAAATATTTTACCAAAAAAATATAAGTTCACCTACGTAATAATTTACATAAAATTTATAAATATGGCCTATCTGGTACTGTTTTTTTAGCTTTTTTATCTCTAGCTCTAGGGTACCACTGATGTTTACAAGTATATGTTATTTTAGCTAGTTCTTCAGGTATCAAATCATCTCTTCTAGGACGAAACATTTTTCTCACTTCAGTATCTCCCACCTTCAAAACAGATTCAGGCTCTGGTTGCTTTTCGGGTAATGGTTTTGAATACTTATATGGAAACGGTTGCTCTGGATGCCAACAAACTACCATAATATCATCCATAAACACTACTAATTCAGAAGGTAATTTTGTGCCATAAGCACGAGTAAGAGAATGCTGGTACAGAGACCTGAATAATCTTACGTTAAGATTCATCTGTAAAATAAAATGGAACTTATATTTATATCAATAAGGACCTGTTAATATTGTAAATTTTTTATTTAAAATTTGAATAGCTATGAATAATTATTGAATTAAATTTTTATAAATGATATTTTGTTATAACTCAAAAATATTTATTATCAGTATTTATAAGCAACTCACCGTAACTAATTTATCATTCACTTAGTTTCATGTGGATTAATTTACATTCAATACCTATCTTGAGATCTTAAGTAAATATTGTTGGAGTAATAGAATGATTTTCTAACCTAAAAATTAGAATGTCCGACTAACAGAAAGGTTCGTTTTCATTGAAATTCCTATAAAAAAAAAAGTCCGTCCAGAACACCAACCGCTAAAATTGACCATGTCAGTTACTTATTAGGCCCTCGCCCCATATGCTCATACGCGCGCGTACGAGGACGTGCAAACGCGTACAAATCGCTAAAAATTTAGATAGTGCCAACAACAGAAAGTTACTACTATTCCTCGCATGCCCCAAACGAACACACTTACTCCCGGAACAAACATATCAACCTTGAATAATATAGTATTATGATACGTTTGTTCCGGGAGTAAGTGTGTTCGTTTGGGGCATGCGAGGAATAGTAGTAACTTTCTGTTGTTGGCACTATCAAAATTTTTAGCGATTTGTACGCGTTTGTACACCCTCGTACGCGTGTTATGTGCATATGTGGCAAGGGCCTTACTTTAATTTAACTTTACTAACGGTCACTGTTATTCCACATGGGATGAAAAAATTTAGCGGGAAAATCTATGAAAATCGAATCAGAAAAGTTATAGTTAAACGTGAATTATAAGGGTAGCAAAAGTAATTAATAATTACATGCAATTTAATTTTCGTTAATAAAAAAATTCCAAAAGTGTACACTCCCATCGTTAGAAATTAAATTTGCGTACAACGTTTTAATACGCCGTTTATAGAAATAAATGTGTTTAATTGTTAGCAAAGGTCACGCCAAATTTTTTTTTATTCAGTCAAAATATCATTATAAACATCCGTTATAAAGAAATGAATATTATTTCTCATCATACAGTGACACATGCACATGAAAGATTATAGAATGTAACGTAGACTTAAGAAGTACTGCGTTCTGAAAAGAATTGTACCTATAAATATGCGTTATTTTTCAAATATCCAACAATGTCAATTACTTTAGCATAGACAACATCTTTCCCAAGAATGCCAGCGTAAGAGATGTAGTAATAAGGTTGGATTAATTTTTCAATAACTAATAATTTTAAATACTTATTTGGGTTGGGTTAAAAAAATTCATTTCTAACAAATAGTTAACATTGACAGTTATCCTAGAAAATAACCTAGTTTGATTAATTAATCGGGGTTGTTTTATGGATCTAACGAATAGTTTTTATTGAGGGAACAATTCCTCTTGAGAGTATATGTATATACTGTCCCACAAAAGGGTAGATGATCTATGTTACCGACTGATCTTTCAGATGGATAAATGTATATCGTAATAAAATATATCTATTCTTTAATAGATGGTTATAACAATATTTTGATTGAATAAGAAAATTAGGCGTGATTTTTGCTAACGATTCAACACATTCATTTCTTTAAAATCCGTATTTAAATACTATGCAAATTAAATATTTTATAAATTAGGCGTGTTCATCTTTTGGAATTTTTTATTAATAAAAACTAAATTACGCGGAATTATTAATGAGTTTTGCTATCCTTGCTAATTACGTAGTTTTTATAAAATGTTCGCGGGTCAGTTTTTCTCGATTTCCTGTAAAGTTACCTCATCCTAGGCTTTATCGGCAATCAGCCATTGCAACTACTATAAAGTGCTTAAGGTTTCATGTAAAAATGCCGTACTTGGCGTTTCAATCAAACCAGATTATTTTACATTTATAAATAAGTAACCCTTCTTAAAAATGTAATCAACTGAAACGAACTAATGAATATCTTATTTAAGTAGTTTTTACCGTGGATCTGCATTATCTTTACATGTCAGTTTGCATTAAATTTTCAACTAAATAACCTTAAAGCACTAAATTCGTTAATGATATATTATACAATTTTCTTTAAATTAAAAAATAGATAATTAGTTTTATTTAAATTTTTATGAAATATAAACTACCTAAAAATATATTTTCACTAAAAATTGATCAGGGGTTATAAAGAAAAATAAAAGACAATAATTAATATTTGATTTTTTATTTGTTATGACGTTTTTATTTATATTATCTTACAACTCTGTAATTCTTCAGCTTTTTCCATTGAAATACCTATCTGAAAAATAAAAACATTCTTAATTCTAATACTCACCTACAATGACTTTAGCACAATTTTTCAACCAGGTTACCATAACGAATAATACGCAGGAAAATATTGTACATACATAAAAAATTTAATTGTCACTGAAAACCTCACTATCACAAAAGTTTTTGATTTGAAGATTCAGCCTTAAGACTGTCATTTTTAATATAAAACTAAAATGCAATCTAGTTCATATTATTGTCTTTATAGTAATCCGCGATTTTAGAAAAGTTGGTCTTTCTTGTCATTACACTAATTCATTTAACACAATCCACAGATTTCACCAAAACTTGAATAAACTAAGTCAAAGGAAAATGATAGATTATTACTCTCACATAGACCAAAAATAAAATGCTTATTTATACAAAAAAATTTATCCAATCTATTCACAACACCTTAACTTTCACTCATTTCAATTAAAACTAACTAAGAAAAATTTGCAAAACAAATATTCTTGGAAAACTATTTGAACTATTATTGACTCAGCTTTTATCTTATATTTAATTCTACTTAGGATGATTTTATTAAATTGATTGACATACTGCGGGAATAAATGTTGAGAAAAAAAACACATTGGTTTATTTTTATCTGCATAACGGCATCTATTTTTCCAGATCACCAATTACACTCATAACCACTGCACCTTTTATCGATAATGAATATGGCAATAGACTTCCATCATTTTCCAAAACACTTGAAAAAAATTAGGCAATTGAGATAGAAAAAATTGCTATATACTCAGAAATGAGGCCACAATCACTTTTTTACATCACTATACACATTTTATACTTTTTTTCTCAGTTACCACACAGCACTGTCTTTTGTCCTGTTTCACTAAACCTTATTCTGTTTTCTTATATTTCACACCTGTAAGAGAATTGTCAGAACTTCTATTTTTAATTATTTTACAATCGTTGTTTACAGTTTCATATTGCATAATTTACAATGATTATTCAGACATGATTTGCATTAAGATGATACATATACCAATTCATTTTTCTATTGATCTGAAAACAGTGGGACGTTGATTATATTCCAAAAAAAAAAATTACAATTATTAATTTCTAAGTTTACATTTTTATTCAAATCTTCACTATTTCATATGGGATATACTGCGTTGTTTAGTGAAGTTTTTAAACGTGTAATATATTTAATTAAAATTGCATTAGTAGTTATGAATCAAAGTGGTACAAATTTTTATTATGAAAAAAAAAATTAATTTAATTTTTATAAATTAGAAAAGATTGAAAATAAAATACCAAGGTTCAGTGAAGGTAAAATTATTACAAATTAATAATTAATTTTGCTTCAATATTAAATACTTGCTTAATTCTCAAAATAGATAATGTAAATCACGACGAATAAATCAATATAAGAGGACTTTTCATATTTTTTACCAATAACATTCAAGTAATCTTATCATTAAGAGGTTTCACAATTGTCGCAAACGACGATAAAACACTATTTATGCTTATTTTCTTATTTATTATGTTAATCTAAAACTACACAATAGTCGTTCATAAAAAACACGTATATCGAATTAATTTGATTATTTTCTAGAATTTTTTATGAATATTGATAAACTAATCAGCTTTATATGAAAATAGATGTATAAATACGCGCTGAATAAAATAAAATGAATACAAGAAAATTGAATAAGCTATTTAATGCGAAAAGTATTATTGCTCAGTGAAATTTGTAGAAAACTTACAAAAATAAAGATAATGTACAGCAGTAAGTTCTAGCGAAGATATTATATTACAGATATTGTCATGAATAAATAATTTTGCATATTAATGTAGCAATAATACTTTTCATTATTAAGAATATTTTATAATCTAAAAAAAATTTCGAAATCATTCATGAGTATAGTGTACAAATGTCATAGACAATGTCCCGTTGTCATAGAAATGATTCGACAATTTCATAATGATTCATAAGGTACGAATTTAGATATTTTTCAACTTAAATGAAAAATAAACTGAAAATCGTGGTCATATTATTGGAGAGAACACCTGATAACAATAATTTATCGTGTAATCAGAAATTAAAGATTTTTCAAACTTTAAAATAAATGTGTACATAATTTTGTTCGTACATAATTGTAGAAGCATAGACAATTTATCATTTCTATACTTATATTATAATAATTATAAGTGAACAAAAATGGTGTGATCATATAAGTATTATAATGCTACAAATGTAGACATATCAAGAATTCTGTAATTTATTTTTACTCATCAAATTTCATTGAGTGTTCTTCATTACAAACTAAGATTAGATACTCAATTGCAAAAAAGCAATCATTCATTAAAACTTAGATTGTTCATAACATAGGATGATCAATTCTAATCTTTAAAATATCAAATGCAGTCATACATTAGTTCAAAGAAGAAAGATAATCGTTTCCTATACGAATTTCAAAACTTCAAAATTGCATAGAACAAATCACTTAGTTTGAAAAGTTCATTTGTTAGTTTTTGAAACTTTGCAAACAAGTAACTAGTATTTCTGGACTACGAAAAACTTTTCCAAGAGAATAATACATATTCCAAATTTTCAATAGACTTCTGTAAAATATATATTTATCCTCTTTGTTAGTTTAAAAATTAATACCAGCCGACTATTAAGAGGTTTTAAATTCGTATCGAACGTGTCTTTTATCCGTAGAATCCGCTATCGAAAAAGTTGACCACATCCAAAATATATCCCTCACGCTCAGTTGCACCCTAAAACTTATCTTGAAAGAAAATGGAGCTTAAGCACTACCACCCTTGACGACGACAATGACAAGATGGTCTTCCTTGAGTCCGTCTTCACTGAGATTAGGGCAGGTGCGTTTGAGTAGTTCTGTAGAGAATGCGCAAGGTGGAAAAGCGTACAGTACCCCGGTGCTCTCCGTATCTTTATTCAGCAATGAGATCACGCCAGCAGCTTCTTTCTGCTTAAGGTAAGAGACGAGGTTTCTAAGCGGGCGCGTTTGCACATTGGCATCTTCATTGGTGATGGCTGTTGTCGATCCAGCAAGACCAAGGAATATGGCATGAGCACTCGAGGTCTGGATACGCTTTGACACATCATCCAGCTTGGGTTGGTCAAGGCGTAATCTCTGAGTGATACGAAGCATGTGCTTGCCTTCCTCATCCTTCATGAGTGCGTCGATGATGTCCATGTCACCATCAGTCAGATGAAATTTAGCCGGAAACAGCGAGTTCTTCAGAATGAGTGCGCCTTGCCATACAGCCAAAGATTTTCTCGCCACATCAGTTAGTGTCCGAGAGGTATTGAGCATACCGCCGCCACCTCTGGCATTCTCCGAGTCAGAGTCCGAATCAACAGGTCTCCTGCGTGGTGATCTGGAGCGAGAACGATCAACTCCTGGCTCTCTAGATGACGAACGTCTGATTCTGCCAGCATCATAGTCGTCTGGGCGTCTTCCACTTGACCAGTCACTTTCTTCACGAGGATAACCTTCAGGATACGACCCACGGTAAGCGCCTCTTCGCCCACCTCGGCTTTCGTGCCATGTGGCAGATCCTCTTCCTCTGAATCCGCGAGATCCATATGCAAACTCACCCTCCGCAGCGTAAGGATCATAACCCGCTTCATATTCGACTGGACGTGGTCGAAATTCACCACCTTCCTCGGAGAATGGTCTAGCTTTGTAACCAGGACTCGGGGTGACGTCAGCGAAGTCCACACGCAGACGTCTATCTGGACCACCCAGCGGGAATCCCCGCATTTCCTTTACGGCAAATTGTGCGGCATCAATCGAGTCATACAGAATGTAAGCTGTGCTATCGCCTTTGATATAGTCAATCTTTTTGATTGCTCCAAATCGATCGAACTCGCGCTCTAGCTGAGCAACTGAGGTCCACGGGCCGAGTCCTCCTACCCATATCCTTGTTGTCGGTGTAGCTTTGCCGTAACCAATTTTGCACTGAAACTTGCCGATGTACTGACCGGATAGCTCAACCTTGCAACGATGAGCCATGTCCAAAGTCTGAAAACGCACGAAAGCGTAGGCATTGCCAGTACCAGGTGGTGGTCTCTTGATGTCGATATCGTCGACGATACCGTACTTGCTGAAAATTCTCCGTAGCTCATCTTCGGTAATGTTGATCTCGAGGTTACCAGCAAACAAAGTACGCGTGGCTAAAGGATCGTCTTCGGGCGACACATGGTGCAGATAGTTAGGAAATTTGTCCTTCTTGTTTTCTACTCTTTCAAAGCCGCCGTGCACCGGGTGGCGGACCATCATATGCCTCGGAGGACCATAGTGATGGGGAGGACCTGGATGAACATGAGGTGGTCCATGGTGCAACGGAGGCCTGACAAAATCATGGTGAGGTGGTGGTATGGTATCTCTGCGCAACTCCCTCGGAGGAATACCCACGGGTGGCCCGTACACTCGATCGTAGCGTTCTATTGGCCGATGTCGATCAGTTGGACCTGGTGATCTCGAGTAATATCTATCGTAATCTGGCGGGGAAACGGATCTAGGACGTCTGTAGGTGTCGCTGGTCGGTGGGCGTTCCAACACCGCCTCGACCAGACACAACTTGTCATAGATAGGAATCCTCGGCTTGGCGTACTTAGCATCGCGGGCGTCCTCATGACTACGGAAGCACACATAAGCCACACGCTCGTCAAGGTCATGTGCAATACGAATAGAGAACTCGCCGAATTTTTTGTATTCCCGATATATTGTTTCCTTGATGCTTTCATCGCTCGCTTTAGGGTGAATTGCCGAAACACATAGCACCTTGTAATACCGCTCGGAGGTGACTTCGCGAGTTGGTCTGGCGTACTCTTCACGATGAGATCCGGACTCCAAATAGCGAGAACGAGGTGGGGGTGAAGGTGATCTTGCACCTCTGCTGCGGCGACGGATGCGCTCCGGCGTTATACGCTCGTCACTTGAATCTTCGTATCTGGGAATAAAAAGCTATTTTTAGTGAAGTTTTGTGCTTTGAAAACTAAGTAAACAAAATGAAAGATGCCTTTGCTATTATTTTTATTAATTTATTTGACATTGAAATTATTTTTGTCAAAGACCCTACTTGACAAAAATTTACCAAGAATTAGTTTATATTATAGTTTATAGGTGCATTGTGTATGACTACACATTCTTTAATTTATCAAATATTAGCAATAGTACTATATCTTGTCTAAATCGAATTTATTCTACTAGAAACTTAACCAATGATATTTGACCAATACAGCTAAAAAGTAATAAATAAGATAATATTATGTTCTTTAAATGATTGATAATATTTAATAATATGTAGATTATTGATTGATATCTAATTTAATTAAGTTCTGATATTAAAAGTTAAATTGTATAAAATTAAAAACAAAAAATAACATATTAATTTATCCATGTATACAAATGCTGTATTTCTAATTAACTTTAAGATAAAGTACCAATTTTCAAAATATTTAAGTTTGGTATAAAAAATATTAATACTTAATATAAGACTTATTTAGAACATGTAGACTTGTGCAGAATAATTTGTGCCAACATGTCTAAAGCATGTAGTGCATAGATGACATTGTATAAGTGTACGTTATTTTATAAATATTGATAAAGAATTTTTTAGATATAAGATCATGTTTAATGAACCATATTTAATGATTCCTTAATAATCAAGATTACATGAAATCTATCTATCTCAAGTGAAGCCTTTATTTAACGAAAATAGTTCAGCGTACTATAATCTAATTATGCTACTACTTCAAAAAAATATTGGATTTTAAGAACATCCAATAACCTTTTGTTCGCAGTAATTGAATGATTTGTGATATACTTCAAATACCTTCTAATTTTGTTTATTTTAAACTATAGAGAATTGATTGTTTTTTGCATTGATAATCAATAATAAAAAGCTGATAAATTACAAATCATCAAAAAATAATACCATGAAATGTTTTTCAAAACATTAATTTTTATGAAAACAATGGTCAATTTTTACTGAATAATCTATGTGATAACATTACTTCAAATAGTTTGAATGTGAAAAGTTAGCTTTATAAAATTTTGCTAAATTGTAATGGTGACATCTTAGATGAAAAGATTTGATTGTATACATACTCCATCGAATGTTAATTTCTTTTGTCACAAAACTATGATACCTTTTTTACTTGAAACACAAACTAAGCAAACTTCAATGACATTTGTTTTTTTTTCTTTACAGATTTTAATTCAGTTAACTAACTGAACATAATTGTTGCCAACACTCATGTGTTCTTAGACACTACTTTTCGCCACAAAAATGATAATCACTTACAAGGTCACCAATTTCTAAACTATCTGAACAAAAAAACCACAAGATCAAATTAATTGTTATATTGTGCATTGACCATATGAACAATGAGCACACTTCTACTGTAAAACAGTGAAATTCTCTTCATCAATCACAATTTGATCACTTAATTAAAAAAATCACAAAATTATAACAATATAAACACATCCTCGAAGAAGTAGCCACTGTATTCTCGAAAATTCCGCTGGCTTATACGCGTGTACGTGTACATTGATATATAGGAGCGAAGAGAAGTCGCCTCACACAACACAGAGGGCGAGCAAAATGGTCGTCGAAACTGTACGCTTGAAAACAACGCGCACTCACACACACTCACACAGAGGTATAGACACACACACACACACATCCTATAGAAAACCGATGCTAACCCACCAAGAAAACACTCACCAAATTGAAAAAAATTAATAAGCCAGCAAAATGTACGAGAAAACGAAATTTAAACTACAACTCGTCTGTCGAAGAAGATTCCTTTGTAAAGAACTGAACTGGGCGTCCACAGTGCACATACACGGGCGCACACACTCACCGTCCGATCGATGATCTGCCCCGCTTGACTCGCGGTGGCGGTGAGTCCCGGCTTGAGCTGCGCTTCATGTTGTTTCGTATCTTCACTGTGATCTTATGCCTATCTTCCTTCGAGATTCCAATCATCAACGCTAGTGCTCAGCCACCGTGGACGTTTTCGACGGGGACGTGATTATGACGACGATGATGCACTCTACACACACACAAACGCAATCCACTCGATGTATTTTTCGCGGCTGGATCGAGGTCGTTGCAAGATTATGTGAACTCAAATGAAAACGGTATGGTTTATGAACTTAACGGCGAGTTGACGATAATTCTTCACGTATTTCCTGATAACCTCTTTTGACTGGACAATTGAAGATTAGGACAATGATGCGTGGCTGGTCGAATCTTGCTTTCCCTCATTGGATGCCAGTAGGTGTAGTGGTGCAGCTTATTGTGACTGGTTCTACGTCCTTGGACGTTGCGCAGAACATTGTGCGCCGATCATGTCCGTCACAAAACTAATTGACATTGGTTAGTTACTCTATTGACAATATTGATATTGTCTTTGTGACAGGCAGATTTGCGCGCGCATAATATAATGCGTAGTGTCCAAGTGCGCATGATCAACACCACACGAGTTTATTTAAATAAAAGAAAGAAAAAACCACGAGCTTATTAGAATTCGCTTAGAAAAAGTAATGTGAAAATAATCTCTAAAACAGTTAATTCAAATTTGATGATATACAATGTAAATAATAACTTAATCAAATTAAATTAAAAAAGAATTCAAAAGAACTATTTGATCTCTAAATATATTCAAAAAAAATATAAGACTAAGAATAAGTTAACCGACCGGTGATCGGATCCATATATGATTTTCAACTGTACAGTGTTAAAACACGGCTCTGAGCTGATTGCTAATAAATGTAGTTGCGTCGGAGAAAAAAGCGCGTTCCTTCTAATGCGTTGATAAATCATAGCCCGATTTCTTTCCATCCTGCTTCCGCTGGAGCTCATATATGCAGCAAAATGTTGAAAAAACTTGAAAAAGGCAAATAGAGTCATAAAAGTTGCAGCTAGACAATTATGAGATTTTCGTTGAAGCTACCTGTGTTTCTAAAGGACGGCTTGTAATTAATCGCCTCTCGAATTCATCACGTTTTCAAGTGATCATTTAGTTTATAGATGGTCGTAAGAAAATATCGTAACGGAAATGAGAACTGCGCCGTAGAAAGTTGAATTCAACATTCGCGCAATTGCCTTAACATACATTTATGTACATATTAGGTTGGGATTGGAAAAGCTAGCTTCAGCACCCCTCCCGGCTGGAATCCAAAGCCGTGAGACAGGCTTGCGTTGAAACGCGTCTGTATGTGTTTACATTGAAACTCGTACGAAGACTGTCATTTACATGGTATTTTTATAGTTGTAATTGAACTATTCTATTTGACTACATAAATTATTTAAATACATTGTAAAAGGTTCGTAAACATGTCTTATATATTATATTATATTATATTATATTATTATTATATTGGAGAATGAACAGCTTCCTCGGAGAAGCAATATTTATTGCTGTGTAAAAAATTGTGGTTCTCGAGCTTGCGTCAACAATGAACTTACTTTTCATTTTTATCCATCGCCGACAAAATATATCTACCAAAAAAATATGTTTGGAAACATACAAAAAGTAAATTTGTAACTTATGTGGATCAAAGTTTTGAATATCAAAGGTCCCTTGAAAAGTTTTTGGAACGTGTACTCTAAACATTTTACTGCAGATGATTTTTTCCTAAGTGATAAAAAAATAATTCCACCTGCAATAACTTATTATTTGTTGGGCGTACTATTTTAATTCATTTTTTTTATTGAAGGAAAAATCCAATATTTATTTTTGTATTCTTATGAATTTAACAGTTCAACCCATCTTTCATACATTTATAAAAAGTATGTAGAAAATTAAAATATCACATTTTTCTTTACAAAAAGTCACCTTTGATCGTGATTTAGCATAAGACTCGCACTCATTACAATATATGGATATAGATTACATTCAATAAGGCTAATCAGAATGAACGCGTAAAATTTCTTTATGAAGAATCGGTACATAGTCATCATATTCAACTAAAATAACGTTAGCAGAAATAGGATCTCCTAGATTGTATTTATGGCTAAAGTTCTTCTGTGAAAATCTCAGGCGCATAATTAACGAACGGTTGTGTGACTTTGGTTCATCGAAGTCTAGCTTGCCAGGCTGCTTGTAAAGTGTGTACAAAATTCGATGTTTTCCCGTGTGTATTTGTGGCCCTGAAGGAACGTATTCGGCGATTGTATAAGCTTGCGAGATGTCATTTCCTGGTATGTTCGTTACGAGCCAATGTAACATTTCTCGGTATGCTGGTCTAGATCGCTTTGGCGCATCCAGATCTGAAAATAATAAATCATCAATTGCTTTAAAGTAAATATCTACCAATGCGTACACTCAATCACTTCGAAAAATATACCGGTCATAATGATTGCATAATAACTAGACGGATCGGCATTCCATTCGACTTTCGGCTGATTTTTAATGTTAGTTGGCGTCCATTCCTCGTTAAATTGTATACTTTTATCGTTATATTTGACCTGCAATATCGAACTTGCATCAATACACATAAATGTGCATTAATTTTCTGGATATTATTGTTGGAAATTGAAAATACCGTTAGTAACTCGTTCGGGGACTGACTTATTCCATCAGGCACAACTTCACTTTGTGTAAAATCTGTTGTTAAGTCAGCGGCGATAATACTCAGCCAATATAATAGTAGAGCTATTACAACTATAACATCGGAAAGAACAGATTATCAGATTTTTAAACAAAATATTCTCTACAGTTCATTTCACATATGTACATTCCATTATTGATTACATCTAATTTGATTTAAAAAAAACAAATTTTTTAATTAATCAACCAAGCAATAAAATCTTGTAAGGTATTTCTTTTCAAATTATTTTTCAACTAAAAATTATTATGTGGAATAAAATATAAATTTAAAATTATGCATTGAATAAAATCTTAAATTGTTTTATAATTCTTTTTTAACTTTTTTGTTACCTAGAATCAGTTTATTTATATTACAGTTGTTATTATTAACATAAATTAACAATCAACTTTCATTCAAATGTAGGATTTCATTGTTTTACAAATCTACGTATATTATTATTTTAATGTGAAGTTTGTTAGAACTAAACTACTGAAATGATAAACGTGCACATACTGTCGCCTAATGCGAGCTTCATTTTGACTTTTGTTATAAACATAGACTGTTGATAGCTGTGAGCAAGACAGAACTTTATAAGTTCTGGTAAGCCGCTGTGTTACATAACTCTGCTATTCGTAATGGCATAATCACTTGGTTCAAGATAGTATTTGAAAGTTCTAGCTATCCATCCTAGATTTTTTAAAGTAAATAAAAGGCTTAAAAACTTCCAAAGACAAGTAAGAATTCAATTATAGATGATTAACAAGTTTTTTTTCTAAAATATATATAATATAAATAGCTCATATAATGTTTCGAACTATGTTTGATATCCTTTATGCATGACAATAACATTAATAATTTAGGATAATAGAATGTCCATATTGTTTTAAAAACGCCGAGATTTCTTGTGTTTTATGAGATAACTTCATGATGCATCGCATGTAACCTTGTCGGTATAAATTACGTACATAACAGAGTGCGGTTCCTGTGTTACTTAATCGCCAAATTAATGTGTGGATGAATTAATTTTTGGATTTATGTTGAATTTTCTCTTTATTATTTATTGAAGGATTCAGGGGTATTTTTATTACATCGATGAAGTACATTTCACATGCCAAGATTTTTATAAAACAATGGAACATAATCATCATATTGTGCTTGGAACATATTGCCAGATACCGGATCATTTAAATTATATTTAATAGCAAACTTCCGTAATGAGAAATTCGCTCTACCGTCAAGCGATGTATCACTCATAGGTTTTTCTTCAAAAGTTAGTTTGCCTGGCTGTTGATAGACTGTAAAAATGTATCGATGCAATCCAGTGTCCTTGGGTGGTCCAGCGCCGATATACTTTGCCAGCGTATCACCTTTGGCAAAATCGTTTCCAGGAATATTGACAATAGCCCAATGAAGGAATTCACGCATTTGTGGATTTTCACGACTTGGAGCATCCGGATCTGAATGTATAAGTCGTATTATAATGAGTAAAATATTTTGAATGTTAAATAAAATCATTTTAGTAAACACTGAGAATTATTGATCCACTACATAAGTAATGTACCAATGATTGGTCTTAGTTTAAATTATCAGGGCAAATATTAGTAAGGTTCTAGTGATATAAAATTTTTATACGAATGAACAGAAAAGTATGTAAATTTAGATATTTTAAATCAAATAAAATTAATAACATTAATAGTCGAGTTATTAAAACTACGTTATATTTTTTAAAAGTCGTTTTAAAATAATAATATAAAATAATTTTCTCTTCATGAAAAAATGTTTTAACTTGGAATCATTCGAAGAAATCGAAATAAAATGAATTCCATTATTAGTATTGTAATGTATGACTATCTCTATAGAAGAGAAACTAGTTTTGTTTACCGTTCAAAATGAGTGTATAAAATTTTGAAGAATCGAAATTCCATTCAATAAGCGGTGCATCTTTTACTTCACTTGGCGTTAGCTCTTTTCCTAATTCTACTTTTTTATTGTTATAAGAAATCTGCTGAAATGAAGAAAAAATGAGATATTATAATATTTTTAAGTACATTGAATTCATGTTCCATGAAACATGCTGTTATTATATTGAAACTTTCAAATTATTATGGAAATAATTTTGTTTCTTATAAAACAAATAAAAAATTGATTGAATTTTTACATATTCGTTTGAATTAAATAATATGGCTAAGAGCGAAAATTGTGTTAATATAAATTACATAAATATCTCTTATAATAAGGTAATTTTATAATTAGCATTAAATTTGCAGTAATATTAGCATACATTTAAGCATCTGTTTTTCTATAAAATTAATGTTTACATATAGGTCATTACATAAATATATAGAACTAATTGAATTTATAAATAACCTGCAAATAGTTGATCGGCGCTTTGTCCAAAACATCAGGAATGATTCTTTCTATTTTATAATCATCGTCAATATCTGCAGTTACAATTCCTAACAAGCAATAGGCGATTCCTGAAAATTTACCATTGTCTACAACTGTTTAAGAATTGTATGGAAAGATTTAGTATAATTATATTTATTTGTAATAATTATATACTAGTACAATAATACAATTCTAAAATATATATATTTTAACACGTTAGTACGTGTGTAATCCATATATATATATATATATATATATATATATATATATATATATATATAAAAACACAAAAATTAAATAGGACAGATGAAAGATCCACCTGGAGTCAACGTATTGAAAAATTACGTACTATATACATTTATTTATCGGTATGAATGGTAACTTTGAATATAGATTCAGACACGACATGATTTAATTTGATCAAAAAAAATTTATCGTACCTGCCGCAAATAGTTTCATTTTAACCCGATGAATGTTTCCTGCAAACTACTAAGCTCTTCGGGATACTTTGTATCAAAACAACATGTGCGCATACCTACTTTATTTAGCCGTTACATAACAAAACAGAGCTAAAGCGACTTGTCAAATCTCATGCTTTGCCAACTAATACATACATATGAATAAAATGCAACTACATATTAAGCATGTTCAATAACAAAGTTGAAATTTAAATAATTTTATTACATGGATTTTCATAGGACAATATAAAACATTATAATTTTGAGACGTGAAATCATTGACAAATTAAACCGAAATATAGAGAAGTAAAATTTTTTGGAAATCGTAGGATTCATTTAAAGAGGAATATATTATATAGATATACCTATTAGCCATAATAGTTTTGTAGTATTCCGAAGTACAGCTGATTTATTATTTTGATATTATCTGGTAGATTTTTTTTTAACAAGTGTCACTCATCATTCATGTCACAACCCATTAATAGCCACATGATGGTTTTTCGAGAGCTGAGTTTGAATTCTTACGACTTAATGAATTTAAATGGACCAAATTCAGAAACCACAGTTTCCTATGTTTGCAAAGGTGCTCTTTCCAACAGTGTTGGTGAAAAGTTTCTCCAAGAAAATTTTGCTATCAAAAATAAATAAAAAAAGCTTAATTTTTCGATTACATTTTTCTTTTTTCAAATCGACATTTCGATCCCTTAACATTTGTTTATATGCCTAAAACGTATGTGGATTGTGGCATTGATATTTAAAATAAATAATAATAAGGTTGCCCGAACATAAAAATTTTTTATTTGAACAAAATTATGGCCGATATAAAATATTTTTTTTATATTTTGTTTCGCGCGCTCTTTCGTTGTTTTTCCACTTTTATTACATTATTCGTATTATACAATCATAAATTTACTCAAAAGTAGTAGTTTTTTACGGCCTTCTGTGCTATTCAAATCAAACCAGTCACTTGAATAAATTGCATCAGTTGTATTTTTGCTCTAAAAATAATATACACTTGAAAATCTTTCAATAATAAATACTAAATAGAGATATTATTATAACCTTCACGGTGAATTTTTATTAACAACTTAAAAAAAGACAACGTTTTTTGTTTTCTGAAAATTTGTTACAAGTTCTAATGAAGAAAAAAGTCATTATTATAAATTTAGACTAATATTGGAAATGCGTTTACATGCAAATAGCATATAAAAAGAAATTTGAATTCAAACTTTCCAAGGCTTTTGATGTCAAAATAAAAAAAGATCTATAAATTCATTATAATAAAACGATGCATAACATTTCTTAGAATTGATCCAACAGATCAATTAAGCAATTACGAGTTCTATTCTTCAATGAATGAATAAATTCAGTACACATTAAATATGATATTTGTTTGAATTTTGTAAATATTTGGAAAAGTTTACAATCTATTATTCAACACAAACTTTCCACATATTGTGAAAGCGTATAGCAGTATATCGGTACATTTATGCGTTTTTTATTACACCCCTAGAATTTTGCAACCAGACTTACAATCGTGTATCTTCACGGATATGCTCAATTTATATGTAGTATTTTACATAATATTAACATCAAATCTCTTTAATCAATTGACATAATTAAGGTTTGAAAATAAAAGCTTTTTCTTCTTGGCTTAATCTGCAATCGATTGAAATATGCTGAATTATCTATGATTATCATATTGATACTATTATCAATGTGTTAAATGAAATTCGTGCTAAATAGGATTTTTATATTTATATTTATATTTTATACACATTTGTATTTATATTTTATACACACATTATTTGATATCTATTGTTACTAGTTATGAAATATACCAAAATACGTACGAAAACCAATAATTATCGTTTACTCAAATTTTGTGCATTCAAGCACACTTTAGAGCTACGGATCAGTACCGATCTACATATATGTAAGTAAATTTCTAAGTCCCTAAAATATGGCAACTAGATTTACAATTTTGTTAGTGGACGTAATCTATTGAATATGCAAATAAATCATGTTCAGTACTTTGATTTTTCTTTATTAATCCGAGCTAAATGAGATTATTTTTAACAAGCAATGTTATCTCTTGTACATCAAAAATATTGTACCGAAATATGAAATAACAAAAGATTTCTAGCCATTGCATTTACAAAAAGAAATTTTTAATATCCAAGTTTGTTTATAAATACTACTTTTTTCCTCTGTGAGGGTCATATTGAAAATGCTACGCGATTGCGCTTGCTAATCAACAACAATTGTATTGTCCATTTTCTACTATTTCAAAGTTATTAAACACAGTTTACGACATAAATTTATGACTTATGACATGGTTACTGATTCAATGAACTAGTTAATGTTTTCCATCGGACTAAATAACGAATCTTAAGAGTGGACTCTAGAAGGAAGTCATTTTTAACATTCGTACATTGGCAACAATCGCGATGCTTTTCGGATTAAATTGTTTACCATTATTTACGCTGTTGGTAATGTTGAATAGAGCTGATAGAATTAGTAAAGAAAGTATGCAAATATACTTTCTAATAAAGATATTTCCAATTTTAATATTTCTATGGATAAAAGATACACTTGTACTGACGTTCTATCAATCCATATATTTTATTTATTACAAAGCGACGTTTCAGCCGCTCTGAGTCTGGCTATCTTCAGGCTAAGAAGTGGTAACGTGAATGAATTCGAATTTATACAAAGCAGAAAGTAATTAATATTGCTAAACGATTTTATATAAAATTGTATGGCATTTGAATTATGTATAAAAATTAACATGATGATTTTTCACGTACGTGAACAAATGATGCATTCCTAAACTTGCTTGTGAGATATTCATCAGAACAGATATATATCAACTAATTTTTAACATTTAAATACTAATCATCAGAACCTCGCGATACATTAATCTAGAAAATTGACATATCATTTATCACGTCGGGCGTATAAGCAAAGCAATAATAGTTTTTCAGTATTAAACATAGACTACGTGATTGAACCGCATAAAAGAATGGAAACAATACAAAAGAAAATTATGACTTTCTGACTGTTGCTTTGTAGTACAATTTTGTCGTTAGATTGATCGTTGAATTGTTATCAAATATGTAGTTAGTATTAATTTTTCAAATTTTCAGTTATTACGGTCTTTTAAAAATCATTTAAAATCTTTATATGTTTTGTATAAATTCAATCAAGTCTGTGACTACATAATTAATTAGTACAAAACAAACTTGCAACCAATTTTGCACTTATTGTGTAATGTATTTTTAATGAAGTATATAAAATTAGTGTGAGACACTGTACACTTGAATTTGTCGTAGACACATATATAAATTATTATACTGATACAACTATGTTCAGAAGAATTTATAAATTAGAGTAAAATATGATGCAATTACGCTCATTTCATTTACCGTACATAAAATTGACCAACATCATGAATTTCCATGACTTGTTTGCATAGTCAGAAAAAAAGTGCAATACGATAATCATTTTTTGAAGATGGAAGTACTTAACTCTCTTTAACATTTTCCATCTACTTGAAGACGTAATCTGCAACGTATCATTGATGAGATATTGTACTAATAACGCCATTATGAAGCGTCTCCCATAAATAAATAACTTCTCTAGTTCTTTTTAAATGTATTAATGCATATTGCATCTACTGGAATTTTTCATTTTGTCTTTCATATACATTATTTGATTATCAGTACTTTCCGTGACAAATTTAGAAACCATCGGTGATTGGTCTCTAAGTGATAGAGATCAGGGCATATAAAAATAAAATTAATTAATTCCATAAAAATAAAAAACTTATAAATTTTTAGCATCATTCTAAATACATAACGATATAAGTATATCTTTAAAAATATTGCAAGATTTCGAACAGTTAAAAAATGATTTCTGAGTGTGACATGTATGCAGAATTAGTAAAAGATGTGGAGGTATCACCTGTCTTCGGAATATCGTTGAAGGTAACAAAGCTAAGCGTAAAGAATTTTTATAAGTGGTGATATTTTCTATCATAAATTTTATATAACGAATAATGAATTTTGTCGTAACTGAAATGTTATAGCTGGTTAACGAATGTCGAGACTCACAATATCAAGCGGAATTCCAAAATAAATCTTTAATAATCTTACTTTTTACATGATAAAATAATACATTCTCTGTAACAAGTAGTTCGCTTATTCAATCGATAGTATTGTTTTATTATAACATGTAAACTTTTTTATTTATTGAGAAATCATAAAAGTATAGTTTATAAAATTCAAGCACGTTTTTATAGCTCATACAACATTATTTTATCGTAGTTTTGAAACTTTTTGACAATTTTTCTTCCTTGAGAATTTGTTTACTTTGATATATTACCATATATTTCTATAGCAACTGTATCATATACATTTATTCGTAGTACCAAAACACATTTTATCTCTCACACGCAGCACAATTACGCAAAATAATATCTTTTCTTGATTATCAATCTTTGTTATTGTTTACATCATCCACATTATATGGAAGTTACGGCCTATTACATGTCATTGCTGGCAGCGTCAAAAAATGCTTATCCGTCAGTAGTCGATTGATTAGTAATTGCTTGATTAGTAGAAATGACTCAGAAAACCAATTATGCATTTTTTGTCAGTCGCTGCAACGTACAAGTATTTAATTGGATATTTTTAAAATAGCGCACTTATCTTTTTCCGTATTAATTGCAAAGAATGAATATAAATCAAAACTTTTATTGACGAAATTTAAAATTAAAAAATTCACTATGTATTAAATATTCACATAATTTTAAATAATATATAGCTGTGGATATTATTTATTGATAAAAAATACGTAATAGCGTTGACAGTTGATACTCATAATTTAAAAATGTTATCAATATAAGTTTTAAGTCTTCATTTCTTTCAAATTTATGTGTTGAAAAATTATCAAATAGTTTTAAAATCACGATAAAATAATGTTATATGAGTTATAAAAACGTTATTATTTTTTATTATAACGTTTTTATTATTTTTGATTATAACGTTATTATTATTTAAAAACGTTACAGATTTTTATTATAATATTACGAATACTTCATGATGTAAATAACATACTGTGATAGACGTTCGCGATATTAATTAGTGTATATTCAGATATTTTTTCTAATATTTTACGCAATTGAATAAATCGAAATCACTATACAATATTACATCGAGATAATCTACCGATTCATATTTGTTATTGTTTATTTTATATATTCGAATGTAAACCTGCGTAAGGCAATGTTCAATGAAGTTATTAAAGTATCAGTTGGTTTTCATTATATGGTTAGATAATAAAATGAATGTGTGCATTCTTCTTTTCGTAATCTTACATAAAAATAACTTAAAATTTTATTTTCAATTTTATTTTAAAAATATTAAATTACACAGTTCATATTAAATTGACGCCAAGTATACTGATACACTTTTTGACTTAATTCTTTGTGAATATTTGCAATAATCTTTTATGAGTGTACTTAACACACATATATATAATTACATAACAGCTAATGATGTGACTATCTTTCAGCCAATCAGATTACTAATAAATTGACTGTACTTTGTCAGGTTCTTTTTTTTATAAGAGTAAAAGAGGACTACTATATCAACTTGTTTGATAAAAGATTGTTTTCAACAATTTTGAAAGTATACCATTTACTTTTGACAAAAAATGTTTGTGTTCCAGTAAAGAAGCTTAAATTTATACATTACATTTATTAACGTATCTCTTCGCTAAGTATAAAGCAAGTACATTACATACAACATTTTAATATCTATAATAAACACTTTGATAACTTTCAATCTCATAATCAAAATCCAAATATTTTCCATTTATACGTAATTTACGTAAGTATCATTTTTTATTTTTATTTGTAAATTTTTCGTATTTTCGTTACAGTCTTATTGAAAAACGATGTAATAATGTTTAGGCTCCTATTAAATTCAATAAATATTCGAAATAAAAGAATTTAAAAAAGTTTTAAATATCTTGGGTATGTGGTGGTAGTATCATCTTCGAATTTTTTCGAAGTTGCTAAGCAATAGATTTTTTGTTATAAGAAGAAAATTTAATGAAAATAATTAATAACAATGTTTTTAAACGAGCAAGATGATAGCACTGAATCAATATCATATTTGATACAGTGTCTGTAAACAAGTTTGCAAAATAAATCGTGTAATGTTGGAAAATGAAAATCTAATTTCAAATTGAAATAAACACAGCTGATTTATCGGTTTCATTCAGTAAATGCAAGTAAAAGATTATTAATTATCAGCGCGAGCGAAGTGCAAAGAAAGCATCGATAAACCTTATACTGCATGAACGATAATTGTCGTAATGTAAATAAAAATATCTATACTAAATAGAATGCAGCCATAATTACGTGGCCGCTGTGATAAGAAGACGAATGACTATCTGAGCGCGACAACAATTACTCTTCTATTCTATAAATAGTGTTGGGAAAATTTTACCGTGTGAACGGGAGCGAGATAATCAAACATCGGACGATCACGGCGCTCGGCCGAACTTTTTGTTCCCATTCGACGCGTGGCACGTGATAGTAAGACAGCAATGACGAGGCTAATTATGATAAGCACCCTACCGACCAGACGTCGAGCGCGTGTACAAACTAAACAGGCTTTCTAATTTTTACGTCATCTTGGCCAAGGAGATGATTTATCTAAATATTTGAACATACGTTTGCACTTTACATAGGTCGAATTATCGCACGATTTGTAATTTAGAACAAAATTTGTCGGTACAAATATTACAAGTTTTTATTATTTTTGCTATTAATCTGGAGGAATCCCATCGATTACACAATAGAAAATAATACGATCAAATCATATAGACATATTTTTTTAATTTTCTTCCCACGACAAAAAAAAATTGTTAAATTACATAAATATTATTGAATTTGAGTTACTTATCTTTGTGTTCGGTTTATTATGACTCCACATAAATGTGTCATTTAGAATAATTAAAAACGTTATGAATCGTTAATTAGATGCTACAAAAATTAGTTTAGCTAAATCGTTGTTTTCTGATATTTTTTTCATAAAATAATATTGCACAGAATCTCATTAAAAATAACTTTAAGTTTTTTATAAATATCTATTTTTATACAATATAATGAAAATTTGATGTGTAACATTGGTAAGAAAGTTTGTGTCATTCATAACCTCGTAGAGCACACATAGTAAATACGTTCTTTCTCACGCAAAATCCCTGAAAGTTTACGACAAGTTTTGGTTTAGCTACATGATATAAAATAAGAAAAAACTCTCTTAAGTAAAATGACATCATAACACCATTATCTCAATTATTAAACGTATAATTCGATGTATATTTGAAAGAAAGCAAATTATAATTATGCGACTTATGGTAATCTCTTTATGAGTCACTGATGTTATGAAGGTCTTTATAGATAATGTTAAACGTGAAAAGTAGACAACGACCATGACGTTTACTATCTTTTAAAATGATAATAGAAAATATCTAATCCTATAGAGATGTTATGGCATTATGTGCACATGATTTTACTAAATCTTTTAATTAATTAAACAATTTTTTTTATTTTTTATTTTAAGATTACGGCTTCATTTTATATTTAATGTAACTTAATAGAACATTTGTATCGTTTTATGTGATAGCTACGCTTGATACGATTTTTTAAACCTGATTATTAATTTAGCAAAATATAGCCTGAAATACATTACATCCATTTTTATCATATATACCTACGCGTCATGGAAAATTTACATGAATATTGCGATAAAAATAAATATATACAAAAGTAAATTTGATAATAAAGTCGAAGAAATTTCCAGAAGTGACACTGAATTCAACAATCATCATTACTATCATTCAGTCTTTTCACTATTTATACAATTATTAGATTATAACTTTAAGATACTCGACGCTGACTCTTACTCTTGATTCACAGGTTTCGTTTTCGTAATATTATTACATAAATGGACTTCATTTTTAGAAACAGGAAATAGTTTCTTAATGTTTCGATGTTTCGCTGAACATCACAACGATAGGTGAATAATAATTATTAAGATTCTCTGACGTAATAAAGTACTAATTAGCTCCTAATATTAGAACATCCATTTATTCTAAGATACAGTGCTACGCGGATACCTTATCAAATGATTTCTCATTCAACTTTCACACACGCACATGCGATATGTTATTATTTATGGCATTTGGAAGGCGACGCTACGGATGAGATAATACTCGTTTATCGCTCACCCGATGTTACTTTTAAATATAGAAATATCTGAAATTATACCGGTTTTATTGCCGATATTTTTAACCAAATGTAGTCTGTCGTATATTTTATAAATAAAAATATTTAAATATGTCAATATTGGTAAATGTATAAAAAATTTTATTAATGATCTCTATTATCTTTATTGAAAGAATCCTATATTTATTAATATCTATTGTATGAAATCGTGTTACTGAAAATAATCATATGTTTTAACAAAACAAGTGCCATGTTGTTAAAATAAACTCTATTTTTATTCTTTTCCTTGTTACTAAACAGTTGTGAACTTTTTTTCTTATACTTCGGTATTTTATATTGAAAACGAATCGAGCTGCATCAACTGTTGATAAAACATAGATTACTTAATTAAATTTTCATTCTGAAATTGTCGTTGAAGTCATTCTCGACATTTCAATAATTCACGCGTAATTTTATCTGTATTAACCTCTTTGTCCGTGTTGACATATTTTTATGCGATTAGCCTTTTAGCAATAAACTTTCTCGCACAACAAAGTATTTTTGAGACTTTTTCTATTATTCTTTCTGTTTTTTTCTTTTTTATAACTGCTAAAACTACGCGGTATCTTTATTATTCGATTAAAACGAACGTTCGACAACCGATCGTTCTATAGCAATACATAGTGCTTAAATAATATTTTATGTTTCTCCATGGAAATTTTCATTGCTGAAACTGCGTATTTTCTTACAAGCGGAAGACCAACGGTGAATGGCGCCTCAAAGATACTACAATCGCGCTCTTTTATTTCTTTTTTTCGCGATATCATTACGCTCAAAAATCGAGATTATCTTTTCAAAACATAGCATTCTAAAAGTTAATGCGAAGCATGATTATAAGAATCGTTCTTTTCAAAAAAGTAAACATGAAATTGAAATAAAAAGTGTTCAAATCGACAGTTTGAAGAATAATATAAGAAATCAGAAGAAGGTATTGGTACTACACTATGTAAATGAAATTTGCAAAATGATATAAAGAATTCAGTAATCAAAAGTAGAATAGACATTTTGATAATAAGAAAAAAATTGTCCTACTGAAAGATACCTAAAAATAATTTGACACTCAGACGGTCAGCAGTGCGTGTTTGCGCAGACATAACAAAAATGAAGAAGCCAGAGTTTGGCAATTAGGAATGAACGATCTTCGAACATATTGAGTACCCGGATGATGTAAAACCGGCTAACTATCACGACATTGGTTTGCTAAAATTAGAAAATCCATTCGAACTGAATGGATGTATAAGATCTGCAAAAAATCATTCGTTGCGAGTGGTTTCGGCAAGACCTCTTGGAGTTAATAAAAGATACAAATATAAATATAGATAAAAGATAACACAGCTTCTGATTATACGTCTATGAAGGTTGTTACAACGATTTAATTATGAATACTGTTAGCGCCATATAGCGCACATAATAATTCATCACGTAGTAAACACTTCTTCACGTTTCGACTACTTATGTAACTATTTACAATTAATCTCTGCAATTGTGTTGCACAAATTCCGTAATCTAATTTTTTAATTACACTAGTTTCACAGAAAAATGGTTTTTTAAGCTCAATGTTGTTGGAATGTAGTAAATCATCATGTAATAAATCAATATCAAGTTCTGATTAAATAGTGTGTTACATTATGAAGATGCATATCCCATTCAAACTTGATTTTATACTTTTATGATACAGATGACTCAAATAGTACATTATTTTGTCGATTATCATATGACTAGAGGCTTGCAATAAATTAATACTATTTCGACTTATAGCGCCAGTGACTGATCTGAGTTTATATATTTTGATAGCATTGCAAATTTTGACTTTGCAGAAATTATATACTTGATACTCGGCAACTTTTCCATGAATCCCTTTTAAATTCATTCTTACTGGAATGATGATACACCATAATAACGATTCAACATATGGATAAATTTCATTTGATAGAAGATAGTTTCATCAACAGAACCTTAATCTCGTAACTCTACACTATAAGCAGCAATCGACTGCAAACTTAAAATGCTGACATACTTTTAAGCAACTTTCGCAACAATGGCTTCATTGCAATTCACCTTGTCGTAATCCGTTCGATTTAATGAATACTTTAAACGAATGAATTAGAAATAATGATGTCTCATCTGAATCATTTTAAATATTTCTGCACCGCTGCTTACAAGCTGCTTTGGAATTCCCTTCTTTTATAGCGAGATGCAAAAGTGTGTTTTGACATTCATATGCGTTGGTATTTATCATTTCCGGTTCTAAAATCCTCTTCGATCTTTACAAGTGACTAGAAATGTCTAGAATTACATTTTTAACATTTCTCAACTCGAAATCTTTAAATAAACTAGACCTGCAGGTAGACTTTTTTCTATCCAAAGATTAATATCAATTATCAGTTCGATAGTAATTTTAGTAATTTTAAGAATATAGAAGTGACGCGTGCGGTTTTCTTTGTGATAGAAAAACAAAAATGATACAATTTCATTATTAACTTAAAATGTTGACTTTTTTTATATGTGAATTGAATTATTGACTCATACTTTAAAATAAATGTAGCATCAACTGAGCATTGTAAAACAAAATTATATCTAAAGTTAAGTGTATAAATTAGTCCTACCCTATATCAAAATTATCCACATTTCAAAGTTTTCTATCTCCGGCTATAATGGACGTAGAAAAACTCACGAGAGCTCATTTTAAAGAATAAATCAATACCTTTCATATTCTGTTGGTTTATTTTTAAATTGAAAATTGCGTTTTTTACATTAAAAAACTAAAGCATTTATTTTATTTTTTACCCCTCGTAAAAAACACCTTTTAACTTTTGAACGATTAAGTCAATTTTTTTTTAATAAGATAGAATAGATGCGTATTTGTCTCCTTTTTAAAATGAGCCTGACAGGATCCATTTTTATCGAGACAATAAAAAGTTACACTCATTTTTGATAAAAAAATTCACTTTTTTTAGTTTGATTATCTTCGAACATATGCGCTAAGGAAAAAAACTCCAAAGGGAAAAAATGTTTGCTTTTGCATGTAGAATAAATATTTACTAAAAAAATTAAGTTTTGAAAAAATTAAATTTTTTCATTTTTTATCAGATTCGTATGATATATTCACATCCAACATTTTTAGTTTTATGACCACTTTTGACTTGTTCTAGAGACTACAGTAATATTTAGAATTACGTTGAACGTGCAAACGTTTCGTTTCTTAATCTTCAAAACATATTAGACTTGCAGGTGAATTCTCAATTTCTATGAAATTTCGTCGTAGTTCATTAACTATCTCGAATTACATTTTTTAATCTATGTTTTTTTGCAACTATAATGTATAATAATACAAAAAGAAAACAATAGAAATCTTTAAATAATATAAATAAAATAGTTTTCATTATAAAGTAAACGGGCTGAGAAATTGTTCTATATTAACTATATTTTAACTTTTTAAAATAAGTACAATACTAAATAAACATTGCAAAAAAAATATGAATATTACGAACTATGACAATATTAAGTACTATCTTATTAAAATATACTGCTTACTGGTAGCTAATGGTGACTAATTTAACAGAGCTTAAAAAAATGTATTCTACCATTATGACAATTACTAACTACAACTATAGTGTAATTACTGCGTTGTATACAAAAATATTTATGAGTACACTAGGAGTTATATACACTACAGCTTATAACAGCTGTGACCAATAAGGTAGAGGTCATACACCTGACTGAGAATATAGGTGTGGCCATTGAATGTGTCCTCTTCATAATGTAATAGTGACACATTGAGTACACGTACGTCACAGTTTTTGAATGTAACCTGGGTATTATACACTCGATAGCTGGCTTTCTAAAACTATAAACGGTTTGACGTTGGGCTATAGTAGCATAAGATTTATTTTTTTCGACTCATTTTATAATTGTATAGCTGATCGCTGATTCTGCATCACATTTCAAGGCTATAACAAAGCCTCGAAATAACTGGGACAGTAAATAACTTGCAGGAGACACCAAGTAAACGTGTTACTCTGTAAATCTGTGTATAATAAAATAGATAGAATAAATAATTTACAAGATTGCATTGTCTTTATTTATTACCTATTTTATTGAAATAATTATCTGCAAATCAAAAGTAAATGTTTATTTTTTATATAAAACGGTTTAGCTAACAATAAAATCACAATAAAATAAAATCTTGATAATTGATAATTTTATTCAACTTCGTGAAACTTATAAAAATTAGATTGACGATTTTAATAAACTATTATATAAAAATGAATTATAGACAGGTGTTAGCCGGGGTTCTATTATGTAATAAGTTTTTGCTCAGGTTTCGCATTAAATATCTTTGAATATCGAACATCCAAACCTACTTTTACATTTTTAAGGGTTTTGTATGCCAATTTCTTTCTAGGCTTTCCATCCTTTCTGCAACTGTCTACTTCCTCTCGTTAGCTGATTGAACGTGATCTATTTCTTTTCTTTCTTGACAACATTGTTGTTTTCTTTGTTTCAACTGGAAGTTTTCAATATTTATTAAGGTCTCATAATATTTATAATTATTTATTTATAATTATCAGCAAATCTATTAAAATTGATATAAAAGAAATAGAATAAGAATATACGAATTTCCATCATGTTTTATATAAGTGAAGTTAAGCATAATTACAAATCTATTCATAAATAAGTGGAATCAGTTAGTTTTCTGATATATAATCGTGTCGTTTTCTAACAAAATTTATTTTATATCCTTTTCAATTATATTAACTTCCGTATCGATATATTGTTTTGATATTATTCTTATCGATTTTCAAATTCAATTTCAAATCTTAACTTCCTTTTATTTAACACTTACACTAACATTACCAAATTAATACGAGATTTACAATCTATATGGTTATTTTCTAACTAATTGAAATAATTATTGATAGTGTCAACTAAATTTTAATCTAAACATCCATATTTAGATAGAATTTAGCGCGACTACCTCAGTTATGAAATTTATGAAACTCTATACTAGAAGTATAGAGTTTAGATGGGTAGTAAGTGTCTATGGCGATAAAATGCATCGTCACCAAGACATTTTTGAAAGGTTTTGAACTCGAGCTATAGTTACATAAAAAGAAAGGTTTTGAACATATATTGACAATTAGTCATCTTGAAGAAAGTATTTCATTTATTCTATTTGAACAAAAGAAATGAATATTTATTTTATTAATTATATAAAATTCATAATAGCTGAACATAACCACTTTTTAAACGAATCTGTTAATTTTGAAGTAATGAATTTTTATGAAAAAGTTAAATAATTATTGGTAGTTCATGCTATGTTTCAGTACATTTAATTTTTTTATTCATTAAATAATTTAAATTAATTATTCATCAACTGATATATACAAGCAATGATATATAAATAAAAAATGACAGGAAATTATTTCCAAGAATACTTATATTTTATTTGTTGACTACAATGTGTATGATAATATACATCGAGATACATTAAAATTTTCCGCTAGAACTACGATGATCCGTTATATATCTACAAAATATTATCGGTTAGCATAATTACATGATGTAAATTACACTCAGCGACCGAAGGCAATTTAATTACATTTCGGCGATCCCATATGTTTGTGAAATTCGTATTATTACAGCAACTGAGAGGATAAAATTAATATGATAACCAAAGCGTATTATTTCTTAACTACTAAATAAAGACTCCGCCTCCTGACATTACATATTATTGTTCGCTTTTCCTCCTCCACTTGAATCAAAAAAATATATCTACAATTGCCAATATACATATACACACATGCTTTCTCAGAAAAAACACACATGAGCATCACAAATATTCCTTCAGTCATCAGTCATACACGTACTTAAATCTAAATAAAATCTTTCAAAAAATCGATGTCCTCACCTCTGTCCTTATCCGTTTGTCGCATAAAATGTATACAAATATATAACGATTAATTTCGCACATTTTTTTCGCGTTTCCTCTCATCGATACAAGAGTTCGTTTTCTTATGTTTGTTTTATTAAACAATTTATTACAGTAATATTGTATATATTTCCATTTTTTTGTCATTTTTTCCTTTTTTTTTTGTTAAACTGTAAAATCGCTTGGCTTATAACTCGATCTTATACTCGATATTCGTATTTATCGGCTTCGTCGCCAAAGCCGTTTTACAATAATAGAATTTGTTTCAATATCTTGACAACAACGTTATTTTTTTTGATATAACGCATTTATAAAAAAATATGCGGCGAAGGTTTTTATATTCATTAAGTCGACGGATAATGAATTTCATATGTCAACATTCAATAATTATCATCGTTCTAACGATATAACTAACAATTAATTGACAAGTGAGCAGCGTGCACATATATAATATACGTCAGTTTATAGCGTAATCTAACAGAAAATCTACATGAGTATACGTGTACAAATAGTAAAAACCGTTCGCCGTCACATTTGCGTTTTTTTTTTTCACTTCTAAATATTTTTTCCTCAACATATGTATATATATTTTTTCCATTAAAAATCAGTCTTAACAATCTTCTATTCGAATAACTCTAAAAACTCATTCATTCGTCATGAACGTAGAAATATACTTTATCACGTTGCGCATCGTACGTGTAACGTAAGGTTGCATAGTATGTATACTAGTTAAATTACAAGAGGACAAATAAGTACTCAGAATTACTCGAGTCGAAAGATCATTAAAACGTTGCTGATTTCTTCTATATTGTTAAAAGCTAAAAGAAAAAATTAGTTTTTTTAACTCGTGTATCAGGTAAGAATCCAGTTTTACGCACATCAATTAAAATTAGTAATAATAGTAACAACAAATATCAATAATATAATAATAATAATAATAATAATAATAATAATAATGTGAGGGATTGGTTTCAATGAGTATAACTAAAAAGAAAATAATAATGGGAGAAGGACAAGAAGCGGCCTTTAACACATTTCGAAAAGTCGACAAAATCCCGTATTGTCCGTAAACGTTAGCTCTCAAGTTGGTTTTCTTCGTAGATCAAAAAATAAATTAAAAATCGATTAAATATTATCAGTCTTACTGCGGATAACATACGCGAGTGTGAAATGCGGCTGCTTCGTGTCCTTTTCCTGTAACTCGTCACTTCGTACTATCACCACGTGAATACAAGGATTTTCGGGACAGGATGTGGGGAGGGGAGAGAATTTGCAAGTTCTCTGTATCACGTGAGAGCTACGACTGTTCGAAAGGTTTCCTCGTCGATTTTTTCTTAATTCCGTATCAGTCTCATCTCCGTTCAGTTTTTCTTTCATCTACATCTTCCAACTTCCAGGTTTTGTTCGATGTTGTATTCTTTCGTGTCTTTCGCCATCATAGCTTGCAACTAAAGCGTTCAGGATCTTTTTTATATCGTCAATGATGTCGGCGATGGTGGACTGTCGGGGCTGAGAAAGCGACAGTGGTAACAGCAGCAGACAACCGGCGGAGGCTTCTCGTAATTTTTCGTGACCTGCCGAACACAAGATAACAAAATCACGTTATCATCACGTCCTTCGTTTCTTCTTCTGAGATTTGGAGCGAACTTAGATTACTATTTTTTACGCTATTTATAAATTTAGAATATTATTGTGAATAGAGAGTTTTATTTTGGCTAGTGGTATTATGGCGCTGATATAAGTGTATTTATAGTATGACAAGTATGATAGGTAATGATATGAAGAGGCTGTTCTCACAAATTAAGTGGAATAGAAGATATACTCACGTTAATTTAGTGAGTAATTCAAAACATATCAACTTTCTTTTTTAATTAAGTCTAAAATTTATTAATCAAAATTAACTTTGCCGTCACAGTTAACTTATTAACAGAGCTTTCAATATTTTGTTACGCGTACGGTTATTTGAAATTTTACAAAGCAGACATCTAAATAGCCTATTAAATATTATCTGTGGTGGCTAATAAATGCTTTATTAACAAATTAACGTTAATAAAAGTAAATTTAGGTGAGTCAGCATTTTGACTGGACACTAATGCAAATGTAACAAAAGATACTTTATTAAAAAATATTAAAAAATAAATATTATTTAATTTACAATTCACCATTATTTATTACAGTAATTGCATTAGTCTAATCATCACCTACAATCAGCAATAATTCATACAATAAGATTTTCATTATATTTAATTACGATTATGACAGTGATAATAATTTCATACGATATATACACATTACATTGCGAAAAAGCGTAGGAAAGAGATAAAATTCGCACGAATACTACAGATTCGTCAGGTTGCATTAAATCAGCGTTCGTACTCACACAAAAAAACATTAATTAATGTCTTTATCGACATCATGAGTTATTGAAAAAACGGTAGCGTTCTACAGAAGGCTGTATGGAAATCGCGTGTTTACATGAATACGATACGAGTAAAAATCATGCAAGTATACCGCGATATCGCACAATAGATACAATGCATCACCCGACTCTGGAGACCGATTGTATACTTAATCACGTCAGCGTATAGAAATACGCCACCAACGCTAAATGTACGCAATTCGCATCAAAGAAAAAAACAGAGAAAAAGAAAAGAAGCATGTACAGAATATGTCACGTTAGCGTAAGTAAAAGAAGTAGATTGGTAAGCAGTACAGCAATTATTCAAGCTTATTGTTTTAGTAGTTCAGGACGTACAGTATAAGTTTTCTCACCGAAGCATCGAGTTGTCATCCGTCGGCACATCGCAGTCCGTCGTAGCATGAGCGATCTATAATGCAGGGAGACAATCGAGCATCAAACTCGCAACTACGCCGGAAGCTCTTTCTTTCTCTCCACTATCTTTTTTTTTTTGTCTCGCTAGGAGCTCGCAGCTAGCCGCACTCGCTATTCCTCGTCTATAACTCAGACTTGCAGCACACGCTCTCGTTCGCTCTCTAAAGACATCGCTCGCACAACGCCGTAGTTTTCCAATGACGCTTGGCTACAATCTGCGACGTATCAAACACGACCCTGACTTGGAGAAAATCCTAAATGGGGAGGAGAGATGTGATGGACGGATGAAAGACAACAGCAATGACGACGACGACGACCAAGTCGATAGCGATTTTGTTTTTGATGACGACGACGACGACGACGACGACGACGACGACGACGACGACGACGACGACGACGACGACGAGACAGATAAAGTGAGATGTTGATGTTGAGGTGGACGGATAACGCGTCACCAATAAGGTCCCTCGGTATCGAGGTGTTGCCACGAAGCGAACTCGCTCCAGGTGCGTAGATGCACCCTGGTCGCTTCGTTCGCTGGTAAGATCTCCTTGTCGTTGTTGCGTCTCGACGGAGTCTGCATGAAGCCATTGTGCGTAGCCATTGGGCCGCAGCAGGCGCTCAACAGTTCGGCCACTTGCTCCTCTAGCGTCACCTGCGTCAACAACAAAACGAAAACAAAACATGCGGCGTTACGTCCCAGCATCTCTTTTTGCATATCTGTCGGTTTTGGGGTAGGACGAATACAATTTTACAAGACCGTGTGCAGAAAGCAAGAAGTGTGCTGTCGGTTGCTCTTTGTGACCTAAACTTTACCTCGTAAATACGCGCTGTTAACGTGCCGTCGGGTTTTTCTCATTTTACAGCCTCGATATCGTTTAGAATATATCTCACTCATACGATGTATATCTCGCATCTTTGTGTGTTATCGATGGTGCGCGATGAAATGACGGGATTTGTAGCATGCGTGCGTGCGTATGTGCGTCTGTGTGCGCGTGTGTGCGTGATATACGACGGGGTTCGATGATCGATGTCTCTTAATGTATTTCTACGCGAGTACGTGACTGGGCGAGCAGCGCGTGTGATTGGTAGTTTGAACGAACATAAAAATTCATAATGTACGTTGAGCCAATGGGCGCGTCCAAAACATAGCAGATTAGGAAGACTTTGTAGTGAGAAAGTTTAAAAACCAAGTTCAACGGGCGATCGACGATAATAGGCATGAAAAAAAAGTGACGAGAGAGAATGGAATCAATCTGAAAGCGAATAACGTCCGTGGTGGCGAGCCATAAGAGCAATGATGCACTAAGGCGCTCGTGGCTCGGACGATTTGACAAGATGTCGACAATAGTGAGGTTTGTGGTTGCTCACTTCTCGTTTCTTCATGACGATGTAATTGGCGCCTCCGTTATTGTCCCAGAACTCCTGGCCGCAGGTCTGGTAGCGCACGCAGAACTCCACTTGGCGGGAGTCCTTCGGCAGGGGGATGCGGAAGCGAAAGGTGTCATAGAGGTTGCGCACTGCCGTTTGGACGGCGGCCAAGCCGGGCTGCTCGACGTACGAGCAGGCGATGTCCTGCTGAGTGGCCCAGTTGTCGCTGGTGACGCGCATCGTCACCTCCTTGTCGTAAGTGATGTTCTTGACCTTAACCGTGCCAATGAGGCAGCCCTCGGCCTCGCGCACGATCACGTTCTCCAGACTCACGGCGTTCTTGTCCAGCTTGTTACGAAAGGCCAAGTAGTCGCTGGCTGGCTGGGCGAAGCTCGGCTCCCACGGAGCTACCTCCGCTAGTTTGGCGGCTGCGGCTTTCTTCTCCGCCGACTCCTCGTCGCTCTCCGAGGAGCCGCTTTGGGAGATGCTGAGGCTACCGTCCAAGTTGCGGAACAGCTCGCCGCGCGCCAAGCTTGCCACGTACGCGCTGGACCATAGGGGTGGCATGTTGCTCGGCTCCGACATGACCCGCACCTGTTAAAATCGTCAACAAACCAGCACGCCTTCGTTACTACATCGAATTCTCAATACTCGTCTTCGGCTTATCGTCCTCGTTAACAGTTTTTTCAAGCAGATATGTCAATTTATTTATTAGCACCGCTCGCACAGTCTTTTATCGGCCCGATAACAGATTGACGTGCTCGCTGTTTATTCGAGTCGTGACAGATAACCAAGTGCTCTTCTTAATTGTTAATTTTTCATCTTAAGCGAGTCTTGATGCGCCAAATGCCGCTCGCGAACAGGTCAGAACGATCGCCGTACAAAAAATTATAAATATTTTTCTCCAAACCAATCGCTTTTTTTCCACTTGAAAATGAATTCAAGATTAGCAAATCAAAAATAATGACTAGCTAAACTCAGGCTAATTCGCAGCACAGATTGTACGTCGCTGCAAATATGCAATCATTTGACACGGCTCTATATCGTACGATGCGAATGATGTCAGCGCAGGCATTTTCATCAATCAAGATTTACGTGATATAACGCTCTTTCAACTACGAGATAGGAACAAAAAAAATAAGAAAAACGCTGTCGCTATTGCATACGGATTAAGCAATACTGTCATCGTACTTTTTTAAATTTAGAAAGAAGCACTCGCGATTAACTATCAGTACACGACCGATACGTGTAAATTTATGTTTCCCCGAGTGAGAAGCTCGCTGGCGATTTAAAATGGACACTGCGCGTATCAATGTAATTACTAGTGTACTAATGGGAACGTGGTGCGTGCAAAAAGACTCCGCTAAATGAGCTTTAATTAATTACAGTTTGCGCATCAATCGCGCGCGAGGAAGATAATCGACGAGTGCAGGCTTTTGCCTCTCGAGCTTTTTATATTTTGCGCTCGCAGCTGCATTGTCACTCGGCTCGACAAAAGAACCACCGAGAGCAGCGCGCGTCGGATACGAACCTGCGTGAGCGGCCTGCCACGGTCGTCGGCGAAGACGACCCTCTTCTTGTTCCTCTTGATGCAGGCATCGTCGCCGCCGTTGAGCAGGCCGAGGTGCAGGGAGTGGCTGCTCGTCAGACACGGCCTGATCTGCGGTGGCACGGACCTGTTGCTGATGGGCGGCGTCGTAACCATCAGGGAGCTGTAGAGCAGCGAGCCGTACACCGGGGGACTGTGTCCCAACAGAAGCTCCGACGGTATTGCTATGGAACACATCTAGCTCTACGAGACAAACCAACAAAAGTCCTATCAGTATTGCTGGTCCTTCGAACGACGTGCAGCGACGAGAAGTTTTCGCAATTTTTTCGACCCGACAACCGCCGCCTCAATAGCCCATCCAAATTAATCAATGCGAAGCTCGTAACAATTGGTCGCTGTTGTGTTACGTCGCTCTTAACAGCATGATTGCTTGAATTTCATCTGCTTAGCTCGACCCTTTCGGGGCCACGCAGTGCACGTACGTCGTGACACGAATAACCTCGAGAAAGCCCGCTGCCGCCTGGATGTCTGTGCGAGTGATCGATCAGTAGCCTTATCATTACCATCGCCGAGTAGCTGCCAAATTAATCCTGAGATGCAATATCTCGGCGGGTTTTCTTAGAACACGACAACTTACGAAAACGTTTCGCTTGACCATCAATGAGATTCATTTCGAAAATTTTCCACGAGCACGTATTTGTATCTTACTGTTATTTTTAGATGCGCTTATGCCAGGCTGTTTATCTCAAATGAGAGATGACACTGCATTTTCTGACTTTTGTTTGAGGACAAATAAATCTTTCGGACGTTCTTAAAAAAGCAAATCCGAAAAATTTATCAATCTACTGTGAAGTCATTTGGCAATTTGCAAAGTCAACGAATGATAATAAATTTTCACGCGATGCGCGAAAGATCACAGTAAGCCACGAATTTGTTATTGCGGTTTCGACAATTAAGAACGGCGAGCTCGAATAGTGAGATGATGATGATTGATTGGCACACACGTGTGCATGCATAGATTTGATAAAATTTTTATTTAACTTTAACGTCTTTAGATTGCTGATATCGAACAGTATGTCGATACTTCGTTTGCTTAGAATTTTACAGACTCAGCTGTTTTTCCTTTAAGTATGCAATTCGTAAAATAAAAATGAAATCTCGTGAATAGTTATAAGCAATCTCGTGAGATCTTTTATCTCGAAGACGTACAGGCGCCTGGAAAAACAAAACGTAGCTTTCCCTGTTAGCCAACAGTGCAGTTGCAGCAAATGTGATAATGCTGTCAAGACCAATTTTTCTCGCTATTCAACAACAACAAAAAATCATCCTAAATATTGCATAATAACGTATATGGCACGGCTGTTGAGTTTATCGTGGAGGTTATCGCGGTATTTTCCGCTGTATTATATATGCTCTGTGTATAAATTCGACACGTGAAAAAATCGTGTTTTTATGGCACCACGCGTTGTCTTGTTGAGCATTCCTCTTGTGTTCTTTTTTTTTCCAAATAGGTCAGATTGAATGTTTTTTCATCTGACGCATTGCACATGATACATATAAGTGAATATGAAAAGTTTCCTTCGTACGTCATAAAATTGTTGAAAAAAAAATATTAGGATTCCACTCAATTGCAACTGAAGTGTAATTGACGGTTCGTTACTTCGATTGCTCAACCTCGAACTTGATTAAACTTTCTAAAGAGAGCTGTATAATGGACGGAATATTATTAAGCTGAAATGTAAACTTGATACATTTGCACTCTAAAACATTAGTTTCGTAACGATACGCTCTATTAGAAATGTAGAAAACAAGCATGCAAACACGCAGAAACAAAACGTGATTGAATAGATATTATCCAATACGTCCGAATACGAATAAAGTGACTTGCAGTGGAAAAGAAAGCATGAATTATAAAAGGACTGTAAATAGCTAACGACACGTGATTCAGTTTTGTATATTCCTATTACATGCTGTGAATGATACGCAGGATAACGGGACGGGGAATCGAACAAACGACATACCGGGCAAGTGTTAAGCGCGCGAGTTCGATACTCCTTGAATCACGTGATCCTTAGCGTCGCAAGCTCGATGAACATTAGCTGCGTGAGCGAGTGTCCGTAATCCGGCAATCGTGCACTCGTCTACATTCGCGGAGGATGGTCGCGCGCCGATAAGAAAATGGCGCCAACCATACGGACGGCGTGCAAGCTCGCCGGGGCTGGCGCGTTATTGTGGGGGATGCGGTGATTACGAAACAAGTGCTTTAATTAGAGTGAGACTTTTCGATAGCTACGCCGCGCATATATCGATGCGAATCATTGCGATATGCTGAAAGCCACTGCGGTACGACGGATGTCGAGAGCGAGCATGGCAGGAGTCCAATTAGCACGTGAGACGGAGAAATAGCGACGAGAATCATCCGAGGACAATTATTCGAGCGATTTGCCGTTATTAATTGTCGACCGGACAAACTTGACGAGCGCTCATTACGCAACTTTGCTTTGTGATATAGTGCTGAAAATGAGAGTCGAACGCACACACATTCAGTCGCACAATCGCTCTTCGACGTCGTCTGTTGTCCGACCTGCACAAACGATAATGTAGAGCAGGTCTCGGCGTTCCTCTCCGTGGATACTTCTCTGGCTGCTTGTGCGCGGCTATAAGATCAAGCTGACAATGCCGCACAGGGTACGAATTAGCTCGTTGCCGGAGAGGCAATCTATCAAGAAAGACAAAAGCGCGGAGAGCTGATGCACGCAAGCTGCGATCGAGCGAAGCACTGAGAGAGCGAATAAAAGTCACTTGCGTGGCTCGCAGCCAGATACGCGCGCGCGCGCGCGAAGTCGGGCACCGAAGGCAAATGAAAAATAAAACAGGCAGAGCGGCAGGGTTGAACGCCCCTTATTAAGGGACACACTACCTGCCGATCCCTCTTGTGCGTGCGCGCACGAGTGTGTCTGTGTGCGGACACGGCCGAATCTGCGAGGCAACTAAAAGGCCGAACTTGCGGCGCGGCGCTTCGAGAGCGCGCGTCGCTAATTTTAGCGAGCGCCCGCCAAAGAGAAACACAGAAATTGGACCTTCCGTCTCTCGCGCAAGCACGAGCGTTGCTATCGGTCGACCGTGCAACATCTCGCTTCGATGCCGTATCAGCGACGAGCCGCGGTCTTGTGCGCAGTCACGCTCGGCTGCGGCGAGACTTTGCGACGACTCCTTCGGCGCGTCGATCTTCGCGATCGTCGGATTTCCAGTATTCGCACGATTTCTTCGTCGTAGCTGCGCCACCGAACTAATGCCTTGGAAGCACTTCGCAACGATCGTGCAATGCAGTCGTTCCACTTCGATACTATTTCGCGAAAATTACTTGCAAGTATTTCGACTTGGAGCTGACGAGCCGACGACGCGATAAACGCGTGTGTTTTTCGCTCGAAACAAGTCAATCGTGCGTTCGTCTCCTTGAACCTCTCGGGCGGACGATCCAATCGCCAAGTGGAATCGATCCCAATTAAGGAATGCTCCGATTTTCTAAAGTCTTGCGTCGGCGACGCCTGCGATTTCGCTCGCGAAGACGCCCACTGTTATAACGGCAATTCCGACCCGCGTGCATTAATTTAGGCAATTCGAACGCTATCGCTATCGTTTCGGCGTCGATGCGCACGCTCGCTTCGCCACTGAGACGACGAGGCAGCTACCAAACGAAAAGAGTTACCGACCATCGTGCAATTAAAATATATTTCAAGCAGACGCGTCGCAAGCAGCCTCGTCAAAAATCACCTGGCACGTTGACATTTTCGGCGCATCGAAAAAATGTCTCTTGCTAAAAAAAGAAAAAAAAAAGTAAGCGCATTTATTTGCATAACAAGTCATCGAAAATTTGGCGAAGAGTGGCGTGATGCGAGAAACTTGAAATGCTAATCGAGCGGTTCCTCATTTTATTTGTTTGCTTTTTCGCGAAAGTCCTGATGCAAAAAATACTCACGACAACTTTCGTTAACGTCGGATGTTGGTCGGCCAGGCTGCGTTGAGTGTCTTTCAAGTTCACCTTCGACGTATGTATTGTATTATTATATAAATATACAGCGGCACTCGCGAAAGGAAGCACAAATCACACTGGAGTATAAATACGTACGAAATACGTTTGAGGTTCGCTCAGCAGCGCGTCTGCCGAGCTTTTAATCACTCGCGCGAGTAGGGTTGCAGTATCGCTTAGAACGAGTGATATTACCTCCCACTACTCTCTTTGCTCTCTCCCCCGATTGATGTACGTTCATCCAGAGTGAGAGTATCTTTACTTCTCTCTCTCTCTCTCTCTCTCTCTCTCTCTCTCTCTCTCTCTCTCTCTCTCCTTTTCTTACTCTTGTCGTTCGCTACATATGCCTATCAGACGACCTTTTCGTCGTATTTTACTTGGTATTTTCGTCGGCCATAAAGCGTGACGCTCCAGTTCAGCATATTTTTAAGCGGCTGTATAAGTTTACTGGCGTGACTAAAAATAATCGGCTTTACTAGGCAGAAAGTTGCAAATTCTCATTGCTTTGTGCCAAAAACAAATTTTTGAATTTTCTTTCGTACGCGCTGCAAATAAGTGTTGAAGTAGCGCGATTAAGTGCTCCGAAAGAAAGCAACAGAATGAAACATCGAGAGGCATAATTTCTTCTCTCAACTACACTAAAGTAAATCAATCGAAATCACGCAGCATGGAATCCCCGCAGAGAGCGCAATCGCCTACATACTCGCACATCCGAACATATATTCTCACGCGACTCCTTGCCCCGGCGATATATCGCAGTCTCTCGGCAAATAAAAAGGCTCCGTCGCAAGTGAGAGAAAGAGAGAGAGAGAGAGAAGTGGGATGAGGGTGGAGCTTAAACGTTGACCACCTTCTTTTCTCTTTTATCTTTTTAACGTGAGTGTATCTCGGGTCGAGATAATGATTTTGTTATAATTACGTATTTTAGTTCAACTCCTCCCCCTTAAAAAAAATGTTTTCAAGCTATCGTATTATAATCACAAGTTTGTTGCATAATGCGACAAAAGGTTTGTACGTACAGAAAAAAAAAACAAAACAAAATAAAAACGGAGATATATCCTATATTGCTCGTTGAACGACATTGAAAATTTGACTCTGATAACGATTATCGCTCCGTAATTATTGGCAATTTCGTCATACATACTCTTCGTTCGAAGTAAAATGTGCGTTCGAGGTAAAAAAAGGCAAGAGAGAAAGAGGACGAGTGAAGAATGCCGCCAGAGACAGCTACCAAAATTGTTATGTCGAACCGGTCGAACAACCGCTGCGCGCGCGCCAGTTTGTCCTTACACTGCAGCTCTCGTGGGAGAGTGACAGAGAGAGAGAGAGAGAGAGAGAGAGAGAGAGAGTCGCATACCCTCACCGCTGCGTGGCAAATCGCCGATCGTTTTCGCAGGCTATTTTTAGCCTCGCACGGAGAAATAGCATGGTTATGAGCGTTTCGAGCCTACTCGACTTTGTTTCTGCAATTTAATAAGGAAACGAGGAATTCGCTTGTGGTTCGCGCATTGCAAAATATTCGTTGACGATTTTGCTTCTTCTGTCGTTTTTCGTGTCGAGAACGACGTGATAGACGACGCTTAATACCAGCGTAATTCTCTTGTTTTCGCTACCTTTGAGTCCAATGACAATCTGTTTACTCGAATGAAGCGAATATAGATGTAAAATTTTGGACGTAGATTTAGTCGCAGAAGCAAACTAGCAAACTAGAATTTATAGCGCGAGCACGCGATATTCAAGGGTGAACGAAAGAAACACTCAAGCAGTAATGCAGCGAAATGAATGGTCCGACAGACGGCGAGCGCCGCAACGGAGGTGGAAATGCACGACAGTCGGATTAAATAAGAGCGTCGAACGGCGTTGCGAGAGATCGATAAGCAAAGAAAATCGAATTGACGGGCTTACATAAATTGGCGATACAACGTCGTGCCTCGCGCGCGCAACGATGTGGCATCAAACCAGTTTCTCGAAAAAGACTCGTACACAGCGCTACGAGGCAGATATATAGAGTGACACGAGCGCTTGAAAAAGCCGACGACGAGTGACGTCGGAAAACTAAGCAGCATGACGGATCCGTTGTCCACGACGCATTTGAGGAAAAAGGAAAGAAAAGGGAGAGCCTTCTCAACGTCAATTTTGTCCCCGCGCTCCGCGGCCCTGACCTTGTTTCCTTAGGTTGGCGCCGATGCCCATTACGAAGAAAACTTTTCGGGCTTGGCGCGCGATTGCCGTACGGTCACTTTTATCATTTTGACGGCAAGTGGAACGAGGAAAGTTAGCGGTGTTTGACGAGGTGCTGCTGCCTGATAATCACGTGATATCTTATTTTCGACCGACCACGGACAATTTCGGTTTCAATTCATTGTCCAAGTTGCTTGTCAACTTAGCCCGCGAACGCGAGTAGAATACGGAATATCTGCTTTGCAATTTTATACTTCGCAAGTTCGTCAAGTTCGTCAAGTATATATATAAGTCTATATATACATGAAAAGTGTAAGACATATATGTCGGAAAGTATCCGATTTCTCCTTTTTGCATTCCTGCTGCTGTGCTGTGGCGCGATGTGTATATTTATTACGCAAACAATCGAAGAAATAATTACATGCGCGGACGATCGAATTCATTCGCAATGCGCATCACGGATTACTTCTTTTTCTCCGTATGTATCTTATCACGCGACCGAATTGAATTTTATTTTCGGCATATTGCCGCCACGTCAACGAGTAAAATATCTCTAAAAAAAAAGAAAAAAAAAGAATCTCTGTCTGGAGACTTATCGCCTCAAAATTGTTTATCTGCATCGATCTAAACTTCAAATTTAGATAAAGCGGATCTAAGCTCGACAAAATAGTAGGAAAATCGAGACGATAGCCCGCCACGAAAGAGAATAGAGCTCAAAAAGCGAGGGAAATCATCGAGCGAAATGTCATTGACACAAATCGTCAGAAATCGTCAAATCGCCGGGTGAACTAGCATGTCGACGTTTTTGCGCTAAACGTAGCCTTTCCTTGTGTTAGATCTTGGCGCGATAAAAGTGTCGGGCTCGAGTCGTCGTTGCTGTCTGGCTGCGGCGGCGGCGGCGGCTGACATTGGAGCAGATCGTTTTTCCACGCGATGAAAATACCTTCGTACTCGCCGGCGCTCTCTCGCACACGCACACACGTGTACATTTACACGGCCACGCACAGGCGTTTACACGCGACGCAGCGACAGGTACCACGTACACGGTTCCGACGCCGCAGGCACGTCGTTTCGATTATCTCTAGTGTCGTATGATGTCCGGGATATGCGCGCGCGCTAATCTTTCAATCTGAGCGCATAGTCGGCGTGCTCTCTCGACGAAATGCTCCCGTTGTCGCCGCGCTCGTAGTAGCGCGCGGTCGTTTTTTCTTTCTTTTTAATTACATATTAATTCGTATTTGATGAAGCGATCTCGTGGCTAGGCGATAGCAGTCACTCGGCGGAAAAGGGCCAGCGGCCGTTAAAGGACTTTTTTTCCGGCGTCCCTTTATTAAGTATGGACTGCCAGCTCGAGAGAGCATGCCTTTGTAATGTACTATCGCACCAATCATTTGAGAACCCGTGTGACGAATTTCAAGGTCACTTGCGTCTACTGTGCGAGCATTTTTTTCACTTATTTTGCCGAAACGAAAGCAAGCGAGTTTATATTTGGATCAGCTTGGCAAATAGTTTCAAATAACTCGCACGTGGAACTCGCGAATGTCGCATTCTTAGGTGGAGAAGGGCTACAAGTTGCGCCGGTATTGTACGCACTTATCTGAGTGACGCTGCTGCGGCAACTCCCAAATTGAATCGGCTCTTTAGCCAGCTGTCAGACGCGTGACGGACTACGTTGATCGCCATTATTTACAAAATGAAATATATTTATTTTGCAAAACAACCAACGAACTGACGTAACTGTCTAAAGTTATTATACGGAAATAGTAATATGCGTGTCGTGTGACGGATACCGATGACGTGATATCTGAGAATTACATTTTCATTGATTGTCATTAAATGAGTATTAAAAACTCTAATTGAACTTGATTACTCGGGGTCCAACGGGGGAACAAAAAAAATGCTTCCTTTATCACGTGATTGAGCCACGCAAAAACATGTAAACAATCGCTACATACGTCGATGTGCGTTATTCCTAATTATAAAGTGCATTATACATAAGAAGTATACTGTTGAGAGATATGTTTGTCGATCGACTTTATCAAAATAAAATCCTGCCATTTCTAGCATCGTTATCGACAATATACAGTCGAATGTGCTAAATCTTTGAACGGTAAATCGCGATAAACGAGAACGAAGATAAAAAGCTGGTAACCAAAACTGACCTAAGAGTTTACCTTGGTGAACGAGTGGCTGGGAATGAAAGAAGCTTTCATTATCTGGTGAACTTCACCGAAAATTTTGAGGCCACAATGCCCGTCTTTTGCCGGCTGTTAGTTTCTCCGCGCCGCGGAGTTCCATTTATAGAATGCGTCCTCGTTAGATTGCGCTTCATTTCAAGACCAGTCATACCTGTGAGCTCGCTGAATTGGCCAGGGCCGACGTCTTTGATCTTTGAGGAAACAAGTAAACTTTGTTTATGCTGTCGCATAAAGGAAAGTAGGCTTGTATTTTAATCCCAAATATGCGATCGTAAGAAAAGAGAAATATATTTTTATCAAGATGATATTCTTAGTTTCATTTTATTATTTTAGAAATGTTTGTATTGTTGTTGGCAATTTCGTAAATCGTTCCTGTTATTTCAGTAAATTTATTTATTCAAGCAAATATAAATAGGCATTCATATGACCGCGCTATTTGTTTCTTTAAAACGCGAATGCAATCACGAATAAACATACGTATTTCTGTTACATGTACGTAAGTAATGGGTATTGATTATTTTTCGATTAATTTAATTATATAGAGAGACCTGCTAATAACTATCAGATAAATATGTCGCAAACAAGTCGTCCTACAAAGGAGATCAGCTTTCTGACGAACGGATATGGATTACATTTGCTAAACACAGTTGACATCTATAGATCGTAAAAATTCGTAGTTTCATTAATTTTCGAACTTTATAATCACGCAGACTTTCAATACATCGTGCAACATGAAAGTTTAGATTTTACGAAAGAAAGTAATTGATCTTGAATCTTGTCGTTTCAATAAGGCACACGTACATGACAAATGCCACGTGCGCCAAATCGTGCGCAATTCATAAATTAATCTATTTAATGTCCCTTCCATAGGGGAAGTGGTTGGCGAACCATAGGCTGCGCAAACGTAAAATGAAAACAAATTTTCCTCTTGAGCTTATTCAGGCCTATTGAATCAGTGTGCATACAAGTCGGCGATATATACCTTTTTCGGGCGCCCAGCAAATGAAATCAACGCTCGGTTAATTGTATGACTGCGAGTCGCTCAAACCTTTTCCGAAAAGTGCAGCGGAAGCTATCAGAGTCGAGTTATTCTTTGTCACGCGTGTGGCGGCTATATATATACGTTAAAAGACACACTTCTCCGTAGTAGAGCCACGCGGCTACAGTTCATTTTTAGACGGCGCCATACGGGCCGTGACTTTTTTTTGGTTCTGATGTTATTAATAACTCGCTCCGAAAATTATTTTTCTTATACAGAACGAATTAAAAGCAGGGATAATCTGTCGTACTTCCGATCAAGTTGAGAGTGACACGCGAATAATTTTCAGTCAAGAATCAATAAATTAAATGGAGTAAAAATCTATTCCACTGTTAATTTGAAAGTAATCTACTAGTATAAGAGAATGCATAACTTTAGAAATGAGCGAAAAAATATTACTACATAACGATATAATTAATCATAAATAATGTCACTCGAAAAAAACTCAATTTCATTAATTAAATTCGATATTGCACATTCAAAAATTGGCAATGTTCTACAATCTTGGTCGCCAAAAAGTTATACATGTACATATATATAGTCTGTCCATCTAAAAATGCATTTGTATTTCGAAAAAAAAGTTTATCGACGCAGTATCGTTGCACGCCGTGACGGAGCTCTCTCGCCTAACAATATTGCACTAAGCTACATAAAATATATTTGCGCGCATGTGAATTAGCGTGTCCCGCGCAAAAGAGCCGAGTAGAAGAGAGAAAAACGAACAGCAAAGACAGACGTAATAAGTGCCAGAGAAGAGACAGAAATAAAATAAGACAGTGAAGATATATAGCCGCTCGACAGGGGTGGGGGGAATTGGAATCTTCCGTTTAAGATTTAACCTTTGAGAGAGTGTCACGGTCGACTCACAACTTCCGCTCGATCTTTCGTTCAAGTATTTGTTGGGAAATTCTATCGCTGAGTCGAGCTGCTTTGGTGTCGCCGCACCGAACATTTGGCAGCAAGGCTTTCAAATTTTCATTACGACTGTCAGCAAAAAGAAGGACAATTCATTGCGGTCAATAAGTATGAATGAAGTATATCGGACAAAGTGTACATCATACTTATTACGCAGGTTCTCTAAATAATAACAAAGTTGCGCAAGTGAGTTTTGTGCATTGAGTCACCGCGAGGATGAGAAAAAGTTGCCAAGAATGGCGGTAAGCGACGTCGTCGGTCGAAGAAGAAGAAGAAGAAGAAGAAGAAGAAGAAGAAGAAGAAGAAGAAGAAGAAGAAACAATCTTCGGCTCGCTGACCTCGCATCATCAACACTCGAGTTTTCCAGTTACACTATCGGCCATTTCCTCCTCCAACTTTTCCATTATTTGCGTTTTCTGCAGCACGAGGCTCGAAACAAGGAAATGCCTGCAGATTGTTGTATCATTCTCTCGCGTGGCGTCTACACTCGGCGATATGGATTTATTTGTCGAAGCGGTATTTTCATTCTTTTTCGGATAGAGATCTTTGCTGACCTTATAGCATACAATGAACAAGTTAAGCTCGACACGTTGCAGACACGTGATTATTGTTTCGATCGGATGAAAAATATTATAATCATCGTGGATTATGCTTACATAATGGATGTATCATTGCCTTATTGGTATTAGATGTCATTATTAGCAAGCCCTCATTGCAACATGCAAATAATTGTCTTGTCGTTAGGTCAGAAATAGAAAAAATAAATCAAAACGTTTACTTCCTTTCCATACGGCTGCTACTTATCGCGCGCCATTTCAATCAAACAAATGGCGATAAAGAATGGAATCGTTTTTTTTCAATTACTAAATTTATTGAGCCCCATTAGATTATCTGTCAGCAGGAAATCAGTTTTTGTTTCAGAAACAATGGAAAACTATGAACGGAATGAAAGCCGCATAAATCATAAAGCTGATAGGAGGCGTTACACTACGCGACTGCTTTAGTTTCACGTACATATTACGTATAGCAAACCGAAAAGAGAATGGTTCGTTTACCTCAGCGACACGTCCGAGCTCTCGCAAAGTCATGAATCAAGTTATCACACAACAAATTCGAGGTGCGTCACACTGGTGCACGCTCAGCGCGTAATATCGTCAATAAACTGCAATACGTTATACCGTTATCGGCTTTTTTCGCGAATCTTATCGCCAGAAGGCACATTCGCCGCACGCCATATAATAGCCGCAGCGGAAATTATCTGGGCTCGCAGATAAAAAATTGTTAAATGTGCATGGTGACGAGAGTAACCCTAGTCTGCGAACGAAATAATAGACAAATCCTCTTTACTCTTAATCTACGCATCCGCACGGCATCCCGTGTGCCTGTGTGTGGGCACAATTTACAGCTCCGCCTGCCTGGGAGAGGCAGCGCGCGATCGGATAAGAAAGTGCGAGGGGGAAGACGGCCAGCCAAAAGGATACCCCATATTAAGATGCTCGACAATCTCTGCTTATCTCGTACTGCCAACGTCTCCTTTCACCGCAGACATATATTTTTTCTTGATCAACTTTTTCGGGACTCAAAAATTGCGTATTATCGTGCTGGTCCAACTTGATTTTTTATACTCGAAGTGCGTTTTTAGCAAGTTCCGTTTTTCTACGGATGTTCAAGCACGTAATTTGGCGATCTCGCCTTCTTAACGACATTTGGCAAGCACGAAACTCCTTATCGTTAAAAGTATCCGCGCGAGCTTATGCTCATAACGAAAATAAAGTTGAATTTTTTGTCGAGCAAAGAGACATCTCTCTCGTTATCTCTCTCGATATTGTTTGATTTCTTTTTTCCCTCGCTTTTTCTTTTCGACGCGCAGACAAAAACACTTGCAAGATGTTCTATTTTGCAATCTCGAAAGAAGAAAAAGAGAGCGAGATAAAACCCTTCGTTTAAATCAGGAAAAGCTTTCATCAAATGCAAATACATGTCACCGCATGATGTAAGATAAGAAAATTTTTTTTTTTTCCCAAGTATCTTATATATTCATAATGAAGTCTTGAAAAATTATATTTACGCGAAGTCGCGGGTGCAATGTGCAAAGAGCACTACCAGTCGCGTGAACGCGATAAAAAGCTCGTAAGGCGGCGCGCAAAACTTTTGCACGCGGTTTATTATTAAACGGCTGGTCCGCGGCTCTAGACGGAGCTGGACGGGGTGACGCTTCGCATATCCTTAAGCGCAATTTCTTTTGTATAAGCAGCGCCGAGCTTTATTTAGAAACTGCACACTAGTTTTATTTGTCGAGCTTGATTACGGTACGCTCATAAAGACACTCGTGATGATTTCTTTTCTCCGGCACAGTCTATGAGAAGATTAATATCGAGAAATAAAAGACTTTAAAATCGGTCTTACACAAATACTTTAAGACGCATGAAAAAGCAATATCTAAATATAAACTGACATGTTGGACAGTCACCTCCAAATACAAACATTAACACATTACTCAAAGACCAAAAACGCCGAAAAATATTGATTGGGCAAGTTGTGACGTAACGTACGGGCAAAGGACAGCCGGAGCGTCCACACCCGAAGTCCGTGCGACGAGCACACTCGTAAAAGAAATCGATATCGATGATCACTTTCAGGGACCAGTGACGGCCCGAAAAATCAACACCTTGAAAAAAGCGAGTGCACCAGATGACGGCCAGTGAAAAAAAGACGCTCGCCGTGAAAGAAAGCAGCAGCACGAAGGAAGACAAGCGGCTGCTGAAAGACTAAGGACGGCTGAAGGTGACTCGAAGTGAGCGCAGCGCGAATGTCCGCACGCTCCAATTTTTAGGTCGTGCGTGCGCGTTTCAAGCTCGCCGAGCCTCGCGTTTCGTTCGCGAGGACGTTCTCGCCGCGCAGTAGCGACCCTCGTTTCTACGCGGTGGCTGCAACCCCACTCCTCCCCCCCCCCTCCCCCGCCCATTATGGAGAACGCCGGCAAAGCGCGCACGCCACGTATACGAGCGCGTGCTCTTACCTGGGTCTCGCGATGGGGCCAAACGAAAAAGCCATCGTCGTCACACGGAACAGGTCTCACGGCGCGCCGTCGACGTCGCGCACCTTCAAGTGATGGCCATCGCCAGCTCGGCAAGTAAAAGCGACCGAGCGCAACGGACTAGAACCTACGGCAGCCACGGTATAATCAGCGCCACGCGCGCTCGCGACACACTGAGACGCGGCGACGGATTCTCCTGCACTGGTCGCGCCCTTGCACATGCCTCGCGACGTTATAATATGATTCGCGAGCGAGCGCGACGCGATGCACACGGAGACGTCTCGCCTTTACAATGCCGGCCAAGGCTTTGCGCGCTTTACGCTTCGGCGCTGCAACTTCTTTTTCTTCCGGTTCGCCGCGATTTTTGCGTCGCCGGGGAAAGCTGCGCGCTCGCGTCTGATTTTTACTTGTTTTTCCACTTGCGCGTCGCGACTGGTTGGATCGGTTATGGCTATACGTCGCCGTCTAGACCGCTAAAGATTATTTCACTTTTTTTTCTTCTAGAAGATTTTGATCTACTTACAACGAGGGCTTAACTGCTTGCGGCGATCTACCTGATTATTATAACATTTTCCTTGCGCCGAAGATAACGTCAATAAATCAAGATTAGAGATGATGTTACCTTGTTATTCACGCTGATAATAGTTAATTTCACTATCGTCGGTTTCAATGTCATTCAAAAAAAGCTTTTAGAAATAGAACACGGTTGATCGAGTGTAGAGCGTGTTCACGTTGCAAGTCGTATACACGGTTCATTGAACCTATATACGAGGCAGCGCACGCGAGAGACCGGCTAACTCGTCGGTTGTAAGTCTCAGACGGTGAACCGATAAAACCGGCAGGCTGTACAGCGACGTGTTAATAAAAATGCACTACATGTACGTGTTTTTTTTGGACGTTGATAAGTGCAGGACGTGTCGTCCGTTCACGTTGGCATCACATTTTTTCTTCACAATTATGACATTGCAATATTTTTTACAATAGTTTACGAACTAAGCGAGTACCTCAAAAATTCCCATAGGCATTGTGGACTCGAAATGCTGCTGCGCGAGCGTTTTCTCAACAAAGCCATCGAATCTGTTCTTGGACTCACGTATGCCTATATATCATTCGGCGCTTTTCACTCGGAGCATCAGCCGTGCGCACGATTCATTCATTGTTCTCGCAGTGCGTAACGAGCTTCGCGAATGATATACAACACCAGTAAAATATCTAATTTTAGGAATGTTGCTGTTGCGAAAAGGCATAATTTCAACTGAAAAGACGAAGACATTCGTATCACGAGTCACGCGACGTAACGTCGTCAGTGTTTACTTAGTTTATGCCGTTGGCTCAATTCTATCGCTTAATTTAAATGCTCGCGCAAGCCTATATAAACAATAACACACCTCGCGTACGTACTTTTTGCTGTATTTACATTTGCAACGACGCGCACTCGGGACCCCGAAAAACCGATCAAAGTTTTTATATAGGCTAGTTGTCATCAATAATTCATGCCTTCGGAAAAGGGGGACTTTCTACTTGCCTCGTCTGCTTTTTGGTAAACGGAGACGACGAGGACGCGAGCAGAGAAACGAAAGCTGTCGAAAGCGCGCCGCAAAAATGCACACCTCGTCGTTTTCTCTCGCTGCGCACTAATAACACCAATCGCACTCGCATACATACGTGTACGTATGACAATTGGTACTTACAGAGTCGTGCTAGAGTTCCCTGCAGGAACGCTCGTAAAGCGCAAAACCGACGTCGGCTATCCGCGGAGACGACAGAGTGTACGTAGCTGCTACGACGGTGGCTATCTTAACATAGAGCTGGGGCTGCATGCATTTCTTGTACTACCGAAATGCACGTGGAGGAGGAAAAGCGAAGCGTGGACAATGCAGCCGGCCCCGCGCTCCCTCTCTCGCCCTCTCTCTCTCCCTCTCTCTCTCTCTCTCTCTCTCTCTGCCACTCGCCCTTTGGCTGCACGCCACGAACTGGCGACTACACACAAACACCGAGCGGCGCTCGCACCACTGCCGAAGCTCTCCGCTTATCTCCCTACTCCCAAACTCTTGCGCTCGGCTCTCCTTCTTCCCCCGCTAGACAGCTTCCACGCAACTACCATTGGTTTCTCACTAATCTGCATGTACACACGCATGTATAGTTTTATTTTCTCTCTCCCTCTCTTTCGCCTGCCTACCTGTGGCTCGACTTTTATTTTAAGCATTTCCGATACTAAGGCCGATCGGCTTCTCGTTTTTCGTCAGCCGCGCGAGCGACCGGTCTTGTTCTCCGGGTTGCACTCGTGTGGGCGCTGCATGCGTAAAATTAACATTTATTCATGAAACTATCGACAGCCATAGTTTCTCTTTGGAGTATTCGATTGTTCACATTGACGAGGAAAAATATCTCGTAGCGCAGTGTTATCGTAACGTTCGATGAAATTTCATCGCGATCCAAATTCGCTTTCAACTTTTAAAAATGCATACGCTGCGATACTGCAGCACATTCCTACTGTAAAATCGCTGGCAAATCCTGCAGCAAACGCGAGTGGCACGTTGACAAATAAAAACCAAATGCCGCATAACTATAGAACCGTAGAGCTAGAAAGCTTTAACATAGAGATAAAAATACATTTCTTTCCTCAACCCTAAATCGAGCAGGTCAAAAAATGATCAAGCTCCCCCTCTCTCGGCTTTATTTTTAGATTTTCTTGTCACGACTCGATATCATTAAAAAAATGCATCATTATCGAATCGGAGCATTGCGCGACTTACAGCCTCAATTCTTCTGTTAAACTGCAACACGGGATCAACAAAACAAGCGTAAATTTCCGTGGGCGTAGTAAAAAAGTCTAATTCTCTCCCTCTCTCCCCGCTGATAATGATGCCGCGCCGTGGTGTGCGTTTCCTTGACTGAATTTTTCGAAGGGTGCAAATGTTGAAGTATGTAATCGAGCCAACTGGCGCCGTCGTCGTCGACGCTTGAAGAGCGGAGGAAGAACACATGAGAAAGAGACAAGCGAGAGAAAACCGGCCTCGTGCGCTTCACGTGATCAGCTTTCGACGACCAATGAGAACGCGCCGGCGAACACGTGGATTTCGGAATGCGAAGCATACGTAACACAAACACACACTCGCACACACGCCCGTCGGAGAAAGACTCTCTCGCAGCGCAAAGAGCGCGACGTCGCGCATGTAACGCCGGATAACTGAGCGCTTTTCAGAGCCCTTGCAAGGCCCTTCGGACCATACCACATCCCCATGGGGTCGCTCTCCCTCTCTCTCTCTCTCTCTCTCTCTCTCTCTCTCTCTCTCTCTCTCTGCGATATTCCAGCACAGACTCTTAGTAGTGGATTGCTGCAGGTTCTAGGCATCCGATTTATTCTTCACGCTTACGCCAACTGAAGATATGCATCAAAGCGCTTTATCCAATTATCGTTTACTTTATTTGTTTATTCATTTGTTTGCTGAGAAACTTGTGGAGAAACAAGGAAACTTTTACTCCAATTTATGTAATCATTGTAAAGCTCGAGAGAATTTGTGATATGATTTATATTTCTGCAACTGTAAGTTACAATATGAAAGATAAATAAAGCGTTCAACAATTTTTAATCTTTTGCACATGAAAATTTGTTAATATTGACGTTAATGGTAAATGTATTCTTTATAATTGTGACATTATAGTGAACTGTTTTTGGTTTCTTTGCAAGGATAGGAATAATACTAGAGCAGTATATAATTGAAGACATAATGATCGAATGCAGATATAACTCGTCGGCGATGAGTGAACAAATCATAGACTGATAATGCACTTTTCATAAAAACAATTATCATTGAATATTAACACGAGGTCAGACGAAGCAAAAAAAAAATACAACAGTGGCGGCAGGCTGATTCCGATGAAATAATCGGTGGCGCGTAGTCGAAAATTAAAGTTTTTCTATTACAAAGCTGAATGAAAATATTTTTATGACGATGAATCGATGATGATGAGTATATCTAGTATACTTAATTAAAAATAACGTTTTGGAAATAGACCGAGACGCTGGAAATGGGCACTTGACTATTTTTAGATTATTGCATTATTGATGATATGTTAATTGAAACACATTAGTTTTAAAAGGAAAAAAATTCTTGAAAATGAAGATACGGGTCTATCGCAAGGAATGTTTATTCAATTTGTATAATTTTTACAGAATCATTTAATCAAATCTATGTCACAAATCGTGAACATTCGTTCGCCACATGTTACTCATTAATTTTCTAATACAGTTATTTCTAATTGGATATTAATTGAAATAGACAATATCTATTTAATTAATCTAAAGTTCCCGAGTAACTTTGTACTCTCTTAGGAAGAAAGAAAAATAAATAAAAATTTAAATGGTACATCGTTATATTTAAATGTACACTAAAGGTTCGTGTATCATCTAAATTTTTATCATTGGTTAAAATATAAGAGGCATCGATAACTTTAAAAACATGAAATCTCATAGATAATGCTGATAAATTTATACGAGTGGCGACTTATGCAATCTACAAGTATTTTCTTAATCACACCCTTTTATGATATGATTTTTAAAACCACTGTAATCTAAACGTATACTTTGAATAAGCTAAAAGCGAATTGTACTTTCGCATTGGTACTAGAAAGCATAAGCAAGTCAACATTGTACTGTATTCTAAATCCAACTAAGTTCCAAAACTGGACGTAGTGGTTGACTAAAAGGGGTATTTTTTTGTTGATCTCAGATAGGTGATAAGTTAAATACGCTCTCAACTCACGCCAAATATTGGAGACTTTCTACCTACGAGCTATAGGACATCGGACATCGGATGTTGGACAAATACTGAGTTAAAAAACAAATTGATTGTTTGTCATATTCTTTCTAAAGGTCTTTACGTCGTCTGAAAAGACTATGCAACATTTATTTTTATTTTACGAATTAATGTTAAATAATTAATTCATTTTTACACCTCTGTGCACGTCTATCGTCTGATGTCCGATGACTCTTATGTAGAAAGTCCCTTGTGACTTACAGCCCTAGTCTTATCTATCTGTAGCCAAAGGATTGAGTACATTGTGCCAGTATTGATACGTTTGATACAACGAATTTCTGTTGATTTCTATGTCGGACCGTTTGACTCGAAATAGAAATAAAGAAGCTCGAACAGCACAAGGAATAGAAGATTTATATAGTATATTAATAATAATGGAAGAAATTTGTAAATGGATATGGGCTACTCAGATACAGTGCCGCTCACGCACTTTTACCCCCCCCCCCCCCCCCCCACGGGCAAAATCAGTCTAACTTCAAAGTTTTATATCTCTGGTAGAAATTAACGTACAGAGACGCGCGTGGGTGCGTTTGAAAGGTCTTTCGGAGAGCTTTCAAATGATATGATTCACGGTTGCCATCGATTGTTTTTTTAAATTTTGCAACAATTATGCAAAATTGAAAATTCTGAAATTTTTTTATTATTTTTGACAATTAGCCAATTTTGGAAAAAAAATCGTACGAAAATTTGAAGTACACCATTTTTTAGCTATTACCAAGCCCTATCTGAATCACTCATCAAAAATTTATTTTCGTCAAATATGACGCGCGCACGGGCATTTTTTCCTGGAAGTGACAGTTTTTTTCAACATTTTTTATCTCCGTCAAATTGTAACAATCGAAAAAAATTTATAGGAGAAAAAATGTTTGTTGTTTCACGTAGAATACTGCAATAATTTTTTTTTTGGTTTTTCGAAAAATTTTTTTTTTCGGTTTAAATTATTTTTCAAGGTCGAAAAAAAAAAAATTTTTTTTTTTATGTAATTTACAATACTTGTTATGTAGTATTATTGAATGGATGGAAAAAAATTTTTTTTTGTGGTTTCTCATCTTTTTAGCGTACCGACTGTGAGAAAAAAAAATTGAAAAAAACAATTGAAAAAAAAAGAATGAAACAAACAAATTGAAAAAAAAAGAATTTTCAATTTTGCATAATTGTTGCAAAATTTAAAAAAACAATCGATGGCAACCGTGAATCATATCATTTGAAAGCTCTCCGAAAGACCTTTCAAACGCACCCACGCGCGTCTCTGTACGTTAATTTCTACCAGAGATATAAAACTTTGAAGTTAGACTGATTTTGCCCGTGGGGGGGTAAAAGTGCGTGAGCGGCACTGTATGTCTTAATTAAGATATGTTTTAATTAACCGCATTTTTTAGATTAAAAAAAAATTTTGTTTTTATTTTCAATGTCTATCTGCAATTTGAATTGACATCTTGTCATTTGCAAATATTTTTGCTTCCTATTAATATATTTCATAAAAACAAAAGCTTTATATATCCCTATGTTGCCCACGTGCATGCTTATATTTATTTCTATTTCGCGGCACAAGAAGTTGCAGTAGTCTAGATGTCAGACTCTGAATCACTCCGTGCACAGTTTGTAGACAGCGCCACTAGTGGCCGATTTCGTAACTGTTCACTCGCCAAATACATTTTATTGAATAAAAATCAATACATTTTTTATGGTTAATTTATAACCTACAGAATAACTTTTTAACATTTTTAGATAGAAAATTACATTTTAATAATTGGAATAAATGGGTCAATAGAAAGTGTAATTTGTAACCTAGCATTATTAAGTGGAAAGCGTGTTGCACTTACCACCTTCCACCTAATATTACCGATATGTTAAATTTACAGTATGTTAGATTGAATTGTAGGAAAGATTTTTTTTCCACCCGAATATACTATTGAAAAATATCGTCCATCTAAAGTCGTTCCTTTTTTACGAAAATTCGCATAAAAATTGATAATAGCACTGAGTGAGATATAAATAGATAAACGTTGCAGTTAATTATCTTTGGCTTGTTTCAATTGGATGAAGCCAAGGAAATCATAATTAAACGTCCGTGGGTACATGGATTATGCAGCACGTTAACTTCTAATTACTGAGATCAGTATATAGCTGTCTATTCGTTGAACCCGCAGTTTTGCAGTTAACTCGCCATTTATTCAGAAAATAGATATAACATTCAATAATTTTTATAATACGAACATTTGTGATATTTTTGTTAAATTGAAATCTCATTCGAAGTATCTGTATCGAAACGAATTGCTGCTGCCATTCAGGCGTGTCAAATTATAATGACGAATGAGTGGTTCGATTCATTGGTTGGTCATTCAATGCAAAAATAACCTGGTGAAATCTGACTCGTCGCGTCCTTATCGTCAGGGCGTGACGGCTACTCCTTCGCAATACGCATTGCTCAGCAGCTTATCTGAGCGGGCGCTTGGTGTGCGAGGGAGCGAGATCGAAATCGTTCAAGCACTACTGCTTCTGTTTATTTATTTGATTTTTGTTGGCAATATTATATTGCACTACGCTAGTTTGTTTGAGTGAATAATTTGTATGCAACGACTTTATTTTGTTTGATGTCTAATTAATATGATTTATTTTTCTGTAATATTTTCTCTAAGTTATTATGATTTATGCAAAATGTTTGAATAAAAGAAAGCCAATCATATTAAAAAAAGACATGATTTTTATTTTATAAATGACATCAAATATCAAAAGACAAAATTTGGTATTGACATTTATATTGACGACTGTGGCAAGTTTCCGTTTGATTTGAGTTGACTTCTTATGGTAGTACTAATATACCGAGCATACATATGTTCATGTATGAAATCTCATCTTTATGGCTTTAACATCAAATTACTTTTTACGAATAAATCTGAAATAATTATCTTAAAGGGAGATTAATTATTGGTATCGATTTACAGTGAACGAATTTTTGTGGGTTTGACATTATGAGGTAGGTTTCTCTCTCCTCATTCTCCGACGTAGATTAATTCCATAAATAGCAGCTTGACGCTCATGTCGGTTGTACCGAGGCTAACAAGAATTTTTCTCGTTCGAGATCGTGGTGCTTCAAGCTATAAACACCGCAACCGTAGTTTTTCCTTTTAACGACCGCTTTTACTCTTGTCGTCATCGAGCACGCAAAGTGCTAAAAATGACTACGACAAGCGATTGATTCGTATCCCGGCGTAAACCTTGATTTTAATATTTCAACGGGTAATATCGCGCGCGGTTTTCTCAATGGAATTTTTCAATGGAACCAAAGTTCAATCAACATTTTCGCCTGCATTCATCATGTGAAAGCAAGTTGGCCAATCATTACCTCGATGAAAATCTGTCAGGATTGAAAAATTTTTGACGCGCTCGCGCGCGACGTCATAAATCTTTTTGACTCATTGCCGGTTGTCTGCCGATTTGCATTTATATCGAGCCAAGACGGCTTTTGAGCTCGTCGTTAACCGCACGGCTCTTCACGAGCGACAACTTTACAGCTCGTCAAGTTCAAGGAACTTGAATTGACTGTATAGATCAGTGCCCATCGTCTATACAATTTGGACCTTGAACTGGCAGGCGTCTGACACTCTTTCGAGTGAAACGGACACTTATCGCGTGACGCATTCAATGTGATACAATCATTCATAAAATCATAGCGAGCATTATGATCACAGCGCTTGCCGGTGTTACTCGTGTACTCCGTATATAATTCATGAAGTGCGTTACGCTTATGTAAAGAACTAAAAATAATTTCGTCTCAGTGTATTTTCAGCTGACGTTTTTTTCTAAGCAACGTTAATTACATATTGACTTTTCACATACAGTTATGATGTAACATTTCTGAAAATAAGTAAAAACCGATAGTAGTTTATTTTATATTTAATTTAATTTATTCTGTAGCTTTGATTAAGAATCACTTCGTTTCTATTTGCAAATATATTGAAAGCTATTGTTGAGCAGTACAGAAGTAACTGTATACTGATCCCTCTAAGCCGGCGGTTCAGCAGGTCGCTGCCTCGAGAGCGAAGCGCCTTGTTCATGCGCGATGCACCTTTTACGCTCTCGCGATGCGCCTGCTTATATAGAGCGAACAGTCATTGCAATGCGAAACTGCGAAGGTGTGCTGGAAAATTGTGTACGCATGGGCGAACAGTGTGCAAACATGCGCTGAGCAAAAGTGTCGACATCACGCTGTGCGCCCATTGCCCAGTGTACTCTCTTACTATACAGTGTACAATTTCAATACAAATTTCAATGTTCATTATGCCCAATACACCTTGAAATTAAAGTCTGACAGTATGAATGTAAGTGACATCAACGTGTACTATATGTAACAATGCGAGAAGCTACGTACGTTTCGTCCGCGTGACCATATATGCTACAACGGTTGTACTATCTCGCTACAAAATAGGCGATGTGAATGAACCACTATAAGTTGAATCTAATCTTGTCGGATGGATTCCATGTCGACTGTATTATTGCTTATCAAGACGTTCCTGCCAACGTGGTCTCGTGTTCATTCATTGATAGTGAAGTAACGTTCATTTTAGGTTTTCCTTTGGCCTCTTTAACAAAATGTCTTTCTACCGCTCGAAAAAATCACTTACAAGTTTGACTTCGCTATTTTGAGAGAACTAAAACTTTCAGCTTCAGTGCAACTAATTGCCAGGATATTGAAATATGAATCCGCTTGTAGAGATAAAATGACTCGCTTGCACACCACTATCTCGAGCGCGAGTTGGAGATGCCAGATGGGATAATTATCGTATGTTCCTGAAATAGATTGCAATGTGTATTCAGTAAAAGAAAAGCTGTATTTCTATGGCTTAGTATTTTTAAACTTATCAAGGTGATAGGCTGATGGGTATACACTATGCACGTATCTAGAAGCACACTAAGTGCTGCATATCTTCTCCACGGGAGATGAAGTTTTTCTTTTTTCTTTTTAATTTACAATCGTAAGTTACAAACGAAAGAGCAATTGAAAGATAAGCATCTGGATATGTATACTTGAAGGCAAAGTATTACTCAATGCAACATTTTCAATTGAATGGAAATAACGAATAATATTGTTATAAAAGTGTAGTCGATTATAAATAAATGTTGTTTAAAAAAAAGGGGCTTCATTTAGAAATTATTGTATTTCCTCAAAACATCAAGATTAAAAAATAAATTGATTATTAAAAGTATTTAATCAATTATTTATTTATTAATTTATCAACTATCTGCGAGAAAAGCTAATACAATTGAATCCAGTCTACGTTATCTTTACTTGAAGACAAACTTCACCAGAGGCTACACATTATTTGTCCCCGATAGCCATCAAGAAATGAGGCGACCAAGTTGAAGTGAGCCTTTCAATGTATGTATATAGAGGTAGCCATAACTATTTACCACAACCCGTAGCACGGCAAATTTCTCTGGGCCCCGCCCATAAAACAAAAAGCTCCACATATTGATAGCAGGAAATTTCCCGCTCGCGCACCCACGGTCGCAGACAGAAACGACGTGCTATATTCCCGGTCACGCGAGAGACATGAATTAAAATCGTCCGACATGCGCGGTCGTGGCGGACTCGAAGATTATGCATCGACGCGCCGGCCGTCGCGCCGACCGGTTGTACAAGTACTTATCCGCTGCAGCTTTCGCTCCGCACCGAGCTGCTCTCGCTATACTCGCAAACATGACGCTTCCAATTGCATTTTCAATTTGACCTTAGCTAATTTATAGACTGCCGGTTTATAATGGCTGATAATTATTGCGTACCTCCGACAAATTTTTTATGTTATTCATTTAACGAAAAGGTTATTGTGCTCACTTGTTTCCGATTGGCTATAAATTGCCGATTTTCGTTCAAATCTCCATTCACAGATCAATATGATGTGAACACACATTTTCCTTGAGGTAGTACTTTAAGCGTGACAAATTGTTACGAAAAAAGTGAAATGTAAATTGAATTCTTCTTGCTAATTTTAATTTTTATTGCTCAACGCATTCTTCAAAAATTAGCCACTGTCGCTACAAGCAAAGAGTACTTTAGACTTAAGAATACTAAAACGAAATCAATGTTACACTATTGATCAAATATTATTACTATTGTTTAATGAAAGTCAAAATAGAATTTAAGAAAGATATTTTAAGTCAATTTAAAATGAAAAATATCTTTCTTTCTTTATTGTATTAGAATAATAGCCGTGAAACTAAATGTTTTTGACCTAACATATTTATATAAAAGTTTCCTGTTTGGCGTAATATATAATTATAAAATAATTAGATAAATAATTATTAATTGATCTAGCTTCGTGTTTTAATATAATCAAAAGTCAATGAAGATAATCATTGTTTAGAGATAAAATTTGTATGGATAAGCGTACGAACATTGTTAGAAAGGATTCGTCTTAGTATTTTTTTTGTAAACTCTGTGTTTTTTAAAAGCACTATGTAGTAGAGAGGACAATTGACTATAGTTAGGATATCAGCTAATTGTTCATCATCTTGACAATCATTTTTCAATATAGCGAATAAATATTTGACAAGTACAATCGGTAATTCTTCTTCACTCGTTAAAATTATTTCTAGTATACTTCTAGAGTCAGGACTGATGCTGGTATAGATGTCTGCATCTTTGCCAAGCAATTGTTTGATTGTATTGAAACTATTAGCCCTTACTGCCCATAGCAGTGGAGTTTCGCCAAAATTATTCCTAGCATTAACATCGCATCCACATTTGATCAAGTATTCCGTCAGCATTTCATTATTATATTTAGCTGATAAATGTAACAGTGTTGTTCTATAGCTATCAACTATGTTCTTAGGAAATCTTGTGCCACAGAGAATGGAGTGTATATCCAAAGAATGATTTTCTTTGATGCGCTCTATCAAGCTGTCTGTAAAAATTACCTTTCCATTTTTAACATCGAACTGCAATAGAATATTGTTAGGATAAGTTGGATAATCTCATAATAAATTTTGTTAGAAAATATATGCAGGAATCTTTTGCATCTGACAATTCGATCTTGGTAACCTTGTGCTTTGTATCTATAGCACTACCTAGTATAACACAATCGCTAAACGTTTAGAAAAATATTTAGATTTATCAAAATGTACAAGGTGATAAAAATTAATAAAATTGTTTTCCAACTATTATGCTACTAACTCAAATAACTTTCTTGAAATTCATAGGATTTGTGTAAATTTTCTTTGATTCTACACATATAACTACACATAAAAATGTGAGACTTTGTATTAGTTTATGAAAAGTAAACACAATGTAAGCAAAACTAAACGTACCACTTTCTTGATGTTCAAAATAGAAACGTAAAAACTTCACTCGTAAAAGGCGCAGTTACAACTACACTGTGATCATGAAACAAGTCAGTTATGTAATAAAATGCTTCTTCTGCGAAAACTTGATTTGAAATGAGCTTTAATATTCCTTGGCCTTTACATAACTACTGTACATGTGAGATGTACTGTACGTGAAGATTACGTAGGCGCAATCGATAGTTTACTTACTTAAAAAGTAAGCTTCGCATTTAACTATTTATGGTGAATTTTTTATGCGTGCTTTCAGGCGAGTTCACATTGGTATACCATTGAAAAATGATTTTCAATTAAAAAAAAATATGCTTTAAAACTTGTACATACCATGTCAATTCAAATTTGACAAAAAACGACATTACTCATTTTTATGAATCTATTGTCATAAGATATTGTTTGTGATCTCAAATGCAAGGAAGTTAATCATAATTTATACAATCTAATTATTTAAGGTAAGTTGTATACTTTTATTTTTATCATCTAAGCACTATCAAAATAATGTGATTATTTTTTTTTGTCAATGTAGTGAATTACGCGAGTAAGCACGAAGTAGCTGGCGGATGGTGATAGCCCCTTTTTTGCCCCACCGGCTGCCTCTTGTTGCCGGTAAGTTGAAGCTTCTTAATAATACTGTAAGAATGATAAGAGTTTTCTTTAGGTAAGTTAGACAAATATTTTATACAAATATAAGTAGCTTGTGGAAATGTGAATATAGATGTAAAATGAACATGTGTAATTTACTCATGAGAATAAGATTTCTTATATTATATAATTTATGTCAATATCAAATTTCGAATAATTATACTCGATTTAATTATTACTGATAGTAGTTTTTGTATCAATAATGCTTAAGATTGGAATAAGGTAGGTTGGTAAGCAAATTAAATGACCAGGGGATATAACATGTGTTTGTGTGTGTGTGCGCGCGTGTGTATGTGTGTGTGTGAGTGTGTGCGTATGTGTATGTGTATAAAATTGTTTCCTACATAGTTAGAAAATAAATACTCAAAATTTCCCTCTGTACCCTATGTAGTGGTGTTGGTGAGATTTGTTAATATATTTAACAATTCAATTTAATTTTATAATTTTTAAATCATCAATCAGTTCACTACAGTAAAACCGTCATATTTTTTAATAAAAATAATAACATTGCGATGAAGTCTAAACATAGAATGTTTCCGCTACCAAATCCAAAAGCTAATACGTCATTTTTAAATATAAATCACAATAATAGCGTGTATTTGATAGCGATAATACTAATTCTTCCTCGATCAAAACTTTTTAGACATCCACTATTGTTGATCTTCCATGACATCAACATAAACACTTTAATGTTCTTACGTAACTTGTCAGTATGGGAGATTGTTATTACTTTACCAATAGGCGGACATTAAGCAAAGTTACATGACAATAGATTATTATAGATGTAAAAGCTACACTATTTATTTATAAAATTATAGTTTATCGCTTGATTACGTACAGGTATCGGGTATAAATTTTTGAAATTTGATGCATCCTCTCATTAAAAAAAGAATCAATGGTATAATGAAGAATCGAGAAAAGAACTATATGGTAAAATTAGAATAAATGATAAATAATTAACAAATTTCCAGATAATTCAGATTTCAAGGAATAGTAATGTATTGTAGATGGGTTTTTTATATAATTTCAACGGTGCAAAATACTGATAAACGGAGATGATGCTTAAAAATGTTATCAGTGATCAATGAGTCATAAATATCCGTTGAACACAATTCCGTGTATTTTATTATAATTTGAGTAAACGTTTATTGGTTTCTAGTTGATAAGTCATAGTTCTACATAAAGCATCAGAGAGCACCGACCATATTGAAAATACTCTAAAACTAGACAGTGACTTATGTTTTTGAGAGAACAGAATTGATTTATTAGAACTCGATTAAATGTTGCTCGGTTTTTGGAGAAAATCGTATTATCTTTAGTAGTTAGAACCTTTCTCATACTTTTGTGTGGTACTGACACTATCACGCTCATAAGAGCCTGGTGAAATAGTGATTTTTTTTACAATAACTCAGAAACTGACATACGGTCAATCGATCTCTAACTTTACACATGTATTAATTATCATATTAACTAATTTTGCTCTAATTTTTATCAAAATTTCACTGTTTTGAGCTTATTGTATCGGTCTGCATTGAACGTTATTCATTTCTTTTTGTAAAATACATAACATCAAATTTTCTATAAAACTGGACGTGATTCATCATACTTTCACATTGAATTATTCGAGTATTTGAAAGCCGAGGTATGCCTTGTTTTTCTTTTACTTAAAAACTATATTAATTCAATTATGAGATATACTTTGGTTTTTATTAATAACTTCAGCATGTAAGTACATATTAATTTATCAGTGGTTGTAACTTAAAGTAAAGTATATTTACTAATTTATTGAAACTCAGTAAAAGAAAACAATTATATAGATCCTCAGTACCTAATAAATTAGTATTATTAAGTAATTATGGATTTTATTTCAGTCGCCAATATAAATACAAGTGAAAACCATGAAGAGAGCTTAGTTTTCTAATTTTTTCTGATGAAATGGTTTTGCCGTACCTTTCTATAACGTTTATTCGATTTTTTTTTTAATGTAAAAATATGTTAATACCAATTTTTTGATTGATAACAATAATTTAAAGAAACAATTGAAGAAAATCTACTACTAGCGACATCTACAGAGAGAAAATCATATTGGTTAATTGACCAATAAGTACGCAATACATTATTTTTATCACTTAGCATAAAAGAGAAAATATGATCTAATACTAATATCTTAACATATTTATCTTAGTCTGTCAAGAATGTCAAACTTATAAGTGAAGGCTAGAAACTTTGTACGGTGATGTAATTTAGTATTGTTAAAAAAGTTAGCTAATTGATAAAAAGATAAGAAACTTTTCTTTCATTTGCTGATAGTTTAATTCGTATATAAAAACAGTACTTTCATTTACATTAAAAAGTGGATTTATTTGATACATACACGAAATGAATGAAAATAAATTTTTTTGTTAGAGTTCCTTAACTGAAAAATTCTTGTTAAAAAAAGATTACAAGATCTGAATATAAATATCAGAAAATAATACCAGGAATCACAAATGAACGTTTTTGTTTATTGCTTAAGAAAAATATTAATTATATTTTATGAAAAATGTGAAAGTATCAATAAATAAGCAAGGAAAGTATCATCATCATTTTGTATATAAAGACATATAAGTAGTCGCAGCCACTTGGTCTAATCAACAAATTTATTATTAATTTCAATAATTGACATATTTGTTTTAAACATTGCAAATTTAATTATCGTTTATCACTTCGTATGAAAGTCTCTATCTTCGATAATCGAGCAACTTCACTCTATCGTGCAACTTTGATTGTTGCACTCTATCGTGCAACTTTGATGATGGAATATGAATATTCTATTTTAACTTAAAGCTATTTATTTAGTTCAGGTAATAAGTATATGCAAGGTTAACCAAAATTATTATAGATCAAATAAAATACTTGAAGCAATTCTACAACTACTAATAGATATCGTTACCTAAAATAGGGTTAATGATTTTTGGAGACTTCTGTTTATCTGTTGCCTCATAAAAAAAATTGAAAACCAACGATGGTTCTCAGCTCTTAGATTGGATATCATATTTTATTTTTGTTACGATGTTAGAAATTAATGTTATATAAAAATCACCATTGGCTTCTTAATTTTTATCATAAGACATCTGCATAGAATGCTCAACAATAATTATTAGCAGTCTAGATAGTACATCTACCAATGGTAATTGTAAGCAATGATCGGCAACTTCGGCGAGCCATTGGAGCGAGGCCGTGACTAGTTTTCTCTATTTATCGTATGTCATACAAAAGTTGATCACAGCGCCGTAAATTCATTAACATAAATGAAATTATAATAATTGTTCTTGTAGTTTCACAGATATAGTAGAGATAACATCATCAGCTTAAACAAAAGCGAAACGTTTTACTTTTCGCATAGGGCCCTCGTTCTGACATTCCTTTTATCATTATATTTTTTATTGATGAAACATGTATTTGTTCAATGTTATTTCATTTTCTCAGGATTTATTTTTTTACTTGTTGGAATGCATGTTGAATTTCGATAAATTATAATTTATTATGTATACAATGTTAAGGTAAAATTTGCATATATACAATCAATTTTGTATAATAACGTTTTTTTCATTCATTGTACATGTAAAAATCTCAAAGAGAAATGTTAAAATAATAATATTGAAGTAAAATTTAGGGTATCGATATATTTTTAATTATATTATAACTAATTTTCATATCAAGAAACATTATAGGCTATAGAATAATAAAAAAATAAATATAAGCTTGCATATATTTTGACGATCAGATTTGATTTTTTATTATATTTTTGACTGTTTTTTTTTCCTTATATTGTAATGGTGTGAAAATGGTATGTAATACATCTAAATATTATACGGTAACAAATCTAAACAATTCATAACTCAATAGTTACTATAGTCTAACTTACTATAATAAAGATAATATGTAAATTTTTATTTTACAGTATTTATCTTTAACTATTATATCCTATACTTTTATGTTTTGTTTTTTTCCAATCCCACAAATAGAAAGAGCTTCCCTTTTTTTTCGGTGATCGACATTTATTGAGGTATATTTGCCATTTGATTATAAACATTAAATTAGAAATTAAGGAGGTTTTAGTTAAATATTGTTATCATTTATAATGACTGTACAAAATATTAATATAAATAATAATAATGGTAGCAGCTTAGAAATTATTTTTCAAATTTACTTGAAAAAAAATAGTAGTATAAATAATAATAACGATAGTAGCTCTCAAATTATTTCTTAAATTTACTTGAAAAATTCCCTTACATTTTAATTTAATGGATCAACTATCCTCACATTCTATATGATGAAACAATATACTTTCTTTACCACTGAATTGATATGAATTAATAAAATTATAAGTACATTCTGATTACTTTTTGTAATTAGAACCTTGAGAATATGGAAAATTTCTCAAATTAATATGCAGTCAAAGATTTTAATATGAAAATAATTTTAAACATGAGTTATTATGATTTGCCATTTGATTATAAACATTAAAACATTAATTAAGAAATTAAGTGAGTTTTAGTTAAATATTGTTATCATTTATAATGACCGTACAAAATAGTAGTATAAATAATAAAAAATGGTAGCAACTTACAAATTATTTTTCAAATTTACTTGAAAAAAAATAGTAGTATAATTAATAATAACGATAGCAGCTCACAATTGATTTTTTAAATTTACTTGAAAAATTCCCTTTTATTTAATGGATCAACTATCCTCACATTCTATATGATGAAACAATATACTTTCTTTACCATTGAATTGATATGAACTAATAAAATTATAAGTACAATCAGATTACTTTTTGTTATTAGTACCTTGAGAATATGGACAATTTCTCATACTAATATGCAGTCAATGATTTAATATGAAAAAAAAATGAGTTATTTGCCATGTTTGCGATGAACATTATTTATTTGATACTATTAATATTTTTCAAACTACTTGTTTTTTGTATTAATTAGAATCATAGTAATATACAATTTTTCAAAGTAATATGAAGTGATATGAATTGATGGAATATCCGTAGTTTGAATTTTTTATTTCCAATCATATGGACTCTTTTTGTGAAATAATATTAAGAATTAATGTGCTAATTCAATAATATGATTTTATATATACAATAAAATTCTGAATTTATGTATATATAAAATGGAATACAGTTGAAAGCTTAAAATGTAAGAAATATATAAAGTTATGATAATCTAGATATATAAAACCAAGATATTGTCCAGTAGAGTAGCAAATTTAGTGAAATTGGGGTAGTCCGTACGGACGGAACATATTTCCAGGATGGCTGGATACGTATACCCTGTGGGAAAAGTCTTGGTTTAACAAGTCAAACTGAATTCCTAATTATACGGAACCACTTTTCTGAGATCAAATTCAATAGGCCCTCTCTATATGACTGGGCAGTGAACGAGGGCCCAAAAAGGAGTTTCTTGAGCTTTCTTGACCTAAATGCTGATAATTATAATTTACTGCTATTACTGACAAATTATAGATTATTAAGAATTGTTATATGTCATATTTTTTAAATCAAATTTGTTCAAATGTTGAACAATGTTATCTATTACTAAATGGTCTGGGTCAAACAATCCAATTGTTTCGCTTAGCAATAAAGCAACATTCCATCTCAACTCATTGAGTTCTGCAGCGTCAGTTAAACGTTTCTTGAATAGCTTACTATAGTAAGATTCTAATGGCATTACAGTCTTCATCAATTCATCCGTCACGTTTCGTCTACACATGTAAAGTGCAATTTTATTCTCGCTTCGTGTAAGAATATCATAAACTGTCACTCTATCAAAGAGAAATTGCGTTTTTGTGTTTTGAAGTTGTTTCACGCAAAATTGATAATAACCTTTCAATATCTCATTACTATCAATCTGATAATAGATTCGTTGTTTTATTGAATTGCCTGAAATTTCTAATATCACACAGTGGGCTATGACCGCTTTAATCAAACAATAAGTTTGAAAGTATATGGCATAATCTAATATTATCCCAAATGTGAATTCTAAATCGGGATCAGCGCCAAACAAAATAAGCAGCTCCACGCATTCGGCGAACTTTATCATTTTCTCCGATGATTCCGTGCGAATTTCAGACATGGTAATGGCATTGAAGATATGCGACAGTGGCGTTTGTCCTAATAAATCTTTTGAATCTGTTTCAGCTCCTCTTTCCAATAAAAATTGAACGGCATTGGGCATGCCTGACATAGCAGCCAAATGTAAAGCAGATGCGTGGACGCGAGTATCTTGAGCATTTATATCAAATTCAGTATTACAGAATAACTCTAAAATGCCTTCATTTCCATTCATCATCAAATAGTGTAAAGGTGTTTCGCCGTATAGATCTCTGGCAGTTAGGTCTACATTGTAGCGACTTTGAAATAATTTTAAAGTTTCTTTGGTTCCTTTGATAAATATATAATACAACGGTAATCTATCTTTACTAGCATTCTCAAGATTTCCTTTGATCCAATCAAAATTTTGAGGCATCAGAGCTTCTATCACATCTGGAACTTGGTTGGAGTTATGGGCAATTCCGTGGATAAGTGGTATGTGACCACGATTATTCGGAATGCAGACATCGGCGCCATAATGTAACAACACTTTTATTATTTCCAAATATTTCAACGTCGCAGCTACGTGTAAAGCTGTATTATTCAAATTATTACCATGCGTTTTATTGACTTGATATCCATTCTCGAGAATCTTCACTATCAAACTGGATCTATTCAAATAAACTACTTTATCAAGCGAACAACCTGCTTCAATCAGAATTTTAACCAATTCATCTTCATTTGAATAAATAGCTGCAAGCTTCCTTAAAAAAAGTTTTATGATTTTCAATTCCTTCCTTCGGTGTTTCAACTGAAAGGTCATCATTAAAGCATTTTTGCAGCTAATCTCGGCAATGTCTAACCTAGCATTGGCACTTAGTAAAAGTTCCGCTTGCTCCAAGTGTTTACATTTCAGGGCCATTGTCAATGGAGTCTCTCCGTTAGCATCCATAGGATTAATTTCAACCTCTTGTTCAATAAGATATTTAGTCAAAAAAATATTATTCCATTTAATGGACAAATGAAGAAATGTAATGTTTGAATCATCAAATGTTTCGTTCAAATTCACATTACTTAGAGCAGAAATAACTTTTCTATTTTGATGATTTTGTATCAGAAATTCCATGTTGTCAGTGAGATATTTCTTTCCGTCAATCTCTAAGAACTGTAAGAAAAAACAAGAGATAAAAAGTATTATTTATAAAATATCTGATAAGGTATCTTGACGTAGTATTGTAGTAACTGCGCGAATCAAAAGAACGTTTCCAAAAAATGTATAATTAAAGGATATTCCTGGCACTATTACATATTAAAAACTGGATAAATAATTTTAATAAATTTTACATGTTGTGACTAGTGCAGCGGAATAGATTTGGCAATGTAGGCAAAAGTGCAGTAAAATAGAAAAACTGCGACGCCATTTGACCCCAAGCTAGCTTACTTTCGAATGAAATCAAAAAGCATCGTAAAATACGAAATATTAATGCGGAATACGAATTTCTAATTTTGTGATTCTAATAGGTTGGAAATGAAATATAATTTCATTGTTAATTGCAAACGATCGTATAAAAACCTGCTATCTTTAAATTATCATGAGACACATAAGATTATTACAAATCCTGTTATAAGTTCTATCGAAGGTGAAGTTATATAATTAGTTCTGGTACATGTCAAATTAACAACTTATAGATCGATACTGCAGTTAATATCATATTGAAAAATTTATAAAATAAGTGTACAATGTCAACTCATGCAACATTGATTTGATTATTTATTAGTCAAATTTACAATGTTATTATTAAATATTCATGTATTTATTTCTAACTGTGAATAAATGTTAAATCTTGATGTCTAATATACTATTAGTATTACATAACATAAAAAATTGGAGTTACTGAGAAAAGAAAAACAATAATACGTGCAAATAATACGTAAATTATAATAAATTGAAATATTTTTCTGTGCATAATTTCATTTCAAATTATTACTATGAATAATGATACATAACTAATGGTCAATGTAAAAATATTTTTGTTAACTAGAAAAATAGAAATCGAGAAGGTTTTAAATGTATTAGAGTTAAGACACGTGCAGCGCGGCGTCACCGCACATATCCCCACTGGCGTCTTGTAAATTATACTGTGTAAATAACTAAATTGGCAAAATTGATATTAAGCATAAGAAATCTTTCATCAATTTTTATTTTCATTGATACCGGTGATATTCTGCATGTATGTTGAATGATAACAACAGTAAACATAACATAATAACAGTAAACTTATTACATATTGTACGGGACAAACTTTGTTCACAAATATCAATTTGCTCACCACCATTCCGCCTTACAGTACTGTAGTTGTGATTATAAATTAAATACTTTGCGGAACTGCCAGCTTCTCCTTCAGCAGAGTTATAATTTCAAACACTACAAGTGGAATGAAAACCTTATACAGTTTACAGCGTTTACAGGTTACATCTGAAATAACTTCACCTTTTTACACGTGCCAAGTAGGCCTATCAGAAGATTAGTTTGAGGCTAGGGTACAGCTTGAATATTGTAATTATATACTCTTAAGAAGTTCCATCGACAAGTATATATTCATTCTTGGAACACGTTTCGATAATCGCTAATAGGATCGCTTCTTCCTTGAATTCTAAATACCAATGAACATAAACGCTTAACGTAACTGTAGATCGCAATTTAAACGTAATAATTTTTTGTATAATCTTTTATATTTTATGATAATTTTGATTGAAATCAATCATATAAGAGGAACTTATTGGTCTCAGTCAGAAAATAAATAGTTTCAATTTTTTATTTAATATCTTTAATTAATAAAAATATATATTTTACTATTGAAAAATAATTTGAAAACAATATATATTTTAGTATAACAAATTTATTGCAACATGACAGATATCAGATAAGGAAATTATAACGCATGTCTAATTTCTTGATTGTTAAGAATAAATATTAGCTAAAAAAGAAATTTATTCCATAGAGGAAGAAAGTATACTATGAAATAATTCCATAGAGAAAGATAGTATACTATGAAATAAATAGTATATTACGATATATGCAAGAATCTACTTTTCCGCACTCGTGCCCTAATGTACTATTAACAAAGTGGCATTTTATCTAATTTGTAAGAAATCATTATATTAAGGAAGTAATCATATTATTTTTTCTTACAAAGAATTAGTGAAAACATTTAATATGTAGTACTGAATGTAAAATTTATGAATATAACTAAACTTTTACTAGCGGATTATTTAAAAACAGAGTATTTATATAGGTGTTAAATATGTAAAAAAAGCATAACAGAATTTTGAATATTTTTGTTGGTCAAGAAAGATGGTACTAACTTTAGTTCGCTAGTGACAATTTAAAATTTATTAGAACTTATGTTTTAGCTGTAATTATCAGTAAAACGCGCATATAAACTTAATCAATATTTTAATACACTAAACATTTTCATGCAATATATGTATTGTTACAGAACTCACGAAAAAGTTCGTAGTAAATATTGTGTAAATTACATTTAATGATAGAAAACTTTATTTAATAACGAAAAAAAATCATGAAGTAGTTTCCTTAAATGGAATATAGCGATTTAGAACATTTAGTTATTTGTAATAGAATCTTTATCTGAATAAAATGTATGATTTTATACACGTATTTTTGAGATGTACATATAAATATCATTATACAAATATGTAAATATGTATAGCAGAGAAGTATGGTATATGAAAATAAATAAAAAGTCGTAACTTTCTTATTTTATTTTGAAATTATATGTTCACACATACAATGAAAAGTATTACATAAAAGTTTACAACTATGTAAAATTTTTAAATTAAAAAAAATTAACGATATTTTAGCAAGTCCTTGTAGTTTAAGTATCCAATTATTCGATCTACAACAATATCATTACATTTGAGTTGTTTTATAGTTTCATTCAAAACCTGTGAAGCCGCAGTTTTCAATTCATCAATTTCCTTAGCTTGGTTGAAGCGTTTTCGTAACAAACTTATATAGTATGGATTAGAAACAAAATTTGCATCCATGATTTCATTAAAGGATTCCTGATTTCTCGTATAAAGAGCAACTTTGTTTTCATTTTCAATCAGAAATTTCCAAAGCGTTACGGTCCCGAAAACAATTTTTGCCTTCATTATTCTAAGATCCTGTTTACACAACTCATAGGGCTTTTTGAGACAAGTATCAGAATCAATGAATTCTAAAATCGATGTGTTGACAGGTTTACCAGCTGTTTCGATGATAGCAAGATGAGCAAGCAATGGTTTAATCAGAAAAGTATTCTGACAACGCGAAGCTCTTTTGAAGACATTATCTTCTTCAGGCGTTATTACTTGTACGTCGGCACCGTGATTTAAAAGCAGTTCAACACATTCTTTGTAATCATTTTCTCGGGTATGTCTGCGAGAAATAGCATAAAATAATGGCGTACAGCCAAAATAATCAATAGCATCAATATTAGCCTTTCTAGCTAATAAGAATTTCACGGCTTGTACGCTACCGCGAATCATAGCAATGTGTAGCGCCGTTTTTGATGTCATATCATATTCATCCACATCGAATTCATAATTTTGAAAAAGGTCAAATATACCATTGTTAATATTAGAAGCTAAATAGTGCAATGGAGTATTACCATTTCTATCTTGTGCCGAAAAATTAATTTGGTTGGATTGCAAAAATAATCGCAGAGTTTCTTGACAACCCATGCCAAGTATAGAGCGCAATTTCATCGCTCCACCAGGATAACACAAATCTGTCCAATCTACATTAGTAGGCATCAGAGAGCTTATGATTTTTGGACACTGAATCGAACTATAATCAAACACATAATTAATTGGAAGGTTTCCAAATATGTCAGGGATATTCACGTCGCAACCATTATGGACAAGTAGTCTGATCATTTCTTTGTTGTTCTCCATTACAGCCACGTGTAATGCAGTCCAGCCATTATAGAAATATCTATCATTGATATCACACCCTTGTTGTATCATTAATTTAAAAACTTCGATATCCTCAAAAAAAGCAGCACATGTCAATGAGCAATTCGCTTCTGTTAGTATCTTCAAAATCTCCTCCCTGTTTGACGTATTATTTTTAATATGTTCAAATAAGCTTTTCATGATAGCTAATTGAAGTGGATGGTCTACAGTTTTCAGAGACAATGTCAGTGCACTATCGCCTTCTATATTAGTCACTTGAATATCATTTTTTACTTTGAGCAGTAGTTCTATTTGCATAAGCTTTCTCTGATCCACAGCATCCATGAGAGCAGTATTACCAAGTCTATTCTGAATGTTGACGTTGCACCCCATTTTAACAAGAGTTTTTGTTAATTTTGCACTATCATGATGTATCGATAAATGAAGTATACTATTTCCTGATTTATCAAATACATAATTGAGGTCAAATTTTTCAAATAATTCTTGAAATTTCCCCTTATTTATAAGTGATTCTGCTTCATTTTCACTTAAATTCTGTGTACTCTCGGTGATTTGCTAAAAAAACATAAACACTTTTCATTATAAATATCACATCTATTCTAAATACCATATATGCTTGACAAATCTTCAATAATATCATAAAGGTTATGAAATTAAATGCATAAACGCAGTTACAAATTTTATATTTTTCGAATTATATTTTACGAAAATCTTATATACGTTACTTACCGCCATCATGAATAAGAGTGCGTGCGATAGAACTAAAATACGATGAAATGGATGCTCAGTGTCTCAATAAACTATGTTCATTTCAACACAAATACTTAACTACCAATTATTAAATAATGTTCAAAAAAATTAGGAAAATAGCCAGTCAGTATAATAATTTGCAGTCACTAGCCTTATTCTTTTATTTATTAACCTATGATAGTTTTACATATGAAATTAGACGTTTCGAACTGAAGAGTATAAGAGACGATAATCTTTCTAAGTCACAGACCGAAATTTTAGTTGAAACTGAAAACAGAAACTGAGCACTAAAAGGGATTAAGAAATTGAGGCTTACGAGCTCGAATCCAAGAGTAATCTGAATAGTGGGTTGATCTATTTGCTCTTCTTAAAATTTATTGTACTTATGTTTATTTTGTTTATCTCTAAATACTTATATTTACATGAAATTTTACTAATGATTTATTATCTTTACTGAACCCTTTGTATTCAAGCTTTGTATTGTTTTAGTTGACATTTATAAACAAAATCATGTTTGTTTGAACAAGAAGTGAACAGGGGCAAATATAAATAAAATAAAATTATCTACATTGTCTATAACGAAATAATTACATATATACCATCTATTAAACATTTTTCTTTGATACATAATCACAATCACAGTATCATAAATATATTTTCTTGAATAGAGCATAAAATAGAAAATTCTTATATCTGGAATTGAAAAAATTAACTTAATTCAACAAGTGTTTTTAGCAAGTAATTAAAAAAAACAAAAATATTTCTGCATTAATAAAAAATGATTGACAACACGTAGAGGTCCATTTCTGTAGATATGCTCATACGTATACGCTACATATACGTGTGGCATAAAAAATAACAAGAATACATTTTCTTGTTAAGGAAAGTTAATAATAAGGGTTGAGAGTGAATGATTGATATTTTTATAATTTAAATGGGATGAACAAAAAATTATCTGATTAACAATAGTGAGTATTATTTATATTAAATGTGAAACATCGATTTTCTTGTCACGAAAATTTCGTTTGTCTAGATAATCGGTGTAATAAGTAAAGGAATCAAAACGTATTCGTTCTGACCAACATCATTAATTAATGTGAGTTATGGTCTGGAAAACATAATTGATCTATTAACGAAACGTTAAACGAAGTTCTGATTACTTAATTGTCGATACAGGCATATTAAAAAAGGCAAATGAACAAAACTTAAACAAATAGTAGATTGATTGAACCTCGGATTCGTCCTTTCTCGATCACGATCGCTATTGTCCACTTCAACCGGATTCACGATTGGAACGAACAGTGACTGCTTCTCGTTATCTACTATAATTATACAACAATTATACTAAATATATTTCAAATCTATATTTACTTAAATAATTTACGTTGATTATATAATATAGGTATACAAAAATAAAAAAGTGAATTAGGCGTTCATCTAAAACCATAATAGTGAAGAAAATATTTAAGCTACATTTAAATTGAAAAGTAAATTGGCTTATATTATATTTTGAAGAGGAACGCGTATTGTGCTGTTATAATAAATAAGAATAAAGAATCAAGCACGCGTGTCGCTTGTACACAGAAAGCCACACGCATATTAAGGAATCGGCAGTGAATTAGAATATATTCAATCTTAGTTAAAGCTGTCTTCCATCGATGGACGCAATACGGAAAGAAACAACTTTTGACGTTTTGTTTACCGATAAGTTAACCTCTTCAAAATAAAATAACATAAAGTGACAGTTGTATAGCGTTATACTACGCACGAGCTGATTGTGTACACAGTAACGAATGAAAGTTATACGATCAAATCAAACTATTAGGTGTATTTAGGTGTGTATAAATATTGATATCTTAAGCAGCCATATTCGAATTTATACGTATGCACCCGCTTAATCGGTGAATAAGTGATTTAAGTGCGAGGAGTCTGTCTGGCTGTATAGAATTCAATTCCACCTAGATCTAGTGGAGAGGATCATGATGACTACGTACTAGACTGTATTTGCCGCTAATCCAGCCTCAAGTATTTGTGGCTTATCACGCGAGACGTAAGCTGACAATTACAGCAGTATAGCATCGAAGCATTACAAAGATACAATTGTCACCAGTACCACTTTGTGCAGGTAATTACCACCTTTTTAACTGCACCTAACTTGAAAACATCTTCACCAAAAATATAAAAACTTTTAAGGAGCCTTAATAGCTCGAATCTAACTGAGGATTTCAATGCTAATATAAGGTTAACTTTTCTTCCATCATTTAAATTTGTCTGAATTGTATGGTAGATAACTGTTTCAAGCTGAATCAACAAAATATTAAGATATAAATTAAATTCGTAAGTAATATAATATGTTAGTCGCCTGGACACGTGTAAGTTTACGGTATGTACATGGCGTATACCGACAACCCCACTGGATATAAACATACAGAATTTTTCCGCGCAATTCTTACAAAAATCACGTACAAAATTGTGTAGAAATACATACAAGATTTATATAATATTTGTTCAAGACGTATACAAAACTTGTACAAATCTTGTACATATCTTATACGCATTTTATACAGTTTATGAACAAATTTTGTACAAATATTGTATGAATTTTGTAATAATTAAGAATTTTTTCGATAAAATAATTAATAAATATTTTAATTATGAAAAGAATTTTCTTTGTAATGTGATATATACTAATCAATTTTGCTTTGGTGAACGAAACAATAATTATTATAATTCAGACCTTTATTAATAAAATATTTTCAATCACGATTATTAAGTAAATAATGATTGTCTACAACGATGTAATTTTTATTTTCTTTTTCATTTCTTATTATTATATTAATTAATTTATCTACATTACTACTTTTTTCAAAACTGGATTTTACAATTTTTTCCAAAGTATTTTCAACAGGTCAAATCGTTATTAAACGTTTATTCTACTTATTGAATCAAGATTGTAATATTACAACCTTCATTTCAATCTTACACCTTCAAAAACCAGATTATTAATTAGTAATAGAAACTATTTTCTAAATAATCTTGTTTTTAGAAACTATATAGAAAATTAAATTTTTATTACTAAAATCTCAACTTGAAACCACATCGACACACATATTTGCTGCCATAACGGTATATCATGTGACTATATCTAAGCCAATTGAATAAGAAATAAAAAGTTTCAACGTGACATTCGTCACTTTTTTATAAGGGAACTACAAGTTCATCAAGCGTGCGTACCGTGCGTGAGGATCTGTTCAGGTAGTAAATAAATTTAATCATTAACGCGTAGTTTCTCAAAACAATATTAATAATAAAAATATATAAGTTTTTAATAAATTATAGTTTAAAATATCTGAAAGCTTATAAAAAAAATTATTATATAATTCTTTATAAACATAATTTTTAACAGTGATTTTATTAGGACAACCTATATGTATTTTTAAGGAATTCCAAGAGCGAACTCGAGATAAATCAACAACTGTCCACGGTTAAAAATATAACTTTTCAAATCTATTCCAACTTTTTCTAGAATTTGACCTTGCACTTTGTTAATTGTCATTGCAAATACTATTTCTATAGAAAATTGTCGGCGTTCAAAAACAAATGCGTAATGGTTTTGTCATAAATATAATGTTATACGATTTATAAATACTATTTCACCTTTTTTATCACCAGTTAAAATTTCACATTTTAATATATTATTAGAAAGTTTTTAAATTAATAATTCAGTACCATTACATAAAACTTTACTGATATAAAGATAAGATTTCGAATAATCATAACTACACAATTTAATCTTCATTTTAATTGGTTTGGTGAAATAGCTTCAAAACCTTCATTATCACAGTTTTCTGTACTATTAATACTTGTATAAATTCTCTCTGTTGTTTGATCTAGCATATAACAGCTTTTTCATTCTTTTCATCAATGTCAATATTTCTTGCAGAAAAAATAGCATAATCAATGGACTTTTTATATTGCACGATCTATCGACTGATGCAATATAATTTCTAGGAAAATGTTCTAAACTCAAATTATCATGAGCGTTATTCAATACTCTATTAACATTCAACAAAAATGTTGAAAATTCAATTTATATCGATAAAGCTCGCATATTTTGTGTTAAAGTAAATTTAACAGTGTCTGGCAACTGAGAGCAACGATTTATAGATAAGCCAACAGTTTCACTTCGTGTACTACTTACTTTTACAGGAAGTAACTGCTTCTAAGACAATTGTTTTACCATAAAACAATTCATCATTTTTCATTATATTACGTAGAGTTCTATTACTTCAACATCATATCTTAGAGCCATAGGAGCTTTTTCCTATATAAAAACATACTAAACTAAACTAACTATAAATTCATCAGTTATTCCTTTTTGTTTGCAGTTAATTTTTGGTATTGTTCTCTACCAATAGCTAAATAAGTATCTAAAATTCGTTGATTTCTTGTAAAAAATTTTGAAGTTTGAATTATTTTACATTTGAATTAAAGTTAGTAATCCATAAGTATTTTAGAATAACTTTCATTTTTTTTGAATGGACGTAATCTCCAGACATTATATCTAAAATCTTTCCAAAATTGAACTGTTTCAACAGAATAACAATGAATTAAAATTCGTTCGAATAAACGTCGTAGTTATTTTGGCATCATGTATACTACAGTTTCTCTCATTGCACATATCCACTCTTGGTCGCTTTCAATAAAACCGTAAGCTGAACAAGCTGATAAAAAAGTTTCATTAAGTTCTCCATTTACTGTTTTTAACTTGTTTAAATTTGTAGCTCTTTTTACTCTAATTATAACTAGTAAAATTAAAAAATGAAACAATTCAAATTGACTTACATCAACTGTGTTTATACGTACAATACGTTTAATATTTTCTTTCTTTTGATCGGCCTATTTATTTTATTTCTGTCAACTGCAATATTTTTAAAAACGCAATGCTAAGGGATTTTAAAATAATAATATTGACGTTCATTTGGATTCCGTCCGTTTAGATAAAAATAATCCATTAACACCAATACTTGCAACCCTATTGTATTATCTATTTCTGTTACATCCATATTAATAAGATCTGTGCGGCTAGTTACAACTTCTTTCTCTCTCTTTTCGATGACCACCATCTCTCTTTTTTTTGTGTCGACCACAAACTATGCTCTTTTTTTCAAAGCCCTGAAGAACTCTCTTATTTCTTTTCATACTTTTTTGTTTTAAGTTCCAACTGTTTCATTCCATTCCAACTTCAAGTCAATTAACGTGTTCTAATCTCTCATGCCCCCACTCTTTCGTCATTTCGCGCTCACGTTGCCATCACGTTCCCAACCAATCACGCTCCGAATAGAAAACTCATCAACATGGCTGCGCCCTCAGAATTAGCTCCCTTTTAAGGTCGGAAAAAAAAATATAAAAATAAAATAAAATAAAAATAATATAGGTCTATATTAAAATAAATTTGAAACATATTATCTCATTATCATTCACCAAAGCAAAATTGTTTAGTATATATTTTAGAACAATGAAAATTCATTTCATAATGAAAATATCTATTAATTATTTTATTGAGAAAATTCTTCCTGTTTACAAAACTCGTACAATGTTAATACAAGACATGTTTAAAATCTGTATAAAATGTGCATATAAGATATTTATAAAATTTGTACAAGTTTTATGCATATCTTGCACAAGTTTTATATGTTGTGTATGGATTACAAACGAATTTGGCTATATTAGCTTTGATTAAACATCTTTTTATTTTATACATTAAAGCATCAAGCATAAAATTATGTAGAAAGTTTTCTCAAAAAAATATACAATTTTATTATAACAAAAATTCAAATCAAATGCCGACATTCATGATCTTTCTCAAAAGACATGTGTTACAACCTTACTGTTTTGAAGGTTAATCCAGAATATAATAAATAAAATATACATAAATCACAATTAATGTGAAAATGGAGTCGCGTTCGAGCAGCCGTAGCGAGCAGACGTGTTTTCCGATGTAAACATAAACATTCTCCACCTCTGCTGGAACAGTAAGCTAACTCAGAACAAGTCCGCGAATAGTTTACCGCTGTGAAATTCTTTTCTGGTTCTTGACTGCGGTTGCAGCCAAAACCGAAAATGGCCACCCAAAGCGGTGAGCCCTCGAACCAAGAAACCCAAAGTGCTAGTAAAACCCAAGTTCATCAATCCTACGCAAAGGTCACTTCCAGTTCAATAATGCCAAAAAAAGACCAAGCTATTGTTATAGATTCCATTGAAGGCTGTACCATAGAAGACTACATCGACGGTCTCGAAGCCCTTATAGACGCCTCCTACATTAAATACATCTCAAAGATCTCTGGAAATCGTGTGTGCACCTACTTAAGTGATAACGCTCTTGTTGAAAAGCTAACTAACAAAATGGTCCAAGTCAAAGATTTTACCCTCAAAATTCGCCCACTACTAGAAAAGAACAAAAGGGTGGTCCTATCCAATGCTTGCCCAGTAATACCGAACGAAGTTTTCATTGAAGCCTTAAAAAATAAAGGCATTACAATAGTATCCCAAATGAACAACATCAGAGCAGGACTAAATAAACCAGGACGATCACATATTCTCTCTTTCAGACGCCAAGTATACATCAAAGAGGAAGATGAGCACCTGCTACCACAATCGCTACAAATCACCTATGAAGAAACTCAATACTGGGTATATCTAAGCACCGAATCAGCCCACTGCTTTGTTTGTAAACAGTACGGCCACATAGCTAAAGTATGCCCGCATGCCTCACTAACACAAGCTAACAACACAACCATCAACAACGCTAGAAATCAAGAAAACGCCGAGCTAGCTCAAAATCAACATATCCTTCACGATTCTCATAGCGAGCAGCAAATGGACATAGAAAATCAAATACGTGGTCAGAAGCGGCCCCCACCTTCCTCTATTACCTCCGACGCAACTTCAGGCACTCAAACAACTCCTCCAGAAAATTCTATGCCAACTCTTCAAGAAATTGCGGCCCAGAATACTTTCAAAAAACCCGAGCACAAAAAAACTAAAAAGAGCAACGAAACGGTCAGTATTGAAACAGCATTAGCTCCAGCCAAAGAAGCTTTGGACGGACAAGAGCTAACTATTAACTTTGACCAAATGAAATCGTTCCTTGAAAAATGTCGTGGCCAGCCTAAAATTAATAACATCGCAAAAGAATTCACTCATGATATAAAAGGACTCATAGATACAATTGACATGATCTATCCTCAGCTCTCAAACAGTAATCTCAAATCTAGGCTAACGCGCATAAAGAAAAAATTGTCACTACCATCTGAAGAACTTACAGACTCACCTCAAGAGTCGGACTATTAAGATAAATAAAAACGACAAGTAAAAAACAACTAAAAATCGCGTTTTGGAATGCACGTAGCATTCTAAAACGTATTGAAGAACTTCCCCTTCTTCTCGTAAATATTGATATCTTTATCTGTGTCGAAACGTGGCTCACTACAGACTATCAAAATTTCAACATACCGGGGTTTCAAATATTAAGGAAAGACAGAACGGAAACTGCTGGCGGCGGAATCTTAATCGCCCTAAGAAGTGGACTTAACGCGATTGAACTAAATCCTCTTAATGATGCGAACGGTAAAATCGAAATCTGTGGCGTTAAAATAACCAATGTCACTCCGCAATTAGACATCATTGCCTGCTACAGACCCCCCAGGAACACTCTACTTCAAGAGGATTGGGACGCAGTCGTAAACAACGTAGAAAACAACAGCTACTCTCTTCTCGTCGGCGACTTCAACGCTCACCACCGACAATGGAACTGTTCTGGAGAAGACTCTCATGGTAAAAAATTATACAGTGCGATCGATAAAAAAGATCTTTTAATTCTTAACACGAAAACGCAAACACGTATAAATCCTTCAAATGGTAATAAATCTAACATAGACCTAATTTTTTCTTCATGTAATATAGCTCATACTATTGATACCACCGTTCTCGATGATTCACGCGGCTCTGATCATTTCCCCGTCATTGTAAATATAGACGCAACTAAAAGTGCCTACGAGAAAAAATCTTTCAAAGTAAATTCTATCCGAACCTGCTGGCCGAAAGTACAAGAAATGCTCAAAGAAAATTTCTCCACATTTTACGAACCTGAATTCTGTGATGCATTGCCTAGCGAAAAATACCAAATTTTTATGAAAGTAATCACAAATACTATAAAATTGAACACGCCTAAAAGAAAATTACCAAAACCACATCGTAAAATAAAAAACCCGGTAACATGGTGGGACGCAGAATGCGACAAAGCCCTACGGTTACGTAAAGCCGCTCATAAAAAATGGCAATTTACACATAAAACGAAAGACTACATAAATTATAAAAAACAAGTCACGATAACCAAAAAGACCCTCAAATCAAAAAAAAGAGAGAGCTTCAAACTTTTTGTTAAAACACTCAACCTCACGACTAACAAATCATATGTTTGGAACAAAATTAAAGTTCTTAAAAATAAATGGACAAAAATTCGTCATAATGATTTTAACTTTGACGCGGAAAAAAAAATAAAAGAAGCCTTAAACAAAGTCGCTCCTCCATGGGCCCCCATTAACCCAGATTTTCACCCACCCAGCAATATCAACGAATTTCTAAGTAAATCGTTTCAGTATTCCGAGTTTAATGCGGCCCTCGACCCGAAAAAAAATAATTCCTCCCCTGGCATGGATGGCATCGATTACGAAATTCTCCAAACTGTACCAACTAATTACAAACTGATACTCCTAGACATATTTAATGAGATGTACGCATCTAACGACTATCCTAACGAATGGAAAAAACAATACATTCACTTCATTAAAAAATCTGACGGAACCAATTACAGACCAATAGCCCTCTCCTCCTGTACGTGTAAACTGTTCGAAACCCTCATAAAAAATCGACTACAGTGGTATCTTGAAAGTAATGACCTTTTGCCAACTGCTCAATCCGGATTCCGGAAGGGCCAATCGTGTACTGACAACCTCGCGAATTTAAAACTCATCATTGAGGAAGGTTTTAAAGAAAAACAACACGTGTTTGCAGTTTTCTTGGACATTAAATCAGCTTTCGACAACGTAAATTGCGAAATTCTTTTACAAGTCTTAGCAGACCTGAACTGTCCCTCGAATCTAATTGAATTTGTCAAATTTCTTATGTACGAAAGAATAATTTATGCAGACACTCTCGGCAACGAATTTAGATATGTATACAAAGGCGTCCCTCAAGGAGGAGTGTTGAGTCCTTTATTATTTATTATTTATATAAGCCTGGCCCTCAAAAATTTACCCAAAGGCGCGGTTATTTCAAAATTTGCAGACGACCTAGCCATTATTGTCAAAAATAAATCCGCAGAAGCAGGTCTATCCACCACCGAAAAATTTGTACAAATTATAAAAACAAATCTAGATAATATTGGACTTGAACTCTCCCCTGAAAAGACAACCTTTATTCACTTTAACAAGTTGGGTATCCTTCCTGGCGAAAGCGAAATTAAGATTGATAACTCACACATAAAGTCTACAGCGTGCGCTCGCTACCTAGGTCTAACGCTAGACTACACACTGTCTTTCAAAGAACATATTTCAAATGTTAAAAAAAAATGTCTACGTGTAATGAATATACTGAAATTCCTGAGAGGAACCTGGTGGGGTGCAGATCCAAGTACTTTGATAACGCTCTACAAAAGCTACATACGACCGATAGTAGACTACGCCAACTTTGTATATTTTCCTCGTAGAAAGTCACAATTGGAAAGCCTCGAACGAATACAATACTTGGCCATAAGATATGCATTTGGCTACAGGATCTCCACCCCGACCAACGTCCTAACACAAGAATCAAAACTTCCATATCTGTACGACAGGGGAGTATACTTGTGCTCAACATATCTGTCAAAAGTGATTACCAACAAAAGCCTACCTGTAACTAAATCAATCATCCGATTTCATGCAAAATTCAACAAACATAAAAGAAAGAGCCTTCTAGCCAAAGGTATTAGCATTGTGATCCCTCTCAGAAAACATATTAAAACTGACAAAAAATTCAACATTTACATGCACAATTACGATACACTAATCGAAAGCATAAATGTAAATCTAGAACTTGGAAAAACTGTAAAAATTAATCATTTTCCAAATCGTGTCATAGAAAATTATGTAACAAAAAACAACGCTATAGCCGTCTACACAGACGGTAGCAAAGTAACAGGAGCCCAGTCGGTTGGCACAGCATGTATATGCCCGGCATTGCAATTCACGATTGACCGCAGCGTTTGCGAACTAGCCTCCATATTCACAGCTGAATCTATTGCCCTAAACGATGCACTCGATCTTGCGCTCGAAAATACAAACAGAAACATTCTCGTTTTCACAGATTCCCTAAGCGTTCTACATAAACTAAATTCCACAATATTTGACATTAAAACAAACAACTACCTCCTGCAAATCAAAAAGAAAGTTTATGGATTCAAAGAATCTTCCCCAAACGGAAGCACTGTTCAGCTTATATGGATCCCCTCTCACATTGGAATCTGTGGGAATGAATCAGCAGACGAGGCAGCGAAAAATGCAACTAGCAAACCACACTCAAAATACGCTCATATTCCCTACTCCGACTTGCGTCAGATATTCAAAACAGAAGCATCTGAAAATACCAAGATTAGAAATATATCACTTAGTACGCACAAAGGCAGAGAATACTTTGACTACTTTGGCACAGAGGAAAATCAACCATGGTTCCACAAAAAGAATCTAAACCGCGACACCATCGTCACAATAAATCGCCTGAGAGCTAACCATTATAATTTAGCTGCCTCTTTAGCACGAGTAAACTTGGCTTCCTCCGCCTGTTGCTCATGCGGACACGATCTGCAAGACATTGACCACATTGTGTGGCAATGCCCATTACTTGACAATCAAAGGAAAAAACTTGTTAACCAACTAAAAAAACACAGGCTTCAACTACCTCTGAATATCCGCTGTCTAATCTATGATCCCAAAACAGAAGTTTGTAATATATTGTATACGTTTCTCAAAAATTGTAACCTACATGTATAATATGTAAAATCTTTCCACCGCAAAACTTTCATCTATATCTACAATGTATCCTACTTGTACAGATCAAAAAACAATGTAAACTTATAGCTAAATAACTCCAAAAGGAGTTGAGAAAGCTCAATAAAAAAAAAAAAAAAAAAAAATGTGAAAATAGAATATCTTTCTCTGTGAAGTCGGTAAAAAATGCAAGCTATGACAAGATATTCGGATGCACGTGGTTAATCGAACTGTAAGTGACTGCAACTACTTCTTCACAACCTGAATCAAGACTATATAAATATTTATGCTTATGTATGTTTATACAATTACCAAATAATGCTTCATTCTGAAAAAATGAAATGGTAATACTTTTTACTATATTAATGTAATTTTAATATGATTTTGAAAGGGTCTAACTAAATCTGGTAGTTAAATGTGCCTTTGATCTATTCGAAAATCTAAATAGGGATGCTATTGATTAAGTCATAGAACCTCCCCAAATGCTAAAATTTCTACAGAAAATAAATAATTAACAACCTATTAAAGAAATTTGGAATAAAATAAAGTCAATCGAAGGAAAAAACAAACAACCAATCACCTATTTGATGGAATCCGGACACATTATAAATGACCCAATAAAAATAGCAAACATCTTTGCCAACAAATTCGAAAATAACTCTAGTGATAACAACTACAATTTAGAATTTCGTGAATACAAAAAAACATAAGAACAGGACCTCAGAAGAAGGCTCAGCCAAACACAGCGAAATCGATAAACCAATAAAAATCTCAGAACTAAAAGAAGCACTAACAAAGAGTAAAAATACAAGCCCTGGACCAGACCGAATACCAAATATACTTCTCAAACAATTACCACAGGAAGCACTAGAAAGCATTGTTAAAGTATTTAACATAATCTGGGGAAAAAAAGTATTTCCGACTAAATGGCAACAGGCATATGTTGTGCGAGTCTTGAAACCAGGTAAAGATAAACTCAATAAAGATAGCTACAGATCAATTGCACTAACCTGCTGTCTATGCAAAATAATGGAAAAGATTATAAATAAAACACTTCCATGGTACCTAGAAAAAAACCAAATGATTTCCAACTTCTAAAGTGGATTCAGAGAAGGTCGTTCTACAACAGACTGCCTAGTAGCATTAGAATCAAATATATGCGAAGCCCTTAACAATAAACAACATCTAGTAGTTGTGGGTCTTGATATGAAAAAAAGCTTACGATCTTATCTGGAAACAAAAAGTGCTAGAAATCCTGGTTAAACTGAAACTCACTGGAAATATATATTACTTTATTAAAAATTTCCTAAATAGTAGATCCATTAGAGTCAAAATCAACAACAACTTATCCGATAATATATATATAGAAAATGGAGTACCACGAGGTGCAGTAATTAGTGTCACTATCTTCCTAATTATAATAAATAAGCTAACTAAGTATATTCAACCACTGACTTCATGCACCGCCTTCGCTGATGATTGGACATTCTTCATTAAAGGCAAAAATATCAAAACCAGCCAAGCATTAATACAACAAACGTTAAATAACATTATTAAATTATCTAACGTAACAGGATTCAAAATCTCCCTTTTCCCAGGTTGTCCCTTTTTTCCATTATTACAAATTTTATCATTTAAGAAAACTATAAGGGAAGCAAGACAGTATGTTACGTTTTAACATTAGCATTAATCAAAGTATTATAATTTTGTTGAATTAATTTTAAAAAATTAATTAGGATTTATAAGCAAATAATGAAAAGTTTATACCTTTTCTTTCATCACCCATTTTAATTTCATTCATTGCATATGCAAAATAGCAACTTCTCTTATAGGAAAAATCTCTTACCTATATAAATAAAAGCAGGCCCGCAGACATATCCTGTCATATCTCTTAAGTCTTTCGATGATCGGCCCACTTAAGCTGGCACTCGCTTATAGCTCGCGCGCAATAATGCCGTAAGTTATGGAACTGCTTAACAAGACCATAACTATTTCTTTCGACAAAGCCATTCTTTACAAAATTAGATAGAAATAAGTTACAACATGAAGTTAAATTTATGACCAATTACAGAATATAAGATTCGGATTTTTATTGAATATACATACATTATTGTTAAAAATGATAAAGAGATGAAAATTAAAACGCATCGATCAATTTCTTTGTGATAAATGAAGAAAAAAACGGAAAATCAATGATATTATATATCTTAAGTCGTGTCATGACTGGAATTAAATTTGGTGGAGTAAAGGAAAGGAGTAACCATAAGTTGAGTTTGTTATAGTATAGAAATTATAATATTTTTAAGCAATAATGAAAAAATAAAATTTCATTCATAAGTTTTACAATGTTTACTTATTAAATTCATGAAGATGAATGAAAACAAGTATTTCACGATCTGGCTTTCATGCGAGGAGACATTCGTATGACAAATGTCCTAATTTCCATTGGCTTCATGATCACTCGTCTGATGAATCTCATATTGGTATTGTCTGATTGCTTTCCAGCGTTAGGAATTTCATTATTTTGAGCATTCCATTCTAATCGTACATTATTATCTATTTGTTGATTAGCTCCAAGCGTCATCTCAGTAGCGAATACATCAATGTCGGGGAAGAGTAGCTGTATCAATTTGCATTATAGTAGACACATAAGTAAATTATTTAGTAATAAATAAAATTTCATTATTTACTCACGTTGAAATCAACAGTAGTAGGAACGGAATACTTGGACGAATCAGTTGCTTCGAAAATGTGTTCGAGTCGAAGCAAAATATGTTGATCCTTCCACGGTTCAAGACTAAGTATTCTAATATTTTTCGGTAGTTTGCCAATAACGCTATCTCTGCTCTAAATTATTTCGTCATATTTAGTTTTAATAATATCAAAAACTGAACTATTCAATACCTACCTTCATGTTATAATGCTGTTTCCATTGCTCAAAAGAGTATGTTGTTGGTGATATGAATAGCCATGGACGTAAAGACAGCCTGATCGTTTCTTCTTTCTCCAGTAAGATGAGTTCATTATAATTCAATAAGCTACCAGCAATGAGAATATGCCGACCTCGAACTACCAACCCTTGACCGTAGGCGGTTTCGTTTAGCGCCTCGTCAACTCCAAAAGCGTCGTCGTGCAGAAGTCTTCGATGAATCTATCGACGAAACAAAATTTTATTACACATTCTACTATATTTTTCATCGTTAATTGATTAAACTAATTACCATTAGTTCAATGTCTCCCTCTTTCAAACTCGTTCCACCCTGAGCGCGATCATTAAGGACACTTAGGCGACGATTTTTTTGCTGATCCATAATACTAATTTTAGAATTGATTGGATAGTAATTACCAGAGATTGTTTCGTTAAGTTTCAGTTTCCAAGTCGATCTATAATTGAGTTTGCGTTTGAGCATCCCACGTCCGTTACTATCAGTATAGAACTCATCATTGTTCTTCAAGTTACTAGAATACTTTATGGTAACTTCCTTACCAATTTTATCTCTAAAAATCAATTAATATGGTATTGATTTTATGTATAACAAATAGCTGAAAAGTTTTTTATTTACTCGATAGGAATTGGCCCAACCAGCCACTCGAACTCTACGTGTTCCTCGTCGTTGTATAATCGGACAACCTGGCTCGTCCATTTATTAATTACTTGATGAATCTCTTGAACTAATGGTCCTATGACAGTAAGTAAGTCACAAATGAGACGTTAACAAATTGTTTTTTTTTCAACTTCTCCAACCATCGGTACCTTTGAAAACTGAGACAGAGTTTCCTGTGAAGGGCATGGCTTTAGCGTGATCATGTCTTGGTCTAAAAATATAGGCACCCGAGGATCGATTAATCGGCACACGATTGTTACCTTCAATACCTTCGTAGTATTGAAAGGACTGTTCGTATTTGATGTCGGTCGGCGTTTCGACCGACACTCTACCATGTTGATTGACAAAAATCTTATATTGCTATAAAAAAATATTACTGTATTTTATTTCAGATTTGATGAATAATTATTGTACATACCTGTCTATTGATGAATTGTTCATTGTATTGATTGAATTCGACCTCACTGGATCTGCTAAATTTCATACTCACATAAAAAGACTGATAACCAAGAGCAGAAATATTGTGCGCTTGAAAAACTAATTCATGCGTAGCTGGGCTTAATCTTCCAGGAATCTTTTGAACTTGTTCCGGTATTGGTAAAATTTGATTCAAGAGTATTTTTCCTGTCAATTACATCAGAAAGTTATCATTATAACTATATTATATGCTAGAATATTGTAATTTATTTTCAAGAAACCATTAAAATCTTTGACGCTATATTGCAATTGTTGAACTGGCACACGAACGTATGTATTAAGCGGTTGACTTGTCGGATTATATACTGTCACGACGAATTTCGAATTAGCACTCGTATATTCGCACGAGCTGATGTTGAATAAGAGACATGAATGAAGTACTAGTTTGTTATTGTTAGTATTATTCTTGCTCATCAGTTTGCTACAATTATTAATCAGAACATTTATTGTTGCATGAATGTTAAAAAATTAATAGATTACTACCGTAAGGCATCAGAAGCTAGTCGTTCTCCGTTTTTCACGCTGTGATGTAAAAGTCGAGCGTAATCTTCAGCTACATGTTGCTTTTCCGTACCGGACACAGCGTCGTGGTGCTGCATCACACCCATGGCTTCACGAAATAGTTGTAACTCGTAACTGTCGACTGTTTTGCTTAGAGACGACAATTGTTTAACCACCTGCATTATTAGTTTAGAACAATGAATATAATCCTTTTGTAAATCTCAAACATTACAAGATTGCTGCTCACCTGCAAAAAGTTGTTTCCCATCCTCTCGAAGAACTTAAGAGCGGGCCTGGATGTGAAGTAGCCCGTCCAAAAAGAGTGAAAATCGCTGGCATATGGAAAGAAATCGTCGTTTTTCGTCGGCCAAGTCAAGTTTTGCTCATTTACAGCTTTCAAGTAGCATGATGGTGTTGAATAGAAAGCTTTATATTGTTTACCATTTAGTTTGTTTATTCCACTGTGAATTATTAAATTGAGTTAAACAATTTTATGCTTAGTTAGTTAGTTCAGTAAACTTACAGTACCTAATCAATTTATCTAAATTAGTAAAATACATTTCCGCATTCAAGTAATTAAAATCACCGCCCATTGTTATTATTATATTATTCGTTTGGTATGCTATTGCTTGCTTGTCAGCGAACTCCAAAAATGCTTTAACCTGTTACGAAATACAGAATTACACGATCAATGTTACTTCTGACAACTGCCACCATTTCATGCTGTACCTTTTTATCGATGTTAAAGTCTGGACTCTCGGTATCATCTATCATCGGCTCGTCACGGCACAGAATATCGAAACAAAATCCTGGAGGTGCTGAGTAATGATTGTATAATACCGTCGTAAATAAATTTCCGCGCTGACCTAAAATCAGGGTATTATAATCAAGAGCAACAGGCAATTTTATTATATCAGCTTGTTTTCTCTTTACCCAAACTCGGATTTGCTTCCCAGATAAATTCCATGGTTTTATTTTGGAGTCGCTGCTCTTTATCTTGGTAATCGATACGGTTCAATAACATGCCGTCAAAACCAAGCTGAGCGAAAATCGATGCTTGTTCGCGGGAATGGCCAAACGGATCAATCTGCCAACCGATCTTGGGACGAGCGCATTCACCAAAAGTGTCGTTGAGGCGTCTGCACAATTAATTGCAATATTATTTCTACAGGTACAGCAATATTATAGATTAACAATGAACAGCATAAGAACCTGAAACCCCATGTGTATTGGTCGATTAAGGACTGGTAATGAGTAGCAGCCTCATCGTTCATACTCCAACCTCCGCCAATGATCTCGAGACGGCCCTCGTTTATCAGATTTCTCATGGCTTGTTTCCTTTCGTCATCTTGACGCTGCCACCATTTCCACAAAAATGCGGTTTCTACTTGAATAAATCTAAACGATATGACTTGTTAAAAATGTATTTATTAATTAGTACTAATATTTTCAAATAACTGATCTATTAATTATTAAGCTGTAACCACCACTTACCTTCGGTTAGAATCTTTTAAAAGCGAATCGACAACGCTATCAATGATGTACTGCACGCCAGCCACTTGAATGTTCATGCGACCTTGTGAAATAATTGATTGTTTATTATTTTCTTTAATAAATTTGTAATTTTTCACGAGCATTTGAAATATTACCACCAAAATAATATTGGTCGACCGTTTTCAGCCAGCCAACATCATCGTGCGAGTGGGACACAAAATGGATGTTTAATTTGTCGGTATCACTTTTCGTACAGGTCTATAATCATAAATATACCATCACGCATACTTGTTGTTATTTACAAAATACTACACTATGACAAAATAATTCAGATGATTATCCTCATTTTATTATTGTTTAACATTCTAACGTATATCCGATATTTGATAATTCTATTCTTATAAATGATTTTAAATATCGCACAAATAATTAAGGTGTTCTATAAATGTGTAATATTAATTTATATGAGAACCGAAAAATCAGCTGTCGCGCTCATGAACGAAATGATGGAAATATTGGTCAGAAATAGAAAGCATCTATTTAAGTAACAATGTTAGTCTTCACTGGACAGTTGAATCATTAACGCAACGCTGATTTCTTAAAAAATATAAATACTCACTTCGTAGCCGCATCGAAATTGAAGTTCCTCATCTTTGTATAAATTGATAGCCCAGCAAAGTTTGATAACGAGTAGTAAAGTAAATTTAAGCTTCATTTCAAAGCAGTAGCATGTAAGAGACTAAAAGCCACTTCAGTTCTGCGTGTATTTGTATATATATACGCTTGGGCATTCCAGGCACGCATACATTATCGATAAGACATAAGAGTGCTGCGATAGTGGACAACGCAGAGAAGAATTCACGCTTATTCATCCACCAGCTCAGATTATTATGAACCTTCAAGTACGCATACGTATATATATATATGACTATATAGCTATCCTTTTTTCATAAGTGCATCGATCAATTTTCAATTCAACTTTTGATTCATTTGTCATTTGGAAGCTTTAATAACTGTAACATCGTATATAAATTACATAATTAGTTTAAAAAATAATTTATAGAAGGATTTAATAATAATAATAACAGTAATCTTCGTGAAACAGTAATATTTGGTTAATTGGTTTATTTTATAAATATAAATAAAAATAGTCAGATTTAGAAATAAAAACCACACACACACATGCACACACACACACACCCATACACACGTACGCACACGCACGCACGCGCACACACACACAAGCTATTTCATGTGTAGATGCGTTTTTTTAAAGGTTTACAAAAGATTTTTATAAGAAGGTATTAAAATCATGAGAATATAAATTGTATCATGATAATTTTATTATGAAAATATAATAAATAAAATGTAAAAATATATCTTATCTTACAACATATGTCAATTTAATAATCTATAGAAACGATATAAAGTGACTTATTTGACTGAATTATCAGATTATTTAACGATGCAAAACAAAATTTGATTTATAATATCAAAGTATTTTTATTCAACTATCTATAATTTACTTTATTTCGCTATTTCTAATTACTTTTTATCGTTTAAACGACTGCAATGAAATATCCACATACACAGATTAACATAGCACATAAAACTTCTATTTACAACACAAGCTGTACAATTTGATAATAAATTTTATGAAAATGTATAGAGCAAACCGTTCCAAATATTATAAATACGATAACATTTCCAGTAGTATTTATTAATTTCGAAAGTGCAAATAATCAATGTTTTTTTAAAATTGACAATTTTATCGAAATTTTTTTAAATCATAAAAGTCTAAGTATTCAATTATTGCTTGCATGGCAATATGATTTGAGTCAAAACGGCCTATAATTCCACTAATTATCGAAGCAGCTTTCTTTCTTAATTTATTCGTCATTACAGCCTTATCATAACGATATCTTAATAAATTACAATAGTATGAACTTGAATTAAACGTGTTGCGTCTAAATTTTTCAACAACTTCTGGTCTACGTACATATTGAAAGATTTTTTCTTCTTGTCTTTCAGCTAAAAAATCGAATAATGTCTTGTTTTCAAAAATCACATCCTCTTTCATTCTTGCTAATTGTCGCGTACACGATTTATAAAAGTCTCTAAGTCTCTTTACTGAGTCGATCTGTTGTTGAATGATTTCATTGATGGGTGTACCGAATTCATCTAATATTGCAAGATGTGCTAAAATAGGTTCGGCCAAATTATAATTTTTCAATTCAATACACATTTGAATGACCGTTTCATTACTTTCAGATATGATTTGCGCATCGGCATGATGCTGCATGAGAAGATTGACGCACCATACACGACGCGATGTCTTTCCTTTTTTATGAATTGCGTGAAATAAAGGTGAATAGCCATTGTTATCTAATGCATTGACATCTGCCTTCTTGTCTAGCAAAAATTCCAAAACGTACGATGCCTCTTGCCTTGCCGCGACGTGCAATGCAGTTTCCCCGTTAATATCACTAGCGTTTATATCAAAATTTATGTACCGCAACGGTTTCAGAGCTTTTCTGTTGTTGTTAAAAGACAAGTAGTGTAAAGCTGTTCTACCACAGTGGTCTCGTACCTTGAAATTAACCTTAAACTTTTTAATAAACAGATTTATCGTTTCTTCGGTACCATTAGCGAATATTGGGTAGAGTTTAAGTCTCCGGGGGTCTTCTTTGTCTGGACTCGTCCAGTTTATGTCTTCGGGAATTATATTATACATGATTACTAAATTTTGTACCTTCCTGTGAATAATGTGATACGTGAACGGTACTTGGTCAACGGCGTTCACTGCATTCACATCAGCTTTATACTGCAATAGCATCGAAACGTTTTTCACATCATTTAATTTTGCAGCTATGTGCAAGGCAGTGTTACCAGTCTCGGAATTTTTCACATTAACATTAAAACCACGATCGAGTATTACTTTCGTTAAATTTGAATTACCTAAATACATAATTCGATCTAAAACACAGTTAGAGCTCAATAAAATATCTGCTAGCTCTTCATTAGAGAGACAAATTTTTTTTGTTTTAACAAGAAACATCTTCATGATCCTTAATGTTTCGGAACTATTATAAGATTTTAAAGCCATTTGCAATGCATTTTGGCCGGTACTGTCATGAATTTTATGAATGTCGGCGTTAGCGTCGAGCAACAATTCTACGTTTTTAACTTGAGTTCTCGCCACAGCCAACATTAATGGAGTTGAGCCATCGTCCTTTTGGGCGTCTATTTGACATCCAGAATTTATTAAGTAGTCAACTGCAACTGGACTGCCAGAATAAGCAGCTTCGTGAAGAAGAGTCGATCCTGTATCATCAATTACACTGCCAAAGATAACCCCTTTTAATTTCTTCTTTAAGTAAGCTTTATCTTCACTTTTTAAGGCCATGATTAATGCTGAATGAATTAACTTTTTGCCATTAATGAAACAGTACTGTAATCGGAAAAAATATTGGTATTGGTAGATTGATATTGCATGGAATGTATTTAATCCAAAAAGTTAACATATTTACAAAGTTATCAATTCAAAAAATTCGAGAAAATTGACAATACAAAAACATTGGTTGTGCGTACATTCGAGGTTAATTAAAACTACTGAAAATGTTATCCTGTTTCAAAAGTTTAACGGATTTTAAATGATGAATAAATGATAGATTTATATTTCAGTTAAATTGAAAGAAATGTACATCACACATTAATTATCGTAAATTATGAATTTAACTAATGCTTCCAAACTAATTTACGAATGAATTTTTATTAAATTCTAGAGGATCCTTAAATTGATTTTGAGATATAAACGAAATTTTCTTGGACAATAAATAAACGGACGAATATCAGGCAATGCTTGAAATAATCACTAGACATTTAGTATTGCATATACAAAATAATATATCTAAATAAACCATCTCCGCGTGGCTAAATGCAATAATCATTTGATACTTTAAAAGTAAAGAAATTCTCAAAACATTAAAATTAATTTAGATTTTTGTTATTTGAAAATTTATTTTTATAAATATAAAAAAAAATAACAATATTACTGAAATTCATTAAAATATTGTAAAAAATATATATAATTTATTGTATACTCACTAAATCCATGGTATATTAAAAAACTGATTTTGGATAAATTAAATATTATTAGTCTATATTTTCTCAACACGAGTCTACGTTCTGCATCATTTCTACAGTTTCTGTAACAGACAATGCAGATCACTTTTAAACGAACATTTTTCTCTGTCTAAATTCGATACGATTTCTTATATAAAAATTATGAAATGAAATACTAACAATTGCTTTGTAAATTTTTCAAATAACTATAATGAAGGAGTTTTGAATTATATATCTGCATACATAATCTGGATATTTCTAAATTACACTGAATAATTTAATTTTGAATTTTTTAATTGATATTAAACTTATATAATATATTGATATAATAAACTTTTCCAAAATTTTCCAAAATACCGTAGCGTACGGAAAGTTATTGCTATTGATATTATTAGTAATTTTATAGAGCCAACTATAGTTTTTACTATATCTGAATTAAATGATATAAATATTATCTATAATGTTCGGATTATTGATATCGTCACGAATAAACCCTTGTAAGAATCGCTCGAATCCATTTTCCGTTTTTTCTAACGATTCCTACGTTCTTACACCTGCATGTGCACTTCCACGAGAATAATTCGGCAAAATGCGCACCAGGGTAAATTCGGCACGAGTTGGATGTATTTTAGTTCAGACAGTAGTCGCATGCGCACATACAGTCCCTTTCTCATTTTGAATTAATAAAGTAAATACGCTGTTAATTATCGCCTAAACGTATGTATTTCACAAATCCAACCCTATCGTTCATGATCGTGCAACAATAAGAAAGAAACCTCTACCCGTTATAATATTCAGCGGTCATTGATTGTGCCTTTTCAATTGTGCAAAATAAAATTTACTTACATTTAATTATGCAATGTTCAGTTCAGATATTAATGTAACCTAAAAAATAGTTCATTATCTAGAACTATGATAAATTTCTTGAAGTGCACATGTTTACTTTAAGAAAGTAAAAAATTATCTATGTGGTGTAAATAAACTGTATCCATTATTCCAATAATGATATTTAATAGTAATATTTACAAACGTGGTGGACATAAAAAATCACTGCACGCAAACCAAACAATCGAAACTCAACGCCAAGCCTCGCTTGACATTATCATCAGTACTATAGTATCACGAAACACTATGCCTTAAATATGCGCGCGCAGCAACAGCAGCTGGTGGTGCATGGCGCAAGTTTTGAAAGTATGTGTAGTTCTTAATCATTCAGATGGATTGAGACCAGTACATATTGTTTATATATTATTTATAATTTAAACTTAAGAAATACAATTTTTCGGACTATCTAGGATTTGTTAAACAAAACCAACGTAATATTTCCGTTTATTGAACATTAATAAGCTTCCTATCGTCTTTCGCAGGTACAATGTACTTCTCTGTTAATTTATTAACGCTTCATACTAATGTCAATTGATTAATATTTTTAGAATAATGAATAATAAAAAATATAGTTATTACGAGTTAGGAATTGGTATGTATACGTATTATGCAGATAAACAGAATACTTAAGGGAACCAGTCGGTGTTAAATAGTGAATATATAAAGTTTTGTTTGTTGGCCTATAAAAATCGTCTTAACAAAGGTATCACAAAAATTTTTTTATCTTAAAGGACTCGATACGAGCTTTTTATTTTCTTGCTCATGAGTACCGAAATCTTATTTAGTGACCCAAGAATGTTCCCTTAATCGTAACATCTTATTTGTTGAAAAAAATGACTTTACTATGCCTTTCTGAACATTAGAATCAACGGTAATTATTTTGAGAATTCTCGTTGTCTTTATACGGATCTATACTACGGAACGAGTGAAGCCAATTTTCAAAAAAATTATTTTTTCATATTTATCAAACCGTTTTTCTAAAATTATAAATTGATTTTTTTAATAAAATTCGAAAAACCGGTCGAAATACAAGAAAAAATACTTTTTTTGAAAATCGGCTCCATTTATTACATAATACAGGTCGTAACAAGTCCTTCTAAAATAATTTTCATTCACTCTAACATTCAGATAGGCGTGGTAAAGTAATTTTTTTCATAAATTAATATGTTACAATCGAAGGAACTTTCTAGGGCTGTAAATAAGATTTTCAGTAATCTAACCATAACTCTGTTGAGTTTGATTCTATTTCTATATTCCCTCATATTAACAGATTAATATTTCACTAACAACGCGCTATTAGTACAAAATAAGTGTCATTTTTTTAGTAGATCGTGTGGATCGTCTTCGTATGATAATTTTATAATTTGAATCAACTACAATCGAACGACTAATAGTTTGTGAAAAGATTTGATGATTGAGAAAATAAGACTCCACGTTTAATTTCTTCAGTGGTATTATTTGTATCACATGTACAGGCCGAAAATATTTTGTCGTTTAAAATAACATAGCTATTTTCGGTAACTGAATCGTATAATCGCTGCCTACAACAATTTGTTCTCCCTATAAAAATTTGTTCAAATATTTTCAGGTTGACTATATTTTCCGACAAAGAACTTGGCACTAGGTAACTTTTCTTTTTCTTTTCACGTGTAACTTTGGTAGGTTCATTTTTCATTTTCAAAATAAATTTGACTTTTTGACAATTTTTCAGTCGCAATTAAATATCGCACGCGCATAAATTGCAATCATGTTGATCGAACGCTCACTTCAACTGCTCTTATACGTATATGTTTCAAACCGGTTTTCCGATGTCAATGTTGCCCACCTGGTCTTTTATTAATGTACATTTTTATATCAAAACTAATCCGGTTATTGCAACAATATCGTCTTGTCTATTAAACAGGTTCCATATATACCATTATAAATAGTTTCAATTGCGTATATAATTATGAAGTTATTCTATGTCGTAATACTAAGTGGACGGGAGAAAAAAAATTATCGTAATTACCATTTTTTCCTCTATGGCCAATTCAATAATTAACTTACGAGATAATGATAATAACTTAGCTTCTACATTAACGCTTGTAACAAGTGGTCAAAGTCGACTTGGAGTTTATTACTTCTACGATATTTCCATTCAAAATATCGATTTAGCAACACGCAAAATGTCATCAACTATACGTTTTCCCATCACAATTATTTTTCAATTGCTAATTTGTATTACCAGTGCATACGAGGGACCAATAGCAGGTGGTAAATCTATTCAAGATTGCATTTATGGTGATAAATCGAAATTACCATACGCAGATACAACACCAGTATGATATTATTAGTCAAAAATATATCCGCCATAAAGTTATAATAGCAATCACATTATTCCAGAATGACGTGATTATAAAAGAAGGTTATACCGCTGAAAATCATGTAGTCTTAACGGATGATGGGTATTTGCTTACTCTCAATCGCATCCCAGGGCCACCAAATGCACCGCCGGTACTTTTGCATCATGGATTTTCTGCGACTGCTCTTGACTGGGTAGTTGCTGGCAAACATAAGTCTCTAGGTCTGCAGTGTTGAAATATTTTTAATTAATCAAACAAATGGAATATTAATTTTTATTATAAGTATTATAAGACCAAGGATTTTTTAGCATTCCTTTTAGCAAATAAAGGCTACGACGTTTGGATGGCGAATGCCAGAGGTGGCTTATATTCGAGCTGTCATGTGAAGTACACAACTTCTGATCACGGTTTTTGGAATTTTAGGTACAACTAATTTGATTTAATCCACAGTATCTACTATAACTAATGTCATATGCAGTTTTAACGAAATCGGGCTTTACGACATTCCCGCTGAAATATCGTACATCTTGAAACACCAGAATAGTAGTCTGTTTTATATTGGTCATTCTATGGGAACAACTGCTTTTTACGTTATGGCCACGGAAAGACCCGATATAACTTCAAAAATCACCTTGATGTTTAGTTTTGCTCCCATAGCTTTCCTCAATCACATTGCATTGCCGCTTCGCATCACCGCGTTTTTATCTACCTCAACGATTGTAAGTGAAATGTTACAAAGAACCCATACATGTTTGATTGTATAGTTAATCTGAGAAAAAATAATGGATGAAATATTTTTTAGACTTTCGTTGATCGGTTCAGTAGTGGAGAATTATACTCTCCAGGTATTATCAAATATTTTTCTAACGAATTCTGCAGTTCCACGTTACTTTCTTCTCGTATTTGTTTGTTTTTCATGTTCACATATAATGGTTATGACTTTTCACAATTCAATTATGTAAGTTACAGATATTGTAATTGTATTAACTAACTGTCATACTCAGGTGTTAGTAATCATTTTTAGACGTTGTTCCCGCTAATATTTAGTCACCACTTAACACCATCAGCTAATAAAATAAAGAATCATTACCTGCAAATACTAACTTCCCGAAGGTTTCAAAAGTATGATTATGGATTTGAAAAAAATTTGGAAGTTTATCATAGCCCCGAACCGCCAGAATATGATTTACGAAAAGTGAGAGTACCAATTGGTCTATTCTGGTCAGAGAATGATTTAATATCGACCGCAGAGGTAAAATATATCCGCTTATCATGTACCTAAAATCAGTAGAAATTTAGTCAGAATGTGAATAAACATTCTTTCTAGGATGTCAGACATATACATGATCTTTTGCCGTTAACTATTTTGTACCATAAAGTTCAATATCCAAATTTCAATCACTTAGATTATTTATTTGCAATCAACGCTCCAGAAGTAGTGTACTCAGTGCTTTTCGATAAGATGGACATATATCGTTGAATGTTTCTTCAATATTTAGTTATTATATTAAGTGAATAAAAAAGTATTATATAGATAATTTATATATTTTATTAACCAAATATTTAAATATTAAATATTCATCATCAAAAAATTGTTTTTCGAAAAATATAGAAATAAGCAAAGAATTGTCTGCATCAAGCCGTCATATTAGATGTTGCCATCTTAAATTTCATAAATATATTGACTACACTTTAGATTTACAAATATATTGACTAACAAAATCTTTAGGTCAACACATAATCTACTTAGATTGTCTGATGACTGATACATTTAATCAGATGACTATACTTCCGAAATGACGTAGGTATTTCACTCATCTATCAATGAGTTTTATATCGGTGAAATGTAAAAATAAATATTATCACCAAAGAAATGCAGATCAGTTACATTTTATATATAGTACTCCTACTTTAATGCCCGTTATAATGTTCACGGATTATGATATTAATAATTCGAAAATAAGTTAGAGTTTTCAATAGGATTATAGAAATAAAACTTTCACCAATTTCGGATAAGGCATGTTCCGAGACCAGGACTATTCAAATTCTTCACTAAGATAATTATGTTATTTACGTCCTTTATTTTTAATATTGATGTTACTCTTATAAGTTTTACAGTTTTGTAGTAATTATTAAAATTACTATTTTATTTGTTTCATTTTATTAAAGACCATGATATTATAATGTTACGTTAAACAGATAAATAAAATTTAACGAATTCAACATTTTGAGAAAAAAAAGTGAATTTATTGATTTTATAATCAATCAAAACAGATCTTACAGACTACAGTTTTATAGATAAGTCATCAAGTCTCGAACATTTGATTACCTTTAACCAATAATAGGATGAAGTTTGAGCATGCAAGAGTAACGTACTCCACAATTTAATGAACCGTTTAATGACCTTAAACGACAATAAAAATTATGATTTTGAAAGAACAATACAGTCGAATGTCTTGAAATATTTAACATACGCGATAAGAAATTTCAATTTCTGTTATTATGTCACATAAGTTTTATTCATCCATGATTTCCAATAACATTCAGATGTTTAACGCCTGATGAAATGAATAGATCCTTGTACTATCGTTTCTCGTTATTTACTTTCAGCTAAATTTCCAACAAATTTAATCCTGATTTCATAATGTGTGCTAATAATTTCGATAAAATTGTACAAAACAAGTACAATAAAGTATTTCTTTTGAAAGGAATAGATTATACAATAATACTTGTAGGTAATAAAATAAACGCACCATAGTTAAAATTATTTATGTAATGAATTTGGAGAATGATAATTTAAGTATAATAGAAAATATTCATATAAGGTAGATTCATATGCAATCATTGAAAGTTTGAGAAGACTGCTTACACTATCGATTGTACCAGCAAAGCCACTGCATTGGCAATAATTCGTACGCATAGATGTGTAGGGAAGTAGGTGTGGAGGGATCGAAGCATAGCAGTTGTCGGAGCACAGCGAGGTATAGATTCTGCTGCAAGCGCTAGAACATGACGTCAACAAGTTGTTTGAGACTGAAAGAGAAGGAGCGCCTCTCGCACTCGCGCCGAAAGAGAGAGAGAAAGAGAGAATCCGCATTCCGCAATAGCATTGAGTGAGCTGCGAACAAACAGTTGCTACAGTACAGCAGATCTTCTGCCTTTCACCAGCCTTGGGCCGTTTGCAGTCCTACAACGATGACTGGGTTGACGTATTGTTAGAGCGACGTTCGCCGACCAGCTGCTGCTGATTCGACTTCACTCCTGCTCATCTCCGCGGAATGAAGTACATTCTCGTGAGCCTGTCGCGGACATTATGAACACGCGGCGTGCCTTCATTGTGTTCGCGTTCGTCGTATCGCTGTGCGTGTGCGCGCTACTTTTTCTGAACCCGGCCACTGTCTCGTCCATTGCCGCCTACGCGTTCATTCGTCGCGGCAACATCAAAACTATCCTCTACTGGAATCAGTTCTCCGGCGACTACAGTTTCTATCTCGGCGAGGGCTATGTTGCTCAAAATTGTCCTCGCTTCAACAACTGCTTTGCCACTCACAGTCGATTCATCCAAAGCGTCGACAGCTTCGACGCGATCGTCTTCCACCACGGTATCCACGACGAGCTGACCTACCGGGATCTGCCCACAAGCCGCAGACCCGAGCAGAAGTACGTGTTTGTTGCTTTGAAAAGTCCAGCGAATCAGTATATCAGCAATCGTTTCAATAACTTGTTCAACGCGACGATGACCTACCAATTGAACAGCGATATCATCTGGACTTACGCGGATATGATTGATCTTGCCGAGGAACAAATGGTGGCGGTACCATCCAGAACTGAATTCAAGTGGAAAACGATTGATAGCGGCTACGAGGAGAAGGACATTGTCGAGGAACTAGAAGAAGAGCAATTGATTAGAAAGATCATAGCCAAGAGAAAACTGGCGGTTTGGTATCGTAATAACTGCGAGACGCCGAGCAATCGTGAAAATTACGTGGCTGAACTCGAGAAGTATGCGCCTATCGACAAATACGGCAAGTGCTCCGACGATTCGACCAACTGTCTCAAGGACGCCGACTGCTTCAAAACTCACGTCGAGCCCAATTATTTCTTCTACTTAGCTTTCGAAGACTCTCTTTGCGACGACTACGTTACCGAAACGCTTTACAATGCTCTCAAGTGAGTCTTTATGCGGTTATCTGGTTGTTGCATTTTTTTACCTACGTGTCATTTCACTGATCTCATTGCACTAAACGAATATCAAAGTCTACTTTGTCAATTATTATCGATTGATGTATCCATTGATACTATACTGAAATGTTTGCCAATAAATATCTACACTGAGAAAAATATATGGTCGAATCAACCCAATCATCTGTTCATTCAATAGCACCGTCTTTACATCAACTACTATATGCTTCACTCAACTCGTAAGCTGTTGATTCGACAGACTCGTTGTTGGTTTGACAGACTCGGCTGTTGATTCGATAAAACGCCGTCTGTTAAAATGACTCAACAGGCCGATCTATTGCTTGAATGTCTATGCTGTTGACTTGACGTCTCATACGTCAGAATAACAATGGCTACGTTCAAGGGACTGAGTTAACTTTTCAATTGATAGTATGCCCATTACATTAACAAACCAATCAAAATGACTTTAGTTTCAATAATAAAATAAAATGTAGCTTGTTATTATATTATATTCTTGATCTATAGTTTGCATAACATGGGGTAAGAGTGTAAATACCTACTGCATTTTTTCTTTGAGTTTGCATTATTCCCCTTTCTCTCCCCCCCCCCCCCCCCCGTCACTATCTTTTGTCAGATAACGCGCGACCGGCCGCCGGCCGGCTTCTATTATAGCGACACGTGGCACTGCTCGTACGTACTAGCTTAAACCTCGAAAGTCCAACTTAACCTAGACCAGATTTTCAGTGTATCGCGATTTATTGAGTAACGTTATTACTTTATTATTTGTTTGAAAAGAGCGATTGTGTCAAGAAGCTGTTTATTATGGATCTTGCAAACTTATTAGTCGAATTGAGTAGCGAGGATTTGTTTGACTTACTGAAAGGTATGAGTGAATGTTAAATAATTCATGATTGACGGAATGTTCATTTTCCGTGAGTGCTTGTAGAAAAAAAAGTATCAAGTGATACGTTAAGCAAATGGTCTTTCTCTGACGTGGAGAGAATTCTCCCTTCTCATCGAGTGGATGAATTTTGGATAAAACACCAACAGTATTTTGTTAAAGATGTAAGTATGTATTTATATTATTGAATTTTAATACTGTAGAAAAAATCAAAGCAATATACATTAAAAAAACGAATCATTACAAATAACAAGAAAGCTGCATATAAAGGGTTTTTTATTTATAATTTGATTGTTGAGTGTAAATTCACATAATCTTACTAGTATGAAATTACTTTACAGACTGCAGTTTTAACATCAAAACAAACAAGCCAAAAAACTGGTACATCATTATTGGAAGATGAGCAGCGACAAAATCATGAACGAGTTCCTTTGCATCAAATAAATAATGCACAACCAATAGTGAATAGAATTTTCGTGGCAGAGAATTTTAACGTTCAAAAAGCATTGAATGATACATTTGAAGGAAGGCATATTCTAAATTGTTATGATAATAAACGCAAGTTGACTCTCAATAAAAGGAAAAAAGTTGTGCACTTGGTGATGTGTGCTGTACTTCGAGAATGCGACAGGTAATATGAAAATCTATTGAAGGATTTCTAATATATATTGTAAACTTTAAACGATCAAGTGCTTTACGTTTTACTTCACATATAGAGATTTAGAGGAACAAGATTTTTTGATTTTAAGAAGAAAAGTTGTGGAAGTGTTTCCCAGTGAAACGGCTTGTATTTATTATTCACCATCAGTGGATAAAAAAAAAACACTCAATAAAAAAAGCCAAAAAGCTTGTGGCAAATTATTGAATAAATATCAGAATTTGAAACGTTTGCCTATTGATATCTATAGGCCAGAAGATAATGAGAACAATCCATTTCATGATGATAGTGATGAACATACACCAACTGAGGAAGAACAAGCGAGTCTAGAATGGCTTCGTACACTAGAAGAACCTTGGGAAACTGCGAAAAAACATTGGAAAACAACTTACAAGTGCAGACATCCAAACGGTGACAACAGTGAAAATAATAAGCTCGTTCATAACATATTTGAGGCTTGGCCCATTTTGAAATGTTCTAAAGGCTATGAGCTTATAGACATGGATTTTGATTTAAGCTTAATGTGTACAATTGAAAAAGCGATAGACAACTTAAGTGATTTTTTTTCAAAAATTTATGCTGTAAGATCTACACCTAATGATCCATTATGCATTGTTCTTAAGGAATTATTAGAAGCACAAAACATTAACGCAGGTTCGTTCAACTCTTACGTTTTTTATTTAAATAATTTTTTGTATTAACAGATATAATTTTTTTATAGATTCCAAAGTTTATGTACAGATGCTGTTACTATCTTTCATGCTTCCGTCAACTGCAAGAATCTCACAAGGTCGAAGAAAACAATGGAAACCATCATGTCTCGAAAGTTTTGAGGGAATTATTACTCATGTTAAGGTTTTTGACCAGCATTATCTACAACTATAATTTAAAAAAATGACTTTATACGGAATTCAGTTTACTGTATTTTTAAAACCTGTTGCAGATTTATGGAGATATCGAAAAGAGGCAAGAAGAGAAGAAATTGTTTGCAAAAAGCAAACGAATTACACTACAGCCGTATATAATAGTTGTTGGAGAAGAAGATTGTAGAGTTGAGTCATCATATCTAGTAATTGATGATAACGAGTATGAGATGCCATCGTTACAAGCAGCTATTGATTACTGTTTCAAATCATTCCACGTGTTCAGTGCTAAGTATCCACCGCAGAGTGAACATCTTTGGTTGTTGCTGCAGAACGGCGTTTACAAATTCCGTACACGCTGGGATCCCTTAATATTAAGCGTAGAAGAGATGCTTAACGATATACAATTTTCTTTACCACCATTCAACTTAAACAAAGATTCAGATCAAGCTTAAACGCTTTCACTGATAGCTAAAATATAGCTAGTTTTATTATCTTATTTTCTTTGAATAATTCATCATTTTTGTAAGACTCAACGAGTCGAAGATTATGTTGATTTAAAGTTTTATCAAGACTTCATATTGCTTCAACATTTTGTTCATAGTTAGTAGAGAAAATTGTGTTCTGTAGTCGTATATTAGAAAAAAAAATACTTTTTGAACATGGAGGTACTTGATTGTTCTTTATGTAGATCTAGTTTTAGTACGATTAAGTTGTTTGCGCAACATTTAAAAGTTTTTCATAAAGGTGCTTTAAAATTTATATGTAATAAACGAGACTGTATGAGAACTTTCAGTAATAGATCTGTTTTTATAAGTCACATGGGGTCACATTTTTCTAAAACGACATCTGATTTAGAAAATATTACAAAAGAGATTGAAAATGATGAGACTGTAAACTTAAATTTTGAAGAGCCGAAATTCTTTGAAAATAACGAAAAACTTGATATAGAAATAGTGTTAGAATCTAATAATAAACCTGTTGAGAAAGTAAGTGAACCCAAAGATATAGAAATGACGTTAGAATCTAATAATAAGCCTGTAGAGAAAGTAAGTGAATGCAAAGAAACGAATTTTCGTGAAGAAACTAAACAAGACTATGAAATAAAAGTAGCTGGCGCAGTTGATATGTTAATGTCAAGTTTGTATGCCAAAATTTCTTTGCCCATAAACATGATTATATTTCTCATGACAATGTTTCAAAACTTCTATAACACTAATTTTGTTGAAAAAATGCTTTCGTTTAATAATAAAATTTTACGTTGTGATAGCCTCAATAACATTCTTAACTTAATGAAAAATATATTTTTTAATTATTCAACTTATCATAAAGCAATAAAATCTTTCAAATATCTTTTTTATGTAGAATCAGAAGTTGTTCCCGTGGCAAATATATTAAAAACAAAACGAATTCACAGAAGAAAAAAATATGTTTCAGTCAAAGTATCGGTCGCTAGTGTACCTATAAAAAAAGTTTTGAAACATTTTCTCGAACTTCCAAACGTTTACTCATCAATAGTAAATTATATTAATGAAAAAGAAAAATGTAAGTGTATATGCTCTATTTTTCACAGTGAAAGATGGAAATACATTAAAAATAAATTTCCAGGAAAAATTGTACTACCGTTTACTGTGTTTGGCGATGATTTCGAGATAAATAATCCTATAGGTTCCCATAAGGGACGCAACAAATTACATAGCCTTTATTTTACTATATTAGGAATACCACCGGAATTTGCTAGTCATTTGCAAAATATATTTCTACTACAAATATGTAAATCCGAATTTAAGAAAATAGTAAAGCATTCTAAGCTTTTTCATCCTGCTGTGCGACAAATCTTAGATTTACAAAAAAATGGCATTACGATAAATGTAAGTGGTAGAAATATAAAAGTCTATTTCGATATTTTCAATATAAGTGGGGACAATTTAGAACTGCACACACTGTTAGGATTTAATGAAAGTTTTAATTCAAAATTTCCATGCCGAATTTGTTATATGAGTAAGGAACAGTGTAAAACTTGCGTCAAAGAAAATGAAAAAATATTACGTTGTACTCAAACACATTTATTAGATGTTCAACAAAAATCACATGGCGTCAGAAGCGAAAATATATTTTCTAGTATTCCTGGATTTGATCTATTCAAATGCGTATCATTTGACCCAATGCACGATCTACTTGAGGGACTATGCAGATATGAGTTAGCAGAGATATTGTATCGCCTTATATTTGTTGATAAGTTATTTACTTTTCGCTTACTACAGACAAGGTTGGAAAGCTATTCTAATCCTAACGCAACAAATGAAACACCTTCGTTAAATATTGATCACATTACAAAAAAAAAATGTTTAATAATGAGCGCTTCTGAGATGAAGTTTTTATTATTTAATCTCACATTCTTAATTGGTGATTTGGTCCCCAGCATAAATAAGTCTTGGAAGTTGTACTTGTCATTACGTAAGATAGTATTTTTAGTCTTTGCTCCAGTGCTAACAGAAAAAAGTATTTCGATATTGCAGCAAGAGATAACAAATCATCATATCTTATATCGCAAGACTTTAAAAAAACTATTAAAGCCAAAACACCATCATTTGCTGCACTACATCAGATACATTATATTGTTAGGATTACCACGACAATTGTCGTGTATGCGTTTTGAGGGTAGACATAGGCCATTAAAAAATATTGCTAGAGCAACCACTTCGAGAACTAATTCTCCGAAAACCTTAGCTATAAGAAATCAGTTGCAATTGAATTATGAATTTTTAGTTGGCCAGGGATTCCAAAAAGCAATTTATTGTGGCAAGCAGTTGTTCGTAAGCATAGAATTTTTAAGTAAATTTAATTTATTCAAAGATAAAGTGTCTGAAGACGTAAAACTTACTTACACTCCAGTTGCCTGGATTAAAGTAAATGGAATAACGTATAACGAAAATTCTGTGTTAGTGACGGGAATTCATGAAAATTTAGTACAAATAAGTAAAATTGTTTATACTTTGATTAAACAAGAGTCTAAAGATATTATGTTTGTAGGTCAAAATCTAAAAATTGTTAACTATTCGTCTCATTTATGTGCTTACGAAGTTCAAGAAACAAATGGTTTCATTTGCGTTTGCGAAAATAATTTGTTTTCAAACGCAATTTATAACTTGCAGAAAATGAGCGATGGAAAATTTTATGTATGCTATGACATGTAATTTTTGTTTGAGTTCAATAAAAATCATATTTTATATTAGTCTTTTATTAAAAAAATTAAATTATTATAGACAATCTCCCCAATTATTTCGCCATGCATTTTAATTATTAAAATCTATTTGTTCCAGTAAAATTTGGCTAATAATAATACTACAATCGTTTTTGGTATTTAATTTACTGTTTTATTCAAACTGATGGCAGCTATTATTCATTCGAGTCTAAAACAAAATCATATTTGTCCATATCTCTTAGTGGAAATTTTTCATATCTGTGTCTATAAATATTTCCCGCCAACTGTTTGAAAAGCAAGCTTCCTACTACTCAGATAGGTGGCTAATGAAATACTCGCAAGTACACAGGTTATGTTTCGATTATTATATAAGAAAGTTTTGGGACCCTACAGGCAAGCGAAAATGGCGTCTTGGCGTTATGATTGTTGCGAGCGATGTGATATGTTATGAAATGCGTTAATATAAGTTGTAGATTAGGTTAAAGTAAGCATCTCCGATTCCGCCACAAAAAACTCATCACTCAAAAAAAAAAATTAGCGAATAAAAAATTCTAAGATTCTAAAAATAAACATTTCAAATACACATTCGTTCATATCATTCATAAAGAGTATAAAAAAACTTGAAAAAACAAATTTTTAATGGCAATTTCGTTTATTATGTTCGTTTAATTAACATTAGTACAATGATTCAGCATCTGACTTCGTATTAAAATAAGTACTAGGAATTTTTCTTTGACCAGATCTATCGATTGTTTTTACCCCGAACTAAGAGTTATTTTGATTGGGTTCATGGGACAACTTAACAGCGCACAGTCTGTCAAATCAATATACCGGGTGCTCTTGAAAGAACCAACGATTCCTTTGTTACCGTATTTCAACGGACTGATGTCTGTTGAATCAACCAATATACGTTTTCAGTGTATGTTTATATTCTATTACAGATATAACGTGGTTCCTGTAGTTTACGGTGGTGCTAATTATAACCGTTTCGCCCCACCAAAATCTTACGTTAACGCGTTGGACTTCAACACACCAAATGACTTAGCCGAGTATCTAGCTTACTTATCCCATAATGTGTCTGAATACAAAAAGTACTTTGATTGGAAAAAGCAGTATCGTGTGGCTAGCTCGCGCCAACGTATTATCTGTGATTTATGCGAAATGCTTAATACTGACTATCAAAAACGCTCTTATGACATATCTGATTGGTATGGGATGAAGAGATGCCCTCTGCAGCATCAATTGACTAAGCAGATATCTTCTGGAGGCTCAAATTATGCAACGAAAAAAACTTTATACTTACAACGTTGACACGAAGAATCGCGTCGGTACTTGATTTTAGACGTTGTATATTGTACAGTGTTAATACTGGCACGACTTTGTGAGTGTCGACTCGATGTTTATATTCGATAAAATACCTTGTGTTAATAAGTATTTCAAGTATTTTTATATTAATAATGTGTTTACGTACAAAGAAATTATTATTATTCAAATCACATCTCTCTTATTCATCGCTGACAACTTCATACTTACTGGAGAACTTATTTGCATCGTGCATAATTTTGATAGTTTGAACGAATAAATTTCTTTTTTCGGAATTGACTTGATTCTTTGTGATTTCTACTGTAACGGAGTACAGCCGTTTCCGCTTTTAAAGGGGGATTCGCGAGGCGCGAACGCTCCTACGACTAAATGACGCGCCGAGTAATAATGCGTCAATCGCCCGTGTGGAATTTGGGATGAGGAGTAACACTGGTGAAAGATGACTACGATAGCAATTTAACATAAAGTAATTTTACTCGAAAAAAATAAATCAAACGAGAACACTATATGTGACAAAATGCAACAACTCCGCGCTCATGAGGGCGAATCGGTGGCAGGGCTACCACCCGATTCCCCAATTTACCCTTAATCTTAACACAACAACAAAATCGTACAAATAAATCGGCGATCGCGACCGACTGTATAGCTGGCAGGTTTCTCACGCTACCCGCTGTATGCTGCCGCCCAAAACATGCGAGAGAGAGAAAATCATGGCACCGACCTCGTCCATGGCCTTCTGGATCTGTCGCTGTTGTCGTTGGTGTAACGACTGATGTCATCATTGTCCTTGCTGTTGTTGTTGTGTTACTTTCCTTGTTGTCGTAATTTTCTGTGTGGCTGTTGATGTTACTCTTGTCGCTATTGCTGTTGTTGCTGCCTCGCTCCTCGCTGCTTATCGCTCACCAATGTTATCGCTAACGGCAATGGACGCTTACGTGCCCACCCGCATCACCTCGCCGGAACTCCCACGCACATCGGTGCCGGGCGTTGAGAATTTTCCTTCAAAGTATTCTTTACCTCTGAGTGCATTTGAAAATATTTGTGAATTGTTTAACATTTTTCTCAATTCAGCGGTTTTTACCTAACTCAATTTTCGAAATTGATAAATTACTACACTCGAATGATAGCTCAGAGTTCAACACTGTGTGTCCAACATGTCAGGGACTGTGAAAATACTGAACGCAGTGTTTCTCGCGACATTTGTGAAAAAGACATAACTGTTACTAGAAATAATAACTCTTTCATAATTTTTAATGTTAAAGAAAAAGTAACACACTTGTTAGAACCAAACGACGAATACTATGCCGCATTAGTAAAAGATCAAAAATGCGCCGAAAAAAATTTAGAAGATATACATGATGGTTTAAAGTATAAAGAATTCATTTCTTTATTAAGTGAGAGTGTAAAGATTCGTATCTTACCATGACATTTAACGTTGATGGGGCGCCCATTTGGATAAGTACAATTCGTTCAATATGGCCCATTCAGGTTCTATTAAATGAATTACCTCCGTATGTAAGATTTAGTAATACTGTAATAGCTGCTTTGTAATGCGGGTAAAGTAAGCCCAATATGAATGTTTTTATTAAAATTTTTGTAAAAGATATTAATGTTCAAAACAAGGAACTTGCAAAATTACTGATAGTTTAAGAAAAATAAGAATTTATCTAATATGTTGCTGTATAGACGCTGTGGCGCGCGCATTAATACAGTCAATTGTTTAATTTAATGGATATTTCGGTTTAAACTAGTTCATCTCGGTATGACAGTTTTACATAAAAAAAAAGAAAGTTATTAAATATCGACTTCTTGATTATATATTCCGGATAAACGAATATTGCTTTAGATACAATGAAAATTAGACAAGAAGTTTCGAAAAAAGTAACTATAAAAAAATATGCAAGGTGTAACCGGAATGTTTTCATTAGTGTATCTATTATAATTTGATGTCATAGATAGGTTGGTTCCTGATGCTATTCTCTAGGAGTTCGTCGACAATTTTCAGGTATGTGGTTTGATAAATCGGGTTTGATAAATAATATTGGAAGATAAAATAACAGAAATTGATTGTCAAAATTCAAACACCAAATGAAATAACGCTATTGTCACGCTTGTTATCCGATAGAAAATACTGGAAATTCCACAAATTGGAAAGCTGGCTACTCTATTATAGTTATGAAGTGATGCACATTTTAAAAATGAAGTCGATAAGTAAAATTGATCTTACAAAAGCTGATAAGTGTTTGAAAATATTTACAGCTGAAACAGATGACTATCCCATTGAGTCTGATAGCGAGTCTACAATTTCTCTCTATTGATTGAACTAGTACGGTTTCAGTACAAATTTCGTACGAATATTTGACAGGGTTGTTAATTGGATAAGGCAAGAAAGAAATTATTAACTCACTATTTACAACGTCATGAGTTAATGTTTTAGTTACAAAATACACAACTTGCGTTAAATACACAAATGACAATTAATTATTATAACAAATATTAAGTAATATCAGCTGTAAATTTTTTGCTATTATTAGTTATTATTAGTTATAATCTACAATTGTAAATTTTATGTATTTCGTTATGCCAGCTTGCACACAGATGCGCAAATGATTTCGTAAGGTTTCGTAATCTGCAACTATTAAAATAATATCGAAACTAAGTTAAACAAACGATAATAATTATTTGTTCGTGGTATCAATTTTCGTGTAATATAACCAAGTCTTCGTATTTAAAAAAACCTACTATCAATTCTAACACGTGATCGTCTGAGGCCCATATTCGAAACATATCGCTTAAACGACGCATTGCTGACTTTCTTAAGTTGAGAATTTCCACGGCTTTGTTAAAGTGTCTTTTCAAAATCTCATTGTAAAATGAATTATAATGAATTTGTTCTTGGGAAAATCTATGTGAAATAGATGGTATATGAATGTAGCTCGCCAACGTGTATTCGTCTGAAACGAGAAATGTATACATCGTGAGTGAGCGATATAGCTTTTCTTGTTTCAAATGTTCAAGGTCGGCTAGGCACTGGTTGTAATAATCTATTGTCAAATGAGATAAAGTGATTTGCGCCCGAGAAATCGAAGATCGATCAGAAATCGGCTTGTCTTCAGAATCGAGCAGTGCAAAGTGTGCTAACAGCGGCTCTATTAAATGGGACAAATCAAGTTGTTCAGTTAGCCCGATCACTGTATCTCCATCTCTCTGAAACTCCGGATCAGCTCCGAATAACAAAAGAAGCTCAACGCACTTCTTTCTGAGAGAGGAATCAGAAGATGTCTGCTGAATGACATATAACAGAGGAGTGTAATTACTGTTACATCGAATATTCGGATCAGCACCCTTTTCTAATAAAAATTGAGTAGAGATTGGATCGCCATAAAGCGCGGCGTAGTGCAATGCAGAATGATTACTTCTGTCAAGTGCATTCACATTAATGTCGGTGTACTTAAATAAGTCCAACACATCTTTATTGTTGTTTTCAATTAAATAATATAAAGCTGTTTTCTCCAAGTTATCTCTCCTCAAAAAATTTATATTGCAGTATTGTAAAAACAGTTGCACAGCTGCCTTAGAACACTTACTTAAAACGTGTCTTAGCTTCATAGCTTTGCTATCGTTCTCCGACTCCTCCCACGCGATATTCCTTTTCAACAGTAGACTAAGTATTTCCATGTTGTAACAGAACTTGAGAACCTCCGGTTCTTTCCCTTTTTTATTTTTAATACTAATATCAGCTCCGTTCTGCAAGAGTACTAGCATGTTTGGAATGTCCGATTGATAGGCAGCTTCGTGTAGCGCAGTGTTGCCGGTATCGGAGTCCTGAGAATTAACGCAGCCAGGTTTAAAACTGATCATCGTTCTCGTCACTTCGGGATTGTACAAATAGACAGCTCGATATAGAGGACACTCGGCTTGTTGCAGTTTACTCGCCAATTCGTTGATGCTCAATCGGCCGTTCGCGAGATCGAAAGATATAACTTTAAAAAATTCCTTTATTATTGATAAGCTTTTCGATGACAAAGCAGATAATTTCATAGTTACGTTAAGTGCGCACGTTTCGTACAATTCAGTTGGGTAGATATTTGCACTCTTTTCCAGTAGTAGTTTCACTGCTGCGACACTTTCTTCTTTCACAGCCATTATAAGTGGCGTTGTACTCCAATCGTCGACGGCGTCGATTACAGACCCTTGATTTATCAAATAATACACTATATTCGCACTATTGTACTTGGCAGCCAAATGTAGTAAAGTTGTGCCGCGACAGTCTACTAGTTTATCTGCCGGTATATTTTGTATCAGATGCACAACCGCCTGATATTTACCTTCTTTTAAGTAATCTATTAATTGGTCGTCGAAATATTTCTTAACATTTCGTTCGCAAAACTGTAATAAATATTGATAATATTAATTCAATAATATTACAACGACAAAAATACAAATCGTCAAACACTTGAATATGCCGAAATATATATGATACAGCAAACTCTGATTTAACATAACTTTCCCTCTAGGACAAATTACGAAAACAATAATTTATTAATTACATTATTACCACCATTTTCAAATATTTAACTTCTTTACTCTGAATAGCTAGAATAAAAAATTCAAATTTATAAAATCGAATGAGCAAATACTAGTTTTTCATCAAACTCAGTCTGAGATGTGAACTCAACGAAAGCGTAGGACAGACTAAAATGTTCCGGAAAAGATGGCTTGAAATTTTTTTTCTCAGGTCAGTTTTGCCATCCTTCCCCTTGTTTTGCGAGTAAAGCTGGCACATTCCAGACTATGACGATCAGCTTTTCAGGGTTAGGTTTCGAATTTTCTTGAAACTTGGTCTATACATGTTGTCTGTATGGTAGTGTATTTAAGTATGGATTATTAGATCATTATAATAATTATATCAAAAGTTATAAACAATTGAAAATTTTTGACCAAAAATTTTCAAAAATTTATATCTCTAACATTTTTTTTAAACAATTGACTATATCTCAAAAAGTGTTATTTTAATTTTAAAAATTCTTTTTTTATTGAGTTCCTTGACATTTTATCTTTAAAAGTCCGTTATTAAATTCATCGAGCGATCATTAGATGCGATACAGTTAGCGATAATAGTGAACGCTCATGGGCCCTACGACGCCGATAAGTCGGTAAGTTTGGTAGCAGCACCGACGCGTGGCCGAGCAATAAAAAAAGAATTTTTAAAATAAAAATAACACTTTTTGAGATATGGGCAATTGTTTAAAGAAAATGTTAATAACTTTTGGGAAAAGTGATATTAAAGTATTGTTCGCTAAATATCTTTAAAGTACACCCTTTTATGTGTAATATAAAAAAAATTCGCTTCGATAACTTCAATGGTTGCGGAGATATAAATTTTTGAAAATATTTCGTCAATAATTTTCAATTGTTTATAACTTTTGATATAATTATTATAATGATCTAATAATCCATACTTAAATACACTACCATACAGACAACATGTATAGACCAAGTTTCAAGAAAATTCGAAACCTAACCCTGAAAAGCTGATCGTCATAGTCTGGAATGTGCTAGATCGTAGCCCAAAAAGTCTGTAGAAGGACTTCCACTCTGACAGCGGCTGCATTTCCACTCAGGTATGAAAATTTCACTTTTGTGTTGTTGTTGCCGAGATGGTGGTCTTGAGCCTTTTTCGAAAAGTTTGCGTGGATGGATGTTTGTCTATACATGTCTGCGCTTGTATTTAGAGAATCTGGAGGGTGTTAGATCATGGCAATGAAGGAGTTTGTGCTCTATTGTATTAGAAAGTAAATCAGCACCGTCCAGTATAATATTTATATCTGTTGAAAATTCATTTATTTTATCCTAACAGCTGATTCACCATCTCACACATTTTGGAAATATTTTACAAAAAATATACAGCTAAATATTGTCGTACACTTTGAAATAATTATTATCTAGTTCAATAAATATGTTATCTTCCCATCTATATTATTGATAAAAAAAATGAATAAATACTTGACAATTTCTCTATAAAAGAATAATAATTAAAATTTAAGGAAAGGATGAAATTACCACCGGTCTTCTTTATTTTTGGTTTCTATAGCACTCACTCCCACCTATATCACATCTAGATCTTCAAGTTACATGTAATTAGCTTATCAACAAGATAATACGCATTCAGCATAGACACGAAAAAAGACAAATTTTTGAGAATATAAGTATGCATGTGTAAAAATTGGCAACATTACTTTTATAAAATTTTGAAACTTAACAACTGTGTTTCACATTGATCTTCAAACAAATTTTGTTCAAATTTTGAAAAATCAAAAAAATTTGTTTTTTAAATAGAAGTTTTTTTTATTAGGTATAGTCATAAAGCAATTAGCCACTCGGAGAGTTTAGCGTCGACCTGTGCGCTTGCAGAGATCACCCGACCTTTTATTATTTTGCGTTCGAAATGGTTAATTCACATGATTATTTGAATTAGGAATTTTTTGTGGCTTGAATTAAAACTAATTATTTGTATATAAAAAAATAATCATTTCCGTTTTTGATTATAAAAATTGGTTTAGTTCAACTAAAATATATTCGACTCTGACTAACACATATAGACACTTACGCGTTGGCCTGGCTGATCTGTAAACACAAAGAAGGGCCACGTAGCTTGCCTTTCCCTCTTTCCACTTTTTTAGCGAGCACTGTCACTTTTCCGTCCTCTTATTATCAAGGAATGTTTTTCTAAAAGTTTTCCAAAGCATTATGTAAGATATTTCATTTTTTATAGGTTATTTATAGTCTTTTATTTAGAACCTTTATCACAATTTACATTTAATAAATGATTGAGAAAATATACATTGTTTTCAAATAAATCGCTCTAAATTTGTTAAATATACAAATTAATGGATTTTTTATTGAAAACACATGTAGGTAGTTAACAGGCGTACACATTGAACGTATGAAATTAGCGTATTTCGATATTAGTGAGAGAAAGTAATTTCAGTTTCCTGTGGACGTTTGCGCTCAAGTGAAGCGAAGGTTAAGAGGCCTCACGAGGCTGAAATCACTTTTTCGACACTCCGTGCGGAAAGTGCGGCTTTCCCGCACGCTCGACAGAATACGTGCGTTGAAAATAGCACTTTTCGACGCTCCGTGTGCGGGAACTTGATTTTATGCACACTTAAGGAATCCAGCATTAAATTAAATTAAATTAAAGCACACTTAAGGAATCCAGGGAAAATTTCCCGCACTTGTATCGTAATGTACTAAACCCATGTACGTAGTATCGAAAAGAAAATTCAGCCTCGTGTGGTCTCTTCACCCTCGCTCCGCTCATGTTTAGGATTATACAAAAAAAAAAACGAAACTTATCAACAGAAATAAAACAGAAAAGTCAAATATTTTGTAATAATTAAATCGCCTAACAATTTTGGCTCAAGTACAATATTCTTTATGATAAATGTTCATTGCAGACTACCAAAAGATGCATATAATTAAGACGCCGCGTGCCCACGGAAAGTATTAATAAACTCATAGTGCGTGTAAATTAGCAGCCAAGGCGAAGTCAAGGGTGTTAAACGTGCGCTGTGAAACATGGACTTGCTGATATCACGGCCATTGGCCGTATCAGTAGTAGCTTACAGCCCGATATCAATTGTCGCGCGCTATGGATTTTCACTACGAGCGAACCCTACGTTTCCGCCAGGCTCGGACGTGCCGTTTTCGTTCTAGTGGCTTTTATTATTCCCCAAGTAAGGCGGCATAGCATGAAGAGTAGTATAGTTTCTGTGAAAAACAACTTAAAGCGAGCGGTAAGCCCAAACGAACGCGTAGTGGGGAGAGATTCTCCGCCTGGCGGCCGAAACATTTTCCGCAGCAGCGCACAGTGGGATATTTTTGATTTTTTTTCCTAGAAATCTCTTTCAAGCCACATTTTTCACTCTATTTACATGCATTTTTTTTAATTATTCGCAATTCGTTGTACTTGTTGATGTTCGAGCCCCCTACTGAAATCGTTAATATTATTATAATTATTAACAATGTAAATGAATAAATAACTAATAAATTAAGGTAACTGACATTTTCAAAGACAATATTAATTTTAACGGTAATAATAAAACGAAATCTCAATGTTATTTTCTTAAATCAATAATTTAACGCTATTCATAATTTAATCCATTAAGGCCCATGCCTTTTATAGTAATAATAATATTGAAAGAGATACCACCAAACTAACCATGCCATTCATAAACATAAAAAAATATCAGGATTTTTTCTTCAGCAATTTATAGTTGTTTATAAAAAAGTTATTTAAAAAAATTACTTAAAAGATATTGTTTTTCAAATCTGATTACGGCCAACGAATCTATGGAAAAAAAAAATGGGAAAAATATAGATAACATTTTGTTGTCGAACTTCAATTTGTTGATGTAAAACGGCAATAAATAATCGCAATTCCAACAAATCGAAAAAAATACCGTGTTTTTTCTTTTGCCATTTACAATGGTTTATAAAAAGTTATTTAAATAAACTAATTAAAATGTTTTTCAATCTAATTGCGACAAAAAACACGGGTATTTTTTTATGCCTACATACATAGTTTGATACTATCTATGTACTACCAATATTATTATTACTATATAAAGTATGAACCTTAATGGGTTAAATAATAAATTGTGTAAAATTATTGATTTGGCAAAATAATATTGTATTGGTTTTTTGTATTACTGTTATTAAAATTATATACACAACAAATTACCCAACTTGTGTTGGGTGCCCAAAAGCATGCGGAGAGAAGTTATATCAATTTACAGGTTTTGATATTCATTAGAAAAAATTCTAGTATATATTTAGTGAATTGGCGTCACGTCATGGCAACGATTTTCAGCACATTTTAGCAATAATAGTATAGAAAAATCCACGACAACATATAATTTTGAACTCAACAATCGTTTCAGAATTCAATGAGCTACGGTGTGACAAAGTTTAGCTCTTAAGTGTTTTTACGTGTTAAAATTCAGCTAGATGTGCCAAATAAAACAATTTTTCAAAGTGTCAAAATTAGTATCACCCCTGAGGGCGGGAAAGCCACTATAGTGGCTCGACCATCGATCGCCACTTCACATCTGAGTATTCTCCGATGTTAGACACACATATCATGCGTTATCTATATAAAATACTGAGCAGTTAAAAATTCCAAACCCCGTCCTCTAAAAGTTAAGTCATATACGCTTCACTACGCAATATAGGTACTGTCAATCATTAAATTTCTTTCGTCTTGATTGTAACAACCCGCCGGTATCAGAATCACTTTCATTCACATCCGTATCATGTTAGATATCTCATAATCTTAGATATTTCAGTAATAACAGTATATCGACGATAAAATTAACGATTTATTATCAACTCTAGTTGGAAATTCAAGAGTACATTCTTTGTTCACTTTTATCCTATCTACCAACTGTATATCACTTTGAAAAATTTATTGAAGACCTCAAGGGTCACCAAATGCCACTGTGTATAGTTGATTGAAAAGTATTAGGTATGGTTAGATTTCTGTTTAGTCTATTGTTGATATATTCTAGTATCTTGAATAACTTCCTCAAAATTATATAAAATCTTTAACAGGTGTGACATCAGGCATATTTTTCTTTAATATTAAGATAATTCTTTTGAGTTTTATTATTTTCTATTATTCATAATATAAAAAATGTTATATTAGGTAACTAGAAGAAAGAACACGAATAGGAAAATGTTTGAGAACCCCTTCAAGAACGAAATAAAAAGAAGATAAGAACTCTGATTGTCTTAGAATTTTCTAATAAAAAATATACAGTCAAAAGGTACACCTAACGAAACAAAAATTTGAATTTGAATGCAACTAGTTTTTAAAGATTCTGTTAACTATCTCTTTTCTTTCTCTCTCTCTCTCTCTCTCAGAAGTCTTCACTAGACCTACGAAGAATGATAAGGAAACGTTGAGTCATAAAATGACTGCATTCGATTAGCTTTCCGTTGAATTTTCATGACTTCAAATTTCATATGAAAATACAACGTTATAATTAATGTTACATTTCAAAAACATGATTAATGTCAAATTAAAAGCCAAATTTACGACGGAAAAATACCTTTCACACATTCTTCAATTCGAAGCTTAGTTTGCGCACAAATTAGCAAACTATTTTATAATATATATATTTTTTTGTTTTAAGAAATTAATCATCGCTAAAGATGCGTCATAACAAATATAAGTTGACAATATAAATTATGGCAATTAGAAAACTTTAAATAAAAAGACAAACAATGTCAACTTGCTAAACAATTAAATATAGCAATAAAAATCAATGAGAAATGCGTATATGTAAACTAATAATTATTCTAAAATAAAGAATGTAATTTTGTAACTAATTTTATATTATAATATACTAAATTGCCTTGCATGCATAAAAATAAAATAAAATTGTGATTAACAATCCTCAGATTAGTATGTAAGATGTCGATCATCTTTGATGTAAACTAAAAACCCAGAATAACGGTTTTCAGCGACTATAGTTATCTAGGAAGAATCTTTATGTTATCTTTAAGCTCTTGACTAAGAAAGTTTCTCTTAGACTATAAAAGGGCCATGCACCCGCTCCTGCGGCAGTTGCTCGGTCAGTCGTTTAGATAGTCAGTGAATCGAAATTTTATGACAATTTTTTTCTTCAAGTAGTATACAATAATATTTTGACCGTCTTCTTGTGTATTTAACAATAAATAAAAAGTAAGTAAAAATAATCGCTCCCTCTTTTTTTACATTTTCTATTCCATTCCTTTTTAGCGCAATAGTATCTTCTCCCTCTCTACCCTAACGTGAGACTGAAAGCGATTGGTCCAAACTTTTTGTTAGTTATCTATAAGGGTTTCGTAATTGATAGGATCCCTCGATGTGTTTGATTATTAGAAAGTTTTTGCAATAGATAGAAATAAAATATAAATCAAGCACAGTAATGATTGTATTCTTACAAATTCCGTTTTAAATAAAAGTTTCACAACGATCTGTGGTTTTTGGCATTTATTTGCTAGATTGTAGAGAGAGAGAGAGAGAGAGAGAGAGAGAGAGCCGCTTTGCAGTAGCTCATTACGCCATACAAATAATATAGGTGTTAGTTAAAAATTTTAATTTGAAACATTTATATTAAATGCTTGGAATTTAGAAAAATAAAGAATAACTTTCCCTTTTTCGGTTCTGTGTGGGCGAAAATAGAGGAAAGAATAGAAAAACTATGGAAAAAATTATTTACTTATATTTCAAAAAGAGCAACATATATTGAATTAGCAAATAACTTGAGTGCAGACTCTACAATTATAGGTCTATGTAGATTTTCAGCTATTAGTAGATTCTCCATCAGTTATTTATTCCGACAATGGCACGTGTTTTTTTATTATAAACAAAGAAGTAGAAGCAATTTAATGCATTGATTATTAAAAAATTATTGAATTTTTTGCGAAAAATAAATTTAAATAGAGATTTACTTCAGCCAATGCCTTTAACATGCGGGCAACATCGGAAAGACTGATACGCTCAGTTGAATGTGCATTAATAGCTTTATATATATTGCACATATCTTTTTTCAAAGAGCCCCAACGTTGTGCTGATAAAACTCTAAGAATATTGATGCATTAAATGTATTGACTTTTGAATAATGGTTTATATAAATGCATTTTATTAGTTCCACCAATATCATCAATAATTTTATTAATTCTTTAAATTTTTTTTATCGTATATTCATTTACTTTTGATATTAATAATTAAATTAACACTATGTACTACCACTTTTTTTTCATATAAATCAAAAGTTTCATACGATACACCATCATTTGAAAGTAAAGGGTCAATTAGATAAAGCTTGGTTATCTTTATGTTCATTGAAATGTTCACTAAAATTCTATTCAATATTAATTTTATAATACATTACAATACAAGGGCAAAAAAGTATGAAAATACATTAAACGTTAAAATGTTTACAATTATTGCATAAATTTCAGTCATAACCGGGTGAGGGTTAAAAATAAGTTTACGGGCACCAACACAGAAAAGAATATAAATGGTTGAATTGGTTCTTAAACTGCTTTTCTAAAATAAAATAGTTATAGTGATTACAAACCTAAAGGTTGCGAGTAATTTAGAAATAAAGCCCCATAATTTGTATAGTTACTTCTTTACAAACTCATTGAACTTTTTAATGTTCATGAGATATTTAATCAATTATAAAATATTTACTTATTTGAATTTAAAAAACTTGAATAATGATTATTTGAAGATTGATTACAAAAGTTGTTAATGAAGTTTTTGCTATATATGTAGTAAACAAATAAAATTTTTTCAAGCTTTACCTTATTAGTAAAATAGTACCAAGTGACTATTGTTAAAATACATCATCGATTATGTTTTTCTGAATAATACAAGAATACCAAAGGCAATTTTAAACAGTAATGTGTAAATGTCATCGGCTTATCAACACGAGTAAAAGTAATAAATGAAGCAAAGAAAATGATTTATAAATGTTAGGTTTGTTGAACGGTTAAGAAAAATGTTTTTGCGATATTGTTGTGCATGTGTATTATGCTATGAGCAAAGCACAGCAGAGTGGGATATATATATAGATATATATATAGAGCAAGAAAAGCCTTGCTGTAGGGGACGTGACGTATAGGTAGAATCGGTATAAGCGTGAGTCGTGTGTGCGAGTTGAACATGGAGATCAGAAGAGAGAGAGGGAGAGGACGCTATATGCATAGCCAATTTGCGATGTGATAGCCGGAGCCATGTAGAGCACCAAGATCATCTCGTTTCACCGACAGTCAGTCGGACTTTTGAACTAGCACGGGATCGTTCAGCCCACATCCACAACTCCCATATCTATATACTTCTTTACGAACCGATAGTCAAATAATCTTTTATTAACAATTTGTTGAAGGTGACTCCGAATCACGTATCAGACATGAACTTGTAGTGAATATTTTTTAGAAAAAGATTACTTGTTCTAACTGTTCAAAAATCTGACTGTCGATTATCTAATTGTCGATTAAATTAATTATCAGGACGTCGCAAAGGTTCGTGTCGATGGGATCTTCCATTAGTCAAGTTTACAAAGTGACCGTATAACCAGTTTGATACAGTAACGGGATTCAAATGAAGACATTCAGAATGCTGCAGTCGACTGAATCAATCTTCGTTGTCTTAGCTGTTCTTACCATCCTTATAACAAACTTTGAAAAGTGTTTGACCGCTTCTTTTAATATTGGTAAGAAAAAAAAGATTTTCAGTGTTATTTATTCGTTTGAATAGTTCTTTTTTTTTGTTTCGAATAAATTTCTTTACTTACAAATTAATTTGCTTTTTGATAAGCAAAATGATTTATTTATTTTTCGCATGTTAATTTCAAATATCACAAGTATTTATTGAAAATATACAAAATAACTGTAAACAAACTTTATATTTCATGTGCATAATGACTCACGATAATCAAGTACATAGTTTGAATGTGAAAAATGTTGAATTTATAGATGAATATCTAAGGCATAGAAATCAAGATACCGAATGTAACTTTGCCAAAGAAGTTTGTGAAACACCAGGATGTATACACACAGGTTGGCATATACATCATTGTTATGATTTAGAGTAATTGATATATTTACAGTTGTTTGAGTGGATGGAATGCATATATGGAAGTGTGTGAACAGTTAACATAGTTCTTGCAATTGAGTCGATTGATTCTTATAATATTTTTAGCATTTTATATATTTATTGACTATTTACGAAGTAGCATTTAATAATTTATACACTATTTGTACTACAGCTTCCTTAATTCTCGATTCTATGGATCCCAGCGTAGATCCGTGCTCCGACTTTTATCGGTTCGCTTGTGGCAAATTTATCAAAGAAAGCGTTATTCCAGATGACAAGTCCAAAATGGACACATTCGATAAAATTAATGATCAAATACAACAACAGCTAAGAATTAGTATAGAAGATGATCTGCGTAATGACAGTCCACGTGCTTTCAAACTTTTACAGTCGTACTACAATACTTGCATGAATACAAGTAATGTTATTATTTGTTTGTTATCGATTCTATAGTAATTACTTGATACATTATCAAATGTAATTTACATTGAAAATAACGTATTGCAGCTCAAATAGAAGCAACTAGCGAACATGATTTTCGAGCTATTTTAAACAACCTAGGTGGCTGGCCCGTACTGGATGGCAAGTCATGGAATGAATCAGCTTTCGATTGGAAGAAATCAGTCGTTCAGTTTCGCAATACAGGATACTCTATTAACTACTTCATCGACTTTGAAATAAACGTTGATATGAAAAACAATAGTAGGCGCCTCATCGATGTAAGTTTAATAATAAATCAAGCATTCAATAAATTGTAGTAATTATATTGTTTTTCCTAGTTGGATCAGGCGTCCACGGCACTACCACAAGAATATTTATCGAAAGGATTAGAGGACAAAGTCGTTCAAGCGTATTTCAAATATATGATAGATTTAGCTGAAATTTTTGGAGCTAACCGCGACGTTGCTAAGAAAGAACTGGCCGATTCTCTGAATTTCGAAATCGAACTTGCTAAGGTAGTTCTTCCATCACTTCGCAACAAAGACAATTATTTTAAATTAAAAATTTTGTACACTGAAAGTACAAGAATCGTTTCGAATCACATGACTCGTAATCATTGATATCGTGCACGCGCTTTATTCTATATACCGCGATGACGATTCAGTGCACACTTTGGATTAATTTTAAAAAATAATGCGAGTATTTACGTTTTGCAGATATCACTTGCAAGCGACGAGCGTCGCGACATGACGAAACTGTACAACCCGATGAGCGTGGCGGAATTGCAAAAGGCTTTTAAGTCGGTTCTATGGATTGATTACATTAACAATCTGCTTGCCCCGCATACAAAAGTCGAGCCCTCCGAGCAGGTGAATGTCGTCGTTCCTAGCTTCTTCCAATCGTTCTCCAAGCTGATCGTCAAGACTCCAAAGCGCGTGCTGGCGAATTACGCGATGTGGCGTATGGTTGCTGAATCGGCTCCACGTCTAGGCGAACGAGTGCAAAAGGCTGAAGCCGAATTCTCGGCATCACTTACGGGCACAAACGTCAAGGAACCTCGTTGGAAAGAATGCCTCACTTACGTATCCAACAAACTTTACATCGCGGTCGGCGCACTCTACGTTAGACGCTACTTCGACAAGACTGCCAAGGATAATGCTGTCGATATCATACATAACATACGTAAGAGCTATGAGCGCATTCTCACTCAGGTATGTAATTTACATTTTATACAATTTTTTGATTAAACATTTTCTTTGTTTGTCTCTAAATAAACTTGAATAAAATGTTACGCTCTTCACATTTTCATTGAATTATATTGTTATGGCATCTCATTCAGTAGAGACAGAAATGCTGTTTATAATTTATAATAATATATCCAAAGAATAATAATATTTTATTGACACGCTAATGAAATGGCTCTGATTAATTTGTTAATTTATTACCGTAATGAGATTATTTTTGAAAATATTATGACCATATTGAATGTCACATAACAGTGCTCATTTACCTAAAACCGGGAAAGTGATGAGTTGATGCGAACATGCATATTCTGCCAATAAGGCGTGAATTCTATTACGATATCTATTATAATATTAATGAATTCGCATATTGCCAGTAAAAATCATGGCATGAAAAATTATTTGAAACCTGCACGATCATTCGGTAAACAACATCGTTCTCAGGCGTTTTTTTTAAAGCAATTACTACAAGCATACATCAATGTATTAATATCACCTTACTTTTTGAAATCATGCAACTTGCGTTGAAAAGATTCCCGTGCTCAATGTTTTATGCTCCATGTAGGTCGACTGGATGGATGAAGAAACGAGAAAAGCCGCGCTAGAAAAACTCGACTGGATTCAGCCGCACATTGGTTACCCAAACGAATTTTTAGATGACACAAAGCTCGACGAATATTATCAATATCTCAAGATATATTCCAAAAGTTTTCTCAAAAGTCACTTGAGCCTGAACCTCTTTCAATTAGCTTACGACTTCGAGCAGTTAAGGAAACCCGTGAACAAGACTGAATGGATTACGCATGGCCAAACAGCTATTGTCAATGCTTATTACGAGCCAACAGAAAATAGCATTCGTGAGAAATATTTTCGAACTTCATATTACCATTTTAATGAGATTTTTATGTGAAGTAATAATTTTTACGAGCTTATTAGTGTCAGGTATTTCCAGTTCAATTCCATCTTGTTAGCAATTGATATGTGAGTCTCGGTGACTCGTTAAAGCATTAGCTCATATGTCAAAATCTGGATTTGCATTTCAGCTATATATTCAGTAGGCGGCAAGTTCATTCGAATTCAACACTAGTTCATTTATATATTTTCGTATGGAAATTGACTAATACATTTTTATCATAAATTGATTTGTATAATTTTCAGAGTTTCCTGCCGGGATTTTGCAAGGAAAATTCTTCACTAAGGATAGGCCAAAATATATGAATTATGGTGCGGTTGGCTTTGTAATGGGACATGAAATGACACACGGTTTCGACGATCAAGGAAGGCAATTTGATAAGGAAGGTAACTTGATCGAATGGTGGGAACCGGAAACGAAGAAGAAGTATTTGGAACGTGCTCAGTGTATCATCGACCAATACAGTAATTACACAGTCAAAGAAGTCGGCTTAAAGGTAAGTAATGACTTGAAAAGTAGTCTACTAGAAAATATGACATAATTCGTAATTGACCTGAACTACCTACTTTTCTGTTAATATAGATAAATGGTAAAAACACCCAAGGCGAGAATATTGCGGACAACGGCGGTATTAAAGAAGCATATTTTGCCTACAACGAGTGGGAGAAGCAAAACGGACAAGAACCTCGTCTACCTGGACTGTACTTCACGTCCCAGCAAATGTTTTGGATTAGTGCAGCGAATGTTTGGTGTAATAAATACAGACCCGAAGCTTTGAAAGCGCGAATAGTCACAGATGTGCATAGTCCAGGAGAATTCCGTGTTATCGGACCAATGTCAAATATGCAAGAGTTCTCCAATGATTTTCAATGTCCACTGGGCTCTCCCATGAATCCCGTTAAAAAATGCACAGTTTGGTAATTATCATTGTATAGAATTGTAAATCCTGTATAGAATTGTAAAATTGTACTCTTTAATTACGTGACATGATATCCTATTTATTCAATTAATCATTCGACGATAAGTACACGTTATTATCAGCTATTTTATTGCCTAATCAATAATTATCAAAAAGTAATACCTCATAACTTATACTTGCAATCGATAGCTTCATAAGTTGTTACTATTATGAACTTATGTTGTCAAATTTAATGTTTGATTATGTTTCTTATTTAGAATATCTTTTTGTATCACAAAATAAAATCTCATATTGCTAATGTATATTAAAATAAAATTTTTCTTGTCAATTACATGTTTTTTGACAAGCTGAAATATTTCAAAAAATTACTTAAGAGACGACTTGCTCCCGCATTTTCAAGTGTGAATATTTATTTTCATTCTTAGAAGTTGTACTTTTTTGCAAGTCTCTCCCTCTTTCTCTCTCTTCTTTCTCATTCAATTGTACGATATCTCTTTATCAAAGTCATATAGTCTGATACCGATATTCGTACACTCTGCAATAATTATTTAGAATTCTAAGGGAATGATCTTATTTACTTAAAAAACTCATGTACTTTGGATTCATGATACCTAATAAATTGAAATATATTAAATTGTTTTATTTATAATGGAATATTTAATTATTGAATTGTAAATAATTTTTATCACAATTGAAGCTCGAAAAATAATTTAGAGTGATAAAATAATGAATATATTTTTATACTCATATAGTTGCTCTAATAAATAATCTATAAAAAAAGAAAATATATCTATTAAGTGTAAACACGAAACAAGAATCAGATTAAGCACCGCTGTCAGTATCAAACTCATATATCGATTAACTGAAAAAACAAGTAAAACGAAAAAACTAACAAATAATGTCTCTAGCAACGTACAAAGGTATGATAAATTTTTTAATCTCGAGGTCATCTTCGTATAGATCAAAATATTAAAAAATTCTTTGATCTTAAACTAATTCGAATATCTCAAAAAGTAGTTTATTTTTTTTTAAATTTTTGCTTCACCGTATTCCGGAGAGTTTTTTCTATTAATGACAGTTGTAAAATACAAGTGCTCAACATAAGAAAACACGTGACACCGATTGAAAGAAAACGCTCTAGCCTGCAGTAACGAGTGAGTCTAGGGCTCGGACGCTCGGTGCTGGGGCATTGTCATTATATAAAACTTTTTACCTCGTTTTGACGCCTTTTATCGGTCTGTCTAATTGAAACTTATAAAAGCACATTGGAAAAAGTGGAATCGTCGAATGCTGAGACTTCTCCAAGCCGCGCCCGGCTGTGATGCGGTGACACAAGCGGTGACATGGGACGCGCTTCATTTTATCGCTAATTGCAGGTAATTTTACTGCGAACCAGTCAATGATAATACATATTTTTATGAAAAAAAGTCAGAAAGTTCAGAAAAAAAAATTAATTAGGTCAAACATTATTAACAGTTAATTGTTTTCGAAATTCAATAGTTCCATCGTTATTAAAGATATCCGGATGACCTCTTTTTTAAATACGCCGTAAACTTTGAACTTTAACTTAGTATCAATAAAAAATAAAAAATGTTGTTAAAATTTTTAAAACATTGCAGTTTTTTAACGATCTATTGTATAGATTAAAAAATTATTGCTTAGTCAATTTAATTGCTTAGTAAATTTCTTAGACTTTTTTTTATAAAAATATGTATTAATATTGACTGGTCCACATTAAAATTACCTGTAATTAGAGATCAAATGAAGCGCGTCCTATGTCACCGCTTGTGTCGCCGCATTACAGCCGGGCGCGGCTTAGCGAAGTCTCGGCATTGCACTTTTGTCAATGCGTTACAGTTCCGATTTTTTTAATTGTTGCATCATCGCATTCCTTGTACTTTTTACATGGAAATGTATATCAACGTTTTTAGGTTATACATAAAATTGTTTATAATAAATGATCGAACGAAGGGTTGCCGTGACATCACTGTACTGCATTACCACACGCGCTATCGCAAGTTTCTTAATGTGCTATTGTTTCGATTTTAAAAAATTGTTACACGATCATGTTTCTTGGATTTTTTATATCGGAATATGTATTATAGTGTAGTAAGCGATCGAAAGAAGTATGACACGTCGCGACGATCGTCTGCCTAGCAGAAAAACTAGTTTTGATATGTGGAAAGTGTTCTTTGAATTTTTATGAAAAAACTAATCCTTTTGTTCAAATATGTGTAATATGTAAAAGGCAATTAACACGATTGTTTTAGAATCTTTTAACAAAGTAAACTCTTGATATTTAGACAGTTTTAAAAACAAATTATTGCAGTTTGGAGCCAATATGAATTAATTGTCGATAAAATATGAAATATAGCATAATACGAGGGAGGATATAGAATAGTGATTATAAACGATAAAAATATATTTTTACTTCATATTTGCTATTTATTAAAATTAACCACATTATTTATTTTTCAATTAGATGCAGTTCCCTTAGTAAACAGGTACCACTTTATGATTTGACAGACGCGTATACGTTGTTTCATCACGACTATACAAAATGAAAGACGTTTCGAACTTTTGCATTTGCTCATTGTCAAGTAAATTTCTATATATTGTATTTTTATCGACGAGTATTGTCGAACGTATCATTGACATCATTTACGAATAATCGTTATTAATGCATTGAACAGTAAAGTAACCACACTTCTCACAAGATAACATTCTCCATATGTAAATAGAATTTTTAAACATACGCTTAAATATTTCTATGCGTATTTCCTCACTTAGTGTGAGCTACATCGAATTTCATTAATTTATCAATAAATTGCTAAATTTGGAAAGATTCATCATATTAAAATACAGTATTATGCACTTAGATGCATTAATTTTTGGACTTTTGAAAAAATCGCCAATATTTACGTGTAAACTTAGCATTTACAGGAATTTGACTAATTAGCAATTATCATGAACGTGAATATAATTTGTCAGTATTTCGTTGAAAACAAAAGCATTAACTTATCATAGTTGAAATCTTTTCAATACGTTCTTAAAAATAAATCACCTGTTTTCTTTATTTCATTTCTAGATATAAAAAAAACACAATTGTTCCACGTGATAAACAAATTATTTAATTAAATACTATTATTTTTCGTTAGATTTACAATTTATCATCTTATTTTGATAAATAAACAAAAATAATCATTGTTATGTGCCTTTGCATGCTGAAAATATAACGTTCTAATGATTTCAAAATTCATTGTTGAATTTAACGATCAGTATACAACATGAACTAAACATTTTGTTGTTACAGTCTTTATCTCATGACCAGCCTGATAAAATTTGTCTCTAGGCTATGTATTATTTTAAACTCCTACTACGACGTATGTTCTTAAACATATTCGTCTAGCTGGTTGACAGCAAAAAATAATTTGTTTTTGACCAACTTATACATATAAACTTCTTTGTATAGAAAAAACAAGGTATTTGTATTTGTACCTCACATAAAACATAAAGTAAAATGCTAAACTTATTTTATCAACACTTTTACAACGAAGAAAAATGCTTAATTGATTATAATTTGCAGTAGGGCATTATATATTCTGTAATTTTTGAGTATATTTTACAATGTATTAGAATATTCTTGATTCAAAATATCGTTTATCATATTCTGTAGTTTACATTTTGGAAAAATTTACTTATTATTTTTGAAAATAACGCATGCAATCAATAAACGACAAGTATATTAAAATTTATTAAAACATTAATGAAATGTAAAAATATATTTTTGTTGATTTAATTTTTGTAAAAGATAGTAATTACATCTTGTAAGTAAATGATATTTAACTGGAAAATGATATAAATGTGTTTGACAATTATCGTTTTATTAACTTGTAAAAAAATTTATGTATTCAAATAGAAATAGAAAATTTCATGGGTATCGGTTACAAATACTATACTGAAAAAAGTCACCATTGCATAATATTTTTTTTATTTTACTTTTAAGAATATTCTGACATCAATCAAGATTGGTTCAATTCCATTTAATGGAATAGCAAGATATTAGACAAGGTAACAGGGAAATGCCGTAAAATAATGAACTCATGTATCTGATAATAATCATATCTACAAAAAGTATATGTTACTATATTTCACAATAATAAATTTACAGCTCAAAAAGTTTTGCAATATCTATTTCCTTGAATAATTTATTACTATTAAGTATTCGCCCGTGCACAATAAAGAAAAAAGGCTGCTCAACGTTAAAGCTGTTTTAATTTCATTATTGACTTTCAAATGAAAATATTTGTTAATACTTAAGAAGTAGAAAAATGTGAATAAACATAAGATACCCTTACAATCTAATATCAAAAAATACAACCATATGAAGTACTTCTATTTACTTTTTTATGAGTGTATAATGTACATGCATACCGTCAAGATCTTTTCCATTACATAATAATAATTCAGAGTCAAATAGTTGTTAATATAGATTTTTAGGATTATTACAAATTGCAAGGAAATCATTATTATATACATATTTTTTGCAAGTCTAATTATCAAATATATTATGTAAATTTCAAAATATTTTTGTCTATTTTGATCAATTATTTTTTAGCTAAGTTATGAGTTGATATCAATTTTTTACGTTCAAGTAAAAATAACTTAGTTATATAATAAATATAGAAATTTTTTATCTTTTGATTATTTTTACTATTTTGATAATAAGCTTTTTAAATTTTGTTGTCATATGTTATCAATATTGTTAGCTTGAAATGAGTAAAAAAATAGTAAGATATTTCTTAATTTACTTACTATTGATGCAACGTAAAATATTTGGTTTAATAACATTTCGTCTGAAAATATTTTTTAAATGATTAACTTTTTTTGTATACATTGCAGTTTGTTTACCAAAACTTGAATGATTATATGCTTATTTGAAATATGACAATTTATAAATTTGAATATTTCAACTTGCCTCCATTCGTAAAATTGCACAAAATATTCTATCAGCTAGATACATTCTCATAAAAAAATCTTTGAAACTTCGACCAAGTAAAATAATCAAAAACAGTAATTCTGAAAGCTTGTGAGCTTATTTCAGCCGATATGCAAAATTAAATCTGATGAAATAAAAATATCTTTGATGGTACACTTAGCAACGGCATAAGATAAAGTAATTACACGTTTGAAAATCATACTTATAACCATCAATCGAACATTCGTAGAGATTCGCCTAAAATGAGTCGTGATTTCAGGTCAGGGAGTCGAAGATCCTGGGTCTTTGGCAACAGCAAAGTCGACGAAGTTGGGCGGCAACGGCACCCTCGTTCACACGCATTTTCGATCACCGTTCTTCGGCTGTCTCGCCAAGTTGGCCCGGTTCTTGCTGTGGCCTTACTATCTGGTACGTTATGAGGTATTCGGGATAGGCTTGCTCGCCTCGATAAACCACATACTCTGGGAAAACAAGACCACCCTGCGACGGCCGACCCATTACACTGTGGTGGCCAGGCGGTGCATGAGCCATCTTCATCGCCGAGAATTGTAAGAAGGACTTACCAAGAGTTACGCGACAAAGCAATAAATGCCTGAAACCATCATAAAAATAAAAATAATTTCAGTTTATTTTATCTTAAAGACTTTTATAATAAGTTATATTCTTTACCTGTGGCAAATATAACAACTACGATCTTTGTGCACAGGACAACCTGTGCCACCACAAATTCCGTACACGTATTGGTTACTTTTGCTACTATGCTCGGCAAAATAAATACCAGCACCAAACATACCACCGATGTAGGCGTGACGCTCATCAAATCCTTTTTGCACAATAGCGTTGATAAAAGGGCTGCCGTGGAAAAGCATACGCTCGTTCGCTAAAGTTGTAGCCGACGAACTACTTACACGACTCGTTGCACTTGGCGAAGTCGGTGCTTGAGTCACGGTGACTTCTTCGGCGACTTCTTGTCTTCGGTGTGCGTATCTCTCCCAAAGTTTTCGATTTTGAACTTTTTGAATCTAAAATTAAAAAGTACGTATTAAATGATGAAGTATTTAACTAATGCCAATTTAGTTTTATAATTGACATACTCTAACTATATTATATCTTGAGAAAATGCCTCCTGAATGTCCATTGTCTCTATGCTCCCTAATAGTGCTTTGCATTTCCTCCTCAACAGCCAAGAATTCTTTATCCTCGGCAAGTAGATCAACCAACAGCGTTCCAGGATTTATTGACGGTTGCCAGATTGATCCAGCAGCTGAGTTAAGCAATTTATCCATGCCCTTAATCAACTTATGCCTATACCCGTAAGCTGAAACTCCAACTTGCTTCAAATCTTCGTGGCCCATCTCTGCGAGAATATCTAGAGTGATTTGTTCACGCTCAAAGAGCTCCATTAAATGCTCGAGACCAAGGTTCTGTAGAAAACTTGAGATGTTGGTTATTGCCCCACCAGCACTACTCGGACGAACGTTTCGCTCATTGCAAGATTCTTTGCCTGAGTCGCTACGATCGGAACCACAATGTTCAGCTGTCGAAGACATGGGGCTGATGCAAGAATTTGGTCGTGCCACAGGAACGCAGAGGGTTACGGCTACACCCGACGGCATTATCACGGTTTCTTGCGTTAACGACGGTGGTGGCGATACTGAAACTGCAATGAATGATTCAGAATTCAATGTGAATTCAAACAAAATTATCAGTATTACAAATGATGCAGGGATCGATTTTAGAATAGAAAAAAGTAACTTCCTGTTTGTTTTTACAACTTACCTGCTACGCTGTTAGGTGTTCGACTAGAAGTATTCGAGTTGAATACGCCTGGTGGTATGGAAGTAACGACTTGTTGTGAGGCCATGGCATCTTGCAACAGACTCTTCACGTCATCTGCACTAGCCAAGTCCAAAGGACTCTGACCTTCTTGATTCTTCAGGAATGGATCGGCACCGTGAGCAAGTAACAGTGCACATAATTGCGTTCTACCTTTTTGTGCTGCTTCATGAAGTGGTGTGAAACCCCATTTATCGGTAGCATTTACTACTGTGTTGTACTTTATTAGTAGAGCTGCGATGTCAAGGTGACCATAACTTGATGCGTTATGCAAAGGAATCAAGCCACCCTTATCTTGTGCGTTTACATCCGCACCACGCTCAAGTAGGAATTCAGCTACTTCTAAATTATTATATCCAGCTGAAACAAAGAAATACAATGATACGATTTTTCTATCAGTTATTGGACAATAAGGTTGATTTCTTAAGTCTACGTAAAAACACATTAGTAAAACATCTATATGAATAGAAAATTGTATAGTAACTTGAATATTTAGATAAATAATTAGTTATCTCATAAAGTAAGTGCTAACATTTAAGTCTTTTGGTTTCAATAAAAAGCAAATAAATAATTAGAAAACAAAGATAATTTTTACATTTACTTTAAGTATAATAAAAATTATAAAAATTGAGAATTCATCATAATTATATACAGCAATAATGTAAAAAATATAGGACGTACCAGCTAAATGAAGAGGTGTGCTGTTTCTTCCTTGAGCATCTCTACAATTGATGTTATCCTGCGTCACAAGCCTCTGCACACGTGCGAGGTTTCCTTTTTTTGCAGCATCGAGCAATGCGCTATTACCCCGCAACAAATCAGCAACATCTTGATCACCTTCTCTTACAAGATCCAAAGGTGTCGCGCCATCGCGATTTTTCTTTGTAGCATCAGCACCGTGACGAAGTAACAATCTCACAATCTCGCATTTACCCTTCGCCGCAGCTTCATGTAAAGGTGTAAACTTCCACAAATCAGCCACATTTACTGAAGCACCATGTTTCACTAAAAGTTCTGTTACTTCGTAATGACCATAGGAACATGCGTTATGCAGTGGAACCAGTCCTCTAAAAAATAGAAGCAGTTATTTTTTAATTATAAATTTTTTTCAATAGGCTTAAACTAAGAAAATGCTTGTAGACAACTGATTTTTATAGTAATACGTACCCCTTATCTTTTGCATGGACATCAGCTCCGTGAGCCAAAAGGTATTCCACCACCGGAACTCGATTGTAACCAGCAGCAAAATGTAAAGGAGTGGAGTGCCTACCGTCCAAATCGCGACAGTTGACAGCATGAGGATTCGCCTGAAGGATTCGTTCAACAGCTGTCAAATCACCAGATTTGCTAGCTTCCAACAGTTGAGCTTCAACGTCTTCCGATCCATTCGGTGGATCTAAAACAGATATTAACGAATGACATTAGTTTACGTAAAAATAAAGATTGCCTTTAAAAAATACATGCATTTAAATCTTCTGATTGATTTGATGGCAATATTGAATTACAAGTAAGAAACTACCTTGAACACAAAATTTAAAATTTTTAATTATAAAACACATTATTATTTTATATGAAATCTCTACATTCGAAGTTTAGATTATACGCCTGCACTGCATCTGGACTTTTTGAATAAAATAGAGAAAGACTCTGGCCGGTAACATTGGTGCATTCTTAGAAGACCTCTAGATGCGTTTAGTTATCCAAAGACTTGCCAACTTTTAAAAATAAACATTGATATGCACAATACTTTCTTATACGCAAACGCAATGAGTTTTCTTTAATTCAAAGTTTATAAGTATTACTAAATATATTCGCTAATAGTTAAAAATTACTTAATAATATGTTAATAAATTTATTGCGGCTACCTTGCAAAATTTTCAAAACGTTTTCCGTAGCAACTTGTGCGGCCAAGTAACCTTGAAGCGAAACTATTGCTTGATCAATGTTGTAAGATAAAAGTATTTTACATGCTTGTACATTATCCTCTCTTGCACACCTGAAATAATAAAAACAATTTCAATTAAACAAATGCGATGATTTGTAAGAATCACGCGTTATACATAAACAGACTTTTTATTACCGTTAATTTCGAAACGTTAATATTTTAAATTAAATTTAGAATATATTTTAGTTTCATTGGTGCTTCGATTTTCACGGCAACTACACTAAAATTAAGTACCTATGCAGTGCCGTTTGGCCAAGGCCATCGAGCGCATTGACTTTGGCATTGTGCGCAAGCAGCAAATCCATGGCATCGTAGTGCGAATGGTCAGTGGCAACATGTAAGGGTGTAAGGAAGTCCTTGTTTTTCTCGTTGAGGGGTACATTCTTACGAATAAGCATCTCGATGGCTTGCTTACGTTTAGGAAAGGGGGACCCTACCGCACAATGCAACGGCGTGTCCCCCGTGTAGGGGTGTTTGAAATTTGCCACTTCCGATGTCAAATACTTTTTTACTTTTGCCAGATCAGCCTGCCTGCAGGCGTCCAGCAAACAGTGTCCTTTATATTCATCTGTAAATTCATGTTGAAACCTTCACTTACTTTTTCTATAAAGCGTATACAAGTTAAAATTTGAAATTAATTTGCTTTTATAACTAGAAATTAAACTTCTGAGCTATTATGTTAATTTACAAAAACTTAGCTATATCATACAATTTTATGCACGAATTAAAATGATTGAAGAAAACGATTGAATTAATTCAAGTGACAGTTTATCATAATGTTTATTTTTTTAAATTTGATAATGTATGTTAATATTTGAGACCATGCTGTTTCGGTTACTGTTATTCTAAACACTATTCTTTTCTGAATTTCTTGATTTTTTTTTTTTTTTTTCACTGATTTTTCACTGAGTTATAGAAAAATATTTCAAGATAGTTTGTAAAGTTCTTGAAATTGTATGGAAATAAAGAAGTTAATATAATAACTCACATGCTAATCTTTCCTGGAGCTCCAGCGTTGGCGCCACGTCAATAGCACTTTTACTATGACAATTTAACTGAGTCGGATCAGCACCCTCACTCAACAATAAAGAGCACACTTCTGCTCTAGATTTACTGGCGGCTTCGTGAAGCGGAGTAAAAGCCCAAAGGTCACTTGCATTCACAACCGCTCCATGTTTTAAAAGTGCTTCGGTTACTTCAAAGTGGCCATATGAGCATGCATTATGCAGTGGAACTAAGCCTCTAAAATTATAAATTAAATTTAAAAAATCAAATTTTGTGTATAAAAATTATTATTTCAAGTTCAACTACAATATGTTAGTTAATACATTCACATTTTCACTAACTTCAATATAATTTTTTCTGATGTTCATTTATGCTATAGATAGAAAATCTTACCCTTTATCTTTGGCGTGAACATCTGCACCATTTTGCAATAAAATTTGAACAATTCTAGAACGGTTATACCCAGCAGCTAAATGCAAAGGAGTTGATCTACGACCATCACTGGCATGGCAGTTAACGTTAAGAGGATTCAAAAGCTGTAGCAAGCGCTCTTCATTGCCTGACCGAGCAGCTTCTAGCAATTCATCCTTTTTGTACTCTCCAGTTAGAACTGGCTTTGTTGCAGGATCAGCTAATTCCAAGGCAGTTTTTCCTTCTGTATTTCTGATATTAGGATCTGCTCCATGTTGAAGTAAAGCTATGCATACATCTATTTTACCCTGTACCAGGAAGCATCATAATTATAAAATAGATTAAATGTGATCATTTTGATTTAATATTAAAAATCAATCTATGATTTACCTTAATAGCTGCTTCATGCAGTGGAGTGTAATTCCAGTTATCTCTAGTGTTAGGGTTAGCTCCTGCTTCTAATAAAAGTCTTACAACGTCAGAATGACCAAAGGAACAAGCATTGTGCAAAGGATGTAATCCTCCATCATCACGTGCTTGAATTGATGCTCCAGCTAGAAGTAAATATTCTACTACATCTCGTCTTCCATAACCTGTGAAAATAGATTAGTCTTAAAAACATTGTCGTTTGTCAGTCATGAATCATGTCATTTGAAACATGCAAATCATTAAAAAGATTACTTTTAATTTATTAAGAATTATAGAAAATTAAGAATTAAAAAAAATGTATGATTTTGTATCATATAAAATAAGTACAAAAGAATCAAAAAAGCAAACAACTAATTCATTTATACACTGCATACTGCAATCTTCTCTCAACAATTTCATAAAAAAATTTTCCCAGCAATTAGTGACGTAAGACGAAGCCAGGATATGAAGGTCAACCAAAAAAAACCGAGCGAATGCCAATCACTTTCACGAAGAATGCGCCTAGCAACAAAACTTGAAGAAAGGTTACATACTCCCTATAATAAATAAAATCATCAAAGTCACCGTTGAAAATGCGCGAATCTTATTTGTAAAAAACAAATATTGCAAAAACCACTTTGAAAAAAAATCGAATCTAGCTCGAAAAAGAGCAGACGTCGCATTTAATAGGTAAACAAAACCACTGTGTTGCACGGATACAACGGTGCTTTGCTCTAAATTGATCCTATTCGAAGCAGCCTTCAGAATAAAAAAAAGAATACTTGTACCGGAAAGAAAAGAAGAATATCGCGTGATAAGAAGAATAAAAGAATTTATAATAAAATATGGACCAGCAGCAAAGTGAAGAGGAGTAGATTTGCGTCCGGCTGTGTCCCTTGCGTTGACGGTTTTGGGATTGACGAACTTTTTAACCCGTGCAAGGTCGCCGGTCTTGCAGGCTTCAAAGAGCTCGCGTAGCGGATCACCTCCTCCAGATGCTGTCGCTGCTGCTGCCTGTGTGCCCAGGGACTCTGCAACGTTCGTCAACACCGATCTTCGTCCTGCCATGCTCACAACGCCATTTTCACGCGACTGACTGACTGCTTGCATGCACCTTCTAAACAGTATAATCTATCTGTCTCTTTCTGATAATATTCTATCTTTGTCTGATACATTGAACGATCCCTTGCCAGTGTCTGCTGGCAGCTGTCTCTCTTACTCTCTACCTGCGTTGTGTATATTTGAACTAAGCAATCTATATGACTGTGTGCCTGTGTGTGTGTATATATGTATCGTACTTGCTTACATCACTACTACACCAGTGCAACTCTTCACAAGTGCAAATTTAAATGATAAAACAAAAGCGTGAAAAACCATAATGATAGATTATACTTTTTTATTGAAAAATAAGATATAGATCGAGTATACAAAATGTAGGGTAAACTAATAGTTGGCTACTTAAACTTGATTTTCTATTTTAAGCTAATGTAAAATATGTTATAATTCATTTAAAAAAGAATATAGGAATTCACTATTAATGCATTTCAGATAAAATTTTATATTTAATTCTACACGACGTAGGAAAAAAGTTAATGTTTGAAAAAATCTATTTTTCGCTAGTCGCCCGGGGTTTGCATCAGTGGTTGATCGCCAATCATTTAAATTAGAAATTATGGTTTTTTGTAAGTCAAAATTTAATAATTTTAAATCGGACATTTTTATATGATTAATGAAAATTAGACATTTTATTAATTAAGGGCTCTTCACACATACTTCTATAGATATACAAACTAATGCAAACATAGATAGACTTTGCTGCATTGAACCTCCAATAATGATTGCAACGTGTAGAAAAAAAAATACAAATCGACAGAAATTTGAAATGAGTTTTTTTTCAAAATTACTGCACCAAATAAATCAGAATTGATTCACCAAATTGCATAAAAATTAAAAAAAAATTAAAAATGACCCTCCAACAAAATTGAGTGATTTTCAATTGTTCACAGCCATATTCACTTCAAAGTTTTGTTTATGTTTGAAGATTTATTTTCAACATTTTTGTTCGCTAAAACTATTGCACTGCACAAGTCAGAATCGATTAATAGTGCTTTTATTACAATAATCTATCGATTTATATTTTCTTCTATGTGTTGTGATCATTGTTGGATAACAAATGATGATTAAAAATATTTCATATAATTTTACGTTATTTGATATTTTTGCATTTAATCTTGATCCTCATCGTAAATTTTTCTCGTGCTCATGATTTGACCATTCTCTTATACTAAATTCTAATAAGTGAATAATGTTTAATCGTTCGAAACTGACAAGTTTTATTTCACCGTTTAAACAATGTCCGAATGTAAATCGTCTTGGAAAAGCAGTGGTCGACCTCTTAAACTTGCAAAAATTTGAAATTGTTTAATAGTCGACTACTAAAATATCGTGAATTAAATTTGAGTTAATAGCCGAAATCGGTTTAGAGTTAAAAAAATTTAAAGTTGAAATACGTATAAACTTGTTTTAATGACTTAGATTGACCACTATGACGAAACCGCAAAATAGTTAAATGAAGGAAAATTTCTGACTTAGTATCAAACGACACATAAGTAAAGTATGTTACATTTTATTATTTCTTTTTGTATCACATGTTTTTCGGAAGCTTAGGTACTGAAAATTTATAAAATAATTTTAGTTTTATGATTCATCGTCTTACATCTTATCTATTTAAGGTAAAAAGAAATGGCCAACTATTAGTAACTACCATACTTAGGATGTACTTATAGAATACATTTTTATATTTATGAAATGTATTTTAAAAGTTACATTTTTAAAATTGCTGACTTTCTGACTTTTATAAATCTCGCTGGTTATTATGGGAGAAGTATGATTTACAATTTCGTTCAATATTTTTTAAACTTTTTACAGAAATCGATCAAGTTTTCTCCTTCGCAGGTATTGTACGTAATGCTGGTTATGCAATGTCATTGGGTGCAGTTACACATGTTCAAAAGTATAAACGTAGCGCTCAACTTTTTTGACACACTTATTAGTTATTGTTAAAAAAATCGTGTAGCTAATAAAAACAAATTTATCTACATTCGCATGTTTCGGTAATCATGTTACCCTCTTCAGGTGTTTTTTTATTCGTAAAAACGAAAAATATTCTGCATAAAATAAACTTATGATAATTATCGTCCGTAGTAATATCGTTAATTCGTATTACATAAGTACCTTGTACCTGTATTAACAAACACGTCATTTTGAAAAGAGTCAGGTCAAGTTGAGCAGGTAATTGTGCATTATCATGGCGAACTAGCCGACTCACTTTCTTTTATCGGATGCAGATTTTATGCATAGGGTGAGTCACATTATAATGTGTCACGACATAGGCTTAGTACTATAAGAGTATACAATTTGAAAAGCAGCTTAAGTTCTATTAGTAGTAATCTATTTCATTGTGCGTAAGAGTTGTGTTTATGTCTTGTTTAAATCAATCGTATTTTCGACTTTATTTATACTATTGTTTTATAATAGGATATGTATCATTTCTGATATATTCCTTTTTACTACATTGATGGTCTAAATTAAAAAATTTATTCTAATTCAATTCATGCTGCCTTTCAGAAAGTGTGAAGTAATTACAGATGTTTTGCTATTTTTATTTTCACTAGTACGTATTTTCAAAGTTTTTTTTTGTTTGCCCGACTTATGAAAGATTACAATCATTACAATTGAGACAGTGCACTACATTATGTTTATTAGTATTTTCAGTTTGATCTTTTCCACATTTGACGACATTTGATAAGTTTTTGGTGATCTTTGGAATTGTGTTAATATGTAAGAGTTTAAGACTACGTGAGGTACGAGAATATGCTGGTTTTGTACGATACGTCCAGTAGTACGTCTACATGAAAACTAATCCGTAATAGACAAGATTTATATATTAATGAAAATAATGATGTGGTTGTTCCAATAAATGTTGTAGATGGATTGAAAAAGAATGGTTTTGTATTAAGAGCGATGTTGCTCGTTCAACGTACAGTGAATAACTAACCAGAGAATCTCTGAACTAACTGCATCCGCAGGCTGCGACTGACCCTGTCTCGTCAGCCCTTTTTTCAGGTGGCTAGAATTTTCCTGCATACCATCCAATGCCGTCGTAAAGATAGTGCAACTCAGCAGCCGTCACGGACTTGTCATAAATGTTGGCAGCTGTCTATCGGACACATGGTGACCGCCTGTTGTTGACCGGCGTCGAAACCCGAGCGGCTATTACATTTTTTCGAAGTCTTATAAACTATTTCTACCGTACGCATATAACTGTAGTGGTTATATTATTTAACGTGTCTGTTTTGTTATGACATACACGCGCAACGTACAAGTTTAATATATAGAATAATTATTTTATGTGTTATACGCTGTCTGTTGTTGCTACAATTGTTGATAGATTTTTAATTTTCATCAGTTTTTTTAACAAATTTGTCATTGATAACATCAATAGAATAATTATTGTTTATACGAATATATTTTACCAACAATAAATTTCTACTATGGAATTTTGTATTCGATAATTTAACATCACTGACAACTAAATTATAAATCATGGATACTTTCTGGTAATATGGGTGGTTTTGAACTATAATTCAAAATTCTATCTGAGAAAGTTGATTTTGGTTACTAATTAGTAATTATTTTATTGTATTCACGGATCAACTTGACCTGATTCTTTCCAAAATGACAACGCTTATTTGCTAATATAAATACAAGGTACTTATGTAATACAAATTAACTATATTACTACGGACGACAATTACCATAAGTTAGTTTTATACAGAATATTTTTCATTTCTACGAATAAAGAAACACCTGAAGAGAATAACATAGTGGCCGAAACGTTATGCGAATATAGATAAATTTATTTTTATTTGCTACATGTCTTTTTTGACTCGGGGGATATTGACTAAGCACACGGAACTTTGTTATCATGTACCGAGTGACCAACCACATAGCTGTGATTATTTTATTGAAGATGTTATCGATTTTGATGATTCTAATTGGAATATTAATTAATATATATTTTTGAGAGTTTATATATATATATATATATATATATATATATATATATATATAAGCACCTACTGCATTAAAGTAAATTTTAAAAGAATTGTGTTTAATCTTTGTTTTTATTAGTAGTGATTGTTTCTTATAAATTTTTCATAAATCGCTTCATCAAATATAAGTGCTTATATTTACTTTACTACTTATGTTTTTTAATTCAATTCGTAAAGCCGATTCAATACTTTTATGTGTTTCATGAAAAACTGCGGTCGACAGTTTTATAATTTTTTTCAATAGATATTGAAGAAGAAAAATGATCACCGTACATTTTTCATCAGAAACAAAAAATAACCAACTGCATTACCCATAATTTGATGGCACTGTGCAGACAGAATCTTCAGAACTACTCACATGCATTTTGTTCGCGTACGTATCTTACGTATAGGAGGTTGTAAAATGGCAATCTCGTGCTCTTTTAGTACATAATTCGCAAATCATAACAAATGAAATAATACACAACTATCAAGTGAATATAAATTTATTATCATCTATATACCAATTCAATAAAATATCAGTATGTCAATATATTATGTTAATGTACAAGTAACGTATAAATTGGAAAACTAAATTTAGAGAACGTAGCGTCGCTGCGCGAATAAAATGATTGGCGTAGAGAATTTTAGGCGCGAAAACGGCACTCGGCGTCGCTGCGCACAGTTTAGCCAAGTCGAGCGCAGAAACTGCGCACACCACTGGCACCAGTCAGTACAGTACTCAGTAGCGCTCTCGCCGGCGAGCATTGTGTATCACAATTCTCTTGATTTCGGCAATCGAAGTGTGCTCATTTTTTGATAATTCTACTATGCTCCTCATCATCACGAATGCGCAATTGAGGACGTCTATATTAATTCAGGAACTTTGAGCGACATTCAACGGCAAGGTGTATCAAACGGAGCTCATAGCAGAATTTTTTACAGCAAAGTTCAAAGGTGCGTAGTATTTTATTTTCGCGAGAAAACGCGGGAATAGAGACCGTTGCTTTTCTCACTTTTTGCGAGCAGTTTTCATTATGAAATATTTGCGTTTTTACTTTCAATTGTAGATTTTGTGAACTGAGAATAGATTGTCTATATACTTTTGAGTTATATGTTTGAACAGTTATATCAAAACAGTTCCGTGCGTTACCCTCCTGTTCCTGTTGCTAACGGTTCCAGCCTTAGCATGCTATGTTTACGTACCTGTGCTTTTGGCCTTCAAACGAAAAGTTCAAGTGATTTCTTATCTGAATCTGAGTGAAAGATCCTATTTCACGTATGAAACAATTTTTATAAATCACTGTGAAAATAGAGAGTTATGTTTTTTTTTTTGATAATTGAGATAACTATATGTAAGAAGCAATATGTCTTAATATAAGCTCTAAGATAATAATCATTTATTAAATGAGATAGCTTGATACAGCTAACAAGATTCCAACTGTGTGTCGTCTCGCTATACAGCAACTGACTCCCGAGCAAGTCCATACAGACCTGTTGCCTTGATGCCGCCAGGATGTTTTGACTATGAGCCTCCTCGAGCTATATTCGTCGCTATCTTATCGCTAAACCCCATGAAGTTCGGTCGGTGTCAAGTGCTGCCACCATCGAATATAATTCCTTCTTTAAAAATAAGTTACTTAATATTTCTGATGATTCGTCGATACATATGCTATTACAAATAATTGAACTTTTGTCCGAGAAAGCTCATTCACGTCGCGAATAATTTTTTGATTAAATTGTTCCTTACGCGCTGAATAATAACGCTATAGGTATTCGATTTTAGACTTATATTTTAGCAAAGTTTTTGTAAATCTACTTACATTTTTTGTGCGATTTTTCGTATTTTGGTGTAGATTGTCCGCCTCGTTCGCGGGTCACCTCTAATCTTCCGTATCGTTGATCGTCATAAAAGTTATTGAAGCAGACACGAAAAAATTGAGCGCACTTTGACCTTTCGGCGATCGGGATAGTTTTTGTAAAGTGACTGATGAAGTTGCATAATACCGCATTCATCTTATCGCGAGTACAAAGAGAAGCATATACTTACTGATGTTTTACTTAAACAGACACACGCACACGCACATACATACTGACTAATTGAATAAAAATTTGATTTATAAAAAGAATTTGCGCAATATTCAAATTTTATGGAATCGAACCTTGAGTGTAAAAATTAATGAGCCTATTGATATCGTAATTTCAAATTATAATATTAGTTTAAATGAACTTCCTGTTCGTTCATTTTGGATCCATCGATAAGCCAAACTATCTTACTGCAAGCTTGTGTTATTGTGCTTTTTATTCTCATAATGAGTTTATAATGTATCGTGTGCACAAATAATATGAAAGAGTAGATAATTAAGAGAGTGATACGTGCAATGCATTGAGTATTATGAGTAGCATCTCCAATACTCGATCAAATATACTGCGATAAGCTGTAAAACGTTCAAATGTATATTGAAATGTTGGACGATCGCAATTCGCTTGATTTTCATTATAGATAAGTACACACGTTTAATTTCCTTATATAACTCAGTAATACACAAGATCGACACTGACTTTTTACGTCGGTGAATAGTAAGATTTCGATGACATTTTAGATTAGACCGAAAGATTAATATTTTGCGCATTCGGGCCTAAAAAAATAACTCTAGATATTTTTAAACAATATAACACATTCGTTCATTGCCATTAGTTTTGTGTGCATGTTATCATCCGAAACTGATTAGTCTTTATCTTTGAGATTTCATCTCTATAAGTTTTAATCATCGGTAAATTCGATGTTATCGCAATAGCAATACTTTGTACATGTCTCATATTAGAAGAATTTTTTACTGTCCTTCGTTACGCCCAATGTAAACAAATGTCGAATTATAAATATAATTAAAATTTTTCTGCGATACTCGAACATATCAATCCTATTATAAGTTTGTATTTATAGTTAAAATTTAATTAATAAAGTTATTTAAATTTCAACCAATTTTTTATTACGATTTAGACTGCAGAAATAAATTTGAAATGGGGAAATATAGGCTTAATCTTGTTAAACATTTTCGGACCCAATGACGGTAACACTGTCATTGCAAAATGTATTTGAATGATTTCATTGCGCGAAGCGTTTTTTTCGATGTTTCGTGGTGAAGAATTATAATTGTCTTAATCTGTGAACGATATTGCGCGATTGACTTTTGTTCTTAAAGTGACTAACACATATTTAGCACTTTTCTTCCCTTCTTATTCTTTTTTTCCATGTTCAGTCGTTACAATTATCGGTTTATTCATTCGCCAAAATTTTCAAATCAAACTATATCAAGCAAATATGTACATATTTAATGATGAGGTCTTTCTCTCTTTCTCGATCCGTTCGCTATCAGTGCCCCGCGATGTTTACCATTTCTCGCTATCGTCGTTATTTTCCTTTCGCCATTACCTTAAATCTGAGACAGAACACAGTCGTTATCTTAATTTATACAGAGAAGAGCAGAAAAGTATATACAGTCGAATGGAGTGTTTTTTTAAAAATTGTATCACAACTACTGATTTTTTTCTTCACTTGTGAAGCTTGTAGAGCTTACATGTTTTTGGATATATAAATATCATTAATCGAGTTTCAACTTATGCATAGTATTTACGGACCCCGGGATTCTTTCAGTCCCGTATTCGTTCTAAAATGGTTTGAGTAATGTTTGTAAGTTTGTTTCGGAAAAAGCTGCAACATTACGCGACCAAAGAAGAATTTAAGCAAACTTGAAAAACACACGAGCGAATAAAGTACTCGTTTTATACGTGTAATATATTGACTAGTGTCTCCGAAGGTTAGTCATTCGTCAAACTTAAGATTGTCAGAATCGATGGGAATTGCTGTACAAGCTCAACAAATGCCGCGAATAAGCCTGTTTGCTGCAATTATTTTTCGAGCGACAATCGAATTATTAGAGATCTGGAGCATTGCAGTGTGCGGATCGACGACATTTGCAATTTAGTCGCGTGGTCTGAACTTTGGATCTAAAGATACTCGTACGTGCAGCGAGTAGCGCTATATGGGACTGCGCCGCCGTTGGTATTGATAGGCCGAGGTCATGCCTTCTCGATACCGATTTATCGCCAGCCCCTTTCCTTACTGTTATTGTTACTTTTCAAGCGACACGAGAATTACTTACATGCCTGCATCCTTCGTTTTCTCTCTCTACTCTACTTCGCTTATATGCTGTCAAAGCGACCTTTGACCTAGTCGTACCGCCTTTCTTCTCATTCTGGTATGATTTTTCTTCGAAGCCTATAATAATCACCCATTTGTTTTCATAAACCGACTCGTTCCCCATCCGTTTTTTCTTCTCGTCGTAACATAAAAATTGATCTTTCGAGTTCGAGCACGTGTGTCGTTTATGCCATATTTGTTGCTTGTATACCATGTGTTTTTGTTTACGTTGCTGGCAGCGTGCTACAAATGAATAGTAGCAATTTTGTGAGGCGCACTGTCAACAGAACTGCCGATTTCTTTAGGCTTAGATCGTCAGAATTTATACAGTTATCCGTCAGTGACAGATAGTAGGACACGATTTGCGCGCGTAGATTGAATAAATTGATTTGCTAATTGACACGATTCATCACTTTACACTCTTTTTTAGATACATAAAGTTGAGCTATATCATCATAGCCGTCTTCTTGCGATACGTGTGAACCCGTTGATATTCGCGCTGTTATTACTTATCTCGCATCTATTATTCAACTTCCATCGAGTAATTTCGTTAGAATAGCTTAATATTGATCAACTTGAACTTACGTTGGCATGTTTGTTTTAGCAGGTAACGGTTGGCCAAATGAAGGACATGGATAGTGTGAGCAAATTGGTGTTGACCGGTATTGAATCGGCCGCGCAAATGTCCGTGGGACAGGCAATTCTCAGGATGGTCGACAAAATCATGTGGGTGATTGAGAAATCGATGCAATGGAGCTTACCTGCTCCGGAAAACGTCACCGGTAAGTTATGTTCCGCAACGTTTTCATTCTACTCTCCGATTGTTACTCGATACTACTGTAATTCTCGTATATTTCATGTTTTTTCCTTCTTTACATCAATGCAATTTAAACGTTCAATAATTAAACTACAGTGAAGTATTTGCTTGTAACGATTTACTGAACTTCACTGAATAGTCGGCTTGTTCACAGAGGAGAACGGCAAGTCGTTCGGAAAACCCGAGCTAGTTCGGCCACTTCCATGGATTGTCTTTTTACCAACGATTCTTATGCTGCGTGTGTTTCGTGCTAGCATAAATGCGGTGGTAGTCATCCTTGGCTACCCTACAGTCGAACCATCTGACATGGTAATTTTTATTCACGTCAATTGACATTTTAACTTAAATTTTTTATATTTGCTGATGGCACTCATGTCGCTTTAAGCACAGTTTCAAAAATTATTGAATTTTTCTCTAAAGTGTTAATTTACGATCGGTTCTAGATTCGTGTTGTTCAAAGGGGCCGCAGACGTCTGAGGACAATCAAAACCAGTGCATTGAAGAGTATAAGACAAAATCAATCTTCGGTTGCCCAGGTAAAGCTCGAGAACTTTTTTCTATTGTAGATTAATTGTTACTTTCTTAACATCGACTAGTTGTTGGCAAAAAAACATTCAATCTAACAGGGTATCTAAAATTACTTTAAGATTACCAAACGCGACCCGTTTATTCGATTGATTATATCATTGAAACAATATTTTATTGTGTTGACAATATACATCATATTGTACTATCATTTAGTAATAGTTATTTATATTCCGGTTAAAAAGGATTAGTTTTTCTGTATCATTACTTTTATTTATTTTAATTAATCAGTCAATTAATCGATTTAGTTTTTCGATATAAGTATATTCGTAAGTCAGCATATTCCAAATAGTTATAAAACATAACTTTAATTATTTATTTTCTTAAATACTGAAGTGAAAACTTTCAATATAATTTTTTTATATGCATTCGTAAAATAAATTTATAAATATTATAATGCCAGCAAAAAGTCGATTACTGTGCATGTCACCTTTATTCCACTATGTAAAGTTTGAAAGAGTCCTAACGAGGAAGAAAAAAGTTCTTGAATGAAGTAGACAAAAATTCTTAAAAGCTCGATAAAAACGTGCCCGGTGGTGGTGGGTGTAGGATAGGCCAATGAGCATGAAAGAAGCAAGTAAGAGCTTGGCCAAATCTATAAGATTGACTCTTTCTACACTGTCTTGTTTGGATGCTGGATCTAAATCGTCTCCGTCACCGCCTCCGACTAAAATTCGCGTTTCTAACTATCTTGACATGGTGAGTTTTTTCACTTGCTTGTTTTTTTTTAACATTTCAATTTTCTTCTAACATTTCCTACTATGCACGAGCTATTAAATGTGTAGATTGTTTGTATATAAAAATTATTGTGTATAATAGCAATCGATGTAAACTGATGAATCTCACGAACCTTTCTTCCAGTCAACACCAATGCCGGAAGGAAACATGCAAAATGAAAATAAACTTAACAGCCCAAAAGGAGACGTTAAACGCAAGTATTCCGAACTTTCAGATGACAGCTCAGAAGACGATTTCGATGACGAGGAGACTCTAATTGCTAGAATTGAAAGATTGGCTAATGAATCTGGCAGTGATGAAAGTTACAATGTGAGTATCAACTCATCCGATAGCTCGTTATTTTATTTTGGGAAAGTTGCGATTAATTATGAGCTAATGTATATATACATATCTTTCACACGTGAATCACATGTGTTACATTCATGTTGTATATTACTTTGTTTTTACTTATCACTTTAAATGAATTGACAATTCAATTCAAGTATACTTTTTTAGTGTCGACGTTATGATGCAGTATTAGTAACTTTTATCAACGCAACATTTTGTTGTACACTTGTTGACGTATAAATATATTGCGGTATTTCATATGTGCATGCATCACGAGAAAGACCTTGAGACTTGACCCTCTCCAGTCAGATAGCCTGCGTGTGCTTCCAGATATTATTAAGTCTATCTCATTTCTATAATTCAGTGATAATTGCATTATAACTTTTATATTTATGATATTGAAAAGAATATGAAAACTGAATTGCGTTCTTGCATTGAGTAAAATAATGAAATTTCAATCTCAATACAAAATAAATATGCGCTGCGAATATTTTTGCACAAATGTTAATAATTATATTTTACTTTTCAGCCTAATGTAAGCAATTCTGATGTAAGTATTTCCACTGACTCGGACCCAGACGTGAGCATTACAATAAGCGAAGTTGAAGAATTAAATATAAACGGTTCGGATGACGAATCAACTCAACGTGAAAATCCTGCAAAAGAAAAAGCGCAAGAAGACAGCGAAAAGAAAGTAATGTCCTCTATTATAAAGATTGATAACTAACCGCTTTAGTATTACAAAGTCATTTTTGAAAGTACATTCAGTTACTTAAGATTAAGGAACATAGAACTTAATTTTTTATACATTCGTACTTACTGTTTATTTAATAGCACTTTTAATTTCATTAAGCGATATTTCAATCACCATATGCGCATAAATATAAAGATGTTTCTGAACCTTGCTCGTATTTCGAGCGTAATATTGTTTTATCGTATAAAATGGAGCGAAACAAGGCAATTTTTCCGAAATTGTTGAATTATGAAAGTATAAAACTAAATTTTTTTATAAACGATTTGAATAAATTTGAGATATTTTCATAACGTTTGCTTTTTTATTACTCATGGATTCCTGATATAAAAAATATCATTACATTTAGTATGTTTTGGTGACAAATATTCGCAACTATTACTGTATGTACATATATAGAAGTTATAATATAGCTGCATTATGTTTCAACATGTCAGTTAAAAATTGTAAATTGCGTTATATTACTTAATTAGTTTGTTGATGCTATAAGGAAAAAAATGAATTTTTTTCTATTGTTGGTAAAAATATAAGGATTACAGATGCCAATTGATTCGTATGGTTAATTAATTGTTTGCATTCACACTTAAATAAAAGCAACATTCGTTCATGAATAAATTTTCCAGCCATACTTGCAAATTACTCATTGATGCCACAAATATTATTTGGATCGTTATAACAGTTATAAGCACAATTTATTTCCTCTGTCCCTTGCAGAAATCCAGCAACGAGGCTGAAACTGATAAAAATCTGCAAGTGATGGAAAGGCCTCAGCAGTTGGCCATCTCAGGGTGGGGAAATGGGTCCGGAGAGACGTACGTTTCTGGGAATGGGGTAGGTGGCGATACCGATGCTACCTATTATTCACCGATCAGCTGGAAGAGTATTTCTCCAGATTATTCTCCCGATAACAGTGAGTTTTTTGACGATATAGTCTGATAAGTCAAGCTTTATTTAGGGATGGCACCGCTTGGTTCGTAATTAATTTAATATTATTTATACAAATGACATAATTACCTAAAGATAAAGATTAATATACATGAATAATTTCGTTTTTTTTTCAATTATTGTTTTTGATTGTAATAACAGTTGATATTAACAATTTTTGCTCATTCGAATATTAAATATCATATAAAAAAACTCAATATTCAACAGCGAATAAGTAAAATTATCATTAATATGACGATACGTGAAATATTATTTTTAATATGATATGTATGTCCCGTTTCATTTTTCTATCATTAATATGTAATAAAATAACATTGACACACACACACACACACACACACACACACACACACACACACACACACACACACACACACACACACACACACACACACACACACACACACACACACACACACACAAATGGATTCAAAGGCCTGTCTAAATAACTAAAAGAATATTAGAAAAGACCTGCTTTGATACGTTTTCAGAGGATGATCAAATAGACATTGAGAAAAAACCAGAAGAGTTAAGCAATGGAGAAGTAAATAAAAAAGAAAAGAAAAATCACGGTAAATAATTATAAATAAATATATGTGCGCGCGTTCGTGCGTATGTGTGTGTGTGTGTGTGTGTGTGTGTGTAATTTATTTATTATATACATACATCGAAAGTTTTTCTTTTTTCATATCAAATGATTTTTAAATGATATAAATTTTATTAAATGAGTAACAATAAATGATGTGTTCCATTAATTCATAATATATAAAATTTCTTATTATTTGACGTTTTTCAATATTTGTATGATTCACTGATTTTATAGCCTTGAAACATTAACTTATGAATAAAGAAAAAGTATCTTCGTATTTTACATATTTTGTTCTTTTGCAGACAGGAATGAAGCGGGCATTCAAAGTGATGAAACGGTGGTTAACGGATTAACTAAGGAAAAAAAAACCTCAACGTCGTCGCAAAGTGGTGGTAGTCAAAAACACCATAAGCACAAACGAGGCAATCACGGTCATCGAAAGAAAAAGTAAATTGTCGAAATTCAGTGCCATGATTAGCACCATTGTCATTTTAATAGACATGCATCTTCAAAGTGAATAAAATTGATTTTTCTGTAAATATGCGAAGATGGTTTAACGTGTTCAGCATTATACCAATAGAAATTTTCATTTATATTATAAATTGTTTATCTATTCATACTTAGTTTTATTCAAGTCAAGTTTAATTATTGTCGTTTTAATTTCTTTTTAACTGCGCACCTTATTTAGTTAAACTAAAAAAGGTATATTTATAACACACATACTTTATAGATCAATGTCCGTTCTTCCATTTTATTTTTTAATAAAAATATAAAAAATAAATTTCTCAGTGGATTATTTTATAATGATGTTCAAGTACTCATTTTTAATATTTTTAGTTTTTTTTATTACAAGTTTTCATCTATTCAACTTAATTGAATTTGTTTAATACTTTCATTACGATTATTTTGTAGTTGAAGTTTGCAACTACCAGTAAATAAATATTTGTTTAATCAATAGATAAATATTTCCTTAAATATTTAAAAATTTTTATGTAAATGTTAAGATCATTCTAACATGCTGTTTATTAATGAGTACGATAATAAAAATTCTGTCATGATGTTGAATGTTAAAATGTATGTTATATGCCTTTGAAATCAAACATGTATTTACACTTATATTTGTATTTGATAATCGTACTGATTTCAAAGTTTGTAATTTTTCATATCAACAATTCTATGTAATTAACTTTATTATAATAAATTATTTAGTCCAAAGTAACATGCATTTTTTTGTAGGATAAGAAAATTAACAAACAATCCTTTTTATTTAATCTAGTAACGTACAATTTATTGAACTTACAATACACAATTAAAATTAATGAAACTTATCGCAGGTATTACAATAATTATCTGATTTTCACGCTGCATGTAGTGGTATTTCCATTCTTGAATCATAATTGTTTCAAAAATTATAAAGTGTGAAATATTAATAAAAAATATGTTAATATAATTAAATCGACAAGTGTAATCAGCATTGATATAATATTTATAAAATTAACACACAGAACAATCCATTGTCCCTTCGTCGTGGCCAGTGCCTCTACTTATCCATATCTTGTTATTCTTTCTCATGTTCAATTGTGTGACTTAATGATATATTTGAACGAGACTTTAACTAGCAGATGTTTTTTAATCTATTTTTCTGCCACTTTCCATGTACTCGAAACCAGTGTTACAGAACAATAAATATACCAATTCTCCTGTGAATCGCTTATACACCTAACCAACTACTAACATTTTATATTTTTTTTTTCATTTTCTTCATTTTACGTATTTTTTTGTTATTTTTTAATTTTTTGGTGTCTGTTTATCTTGTCAATACTAAAGAGCGCATTTATTAGCAAAAATTCTCTCATGTTAATTGATCGGGTACTACCAATTAGATGTTCCAATTCATTTGTTATTAATAAACTTAGCAAAAAAACCTAACCCTAAATACTTAATACGCAAGCCATTGCAGCAATAACAAAAGTATAATAAAATAAGTATATAATCATTATATGTAAGTGTTACAATATAATATTGACAGCAATATAATAGCGAAATTAAAGTAGTGAACGAAACTTGATCATAACGTAACTGTTTTTTTACAACATTGGAAATAAAGTTTGCTAGAACAAACTTTTTGTTACAATCATTGTAAGTTGTTGAAGTTGTTCAAGTGCTGCCTTTTGTATATCTTAAAAAAATACATAATACTTGGTACACTTTTTCAACTGATTACTGAAAACGAATATGTGTCTAAAGTCCATTTGAAATGACAACTGAATAATAAACATGTGGTATGAAAACGAGGTACCGTAAACGTTATAAAAAAACAAGTCGGTGATAGAAATGGTTAAAGTGACGTCAGTAACCAGTTTTAAGTACAGCACAGCCACTTTAGCAGGTCCAAAGAATCATAGATTGCACACTTGGTAATAAATTGTAAAGTCATAAAGCTCGCACTTTCCTTCAAATCCTTACAAGAGATTATATATAACGTAAATTCGCTAAAAACTAACATTACTTTTACAGTATTGTAGTGGCTGTTCCAACGGTCTTTTTTCAATGTAAATCCTTCAATATAATGTTAATTATTATAATATTTACGCATATTAAACAAAAATGAAATTTGTATCTAACAATATCCTATCACCGGCCATGCCCAATCTGCCACACAATTAACATAGAGACTTGTCGATAATAAATTTTCTTAGTAATTCAGGATTTCAATTCGCCTGATGTTGTTGACGAAACAGAAATTACTGAACCTCTTTGAAATACGTGGGATAAGCTTTTGTGAGCACTTTATATCTTATCAGATAAATCTTAACATTGTGTTCAAGAGAATGAATCGATCTTCTGAGAAGCTGATTTTACACGATCTACATTTTTAAGCGACTACCTGCTTTAAAACTTTACTCTTTAATTTAACGCTTAGAGTTTTATTATTTTCAATAAACTTTGACCGCGGAAAAAACTCAAAATCAAAATAAGAAAACGTTTGCAGAACGTGTTAAAATTTGTGTTACTGAAAGGCAAGCTCGAAAAAAAGTGATTTATTGCTTAACAGTATCGTCATTTTAATGAGAGACTGCAGCAGTTTACCTACTCGGTGTAATGTTTGGTGATTTGTTCCTTTTTATCTTCAATGTAACAGTAAATTCACGACAAAGATAAGCGTGTTTGTCAGATATTTTGGAGGAGCGTGAATAAAACCTGTAAAATAAAACAAAAAGATGACATGAAAAATCATAAATAATGAATAAGCAATATTCGAGACCACTTTGGGAGTGAATTATAAACTTTTTGAAAATTTAATGTAAAATGTGCATTTAAATAGGCAATTCAGCATTGTTCGTTGTTTAAACTAATCATAAATTGTGAAAAAAACTTTTAGACAAAAAGTTTAAACAAGAAAAAATGCTTGTGAAAAAGGAGTAAATAAAGTAAGAGACGATGAAAAATAAAAAGACATGTAAAATGGTAAAATAATGTACCTATGTGCGTTAAATTAAAGAGGGCCGAGAGCCTGTCTGAGCGATTACTCAATGGCATAGAGCATGTAGAGATTGCCCGCGTCGCTGCCGGGTGGTACGAGCGGATGGTCGGGTGGCAATACGGAAAAGCCCAAGAACATGAAAGTGCGCACCAGCATGGCTAAATTGTAAGAGGAACAGTTAGAGTCTGGACTGTCAACGAAATTAGTCTCCTCATAATAGACTTGATCGTCGTCGAACAATGGGATCGCAAAACTGTAAGCCCTACCTCGATCGCTACGTTCTTTGCGCAGGCAGACCACGATGTTGGTGCAGTGCAACGTCTCCTCGGCGTACTCGAGCAAGGAGACGAAGCCCTCCTTCGAGCCCTCAGGCAACAAACAGCTGGGTACGCGGATGTATAAGGTGCCGCGCCATACAACCGTTTCCCATTCCACCGACGTGCTCTCGGTTAGCTGGAGATTGAAGGTCAAGCGTAGTGACTCGTTGGTTTTCAATGCTTTCAATAATTCATCCTCCTGCGAAAAATATTCGATGTCAGGTCGTTAATAACTCTCGTTTGTAACAATTCCTCAATCTCATTAATCACATCAATTGAGCAAACATTCTTATTTTGCGTGTATCACAACAAAGCTAAAGTAACGCTGATCAGGATAATTATTTGATACCTGACCGGAATGTGTGCAAGTTGTCACATCACGTTACTAAACGTATTTAGTTCATCGCAGTGCTGCATTGGCGCATTTCTGCTGCGCACAACATTTTCTAAATATAGTTTATTTTCAATAGAATTAGCGAATATGCCTATGTACTTCGTCGAAAGTAAAACTCACTATACTCGAGAAATTAGCAGACTCACTTCATACCACAACTGTCAAAAGTAATCAATTTTATAATTTAACAGTATCGAATAGGTTTCAAAATATGCGAAGGAAATTGAAAGAACGTTTTAGAAAAGTGAAAACGACAAATGCTACTGCAGGCGCAATTGAAAGTCACCCATAAAAGCCCAAATCATCATGATGACGCGAGATTTCACCTCGAATCGCCGAGGAAATAAAACAGCAAGCCTTTCTACATTCGTCACGTTGGATTACTAAGCGAGAGCGCACAGAAAGCTTGTTATCAGAGCTTGTACTGATGACTGATACTCACTGACACAATGTGGGAGCTCACAGAGAGCTGACTCTGCTTGATCCCCACGCCGCGGCTCTCTGTGTTGACTGTAGAAACAGACAATGCGGCATGGGGCACATCAGGACCACCACAGAGGCCCCACACCCAGCGTTATACAGTAGTGCTGGAGGGCTCTAGCGCCTTCTTCCAAACATTCGTCAACACACTTGCTGCTCATTTCACTGCAACATCAAACAACAACAACGACGATTATTAACCGATTTTTTCATTCTCATAGTACTGTACAAGAAACATTTCAAGTATTTTTTATCCTTATCAAAATGTTCATAAATATTTATTGATATTCATATCTAGATTCGTATCTTGTGCAATAATACCAGTTCCAATCAATTAGCTTCTCTTGATTGATAATGGATTGAGAATATCGCCAAGATCGACCGTGTATTTGTTATCTGTTAACTGATGCCACTGACTATCGCAAAAGAAGAGATTATAATGTTGCAAATATTAAACTTATCAAGCATATACCAGAATGAATAATTATCGATAATTTAATGTAATATTGCTTTAAAGTAGTTGAGCTACGGACACTACGATGTTATTCGCCAAGTAACTTTAAGCAACTGAACTCTTCAAACAAGCATCACAGCCTATTAAGTAACAACAAAGAATCCTGTTAAACTGATCAAGTTGAAAAGTCTTGTTATGTATAGTTCACCGAGTACGTGAGTTAACAAAGATTCTTACGTAAATGCGGTAACTTCAAATTATGAACTGTTATACATTCGAAAATATTAGCTTTAGTACATAAGTTATATTATAATTTGGAACAATTAAAAATTATTTTAACTTATTATTCATTCGAATTATACCTATATACATATTACATGAATCATTTGAGAAAAACGATCGCAGTGCCAAAAAAAAATTCTATTTGATTATATCAAATGATGATATAGCATCACTTATTGTTTATAAATATACGTTTAACTCAAAATTTCAAGAACTGGACTTAGGTCTCTGTTAATACAACACAACCCATACATCATTATCATTTTTTTAAATAACAAATGTATTATTAGAAATTTATATTTATTACTAAACTATTTATAAATATGTTTATTCGCATATTTGAAAAAAAATACCGCAAAAAAGGGGCCATTATTCACTTGAATCCAAAAGAATTCCTAATTCACAAGTTCACTAAGGTAAAACAATGTAGTATAAATTGTAATTTTACAGAAAATGGTTTTCTCATAAAGAACTTTTCTGGTTGACTGTTGAATCAAGGCATGAACACAATTTATAAAGACTTAAAGAACTCATGTTTGGGAGGGGATATTGTCAGATACTTTGGTCGTAATCTAAAATGGCAGTTTGCCAATGTAGACAAATGCATTTCCATCATTGAGAAATGCTGGCTCTCTTCTCAACAATAAATGCGTGTTTGGTTGAAAATTTACTGAAGCAAAGTTTGATGACGTGTATTTTTCGTATTTTCTAGTTATTTAATAAACACAGGTACATATTGTAATGTTACAAGATGCACAAGTTTGTTGAGATAAATTCTACGCAAATTAGTCGTACTCTTTATTTTATCGGCTAATCTTAGGATAAGTCTAATAATTACTTTCAGTTTGCTTAAATCCATTCTTTAATGTTATTTCTGAAATTTCTATAACTTTCTACATATTTCAGTTTATTATCAAATTGTCCAAAAATTTTAATTGCAATACATGAAAGACTACGCATAGTTGTTTCGTGTGTACCTGGCATCGTAGTTTTAAATTTTATTCTATTTTTCCAATCAAAAAAATCATTACTTAATTTCCTAAAATTTTCTATCACTGCTTCCAACAAAAAATAATCCTTGATATACAAGGGGACTGATTTGTTACTTAGTATGTTAATTAGTTTTTTTTGCACTATTTACTTCCCTGATATTTACATTTACATTTTATATTACTTATGATAGAAAAACGTTAGACGGTTTAAACAATTGCTTCCAAAATGTTCCCCCAAAAAACTTATTACTTCCTTCATAGGAATCGTTTACAAAACGCTATTAACAAATTGAAACTTTTTTATTAATTTTCTCAATAAGTATGCAATATCTTTCAATTAAACTCGATGCATTTTACATACTCTACAACACAATATTTTGCTCCGCAACTCATATTTCAATTGAACAAATAGTATTGACAGAGTCAAAACTAAATATGACCAAATAAAATAAAACATGTAATTGCGTAAAAATAAATTACTTTTTAAAAAAGTTAATTTTGAGCTAATTGAAAAGTGAATTACCATCTAAAAGCAATGGTTTTCTATACTTGTGAGTAATCATATAAATTAGCCAGACATATTCTCTTTGAATATATAGTGAATATGTAATTGCTTCTAAGATAAATTGCGTTTTTAAAAAGTTCATAGTATTGAACTAATTGAAAATTGAATTAATTAAATTATTTGATTTGGATTATCAGCTTGATATTACCCACCTTACCGTAGGCTATAGCATTAATGCGTATTATATATGTCCATATCGCTGACGTATAATATATCACACGCGAATAAGCTGTTAATCCTAGAACATAGTCTGGTTGAAATCAATTTCGTAACTACAAGCGATTAGAAATTTTTATTTATCATTTTTATTACGGCTGCAAAGCTGTTTCGCATCTTTCTTTTCGTATTAGATCAACTTATCAAGTTTGAAATTACCCCTTCGCAGTCGTAATAAGCATGTCAAATGAAAATTCTTAATTGCTTGCAGTAGCGAAATTGATTTCGAAACAGTCTATAGGTTCTAGGTATTAGCGGCGACCTATTTTCACATGCAAGTTTGATTTTTCTTGAAAAGTTTATGGAGGGATTTCACTAAATGCACTAGGATTATGAAAATTTAGATACGAGTATTTTTATTCATTCATTTTTACTTATATTTCATGTCGTAGTCCACTCTCGATACTTGTCTCTAATAGTTTTATAAGGTAAATCGATAGAATTCTTTATTATATGCACGATCGAACAGCTGATTCAGTCTGTGACTTAGACTAGTATCTGTAGATTATATGGATACCGACATTACCGGCCAGTAAGTTCAACCATCATGATTGATGGCATTGACTAATGTATTACATATATGCTACTCGCAACGTTTATAATATATGCAGGAAAAAATATTTTATAATTCTAAGAAAAATAAAAATGACGTGTATCGAAATTTTCTTTCTCGAATAACTTTCTAAAAACTGCATCGTTCGAACTGAAACTTTTTTGGAGTGATAAATGGTATTCTAATATAGATGATAAAAAGCTTATTTTTATTCAACTTATGGCAATTTATGTTTCAAATGTGAAAAAAAATAATTAAACCACAGCTTCGTGCCTACTCGCATGCGTTCCGCTACCGCGTCATTTGATAATTCGACTCACGATTTATAAGTCACGCCATTGTACAAATTAGACAGGCTTATCACATTAGCTTTCAATTTTCTGCCAATACCAATTGTTTAATGGAAATAAAAGCTGGAGAGCAAAATTTGTTTTTGTTAATGTGTTTATTGAACCGATTATAACCAAAAAATATTGCATATTTATTGAGAGAATTAATATTAAAGCTTACAGTTAGTAACTTTATATAAAGAATTCTCACGAAGGCAGCAACAAGTTTCTTGAAGGGAGCCTCTTGGAAGCAAGCGTTTAAGCCATTGCATCTGTTTTTACCATAATGAATAAAATAACTGAATGGAGGTATCAGAGAAATATGCATACTGCATAGTTTTGAGTAAAACAGCAGCAATACTCGTGACAGTTTAGAGAACTAAATTTTATCCAAATGTATAATGTTTTACAATAAAAATATTATGAATTGCTCGTTTAAAAATAAAGCCACGAGCAATATCTATTGAAATAAATTATTATAATGGACATAAATATTAATGTAACAATGTATCACTTAATTCGAAACATAGTTTTACTTTATATGACATTAAGCTTCATAGATTTAAATATTGCTGTTCCAAAAATATGCGTGTAAAAAATTTCTTTTCGATATACTTGTGCGAGAAGATGATTTCACCCTCGTGTGGTCTTTTTTTCTCTCCCTCGCTTCGCTCGGGTAAAAACATCTACAAGAGAGTCATATCATTTTCTCGTATTAGTATTGAAATATATTATTCTTACCATTCTAAAAGTGGTAGAGGAGGTAAGTATACACGTTAGGGAGTGTTCATACGGGGTCCCACTTCTTTCCTGACCCCGGGGCCGTCCCTGTCCAAGATTTTATATGCACACGCCATTTCTACTTCGAGCTCAGTAGTAAGTTTTATAATGAATGCGAGATACGCATCTTAATTTATAAATTTAAAATTATAGAGATGACGTGCGCATACAAACGGGAAGAAGAGGGATCTCATGTGGACACTCCCTTAATGACAACAAAGGGCTCATAGAGATTTTCGATATATCGTTCGATATTGTTAGAGACGGTCAAAATCCTAACCTTGACATAGGTACGGTCAATATCCAGAACTATGCAATAGTTGTAAGACATCGCTTATTTTAATAAGCCCATAGGATATAAAGTCATGTATAAGTCACATATAGCAACGTTTTGAAATAGATTGTCATTAATGCTAAATTAATTGATTAAGTTTTGATATAACATAAATTGGATATTCGCTGGATAGATCGTCTGTGTATCTTTAATAGCTTTTTTGACAAGTTCTTTGTAAATTTTATATTTTTGCTGAATGAAAAGAAATTTTTTTAGGTATTCTATCAAGTTTATTCCTTTCAAAGCTTTCTGAGTCAATCTTTATTATTCATTTCACCGACGTTTCCGTAACGTTTTTAAAATATTCTTCTGAAGGTGCAAGAAATGAGTATTGGGAAAAAATGAAGTATCAGGAAGAATGATTTAAAAACGTCACCGAAACGCCAACAAAATTAATAATAAAGATTGGCTTTTAATGATCCAAAAGGGAAAGACTTGATCAATTATCTAACAAACTCCTTCTAAATATTGTGAGCTACTTGAAATATAACAACAAATATTATTGTTTTAGTTTTAACTTTGAAGATTCTTTCCATCAAGTTTCACACAATAGTTTTTTGGTAGGAGGAGATCACAATTTCAGCATAAATTAATATATTAAACTGGTTTTTAAACATTTTTTCTTACTTATAAAAGAACAACTCATAAATTGTTAGAAACTTTCAATCAGTAGCAAATATTTACTCAATAACTACTAAACATATCATACAGAAAAAAATACTTTAGTCTATAAGTAAACAATTAAAATTATTGATGAGATAAAGATCTTACTTTCATCCATAAATTTATCCATAAATATACAATGATTAAACTTTGCATTATTGCTACAAAAATTGAATGATTTTCAATAAATCATTAAATTTGTTTAAAAATACACTGAACAATAAGGACAGTTTAAATAAATAAAAATTTGAAAAACATTTTTTTATATCTTTGATAAATTTTTACTACAAATACAACCTTGAATACAGAAAAATTCTATAAGCAGCTTACACTATGTATTGTGATCTTAACTGTAAAAGTGCTTCTAAAGTCTTATCTAGGTGATAAATGAGATCAAGATTACACAATCAATAATAATAACTGTTCTGAGTTGTTTATGGAATGTCACAATTTATTATATAACAAACTAAAATTTCATTGCTGTTTCTTTAAATGCAATCAAATAATCAATGTATATTTTAACAGTTTTTGATACTATTCCAAATAACATAACTACTTAGATAAATATCAAAATAATTTAAAACGTTAAAGGAAAAATGAATATTGTAAGTCAATTATTGATATCGATTTAAAATACGTATAACTCAGTCTAACTGTCCTTTTCATATTATTTGAATTTAAAAACTTAACAATAAAAAAAAAATTAGTTACACTAATAAATGGAACATTAACATGCTGGTATGTGTGATGCATGAATGATAACGAAGTCTAAAATATTTATTAATCGCTTAGTTTGCACATGTTATCGTAAAAATCAGCTTTAATCTTGATTTTGTCACATAAAAATTTAAATATCAATAATTATTACTTTGGTAGCTGTCTAGATATAATACCAAATATTGAACAGAATCTGATGCTATTTATAACTGATAATTTAAATAACATTAAAAATATTTTATAGTGTCATTATCCATTATTAAATATTATTGCTAACAATTTTAAGTCTTTTTTATAATATGAAAATGAATAATTAGATTTAGGGATTTTAAAAACAAATTCTAATATTTCCATATATTTTGCTTTATTGATTAAAAAAAGGAATACAGCTAGTAAAAAGTCATTTATCAATTGATAACCTTTATTTAATTTATAGAAATCGTGCAATCAGTTATGTAAACCTTAGCTGTATATCACGAGGCTGTGTATGGGACGGTTCTTTGTCTCTGGAGCACATTACGATTACACGCAACCGGATGGTATTAATCATTGTTATGATTATTACAAAGTTTGCAAACTTGTCGAAATAATAATAATTTTAAATAATAATAATTTTTTTACACCTGTTCATAGTACAGTTCTAGCAAAAAAATTGTGAATACAAGGTAAACTTGGAACTATCCTATCACAATGGAAAAAGAAATAAATACAAATGCGGACAGCGGAAATAATGCGGTGTTTATGCGAAAAGACCAATATCACGGCACTAGAATTATGCAAACAAATCGATTGGTGTAAAATAATCGATGTTTTCGTATGGCGCAATTGCGCGAGCTGTCGGAAAAATCTGAAAATCATTCAAATAGTTTATGCCTATGTACGGTTTAATCAGAAGAAAAGAGTTTACTTTACTCATGGGACCGTCGGTCAATTAAATGATTTTTAGTTGATGCCATCCATTCGTTTATTAACGCACGATAAGGCGAAAAATAAAAAAATGTCTCTACGCTACCAAGGTGCAAAATACATAAAGATGGCGAGCATAAGAGAGTAAGAGGAAGAGAGGAAGAGACTTTTGCGACGATACATATGCTGATACGTGGGCCGCGTGTATACGTGACGAGGAAGGGCGAGATAATGGTGCAGTCCAGAAAACAAGTCTAAAGAGCAGTGCGTAAGAAAGAAAGAGAAAGGCAGTAAGCAGTACTCACCAGTTACTCGATATCAAACTTGGCATGATTTCGTCCTTTTTACTAGATTCACAACTACTTAATATTAGATTAGAATGAAGACTCATGCTTCTTTTTTCGTAAAATCTTGACGGCTTGAACGTTCACTTAGCGCGAGGGCAAAACGTACAACAGTGTACTGTACAGTCAGTCAGTAAGCAATATACGCACTACGCAGCTCGAACTCTCTTTTCTCTTTAGCCTCGTGTCTGTATGAGTGTGCTATACGCTGATTCCGTGCTTGTGTGTGCTGCGTGTATATAGTTCTTCGAAAAAAGTACTAGTGGAAATTTTCCGTCTCTCGCGCACGCCCGAACGTCTGCTTATAGTCTCTGTTAGTTACACGGCGCGCGCAACCTTCTCTCTCCCGTCTATATAGTTCCGCTGTCTCGCTTGCACTTGTATACATACTACATACTTGTGCAGAGGGAAGTGACGTCTTTCTCTCTCGTGATCGTCTAATTAGCATGCGCACACGCCTATATACGTACTACATACTCATACCTCCGTGAACGATCGTCTCTCTGCTACACAGACACAACTGTACATTTCCCTTTCCACTTTCCGATCCTGTTGTGTTTTGAATATGGCTATGACACAATTTATTGCCTTTACGGTGCGATCATATAATTCGTACAAGCACCTATTCAGAATTATTAAAACAAATTCGTTTGATTTTTTTTATGGAAAAACAACTGCTCAAAACATTCCACGATTGATTAGTTGCAATCTAGGTATGAACGTTTTTCTAATATTTTGGAGCACCATTGATTTATATTTTAGGCGAACGATTGGAAGGAAATTGCGATAAAATTTCTCCATTAGCAGATACAACTATATACATCTACGGATATCGATGGGGGGCCTTAACTGCATCTTTCAAAACATTAACTTGAAATGGTGTAATTTTTTGAGCCATATTAAATGCTTATATACTTCAATCGTATAAATTTCAATTGTCTAAAATATTCTACGTCGTATTTTCCGCCATCGAATATACATGAAATATTCGAAGATATGTTGATAAGATACATGTTTGACTGATCACCACAAATATCACAGGTGCGTAAAAAGTATATTGCAGCCGTCATAAATCTAACTAAGCTAATTTAAGTAGTTTGAAAAAGTTACGCCATCACTGATAACCATTATCTGTTTATCGATAACTAAATAGAACAAGAAATGTTTACGACAATCGGGCAACTTGTAATAACGAATTCGTTTTTCATTGCTGATTCAAATTTGTAGCATCATGACACATACTTATGATAAATATTTAAATTCCTTCAACATTAAGCTAATACAAAGAAAAAGCCTAAACTTCTATAGATCTATAAAGTATTATGAATCGTACGAAGGTTGCTACTTATATTTCTGGCCTAATAATGAAAAAACAAAGAATTATGATAAAAATTGGTTTTATTATTTTTTAAAATATTCTCGATGAAGATCAATACACTTTTGTATGCGTTTGAACCAATTTCTGCAGCACTTTTTCCACTCCGTTAAGGTACTTCCAAAACATGGTTTTTGAATGCATCAATGGCTTCTTCGGGAGTTGAAAAATGTTGGCCACCAAATTTGTTTGCAATGTGGGGGAATAAAAAGAAGTCATTAGGTGCCATTAGATGTCATTAGGTACAACTGATCGTACACCATTCAGAATTAACCGATGTGCGTTGCTCTAACGCTACTGTCGCCACGTAACCGGTAATGCAGAAAAAACAAGCAACCATATTTGCTTCGATGTGCTTCTTCCGCGAACAACTTTTGTAGGATTTGGCTCATTTTGGAAGACCCATACAGTCGATTTCTGTTTTGTATCGGGCTCATAATTATAGATCCATGATTTATCACCTGTATAGATATTATACACAGCCATTGATACATCTTGACCGTATTTTTTAACATTTCCTTGCCACAAATCGACACGAGCCTTCTTTCGAGCGTTTGTCAGATTGTGTGGGATCTAACGTGTACAAATGTTTTTACGGACAAATGTTAATCTAATATCTTATTGATGCTAGTCATATACTACAGTCCAAAGATGTTTCTATATTACGATTTCACATGGCGATTTTGCTTTATCAATTCGTTATACCAGTTTTTTACAGTGTTTTATCGCTGTAAAAAAATTAAGATCATCGCTGCACTCTTGTCTTGATAATCCACGTCGCAAGTTATGAAAAATAATCGCACGAAAATGTTTACGAGTTAATTTCAATTTTTGCCCGAGATAAATTTTTCAAGTTACTGTCAACACAAATCTCACTCAAATAACAAAATGTTCTGAAAAACATTGGATTGGAAACATGAGATAGCGCCTGGCAACACTACTCTTACGTAGGCCAGAGAAGTAAGTAGCAACCCTCGTAATTATAACGTATCGTAAGAAATTAATTTAGTAAATAAAAAGTTAGAACAAATCAAAAGTCGAGCAATTTAAGCATAAAAAGAAGGCATTATCTTACAACGAAAATTTAATAACAAGTCGTCAATCAATTCTAAAATACCAGTACAGTTGGCAAGAAGGAACAAGTTAATAATTATTTTAAACAAAACGTAAATTGCTGATTTATAAATACCGCGCTGAAGATAAATTGCTGCGAGTATTTGCTTTTTATCGCGACTAAGCGCGTTTGAAGCGATAGCAAAAAATAAAACTCATGAAATTTATTCCATTCGAAGGCTGCAAGAAAACTTATGCATTGTATCGAGGTCTTGCTTGCAACATAAAACTGTATATTACCGCTTCCTCCTTGCTGCACTTCACACGCACACGTTCGCGCTCCTCTTTTTCACTGCTTTCGCGCCACGCACTCCACAATTCGCTCGTACAATTAAGTGCAATGACGTACATCACGTATAGCCTCACTTAAAACGTGCCGTATATACATATATGCCAGTCACATGATTTTATTTTCTCGCTGACACAATTTGCAACCTCGTTGCAACATACATATATAAAAAGCTCATATCAGCATTTATTTTATTAGATTTTATTCTGCTTCATTATTTATTTACTTATTTATTTACTTATGCTGCTTGATTTCTGATATATGTGTTGACTTGTTTGGCTTTAAAAGTTTTATACTCTGTTCGTTCCACTCTCGTTCCTTTTGACAGCACACAATGTCAAAATTAGCGAAATAAGAAACAATATTGAGATCGTTATTTATATAATTATTAGTTAGTGGAATTATTATTCTTATTTTAACAGTAAGTTTCCATTTAAACAAAATCGTCATAAATACTCAATTGACTAATTTATAAATTGATTTTTTAAAACGTTCTCAAAGCAATATGAACATGTTTAAATATACATTCAATTATAGATAAAGAGAGAAAAATCCATATTAGTTCAATAGCAAAAAATATATTTTTTTTTGGTTTTAGTAAATATTTGAATATCGTTGATGAGTAAGTAAGATAGAAAGTTTTTATAAAACTCATAAAAAAAGTTAAGTTTTTATAAATCAATTCGAAATAAAGATTAAGCTGTAGTGACTGTCGATTTTCACAGAAGTTCTACCCTGCAAACGTTTTTTCATGATATTCATAGTTTCCTATTAATTAATATATAAATGTATTGTAAGGAAGTATAAAAGGGTTGTTTAAAATTTCCATTTTTCAAGTGGTAAAAATTTAATGTATTTTTTAATACTAGATTTCAGGCGAAAAGTATGTTTGAAAGCTCGTATGTATACACATTAGAAAAGACAATTTACAAAAGATATACCAAGTAATTTCACAGTTCGTTTTGGCAAAAAAGGGCTGTATTATGCTTTCCAATGAATTCCTATTGGCAATAAGTACAATAGTTGGGTATAGTAAATGCACATAATCATTTGACAAATTCATTGTAAATAAACTTCAATTTTCGGAATGTTAAGGAAAATCAAATCTACAGGATGAAATATAATGAAACATGTTTTGTCAAATCCTTTAATTAGTTTGACATGAGCTCACAACTCAGCAAAAAATCGATTGTAGAAAAATCGTTCGTGATTGTGCGCTTCATTGGACAATTAATTTATTATATAATTGTCCTAAATAAATTACCGACAAGTTATCTTTTTCTTATCTCTGTTTTCTTGCTTTGTAGACGATTGTATCAATTGTCAAAAACATCAAATTATTTAATAATTTACTTTTAATGTTCTAATCAGATTGCTCAATATCACACTAATTAAATTCAAGTAACTTAACAACATTAAGGCACAGCGGATCTATGTTTTTTTATGATTAAGTAGACCTAATTTCTAATTCTAAAAATATAAAATTCTAATTTACTTGTTCATTAATTGAAGAAGCATTGGATTATAATTATTTTATGAAAAACTGCTGTGCTTGTTTACTAGCTGTAAAACTATGGAAGTTAAAATGCATAAATTTTCCAAAATAATACCAAAATTGAGATAGGGATCAATTCGATTGCAAGTGATTTTTCAACCGCACATAACTTGACGAACAAAATCTTCATAATTTATGTTACCCTGTGAATCTTCATGCCCAGTTAGAAGTGTTTCGACTTCTTCATCACTCAGTTTTTCACCTGTATGAATTATTCATCATTTAATAATTGATAAAAATGGATTTCATTAAATTTATTCTTAAAAAATACAGAGGTGATTTATAGAATGACAGATAATATTTTATATCAATCAAGCTTACTTACCAAGTGTAGTTAGTAAATGTCTCAGTTCTGCTGATGAAATAAAACCATTGCCATCTTTGTCAAAGTGTCGCAATCCTTCAATAAAGTCATCAGCAGTGTCTGACGTACGTGCTTTGCTTATGGCCTGGTATATTGGCAAGAATACTTCAAAACTGATTCTCTCATCAGGCTTGTGTTGGTTCGTGAACTTTTTAACATCTGATTCAGTTGGGTTTTGACCCAAGGCACGGAGAGCATCCCCAATTTGGGCAACATGGATTTTTCCATCTCCTCTGCTGTCAAATAGTTGAAATGCCTCCTGAAATTCTGTTGAGAAAAACTTTAATAAGATTTATACTAATATTATGTATCATTCATGAAAGAATAAGTTACGCTAATTTTCAACTTAAATTGAAGTTTAAAGAGTAGATTATGATAAATAATAATTTATATGGAGTTCAAGCTTTAATTGTACTGGAAAAGTTCTTGAGCAACTATTAAGCTTGATTTACCATCCATGGATGACATCATCCTATTAGCCAGTTCTTGATAAGTGAATACATACATCTTGATGGTTCGAGAACAATCAAATAGGAAATCAATAAACCAATTTAACTCGAAATAGAATCACTGATAGTGAAACAGAATAAAAGACTAAACTATGTACTCCAAAATACTAAATGTAACACACTGTATGATCAATAGCTAATTGAAGAACTGATTTCTATGTAAGGACCATTGCTAAGAGTGACTGAAGCAATGTAAAACGTCTTTCACTGACAAAAGTCGAACTCTTATTGAAAAGTTTGTGCAAAAAGAGTCGGCGGAGCCGCGAAAAGACCAGTAAGAGCAGAGATTCGCGATTGATCTAGGGCAAGTCTGGTGACGTTTACTTTCAAATGTGACACCATAAAAGGCAGTCTCCAATCCGGGGGAAGAGTACTTACGAGCGCAAAAGGCCGCGGACTTGCGGCGTTACTCTTGACCTAAATCGCGAAATAAGAAAAAAAGGGGGGTTTTACACAGTGTGTACGTGTCTCTACCGTGTTTGTCGCGACGACTACTTCAGAATTCTGCACGTATACGTGGTACTCACCGGCCAATTGATCCTCCGTGTATGAAGCCTGCGGACATAGAAAAGAGAACGAATGAGTAAGTGTGGTTATGGTGTGGGCTTGAGATCAGTGGACTTTTTCAAGGAGGGAAAACTTAATTCACCATCGTTTAACAGCAACTGTTGTTTAGTTCTGATTTCCTTTTTCACGTGAACGACCTCTGATGTAGTTTTTTGAGTACGTTTAAAATGCAGCCGATCGTTTCTTGCCAACCAACTATATGGGCGCTGGTTTCTCCAGTGTCATCGGTATATGTACAGCGTATATTGTGATTCATACAACTCTTCCGTCTCGCTTGCTCTCGTGGTTCAATTGCGGCTTGCGCCTCTTGCCTACGACGATGATTTGATCATTTGATGTCGATTTTCTCGCATGCGCGCAGTTTCGAGAGTCGAGTTTAGGATTTTGATGCTTGTGCGAAGCGCCAACTTTGAATAATTTTGGACACTAACTCAATTTAGATGTCTGTATACATGCAATTTCTTCATTTATATAAGAATTTCATTATAGAAAATAAAATTTTGATGGATAGGCTGAACTAAAAATTTAACATAATCCAGAATTAGTAATGTGGTAAAATCAAATGTACAAACATAAAATGGTTTTTAATGGTAATAGTAGGAAAAACTATAGTACTGTGAAAAATCTTCCAATCCTGCTAGATATATATAAAGTCTATAAATACTTGTATCAACACTTGTATAAGTATGTATAGATTTTTTATCTTGGTAATTTACTCATACACAAAATAAAAATTTTATTACGTGTATTTTTCAGATTAAAAAGTGCTAAAGAATAATAATATATATCATTATAGCATCATGACATATTTTATGGCTAATAAGTATGATTAATCGTCTCATATACTTATTTGAAAAAAATAAGTTACAGAAACTATAACGAAAAAAGTGGAATTTCATGAGGAAAATTTCACAAAAAAATTGTGGTATTTTTTCAACATTAAATCGCAGAGAATGCTGTCAAGTTTAATTTGTAAGTAACTACTATTATACAGTCCTTATTTTTTGAATATATTATAACAAATGTGTATGCGACAAGCTGCTATACGTAATAATTTTAGATGCGTATAGATTTTAACGTGTGATTTACAAAACTGCTTACACTATATGTTTAATTTTTTTTTGCAGATTGTTATTAGACTTTATCAGTACTATAGAATAATACACGATAAGTTTATATAATATATATATCTTAGTGGTTATACATATAGAAAGTATATTGCATTATTGTCAATGTACTATATTTAAGATAATAATTCATGGATAAGTTCTTGGATTTTTTTTGAAAGCCATGTTAACATGTCATCAAACATTTTTTAATACATGATATATTTCCAGAGTACTTCTATTCACTTATTCCATAAGTTAGTGTGTGCAAAAATAACTAATAATATTCTCGAAATAAATATATACAAGTTTGATAAAATCTTTCACAAATTTTAAAAATGAATTTCATATCGTATTCATTATTTCTGATTACTTAAAATAAAATGAGTTTTGACTCATATGTGGAATAATTTAAATAGAGATGTAATTAAGTTTTTTACGTGATTATTATACACATATGCTACATTTCATGGTAAAAGGGTTTATTCACATCTAATTATCTTATAGTATGATAACATATTTTTGTACTGTACACTGGAGATTGAAAATTATTTAAATAAATTAAAACAATAATATCAATCTAATTCTAATGCAATGTTACGATTTATTAAATAATTTTCTGTTTAAGTAAATATAATTTATATGTTCGGTAATACAAATTTAAAGTACATTTGTAATCTAATAATAACTTAAGTTATATAAAGTATGAAGAAAATCAAGTTTTTATTAATTTATATTAATTATTAATTAACGGACACTTAAAAAAGTGTATAAAAGAAATGATAATATATAAATTTTTATTAGTCTAGACCGTTTTTATATGTTTCTGATCTAAATATAAAAAAAGTATTTATTTGCAAAGTTGTACTATTCTTTCGCATCAGGTATTTGGTCTGGACTTCGGAGTTAATTAGAATTTATTACACGATATACATTTTATATTCTTCTCTAAAGCTTGAAACTTACATAAACTGTTATGCAATGTGAGTGTAAAACTTAGAAAAATATTTTATTTAATACGAACAGAGTAATCGGTTTTGATAGTGTCCATAACATATTAAAACTTAATTTAAAATATACATGATAAATACATTTAAATTAACCAATAATGTAAAAAACAACATGCCGAACATTTTGATTGTAATATTAAAAAAAATTCTAAAATAATTTTACAAATACATAGAAAGAAATTATATAAAATTAAAGTTGCAATATTACAATTTCAAGAGATAATTTGCTACACGCTTTCGGTCGACATAGATAAACAGAAAGTAATAAGTTCATCAACAATTTGTTATCACTTCGTACAATGTCAAATATCAAACTTCTAATTTTTTACCACTAGCAATTGAACTATCACTTTCCATACAATGTATAAACAATGAGTTTTCAATTATTACAAGCATTCACTCTTTTATCATTTTTTATTAAATGTAGTTTTTTTCGTTAGAGTAGGCGTTTGATAAAAATAATTGAAATGTAAATCGACTGAGTTAATCTTGAACTTGCTATTGACTAATAATAAAGAAATAGAAAAAATATTGTGAATAATAAAATGTTACAATAATGTTTTACACAAATGAATTCCACGAATTAATTGAGGTCATTTCTTTATGTATTTGTCAAGCTTGTACATAGTTTGTCCCCATTAGGTATAAATTCGCCTTGGTAAAAATGTGTAGACTTGTTACAAAAAAAAACTACATACATATAAAGATAAAGGTACCTAACAAAACAATTAAATGTTTGGTTTCACAGATTAGAAATGAAATGATTGTTTTGTTTGACTTTTGTGCATTTTTGAATTTGATGTACCTCTCAATAACGCTTATAGCCAAATTAGTTTTTTTACTATACTTCGTTATTATGCTATCACGTATTTGTCTTGACATTTATATAATAGTAATACTATAAATTGATTAAATATCGAAGTATAAATGGAAAATTACAAAAACCATAAACGAATATGTGAATTAGAATTTAATTTGTCTTTATCTCTTGATATTTATTAATATTAGGCAAGAAATGTTGAGTGTAGTGTCATTGAAATAATATATTTTTAATTTATTTTGGCGACGATTCTAAATAACAAACTGTGATTAATTTTATGTATAATCATTTCAAGTTGTTATTTACAACTTACTGAACAATATGAAGCTTGGTTTTTAACTACAAACAACTTATGAAAATTGAAAAATAACTAAATATTGTACCAATTTTGGTAGAACTATAATTTATGCGGTCATTATCATGTCATCTTCGTTATAAAGAAATATACATATAAAGAACCATTGACTTTAGTTAGATTGTACTTTTATATAGTTGTCAAATTAAGTGTAATGTGAAAATTTAGTACACTATAACGTTTTCGTTTCCTCGGGTAAAGCGAAAATTCATGGTAGGTATATTCTTTTGATTGTTTTCAAAACGTCGGCGCCTCTCCATGTAAAAGTGTAAATATTGCATTCCGCAGGGTAACATTTGGCGTTAAGCTCGTTGTTTTAAGTGGTTCATTTGTCATTGGGCTCGTGAATTTCCCACACAAGAACCACTCGTTTATTGCTGCTCTTTCATAGGTAAAACCATCTGTAAAAAAATTTACAACGCATTCGTTGAAAATAATAATTTTGTAGTAAATTTTATATTTTTATTCGCATACAATTGTAATGAAAAACGTATAAAACATCTATAAATATAAAAATGCATTTTGTAATAATGTAAAATAAAAACCATGAAATCTAGATTTTTTTAGAATTAAATAATGAGTTTTGCGTTTGTTATTAAAATCTATAAATACACAATATTAATTGTTTTTAGACGTATCCAAATAATTTAATTATCAATCTATTATTTGATATTGAATTGTATAGTTTACTGTTGATTTAGTTAGTATAAATATAGATTACAAAATAGGTAATATAGATACAAGCATATATTGTGAATAATTACACAGGCGAACACTTTTCACGACAAGAAACCAGAGATAGTAACCCAAAGGAATTTGGTGTACTGAATCCGAATTCGAACTGATAATTGCTTTATCATCCTGTTTTTTAAATATCCTAACCTAAAAATGCAAAAAACATTGTTTTTCGCATCTTAGTTTTCAAATATTCGATAGTCAACCAACAGTAATCAAACTTTAGTTTTCTATATCTCTGCATAACGTTTCGCTGGTGTGTGATGTAGACTTTCGAATATGTGAAAACTAATTGTAAGATTCCCTGTCTCACACGAAAGTGAAAAATATTATATACTGTTTTTCACAGTTTTGGGCGTTCTATTTTTTAGGGAAAACAAGTTTTTTTACACTTTTAGATTAGGATATCTTAAAAGCTTAGGGTGATGGAGCAATTCTGAACCCGGATTCAAATTAAGCACATCAAATTTCTTCGAGTATACTGTTTCCGGTTTCGGGTTCCAGACTTTTTCAAAATTTTGTAGGCCTGTATTATTAAACAAGTCATGCCAAATTATCATTAGTATCCCTGAAACATGAATTCAAAACAGTTAGTTTATTAGTATGCACAAAGAAATTTTATTTTCTAACTGTTACGAAATTTATATTGTTCCGTAATGTTATTTTGAAACATCGAATCCGATAATGAGCAACAGTATTTTTGTCATCACTCACATTTTATAAATAAGTACATACTTATCGCCTCTCTTAAAATTGTGACGTCATGTCACGACGTTTCTCATGTTTCGAACACGATCTATACAAATAAAATTATCACATTCTTTGAAGTATTTTGAAAACTATTAAAATGTCCGCGATCACATAAAATCGTTGTAAATAGAACAATACCTGCACTACGCGATTAATACATAGACAACAAATGTTATCGATTAATTGATCGATAGAATAATATTATTTGTTAGGTCTTTACCTGAACATTGTACCGGCTCCCGCATTATCTCGTGAGTGATCGGACACACGAAATCGTCTGGTATATCGGTGTCTTCAACAATGAATGGAGCATTGCAGTCTTCGCGTTTCAACCAGTAGAGTTGTTTCCGGAATAACTCTAATATCTATAATATGAGACAATTGTGAAAAATTTGTCGAAATGATTTTAACTGTACATGAAATGTCCTTTGATAGATTATATCATCATACAAAATGTTACTATAGAAGTTCTATAATTTATGAATGCTATTCAAGCGCGTACCTCTTGGTCGTGATCGAACTGTAGCTTGCCTATGACGACTTCGTCGGGGATACGTAGTAGCATACGTCCACTTATAGCAAGAGCTTGAATGCTTCTTACCAAATCAGATAAATCAACTTCGATTAACCATTTTATCACGTCATCTACTGCCCAATCAGCAACCTGAAGTATTATTTGGAAATTGATTAAACTCCTTGTCGAAGCAACGTAACGAATAGGTTCCAATGAGTTAATAGTTTCCTCATCGATTTTTTAAAAATTAAAACCATTTTGACAATACCTTTTTTCTGGTGTTTCTTAAACGATCAATGAGAATGCTTTGGGACACTAGTTGATCTGGCAATTTCCAAATTAAAACAGTCTTGTCTAAGGCACCTACGTTCATATATCGATTTATCGATTAGTACATTAGTACATATTTGATGAAACCATAATTACGTGTGAAATGCGCAAAATTATAATCAACGTGAAACATAGTTTTCTAAATATAAAAAGCCATCTAATATCATGAAATATTGAAAATACAGTTTTTCGTATATTTTTATTTGACATAGTCTATTTACAGTTATAACTAATGCCATTGGTGTACCGTAATATATTTTTAAAATTAACTGTAATTGACGAGAGCATAGATTTAACATACCTGTCAAGAAAAGTGATGTATCTTCAGAAAAGGCACAGGTTGTTACGAGACTCTCGTGACTCTCAAGAACGTGCAAACACATGCCGGTGTGCTATAATGAGAAAACCGTGTGTTTAAAATATCTCAATATTTAAAGTGAACGACTAATCAACAATATCAGCATATTAACTTAAGTTGTTAATTAATAATTAATTTTTGATTAATTATTAAGTATGTAACTTAATGATTACTCTTTGATTAATTATTAAGTTACATTAAGTTTGGAAAACTAGAAAAAAAGTAATTTTTAAAGCAACGCATGGTTCTGCGTGGAATGTTTTTAGCGTCCTTTATTAATCGCAGAAGGGGTGAGCGTCTCTATTATTCATAATTATTGATTTTCACTTGCTTTCGACGTTACATGTCAAGATGACCAAAATGATAAGCATGTCATAGACGCACATTGCACGTTCTTTATAAACAAATAGTTTACTGTTTACTTTTTGAAAAAAAAAAAAGAAAATTGTTTTTACTCAATTATTTATTTCATTTTTGTAAAATAAGATATTCAGGTTTATTCGGTAAATCTTCAATTTTCATGCAACTGTATTCGAGACATTTCTATTTTATTTTCGATGTACTAGTCTATTTCATCTACTTCAAAACTAAAATTAATACCTATTAGTTTAAAATGCGTATCGTTCAATTGAATCCACCCATGCGTGCTCATCTTCATTTGTTTAAGAGCCCAGATTTTGTTATTATATCTACTTACAACACTCCACAATCGAGCAGTCCTATCGGTAGCAACGCTGCCGAGTATCTCGCCGTGAACAGGTGAGAATCTGACGCACATGATGTTACCACCATGACCAACGAACTGCCGACGCTCTCTGTAAGATATACCAGCTTTACTGCTGCCACTACCCTCTAAATCGAGATCAGCCTCAATCAGAATAATCTTCCAGAGCTTTATCAGCGAGTCGTTGCCGCAAGTCGCAAGCATATATGAATCTTTCGCGGCGCCTGAGCTTGCGTCCCGAGATCCTTTGAAGGCAAATAAAAAACAATCGATCATTCTCCTTAGAATGTAGTGTTATTTTTCGGGAATGAACAATCACACCGATACGTAAGTGGATTCGTAAGTAAAACTTTGCAAGTCTTTCAGAAGTTATAGTGCCTGAATATACGTTAACAGCTATAACTTTACTTTTCTAAACTTTGAATTACGAAACCAAATAAATTATTCGAAAGCTTGCATAAATCGAAGCAGACTATGGAAAATAGTTTGAACATATAAACGAAACTATTGATTTTCCAAGAGAATACGTACTTAAAATCACTTACCAGTCATGGTAAAAGGACCGGTGGTGGGGCTAAAATCACAACCCTGAACACCAAGATCGTGCCCGATATCGCAAACGAGTAGAGCATTACTAGTTCCTCCGGGTTCTGCTTGATTAGTATCAAAAAGTCGCCAAGCACCCTCGCTGCAGGCAGTTACTAAGTAACGTGAATCTGGCGTGAAGGCAATTGCCGTTATCGCGTCCGCGTGCCCCTCGAATATGCTGTAAGGATCACTTTATATTAAACGATATAGCGCCAGGTTCTCAATATCTACTTGAGCGCTAATCTCTCACGAATCGATGTCAAAACATTGAAAATGTGAGCTTTTTTTCTTTCCCAAATATTGGAAAAAAATCACTGTGCTCGTTATTCGAAACGACAAATCGATTCAAGAGTGACTAACACACCAAACGACAATGAGTGGTACCAGTCAAATGACAAGCAATTGTTACAAACCACGTTTCCTCCATAGTCTCCAAATCCCAAAGTATTGTTTTCTCGTCATCGCCGGCCGTCGCTATTTTCGTACCGTCGGGTGACCATCGGCAAACCCTCACGGCTGTTCCAGAATTTACAAACGACGTTCGCGCTTGGGTGCCGTTCTAAAATACACATCAATGCTTTATTTCTGTACTCATCGGTATCCAGCGGCGAGTGATTGACGGAGAAATGATCGTTTCAATCATCACTGTTGCCAAATTAAGAACTTCTTCTTAAAAAAAAAAGATAATTAAAAAGATTTTAAAAATAAACATATACCTCAACATCCCAAATAACAGTTGTACCATCCATAGAACATGACGCTAGTTTGGTGCCGCAGGGGCTAAATTCTATGCAATTGACGCTGTACTTGTGGCCATCGAGTGGGTTGTATCCCATCTCCTGGAATATCAAGGTTGATTCGCCCTCTTCGTCGTATTTGACGTTCCATACTCTCACCAACTTGTCTCTGTGTACATTTGACATCAACTTAAGTTGGTCAACAAGCAACAATAAGACAATGATGAGTACCAACCCAGAACCAGAGGCAATTAAACGGTTGCCAAACATGGCCACCGAATTGACGGCTCCATTGTGCTCGTCCAATCGCTGAATCAGCTTCACTTCGTTACCGCTTGTTTCTGCATGCTTCACTACCTCAGTCTCTTGTATCAATGTCTGCGTCGATGTATTTGTCGTTTAAAAAGTCGATCATTTTAAAGCGAAAGGTATTTACATCGGTATTCTTACTTTATCGGTTCTTTCGTTGTTCTGCAGTTTAACACTGTTGTGACGGACGAGCTCCGAGTCCAAACTCAAATTCCCAGTCAAATCCCAAATGATCACTCGTTTGTCGTTGGAACCTATAAATCGGCCAGATATTGACATGATCTACTCGATATAGAACGAACTGGGCCGAAGGATTGTAATGCGATATACCTGTGGCAAGTAAATTTCCATTTTTCGAAAAAGCACAGCAAGCCACATATCGGTTGTGTCCGGTGAGTACCGAGATGACCCTTCCAGTTGTCTGTCAATTTTCAAAACCAAAGAAACCGCTGTATTACAGCACAAACGACGAAAAAATCGAGTTGTGGTGAAACATTTACCGTTTCCCAAATGACGGCTGTTTTGTCGAGACCACTACTGGCAGTGTACATTCCATTGGCACTGAAGCGGACGCACGTTAAGGCACTGCTGTGTTTTTCCATGACCCGGCACAGTTCGATATTGGCCGATAGCGGCTGGGTATCGCATTTGTCCTGCATTACTTTGACTTCCCACAGCTTGACGCGATTGTCGTTGCCGCAAGTCACCAGTTGATACAACTTGGCGAATGGCTCGTTGCCTTGATCAACATTAAACGCGAAAATTATTATCTTTTTCAGTTTATTACTGGCTACCATGGATATCATATGGCTGGCTACCAATATCGATTTCTCGTACCATTCGGTCGTAAGTAGTTTCTTATAAAATTATGCAAAAGAACCACGATGATTAATGGTAAGATTATATTCCAAGGATTATACTTTTAATAATTGTTATTACGAGCGATGACAAAGCAAACATACGCTCTGTAAAATTAAAAATCAATGACAATTTAAAGACTGCGAAATACATATTGTTATTAAAACCTATGAAACTGTCAATAAAAAGGATACGCTAATGAAGCGAATCACGGCAAAATTCTGTGATTCTACCCACGTGATCAGAAAGATATTATAAGGAGACAGGCAGAAAATACTCACTGGTAATTTCCTGAACGGGGGAGAAATCACAGCAGACGACACCAAGATCATGGGCATCGTCGATCTGAGCAAACACTGTGAGATCTTTGTCGCGTGACGGGCACGACTCGATGATCTCGTTACTGCAGAATAGCTGAAGTACACCGAGAGTGCAAGTGGTCAAAAGCCAATTGGAGTCGGGTGTGAAGCATACTGATTGAATCGCTCCTTCGTGTCGCTGGAAACATCTGAACAGTGTTCATTAAATAAATTGATCTTAGAATTTTATAAAACTCGTGCTTTATTGTACCTGATCAACGTTCGCCGAACCAAGTCCCACAAACACACCTGGCCGTTGTCCCCGGCGGTGACGAGGAGCGACGAGTCCGGCGAGAATCGGCAGACTCGCACGGCTTCGCCACCCGCCTGCACCATGGTGTGAATTTTTGTGCCCGACTGTCATTCGAAACAAATGCATACATAGAGCAATGCCAGCTATGAATTTATGCCGATAACTAACCCTGAGATTCCATAACTGAGTAGTACCGTCGATGCTGGACGATGCGAGCATTGTCGACTGCGGACTGACTTTGACCGACGTAACCCCATACTTGTGGCCCAGTAATGGCGAAAACGATGCTTCGACGAAACCGTCGCCAGGCTGCCATTCCCACACCCGTACCTTTTTATCACTAAAAGATTTACATCGACAACGAAACTTAACTCTCGGGCAATGTAATGTTTGTTTATCCTTATTCATGAAACTTATTTAATTGCAGAAAAATTTGGTGACGGCATTGATGAAGGACAAGATACAACATCGCAAAGCAATTAACAAATTAGCCATACAAATGTGTAAACCTTCAGATACCGAAGAATTTGCTCAGCGATCATTGAATATTTGATAGAGCGTGCTATTTGCCAATGTAATTGCTTACCCAGAGCCAGTAACTAAAATACTGTCTCCAGCAAAGTCCACAGCGTTGACATCGCTGCCGTGCGTGGAGAGAGTTTGTATAGACTGAACGTCACCTCCATACATTCTCGCTCTTTTGACTTCACTCAAATGTCTGAAATCAAAGCGACAATACATTAATTTTTCTTGAGCCTTGTGGATGTTGCATACGGGCTATCAATCATGCCCTTAAAATTAGTTTTAAATAATAGATCGACTCTATAGTCTTATATTTATGATAAAAAAATTCTTACAAATACAACATAGTGACAGTGCCGGCACTTTCGTCAACTTCATGCGCGTCTTTACACGCTTGAAATCGATTGAAAACTATTGTATTCGAGGCGGCTTTAGAATCACCGTTGAATAGTAGCCTAACATTGCTTCAATATCGCATGTTGGGAAAATGTTCTGAATACTCTACAACTGAAAAACGAACTTCAAGTGACTATACGAACTGCTACCAAACCGACTGAAATCTATATACTAAAGTTACTTTTCAGGAAACACGTGGAGGATGAGTCAAAGCTCGCATATGTTATTTTAACTGACATGTTCTTTTGTGAATGCTTAGATATGCTCGGTAATAAAGCGCAACACTTGGAAATATTTTTCGCATTATGCAACTGGCGACGATATTGCGCGCGTGCGGAGGATACCAATTCGAAACGAACCACCGAAAATTTGTTTGGTCAGCGCGATAGATTTCAGTGAGTTTTCACGTTTTGGACGCAGTCTAAATATCGGTATATAACTTTAACAATTGCACCATGTAAAAAACTGTTCGAATTATAGGTGAATATGTCGGTCACGTTTATCTTTAGCGCCTCGATGCTACTAAAATAACATTTAGCCAAAATTGGCGATGAAACAAAATAAAACAAGTAACAAGTCTGAAAATAACGTTCTGCCTTTCGTTTAAAGCTAATTAACTCCGTGTAAATTACTAAAACAATGCTACGCTGCTGTTGTCGATCGCGAACATATGACGCATGATATAAAGGAATAATACAATACGATACAAGTGCGGGAAAGGAGATTGTCGCCTCGTGTGTCGTTTAGACCCTAGCGAAGCGAGGGTGGAAAGATACAAGAGACGAAAATCTTTTTTACCTACTGCGCGTAAAGTGCGCCTTAAAACCCAGGCGTCAGGTTTCAAAATATGCATTTTACGTGCTGCAGGCAAAAAAAATAGTATATTAACCACAGAAGTGAAAATGGCAAGCCTCTAGCATGTATTTACACGTGCTATGGACTTGTCAATACTTTCACTCCTTTGGTTAATCTTGATAACATGTTGACACGTATCATATAGTATTTATTGAACGAACGTTTTTGGCCGAACGTGCGAGGAATCGAGCATGCTTAAAATCTCATTCCACACACGTCTTGTCGAAAAATAATCGCTTATCGTAATCATATCGAAAAACCTCGCTTCACTCGGGCCTAAACGTTCACACGATACTAAAATTACTTTCTCGCATTCTAGTATCGAAATGTACTATTTTAGAAAATGTAGCTTAATGTTTTTCTAGTGGGTTATCTGTACATAGAATAGCCCTTGTTCCATATCCCTTCTTCACTATAATGTCGAATTCGATACACTACATCCGCGGCCGATACTGGTTGAAAAATAACCGAGATGTTTCCTGAAATGATTATATAGGTTTGATTTTCTCATACGCTTGATGTATGTATGTATGCATATCCCGTTAGCAAAAGCTTCGATCGGTAGCTCTACACATGTCGCAATGTCACAATGCTCTTTGAAAGGTTAACGCTCGGTTATGTTAATACCATTTTCATTGTTGAAGTGTACTTTAAAGGCCGCCGATGTACACATCACTACGTGGCGATCTTATATTTGCAAGCTCGCGTTGACAGTTTCGCTGCGACTATTTGATGGTATGATTATTTGGATCTCTATATACTTACACGGCTTATAGTTTCACGATCGATAGTTGCTTAAACGCTTCTAAAAGTTCACTTAACAACTACTTCCGATTGATTTCTTGCTAAAGTTTGGAAAGATTTTTCATTCACTCTTCATTCGTTCATTTTCCAAAGTTTATATTATTTATCGCAAATTGATCGTGTTACCAAAAATCATGTATTATATTTTGAAAATTTCTTGAAATTCTATTGACCAGTACACAACATTTTAAATGAACATATAACATGCAATTATTCTCAATCATATACACAGGGCAGACTTACAACCTAATGGCCATTTTTATATTTAATGTGTTAAATTCATCAAAAGCTATAAAATACCTATAGCAAATTTCACCAAGTCACAATGTCGTTGATCATGCAAAAAAGTAGAAAATTACCACGATTAAAGTTTAATAACCATACGATATATGTGAGCAATCTACAAAAAGATATATTTTTCTCGGGTCTAGAGTTCAAAAAAATTGTTTTTTACTGGAATTTTCGAAAGTTTTTCCTCTTATTTGTAGAAACGATTTTATCCGGCATCTTTGCGTTATTGGACATTCATACAGTAAAAACTACTAAAATGAAGACTGACTTCTAACGCTTATAGCTTGAGCTGATATTTATTTGTAACAATTGTGAATAGTGATATAGATAATAGAAGTCAAAGGCTTCAATATGATATCTTACGCGATCAAAATAAATGCTTTCCAACTTAGATAATATCAGATACAAAAATCATACGTTTAACAACATTTTATAAAGAATATCATCTTTTTTATTTATTTTTTAAATCAACTACAGTCATATAAAAAATAATTATTTTCGATCGTGCAAAACGTTAAATTAAAGTTCTTGACTTCTGTTATTCATATCACTTTTAAAATTATTGTAAACAGATGATGGCTTCAGCTGTGAATGAAAGAAGTTACAGCCTTAATTTTAATGATTGTCACTTAATACGGAATAATGTAAAAATATCAAAAACAATAAATCTTATGAATTTTTCTTATGTCATGTGCATTTTTGCTTACAATATATCTTCAATAAAAACAGCGCTATTGAGTAATGCTGAAGAAAATGATTCGGATAAGCTGTAGGATACTGGAAAATAGTGCTAAAAATGTAGATATTTTTATAGATTTTGTCATATATGGACTATCTTAATTTATTTTATTGTAATAATTGTACTTTTTAAACAATAATAAAATACAGCCTACAAAAATCAATAAAAATCTATCGGACAACTGAATTTATCGAATAGTAAAATATTATTAAAATTTATAGGTGAAATTTATATCTTCTTTATCGCAAGGTTTTAACTCATTATAAAATGTTAGCCGTGGATACATACGACTCGCCAGTTATAAATTAAGTGGCTTACACGTAATTATCAGGAATACAAATGGGCCAGCACCTGGATTGCAAATAATTTTCACGAATTTGACCGTCGTCATTTCCTAATTATCAATAAATCAATTTGTTAATTTATAAATGAACGTCTCATCTATCTTTGAGTTCGAGCGTGAAAGCGCACCGGTTCCATTCTGAAGGCACGTATAAGGTTTCAAACAAAAACGCAATGGTCATAAAAATAAACATCAGGTGCGATAAAAGTTCATTTAGAAGTCTGACGTACGAGTAGCCGAGGGTAGGAAACTATAGCCGGTGCAGTTCCTACATATTGTATTTTTTTCGTTGTGATAAATTGTGAATAGCATTAGCCATGACGGCAGTCGCTGACGTGCAACTAGCCAGTGTCGACTAATCGATGGCCAAACTGTGTGTTCCTTGCTGCGATTTCACTTGTCGGATATCGCAGCGTTTAACAACGCGTGGATTTTTCAAATAAAGATGCTGGCTATTTCTTGTTATTTTTTCGTGCTTGCTTATTGTATTCTTGGTAGATGGTCACTTTCGAACGTGTATTGAACTTGAATCATTTGGAGTAGAAGTTTAACTTTTCTAACATCCTTAATACGTACTTTGTCGATTACTGCCTAATGGTTTGAACATTTTACATTGACGTCAAAGAGTTGATGCTATTTCAAATAGAATACTTAACGTTGCACAAAAGCATTTTTTATCGATTTTTCAGATAGAAAGCATTCTTAATCACCGATTAATATGAGTTTTTTAAATTTATTTCAAGCTTACTTTTTAACGGTCTTGCCAAAGACTTCGTCAAAAATTAAACCGCTCTCCTTTTTGTATTTTAGAGCTCGTTAGAAATTCTTTGTAAAGAGAGTTCTGAAATATTCAAGCTTTTCATAACGATTGTAAAAAATTTCCAAAACTACGAAATGTGTTTCTTTTTATATATGATTTCACGAGATTCACATCCTCAATTATTCAAAAAAGCATAAGATAATAGAATAAGCTTGGAATCCTCCGAGCTATGAGCATACACGCGAGAGATTAATGTGAAAGGTAAAGGCGATGTGAGCACATTGCTTGCTCGCGGTTTTCGTTCACCCTCAACCCCTTGCCTGCGGTTTTCAAACTGAATGATCGGCTTGAATTTTTGCTATAGCTTCAACTTCCACCAATAAACCTAATCAGAAACTTCTTACGAATTTATTAGGTGATTTTATGCGTTTATCACTAAAATCTAAATCTAGCAGCGATAAATAATCGTTTTGCTTTCCAGGAATAATAATATATAATGCTGCACGTCATTAATCTGCTTCCATTTTATTGCTCTCTCTCTCTCTCTTTATCTAATTACTACACGATTTCAGGGAAAAAACTTGATCTATATTCTTAATAATTGAATTATAAATTGTTAAATGCTGCAGCATTATTAAAATAATTCGAGATATTTTTCTTAGTACAGAATTAAAACATTAATCGTTTACTAATTCATATCGAAGGAATGATAACATACTTTTCAAATTTTTTTCAATTGAATAATTTGATTCTAAACTAAAGTATTCAAAAACATGCTATAAATATTCTGCAGAATCGTATTAAAAAATGTATTACCTCAAAAATTGGTTAAACAATTGGAAAGACTAACCCATGAAAACTTTTTTAATACAAAATATTAATTTATTTTGTTAGCTTATGTATGTATTGAATTTTCCTAGAAAATGTATGATGAATATATATGATACATTGAATTTTCTAGAAAAATTCAGTACCATAATATAACAATTAACTTTGAAATTAATCTGAGATAAACCTTTTCTCATGATATTTACATTTTTTAATATAGCTAAGCAACGGAAAAATATGAATCAATTGAAGTTGATTTTGTCTGATACCTCTTTATAACTTTACGAAAATTAACAGAGATTACTCAGAGCAAGTCAGTTAGCTCTTCAAATCAACGCGATTGATTTTACAGCGAACACACAGCTTTCATTTATAATTAATAGCTTCACTGCGGGAAATGAAGAAAAAGCTGAGTGAGTCAATATTCCAAATAATAATAATAAAATGCGAGGATCAACTCAAAGACAAAAGATACATTAAGTACTCACGGTTAGCGAAGGCACATGTCGTGGATGCTCGAGTGGCGTTGACAGATATTAGCTGCAGTAAGCAGCCGGCGTGACGCTCGGACTCGCTCTGCGAGCTTGCAGCTTGCGAGCTTGCGACGGCGCACAGTCTCGCGCGCACAGCCCTCGAATCCCCTCTCCTCAGAGCAATCGATAGCAGCTACCACCACCACCGCCATTTGCCGTTTGTTTGAGCTGCCTTCCTACGCCTGCCTGCACTTGGTTTTTTTTTCTTATTTTTTCTGTTTCTCCTTTTTCATACTCACGGATGCATCACTCGCTCTTTTGCAGCCTTTGATTCCCCAGGTCCATGGATTATCTCGAAATAGAGATGTATTGTTTTTTCAAAGGAGTTTTTGACAAGTCGTATGCAATCAAGAGCTGAGAAAAAAAAATATTCAATGGACTGCATATTGATTATCACGGGTTACATAATTGATAATCTTTCTTTTCCATTTTATCAACTAATACGAAGTGCATGCGGTGTTGTTATATGGTGTATTGGAAGAACTGAATATTATTGATTATGTATGTAGGGATGATATTTGAATTAATTTTTGAAAAGTAGCATTCACTTACGTTACTGAAGTATATGTGACAATTCAGCAGAAAGAACATTTTTAAAGGAGCGATAAAAATAATAAACAAATATTATTGCTTTGTATGAATAATAACGTTACAGCTGACGTTTAATGTAAATTGTGCTTGCACTATAATAAAATAAATCATCCTGAGTATGCCACTTTTCCGTAGCTCAATGAAACCAAGTCAAAACAACTTTAATAAATAAACAAGATTATACGTAAGCCGTACATTTTTAGCTGGTAGTCGAGGATCACGAAACTATTTTTAGATGTCGATGATATCCTAGTTCGGATGCACGTGAAAGAATGCCCCAGACGAGTGCGAAGTATATACGTTGAGCTTGCAGTACGTTTCCCATTCACATGCTTTTACAAGCTAGCAAAAGGCTAAATATAGTTTGTATGCTTTACTTTTTGAGGCAAATGCCTCTTTCAGACTTTCGTCAAATTCAATAGGCTGCGCTAAAGCTCTTTCGAGACTTTCTCAGGCTTTGTAACCGCGCATACATACTTCTTTGACATACTTTAGAAAATTATAACGTGAGATTAATTGATATATATCGTGTGGGCTCGAAAAGTCGTTGAATGATTTTGTAAATGAAATTTGCATCATTAAATTGATCGTAGAATTTTTAAACAACTATAAAATAACTTTATTTATAAAAAACTTAAGATGAACATTTTCCATTTCTTGATAAATGCTTCGAAAGATTTTTTCAAAACATTCTTTTATTTCTTGTGCTAATAAAATAGAATTGATCAAAATATACGATAAATGTTATCAAAACATGAAAGTATTTATTACAAACTATTTAAATTATTAACGATTTCAATTCTTCTATAGATGCAAATGATGTAACATTTCCTTTATTCAATCCGATTTGGAATTATCTAATTTCAGTCCAAAAAACCGAATAATTTGATAGATCATTAATGCAAATAATTAAATTTTATGCTTTAATGAATAATATTCTATCTAAAATATATTTGTAGGTTTGATTGAATAAGAATTGTAATGTTTCTGTATCAAGAATTTTAATAATAAAAAGAACTATCTATATGATTTTCTAAATATGACTGACTGAATGGAACGTTATTAATTATACGAATGTGATTTCGTGAAAACAGTTCAAATCACATTATGTAGAAGATTAAAATACATGAAAAGCGTAGATAGAACAATTTATTAATTATAATGCTCGAAGAGTGACAAATTAAATCAATGAAACTTTGTTTTATAAATTCACATTGTTCTTTGAATGCAGAATATTTAGTTTTTTTTTAGCCAGTTCAAGTTTTTGTACGATAAGAAAAAGAAATGCAAACAAAAAGCAACTTCGTAATACCCATGTGCAATTAGAGGTTATTCAATGCATGTGATTAAGTATTTATTTGCTGAATGAATGTTAATTGAAGGGAAATAATTGTTGGTATACACATTTTTATGTGTATGCCAACAATTATAGTTAGATTACAACGAAAATACCTTTATTTCATAATAAATTTCTGTATCGCGTGTTACTTAATTGAACGACTATAAATGTTTGATAGCTATAAAACTTGATTAGAAGAAAATCTCTTTCGTGATAGGCTTTGCGAGGTCTAATTCAAGTTCAAAATAAAATCTGCAATTTTCACTTGGAAATTTCAAATATTTGCCCGCGTTACGGTAACGAATGGCCACTTGAGTTGCCCCACCTCTCGCATCGATACTCGTTGTTTACAGTCTCAATGGCACAGGAGAAACGAACCTCAAAATAAAACTCTTTTATCTAATAACTGCCAACAACAATGAGGATTAGCCGGTGCCCAGTTTGATAGTTAAGTCAATCGTCTCATAGAAGATGCCTCTAGGAGAGAAGCCAAAGTGTGCAACATGCGAAAGTGAAGAGAGCCTTTTGTGGCACTCCACCGAGTCGGGTCACTTATGCAACAGCTGCCTCGAGAAGGAGAAGTCCAAAGAGACTGAGCAGCAGGTTTCTTCTGTAGGAATCAGCACTGAGGATAAACCAGCACGCAAAAGTACGCGCGTTACTAGATACAAATCCTCACAATTGTCCAATAAACCTGTGCCCAAGGGCAAGGGGCGCAGGCACATTTTCAAGAAAACTGTAAATACCCTTTGCTTGACCTATATTTCCAATTTTTTTGAAGAAATCTTTGTTGAAATTTGTAAAATTATTTTAGCAGCCTATGAAATGTCCATCTGCAACAGCTACTCCAGTTACTAGTAATTTTGTATTCTATAAAGGTTCCTACTTTCAAGTTGGTGACATAGTGTCCATGCAAGATATTGATGGAGGAATATACTATGCTCAAATTCGAGGATTACTTACTGATCAGTATTGTGAAAAGAGTGCAGCTGTTACTTGGTTACTACCAACCAATGCTAGGTATTGTTAAACAATATGCTATTGAATTTGAAATGATTTTTTTCATATTAGAAATAAATATTTTTTGTTACTTTACAGTCCACCTCCAGAAGATGGTTTCAGTCCAGAAACATACATAATTGGTCCTGAAGAAGATTTACCACGCAAATTGGAGTACATGGAATTTGTAATGCATGCTCCTTCAGATTATTATAAATTGAAAAACAGTCCTTATCCTCCAATTCTCAGAGAGGGAGGTAATGGTTACATATGGACATCTTTCAGAAATGAAGCAGGAAGAAAGTAACTTTTGTTGAGTTTTATTCTAATAAAAATGCTAAAAGCTGTAAATATTTATACTGTAAAATTTATTGGAGATGATAAGCTGTAAAGCAATATGTTTACAATAGACTAGATAATATTTTATATAATTTTTTCGTTCAATTGTTACAGAGCAAATAGGATTTATTTAAAGAGGAGGGCTTGCAAAGTTAGTTCATAATTATTAGTTAATTATTATTAAAATACTTTATTGTAAATTTAATGTTCTATGTATAATGTAGTCTAAGATGTAATCTTGGTAATAACAGACTTGTAATTTCGAAAAAAATAATATATTCTGAGCGTTTTTATAAAATATAAATTTATTTTATTCTATTTTAAGTATTTGAATAAGAGAAAAAGAAAAAACTACAAAAAGTAATTTTGCAACAGTTTCTATTATTATTTATTTTACTTTTAATACATTATAACTATATACTTTATTTATATTGGATAGAGGCGCATATTAAAAAACTTTTACTTATCACATATAAAAATAAATTTTAGATATTAAGCTTTTTACAGATGTGTTTAGCTACACAATAAAATATTCTATGATTGAATCTTCTACAAAATTTCAGTTCACTTCATAATAATTTACAAAAATCTCAATTCTAGTTTTATCCTAGCCTGAAATAATAAGTGTTTCACTTTTCAAAAAGTGTTTTATTGTAATGCACATTTCCCTAGAATGTTCATAACACAAGTCTTACTCTTGATAACGATGTAGAAGTGCTAATGACAAAATAAATAATGAAGAATCATACATGATTGGAATTTTCCCATGGTCTTTCAGAGAAACAAATCCTTTTTTTGTAACATTAACTAAATGTTCATATTTTACAACTTTAAATCAACTTGGCAATGAGGCGACAGCTGGTCAGAACTTAAGATCCTTAATTGCTTGTGGTAAATCAGGTAATTTCATATCTTTAATTTGTTGTGGTATATTCATATTCTTTACGGCTGACACTGCTCGAGCTGGAGCTGCTGTGATTCCAGCCTGTATATCAATAGAAAAGAATTGTGATATATATGATTTTGTATACATTCAAAAAATATATATTTTTATATAAAAAATCAGAAGATCAAATGAATATCTATGATTTATTTACATATTAATATTAAATAGCAATTGACAGGCTATTTGTAATAAAAATTTAATTCTTATGCTCATATGTACTCAAAATAAATTGAGAAAAAGTAATAAAATTTTATTTCTGTACAGCCATAAAAATTATCATAGAGTTAACGATATCTAAAAAAAAAAATTGTCAGATATCTTAAAAAAAGGATCCCATAAGAACTAATGAGTATTCCAATAGAAAAAATACTTAGAATTTTGATTATTCTAGCAAAATTTAAAAACTTTATATAAAATTATAAGTCTCATGCATCTCATATTCAAGTTTCATAAAAAATAAAATATTTTGATATTGAATTATTATTCAATAAATCTTACCTCTTGTTTTTCTAATTTGTTTTGGTCCTCAATCCTTGTTAAAATTTCAGTCATGTTTGTCTCTAATACCATTCCTCCCATAACTAATTCATTAAGAATGTAGTGAACTTTGTCTACATGAAAAATCAGGTCAAGTTCACATACATTTTCAAAACATTTATCAAGTGTTTCAACAAAAACTTGAATCAAATCTAAAATGCCAAGTTCAGATTCTGAACTATCAACACAGAACACAAAATATAAGGTGGCATAATGTCGGTAGATTAGTTTATAATCTGACCCTCCAATTAGGCTGCCTCCTTCTAGAAAATTACAGACATTATCATCTCTTTTAGATACTAGGTGAAAAGTTTCCTTTATTATTTGCTGTTGCATATCTTCATTCTGAAAGAAATATAATTGCTTGTAATCTAGATCTCAAAAGCAATTTAATTACCATTATGATAAAATTAAGAAGTACTGACAAAATATTGGTAAAACTTTGTGAGGCGTGGCTTCCCATGATTGTTGAACACTAAAATAGCTTTGATCATTTTGTAATTGTTTTTCCAGTTTTTGTGCGTTAAAATACGTATTAAATTGATAGGTTAGAATTGACTATAGATGAACAAATAAATTATTCACGATAAACAGAATTGCAGAAAATTTTAACAATTATACCAAATATGTCTCACAATAAACATTATGTTACAGATAACATTTTTCTTAAAAAGCATTCACCATCACATATAAACAAAAAACTTTTGAAACACTTCATTTAATCATGTTCTTTTACTTTTTGGGATACCTATGTTCATTTTTTTGTATTTCGAAACAGTTGACCTTTTTGAGTTATTGATTATGTAGAGCCATTCATGTTATCGAATTTATACGATTACAAGCACGTCGCGCACTTTTTTTGCATACACAATATTGACAAGTAACAAGTATAACCTCGTTGTCATATAAATTTCTGCATGCATGAAACGATCGAGATATCCTATATAACGTGGCACGTGCGTACCCCCGACTGACCAAATTATTTTTATAACGTAATGAAATTCAAACTTGCCAGTCACTAGCTATTGATTAGTAGAATGAATCCATGAATATTGAATAAGTTGATAAAAAAAACTCGTTCAATGGTCGATAAATATAACTAGTTTAATACCTGTAATTATCCTATATATCATATACATAACTATATGTAACTATATTACCGCTTTGCATATCACGAATGACGTGTTTGAAAAATTATACTTTAAAATTGACAGACAACTGAATATTGACACTAATTTTTCTAATTTAATTTCGAATCTAAACGTATAATTAAATAAGCTTCAAGGTTAAATGCAATCGCACTGATAAAAATGATAATTTACATTAAAAGGGTAATTTAAAAATGCTACTAATTATTTTCACCATTCTTTAAATAATTAAAATTATAAAAGAATTAGATAACTAAAAAGTATAAAAAATGCAGTTGTGAAATCCTCATTGCATTAACATTGCACGAACTGTCATTATTTAAATTCACAATTGCATACACACAGCTTTTATATATATTATGTGTTAGGCATACATATTCACGTCTGCGTATTGGCGAAGAGGAGCTAGAGTGCGAGAATGAGTGAGAGCTGCGAGGGAGTCGGTATATTTATTCCGTTGGAGCAGTCGACACTGGAGTTTGGCGCTAGTCGGACGTGTTATTTTGAGCTTGCCACGTGTATAACACGTAAAGGGAAACCCCATTTCAGGAACGTCCACGATAAGATAAAAGTTCACCACATCAAATGCTTTTATATGATAATAAACCTGCTACATCTACGCCCGATCTTGGCGTCTATCTGACTGATGGTATGAGCTTCTCTCTTTTGTTTTGCGCTTCGTTGCTCACTCATTATCTACCTGCTTTTGTTGTACGAGTCGACACCGTTTTCATTGTTTATACATTTTTTCATTTTAACACTACGTTATTTTACGCAGTAGATCTTTTTAATTAAGCAACGTTCTGATTATTGCTCATCAGATTAACACTTACGATGTTGATAAGGATCTGTATACTGTGACAGGATATCTTCCAAGATGAGGTAAATGGAGAACTTGCGAGTGTCAGTCGCATCTTTTTACACCAGAGGTAAACTTTCACTTGAATACTTAATATAACTATAACATGAATATAACAAAATATAATTCTTACAAATACTATACTGTAACCAAATGACAATCAAATAACTTTTATGATTGTTGAAGATGGACCGGGTTCGACTGTTGCCTATGCAATTACCACCTGCATCCAGCTTGAACAATGGCAATGCAAGTCCAAAAGGAAGGGTTTCTTTTGTGAAGAGGCTAGCACTAGGTTTTATCATTTTGGCAGGGCTTGGGTTATTGTACGTGCCAGCTTATCATTCTGCACAAGGACAGTTTACTGGTTTAGGTGAGACTCCGTCCCCAGTTGGATCTGTGGGAAGTACACACTTCATTGCCTCTGTAGGTATGCATTTGTCTATGCTTAGCACTATCTAATCCTTATCATGGTTAAGTTTGAACTTATCTTTCAAATTATGTAAGTAACAGTAAAATACTATTCCTAATTGTTGTTGTCATTAAATATTTAAAGAAACTGAAACTGGATATATTATAGAACTATAATGACAACAATTGTTAATGGTTATTGTGGTTATAAGCCTATACTTTCAAACTAACAATGATTCCACTGTGAACTAATAAAATCCGTTTGATTTGCAATGAAGAAAATTAACTTTATCTTTTTTGTATCTGTTGCTACGTGTGTGGTGTGTGAAAAAGCAAAATGTAAATTGTACTGTACATAAAATATATAATTCAAATGTTATCTGATGTACAATTTATCTATGTAGATACACCTGTATTTATTAATTGTTATTAATTGTATTATTAAAGTATTAAAGTAAAGTTATTAATTGATCATTTTCTTTTTTAAGAAAAGTTAATTTTCCACATATATACAATAAAACATATTACTACAATAGGTAAAGGTTTAAAAAAAATGTTTAATGTAGAATTGAATTTTCAAAGTAACAGTGTTGGTCAAGGTAAAGCAATACTTTATAATTTGTCAATGTAATCTCATAATCAGTGTAAATTACCATGCTAAAATTCTGTATATTTAATATTAAGGATTTGGCTTTTTTGTATCACTAACAATAATGCTTAAAAATTGCTTTTTTTCAATAGTTTTTGTTGTGAACTGTACTGCTGCTTTTCAAAGTTATTGATTCAGTAACACTTTAATGATATTTTTGTACCTATTTAAAAGAAATTGTATATAGTTGCATAAAAAATATCGATTTCTAATCTTGATTACAATTTTAGCTCAACTACGAGGCTGGAGTTACAATACATCTCGAGATGTATGTACTTACATCCACCCTGAAAACACAACAACTATTCTAAATCCTAGAAACATCTGCAGTGAATCACTGTACCTACTCATCGTTGTTTGTTCAGCTGTTGATAATACAAATGCTCGTGTTGCTATTAGAAATACTTGGGGAAATCAAACAAACTTGGATATGCAATTTGATTCACCTGTCAGAATTGCTTTTCTCTTAGGACAAAGTGATAACGACACTCTAAATGTAAGTGCGACATAATATGATACACTTTGTGAATGAATGAAAATGAGAGCTATAATTTTGTTCTCACAGGGATACGTTATAGATGAAAACCATTTGTACAACGACATAATACAAGAAAACTTCCATGATACATACAATAATTTAACGTTGAAATCGGCTATGCTGTTAAAATGGGTCACAACTAACTGCGATAAACTTACTTATCTTATGAAAACTGACGACGATATGTTTGTAAATGTGCCAGCTCTCATGAAAGCTTTAAAAAGCCGACCAAAAAAGACCGAAACGTTAATCGGTTCACTTATTTGTAATGCAAGACCTATAACGGATCCAAAGAACAAGTGGTAAGCTGAAATAATTTCACCAAGTTGTTGAAAACAGAGATCGGAAAAATAATCTATGAGAGCTATGAAAAAAACTCTACTTTAAACTTATTATTTCATTTTTGTCTACATCGCAGGTACACACCTAGGTATATGTATGCGGAACGCACTTATCCCAATTACTTGTCGGGTACGGGTTACGTGATGAGCTTCGACGTAGCAGAACGCTTGTACAAAGCCGCTCTGTCGACGCCTTTGCTTCACCTTGAGGATGTCTATATTACGGGAGTGTGTGCCAAGCGAGCAGGACTTAAGCCATTAAACCACTATGGTTTCAGCTACATTCAACGAAAGCTGGAGAATTGTGCTATTCGTGAGGCCATTACCATGCACAGAGTGAATTCTTCGAGTATGTATATGATCTGGGGTAAGCTGAACGAGCCTATTATTGGCTGTGTCAACCGATCGAACTCTGAGAAAAAAACCGCCACGGTTAGTAGACTCGGTAGGCACATTGGCTACTTCCTGCTTAAGAACCGGATCCTTAGCAATAGATGCATCTAGTGAAAAAGAGCTTGATTGCAGCTACTCGCCAGATACCGAGCTTACTGTTCAATCGAAAGTCTTCGAGTTACTTTTCAAATATCCTATCTATTCGCTTCCTTACTCAAGTACGGCACAATTCAGCTTATAAACATTCTTTGATGCGATTTATTCTGTTTTTTTAAATCGATATAATTAATAGATTTTGAAGACTTTATTCCTTTAAATAATTTAACGATAAGATTTATTACTTTTAATTAGTATTTTTAACATTCTCAAGTGCAACTCCCGTTTGCGTGTTCATTTTTTATAGAATATCATGTTTACTTAAGTACGTTTGCCCATGTTCTAATTTTCATTAGAGCATGTCCAAATATTCGTAATTGTTAACGGCGCAAAGATGAACCATTTCGCGTATCGAATTTTGCGTTTAGTATAAGATAAAAAAAATGTTGTTATGAAGTATTGTTCCTAAATGAATATTTTTAATTCATCGAATAACTGTGTGGAATTTTCGATGGTGCTCGTTACAAATATGAAAAGTAAGTGTTAGATGAATTGAATTTCATGAAAATGCAACGAATAAAAACAGAATAAATGATTGTGTACGATGAGTGAGTTTGTTGTTATAGCATAACTTGAAACAAAGGTAGGGTTGTGAATAGTCGATTGTTTACTTACAAAGAAAAATCGTTGACATTTCGGATAATATAAATCCGTGTATGAGTGAATGGAATCTTTATTGACTGAATTAGAAACGTGAATAACGTCAATTAGGTCTTTTATCATTGAAACGTATAATTAATTCATTTTGCATTCTCGAAAAACGGGTTTATTACTTTTGAGGAACTCTTCTGCTCTAATGCCATATATTCAGTATAGCTGACTTATAGAAAATAATAATGCGTTGCGATCAAAGAATATTATTTGTATGAAACGCGAACAAACGTAAATATTTTGTTCAATCCATCCGTCAGAAGTAAACACGTAAAAGTGAATTTAAGATCTCTTTACTAGTATATATAGCACATCGAGTTATGTCCTTCGTTTCATTTTGAGTATGTATTATAACGCAAAATAAATGTATACGATTCAATAATTTGGTTTGTATTATACAATTATTGTATTGATTCAATTGCAGCTTGTTCAATCAAACCCATTATTTAAAAATAATTGTTAAGAATTAATTTTTTTATAACACAGTATTAATCTGTCAGTTTGGCTAAATAATTGAAACCGAACGTTTATGATAAAGAGTGTCTTTTTAAAAATGATTTAAAAATAATCGGCTTAGTCAAACGAGCTACAGTTGAATTAATGCAATTGTATACTACCAATTTATTGAATCAGATGTTTTTTTCCGCGTTATAATTTTTATACCGTAGTGTGCTATATATACATATAAAGGAATCTTAACCCGTGATATTGTTTTATAACAGTAGTAGATATCTCTGTAACAAATGCATGAGTTAGTAGGTTCGTTTCGTACAGACAAATACTTTTTTCTTAAAAAGTAAGATATTACCCGAAGTCATATCTTTTTACAGAAAAATTAATGAACAATTAATTAACATAAAATATTTTACGCGACGTTATAGTACATTTGCACATTTTTTAATAATGGACAGATTCTCAAACATATTATTCTTTCAAATATTTATTTATGCCTGTAGAAATATTTTATGTAGAATAATTTGGATCAATTATTTTACAAAATAATTCCAATTAATCCAAGAGTTTTCTATAGAAAGTTTATATGTTCAATAGTATCTCCTTTTCTAATGAATACTGTTACATATTTTCTATTCTGTTAGGAGTGAATTATAAATAAAATTTAAAAATTCGTGTAGAACCATATCGTCTAGATCAGTATCTACAAAATGGACCGGCGGTTTATGAGTAATATAATATGTTTTATTCTCAAGAAAATTTTAAGCGACTAATGATAATATAATCAAGACACAGCGCAATTAAAATTAAAGATTTTCTTGAAGAATTATTACAATGGAATAATATCGAAACAAAAAATATCAAATGTGATAAATTAGAATTATGAAATAGCTAAAGGGAAAAATCCAAGATGAAAAGTTGAAATTCCGTGATTCAAAATTAGGATTTATCATATTCTTGGTATATTCCGTTTCAAATTGCATATTCCGGTATTATTTCTCTTCTCATTGTTTTTAGAAAATTCCGCATTCGGTAATTTTGACTACGCTGCTTAAGACAGCGCAAACATTAATTTTGTGATCATACCTTTTAATCAAAATATTTTTATTGAGTGATAGTAAGCTAATATTTTTATAATATGAATAATAATGAAATCGTTACATTAATCAGTTATTATATACGTATTTATAATTGGTTAATAGTCAATTGCTAAAAATTATAATATAGCATAACCAAAATGAATTGACTCTTTATAACAAATGTTTGATTAACTATTTGAGTAATATAGTAAAACCTACGTGAAATTACCTTAATGATTTGAAATTTTTCAATTTAAAACCGTGATATTTCAAAGAAATTTTTTGATTCATGTGTGACGTCATGACAACGAAACAACTTCAGATACGTGAGGCTTATCGCAGTATCCGAGTTTTTTGCTTTGCCAGCAATGTGATATCTTGGTTGATGATTATCATTGAAAATTACGGTCGGGCGAGTGTCATTTTCACTATACTTTTGTTTTTGAATTCCATCCGATAGGAGTAATTTACAGAAGTATCCCCAAGTCCAACCAATACCCAGTAACCAGTACCCGATTAACGGGGTTCAGGATGGACTATAAACTGAAGAGTGAAAGAGAGAGTTATTTTAAGTTTTCTGTTTTTACTTTTTTTATTCTTGTTATTTTTTGCGAGACAGTAATCCATTTTTGTGTTTCATCCTTTGAAGCTCGGCTGCTTGACTCAGCTCCTTATTTAGCTTGACTACATCTTGATTGCTTGACTGCTTCCTTACTGGTTGTTTATGACTGCTTTTTAGTTTCTTGTGACTTGAACTTCAATTTGGAACTGTTTAACTTGAATTCAAACTTGAACTGCCTGCGAGGCGTTGCGTGGGCCTTTTTATATTCGGAGAGGGCGGTTGGCTGGACATATAACGTTGATTTTAATACAATTAAAACTTCATTAAGTCACATATGTTAAACAGAATAGTAGAAATCTTCATTATACATATGAATTTTAACTTTAATTTTTTTTGTCTGAAAAGATAATTAGTAAATGATTATTTGTTTTAAAAGTAATGTGTAAAGCTTGCAAGCTCGTAAAATGTATGATAAAATTATTTTTATATTATCGATATTCTTATTTTTTATTTAAATAATAGTATTTTCAATTGTTTGACAATAATTTTGTTTTTATAATGGTTAAATTTCTATACAGAGCGAGAGTGTTGTATAGAGATACACAGGCCCAAATCAATGGTCATCAGTTTTTTCTACACAGAAATTATACTATTTTTGCTCTACAAATATTTCTCGACTAGAAAACTCTAAGAAAATTGACTTTTGCCATGACAGTCAACTGCGCTCTTTCACAAACAAGCAAAGGTTCTTATTGAGGAAAGAAAAGGTCATAACCCACCGTCACACATGAGACACATATATTTTTACCTTGATAATTCAAAATTGTCTCGAACAGTTAATTTCGAGCACATGCTACGCAACACTTGGTATAATCTGTTTACAAATATAAGGTTTTGAATCAGTATGAACAAGATGAAGTGTTTGACTTCTTACAGACTTTGAAAAATGTTAATTATGACTGAAACTAGACTCAATTGCAAACAACGAAAAATTATTTCATTTATATTGATAAATAAATGTTGATCTTGACGATCTTGATAATTTACAAATTTTTCAATTTTTCATAATATTTACTTCGATAATTCAAATTTAAAGCCCAGATTCTTGACTTTTGAATTATCAAGGTTTTGGTGTATTTTAATCAATTAATTTCTGAATAGTTTTTATACGAATCGAAATATTCCGATAACAAATAAATCTTTTTCAAAAGAAATTATAAAAATGGCTGCATTATTTCTTTTCAATGTTAGGAGTAATTATATAATGCAGCTCGTAAACTGTTATAATTATAATAATATGTGCTGTGTTAGTGACTCATACATAAATGTTGATCTTGTGATGATTTTGCTCAGCATAACGTAATAGCATTCACATATATTTACAATTTAAGTAGTTGGATTATAATAATTTCCAAAGAAAGTGCATTTCAGATGCTTCCAATTCCAATGCTCCGGGTACAGTATGTTTTGCTATTTTTAAGATTTTCCGTGTCAATTTTACCGATACTATAAAATCTGTGCAATTACACAACTTTTAATTACGGCGATATCTTTAATTGTGAATGAAATATAACATACTTTTTCATATAGGGTATGACTGAAAAGTGTATATACAATAAATGATACAAATTGCGGTTTAATAGTTTTTTATGATGATTCTACAAATATTTATACGTAAAAATATTATATTGTAGATAGACGATTTCGTAGATAGGAATAAATTTGTTACAATTTATCTGTTTTTTTTCAAATTTAGGCATTTTGAAAGTGCGGTATGGCTGAATTCGAACTCGAAAATTAATCACGCAACGGTAAGAACCGTAAAACATAAATTATGATTAGATATGTACTTTGCAGAGTAAAAATGCTTGAAAATAAAATAAATTCAATGTATTCGAAATAGTCATCAGTCCTTCTGACTTGCTATGAAAGTTGACATTTTAATATTCATGACAGAGTAATAATTGTGCGTGCTTATTGTAAAAGTTTTGAATCGACTTTTGCAGATGTGTAAAAACTTTACGAATAACATGCATCATAGTTTTCTGAAAAAGTATATCAGTTTGAATTACATTTTTATATTTATAAAAAAATTCTTATGAATTCGATTATATAAATCATCAATTGCTTACTTAAATTCAAGATTGAATTGATAATATCAAAGAGCAAACTCTTTCCTCCGTCAGCAAAAAAAAATCATTAATTAGCCGTACCTCATGTACTTATTTCCCTCTGCTTCCGTCGAAATAATCAAGTTTCTCAAATACATTTAGTTTTTAGTTAGAAGAAAATGCAACTAAATATGCGCAATGAATAATACGTTACGTTAAAATTTTCATTTATAAGTCTTTAAAAAAATGAAAATTTATTAAAATTGTTTAATTTGTTATTTTTTATTTGTAAAGTAGATTACATTTGAAACTAATAATTGATAGTTAAATGCGTCATAGGGGGCCTTAGAAACTACATTGTACTCTAACCGACACGTCTTTTACGTGTATAACGTATCACATAATAAATACATAAATATATTCTTGCGTGAAATGTGAACGATTAAATTTCCGTTGTAGTGAAAATTTCGATGCTAAAATATTTTATTGGAAATAATACAAGTTATTATGATTTGTACATAAATTTGTCAAATTTAACTATTGAACTTAATCCAGCTTATTAAATGATAAACTTAAAGTAAAGAATCATATTTTACAATCAATTTTGCGAAAAGTATCATATTTTGTAGATATTTTGTCTAAATATTATGCTGTTTTAAAATAAACTCGTACCTATATAAAATATTTAATAAAGTTTTGATGACTATTCATAATTGTTATATATAGATATATTCAGTGGACTGGAATCTGTATGCAAATTGAAAAATAAGGAGTTTAATCCGCTCCTCAAAGAACATACATGAAAATCGACATTTATCCTGAACAATATAAATAATTACTTTAAAAATATAATTATTCTCATTCTATCAAGTCAGTTGAATAATTATCTTTATGTTAAGTTGAAAATTATTTATACACATATGCACTTTGTACAGTGTCCGATAAAATGGTTGTATTTATTTAAGAGAATAGATTTTTTTAAATCAAATTTTATTTGTATGTATGTTTTTTATTTATGAACAATAAAAACTGTGTTTTAAGACAAGTTTTTAGGAAAAGTGTCAATAACATTTAATTCAAATTTTATCTTTCCATGTTCCTTTATCCAGGTTTGTTAACATTGAAATAAATAATTTCTTTTATTTTAACATATATTACAAATGACACAGTCATTTAAGATGGTAACAAATAAAAAAAATTAATTTTTTGTTTACAGCTGATATTATTCATTTATCCAATTAAATTACATCAATATGTACAAACTTCAAGCTTTCTACTGACATTTATATAAAAATTCTTCAAATTATGCACGCATATATATTTGATTACAAATTCACTTAATAACTGACATGCAAATGCAATAAATCATTTGGTTACACTAAATTAAACTAAATTAATTATAAATTCATCAATTTTAAATCCAGTATATTTTATACTCAACTAACTAATTTATTCTTTTTTTTCTTTTCATATTTCTTTAATTTTTTTGCTTTGATTTTAGAATTTCGCCAAATGCAGAAAGAGTATTTCGAATTTTGTCTTTCCCAATCGGTTTCTATTCCATTGTTTTCTGTGTTTGTATTTGAAGACTCTGGTAAATCCTTACAATGCTTTTTAAACTTTTTAAGACATGGTTGCATAATGTCACTATCTAATTGAATATTATTCACATTATTGCAAGCATTATATTCGTCTAATTTTTGTTTACGTCTTTTCTTTTTGTGTTTTTTTTTAACTTTTTTAGATTGTTCACATTCATCTTCATTATTATGTTCATCGTAATCAGTTTTATTTAGTAAGTATAATTTGTTCAATTGATCATCGATTACATCAACCTGTGGCATGTTGGATAATTTATTGACTTTTCGTTTTAATTTTTTAATACTTTTCTTAGATAGTTTATCTAAAAATTGCTCTTTTGTCTTGTCATTATTACTACCTTGGTCATTGTTTTCTAATAATGAAGATTTACTTAGTTGATGGGACAAATCATTTACTTTTCTATTCAATTTTTTACAACTTTTCTTTGATAATTTGCGTTCATCTGTTATTTGATTAGGAATAGGAGGTATTATATTGTCTTCATCATCGGAAACTTTGTCAACAATTGTATTTAATAATATCTGATCTACATCCATGACCATTTTCCTTTTCTTTGCTTTTTTTAATTTTAATTTATCATCTGAAGAAATTTCAGTTGACTTTAAAAAATCTCCAGCAAGTAGTTTTTTTTCTTGCTCAGCTATTCTGGCAAGTTTACCACTTAATTTCAAACCATGTCTAGCTCCTTTATGTGCAGTTCTCCCTCCACATGCCTTGAAAAGTTCTTCATCAGATATTTGAGTGAATAACACATCTTCTGGCTTATCTTCTTCAATTGCTTGACAATTTTGATCTCTGATTAAACTTCCGTCTTTCAAAGTTGAAACTTTCATAAAATTTCCATATTGAAGTACAATTTTCTTTTCAGATACTTCTAGTCCAGATTGAGTAGACGAAATATTGAAAGCATTTTCTTTCAAAACCTTTACAGAAACCTTTTCAGCATCATTTTCTGATACAACATTTTTTAGGGCTTTATCGTAAACAGAAGTCCACCATTGAAAATCTGTATCTTTGTGTCCAATTCCACTAGTGTCAAACTTTAGTTTCGGTTTCAAAGCTTCTGCAATGCCATTTTCGTCTTTTCCAAGACCTTTACCTATAACAACAATCATACCTAATACAGATATCTAGTAAATATTTAATTGTTTTAAAAAATTATTGTTCTTTTTTATTAGATATAAAAAGCCACTCAACTAATTTGTCTAATATTGTATGATACTTATTTAATACAACAAATAAATAAAAGTAGTAACTATCATAGAATTTTAGATTATCCTTAAACATTTTTGCATATGAATGAGATGCCAATAATAAATTATATACATCTTAGCATAAATTGCAAAATAAATCAAGTAATCAAGCAGTTCTACAGTATATTTATATAAAGAATTTGATAGCATCACAATACTAACCTTCAGTCCATCCATATTTTAACAGTTGTGCTTTTCCAAAGCTTGACATATTTTGGTTTATATCATCAGCAATGAAAAAATTAGTTGATAATTTTATATCACTTTTAATCTAAGAACAGTTCTAAAAAGAATCGACAATAGATTGACATTTGATCAACAAAATCGACAATGACAATGGATATTAACAAAGCAGCCGAATTGCGTAGCGTCACCTCACCTCGTGTGTTCCTATTTCCAACTGTGTACGCGCGTGTGTGTCGTGTGTGGTCTGTGCGTGTGTGTGTATACGTACAGTGCGTGCGTGCACATATATGTGTGAGTGTATCTTATCAACCTATCGTATACATTTGGGCCATTTTTTGCTTTCCTTATACGTCGTTAGATGGCGTAAGTTTCGTAATCAAGCGCGCCAAAAACAGCAGCTCAGCACTCAGCAGTCTTAGCACTTCAGCAGTTAGCTTAATCACTGCTCTACAGGACTACGGCACCGGTTTTCATTTGAGAATTTGAACTTATAAAAATAAAAGACATACTTAACATAGTAAATTTATACAAATAATTAGTCATGAGTACTTCAATCATCACTTACGAAACTTAATTAAGTATTTACTGTTTAGTGGTATTCAAAGTTTCATAGAAAACAATAAAGTTCATTAGCATTGTGAAAAAGTGCACGATTTTGTACTACAATTATGCCTAGAAGGATATCACTTCTGCAAAATACTTTACTAAGAAATGGGGATAGTGACATTCCAATGGGGAGAGCAGATGAATATAAAGGGATTGATATTACAATGCCATCAGTTACTATTGCACCTCATGAACTTAGAAATATTATGGCTAGTTCGGAGCGAAGTGACATGACTCTTAGAGAAATGATGGATGACAGTACAGCTACTGGTCTTGTTTTAAAAGCTAAAGAGCCTTGGAAGGATATTCACTCAAAACTGCATTATGACTTTTTGGGTAGTTTTCAAGCTCACACATCTGAACTTCAGATTTTTGAAACCGTTGCTGATTTCATTCAGAATTGTACTGATACATTAGATCTTATGAGAGGTTAGTAAAATATTCTTCATATATATAATAATGTGATAACACTGATAACCATTTAAAGCTTTTATATTAACTTTTATAACTGAAGGTGTCAAATCAAAAGTGGAAAACCCAGATTTATCTCTAGAAGAAATGAGTTTAGAAAATGAAAGAAACATTTGGAGACTAGTTTACTGCCTTTATGAGAATCGTTTAAATTCAGCAGATTATGAGGATCAAATGGAATTAGATAATTGTAATATATCAGAAAAAGAGGTGATTGGAACTTTGTACAAGAACAGTAAGCTGATTAGAGAATATCAACTCATAATTGATTGGCTCGAGAAGAATGCATTAGATAGGGCTGACAGATTACCTTCAATAGAAAATTTTACAGATAGAACCATTGCTTGGGAGAATACTTTACATCAGCTACAAAATAAAAAATCTGAAATTACTTTTCCTTCGTCTAGACCAATTGTAACTTCAATGGATCCAGATGCTCCAATTAGAGAAGGCAAACCATTACATGATTTAGATAAAGAGGATGATGCAAGATTAGAAAAGAGAATGCTTATTGAGGTTTGCATTTAATCTACAGTTTCAACAGTTATCTCTAAATAATTAAAACATGTTCAATATATTTTAGGTACGCTGTGGTAGGCTACAAAAAGCTCAAGCACTAGCCATACATTGTGGTCAGCAATGGCGTGCAGCATGTTTACTAGGATGGATACCATATCATGATCCAAATTATAAAAATCCTCTCACTGATACAAAATTACCTGTAGAAGGCAATCCTAATAGAAGCTTGTGGAAGCTATGTGCTTGGGAGTTGTCTAATGATGATAGAGTTGGTAAGTGTCATTACAGTTTTTTAGTTTATAACTTGGGTATTTTTTTGAAATATATTTTCACATTTCCTTTTTATAAATTACAGGTCCATACTATAGAGCTATTTATTCTAGTCTTTGTGGCAATGTGAAGCAATTATTATCTGTGGCAACATCATGGCAAGATGGTCTTTGGGCTTATTTGAAAACTCTTCTTGATATCAAAGTGGAAGCAGAAGTGAGAGGATTTATGCCAAAAGCTTATACTGCTTTACCTGATGAATATTGGAAAGGTGAAAATACATTAGAAGATATTTTTGATGAATTGGAAGCTTCTAAAAATCCCGCTATCAATTCCCAAGCTAAAGAACCAGTCAATAGAATTCAAAAATATTTAATTTTGGATGAAATTACAACTTTGATGGATGATGTAGACAATATGATTGATCAAAAAACTTGCGATACTCAATTTCTGCGATTTCTTGCTCATTTGATGCTGTTTTTAAGACAAATTGGAAAAAATGTGAATGAACAGGCATCAGAGAAAGTTTTACTTGAATATGTTAAAGTTCTCATGGATCTTGGCGATCCAATTCTAGTAGCATTTTACACATCTACTTTATCAAAAGAAGCACAGATAACAAAATACGCTCAATTTTTGGAGAGAGTTAGCAATTATGAGGCTCGCAAAAAATGTCTTAACGCAGCTGAAGATGCAAACTTAAATGTTGAAGCAATCACTAAACTGGTAGTTGAAAACATTAGGAAGAAAGATAATGAATTTGATCCAAAAGATATAAAAGGTGACATAACGGAAACTGATTTGGAAAAAATTAATGCAATTGATTGGTTGATTTTCTATCCAAGCCAAAGAGAAGAAGCTTTGTGGCAAACCAATGCTTTAATAAGATATTTTTTAACTAATGAAAAATTAGATGCTGCTAGAAAAGCATTCAACAAGGTATGAAAAGCTTTAGACTATTTTTTAATGAAATTCTATTGAAATTATGAATATTTCTGTTATTTCAGATCCCAGCAGATGCTATTAATATAATTATGAATGATTTTCCTGCACTGCAAAATACCATTGAAAATTTAATGACTGCAAACGCTTTGCCTAAAAAAGCATCTTCATCTATCCGAGAATATTTGTGCTATAAAGCCTATTTGGATGCTAATGAGGGTTTTGCTGAATGGTTTTCTCACTATCATCACAACAGACCAACTCCTGTACCAGAACCAACAGCCTTTGCTACGTTCACAGAAAAAGTAGCATTTGAACATAAAAGTTCCATATATAACAACGAATTGGAAAGATGGAAAACTACTATGCAGCATCATACAAAGGTATAGATATTATAATTTTGTTATAATTATACTCTCGATATAAATAAAATTGTAGTCACTGTCTACATTATCTTCAATTGTTTTAGGCTGTTAAACAGTTGCTCTTTAACGTTCTTTTGTTTCCCGATGGTGGTTGGTTAATCGACTCCGTAAATACTACAAGTAGTGAACCCACAACATCTGATGAAATTTTAAGAGAGCATCAACTAGACAAACTTAGAAAATTATGTATCCCTAAAATCACTTTATTACTGTATACTGTGATGACAGAAATGAATCAACATAATGAATGCGTTCAACTGGCAGATATTTTAGCTTCAGAACAACATCAGTTATACAAAGTAAGTAATTTGTACTTTGAAATATAAATCAATAATATTAATAAATTTTGTTAAATTTAACTATTTCGTTACCAATCTCTAATATTTATGTTATAGGTATTCATAAAAGAAAAATCAAGAGAAGTTTTCAAGAAGATTTGCGAGTCATCTCTTGCTCTAATGGACCAAAAGAAGGATCCGTGGGGTTACTCCAAATAAAAAGTATCCAAGTCTTCGTGATCATCTTGTATATTATTTTAAATGAACATATTACGATTCTCACATTGTACATATTATACAACGAGAAAAGTGGCGTTATAGATTGAATTATATAAATGATTTTCATGAGTTAGACTGATGAAAATCGAATACAGTAATTTTTCTACTGCAGTACCATTTTTTTTTTGTCACTTTTTTATATAAAACCAGTGTATTGTTGATTACAACAAGTCAATATAAAATTTGTTTCAATTTTAATGAAAATTTTTTCTTACAAAAAAAAACTTAATTTTTAACCTGTCTATGTAGACAAAATAGGTTTATGTTACCAGACCTACTTTAAGCTTACAGATTTCGATTTTATAACCAAATAATCACAAACAGCATTTTACATTGACAAGGTACAGTCCAAAATTATCTAGATGTGTAATTTATGATCAAAATGAAACAACATATTTAGAAAAACCGATGATTCATTTTTCAGTGTTTAATTACTCTTGTTGACATTAGACTCTACAAGTCTAATACAACACATTTTTTGTCATCGATTTGTTTCGTTTTTAAATTTTATTTTGCTGAAAAAATTTACTTTACTTACATAATTTATAGGAATGAAACGGACGTCAAATATATAATCTCAGTTAATTTTTAAGAACGCTATACTTTTATTCGAGATATTGTCCATGTATTTTAACAATCGTAAAAAACAGCTCAAGTTGCGCAGTAGGGATAGGAATGTTTCATTGTTTACAATACCGTTTATGAGATTTATACTAAACCTTAATCATCATTAAAAAATAAATTTTTACAATATGCATTTGAACCAGTAGTACGTTTTTCAAAATTTGGTATAGGACTAACAAGGGTTGGAAAATCTTTCTCGAAATCAATCCTAACAATGTTTATTCCACACTTTATACAATCAAACGATTCCAAGATAAACTGGTATTTTTTTGAACCCCTATCTATATACAATAATGTTGCTTATATAGCCTTTACAGCTCCAGTGTATTGACGTATATAGTCAAAATATCATTAAAAATAATTAAAAAGCTTCCAAGTATTTCGAATGGTTTTTTGTTAAATTATTATTATTATTAAACGTTATTTTGTAGTTATGTAGAATAACTTAAAAAATAACAAAAAATCAAGTATACAATTGTTTAAAAAACAAACTACACCTGAACTTCGAAAACACATTTAATTAAACCCGTTAATATTACAATAAAAAAGCTCGTCGGTTATCGGTTGATATAAAAGCTTATATATTCTTTGATACCCTTAGTTGCAACTTTACAATTCAATACAGTATGGAACATGTAAATTCATCAGTTCATCAACTTTTTACGAATGTTTTTTTTTTTTAATATTCCATTGATAGCTCTTATTTCTTAATCCTATTCTAACATGCAAATGTGAAAAAAAGTCGGTTCAAATGTGTGTTTACTTTTTGAGTACGATCTTTTAAATGTTTTCAGTTCTTGTAATATGCATTCATAGCTGGTTTTGTGTGCGCACTGAAATCATTATCATCTTAGATTATAGTTTCTGTGCGTATTTGTTGGTACACCCATCAGTGTATAATACTTAAGTATCATCTTGTTTGTTATTAATGAAACTGTGAATCTTTTATATGCCTAATAATCAGCACTTAAAAACAGCTGAATTTACATTGGGAAAAATGTACCGACAATTTTATTTTTTTTTGTCATAAATATTTTTTTGTTCACGGTAGAAATGTTGTAAAGACACGATCAAGATCCAAGTACACGTATATGAAAGTTTTTTGAACGGTCTAAAAATAGAGAAATTGAAATTGAATTATTAATCTTACAAACTGTCCTTTTTTTCGCTAATCGCATTTTTTTCTCTGTAAGATTGAACTACGTGTTGCATCATATTTACAACCCCACATATAGATGAAGGTAAATCAAACAATCTGTTACTAGATTTATATATTAGAATGATTCATTGAAAATTGAACCAATTGACCTGTTTTTCATTCATTATTGAACATATAATAAATCAGATTTGAGTAAATAGCAATAGCCATTTTTTATGTTGCTGTGCTTAAAATTAACAATTCTTTTTGTGTCGTTTTTTTAACTAGTGACTTGCGACATTTATTTGTCGATATGCTTAATACTTTTGATATTCTATGTCTAATTTGTTGACTTGTTTGATTTCGCTTTCATTATGCCTGTGTATATTGTTAATAAATGTTTTGTTTTTTTACTTTTACTTACAATAAACCGCATAAAAGAATATAGGTTCTATATTAACTATACTATATGCTTTTTATATATAACGTATTAGGCGGAAAATTATACTCTTATATTTATATTTTAGCGTACTTTCTTCGTTCATCAAGAATCACTTTTGTTTTTGTTTTTTTTCCTAGTCTCCTTTATTTTCATTATATTGCGTTAAATATTGACACAATTTGTCGACTATTCAGTTTATCTCAAGCTTTCATTTTGTAATTATGCATTGAATATTTCTTTCTAATATAACTGGATGTATTGAATATACTTTACATTTTTTTCACAATTTATATCTTATAAATCTAAAAAATTTCGGTCTAATTTATTTATGATGTAATTTTTATATTTTTTTGTCACATTATTAGGGAAACATTTGTATATTATATTCGTGTATCCAAAACAATTTTATTACATTTTTTAATTTTAGTTTTAAATGATAACATTTTTGTAACGATGATCTTTGATCAGAAATTTTAATAAATAGTAAGGGGTTATTTATAATTACTTCTTGTTATCGCTATCAACTTAAAACTCTCTCGCACCTTAATAAATGTGAATAGAACATAAGCAATATATATACGATTTCGTTTAGAACGCAATTTAAAGTAAATTAATTTTAACTTATAAATATACTCATACTAATATGAAAAATGCTGGATTAGATTATTGTAGGACAATCGATAAACTGTTGACTTATTTGTAACTCTCTTTTAATTTGTGTCTTTTTCGTTATTTTTTCCCATTTTACTTGTATATTACACATTTTTCTTACTTACAAATTTTTTTCAAGTTCTGTGTTTTGCATAAGAATTATTACATAACAAATTATGTTTTTGTTTGAGGAAGTACAATAATAATAAATTTATTCACACGAAATTACTAAAGATTAAAATCAATTTTACTCGAAATAATTTCACAAATTCAGATTCATTCATATTCATTAGGATAAAATTAACTTGCACAATTTGAAAATTGTAATGTTTAAGCGAGAAAATAAAGGTATACTATTCATAATTATTTTTAGATACAGTAAAACATTTGATATAAATATATTAATCAATTTCACCAATTTTCTCTTCATGTAAAAATTATCCGAGAAGTTATGTATAAAAAAACTCATAATTGAAAAAGACAACTTAATAAAATATTTCTGTTCATAAAATCAAAATACATATTATGCATAATTAAACATAATTTTGATAGATATCACCTCTATAATCAGTTTTAATGTAGAAAGGAATTATGATAAATATTCACGTTAAATATATCTAAATATTTTGTAAACATCTGTATACAGCACGTAAATGTAACATAATGTAACCAATAATTTGCAAAGTTTGTTTAAAAATATAACCAAATACTTATTTACCATCAATGGTTAGATATAATTAAGTAGATAATGTAAATTATTCACTATATTATTCAATTATTATTAGCAACCGTGGACATCATGAAGCTGACCCGTAAAAAGAAAATTGTTTTACTGTCTAAATTTTCACCTTTTCATATTCATTATTGTCAATAGTTTATTGTAAGTTTGCTGAAATTCTCACAAATTTGAAACAATTCAATGTATTCGATTGAATCATATTATTGTCAGGTGTTTAATATTTTAAGTACGGATCAAAATGTAATATAATTTGTTCTATAAACTTCATTGTCGATAGTGAAGGGCAAGGTTAATTCTATCAAGCTTTGAAAAAAAGCTTCATAATTACGAATTCCTTTTAAATTCTTCACTATTAATTTTCTTCGGGACAGCCCATTGAAACGTGTCAGCTTTTATCTTAATAATATTTATTGTCATACATCACCCAGTGTGACTTGTATTTATATTCAAGCCAAATTTAACCACTATATTAATGTATTATAATAATATATTATGTATATGTCCCTTGCCTATGTGCGCATCGAAGAATTCGCGATAAACAACACTTGCATTTTCAGCATTCATGTCTACGTTATTTCCCTTAATTGCTCTTATATATGGACGCTTCAAACGATAGCTATACAGTAGCGTTTTGTTTTAACGCTCATAATCGAAATGTTTTAAGAAAGATATATTATCAATGATTTTAACGCGAATCAAACAAATAATCGCACATAAAGGAATTTTCACAGTCCTAATAATTACCAAGCCCAGTAATTAATTTCAGCTAATTATCCTTTTTATGAAGCTATTTACGAATAAGTCGTAAGAAATAGTTGAAAGGGCATTTAATATTAAATTTTTTTCATTGACATTCAAATTCAAAAACATTCATATACATAGACCTCGCGGCATTTGGAATTAAATCGTTTACTAACATTCTTCATGTGTATCTTTCACTTAGAATTATTACCATCACTCAATGTCATGGACTGATTATGTATTTAGTTGATTTCTTGGCTTTTTACACTCCTTCTGTATCACTTCCAAAAGGATTACGAAGTTGGTAACATCAATAATCTAATTTGGTCATTCTCACTTGTAAGTTTTTAGTAAATTTTTGTTAGTATCCCTTGAGCGTTTTAATACTTTCTCACCTGTGATGGTACTATGAGTAGAAGTTTGTTAATTCATACGTTACAAACGTGTTAGTGTTAAAATCGGTGTTTGCGTTAAAATGCATAGGTCAACATTTAAATGTACATATAATATTGATTACTCAACATTTTATTTGAATTCATATTTTTAATGAGTTACAATGTCAGGGACTTGTCACTTGATATTTAATTGAAACTTTCCATTTTTACGTTGATAAAAAATCTTCAAGCCATCTTACATTCATGTTATCGCACCAACGGTATATTAACATTTCTTCGAACGACTTTTTCTTAGTGCGTTCAAAGCAGAAAAGATAATTGTTTAAAAGCTCAAGGGACTGAATTTCCAAATGTTCGCGAGGCCATTTGACAGTTATACTCTTACTATGCGTCTGTTCCGTCTCAATTGTGTTGTAAGTAATAATAATAATAATAATATTTCAGGCACAATTATACTTTCATTCCGTTTATTAGGAAGATCCTCCGTAGCTCATATTTTTTTCTACTTTCGTCTCGTTACCTTTTCGTCCCTTTTTTTAAATTTACACATATTGAATACAGCGTTTGTTGTCAGCCTAATCCGATTATAATGACATGATAATGAATCATTTTAGCTATATATATATTTACGTAGATCTTTCAAATTCATTTTGTGGCAGATGAGAGAAAGAATTAATAAATTTATTGTCACTAATCTCCATCTCTCAGCCTTTATTATCTAATAATATAACATTTTTACTTAGTCTACCGCATTATTATTGTCGAACAGCATTTGTAGTCAATTAGTATCCTTATTGTCTACCGGAGTTCATCTTATGAATACTCACCTTAATACAATTCTAATTTTTATTTTGTGCAAAATGTACATTTTTTACCGGACTTTCACATTTCTAAGTTGATTTCAAAATCAATTGCAAATAAACTAATAAAATGCTATGGATTATTGTCTTGATTCGATCTATATTTTTAAGCTTTTCATTATCATCGCTAATTATATTAAGATTCAAACAAAGTGAACAATTTTTAATCCAAAGATGTTAGAACATATTAAAGATAACTTAGGAACGCTCAAGTCCATAATTAATATAGTTACCTAATCATCACTTCAGTGTACTTTTATTATTCGATGAATGTTGAGAAATTACTATTGCGATAATCATAATATTTGTTTTCTATACAAAGACCGTTTCATTTATTGTCAAAACGTTCATATGTCCGATTAAATTTATTGTCAAATGTCACGATTATTATCATCGGTTTCCGAATGCAACGCAAGTTTTTATCCATTCAACCTACGTGTAAACGTCTTTGTTATTTTTCTTAACATATACACTATGTATAAGGTTTGAGTGTATAAGTTTTGTCTTGTCGCTCTTATAATATATATATAGAATATGAAATATTTTAATCTGTTAGCTCTTAAAAATATCTCGATAAATCTTCTCAATACGCGCTTACGGGCTAATTACTTTCATACAACCTTGTATCGTGTGTGTTTTACTATAGTTGAGCAGGGTTATCGACAAGCCCACTTTTATCACCAGCTCGTTACTTTCATATTTTTCTTTTCCTTTCGATCAACTGGATACTTTCTTAATATTTATACCCTTGTTATTTGTCGTTCATTTCAATATTGACCTGTTGGTTGTAATGTTTTCGTGTGCTTTTCAAAAGTCTTGTACTTCCATTCATCTGCGTCGCGCAACTGCTGCAAGCAAAGCGAACGTAAGGACGAGGAGGATCGAAGGTGCGTATTGACTGGCGGACTGCGTGACTGGACTGCTACCTTCGTTCACCACGTGAATTTTCCAACCCAAGTTCTTGTGTGTATAACACTTTAGGACAATACAATTACATATTATTAAATATGGCCGAAGTTTCGTCGACAATTGCGTGAGATTTCCTTAATCTCCGTCGAGTTGTCTGACTTTACGCGTACTTGGACTACTCGAATTAAATTCGTTATATTGTACCTGGTAGTAAACCAAATCCGGCGTATCAGTTTCAACGTGCCACTCAAGAGTGGCGGATTCACCTTCTTCGCACTCAAGTTTGAGAGTGTCGAAATATTCACGGAAGGTTTCGGACTTCTCGCTCTGATCGGTGCGCTTGTGCACGTACTCGCAGTAGCGGCCTGCGGCGGTCGGGTAGGGGTAGTTGTTCTCGTCGTAGGCCACGCCCGCGAATACCTTCTGGCGGCGCTGCTGTGACGGATTCAACTGGCCAAAGCCACCCTCCGGGTTGTCGGTTATGTAGAATGGATGGTACCTAAACGACGATCTTTGCTCAGTTTATGCTTCGTAGGATACAAACGATTTATTTAATTTAGATATTCGCGTAACTAACTTTGCGGGGTTGGTCTTGTCCTTTCCACCTTCAACGATGAAGGTGATGTTCTGGCCTCTCTCCACTGTTATTTCCGGTATCAACTTATCGTTTATGTACCACGCAATTCCCCAAGATGGCTGACCTGTTTTATCGACACATGGTTGTTAAACATCAATGTAGCAAAGCTTTTGCACAGTGCAATTTTCATTTTTATTCTAATGACGTTACTGTAAGCACCAGAAACTGCTAGCGAAATAAATGCAATTTTGGCTTGTCGTAGGTGAACCTTGACGGTTCAATTGGCAAGTCAAAGTGTCGAAGCATCCAGACTAATTGTGGCGAAGGTGTTGCAATGCTGATTACAAATGATTCATACCAGTAATACGGGTATATCCTCTCTTGCCACCAGTGGGTCCTATCTTCGCGGTGAATGTATCCTCATTCGCGATCATCATTGGTGGCCAAGCCTTGATCTCCGGTTGTTTAGGTTGGTCGTAAAGCGAGTTAGTACACTGGTGCACTCCGCGGCCACCAAAATCAATGCGGAAGTCTTCGGTTGTTACGTCCGAAGCCAGGTGGGCGTTGGCCTCCCACTGCTTGTTCAGCTGGCCGATTGCCGCGACAATTGTCGTCGCCGTGTCGGGTATCACTTTGTCGTAGATCAATTCGTTCGTGCGCAGCGGTCGCTTGTACTTCACTGTCGATTTCACCATTCATTTGAATAGAACCAAATCTTTTTTTTTATCCTTTATTATTTTATTTTCGAACTGACAAGGACTGAATTTGATTCAACAGCGCTGCTTGACGATTGCGCGGTCAATTTTGTTTTATTCCTTCTCTGTTGGCAATGACTGCAATTACTTTTTCCATATTATAACACCGTGAATGCTTAAAAGCTTTTTAAAGTTCTGTAAGAGCGCTTTCGTAAAGTCAAATTTAATCTGCGATCAATGATATGCGAGAGCAAAATAAAATGCTAGAGAGCTTATGCTATAAATTGGAGCAGCTTTTCAAATGAAGCTTTTGATAACATTACGTATTGTGAAAAATCGAAGAAATTCGGATGACTTTTAAATAAAAAAAATAGAAATAGCGGCTAAAGCGATAAAGTCAATCTAGCGTATGACTTCCAAGTTATTGCTCAATGTTGGCATCTCGCTTTCTTTAACAGTACAATCAAAGAGACATTTGAATAGTAAAACAAAAGCTTACCGGTGGTAATGCTGTCGATTCTCGAACCGTTGAGTAGTACCGCATCGTTTTTGCCTCCAATCCTGTGATCGGGACAGACTCCATCTTTACCATCGCACTGTGAGTAGGCAGACATATAGTAGTCCTCGGCGATGTATTTCTTTTGGTCTTTGTTGTAGCCGATGACGACGATGTCGGCGCCAAGCATCTCAGGGCGACCTTCTTGACCCGACAAACCGAACGCCACATATTGGTCGTCCAAAATCCGACCCGACACTTCGATTATCACGTCATCGTTGATCAACTCCCAACGAACTTGCACCCGGCCGCTCAATAGCTCGACGCAGTTGCTCAGCTCTGGTGCTGCTGTGCTACTTGTCTGCAAAGTTTCACCCGAGGTTTGCTTTTTTATTCGACGCTTTTTCCTACGTCTATGCGGGTATTTTCACGCTCACTCCGAACAAGCTGTTACACTGAATATTTATACATATTTTCAAAATATAAGGGCACCGAAAAAGCAAGATTACATCATTCGACATTGAAGACCTTTATAAATCATTAAAACACTCAAAACTTATAGATAATTTTCTTTGTTAAATCCAAATATCAATTTTAATTGTATATTTACACGCAAAAGTAAAATTATAATAAATATCAATTAATCGAAGACTAATATAATGCAGGATTAGGTTCAGTGAGAACAAAATTAACTTTTGGTTAAAAAATGAACGAAATGAATTAATGACTGAAAATATAATGTCTCTGCCATGAAATTTGTATAACGCATGCGGGGCACGTACAAAATGAATTTTCCATCAAGTATAAATGAATAGGGATTTTGAAAAATAAGAAATTATGAAAATAGAAACAACAAAGAGCATTCGTTGAAAATTGTGACATCTAGCAAGATCCCTGGTTATTAATACTCACAGGGGTTATATACCACCATGGCGGCTATTCCATGGGCATGCAACAAAAAGAGTTGGATGTGATATTATTGTTTCCTAGGCACTTGATCGCTAATAATTCTATTGAATGTAGAAAGCTCGCAGAATTATATTGGTTAGAAATGTGCAAACTAATACTTCAATAGAGGTATGCGATGATTTCGGAAAGAATGCCTTGATCCTCGAGCATGACGCTTAACGATGAGCGACAGAATGATCGAAAAAATGAACAATGAAGATGTCGAGAAACAGAATTGGAGAAATAAGACGAGAGAAGGGGAAAAGGTAAAATTACCGCGATCTTGGTTTGTCCGAGAGCGGGAGGTACATTGAGGTCCTTTGGTATGAGCACGTGTCCAAAGTCGTGCTGGTACTGCACACACCAGACGCCCAGCCAGTCGATGTCGTAGACGGTGAGGTTGCCAGGCAACACGATCTCGATGTCCACGCCCTCGTAGCCCTTCAGTACCTGCGTGCTGTAATCAGAGACGACACGTGCGTCCCCCATGCACATATATTCCTTCAATTCGAACTCTTCACCTGTGTACGCGCGCGGCTTTCAAGTGTATTGCGTTTCCGCTGTCGTGGTCGTGAGTTATGTCAGTCAATTTTCATGCTTGATTTCGTCAAGTTCAAAGGGATTCGCACTCTTCGAATTTTCGTTTAATCCGCCTTTATTTTCAGTTTATGGCTGACTGAGAGTGCTGCTTTACTCTATGCGTCATTATTACTTTTTCATTATTAGTGGGCTTCTGACAAATCAGAAAAAGCTCGTGACATCGACCCTCCGAGTTGGTTTGAATTCTGGAGCTTACCAAACTTTTTGAACGCGAACTTTTAAATAAACAGTTAAAAATCTTAATATGCTCCAACGGTTACAAATCAAAATAAATAGTTTGAATGTTTTACATTAATAATAAAGAAAGATTAAAAGTCCAATACGAATTTACAGACTGGTCAATGAAAACCCGCAGCTTAAAAGCTCGACGATCCAAGCTGGCTTGGAGCGTTCTGAAATGTGACACATTTGGTTCGACTACACGCTTGAACTGTGCAATTATTTGACTGATTGCTGCGAACGATGAAGATCCGACTGCGCAAAAAAGGTCCCACCTGTTCATCTCATTGGGCACCCTGATTCCATGAACGTTGGGCCTCTCACCTCGGCCAACCCAGAAATAAGCGTCAGGCCCAGCGCCATCGTAATGCAAATTCGGTATGTAGAAGGTTTTACTATCAAGGATGGTAATGTTGTCACTGCGCAATCCGTGAGCCAATCTTGAGAATTCCGGCAGTACGCGTGGCTGGGGTATGGTTATGTTGGATGGAATTATAACGTCGCCAAAGTTTACCTGCAATTCAAATATTAAAGGACAAACATCAGCGTATACTCGCACTTTGCTCGTTAACTTCAAAACTGATATACGCGTTCATTTCGAGAAATTTGAGAGACTCGCCAGAGCCTCTTTCGAAATGAGCCGCGCGAAAATTGTGTAAGGACCAAAGTAATGAGAGTCGAATGACAAACGAGCGCTAGGCATTAACACCATTTTGTCCCTCTCGCTTTGGAAATTAGCGTGAAGTCATAATTTCTCGGAGGAGAGGGCAGGTGGAGTGGGTCCCCGCGAAAATGTGAGCGCACTTGAATTTCAATTCGCGAAGTCGATCCATCATTTCTCTGAGCGTTGGCGCGACGTTGGATTTGACGCGTCGCCGTGGGGAGTCGTTTATTTCGAGTTTCGTCAAATGTCGCGGCGGGGCGAGTTTTACGACTTTATATAGGTATATCGCGAGACACGTAAACGAGGGTTCTCGTGATTTTCGTGATCCCCTCTACTCTTGCGCGCGTTTCGCTTCGCAAGCAGCCTAATTTCTCAAAGTCGGAAATCTCACGCGCTCGTGTTCCGAGGATGATGTATATAGGTATTTATCACCATCGCACAGCTGTATCTACCAGATAAAACTCCACTTTGTGCTGTGTAATCAATTGTGGGTAGTATACATTATATCATTGAATTCGTTTAGGCATCACCTTCGTGTCTAAATGATTATATCTTGTTTTTTCACGTCGCAAATAGACGGAGTGTGGTACCTATGCTCTGATATCATAATTATCAGAGCATTATTTCAATATAATTATAAAAATATTTCAACAACATGCATTGCTGATGAATAAATTGGAGTGTTACTAAGTAAGCATATTCGGCGTTAATTTGGTGAAAAGACTGTTATGAGATACTCCCCTAATTACTAACATATTAAGAACAAAAACATTGCTAGATGATTTTGTTGTTCTCTTCGACTGTTGACTTCTCAGTCAAACTTGATAATTAATACGTGATATACAATCTTATTAATAAACACGCCTGAGTTATTTTATAATTAGTTGTGTTGTTATTTATTATCGTCTGAGTGCGAGCGTAACAATATTTGTACTCTACGATACAACTGTTATTTGGTCGAATGAATAAATAGATATATACATAAAACTCATCCTAGCACTTATAAGGCTAATTGAATCATTTTACGTTTAATGAAGTGGCGTTAAGAACTCTCAATAATAAATATTGCGCTAATAACCAAATTAAAGGCGAACACAAGCAATAAAGAATAATAACGATCCAAAGGCAAAAGAATGCCGAAAAACGAGGCCGTAAGTCAGGGCATTTGAACTTAATATAAGTATATGAATCCGTAATTTATGAAGCAGCCTCTTCGTCGCATACTGCATAATAATAATAATAGCTATGACCCCGCCAATTAAGCGAAAAGTTTGGTCCCGACCGACGTCATCCCGTCGTGCTATCATTATGTGCTCATTAGTCTGCCCACACCCTTTCAGCATCTTTGCTCTCTCACACTCCGCACTGTCGCTAACAATTCCAGCTACCCCTGGCTGGTGCGGAATTTGCATGGGGCATTAATCCGATTTCGTTTAAGAGCTCGTCAATCATACATCCCCTCGCGCGCGTAGATGCAAAGAAACTGAGAGCCACCAGTCACTGAACTGAAGCTTTTCGTTAATACCCGCTGAGAGAGATACTTATATACTGTACCTTAGCGTCTTCGCCGAAACTAACTCTATTATCACATTATTTCGTCGATCGATGCGCGTCAGCGAATTTGATAAATTGTCTTTGAATTTGTTACTGCTACTCTTTTAACGTTGCTGCTTAATGGTCAGTTGTACTGCTTGAAAAAAAAGATAAATAAAAAAACCTGACTTTCATTACGTAAATGTCCGAACGCTTCGACTTTCATTTGACATATCCAATATAATTTATTACAATATCTTCTAATGCAATGATTCTCGGAACGGCAGACATAGGAAATTAAATGGAATTCGAAAATTCGACGAATTCGTGTATTACTGATTAATAAAGCCAAGTGAAAATATCGGAAGGGAAAAAATCTTCCGACTCGCATTCATGGAAAAGCCCGGAAACTTTGTCGTCACGTGTAAGCAGAAACGCCAAATTCGTAAACGCAGAAGGAAATCATTTTTGCGTTGCGATTTGTTCGAGCGGCTTCTCTTCGAGGAAAAACGTAGAATGCTACTGTGTGTACATTGTGCAATTTCGCGGACGCGCCGACGTCAAATTGCAAGCTGCAGTTCGCGAATACATACATATATACGTGCATATGCATAGGGGCGAAGGTAAGCGGTGAGAATTTCGATAGTCGATGCGATGCTGATGAGCCGCGAAAAACTTTCCGCTCGACGCGGAGCCTCGATATTGCCGATATTTCCCGGCGTGACGCCGGACTTTAGCGCTCAATTTGCCTGTATCAACTTTGAGCGTCAAAGTTGCGGGGCTTTTCAGACTATGCTATGCGACGTTTATTTTTTCCTTTCTTTTTTCATATACAGCTGAATATCGAGACGCCAATCGGACGTTTGGACGAATAACTTCCAGCCATATTTCTGTCTTACTAATAAAAATCACGTCCTCGCATTCGCGTCGGATCTTTTATCGCGCCGCGATGTCGCGCAGCATTGCAATTTTTCTTTTCATTCGATATTATTTCGTGGAAAATCTAAGTTGTGAAAAGGAAACGAGCGCGATCCCTTCGCGCGAGCGTCCGAAGCACGAACCTTTGCCTCCGAGCTTGATATTATTGGCAAGTTATCAAAGGAGGAGCTAGCTTTTTTTCATTGAAAAAGGAGCGAAGAGAGAAAATATTGAAAAATAGCAAGAGGCCACGTTGGTGGATAGAGCCTAATCTATATCGCAAGCGTGTGGGCCAATATCTTGCAAGCCACTCTCTCTCTCTGTCTCGCTGCGGGGGAGCGATGGCGGCGGGCGCTTTATATACGCATAATCCGGCCCCGCGCTCGTCAATCCAATATATATATATATAAGGCCATATACCTTTGATCTGCTCGTTAGCTTGGTCTCTGTTTACCGGGGGATACATGAATATACACTGGTCGGCCCTTTATCGCTAGGATTTATGAATTCAGATTTGTTACCGAGAGCCCTTATAATCAGCTATTCTGTAGATGGATTCTCGTATATCTGTCAGCGATTTGAGGAGGGGGGGGGGGGTGATTATTGTTATTGTGGTATATAAGAGTGGCTTTCTTTTGCAAATAATCAACTACTTCATATTGAAATGTTCATTAGTGGCAATATTTTCTCTAAAGTACAAAAGATAAGAAACAATTATAGGAGAGATATACATATACAGGTATTCTGTCTGCGCGCAAAGCCAAAGCACAGCGTGTAGGAAGCTCGGCAAAGCAACTTTGGCTCATTTTTATGGATTCCAAATCCGATTGGCCCCCGTCGAAGTCGTTGGAAGCTGCTACCCAGCAGATAAACTGCTTGAATGTGATCGGCTACTTTCATCCTAACAATATCTCCGCGCTACTTTCGGCTAGATTGAGCTTGCAGTGCTACAACTGCTCTACATCTTTATTTTTCATTTATTTTATCTTCCACAGGCAGATGTTTCACTTGTTAAATTCACATTTGTGGCTTAATCCGGATGTGCAAACGAGTTGAAATATTGTTTGACAGTGACATTGTTTTGGTCGATCAGCCTTTCATGCGAATCCAAATTAAGATGCTTTGACGAATTATAAGTTTTTTAATTCAAAATTACGCTCAGCAATTGAAATATTAAAAAATTAATGTTAACATGTTTCTGCATTGCTCAGAAAAATCAGTATAATTGAATCAGCAAAACTTTTTCAGAAAACATTTCTTAATCAAAATACTTATTTCATCATTCACAATTATGATTTCATTAATTACAACTCCTTAATCTAGTCAATCTAGTCGATGCAGCCCTCTACCAACAAAGAAAGAAAAAAGTATATCAGAGAAAGAGAAAGAGAGTGAGAGAGAGAGAGAGAGAGAGAGAGAGAGAGAGAGAGAGAGAGAGATGAACGGCGGCAAATCTGGGGACAGCAGCAGTGAAAAGACGATCCCCCGGCAAACGCGCGGGAGATAAGATCGAGAGACAATATATGCCGGTGGCCGGGTGAAAATAATAATCAGCCGGTGGCTTATCGCCCAGTGCCGATCACCCCTCGGCGCGAAATTGAGACATCGAGCCTCGTTACCGCGCTCAACTCTCACCGGGACGAGAAGGCCCTTTGGCCTCTGCTACTACTCGTCTTTTATATATGTGCCGTAAGGGACTATGGGGATATGCTCGATTGGCTCGTTTGTTGTGCTGCTTTGATTTCTTGCGCGCGCGGCTATGGGAAGAAAAAAATATTATTTGCCTCCTATGCTTGAACGTCGAATACCGCTTTTTTTTTTTCTACGTTCAGTCGGAAAATGCTGCATTGTGATGTTTTTTTGCTTATTTTTTTACATGTATCAATTTAAACTCACAAAGATAGTACGTTAGCATGAGTAAAGTACGTCGTGTAATATTTTAAAACGAGCCAGACAATTACTTTTTATTGCAAAGTTAAATTTTACGTGAAAGAGCCGTAAGAACTGGGTCGCTAAAAGCTTTGTGCATATTACATGCTCTCCTCGCATCGAATTGTAGCTTTAAGGATTTCGAAACTTCAAAAATTATTCATAGTAATAAACTTTTACTCTGCCAAAAAGTAACAAAAAGTAACAATAATCCGATTTTCCCTGGAAAAAATAATGTCAATAGCAACGTCAGCCAGGCGTAACGCGAAAAAAAAAGACGAAGAAGAGAAATATGCGCCAGGAAGGGACGGTCGAGTGGTTAGATTTTCCGCCGAGCGCAATAAAATTAACGTTTGCGCGAGAAAAAAGCTCTTAAAGGGCCCGAGAGCTACCGGGCGAGATTGACGCTAGCTGAAATTGATTTCTCGCTGCAAAACACGCCGATAAATCGAGACGAACAGGCAATAATGAGCCTCTCCCCAAGCTTTTATGTATACTGGCGTTGATCCCTTAAAACTCGTTCCTCCACGAGCGACTACGACATCCTATGGGCAAATTGAGATGTATACGCTTTATGCCGACTTTAACCCAAGGGATTTGTGACGAATCAATTACGATAAAGCGTTAAATAAGGTTCCTTTAATGCAAAAACCAACCACGGATTTTTTCCTCTGCCGCGTAAGCTTCACGTTGTAATGAGATAAATTAATAACGTCCTGAACATTAACTTAATCAGAGAGCACTAAAACGGTGCCGAATTCATAGATCGACTGTCACTGGCATTCGTTAGAGAGCGCTCCGAACGTCAAGGTCTTCCTGGAATAATAAGCCGATGACACGGCGAATAGCTTCGTTGACTCATAGGTTAGAGCACCGGTGATATAGCCATTTCACAGCAGACTGATCGTGACTTTGAAATCTTAGCCGAATTAAAGGAAGAAAAGAAAAAGGAAAGAGAAAAGGGGAGGGAAAAAACGAAAGTAGGGAGGAAATTGAGACGGAGACAAAGCGAGCGCATAAGCGAAGAAACGCACTTTAAGTAGGTGATAAATTAAACGAGGCGGCCCTCTTTCTCTCTTTCGCCCCGTCGTCGCGACGAATTTTCCTGTTATACGCCCCCCCCCCCGACTCCGATTTAATGAAACTCCTTTCTGCCTCGAAACTTTATATCCCGCGAGATGAGCTCCCGTTAAATACTTTTCGAGTGTCTAATTAAGCGGCCTCCTTTTTCAGCCTTACTCCACTTGCACGGTATATTCGACGCGTACTCTCATTTTCCACTCCGCGTTCTTTTTTCCTGGGTCTAATTGTTTTCTTGCTTCAATTTTCAGACGCAGCTCTCATCTGCCGCTTCCTCGACAAGTCAGCTTGACGAAAGTTACGAGACTTGAAGTATTTCAAGAATTTACACTTTGCATGAGATTAATAAGAAAAAAAGACTGACGAATGTTCCATCTCTTTGTATTGAAATTGCGCGAATACGCGTTCTCGCGTCGATAATACATATCGATTAAAATACACTAGGCAGGTGAAGCATTCGATTTTTATGCTCATCAAAATACTTGAATTTTCGAAAATTCAAGGTGATCTTGGGTAAAGTGAAAAAACTATCAATGATCTAGCGACTTTCACACATGCGAGCCCACAAGCAATCACTCCATCAGTAACTTGCTACTCACAAAAAGCCACAGCTTTTGTCCCGATATAACTGCTCTCAAAACAATCGATCGCGGGGTAATTCACGAAGAGACAGAAGAGAAATCTGCGGCGCGTATGAATCAATGTGTGCCGTGAAAATGAACGCGAACCGGACGAACTTTCACCTTCGACGTTAGGTTGAAAAAAAGACAGAAAGAGAGAGAGAGAAAGCGAATAAAGAGATCGCGAAAGGGGAACTCCGGGAGCGGCGAATCAGCTCCATAGCCAGTCGACGCAGACAAAACTTTGCCGGCCGGCGTCGGTGGGCGGAACTTGGGGCGCAAGCTCCCGTCCAATCAGCGCCCCGCAAAAATTGTCTAACTTTCGAGCGGCAACTTTGGCCCAATTTGGGCCGCCGACGCAGCACTGCCATTTAGTTTTTCAACGAGCTATTCCCTCATCCATCCCTTATGCTTGCTATCCGCCTCTCGCCGCTTTCAATTTTCAACGTTCCTCGTGCGCCCTGCTTAATCAAGACCTTCCGCGTCTGTGCGCGCGCGCGTGTGTCTAGAGCCCGCTAGTGCTTGTGTCAAAGTTTCGGCTGTTGGATACATCTGTCAAAAGCTAAAATGATATCTCGGTAGCGAGTCACTTTTAATTACTTCACTTATCGAGCACGCCAACGTTAACCAAGTGCAACGTTTCTTTTTAAAAACGTTTACAAACACTGTCTCTGTGCACAACACCATTGTCTAATTTTAGAGCTCCGTTCGGCATTGAAATATACCTCGCGACTGAGGTACGATATCGTTGAATTTTGAAAAATCACATTTAACGTATTATTCTGTAAATGCGTGGGGAGCACAGAGCTTCCAACTATAATTTTTATTTTTTCAAACATTTTTACTTATAGGGTCCGACAATAAATTTCATTGCGAGGACGCGCGATTAATGACGTCGCGATCGATTCAACAGTTACAATTCTTTTTAATGGGCAATAAATTTGAAATCGAAAAAAAGAGGAAAAATATGACTTATCTAATAACAGCGATATCGATTAAGCCTTTACTATTTGAGACAATATTTACTAGGTCTTTTCACGAAACTACATTGTAGCTGGAATAACATTCATAAATTGCAGCTTTGAAAGATAGTATTTTGAATGTTTCCTATAAATTCAGAAAATATTTTCTCAGCAACAGCAGCTTATAACGATTTTTCTTTCTATTATCCATATTGTGATGAACTTTGTTGGAAATATAGTGCGCTCAGATCGTGTGTGCCGGTATTCGAATTCCTGAAATGCCGAGCAGCCTGGGCGTCTTCTCGTTCTCCAACTCAATGGCATTCCAAGTCTACATAAGCTTTTTTACTCTATCACGATCCGACAGAATAACTTTTCTTTCGTTTGTTGCTGCTTTATACTTGGGCTGTAATGCAATGAAATTGTAGATTTTTGTCTTTACGCGAGTTTAATATCACTTTTCTCATACATTTTTTAAAATATTTTGAAGACGAGCTAATAAAATCTTCAAATACTCTGTAGGCAAACATTTGTGATGACGTTTTAATTGTACAAGGAACTTCAAAGCAGCCACCTTCAACAAGCTTTTCTCAAAGAATGTAATTTGACATGACGACTTGTTAATTATTTCCATACTTAAGCTCGAGAAAATTCTCAATCACGAAGAGAAAGCTGACGATAATTTGAAGAAATGTGTGAGTCTGACAGAAAAATGCGCAATTGCTCACAAGTAGCACGTGACAAGTTGCAAACGGAGCAAGTCGCTGCGATTGATAAGCAAAAGTACGGAGACATGGAGTAACACAACGAGACAGGCATATAGCGTAGGCAATTGGGCCGCGCGTCCCTCCGGGCTAATCCCGGCATACCCACCACTACCATGAAACTGCAAAGATATAGCTGGCGCGTCCCGGGCGGCGCACTAGCAGCATCGACCGCTCTCTCTCTCTCTCTCTCTCTCTCTCTCTCTCTCTCTCTCTCTCTCTCTTTCTCTTTACCTCCTCTTGCCTGTTCCCTCCTCCTCATGCTAGTCTTCGCGCACGCGCTGACTCGTCATCGCGCGACGAAAGGGTTGTACGCGCGCGCATACACTGGCACTTTTATTTTTGCGTACGCAGCTGAGGATTAATGGAGGGATCCGAAAATTTCCTTTTTTTCATTCCCTGTCTACAAGCGTGAGTATTGATTGTTACTCAACTACGCTACGGAATTAGCGTGAATGAAATTTGATACAATTGACGTCAATTTCATTTGACGGCAATTTATTTGTCATCTCGACTTCGGTCCTTTTCGGCGAATTCAGTGATTTATTTAGTTACTCAGTGACTCAGCCTTATGCGAGTTGCAATGTTTATAACGAGGACGAAAAGATCCCAGCCGATTCACAAAAGCTCTCAAGTAACTTTCGCGCTTTTAAACGGACAATCTGGATCGTGGATTATCGACACATTCATAAGGATAGCATACAGACTCCATTGTACTATCTCTTCGTTAAATAACAATCGACAATAGTCGTCAAAACGTCCGGCACGTTCGATGAGCTTCGCGCAGCTCACGGCTGCCTAGCCGTGAGTACGTCGTTCACTGTACAGCCATTTCCGAATAGCGCCACCATCGCGCGCGAGCACAGCGAGCCTGCACGTGCCATTTGTCGTATACAGCCCGGCCGCCCAACAGGCAAATGGACTTTCTCGTCTGCCTTCACGCGCTTTTGCTATACATACAGATGATAGAGATTTTACAAGCTATATTTTTGTGCTTTCATTTCCTGAAAGCTCGCTGACCGTTCTTCTATTTTTAAATCGCGCGCGCCATTTTCCGCAGTTGAACCGTTCGTTTTTTAGCTTCGAGGCAATCGATCTTTTAAACGATTTAAATCATGTAATACTAGCATGTATTTTTTTATTTATTTTTTTTTCGGATGGACGATTCTACCGAATGCACTCAAGAAATTATTTGCGCAAAAGGTATCTTTAGTTTGACGAGGATGTGTGTCTGACTATTCGCGTACTCCAGCTACGCGTTGGTCGAACAAAATACCGTAATCGTTCTTTTCGATTTGATTATATTTTACAAATCACAACCTTGTACTATTTCCAGAATGACTTTATTGTATTTGACGCAGGAACATTCTAAATGCTTTGGCTCATCGGCACAAATACACTGAATTGTCACTTGACAGTACGTTTTACAAACAAGCAATTTGGAACGCTATGCATATTAATTACAAACAAATGTAAGGAAAAGATAAGAATAAAAGGGCATCGCACAAATAAACAAAAAATCGCTCCCACAATAAGGCAAACAACAATAGGTTGGGAGGATAAGGATGCACAGTTGGCAGTGGCAGCACTGCATCAAACTAGAGCATGGCACAAGCATCAGGCCACGCGGGAAATGAAGGCGAAGCGCTGAGAGAGAAAGAGAGAGAGAGAAAGAGTAGCTTTGAATTTGCATCTGAATCCGGGACTGTACAAAGTATAAGGCCAAGCCTAGTGGCGGAGTTAATTAAACGTCTTGGATTTTCGGGATGCAAGCACAATCTGTCTACTACTGCTACTCCTGCGGCTGGCGTCGAGTGGACTCGTCGTCTGAAAGAAAGAGAGAGAGAGAGAGAGAGAGAGAGAACAAGACCGAATCAATTATTAACCTTCTGACAAGCGCTTTCAATGGAATTGAACGCTACCACGAGTTTCTCTCTCTCTCTTTCTAAACCGTTAAATCGACTGACGAGATAATGAAAAGACACTTTTACATGTGTGTGCTGTAAGCGTTGTTTATTTGTGATTTCGTGTTAGCCAAACGTTTATGTATTATGGCATTTAAATACGTTTATATTCCAAATAAAAGTGGGAAAATAGTTTTATAATTTTAGCAATTATATGAGGTTGCCACTAAAATTTTCAACAGGTTAAACGTCAATCAAACAAACTAACAGAAAAAGAAATCCACAGTAATACTCACGTTTAAAAAATATCGCGTGTTCGACTTGCGACTGCGTACCGTGGTACTGTCGTACTAGTTTTAGGTCAGCCGGCAGCAATAGTTCGATTTTTTCCTCCGACTCTGATGCAACATACATATACACGTATGTGCAAACTGAATGCACGGGTCAACATACGACATTTATATTGCCCCGAGAAAAAAAACAGGAGGGGAGAGTGAAAGAAAAAAAAGCTGACCCGATGCGTCTAATAGTCCACGTGCCGAATAATGGAGGAAGCGAGTCATCGGGCTATCGCGATCCGACCGATCAACCGATAGACGCGCCGTATTGTGTATGAATGCGTGCGAACCGTTTTCATCGGTTTTCTACCAAGTCACGTAATCTTGGGGGAAGGCCATGTGTCATTGTGACACTTTATAAGGATGCATTATAAGCTTTTTTGGCTTTGTGAGGGAAACAGGGAGTGTCTTAAGTGAACTGTTATCCCGATATACTCTCACGTTAAGTCTTACGATTGTCGGGTTGCAGTGTCGTATTTAAACCTATGATTTTTGGAAAAATATTAACTACGTTTTTATTTTGTCATCAATACGTATATGGTTCAACAGACTCGATGAAAAACGCTTTGTTTGTTTAGTGTGTAAAAACGTCGATCGTTTGTAGAAATTGTCACTTGAAGCTTGGTTTCATACATCAAATCAAGTATAAGATCTGGTTATCGTAAGAAAAAGAATAAACCGTAATTATAGACAAATGGCAGTTCGACGGTATTTCTTCTACGCAAATGCAAATGATCATAATTGGCAGCTACAGTATCAATAAAACTGTCATCTAAAGAAAGTTATCGAGAGGCAATGGAATTTCAAATTTAAGTAAAGTAAATGGCGCATTATAAGTCGATATCTTATTGCGCGCTCATAACAATCCACTCTGATGCAATTCAAGTTTTCATTTCAGCGCAATATACACCGTCATATATCTCGGGAATAGACGCTGGAAAAGAAGAAATTAAAAAGTACCCATCGTCGATGGAATTTCGCCGGAGCAAACTTGCCGCCAGTAGATATTTCGAGCGTAAAGAAGAGGAAAAGGATGAAGCCACGAGGCGAGACAAGTATATATCGAGCAATTCGCGAGTAAACTGATCAGAGGAGAGGAGCGCTCTATTTGCAATTGAAAGATTCGCCGGGCGCGCGGCTCGATGTATAAGTATATACATATATATATACACACACAGCGGCGGATAAAAATCAGGCTTGCTATCGGCAGAGGGAAAGGAAAAAATTACTAAATCCTATCGGGGTTTGATATCGCGCGAGTGCGCTCGAGCCGCCGCCTCGAGGGGAAACCGAGACGGTCAAACAATGAGCGCTCGAACGGTCGTCAATGGGAGAAAGAGAGGATGCCGGGTTTATATAGCTCGCTGCTGCGCACTGCGAAAAATGGCTCAACAGAGACGGATCATCCGATGGACGGGTTCATTTCTAGGATTGCGCGCTTGGCGTATAACGTTTCCTTGCTCGCTCGCTATTATTTGGCATTACCTAAATTTCGCTAATCATTCGGTAATTGAAGATTATTGCTCTTCGGATTGGCTGCTGAATGCACGCTCTGCTCTCTACGCGCTTGATCGATAATGACGATGAAATTATTAGGCTAGAGAGAGCGCGCATCCTCGAAAAGCGCTTCGCAAAAGCGCATCGCTCGTCGCACTAATAGTTGACGAACTTGTTTCAGTTGCTTATATTTCGTCCACTATTTCTCCAAACGAACGGGTGGTGCGTAAAAAGCAACCTCGCCAATATTCGGCGAAAAGGTTCGGCCACAAGGAAAATTAAACGCCTCATAATCGAGAGTACTAATATAAGCTGAGAGACAGCGAGGAAATCTCCGCTGGCTTATCCCCGACAATACGTAAGCCGCGAGTGCGCGCGCTCGCGTTTGACTGACGGGGGTAGGCACGACAGTATATAAGCATTCTCACTCGATAGAAGAGTGAAGCAAAGCTTTCAAATCACGATCCCTCGAGCGGCGCACGTTCTTTCTTTAACGCTGGCTCCTTTTCTTTTCGAGCTAAGCGCCGCGCGCATAATGTGATAAGCCGACCAACGCCACCAATCCCCAAACTCCCTATGCGCCGCTGGAACCATAGGCTAAGCCGCGCGCAACTCTGCCAATGATGTATGTTTCGAGCGCTTTGTCATGCTCAAACGACCTCGTTGTACGGCACTCGCGGGGTAATCATCTGGCACTGCTTACTACTTTTCTTTCATGTATACTTCTGTGTTCGACTCTGTAAGACTGCAAAAATAAAAATTCTATCTATACGGGAATAATATTTTACTTCACAAATTTTTTCGAACGATAACTATGCAAGTGTTAGTAAAATACAGTATTTCAGAATTATTTTTTCATTCAGAATAGTTTATTTCTTAACTGAATACATTCTCATTCGAAAAATTTAATTTCAATTTAAAAAATAACTATTTCATTTAAGAAATAATTTATTTAAGTTAATGTTAATAATATAACCAATTTAAAGTTATTATTTTTTAGTACAAGTAATTATGGAATACATTTACAAATTTTTCAACAATTTGTAATGTAATACCTCTGATTTGTGAGCCCTTCATCGATCGGCATACTTGCAATAAAAAATCACATGACACGATAGAACCTCTCAGCAAAACTTATTCATCAGTCGAGAAATAAAAGAAATATTCGGATTCAATTGCCACAGTACAACACAGTCTATACGACAGAGGACGTTGGTTGTCCACTGCGAAAAAAAGACGTATCGCTTCGTAACGTTCGTGTGCGGCATCGTTCGACAAAAGCTCGTTGGAAAAAGAGCGGACGACGATGCCATCAAGTGCCGATCGACGGGGCGGCGGCGAGTAAGCGAGTGAGCGAACGAGCGAGAGAGAGATGAAGTCGATCATCGAGGGGGGAATAAAAGGCGACGGACAGCGCGTTTTGCGGTGACAGAGCGTGTCTGATGGAGGGTTGTCGCCCCCCCCCCCCCCACTACCCCCATCCGCCGTTCTCAACGATGTATATATATATTAAAGCTCTTCTAATATGAGACCTAAAAGAGTAGTGGCAGTAGTAGTAGTAGAGCTCTTCTCGACGTTTATGATCCACCCTCCGCGAGGCTAGATTTTTGCGCGCGACGCGCTTCGACGCTCGCTCTCTCTCTGTCTCTCTCACTTGGCGAGTGCCCTGTCGAGTGGAACTATACAGATTTTTTGTACACTCGTTCGAATATTACGATGTTTGATAAAAATACGAACGTTCGTTGATACAACAATTCGTTTTTATCGGAAAATATTGGTGAAATTTTGTTTATTAACTTGGAAGGTACCGTCACTCGTTACGCCCATCAAGGTGGCGACAGTTGTAATGGCAAAGTTAAAGGTAACAAATTGATGATTAACTAACACAAAAGCGACAATAACAGAGATGTAGGCTGTGTATTTTTCCCCACACTAGAGCGGAAGTGCAGAGGGTTAAAGTTGATTAGAGAGCCGTAGATGGGAGAGGCGCTCGTAAAAGGCATAAAAATTAGAATAAAGCCGAGCGGTGCACGAAAATGAAATGACATTAGCACAAAAGAGGCAACGGGGCGCAGTTACGAAGTGGAAATTGGCGCTTTATCCTCGGCGGCGGCTTTCGCTTTCTTGCGCGCGCTTCGGCTTCCGTATCCATCTGACACGCGCCATTGACCACGAATGCGCGTCCGATAGGGGTGCGCGGACTGCCTTCTCCTAAAAAATCAAGTTATCTGCGGACGCCTCCCTGCACACCCCTCACCCTACGGACTATGCGTCTGAGAAATAGCAGCACGCACTTTTCTCACCAAAGCTTTCTTTATTTGATTGCTTTCTCGCACATTTAGGATACTCACGGTGAATCTTCGACACCACACGCTTAGTGATTTGATGTCGCGGATTTTCACGTTGGATGGTAGTCTCAGAATGATGTCGGCGTTGTGGATTCGGCCCAGTGGCTTCGGATCTCTGCAACAAAATGCAACATGCCGATCGTTGAGATATCTACGAGAAATTTGAGTGCTGCGCGGTGAAAGACACGCAAGCTTCCGTTCGCAAGCGCGTTGGAATGATAAGCCCAAGGATTTATCATTTCGGACGAAAAGTGCTGCCATAAACTGTAGCACGCGGGTAGAATGAAATCGCCATAGTTGTCAGAATGCTCTGGTTGAAATTGATGTAGGTGTCAAATTAATCGGTTTTATTGGCGCCTTATGCGGAGCAGGCCGAGAGAACCCCTTGGGCGCCGGAGAAAGATAGAGGAGGCAAAACCGTGGCAAGCGAGTCGCGAAATCGAAGTCAAAAGGGCAGTTTCCTTGCGCAACGACTGCGCTTTTAGGAGCGAGAGCCCCTTGGAAATTTATGCACCGCGCGCGCACGTACGTTCGCTGCGCGAGCGCGCGAAGTGGAACGAGGAGGAAAGAAGTGGATATGAGGGATAAGCTGATGGGAAAGGCTGCCGTGCGCAGTTATAAATAACGCGCGCCAGCGCGTGACGTTTGCAGGCAACAGCAGCATCTCTCAAAGGCAACGCGCGCGTACACAGTTAATAAAGCCAGAATTATGAACTAGTCAGCGATTTTGGCTTTCCGAGCGAGGGGTAGCAGAAGGATTAGAGCCTTTGTCCGGTTGAAGCTTTTGCGTGTTGTAGTAACCGAGGATAAAAGGACTCTTCGGTTGCATCCTCTTTCTCTCTAATATCGATTTAATTAATCAATTCTCGTCGGTATTCTCCCTCTGCCCGCGCGTTACATGCCATTGTCACTTTTACAAGAAGCACGTCGCACAGCCATCATTTTATTCGGCCTTTTGTCCTGTATTATATCGTGGCCTTTATTGAAGGCCATACTGCATTGGATTCCGCACGAGGTTGATCTTCAAGCTCTTACTCCACAATATATTATTGAGATACCATTCTCCGATTCTTATCCCCGTTAAAGAATATTGTATCTTCGCTGTTAAACTATACGTCTAACTTCTGTTTCTTCCTGAGCGTTATATTATGAGATTTTATAGCAAATGAAAATCCGAAGATTATGTACGAAATTCATATTTTGTAAATGCTAGAGTGCTTCTAAGAAATATAAAAGCAAGTGTAATAATCATACCTGGTCTCCTTTTCAGGATAAGGAACGAGCATGCCACTGGGAGCCGGAGTAACCGAGTCGGTGACCCAGAAGTAGGCCGTTGGTGCCGTGCCATCGTAAGTGAAATTTTTTATGAAGAAGGTCGACTCGTCGATCACGTACACCTGACCCCTCACCCCGTGATTGTAGGAATTGAAACTCCCGACGAACGAGCCGTAAGTGTTGGGTCCTTTTCTTGCTGCGACGGCTGCAATACAAACATTGTTTTCATTAGCGATGTCGCATTATCCGATGCGGTTTCCAATCGCCGATGCAATCATTTCAAGCAAGTATCCGCCTGCATCACTTTCCAGATTAAAAATTTAATTTTACGAGGAAGCCGATGCTCCGCGCGGATCGTCGCTTGTGGCAAACGAAAAATTGAGGCATCAGTGCGGGTGCATTAATCGAAAATGACAGGGCACTGTATAGCACACAGGTTTTTTAATCATCGTCAAATATCGCGAATTAATGTATGCAGAGTACGCAGAGCGTTCATGGAAGGGGGAGCTTGATCGATAGTCCGATGAGCAAGAAAGAGAGAGCGAGAGCGGAGAATATTTGCAGGTCGCGCGCGCAACGAAGAGCAACTGCGTGCGCAAACGACGGACAGTTGATAGAAAAGATAGATCGGGCTCTAATCCTCGCGTGCTACTTTCCAGCCTTCTATTTCTGGCTCTCCTGCGCAACATATTGTTTATTTTGACATTCTGTATTTGCTCGGCAAACCGTCTCCGCCGGAATTGGAAATATACTCGCTGCGGAGTTTAATTTGCTTTTTCTCGACGACTTTCCTTTTCAATTCGCTCCAGACTCTTCTCTCTCTCTCTCTCTCTCTCTCTCTCTCTCTCTCTCTCTCTCTCTCTCTCTCTCTCTCTTCTCAGCCAATACCTTAACATTCGCGTCTGCCACTTTATTCGACTCTCGACCTTTATAGCTCTGTCGAGCAAATGAAATGAAATTCATGCAAATCAAAGCTCCTCCCTTTTCTCCCCTTTCCCTTTTGCTCTTCCAGCGTCTATACGCATCTCTATCTCACTCGCGCACTCTTCGCCGCTTCTCTTGCGTATCCGCGGCGAAACATTGTTTAATTACGGCTTGAAGTTGGCGATAACAACGAGTGCGAAGGCACTATGACGAACGGCAACAAACAAGCTACGCTAGTTTACACAAAATAAAAAAAAATCACGGCGCAGCGTAAAGGGATGCACGCGTAAGTATACGCGGGCAGCCAAAGTGGAAAAAAAAATTCACGAAGCCAAAGGAGAGAGAAACAATGCAAAAAGAGCGAGCGCTGCAGATTTTTTTAAAAGCAGCATACGCACATGCATATGCGCCATGCCCATTTTCTTCAACCCCGACAGAGAGAGAGAGAGAGAGAGAGAGAGAGAGAGAGAGAGAGTCCGCAAAGCAACCCCCGCGCTGGTGCCGCCGGCACTATACTCTTTTGTTCTTCCGACGCTGCGCGTCCTCTCTCGCGCGTCTGCCTAAAGCAGATAGGGATATTTAAATGTAGCCCTGGATTAAGGGATCTCGATACCATCAGTCCAATTGATTTCCCTGCGAGCCGGCAATTATTTCTATTGCCAGACACGCAGATTAAATGGCGCGCTGTGATTCGATCGCACATATTCACGCCGAACGTTGATTAAGCAAAGTCTTGGTGATTTAATGGCGCGGCGCCTCGGCGTAAATAAATAACATTTGGCGGCGATGGGAAAAAAGAGCGACGGATTTCGACGGCAGAAGCGCGCGGTAAAAAGGAAAAGGGCACGAGCGCGAAAACGAAGGCTAATGACGAGCGCGAGGGATAAGACTGAAGCGATAAAGATGGCAAAGGACGATAGCGGGCGATCTCGGGCACGCGGAGCTCGGCGCTACGTATAAAAGCGAGCTGTTTAGCGACGACGGCGAGGACGAGGGGAGGCGCGGGCCCGAAGAAAGGGTGCGAAGGCATTAGGCGCGAGCGAGCGACGACAATGATCGCACTAAACTGGCCGTGACTCCGCTTTTATCGGGGCTGCAGTCGGCACGCTAATGGATTCGTAATCGCTCGCTCGCTCTTGCTCGCGCTACGTGTCTCTTTGCCGTGTACTCGGCTTTTGACCGATGTCAAAGCGCCAATGAGCTTTTGCGTTCGATTAATGCGCCTGCCCTCCCTGCTCGCGAGTCGAGGATCTGATTGTTTCGTTCGCTGGCTGGACGATTATTACATGGGAGCGAAAATGTTCGTTGCACCCCCCCCCCCCCCTCGAACGAGTCTTCTCACAAAGCTTTAGCTTGTTTGCGCGATCGAAAATTCGCAATTTCACGATGGGCATTCGCGGAAGCTAAAATTACGCGCTGGGATATAACTTGAATATAGTACTTTTTAGCAAATATTACGAAATGGAATGTAAAGAGAAATGTTACCTTTTTTCCAAGAACTCTAGATGCAGACTATCGAAGAATCAAAGCTCCGAAGCTTTTAAGCTTAGTTCGCTCGCGGAAATGTTTTTATCGACTTTTAAATGAACAACGCTCTGCATTCTATTTCATTTTCATTTTCTTCTAAGTTGAACGTTACTGTTACATACGTTTCATATATGCAAATAACTCGTATTTTCGAGTACTATTTATAAATATATGCAATTATTCCACAAATTTTATCGAATCTTTTCTTATAGGTATTTAAATACTATTACCGGAAAATTTTCCAATAACAGATAGGATCTCTTATCTAATTGTAAGACTATAAAAAATAGAGTATCACTTTAGAAGTTTTTTTTATTATTTATAGTTTAATTGATGAATCCAAATAAATATTAAATAGTTGAGAGTGTTGTGAACAAATGAATGATATTCACGAAATTGGCTTGAAGCAATAGTTGTTAAATGTAACAAAGTGATTGATACATTCAAACAAAAGTGTTTGGAAGAAATGAAACGAAGTAAAAAAGTGTTTGTAATTAATAATAATGCAGTTATTCACGTTTATTAAAAGTGGCAATAGTGATTGCATCGAAATTGAGTTTGGAAGACTTAAATTTTAAGCACGCAATGATAAACATCAGTTTCGTTCATTCGTCCAGCAATTAATCATGGCGAGGATGTGAAAAGACGAGCAGTCATTGAAAGGATCGCGAAATCGTGAAATCAGCGCAGCGCCGTTGTAAAGAAGTAATTCCAATATCGCTGTCGGCAGTCCCAAGGCGCACTAACATATACACTGCGGTCGCGGAATTGAAAGAGAGCTGGCGCACACGGGCGACACACGATGATGAGTTCGGGATATAACGAGAGAGCCTAATACCCGCATACACGACTGATCCGGTGTCGGGGGCGCGGGGGATGCTTTTCAAATTTTTTACAATGCCCATTCCAAGCGACGAGCTTACGTTACCGTTTTTTGTCTGCCGCGCGTGCTGCATCATTTCATTAGCCGAAGCTGTCGCCCATTATTCCGCCTTACCCTTCCCATTAATCTCGCGCCGTTCTTCTTCGAGAGCGCAATGGCGCGGAACGCGGCCGCGCCATCGTCGTTAGTGACTTTCATTTGAACACGATTGTGCATCTCGAAGATTCGCTTTCTCTCTCTTGCGACGCGACTATAACCGTCGTTCGCGGTGAAAAACATTGCGCGCGAATCGTCAATGTCCATCGAGCGTCAATGGGCGCACGAGTGTCGCGCCCGGCAAATCACGAAAGTTACGATTCCAATGTTGAGGAGCAGAGTCTCGATGGCCATTGGCAAACAGAAAGCGTGCGCAATATGTCGTGCACATCGTCTCTCTCTCTCTCTCTCTCTCTCTCTCTCTCTCTCTCTCTCTCTCTGGAGGGTTTGGTTGCTGTCTGTGTGTTTGCTCGGCTCAAATGTTGACCGGCTTCCACCGTGAGCGCTCCGACCGGAGAGACTCTCCCCCGTGACAGTTTCGAGGAGTTACACAGTTGAGCTTGCAGAAAAAAGGTTTTCCCCGAGATGCCGCCCTCTCTGTACTGCTTTCCTTTTTCTCGCTTTGTATCCTCTACTTTATATCGTATGCACCTATAGATACGCTTTATTTATCTCTCTCTCTCTCTCTCTCTCTCTCTCTCTCTCTCTCTCTCTCGCTGTATTATATTCTCGCTTGCTTTTTGCATTGACTGCGGCTCTCCACGTGCTCGTCCAAATACTTGCTCTTGAATTTTATCGTGGGCAAACGTTTGGTATTTAGCAGAGCAGTGGAGCTGACATCGCGCGTCGCGCGAGTTTCGACGGCAAGCATTTAGTCGAGCTCGGGGTGGGGCAAAACCTGCAAAGCGCAGGATATTCCGCAAAACGAAAAGCCCATTACTCTTGATAAGGGGATGAATGCATAACAAGTGCGCGCATTGTCTATGCTTTGTCACGCACTCGAGATACGAGACAGAAGCACTGCCACGCCGCCGAGTCATATTAACAGTCTGGCGTTTGCCTCTATTCTCAAAGTAGATGGATTAGCGAAAGTACGCGTTCGTTCTCCAAGTGTAGACACGGAACATTGTGCTTGCGGAGTGTCGCAATGTTGCCGCGCACAATACGACGCATTACGTTTATTTTTCCGATGACATTGTTGGAAACAAATTCTTTCGAATTACGTAATACCGCTATTGTATTTACGTTGTTTATTTAACAATTGTAATCGCCCAACTACTAATACGATTAGACGTTATTTTTCTTCGCACAACACATCGCAAAATTTTTATTGCAATTATTCCAATAAAGTTACAGATATCTGATGTTTGTTATCGCTAGTGTAGACAATATTCATGTAGATATGAATTTGCACTAGTCACGTGCGAGCAGGCCATACTCATCGAGAGAGAGAGAGAGAGAGGCAACGTTTGCTCATGCTAATAAGTCTGAGCAAGTTAGCAGGCGCGCATCGCAGGCCGCCGCGAGTGAAGAAGGCTACGCAGGACGACGACGAAAACGGGAAGGGAAGAGAAGGAAAGGTAGCAGTGATTTTAATCAAGATATGGCCCGACAGAAACTATTGATTTCTTTTTCTCTGAGCAAGTGCTTGTGACCAAGTAGCCTCTCGTTGCGCAATTTCGAAAGCGAAGAGAAGAGGCTGACAGGCAGCCAGGAGGCTTAATCTTTTCTTTATAGACTCACTCTCTCTCTCTATCTCTCTCTCTCCCTCGACCGAGGCAGAGATTTTCATCTAAGAGGATCGAGCTCAGGTTCGCTGCCCGCTACGCTCGCCCGCTCCTCCCGTATATTTCATTGGGACAACAAATACTTACTCGCGAGCGAGCGTCAGCTCCGGCACGAGACAATGCGCTTTCATTACTTCGCCGCGCGGCAAAATAATGAGGTCCAGGATTATTTTGTTTAAAAGGCTCGCAGCTTCTCTCTTTTGCCTATACTTCTTTCCCCCTTCCCGCCCATCTCCCTAGCCGATACTTCTTTTTTTTTTTTCTTCTCATGGAAAGCTTTTTGACTTACGCGAGTTCACTTGTCCTTTTTTCTCGAGTAACGCTTTTTAATTACTCACCTGGCACAAAAACGACAATGAAATCTTAATTTATATAGCACTTTTGCGAATTATTCACGAATGCACAAATGTTACGTAATTAAGAGTATCGTCGAGATTGATTAGAGCTTGAAGTAGAGCACATTCGAAATTTATTATCGTGAGCGTTTGCATCTAGACACTCATGACATTGCAGGTAATGCAATAACACATGCTTTCGATAATAATGTAGTTTATAAAATATTCAGCATAGCCAATTATAATTTATTTTACTTTTTGAATCTCGCATTAAAAGATTGATTGATTGATTAATTGGGTCGTTGGCGATTCTTATAACACAACAGCTTGTTTCAGTACGGGCGAGCAAACTGCGGTTGCGGTTAGTGCAAACTTTCTAATGCTCATATCAAGTATCCGAACGAATAAGTGACTAGATGAGTGATTAGATGATTCATTAATGAGCATCAGGTTCCATTTCCTATAGATGGAGATCTTCGCCAAAACGTGAATTGATAAGTAGATGCAGCAGTGTCTTAAAGCAGTGCAAATAAGCTGCGAGCAAGAGAGAGAGAGGAAGAGAGAGAGAGAGAGGCAAACGGTTAATCCATGAAATCGCGGGGCAAGAGGCGGAAGGTGTAGCGATGCATTAGGCAAGGCTCGCAGGCAATCTCGTTAATCGAAGTCGCGGCTGCCAGTATTAGCGCCGTCGTTTTTGCCCACCTCCCTGCCCCCTGTCGACTAGCGACGCGAGAGCCCGTTAAGAGATTAAAGCCCAGCGGCTTTAGAGAGCTATTACGCCCAAAGGCACGCGAAACAAACGCAACGCCAGCCCCAGCGTCGCCGTCAACTTTGCACGCCGCCGCCGCCGCCGCCGCCGCGGGACAACAACGGCCAGGTTTCACCGCCTCCTGCCGAACCGCGCAGACAATGACCCTGATGTCGCTAAAAGCACGCGCCCTTTGCAGCGCAGACCCGCTAGAGTTCTCCTTCTCTTTCTTTTTTTCAAGGCTGCGCTCGAAGACTCCGTCCGCTCGCTTTGTCCGTGCCGCGGATCGGTTCCAACAATCACAGACCGTCGCACTCTGATTTTTCTTTTCGTCGGATGATTATCTGCTACGGGACTGCTCTGCTATCATGACTCTTGCTGACTTTTACTTCGGTGGAAATCGCCTTTTCTTACTACAAAAACTTATCGTAATAGTGATTAATAACTGAATAATACGGGATTTTCCCACGTTTTTCCATTAAGCATAGGATGTTTTTGCTTTTCAGTAGAATCTTTCTCGAACTGACCTATGTAATAAATTCAATTTACATATACTTTTCTTGTCTTGTGTCACGTTGTTCGCGATTGTTAAAAATTTTTTCTTATTTGCTTCAATATTTTTAGAGTCGACTACGATGGTTTCAATCATAAATTTAACAATATCCGCTAGGTGGAATATACCTATCAGATTTTTTTGACTTTTATATGAGGATTAAAAACTGAACCTCAAACACACGTTTCACCGCCAACATATTGTCATACCAATATCGTCACTGCGGTAGCTGTGTTGAGTGCAGTTTCCCAGTAAGCACAAATATTTTTATTGTCGTTGTGTTACCATCATCGAGAAATTTCCAGCCAATAACGAATAGAAATGTTATCGAAACGTCAAAACCAGTTTCATATTACGGCAGCTTAATCACCAGTAACGCAAAACACCCAGTCATTCATATTGTTTGTTTGACAATCGCGCAAGTTCGCATACCGAGACTACTGTATGCAATCAACAATATGAGTATACAATCGCATCGACTGCTTTGCAAAAGCATTGCCGTGACATTAATTTGAATTATAACGGTGATGTCTGAGCAACAGCGCACTACTTTGGTAGTGGTAGCACGACGAACGTGACAGGGCTTATCTAACGCTATATACATGCGCTATGGGCTTGTCTATATACTCGTCGCGCGTCGCTCGCGAAGTGCGTTCAATTAGCTCAATTATCTTGGTGACTCGCGTGCAGTTCGTTCAATGTCTGCGTGCTCTGTGTTTCTCGTCTTTTTCCGCTCGGTTCGTTCATTGTTCGCCGCTACTTCCCGCGCAAATAGACGCGCCGTCATCGCGCCGTCTCGTCGGTCGCGACCTGGTTTTCACTCTCTTAAACGCCGATTCATCCTTTATAGCGCATGAATGTGTGCACGAGTGCATTGTATCAGCTGTTACCGACGTATCGCACATGTATATATTGTAAATGTGCACATGTGCGTAAGCGCGTAGCTTCAGCGTTAACGTTGTTCGCTAATAAATAAATGTCCACAATCCACATGTGCGGATTTATATTTTCAACTTTCTAACTCTTATCTTGCAATTTACAAGTGTCGATGAGTGTAAATCTAGTTCAAAATTACTCTGTTTTCCTCATAAACAACAGCCTTACATTGAGTATTTTGACGCAAAATAATTGTATGTCGCCATATAATTGTTAGCTATTGTCTTTGCCACACGCTTTAAATTGTCCGACGATTATGACTTGAACAGTTGGCATGGCAGTATTGACCTTGACTCCGCTGACTCACATAGATCATTTGATGACCGCACTCTGGATCATTTTGCCAAACTTAGCTTCAAGTGCTTTAATTTCCTATCATTTCAAATGCTCTATGGGCATTTTCGTTATGAACTTTCGTTAAATTTACATCTCAAATGATTCATTTTAATGTTAAAAGCTTCTCGATTTTGTATTTGAGAATTATAATCGATAAGAAAAAACAGTAGGGATGTGTATCGAAATCGCAGAGATCGAACTGAAATGTATTGGTACATCTTGAATGAGCGATTAGAAGATTGGGAACGCAGTGGTTATCGATTTTTATAAGATTTCGAAAAGGTTTCTCTTCCTGTATCAAAACTTTCTGAGAAATTGATAAAATGTGAATCAACGAGTGTAGCGAAGTGAGACAGCGAGGCCCGCGGACGATACGCGATTCTGGGAGATGAAGACAAAAAACGTACGAGCATCGAGCGCGAGAGAAAGAGATGGTGGTTGAGTAGAGATTAATAACGCTATCGGTGCTGCTGGTGTGCGCGCGTAAAAATGCAAAAGAGCGAGCTGGCGGGCTGGCGAGACGGATTGCTGGGAATGGAGAGCGAAAGCGGCCAGATATATACGGCTTGCTGAGCTTGCGAAAAGGGTGGCTGGTGATGCGTGCAGAGAGAAAACGGTTGCCCCGGCAAATGCATTAAGACCGCCTTTTCAGCCTCTCTTTCTCTCTCATACACACACACACACACACACACTTGGCGATATTGAACTTTTCGAGGCCGCCGCGTCGCTTTAAAGCGAGCCCCAGCTTTATCGCTCTCCTCGGGAAATCTGCTTCTTCTTCTTCTTCGTTTTTCTGTTTTTTTGCTATGCTCCACTTTTTTCGCCGCTACACGCCACGTGCGTGCACTTTCTTCCGCTTGTTGTCAAATCCTGTCGATGCGAGCCTCTATATATCGCAACTATATAGCCATGAATGATTTGTGCCAAAGTGTATAATGATTTGAATGTTGGGGTATTTTGTTTGGATATGAAAGAAATTGCGATCGCAACATCAAACAACAGTTGACATTCGGTATAATCATACTTGACTGGGCAGCTTTCATTTAGATAACGTCGATATAAAAATAAACGCACAGTTGGGGAAGTGAACATAGTCGGAGACGTCACTTTGCACAGTTTTCCCATAACGAATTATCATGAAAATACAGATAAAGACAGCACGTAGCCGTAGGAAGCGATAACGCAGCTTCCATATTTTTCTCATTTCAACTTTCTGATAAAGCTACGAATATCGCAATAGACGTGTGATTTTCCACGTAACGTAGAAAGCAAAATATTTGTCTCGGATACGCTGGGAAAAGCCGTAATTCAAGTTCTGTTTCCTTACATACGGGGATAATACTTCGATTGAAACTAAATGGCCAGTTGTACTGACTTATATTGTACCTCGCTTTATATATATGTATAAGGAACGCCGCCAGACACGTCCAACTCGCAGTCACTTGTTAGTCGCGGTGCCAGTCGGAGCAATACAACAACTCCACTGGAATGTCAACAGCCACGCGGTTAAGAGCTTAAGTTTAATCGATAGTTAGATTATGTTGTATCGGCTCGCTCTCGATATATAGTTGATAAAGGAACGTGCGTCTAGTCCAATTGAACAATCGACTCTCAGTGCATCGTTTGCCTCACATGAATGTGTTTGTAATCAAGCTGCAAGCGGCCGACAAAATGACTCTTGACAAATTTTTCAAACTACCTTTTTACAATTCAAATAAAGCGCAAGGTAAGTACTTCAGTGCCGATATTGAAACTGGCTTGGCAAACACCGCCAGTTTCAATTGGTGTTTAACATCGTCATTCTGGCACCACTCATTTTCATTCTATTACGCTATCTCATCTTATTAACCTGTTTGGTAAAAATTTAGCCGTGTTCCATTTGCGTAAATGTAATACCATTTTTTAACAAACTAGCCGTCCTTTTCAATTTTACAACGTTAAATACGTCACTTTACATTTCAGAAGAACGGTATCTATTTATATTGACATGTCTTTTTTAGACTTTAATTATTGTAAAAACAAGTGTTATTTTTGATTGTAAGCTTATCAAAATAGTCGAAATTTAATTTTATAATATGGCATTTACTTCACTAAATTAATTGTCATTCCTTCAATCTTGAGCGAAATAATAAACATTCCGCAACTGACTCATGAAGTATCGAATGTATTTTGATGGGCTACGGTGTTATGAATATTTGTCAGGGCAATAAAAAATAATTGTTACAATGTGATGTAATCACAGTAATTGGCCAAAGTTACGTGAAAGAGTATGTTTATTGTTACAATTGCATTCACAATTAGTCGCAATAAAGCTAATTTTTTACTGTAACACTTTTGATGGAAATTTATTAAAAGAAATATTTTTTTACAGCGAGTGATCAACCACAACTACAAGCTACTGGTGATGGACCATTAGAAGTGAAAAGAAATTCAACGGACCAACGATATCTGTTATTGTTTTGTGCTTCTACAGCATGCTGGGTGATAATATCAATATATGGTAAGTTTCGTTTAAAAAAAGTAGTTATTTGATTATTTTGCCGTCAACTAATTTGTTTGATTGTATTAGCTTTCGTGGCTGGTGATAAAATCGCGGTGGACTATTCAAATATTTTGTACCATGTTGAGATGCATCGAGTTTCGGATTTTCTACTATTTTACCTCTCGGAAGTGAGGTAATCATATTGCTCAATTACATGTACCAACTAAATAAAGTCATTTGTACGACTTGTTAAGAAAATTTTCAACTGTTTACTTTCAGTGACGTTCTGGCGTGGGATTTGATATTATCAGTATTTTTACTGGGCGTTTTTGTTGCCCTATGCCGATGGGCGACCAAAGTTGTAATATATCTGTTTATATTTTTAGTATTTGCCGTATTGATACTATTTTATACCTTGTCTTTTATGGTCATTTACTACTACGACGCAAGTTATTTACCAGTATTAATCATTACAATAGTGACTACGATATATCTACTAGCTCTGTACGTACTCAAAAAAACCGGAATGAATATGATCTGCAAAGTAATTCAAGAATCTTGCAAGTGAGCCCAACAAAACTTATTGTTTTGTAGGTTAAAATATTTCGAAGCTTATGTAAATTATTTCTTCGTTTCAGAGCCATTTTCGCTTATCCATCGACAATGTGCATTGCAGTTCTTCAATTCGTGTTGACGTTAGCGGCCTTTTCTTACTTCACGGCGATATTTGGATTTTTATATTCCATCAGAAATGAAAGTTTTGAGGAATTTTTAAGAAATCATACTAACCCCAATGATACCGACGAGGATATCGGCATGTGGGTAGAGTTCAAGATTATGATTGGAGGCTCACTTCCAGACAACTATCGTTCAGTGCCAGGGTACATTTACTTACTACACGTAATCAACGTTCTTTGCTTCTTGTGGGTCTTTTCATTCATCTCAGGAGTGGGAAGAATGATTTTAACTTCGACTTTTGCTACTTGGTATAATAATAAAAGCGAGAGACGCTCGCCTGTAACGACTGTACCACGATCTATTACAACTATATTAAGGTAACATACTTGAAAAAAGTCATTTGCAATTCCGCAGACTTTGAACTTACATTTGAATGTGTGCAGTTATCACTTAGGGACCGTCGCGTACGCCACATCGATATTTTCATGGATTCCAATGAAAAAAGTCATCTGCGAAAATAGCCAAGATGTTCTTAGGAAGTTGCGCAAACAGCCTATTTACATATTGTCATGCTTCACTATTATCCTCAATTTTCCATTAGATGCGCTCGCAGTGTGCGCTATTCACGGTCAAGAGTTTTACGAGTCGGCAAGTGAATCTTTCAAGCTGCAAATCCAAAATATCGCATCGTATTTAGCAATGAACACTGTATGTAAAAATTTACTTAAATATATACTTTTGTTGCTGAAAACCCATACAAATTTTAAACATCAACTTTTTATACGTTAGATCAGCCAGATTATAATATTTTTTGGTTCTCTCCTTGTGCCATTTATATCCTCAATCTGCGGTGGACTCTACATTCATAAAAACATCAGTTGGTTGCAAGAAGAAGAAAGAGCTTACGAAATTGCCAATGCAATTGCTATGGTCACCATAGTCATACCGTTATTCCTATCATTGACATTTTTCTCGACTTTCCACGCGGCTTCCGAGTCAATTCGGTTGTGCTACTTTGAAGATTCCAAATTTAGCCAGGAAGGTGAAATGAAGCTGTATGAAATTCAGGTTGATGATTTCAAAGAAGACGATGACTAAATTCTATTGGTTATCGATATTTAGCAAATGATCGATGATCTAGTATTTGTTAAGAATTGAAAATTGTTCATAGTGTACACTAAAACTGTGAAAAATTTGTAATTTCGCTTTTAAACTGGGATTAAGTTTGTTAATGATTTGAATGTTGAGAGATTTTTCTATTGTACAATTAGAGATTTAAATGTATATTAAGTGTAAATAGTAATTAGTTTTTAAGAACTCTATAGTTGTAACGAAATATGTATTAATCATAGAATATTCATAGCTTCTGTAAGAAAATTGCCAGTAATAAATTCTAGCTAAAAGAGCCGAGCATCAAATTTTATTTGTCCTCGCTATTGGTCGTTACTAGAAATCATTGATTGTTGAAATGGCAAGTTGGCGTCGAGGGCACACGGCCACGCGAGTAGTAAACATTCAGTTGGGAAACTCGAATGAACTGCACAAGTTGTATTGCCAGGCGAAAAGCAAAAGTACCACAAGAGGGTAGAGGTGAAAGCTCTCGAGATCACACGCACGTCACCCTTCTGCTTGTCACCGGAGAGTGTATATGTACATACAAGCGGGCGGCGAAGGAGCGAGCAGCGGAAATGGAAACTGTGAGCCACTGGCTCAACGCGAACAAACGAAGAAATGTTTTTAAGCGGCTTATTATGCCGCGCGTAGCGCTCTTGTCTCGGTGCTTTTTTTCCTACTTTTTTCGTACGTGATCGATGCGCGGTATCGAGAGTGAAATAAAAACGTTTGGCGTAGGGGGAGGGTGGCTTTTCTTCCTCTTCTTCTTCGGGATCTTGCGAGACTTTCTTTTTTAATGGCTCGAGGGGTGGTGATGGGGTGTGAGAGATTGAAACGATTGTTCGAGTGGTTGACAGGTTTTTCGAATACCCATTGTGGAATTGGGTCATTTATTATATTCTCGTGTTTTATTTATCGACGATTCGTTCCGTGCACCGCAGCTTGCAAGAACGAATAATTTGCGAGCTAACGGTTATTATCGAAAGTTGCTATTTTGCTGCAACGCAGTATATATTTGTGAAGAAAAGGGTGACCGCGTGACGCGATGATGCTCATACGTCACGTGTTTCAGTATCTTTCCAACTGGGCGTTATGTTTTTAATCTACGACTCTATTTTTCGCTCTCTATCTCTCTGCCTGCGTTTGGCTCTTATCGCTCCGCTCCACTGCGTTTGTCTCGCGTGCATTTTTTTTTTTTTTTTTTTCTTTTTTTTTCATCCAGCGACGTATTTATTTTTCACGATCTATCTTTCTTTCCCCCGCAGTTTAATGCCTCGTGCACGCGGCATTTTTCAACGAGCCTTCGTAATTTTCGCAATGGGTGTGCAACGCGTGCGGACATTCGAATTTGCTTACAGCCAATAAAGCACTCGTGGGCTGAGGATCATCAATCCACGAGTCGTAGAAGAAAGAATAAAAAAAGTTCGCGAAAGCCAGCGAATGCAATCTAATCCCGCTCGCACCCTTTCTCCGTCTCCCCGGCGCATTAGAGCCCATTGAGCTGTTCGACGCGCGGTCCAGCCGACCAGTAGCACGCGCGCGCACAGACGCGTACGCGCTGTCTCCCTTGGGGGGAGTGTCGTCGTATCGATTGTACGCCGGTACATATACATGTAGGTTGGGGGTGATGCGCGGACGAGATTGGAGGTGGGAGAGGCGCGGCGGCGGTGGCGATATAGAACCGTGAACCGTGGCTGCCCGATAATGACGACGGCGCTTCATAGATCGACGGATCGATTTGTTTCCTTATTGCGAGCCTCATGCAAAATCTTTCATTGGCTTGGAGATAATGACTGTCGGACGGCTCTCTTTTTGCAGCGTTTCTGCCTCGTCCCGATATACCTGCAGCCTGCTTTTGGCGACGAATTATGACAAGTCTACGGGGAAATCAACGGTAATTGGAGTCTCCCTTCGGATTTTCTTATCTTACGGAGGACGTGCGGCTCTCATTAGAGGGATAAGTGGAGCTGATTATTTGTCCAAAGTAAGAGATTATAGTTGGCGTGCTCGAAAAATAGTGCTAAAAATCAACAGGTTGGTTTCTTGCAGGCGCAGCCTCAGCATTTATGAATAATAATCAGATTAGCGCTGAACACGTCGTAGGAACTAATAATCATAGCACTTTGACAAGGTACGTGCCATATGTATGTGACGTGACTGTTGAATGCATTGCCAGTGTTGTAGACGATTATATTACGTGCGATAGGCGCAGCTGGAGGCGAGGGCGGATGATGGGGAACCTATATATATATAGCGCGTTTTGCCGGTAATTGGCAGATACACGTACATATAGATACCCTCTGATTCGTAATGGGAATAAAAAGAGAGATCAACGCGCTCGCTCGTTATAATCGCTTTGTGCACGTTCAATTGACGATCAGCTGGGCCGTTCCGTGATCGGGCTATTATTTGCCATAAGCTTCATCGATCGACGTTACGTAACATAAATATATTATTTCTTCCTTAGAAAAAACATATTTGTGAGTTGGATCAAATTCAACTTAGAGAGATAAAACGTATGATGTAAGTATCTCGATCGACTGAAATTTAGCGCACAAACATCTCTGGAGTAAACAACGTTACGATGAAAATTTACTGCTTTAAGGAGCCGTAATTTGACCGTTCGCAAAGATCGTGGTTCGTACTGCGATATATTTTCTTTTACACAAATACTTATCCAAGAGATTTTTACGTGAGTACGGCGTAATGTCAAACGATAGAGCTTGTGCGTATATTGGAGAGTTGGATAAATGGATTGAGCTCTTACATCTGTGAGCGCGCGAGAAGATCGAGCGAAGCGGAAGAAGAGGAGTCGCGATAAAATTGAAGGAAAAGGCAGGTTTTAAAATCGCGCTAGTGGAGCAGTGAGCGGGCAAAGAAGCCCAATCGGATTAGATAGCTGGGCAAAAGGTTGTGTGGTCCTTTCAGTTTTGCGGCCGGTGAAAGCAATACTATTCCATTAGTTAAATTGTCTTCTCCCTCAAAATGCCCCTTGCATTTTTCCATTCCTTTGACTCTATCCTTTTGTCTTCCAGCCATTGTGTGCCCTGCCGATCTGCTTTCGCTTTTCGTCATCCTTGCCTCCGTCCTACGCACGTCGCGAAACAGCGACTGCACTCATTATAACGAGCGAAAGACCAAACCAAAAAAAAAAAAAACACACACATTGTGCAAGCTCTATATAACATTCTAGGATCAATCAAAACTACAGCGCTTCATCGGGTTCGAGTTCAACGGATAATAGCCGGAGTAATCGCTTGCGCGATGAAAAGTCGAGGCGGTTTTTCGTCGAATGGAAACCGCGTGGCAACTGTACGAGGCCCTCGAAAAGCCTCTCGAGCGCTTGCGCGCAGCGGAGATTACGCGACGAGAGGGAAAAACGATCTCTCAATTCCCGTAAATGTCATTTATCCCGGGGTGACGAGCGCCGATAAAAGTTTCGACTCGTCGCCCTCTCGTGCTCTCTCTCTCTCTCTCTCTCTTTCTCTCTCTCTCTCGTGGCAAGAGGCCGAGAAGAAACTACTAGCTGCTGCTGCTCGAACGCTCCATTAAAGCTGAATTCCGTCGACGAACTTCCGTAGCGAATTAAAATTGCCGCCTCTATCAATACACTCGATAGTTTTTAATTGTCTTTTGAAATTGGATCGACAAGTGTAAATTTATTCGAGTTCATTTGAACAAATGAATTTCAATGATTGTTGAACTTACGAAACTCGTGCATTTTTAAGGACAAGCGCAAATTTCCCGCAAAGATATTAAGCCTCGAGAGAGTCGCCGTCTATTTGGGTCGCCACCTAGTCGACAAAATAATGCACGTTTTGCATGGCTTTTTCTGGCACCACGTATTTAACTTGTGAAATAATGAAGGTAATTTGGAGGGTTGCTTCTTGCGCTATCGTTGGCCTAACAATATCTCTGGCGCAAGTTACACTCTCTTGCGGGCTAGTTGGCGCTCGTATAAATGTACGTGGCGCACTTTCGGAGCATCGCACTCGTGAAATACATTTCAAAGGCTTTGAAAACCTCGCGCGCGCGCGCGCCAGACAGCGAGGCATCTTGCAACATGAAGATTGTACTTTTGGCGCTTTGTGCTACGTATTTAACGGTGGTAAGTACTCCAACGACTTTCACGTGAATTTATGTGAATCCTATATGAACTTATCTACTTTGAAGAGGAGTGTCGTTACTCAGAGTGCCGGCGGTATTCGTGAGCTTTACGTATCTTCTCTATTCGTAAATAATATTTGATCTGCGTGTACTGACATCGAAATAATTCGTAATTAATGTATGGGCGATATCGCACCTTTCAGTAACCTTAATAAATATTTGTTCAAGGCACGTATTTACGCTCATGTGTCCCCTGTGTCCGACAGCTTTAAAGCGTGTTTAGCCGAAAGTGGAATGACACGGGGTAATTGCGCTTCTTTGATTTCGAAATTGAATTGAATTAGATTGAGTTTAAATCGAAAATGAGTTGGAAACTTGTTCGTTATAGATGATTTCATCAAAGCTTTACAGTCGACCGACACTACAAAAGCCCAGTGCATTGCCGCGTGCACCATGGAAAAGGAACTTTTTGTAAGTTGTAACAAGTTAAAGAAAAGCCTCGCTTCGAGAGTCTGACATTTCTCAATGATATACGCATTGTTGTAGATGAGCGACAAGACCATAAACATCGACGCCATAATAGAGAAAATGGAAGACGTGTCACAAGAAATAGGAAAGACGCAAATAACCCATTTAGTGAAGGCGTGTGCTGCGGAAGGTAACTCGTTCGCGAGAGAGCGTTTTACAAACCTGTATCTCATTCGAACTTAATTATTTCAGCGAACGAAACGAGCGAAGACAAGTGCGGCATAGCTCACTCCGTGGTCAGATGCATTCACGACGAATTACGACGAGAGGGCTGGATTTAAATTTTAACTGATATCTTATCTATACGAAATATCGATGTATAAGCATGTACGCCGATCAACGAAATAAACGTAACGCACGTATTATCCGTTCGGCACAAATGGCAATGCGAACAAATTTACGAGGGGAAAGTATCTCGGTTGATTTATCGTACACGGCCGATTGAAAAAGTCCATCGGCTGCAGTGCGCGCGCCCACGCCAATCTCTAAAACATCTCAACTCCTCTATTTCATATCCCGCTCCACTGAGGCACTAAGGCGGGGGAGACTATACGCCTAACTTTCACTGACAAACTGCTCGATCTGCAAAAGCTTCGGGGAAACGATTAACGATGGACCGCAATTCGTACATACCTATTCACTTCGCATCTGGCGAGAAGGAGAGAGAGAGAGAGAGAAAGAGCAACAAGTACCTAGACTGTGGCCTCGTGGGGCCCTTTTACTGGCCATTTCAATTACTCTCAGGGCTCCCGTTCGTATTACATCGGAGAAGAGTTCGTTGCCCGGTACACTATAGTGCAGCTCCTCTGTGTGTGTGTGTGTGTGTGTGTGTGTGTGTGTGTGTGTGTGCGTGGAATCTATGGATGTGTAAGCTATTTTCTTGTAAAGGCTGTTTTTATTATGTTTTCTCAGCTACGACAATTTCACGCGTGAATTTGAGATTGACAAATCAAAAATTGAATATAAACGCGATTATAGCATGAAAACTTCGGTTTCTCGTTCGAGAAATGACTCTCAGCTCACATAGTTACAATAGTCTCATTACTACTACAATTAGCTTACTTTTTAAACTGTTTTAAGGTAATGATATTTGAAAAAAAGAAGTAAAAATTTTTATATTTTTTCAATGCCATTCTAATATCACGCTTTTATTTCTTTCACTTGATCATTTTATTGGATGTGAAATTAAAAATTGATCGGGCCTATTACTGAAGATATGCGTCGTGCCATAGTAAAACAGTAATTTATCAAAGAAAGAAAGGAAACTTACCATAATTTTATGGATTTTGTTTAAAAAATAGAAAATAACGTTAAACTGACTGCAAATTAAAATTCTACGGATCCAAATACATTGCAGTACACATCTTGCTTTATTTTTAAAGGTTAACATTTCAAGCAAAAATAAGTGAAATAACGGATTTCGACATATTTTCACTTGTACAATTGGAATATGAATTCAGATTTACATTGGCTATTTTGATTTTCGTGAAATTCCAAATAATCATAGAATTGTTATTATCGTCGTTATGTCGGCATATCTACAGGCAAAAAAGGAGATTGACGAGTATGTGCTAAGAGGTCATATAATAGGGGTTTCTTTGGTTTGACGTATATATGTCTTCATTGATTAATTATACAAGTCCTTGAAAAATCAGTTATTATCTTACCTTTCTCCTACACAAATATCTGTTGTAAAAACACTTCCACGGCGCAAAATTATTCAACAAAACGTAATTATTCATATTCGAATAACCAGAACGGCAAAATTGACCTGCGTATACTTATTATGAAGGATACACGTATCTGGCCAAGGTCATGAGCACCACTTAGCAACATCAGATTAGAAAAATGAGAATAAAGGACCGGAGGCGCAATGGTGACGCAACGATTGTTGGCGCGAAATTTCATCAAGGCTATCTGGTCGATCGCACAGACGGACGTGCGCACGAATTTTTCGCTGTATTATTGTCGAAAAGTAGGCAAAAGTGGATGGAGGCTGTGTACGTGCATTAGCAGGCTTAATTGCTCAACAAAAAGCTGATTTTATTAGATGCCGGCTGCGACTGCCTTGACGATGCTGGATATGCGTAGTAAACATAAGCTTGAAGAAAAAAGCTTGCTCAGTCGGTGTGATGGATTCGTTGTGTGCAAATGTCTTGGATTTCGACGAATGTATCGGTCACGTTATTTTCCATTAACGCAAAACATATATATCAGCATCGTTTATGACAAGTTTCCAATTTCGACGAGAAAAAATAAAAGAGTTGCTGCCAGAAATATTTCGGTAACGTTAAAATCCTTCGACGCTATATGTAAGCTTTTGTAGGGCCGCGAGCGAGTTAAGCGAGTTCTGACTATACTGCTACGCGAACTTCGAGTGGGCTTTGCTCGTACAGGGGAATCCCCGTGCCCTCCGGAAGTAATCCCCTTGGGCTACGAGTTGATGAAAATACTCAGACCAGTCAGCTTCGCTCTCTGTTCTCTCTCCCGAACATCCTAGCGGCTTGTGTACTTATACGAAAATACTATGGATCTAACTCGGATTCTTTGTGCACGATATAGTCCAATAGAAAAGAAAACGTAGAAAAAGAAATGTGCATCGATAGTCCGTTCACCGTCGCATAAAGGAGTTCACTTAATAAACGAGCCAACAAAGTTGGCTTTATTTATCTTTGACGAGCAATCAATGATGCGCAATAACAAGAAATCCTAGGTGATTTAGGCAGAAATCACACAGCGTATTTTTTAACGAGGCATAACTGGGAAAAACAGTAGCGTGAAAAAGAAGAAAGAACGGGGGGTCGTTGTTTCGATGCCGAAGGCGTATCTCGCTCTTTTTTTTCTCATTTTGTTCCAGGCGCAAGCTCTCACGCAAGATGGTAGTGGTGGACTGATGGAGCACGACGACGACGTCGACGACAAAAAAAAAAATAATAAATAAATAACAGCTCAGGAAGAGAGCACGAATGAAAGTTCGCTCATTAGTCTCGCGCGACGAATCTTTTCCCGCATTCTTCCAGGTATGATGTTTGCTCTTTCAGCAGTCGTACTCCAAAATGGAAATGACGTTGACGACGTTTTTCGCGCCTGCACTGCCGTGTGGGTGTGTCCAATAAAGGCAATAGAACTAACGCGATTTATTCTTTTTCTTTGGGAATACTTACTAATAAAATGAGGACTGCGTACATCTTGAAGAACGCAGTAATAGCGATTCCTTGATAATCGCATTGGGATCTCGCGAAAATCTGCGATTACAGCTGCGCGTAGCTGCCAAATAAAAAAGATCCGCAGTACGGCAAACGCTTGCTTACGCGAGTGCTATCCTTCAGCCGCTCCCTTTTCTCTTGCTCGCGTGCGCCTACGCTCTCGAAATAATCCACGTAAGCCGCTAAACGCCAGCAATTTGTGCGTAAGCGCCGAAAACAATATTCAGCAGTGAGCGCACTATATACCCTACTCCATCCATTGCTCGCTCGTCCTTAATGCATCGATCGTACATTTATGTGGGTTCGCTCGATTTGTGGATGCTGATGCTGCGGCCGGCAATGCTCGGGAACAGCTACAAATGAATTGTCGATTGTTGATGTGTTGTTTTTTGCAGACTCGTGCGCAAGCTGGTTGACGCACAATGGTTTGCATCCTCGAATTCAGTTTGGATTACTTCCAACGGCCTGTTGTACAGTCGACGGCCGGCAAAAAGTGCTTGTTCGCGTCTGGAGGTATGAAAAACGCGATCGGACAAGTGGTCATCGAATAACTCGTCGCTGCACGCGCATACCACCCACATCCGAGACAAAGCAAATGCATCGAGGCTAAAATTTATACGCGATATATATCGAGGTTGTTCTCTCGACGTCTATGTGCGTATGCGCTAATGGAGTGCGATCTCAGATTTCGCTTCCGATAGGCTGAATGTGAACCCGCAGACGCTTGCTCTCTCTCTCTCTCTCACTTGATCGATCGATCATTCATCACGTCGGCATCGCCCACTCGATGTCCGTTTGCCTGTCTGCGTGCAATTCGAAAGCTTTCATCGGCGCACAGGTTCAATCGGCCGTCAATAATCGTTTGTAATCAGAAGTTTATTTTTTTTCTTTTGTGTAGTTTGCGATATTTATAGAAAGCATGTATTGTCTTTGTTTTATTTACTTGCGATCGTTCGTTCGGAAAATGATTTGGCAGGTACATTTTTATGAGGTTTATTGCTGAGTACTCCAATATGTTTTCATTGGTAAAATTCATATACATAACATATATTATTTGTTGGACCGAATTATTTAGATTCATTCCATGTTGAAATTAATTTTTAATGGAGGTTTGTCTGTCTTACATAGCTCCGAGATTGAAGCGATAATATTATGATTCGAAATGAATCTTGAATCCACGAGGAAATTATGTAAACGCTTCAGTTTTGAAAAATTATTTCCTACTAATGAAATAGCGTTTCCAAATAGGTCACGCACTTTCGAAAGAGCTGCAGCCTATTGTTTAACGCAAACACATAAATGTGCAAAATGGAGAAAGCGATGTTTAGAACCGAAAGTCGATAAGGTTGCTTATGTCGGAAAAACCGCCTTTGTAATTTTACCTCTTTGCGAGAGTTGTATTTTTAACTCGTTCGACACGTTTCTAAGGTGGAAAAGAAAAGACAGTTTAAGCACGGACGTTCCGAAAGCGCAAACTGGCGGTTGCCGAAGCGGCATGGATCGCTGTTATGGCTTAATAGGTTCATTGGCGTCTGACCATTTACAATGATAATTGATAGAAAAAATCACCATCTTGCGAACGGGGAGGTGAAAAGTCATCGATAGAACGTGGCGCACGCGACGTATAGTAGCACAGGGGGAGACGCGCGTGCGACACAATCGTAACGAACGGCCGAAGCCAATAGGTCGCGGACGCGAACAAGTTCACAAGCCCCGCAAATTATGACGAAACGCCAATTCACAGCGAGGCAGCGGCTACGTTTTCTCTTTGTTTGTCGGTCAAGCATTTCTGACTTGCAGTGCACGCACACAGACACACCGGCCGGCGCTCGCTGCCAAGTGAAAGTCCTCTCTGCCGTGCGCGAGCGTTGCGCAACTCGCGCGCGCTCCGCGATGTGTACACGCGACATTAAAAACACGCGCGCGAGTCGCTTCGCTTTGCCCGCGACTGGATCTGCCTCGCACTCCTAGCTGCGCCGACAGTTGGGCAACATCCTTGCGCGTCCTTCTCAACGGCGCGCACGGCGCGATTGCGTGTCGCTCGTGGCTGCTTCTAACGCGATCTTGGCCCCAGCCTGCGCGAGCGCGCCCGTGTGTGTTTGCGCCCTCTATATCTGGCATTACTGGATGTTTGCGTCAATCTTCTTGCGGCTCAATTAGTCGAGGAAACGAACGCTCAGCTTCGTTCCGTCTCACGTGTAGGCTATATAAGAGCAAACACCTTCGGGGCGTCGACTCTTTTTAGTCCTCGTTCCCGATCGGCTTTCTTCGTCCTGCTCTTATTAACTAGCATGCATTTGTGTTATAGTGTGAGCGTGCGCTTTACAATCAACAAGATTTGCACGCGTTAGGTAACCCGCTGTTCGTCCTGATTCCAGGCTTTTGCAGCTATTTTCACGTTTAACTTTCGTCGTTCAACAACTTGTCCTCGTTACACGTTACGCATCGTCTTCGTGAACCACGCTTTGAAAATAAACCATCGCTTTAACATCTCTCGTTTTTCGACTGTATGGCCACGCACGAGTGAAAGTCGTTCGCGCTTTCACATTTCGCAAATCACGTCTCAGATTCCATAAGTTTGTTTACTGATAACAAACTACAGCTGGTGGGAACTGCGCATCAACGTCGTTCAATTTTAACTTGTTGTTACGGTTCAATTTGAAGACCGGATGACTTGCCTTTCGCGAAAATAAAGGTGTCCATATGCAAATACATATTTGGTCCCGGCGATGGGAAGAAGAATTTCTCTTGCGATTAAAATTAAATTCGCGCACTATATATTATCACGGTAGAGATTAGCATACAAGTTAGTTGGACTGCTGGGGATCCGCTATTTCCCCAGCATTATGATTGACCGGTTTTCAAGTATGAAACTTCTTTCCATCGCTCGTTTATGAGTTACGATGTTTGTCCGGTGTACGCTAAAGTATTATTACAATAGAACTTACCGAGATGCAGTATCGCAGGAATGCATACGAGCAGGCCGATAAGCAGAATGTTTCTGGTAAGCATCATGTTTCCTCCTCTCGTTTTTTCTCGATGATTGTTGTAGCTACTGCTGTCGTTGCTTGAGTCCTGCAGCCGTTGTCGTTCTACACGCTGCACACGCACACTTCAAGTGACTGTTATATATCGCGCACGCTTCACTTACATTCGATCTGCAAAGCGACGAAATACAAAATTAGAAACCCAATGCCACTGGCCGAGTCCCCAAATCCCACTGCGGATTTTCGAGAGAGAGAGAGAGAGAACGCGCGTACGAGAAAGTCTCGTGAGTTTCGAATTGTACGTATATGTTGCCGATACCGGTGCGCGTCGCGATCTGCACGCGTAAACCGAGACCTTCGCTCCAAGAGATTGGCTCTTTCTCCCGCCATCACACCGGTATTCCCACTCCGCTCGTTCTTAAGATATATCATCGATCGAAGCTGCCAACCAATACATCGTCCTAAAATCTCATTGAGACGTTCCGCTTCTGTGTTTTGCGTATATAATTGGTAAATACGCGGAGCTGTGCCAATGTTGAAGCTATCGCAATATATGCAACGTCAAGATGCTTCATTCAAATGTCTTTCCTTTCGCGAGCTGGCTGATTATAAGATATTCCAAAATTTGTCGACTCGATGCGATGCCTGCATTTAACATGTTGGTTGGCGACTTCTCGTTATTGTTGACTAAAGTTTTATCGCAGCATTCACAAGTTCGTAATTCTAAATTGAATCGTGTTAATATTTGACACCGGAAAGCTTTCTTAAGTATCATTTCAATGAACTCATGGTTCAGATTGCAAGGTTATTGCGCTTAATTGTCAAAGTTGAGTTGGAAAAAATTAAAACTTTGACTTTATTTTAGAGCGTTGGATTTTCTGGAATACCTCGATACATTTTACGATAACCGAAACTAACTTTAGAAAATTAAACATCCTCTTGGTATTTTCAATGAATATCGTCATCGATATTTTTCCTATATAATATATTAATTCTAAAAACACTGATTCATCTGATTCTGATTTACGGAGAATTTAATTTTTAATTAGGCTTACACACGAGCCGACGGAACGTTTGAAATTTTTTTGATATAAATGTACACGGCTCGGAAACTGTTGAATTTCCAAGTACGTTTGCATTTGTATAAAGGTTTTTGAATAAAGATAACAACGGAACGCATTCTGCTTATACCGCACATGAATAAAAAAACAACTACAAGAGCCAAGAAATATTTGTTTCCATCAACAACGAAAAGCGGACAAAAAGTGTAGAAAATATGAGATTATAACGTTCATTCGAATATAAAAACGGGGGAATTAAAATGGTGCAGCATTTGAAGTGAAAGTCATATTTTACCAATGCCATCCCATTAATAATTTGGATAATTGCGCGTCAGCAGTTCGATCGAGGTATTTGCAACGTTAGCGAAAATCCTCAACGTTTACGGAATATTAGGTGCGCAACGTGTAGCCGGCTAAAATAAAGGAATGAAAGACGCGTAAAACTCGCGCTGCAGGTAGCCGGAGCTACTGGACAAAACGTTGCAGTGCAGCATTGGAATCGCAGCGCGCACAGCAATGCGTGCGCGCATATAGATATACGCGCAGAGGCACACATAAGAGAAGCAGCGACACAGTAGGATAGCGCAAGCTCGGCGGGGCAAGCGACGAGGAACAACGATGGCGGAAGTGGTCCCGACGGCGATCGCGCGCGCGCGCTCGTCGCGTGGATGGTTGGTCGATACCCAGTCGGTGCGCCGGTGGCGCGCCCGTCCACTCGGCGCGCGGCGAGCGTAACGAAAGCTCGATCTTCGGCTTGCGCACTGGCGCGGAACGTCGTGCGCGGTGCCTGCGGGCGCACGGGGCCGCACTCGCTCGACGACTGCCGAGGCAGCGCGCCAGGCGGCTTATGTATTGGCACGGCAGCCCTCGCGCGGCGGCGGGCAAGGCTTGCAAGCTCCACCCACGCCCGCCGAACGGCGCGCGCAGCCCCACCGGGATGGACGCTTCTTCGCTTTCGATCTCGACCTTGCCGCGACTGCGAGCCGCGCGCGCGCGCGCGCCCTTCGCCGCCGGGCTTGCAGGCCTCGCCTGGCCTGCCCCTCGCGCTGATTTATGAAGGTCGACCGCCGGCCCAGCCGTCCTCTCTCTCTCTCTCTCTCTCGCTCTCTGCTTTTCTAAGGCCATTTTTCAGAGGATCGTGCAATGCGACGCTCCTGCCCGCCCTCGCGGCCTCTTTGCTTTCGTTACGTTCTCGCCGACGGACAGTAGAGCTAATTTCGCGGGCGTTCGTATATGCTAAACCTTTCTTTATAAACGGGACTATCGCCATAACAGGACTAGCATGTACGCTAAAAAGAGAGCTCGTACAGCCTGCGCCGAGTATCAATTCTTCAAGGGGAGGTTATCCACGTAGTTCTCAAAAGCACACACCTGGCTAAATTTTACCATCGCCCGGTTTAGCGATTGCAATTGATGGATAATAATAAATCACGGCGGCAGTCCCACGGGCTCTGTTAATTCAATCAAGTTGATACTGAAAACGCGTTCTACCTGTGTTTCATATGGTCATGTTAATAGATAACACTTGATTTCTAATGAATTCGCATAACTGCATGTATTTAGATTACTGTCTATTGATAGTAATTGAGAATGTAAAATTAATTTAACTTTTCCCAGAAAAATCAGATATAGAAATATATGGAGTTTCTATATTATTTCCAACAGAATAAAAATATATTGGCTGTATTCTGTTATTTCTGATTTACTGGAAAAGTTTTGTTAAAACATTGAAATGCACGTTATCAAGTTATATAAAGTATTCGACAACATTCTTTCTTTTTTTTTATCATACGGTGAAATTCTATTTACATAATCATATCTATACATTTATTTGGCACTACTAATCTGTAAACGTGTAATTAGTTATGAAAATTAGACTCATACAGCATGCTCTCTTATATTAATCAGCCAATATCCTCGTTAGCTTTGAAAGTCCAAGTAAAATCTTTAAATTCATTACAGTGTAGCAGAGAATACTTGTAAGCTACCAATTATACATCTAAGCTCCGTTAAATCAAGTAAAAAAGTGGCACTTGAGAAGAAGAAAAAACAAAGGCAGATACGAATAGCTCTTTGTTTTTTTTCAGAAGCCGTTGAAATTAAGCGAGAATGGTCATAAACGTGAGGTTACGCATAGACAATTGAAAAACAAGCTGCTATTCTTGATTTCTTTTTCCTGAATTGAAAATTATGCCGCGCGCGAAGGAAATCTCGCGCGAGCGTATCGGTTTCACACGCGCAGGCAGGCACTCGCCGCGCGCGCGCGCGGAGGATCTCCGAGGTCGCTCGACTTACGTACATTTTTACAAGGGGACCGCGAGCGCAATAAATAAGGAGAACGTTATATCGTCGTCCTTGCATATCGTCGTGTTCGTTATTCGCATTACTCATGCGGCCGTTGAATCCGACTTTTCTAATTCCGTTTGCGATTCTCTGTCGTTCGTGAAATAAGGAAGCTGTATGCGCGAGATCGCCTTTGCGACATCCAAGTCAGCTTCGTGAATAAATTTGGCATTGATAAAATGTCAATGAGATTATTCATTTTCGTCTTTTAGGACCAAAATTCTAAATTAAATATTTGATTGAATGCGTTGAAAAAAAATTACTATTACAGTATTTGACGTGTGGATGTGACAGACGCGTAAATCGTGAAAACAGGAATAAAAAGGAGAGTGACAGCTGCAGAAAGACACATAACCTCATTCAGATTTATTCCAAATTCGAAAGTTAGCTTAGATATATATATGTAAAAATCCTATTGTCAGTGATAGCTCTTCACTCGTCTGACGGCACTGCGCACGAGTGCCGATGGAAAATTGATTGATGCGCGCAGCGCCGCGGTAAGAATGCCAAGTTCTCAGCCAAACTCACTTATGCCCTCGTAATAAAAGGCAAGAGAGACAGAGAAGAAAGCCGACACTTTTCTTATCGTACTTTTTCCTTTTTCCATGGCGGACCGTTATCGCAAGAGACGATGAAAATAAGACATTTTTTCCCGAGGCCCTTTCGAAATAATCAGGCGCAAGAGCTTATAAAGTCCGCTCGTGCGGAGCAGCGGCTCGGGGCGGTAGAGACGGCCACTTCTGAATTCGAGATCAGCTACCCGGAGATATATAGGCGAGTATGGCGTTTCCTTACCTATCGAAAATCGATTTTTCTTTTTACACTGGCCGCTGAACCGGGCCGCGCGCTCTTCTGCCTTCTCGCCGCGGACACTGTGCTCGCGAGTATTTTTATCAGCCAATCTAAAATTTAATCTGTCGCGCTCGCTCAAAATAATATCAAAGTCGCTCGCGGAAATAAAGTTTTACAATTAAGCTGAAAAATTTTGCGCTCGCGCGCGAGGTCGAAAACAGGAAAGTTTTTCAATTAAACGTTGAAGGTTGACGACGCGCCCGCGTCACTTGCCTCCGTCTGCGAGCACACGGGAACGGAAAAAAAAGAAGAATCTTCGCCGATGCGCGGAAAGAGTAAAACCAATTCACATGAGTGTATAATTTTCATCTAGCCTTAAAAGCATCGGCCATTAATCATCGCAAACACACGGCATGTGTTTGCGTAAAAACAATTACATCTCTACCGCAGATATAACGCGAGCGCGCGCCTGTGTATCTCGTCCCACATGATTCAACACTTTGAGAGAGCGGAGCAAGTCCCGCGGGACGAGCTGCGAAACCCATAGGGTTCATTTTAATTCTCCGCCCGGCGAATTGCCGAAGTGGGTATTTAGCCGCATGCAAAACCGATGGCTGCGCGCAGCCAGACTGATATTACGATGAACCCTCCGCGTCGTCATCTATATAGACTGAAAATGTGCCGCGGCCATGCTAACCATTGCCCGTTGGCTATATTCTCATTCTGCTGTCAATCTTGAAAGTCGAGCTTACGCTTAATAAGCTTCTACGCTTTCCAGTTTTTTTTTAATGATCCTCTTTTTATCTCCTAACATGTTCGATGCAACAATTAATTTCAATTTCATATCTTGATCGAGCTTTTCGATAATAAATTCTCAAACTAACAAATCTCGTCATTTCAAGATTCAATAAAAAACTCAAAATAGTGTAGTAGTATAGCCGACTAACTTACGAATAACTGTAGTTAGTGATTGTTTTCAACTAGAAAAATTACAATTATAAAACTTTGTACAAAAATATGTTACAAATTGTTTCGGGGTTTATCGTACATTTTGTCAATAAATTCAATTATTACAGATCAACAATCATCTTTCCAAGTATGTTGATCATTTCAGGATAAACTTTTATGAAACGGAGAAACAATTTCTTTTTCTTTTAATGCCAGCATCGCGCCGTTTTGATTGGCAACTTTAATATCATTATTTGCTACGTCAAACGCTATGAAAGCCAAACACATATGTTTTTGATTTAGATTGTGGCAGTTGCGAGAGTAAACACTGCCAATATATTTGGCGCCGTGTCGCCTATGGAACTGCTCCAAATCGCACGGAGACTCGTAAAGTGTATTGTAAATATAATTTACTTTAATATTTCTGTTAGTGATAAACTAATTATTGGCTTCAAACAAGCTTATAACTGGACGTTTTTTTACAGTTTAAATGATGCACAGTACTAAAATTGTTTTGATTTGTACAATAGACTGGTAGTTTTGAACGGTCATAGAAAAAGTAGCATCCACATATTGAATATTGGATGAGAACATAATCACTTTGCATTTGTTAAAAGTTTTTAATATTTATGTTCCAGCAAAGGAAAACTTTATTATGCATAATTCTGTTAAACTGAGTGCAGAAAAAAGTATCCACTTAAAAAGATAAAATGGAAAATGTAATTTTCATTGAAACGTCAATCGCGTCAAATTATGCATTTGATATGTCGACCGGTAAATAGCTATAATATCGCGTTGATCGATTTATTTTTCGGAAGTAGGGGCGTGCGAAAGAAACGAGACATTAACTCGAATGCCAATGCGAGCGATCAATGTAAATTTGCCATTAACCCAAGAGCAAGTATTATGCGTTGTTTATCGATAAATCATAAGCGTGAGTCTACCTGTCAACTCACATTGGCAGAATGATTCACCTTGACACGAATATATATATATATATATATATATATATATATATATATATATATATATAGTTTCACATCCATTGTCATCTGGAAAGAAAAGAGGAGAGCTGTGCCGCCGCCGGCACAATTCTGCACTGGCGTAACAGTCGCAATCCCAGGCACACGTATCATCCGCACGAGCGACAATGTGATTCTCACCTAGTACATACTGAAGTTTAATATCCTTTGACGAGAAAAGAGGGACACGTGACCGAACGGCACGCGCGCGCCTAATAAACTGCGCGCCTTCCAGCCTCGAGGGGTGGTACTCGCCACGCTGACTCGCATCTATGTATGTACGCGCATCGCACATATATTAAATCAACGATCCTCGTGTCCGTATGCACTACAACGTGCGTACCCGGCCTCTTCAGGCCAATTTCCAGATGCTACGGTGTTGTGTCGACGCAGACCCGTTATAAACTTGGGTTAGCCAGGCTTTAACGCGAAGCAGCACTGATTTTGCCGGAACTGTTTTATGAATTATTTGATGGGACCTGAATTAGGGCTGTCTTCATTGCACAGTTGGGTAATTGCTTGGCACTTAAAAAAGATTATATGTTAGCTTCGTGTTGTTCAGAAGACTCAGTGCAAACTGTTCTATAATAATAGATTATACTTTGATCCTTGTTTTTCACGATTAAACGTAGCACACTGAATCTTAATTAAATGAAAAAATAATTATTTTACTTGACAGTTATAGCAAGGATTTGATGTGAAAATAATACCAAATAAACAAATATGATGATTACTATAATGAAACGAATGCGAGCGTTAGAGCTACGTTACCGTTTTAAATTTATTTTCACGAACACCGACTTTCCACGATCAATCAATTTTGACCACTGTTAATCAAAATTATAGCGTGGATTCACGTTTAATTTTCAACATCCTTAATGAAAAAAATGAAATAAAAAAGTCAGTTATTAATGATATTCTGACTTTGGAACATCGTATAAAATTCAATTCAATTTTTTTATCAAATAATTTCATACAGAATTTGAAGGTAGGGTCGATTATGAACTGTACATGAGTTTCAATTAAATTCTTGATAAAATATTGTATAGTTATAACTTTGATATAACTTTTAACAGGTTCATGAAGAGGTTCTGTATAATAACCGTCGAAATATACCAAACATCTGATTACGGATTAGGGGATATCAAAGCAACGTTATTTGAAATTGTCTGGTATGGGCGAAAACAGAAAATAATCGTACTAGTGATCGAGTTCACTAATGTGATAATAGAAGCAACCTAGTTTTGCTTATGTTATCGGGTTACATTGAAAACAACCAGTAGTAATAATGAATTATATCAAAGAATAAAAATATTGAAACTGCCTAAAATACACTCAAAGATTAGTTCGCATTTTAGAAAAATGTTGAAATCAAGATATTTTAGTGCAGTTAATGTTAAGCAAACGTGAGAAGGCAAGTGGTAAGAATTACCATTCAAGAATCGAGCCGTTCGTTCGTTTATGGTGCCGCAGCCACCCACTAGATGGCAGTAACGTACAAATCTGCCCCGCACCAGCCAACAGTCTTTTGTAAAGAAAATATACAAATGACTTTAGTTTAAGTTTATCCACGAAAAAGTACATTCATCTTCAATTATATTCAGAAGGTTCTTTCGAAAAATGGCACGAGGAAAATTTATACCGGACACAGATAGTTAAGCTTTATAATACATTGAACATTATAAACATTCAGTGTCAAATTTTACTCTGGAAAAAATAATAATTTAACGAAGATAGTAACATAATTATCGCAACGTAAAGACACCTTGCGTTAATAATTATTTTGAATATGACGAAAAACAGAAAAAGGACTACATACGTGAAATTAGTGTTATTTTATTGATTTAAATTTTCTCTCGTATAAATCAAAGTGATTTGTTTGTATAAAATGTAAATATATAAATATTATTAACAAGACTCTGATTTATTTGTTTTCACATCCAAATAAATGCACATATTCTCAAAATACAAAAAACATCAAATAAAGTAAATTACGTGCTTTCATATTCTAAAATCTATTGAGATATAAGAAAGAAATATGTAAAATATACTTAGATGATTCTAGTTTCGCTCGATTCGCAAATCGAGTTCAGGCGACTGAAAGTTTGTGAAGACAAATTAGAGAAAAAACGTACAATGAGAAAGGAATGGATGAATAGAGAGTAGTTGAAGCTTGAAGAAAATGAAGTTAAGAGCGAACTGTGCGAAAGGAACGACGAGAATAGTTTTATGAAATAGTATATACATCCAATCTATATCACAATATAAATTTAAAAAATAGACATGACTTCGTGTAACGGGTAGAAAAAGAATTAGGTCGAGATTTATTTCCAATTCAATATTGTCCAAAGTAAGTTTCAATATCACTCAGGAATTGAAATGGAGGGGGGGGGGAGTAGTAGACTCTCCCATCGAGTCGTCGGCGAAATTCGCGTCGGTGTGCCGTGCGACGATATGCGCTGGAGTGGAATAGCCTCCGAGTTTGTATCGGTTAAACGGAGCTTAAGATATATCCGTTGAGGTTAGACTTGATTTCCGCAATTCGTTACCACTTTTCACTACAGTTAGCTTAGCGCGATATGCAGTGGCATGATTGTTTTTTATTACATTAAACGATAATTATTAATACTTGCACTAGTTTTTCTCAAGTAGTTCCACATCCACAATTTTTTATTAACATTTACTTGACATTGCTGAACTTTTTGATTCACATAAGTATTCGAAAAAAAAAAAATTAATTTTTTATGATCATTCCATTGTAAGGGTTAAAATAGAAAATAAAATGGGCATAATGCGAAGAAAAGGGGGTGGAAAAGAAGGTCGATATTAGAATCGTAAATGAGGATAGGCGCGGAGTAGATATAAGATTTAGCCGAATAGAGAAATGGATCCTTTTTGTAGAGCGGCTTTGAAAATGCTCGAGGATTTGAGAGATGCTATCGAGTGGCATCAGGCGTAATCGCTGGGACGGCCGTTTGAGAATGATTGATGATCCATTTCACGCGGGAAAATCCTTTTGACAAGTTTAAAAGAATACACAAAATTACCATCTCTGGCAATTCATTTTCAAAGTAATAAATAAAGATGGAACAGTTATCTGTATATATAAGCATGTAATGAGATCGGAGGAGAGCGAGAGAGTAAATATAACGAGCGTGCAAGCTGCGTATTAATGTACATCGACAAGTAGACAGGTCTTCGGGTGGCTTGAAGTTCATAGAATCAGTAGGCTGCTGTGTACACTTGGCGCGTTCTCGCCTGTCAATTTGCATCGAGAGCGAAGTATGTACGGTAGGCGCTGCGCGCACCATCAAAGCCTCGCGAAAAAAGGGAGGGGAGCGGCGGCTATGTGTAGCGCAGTAGTTGAGAGTCGATAAGCGAGAGAGAGAGAGAGAGAGAGAGCGCGCGCGCGCGCAACCTTTACGACTATAGAAAAGCGGCCATTTGAATAAAGCAATTTGGCCGAATGCGTTATACTGCCAGTGGCGTTTAATTCAATCGGACGCCAGCCATGCACGCGTGTTGGGGGATGGCGGGGCTTTAACTATAGCTTCGCGCACGATGACAGCTCTCTCCCGGAGTTTTCCTCCTGATCCGATTGTTTCCTATTATTAATCTGATTACAGAGTTTCGCGCTGCGTTCGCGCTAAACTCCCATTTACTCATCGATTTCTATTTGCACGCCCTTTTCAAACTCGCACGCTTTTCTAGCTTAGAAGAGCAAGTAGACTTTTTAGTTTTTAAGGCTTCTATTGCAAAGTCTTCATCGCCTATTAATCAATTCAGATTTATGACGGTTTTTCGTAATGTCGCCACTGAAAACTCGAAGCTCATTTTATCTTGTAAAAAAGGTAAAAGTTTCTATGAAAAATTGATCACTCAAAGGAATCTCCACGGGAAAGCACAATACTCGAAAAATCATGCTTCACAACACAGATCTAATATTGCAACGATAAAAAACTTTTGCCAAGCAGAAAAGAATAAGTACTGCGCAAGGAGGGGAAGTTTGAAGAAGTTGCGCAATAAGCGCGACAATGAATGAGGGGCGCGTGAGGGGGGGGGGAGCTCACGAGGAAAAGGAAAGGTATAGCTAAAGATAAAATGAAATAAGGCAAAGAGAGGGAAAACAGAGTTAGCAGTAGCAACAGCTCGCTCTCGGCGATAATAAATCAACCAGTTGCGCGTTGCTCGCGCGGGCTTCGTCCCAAACACGCCCCTATGATGTAGCCAGACGGGTTAATTTCATTGCCGCTTTCACCCTCCTGCCGCTATAATGCCGCGCGACCGCACTGGCCGCGCCGCAGCGCGCGCCTTTTTTATGCGGAGCGCGAAAATAAAGACCGTCACGAGTGGCGCCTGTAACGGAGTACGTGCTCGGATTTTACAAGCGCAAGGCTGCCGCGCGCGGGCTTACACAGAGGAGCGCGTTATTAGCCGCAGAAAGTGAAAATTAGCCGTGGGGATGGCTAATTCCGTCGACGCGGCTTTCGCGGTATACGCATTAAAAGTTTACCTGCGCACACACGTCGATTATATCAATTTTGTCGGCAGCTGATTCGATTTTTGGACAAGACCCACGCCGTGCCGTTGTTATGTAGCTCTCTTCGTATTTCCAGAGAAGGCACAGAGAGTCGAGTGTGGTAGTCGATAACAAAAAAAAAATACAATTTCACACGAAACGAGGTACGAACAGATATGATTTATTACCCTCCATAAATTTCAATTTTATTTACTTTCATTTACGCGTTTCTCTATAAATATCGTTTTAGTATTTTTCTTAGAGGAAAGATCAACGAGATTTCAGTTCAAGTACATTTACCGTTTGCAAATGTTTGCAAGCTGATACTTATGCTTACAAAGATGTGCCTGACTAATTTTACACCTTACTACTTGAATAGATATTGAGACGAGGTATTCACCCCGGCACAGGAAACAATCGTTCATTTTGGAAATTGTTTCGTAAGTGTCATTCGTTATCTCGATTGGACTGACATGTAACAATAAGGTCACACTTACACAATATGCCTGCGAGAGACGCAACTTCGTCGCGCGAGAAGCAGCATAAAAGCAGAGGACGCGTGCTTTATGATTGCATTCAATGCTGCTTGTTCAACTTCGAATTGCACTATTGTCGAGCAGCGTTCAAAATGTCATTGCAAACTAGCTCTTCGCATTCGCAAATGCTCCCCAGAGATGTCAAGAGAAAGGAAAACGTTATTAAACTTTTCACGTCGTTCAAATGGACCTAGATTTGTTCATGTAGGGTAAAATAGAGAGCTGAACATGAGAAATAAAACAAAAAAAAAAGAAAAAGAAGCGAGCTGCTCGAGCATGGAAGTCGTTAATGAAAATTGATTGAATTTGGAAAAGTAGACTGATGGCGAGCGAGCTACAGCGGCCTAATTGCAAAGCTCAGGCATTCTGTCTTGCTAATTGACCGCAAGTCCTTGCTTTGCGTCTTATACACAGGCTGCGCGCAACAGCACTCCAATACAGCAGGAGCAGCAGCCAAGGAGCTTACTCGAAAGAGAGAGAGAGAGAGAGAGAGAGAGAGAGAGAGAGAGAGAGAGAGAGAGAGAGAGAGAGAGAGGAGAGAAAATTCAATAGTTCGAATGCTCAATAATGCGCAGAAGTCAATTTTCGAAATATAGATTTACAGACTATGGCACCCAGTGTAGGACTCTTCTCTTGATCGATTTTATCGGGTCTATATTGCCTGAATGGTGAATGGTGACCTATAGCCAACAAGCGACACGTAACGTTAACAATTCTCCGTGAAAATATAAGTAAGCGTCGAGATTCTACAAAGCATAAGGATTTTCAAGCTGGGACAAAGACGTGAAAAGGATCGAGCCAGGGCGGACGTTTATTTGATTGATGAGCGATGCTCCCTTCCCGCTAAATAAACTACGAGCTATTCCACTGTTTTTACCTTCTTTTCGTCAACTACATTTTTTTTTCACTATATATCGATCATTTACATAAAGCCTACTCGCGATCATTACGTAAATTGTATTGTACTTTTTAGCATAAACATTGAATATTATAAACAAATACGTTGAATCATGAATATTGTATTTCTTCAACATCATTAATAATTGTAGTAATTAAAGTAAAACATAAAATTGTTAATAGCGTGTAAAATATTTTTCTAATCGCTTCAAACAAAAAAAAACATTCATTAGTTGAAAATATATAAAAAAAAGACACTGGCGTAGCAGACCTACAGCTCCAGGTTAATTGTAAAAACATCAACTGTCTGCCTATCAAAGTTGATAATGATGCTGACGGATCATTCAGCAGGGAATAAACAATTGATCCTGTATTCAAAGCAGATTTTATTCAACTAAACTGCAAAATAAGCCATACATTGCTATGGATGTATACAAATCAAATATGACAGTTTAATGATAATATTTTAAATTGTATTTCTTTAACGTGTAGTTTTCACATCGATGTTTGCTGATGTTATGTCAATTACAGAATTGAGCGAGTCCAGTCACGCGGTGGTGGTCTTGTGTAGCAAGAAACAATCAATTGACAAGAAAATTTATGAATCAGAAGCTTGCAGTCAAATAAAGTTGATAAACACACAGTCAATGGGATAACATTCAAGAAAAAAATCCGAATGAACAACAAACAAAAGATAAATAGTTCATCACAGCAATGTATTTGTCATGTTTAAAAGATCAGTTTTGTCACGTGTTTATTGTGTAAGTTTTATTGTAGGCCTCTGTATAATGCCCGATAAATCTCGGGAAAATGCCATTCATCAAATAAAAGATCATCCTCACCGAGGTCGTTACATTCTAAGGATTTCTCTCCCTCCAATTACTCTCAACATGTAAAACGAGCAAACATCTAACGAGCTAGTCGATCCAGTACCTTGAGATTTTTCTTCTCATAACTCATCGATCATTTTGAGAGAAGAGAAATAACACGCAATCCTACACGTTACAATACATGATTCACCTAACACTCGGGGAAAGTAGGATAATTATTTTCCAAATTGTAAATCATAATTGTGAAGCACTTCAGCACGATAATATCCGGAATGCACTGTGTTCGTGTGGAGTGTCGGCGCAGATGCGAATCAAGCTGAGCGAGAGAGCGGGGAATGACGGTGAACGTGGAAAACGCATTTGGTCGTGCAAACGAAAATAAATTGGCGCAGCACATAATCGTCGTGGCACACGCGAAAGTCGTCGTTCTCTCTCTATCTATCTATCCATCTCTCCCTCGTCCTTTTTTTTGGCAGAGTCGAGGTGTACACGCACGTTTGGTCGCGAGAACGAGAGCTTGCAAGGCTCTGTCGCGAGCGGCCGGAGTCCAGACTCTGAGTCGAGTCTCTGTGTGCTGCTGCTGCTGTGCACCGCGGAATTTACTTCCTCCCTCCGACGCGTCGACAACTCCCCCTCATTTTCGCCCCTCCGCGTTTTTCGAATCGCGCGCGCCGCTCCACGCTCCACGTACCACGACATTTTCATTCCGTCGTTGTCGCCCTGACGCTGCCGGTGGTAGTGCATCGATCAGAACTCTCTCCCTCTTTAGGACAGTCATGCGCAAGGACTTTAATCGAATTGCAAGGCGAGCAGGCCAGTTTTCCGCACGCGTTCTTATTGTAACGGCTAGACAAGACGATGCACCCGCTTCTTAAAATTCATAGCCATTCGCCGACGGATATACCGACCTTTCTTCGCGCTCGTTTTTTCGCAACGCTGGTCCGCTTGCTCGCCGATACAAATTGGTTTCCAGTTAACTTCGTCAGCCGATCCACGATTCTCTTCAACCACAGCTGATGTGTATTTTGCCATGCACTCTGAACGATGAAAGCTTTCGTGCCCCGTTACCACGTCAAGAAGCATGTTCCATTTGCTTTACGTTTCTCTTTTCAAAGTTTATCGATTTTCTCAGAGACCTTCACGTTTAAATCACTTTGCGTATCAACAATACGAATCCGTATTGTAAATACCATTGCAGAGTTATTTCGTCTATGTAATTGCAATGCTTTTGTATTGGTTATTTTACATTACAGCATTATTAATATCCGAAAACTATATAACTTTTAGATAAAAGTGATCATCTATTAGGACCTAAAAGTCAAATCATAAAAAATATCTTCTAATCAAACAATAATTACTTCATATATATCGCTTTCAAATTTTTTTCATTTGATAGAAGATTTTACACTTTCATATCGGCTGAGTTTGTTAAAAAGACACGGATTTTTAGATAAACACGTCCATAAGTGTGTTATTTGTGAATTTTTAGATCCATGCATGAAATTCATAGTGAATCCATTATTTGTGATGATATCATATTTAAATCTTTCATCTTGATTCAATTGGTGCCAAAAACTAAAAAAATAAAGTGGTTTTTCGTTGCGCAAGTAATACTCCATCAGTTTATCATAAAAATACAATATGAGCATTATACAGAAGAATAAAGGAGCAGCGCATTCGGTGGAGCGCGAAAAAAGGAGTATATAAAAAAAGTAAGGTGGCAAAAAAAGAGACGAAGCGAGAAAAGTCCTCGAGGTGGAGGTGCAAGAGGAGTGCGTGGCTTTGTCCGGCTTTCTCTCTAACAGCCTCACCTCGCTCACACCCGCGCACGCATTCGCTGGTCCGCGTGCGCACTGAGCTTTTTGCTCGAAGCGCATGTGCTCTTCCACCTTTCTCGCCACGTCTCTCGCTCTTTATTGCGAATTTATGATCGATAAAATATGCTTCTCTCGCGCGAGTCGCCATCACGACCGAACTATCTATATAGACTGCACAGAGGCGAAACGGGATTGGTGTGCGCTGCGAAATTGATTTGCCCAGAGCGACGACTCCTGCTTATGAACCCTGCCACACGAGCATTGTCTCGATCTCGAGACCACTTCTCTTTTCCTGTGCATGTGATTATCCAATGGACCGGTTTCCTTTTCCACTTGTATTTTCGTCGTTGGTACTTAGTAATCGTGACGACAGAAAGAGCTCTCACTATTTAGGCGGAGATAATTTTTCATACTGCTTTTTGAGTTTTAAACAAGTGTTGGATAAAACTGACCTTGGAACACTCAGTCCTATGCGAATTCTAATTCAATAAAGTCATATCAAGTACATTACATAATAAATTACATTTATTATATTATCGCAATAAATGTTCCCTCTCTCCTCTATGTTGTCGATGTATGCTATTAAAACAAATAACATAGACATTTAGACATTTAAAATAGACTTATATGGAACTTTTCTTATTAAATAAAATAAGATCAATTTAAAGATACAAAATTATATATTATTTTTCATAAAAATATATATTTATATGTATACTGACAAAGACATTCTTCAAATATTTTGTATATACAAAATATTTATCACATACTTGCTCTCACTTATATTTCTCAATCGTATTTTTAATATAACTACTATTAGTATACATATATATAACAATATAATTATTGTTTTAAATATCACTAATAGTAATTCATTTACAATTGCAGAAATATATGAAAAAATATTGGCACGATCAAATGCTTTTCAAAATTGTAAAAAGCAAAACAATGATATGCAATTACATCTTCAAATACACAATGTTTTCAGTAAATAATAAAAAAATAAACTATTCGATGGAATTAACAAAGTGATATTACTAGCACTCAAAACAAGGTAATACTGTTTGTCTCCAGTTATCATGCCATCGATTTTGTTGAAAAACAGACAGTTCTTTTTTAAATTTTTTGTTTGTTTCTTGCTGCTCGGCATCATTAGGAAAATTTTTAAACCATGATATCAGTTGATCACTTAATTGGTTAACATCAGAAAAAACTAAACTATTTTCATTATGTCTGACAAGCTCATGTAAACTGAAAAGATATGATATAAATAGTCTACAATTACAACTAATCCATCTATACTAAAGATAAATTTATATTTACATACCATTTAAAGTTGTAAGCACATACTGGTAATCCACATCCAAACATATCTACTATTTTCATAGGTAAATCTAGACCACTTGAAGATGTGTGAAGACACACACCTAAATCAGCACTAGCTAAAAATTGATGTGTTATAATAGTTATTTATTTTTATAATTGAATGTTTTAGAACAGAACAATGGTCAAAGAACTGATAAAAGAATTCATTTATATCGCAGAAATAATAGCATAAATAGTAGCAATTCGTATGAACTCTTGAAACTTATAAAAATGAGTGTTCAACCTAATTATTAATGCAATATCATTATTTTAAGCATAATTATGAAATGCAAATTTATAAAACGTTGTTTATGTATTAATGTACATGTATTAATAACATACATTTATATTTTTAAATTTAATTCAATATGTTTTAAATTGAGTTTTTTGATAAATTTAATATCAAGTATAATTTATTATACATACCTAATAATTTAGGATAATCTCTGTTTTCTAACCAAGGTGTGATAATTTTAACATGTTTCCATTTTTTATTTTTAATTATAGCTTGATAAAATTCCTTCAAGGGACCTTTACCAGTTATAGCACAAAATAAATCTGGCAATTTGATGTTCTTATTATTTTCACATTCAGTTTCATAATCTAAAGTAAATAACAAAATGAAAGTATTATTAATCATACTTAAAAGAAATGAAAGAATAAAAGTAATACATACTAATTAATGCATCTAATAAAATAGAAAAATCTTCGTCTTCTGTCCAGCTGGTACTTGAAACTATTAAGGCAGGTCTGTTATTGTATAATTCTATTTCTCCACTTGGTTGTTGTTTTGAAATAATAGTAGAAGTTTCTTCAGACCCTTTCAATATTTTATAATCATTGCTGAGTTTCAACAAAAAATTATGTTTTTCTTCTAAAGATATTGGCTGAAACTCTTCAGGCGGCCGATCATACAATACTTGTGCTCTAAAAATAAATTTATAAGATCAAGTGTAATCTAAATAACTTCAGATAAATTTGTATGGAAACTAAAAAAACTTGCTGAATATTCCAACGTTTCTTCAGATCTTCTTGCATTGCCTTAGTTACGCAAAAGTTGTGTTTTGCTTTAGTACCATACAATGATTCAATCAGTGTTGCTAACTTTACAAGACGATGTTTTTCACTCAAACTTAAAGCCATTATAGTATATGCATAATTGTGCCAGTCAATGGCAAATTCAATTTTTCTAATCAAACAGTAAAACCAACAAATTGGAATAGTTGGAATGGCAGGAGGATTTTGTAAAAGTAAAAAGCTTGAAGAACATTTGAAGAGTAGAGTGTATAAAAGATCAGTAGATTGCCAAATAACTTTTACAGTATAAGCAAGAGTCTTAGAAAAATCTGTGAAATAAATATTATATCTTATTTGTACAGTATTAGACTACAAAAATTGCAAATAAGATATAACTGAACTCTCATATTTCTTTAGTATATTACGAAAATAAAATGAATGACTGAAAAATACATACTCTGTTTTAAATCTGGATAGCTATGTAAATAGTGAATTTTAACGTTGGGATCATTTTGAAGTTTTTCAAGAGGTGGTGAACCTTTGTAACCAACGATTTCGACTGCATATTGTTCTTTTGCAAAAGAAGCAGCATGATACTGCATTCGTGGACTTCTTCCAACATCGCCTAGCACAATAATACATACACTTTCCGTTCTTTGTCGGCGTTTAAACAAAAATGCTATTAGTAAACCTACAACAAATGATACACCAAAACAGTGTACCAGAATGTCCATTGTAGCTACTAGCTAGTAGCTACTACGACACCATAGCTTCTGATAACTTCTGCTAGAGACTGATGCGAAAACAGCCCGATACAAATAACATTTTATAAGAAAAAATGATCACATCTCACGTATGTCTAATTGTACTTCTCGAAAAAATAATTATTTGTTATTGTACCATTATATTTCTATCATTATATCAAAAATAAAAAATATCGTTATCGATAATTCACCTCCTATTTATTCACATAAAAGACATAATTAAGCAAAAATAAATTCACAGAAAAATTGTACCTTCTGTAGTCTAAATTTTACCATCAGTACAATTCTATAAATTTGTTTCTAAAAGAAATAATAGGACAATTACAAATTACCACTAATTGTTACAACTTACAAGAATGTCATCCGGAAATGCACTTTGCGCGGGCGTAGAGCTTTGTAATTGTCCTATTATTTCTTTTAGAAACAAATTTATAGAATTTTACTAATGGTACAATTTAGACTACAGAAGGTACAATTTTTCTGTGAAGTTATTTTTGCTTAATTATGTCTTTTATGTGAATAAATAGGAGGTGAATTATCGATAACGATATTTTTTATTTTTTATGAGAAATATAATGGTACAATAACAAATAATTATTTTTTCGAGAAGTACAATTAGATATACGTGAGATGTGATTATTTTTTTTATAAAATGTTATTTGTGTCGGGCTGTTTTCGCATCGGTTGCTAGAGCCGGGGCCGGGCTAAATGCCGCTTATCAGACTACATAAGTATTTTATGCAAGATCAGTCACAGAAGTAACAGTAAAAATGGCTGGCCCAGCAAAGAAACGTGAGCTTCAAGGTGATTTTAACAATGAACGCGAAAATGAGAATAGTAACGACTCCAACAGTGAAGAGAGTGAAGATGAGGTTAAAAATGAGAAGGTAGGCTTAATTTTTTCTGATTATTTACATAACTATCAGAAATAATTTACGTGATGCTATGTCTAACCTTACTTTTTTACCACGAGGCCTCCACTGTTACACCAACTATGTTATATTTATCGGACTTCCGTTTTGTTTGTTTATAAATTTAATATTTCGAAATTCTTGCGAATCGATAACATCAATAAGATATTGTTTTACTGAAGAACAATTACTGTATTCGTATAATTAAACAATAATTTATCAAATAATTTTTATTTATAGCTATCTGGAGCTTATATGTTTTGAATAATAATTATAAATTCAATAATTACGAGGCACTCACTGACACAAAAGTTTTAGATAGATTAATAATTTCTATTATATAACATTTATTAGGGCATGGAGATTCAAGTAGATTTTGAAGGTCGTAATCCTGAGGATCCTGATTTTCATGGCATTAAAACACTTCTACAACAACTTTTTTTGAAAGCTCATATAGATCTCAATAAATTGACAGATTTAATAATACAACAAAATTACGTCGGATCAGTCGTTAAACAGTCCCAAGATGATCTGGCATCTGACGATGAAGAAGATGATGATCATGACAATGTTTTTGGAATCACTACAGTTATCAATGTTTCAAATAGACAGGTACATATACTTATTTTACCCAATTTGAGCAAGAGTGTAAAATTTATTGTTGGTATTCACCAACTTCAATTATACAAACAATTATTTTTCAGACTACTCCATGCATTCAGCAATTGAGAGACTTACTCAAGCAACTTGCACAGGATCATGCGACAGATTCAGTGAACACAATGGTCAAGCATGTCCTTGAAAATGATTCTGCAGCTTTAGGACTTTTAATTAACGAACGTTTTGTTAACATTCCAGCACAAATTTCAGTTCCTTTACTAGAAAATCTTATTTCAGAAATGAGACGTGCTGTAAACAAAAATATGCCTTTCAAATTTTCTTATTATATCTTAATTTGTAAGTTATATAAAACTAACGATGAAAATGGGAAGAAGAAAAAGAAAAACAAACTTAAATATTCTCCAGAAGAAGAACCAAATATTATATATAGCAATCCAGAGGAAGAGTTTTTTGCAGATGAAGCTACTTTTAGCTTTGAATTTTCCGTTGAGAAAGAGTCGGATAACGGTCTTTCTGGTGCATGGGAGGAAGATGATTATGAAATGACGCCATACAGGCGAGTACTATTATTTGAGTCTTCAAAGTTACAACGGATAGTTGACAGGATGAGGATGGAGCTTACGCCATGTTAATTCTTATGAACAAACTTCATATTTTAACTAATTGTGATTAAAATGTATATATTTTGTTGCGAGCGAATTTTTTTTAATACTTGGGTTGCATATTATAAGATAGTCGTGAATAGAACTAATGTTCTTATTTTTCTATTTGACACGACGTGCTAGATCATAAAAATGTTCATATTGTATCGATGCTTAACTTGCTTCTTAATGTTCACGTTATAATGGCCATGATATTATTAAACATATTACTCAAATGAAATATTGAACCAATGTTGTTCTTCAATGAAAACTGTCTATTTATATATTTATATAATAAAGAATACAACATTAAATCAAATTTGGCAATTCTTATCATCATTTCCATGAACATTATATTTATAATATGTACTGTAAAAAATATGTTCAAACTCGAATAAGATGTATGAATGCAAATCGACTTAATTCTACTCAAATTTTTTTTTTAGTTCAACCTACAATGAAGTGATATGGATGGGTGGAGGAAATAGTCTATTGAATAGGAACGGTTTATAAGCAATTTTTTATGTAGTTTTTATCATAAAATTTAGTAATAATGAACTGTAATAAAGATAAAAACTTAATGATTTGTTACTGCTATATACGAGTACTTTAGATTTTTCATATATTTACATTTTTGAATGTAGACAGTTATTTCAAAAAAAATTGCGACTTACTTTACTCACCAAAGTGCATACACAATTACTTGATTCTTACGTCATAATTTCTCATTGAATTAACAAACATAACGAAAAAATATATGTGTAAGTATTTCACATTGACGTAGAATTAAAAGTACATGCAAATTAAAATAGTAGATTTTCATACACGTTTATTTTTAAAGCCGGTTTATTTATCATGATTGAACAAAGGTTGTATTTAACATAGTATGTATTTTAATAAGTCTATATTTTTAGTGTATTAACAATAAATATCAGTTTTTAACGTGTTTTTTATTGTCTATTAAGTATAAAAACCAACGACTTCAATAATTTCACTTTTTGTTTTCATGTAAATGCCATTACGTGTTCTAAAAAAATCCTTCGTCTTTAACACCATTGTATTTTATTATTTTTAGATTTTATGATTCTTTAAATAATGTATCAACCACAAGACGATATAGCGAGGTAGAGCAGTCATGTTTTCTTTATAAAGAGCCTTTTGGAGAGAAGAAAATTGCAATCGTCAAGACGAAAGCGATTGAAACTTTTATAGCAGCAAGTAGAAAATGAATGGATAAGAAAATGTAAAAAACTCCAGACATTGGAAAGGTGAATAATAATAAATGAAGGTACGTGACGCATCTTATCAATCGTGATAACACAAGAAAGGATTAATTAATTATCATTACGTTGAAAAAACGTATTCGTGCTTTTAAATAGATAAGTAATCGAGGATATTCTCATTATCTATTGTCCGACGATATCAAATGCAACAGGAATAAAAGCATTGTTATGCGATTTAATTGTTTATTATACGAGCGATTGATTCTGCGAGTATGTTATTCCAGTTATTGTATTTACATTTAGACCAATCAATTTAGACTTTTTCGGGACGAATTTTTTAACTGAAATCCACCTGCAGATAATTAAAATACAGATTTATTAAACAATTTTTAAGATTTACAAAAACATGTTTTTCACGTGTAACACTACCAGTTTTCGTTTAAAGTATATACTTCAATGGAGAAAGTTGTAAGTAACTCGATTATCTTCAAAATAAGCGATCAATCGTGTTAATCAGATAATATCGAGTCAAGAAAAATTTGAAAAATTAAAACAAGCGGAAAAAGGGTACTTTTCAAAAATTCACCATGCAGTTTGTATTAAAAATTAAGAGCTTGCAACTTGGGGTCTGTCAGATTATTAGTTTTTAAGATATAGCGTTGTGAAAGCTCTTTTTATAGCTATCTTGCAAAATTTACTCTTGCTCGGGTCATTTTTGTATGTGAAATTTGTATACACCATTAGAAAGCTCAATTCTTGGACTACAAATCTCCTATTTACACTTATGGATTATTTTGAGTTTAAATAGGTGAAAATTTGAATCAAAGGTCGAGCGAAAATACCCCGCGAGTAAAAGTCGGCGAGTGGCGGGGAGCCGAAAGCGGAGAGGTTTAATCTATACATATAGTAATAGAGTGCTATATATAAGCACGGCACGCTCTGATTTATCTTTAACATTAATTTTTATCGTATATATTGATACTATTTTAACAATTTCTTTTTCTTTTGGGGTATTTTGGCAATGATAACAAAAATATACATTTTAGACAAATATCAGATTTTAGTTAGTATTACAACTTTTTTGCGCACTATTACAACTTAATATGAACATTATCAATCAAATATTTTTTCCGTAATACTCTTATACATTATTCTTTGACCATTATTTCATTATTTGTATCAAATACATACATTTTATGAATTTTTTATAATTGTGAAAAAAATCTTCATTGGCATTGTTAAATCGATTTATTCATTAAGCTACGAAAACAAAGAAAATTTACAAATCATATAACTTCATAAATATATATATAACTTCACAAATTGTCGAAATACGCACACTTTACAATTATTCAAAAAATATTACTACGCTTACATAATTATTAATTATTGTTACTAAAAAACATTACTGAGCTTACTTAATTTATAATCATAGTTACAGAATTTATTGTTATAAAATTCTATCCGTTGATTTTTTATCTTTCGATAACTACTATTAATCAATTATAAATTGTAGATTCAGATGAAAAGCTTTAACAATCCTTATACTTTCATCCATCACACACGTATCATCGTTAACATTTTCATAGATATTAAAATAGAAATTTTCATTATTCTTATCAAAAGTATTGTTTCGACAATGTGCACACAGATTCGTGCATCGTACACCATTTTTCTTGCAGTTTCACGAAGCATCGATACATTCTTTTTTACTGCGTGAACATGATACTTGTTCGAGCACATTTTTCGGTAAGGGCGAATCAACATTTCCTACAGGTAATAGCATATCATTAACGATTTCCCATCCCCAATCCGTAGCAATTACATTTTCATTTCCTAGCTACCACTGTATTTGATAAAAAAAAAACTCTATACGTATGTTGCCTAACTGCACCTACAGTCGGTGGCCAAGATTCAAATGCGAATTTAGTTTTGCTTTTAGCTTCACTGAAATGTAAATACCGAAGATCGCTAAGTGTGAATACATTACATTTTCTAATTAAAACTTTTTTAGCTTTACTACTGTACATTCCGATTATCAATTCGAAAGCACTTTCAAGTATTTCTTCGTGGCTAGCATCTTTATTATAAAATGCCGAAACAAACTGAAGTAACCAATCGTTGTTCGAAATACTCTATTCGGGCAAATACAACGGCATAGTGGATCATATCTTCCCAGAAAGAAGTTACTCTCCGCGAGTGGTACCACATAACAGAAGCGGGAACTCTAATTTTCAAATCGATTTATTTGCCTCAGCGAGGTCTGCCATTGTGGATCGGTATATATTTCCTTGGATTCAAAGGATTCTTAAGCTCTCTTTGACGAATTGCCAACGACGATACGTGATAATTGTAACCAAATGGAATCAAACATTTTGGATGTTAGATCTAATGAACAGAAGAAAGGATCCTCCAATCGAGATAATTGGAACATTTTTTTCGCAACCATAGTTTTCTTTGTATTTCTATTCAGAAGATCTATTTTGTTAACTGTAATATTGAATAATTTTCATTTTTGGATATTACAAAATTTTCAACCCAATATATGAAAATCTATTGAAATTTTCGAAAATTCGTAGCAGATTGATGTCAATAAAAGTTACACGTTATTGCATGGTTTTCCAGGTTGTAATTTTTACTGACAAAATCAAAATGACTTTCGAATGTAAACCTTGTTAAGGATAAAAATCGTACACTGTAAAAAATACTTTTGTAAAATTACTAATTTGAGTTAGACACGAAATGGATTTATTCTAAGAGCAATAAAATCGCTAGCAGCTAGTCAATTTACTAGTCTAGTGTAGTAATACTTTTACAGTCGAGATAGTATTTTTACAACAAAAGCCAAGATTTCGGCTATCGTAAGATTACTAGTCTCAGAGACGTAATTTTACAAGACGAATTGTAAATTTATTATAATTTGTAATTTTATTAGTATAAGACTAATAAAATTACTACACTCGGAGTTAGTTATTACATCATTTGTAATTTTACTATTGGATAGTTATACAAAAGAATTTTTGGTAGTGTACATTTGCATTTGTTCTAGAACGCAATTTTTTTAGCAACATTTTCGGTTACTAAGCGATCTTCCGTTAATTTTTCCTAACAAAACCTATCTAGAGTAATTTAAACCTCCATACGCACCTGTTACTATCTTGAATAAAACACAACTTATTAAAAGATATCAAGTATTCTTATTAATTAGCAGTTGATTCATAGTCAAAACAAAATAAGCCATTTCGTTTAAACAAACCTCCTACAGAAAAGAAACTACTTTTCAAAACTAGTTGGGTAATGTAATATAACGTGATAGCTAATTGAACTAAATAATAGTACATTGCGATAAAAGTACGGGAAAGTAGATTCTTGTCTCGTGTGTCGTTCACACCCGAGCGAAGCGAGCCGAACATGTACCGTACCGTATTTTTTTATACGTATGAAAAGTGCGATTTTCAACGCACGTTTTTTGCCGAGCGTGCGAGAAAGAGGCACTTTGCCCACGGAATATCGGAAAAGCTTTTTAATCGACTTCACTATATGTGCATAAATAAAATATTGCCAATCACCTCAGTGCTTGTTTAAATAATTAATTATTTAACTTTTTTTAATTTTCAATTAGTAAAGTACTTAACATGAATAGAATTTTAAATTCGAAATTATGATTAGAAATGATTCGAAATTAAAATTGTTCAAATGTCATGGTGATAACTTAGTAAACAATGAAATAGTATTATTTTAATTTAGCTGGCTTAATCTATATAATAAAATTATTTTGACTAAAAAAATTTAGTTTAGTAAAGTATATTCATGGCGTAAAATATTGAAGAATTTGGATAAGTTTTTTATGTTTAGTGTTATTAATTATTATCCACGAATAAAGTTTTACCTAAAGCAAAATCTTTATGATTTATTAAAATAAAGTTAATGCAGTCGAATTAATCCAAACATTTTTTAACAAAAACGATCTATATTTATATAATAAAACTTACATTAATAACGTCATATGAAAAGCTGGCAGTTTCTTAAAAATATCTTACATAAATATTCAGTTTTGATATAAATTACATATTTATAATACAGAGATGATACTTTTCAATCACGAAGGTCCATTAGAAAATTTTATTGAATTTCGAGTTGGTTTAGCCCTTCGTCTCATGGTCCCTAAAATATTAAGCATTTCTGATACTGCTGGCGGTTTACTTTCTTCCTCTTGTTTTCGTTTTCTTTCTTCCTCACGCTGTTTCTGTAAATGTGTATATATTTTTAGAAAATACTCATGTTTGATATTTGAAAATTTGATTGGTATTGAAAAATAACACTAACATCAGTCTGTTTTAACGTAAAACGTCCACCTTTTATTTGATTTATTATGTCGTCGATAGCTGCAAAATAAATCGTAATTAATATTATGCGAATCAGTATTGAATAATTTATGAACTATTGTCTAAGGATCCTATTTTGTATTTTTTTTTTACTATCAAAATTAAAACAAAGTTTTTGAAATTGAATGACAAAATCAACAAAATTATTAAGAAGCTATGTGATAAAAAAAAATTAAACTAACCAGGTTGTTGAGGCATTGGGGGTGATTTTTTATTAATACCAAGCATATTTTCCATATTTTCCACAGCCGAATTATTTGTCTCACTAGACAATTTTTCTCTAGTAATGAGTTTGAGAGACGGCGAGCCATTCGTAGAAGATGTTGGCATCGGTGGAGGAGGTGGTGGTGGAGGTAGTGGCGGTGGAGGTGGTGCACTCGCCTTCTTTTCGAGCTCAGCGACTTTGAGTTCGAGTTCACGTACTCTTCCTTTCATCGCTTCAGCGATATTCTCTGCTCGTTCTGCTCGTTGTTCGACCATTACTAGTTCTGCCTCAGACAGTTTGAGCTTTTCTTCAACGATCTCAAACTCAACATTGGATTCTTTTTCCTCGAGTTTTTCTTGGAGGACTTGTATCTGAGCTGCGTGTGCTTGCTTCTCTTCTTCCAATGTTCTTTTTAGTGTCTCCACTTCTTGAAGTAGTACCAAAAGACGTCCGCTTGGATCGTTGCCTACGTCTACCATTAGTAAAGCTGATTGATGTGCCAGAACATTTCGCTCTTTTTGAATCTACGATTGAATATCCATTTAATTGTATTTACTAATTGCAAAAAAATTAGTAAATTTATACTTATAATAAGGAAAGTAGATACCGACTTTATCGGCTTCAATTTTAGCCATTCTCGCATTTTCTCTTTCATTATCACATTGAGTTTTGAGTGCTTGAACTTCATCAGCTACCATTTTAGTTACTCGCTCCATGTTCTCCTTTTGGGTCTTGATTTTTCTTACGTTTTCTTCTTCTATAAATTAAAGTTTATATTTTATTGGGAAAGTTAAAAAAACAAATTAAGTGTTTATGTATATTATTAGAATGTTGACGGTCACATTATTATGAAAAGTATGAAACACAAAATTGTACCGTTTTCTCTAGCCACTCGTTCTTCCTCCAGTTGAGCAGTTAGATGTGTCACTTGCTCTTGAGCTTCGAACTCTTGTAATCTGGCGGCACTAAGTTCCGTTTGCAACTTGGCAACCTCTTGGCTGAGTTCTGTGCAAACAAGGCAACGTTTTTTAGCCTCTCGAAAAAACTTAATTTCCTTAGTACCAAGTGATACAGAAATTCGCAAAGTGGAACAAAGATTAACAAAGGTACACACCTGTTACGGTTTCACGGAGCTGTTCGATATCGTCAGCATGATTGTCGACCTCGTCTTGCAAATCGAAATCATTCAAAGCATCTGGATTTGCTTGCAGATATCTTTGAGTTATCACTTGTGATCGCCTTTTCAATTCGCGATTTTGTTGATACCACTGTAAAATAAAAATTTTGTTTAGAGAATTGTTGTGATTTTGACACATTGATCTTTCCGAACTTTTCGATTGTTGTTTCAATAGAACATTCGTATTTATTAATAAGTTTACAAAAATATAGAGTAATGAATATTAACCGAGTGATCTTTCTTAGAATTTGTTTGTCGTGTTTGATCTTTCTTAGAATTTGTTTGCCGTGTTAAATCAGAGGCACTAGTCGAAGGATTATCAAGTTGGTCAATTTTTCGACGTTTCGAAAGTGGCGCTGAACATTCTGGTTGTTGCTCATCTTCATCACTCAAATTGGTATGTGTAATATATGTATACGCCTGGTCATTTATCACTTTGCCATTTAAATTGGCAGACGTCGCAGGTAAATTTGACTGGGAATCATCTCCCAATGGATCTTGTTCGTGAGTCTGATCTATATCGTCACGATTCCACTCTTTCAGTCGGTTCAATACAATTGTCGTACCAACGTCCGAGGTGGATAAAAAAGTATCCGCTGTGTGCCTTATCGCGAGGCCAGAATACAAGCTAGGATCATCAAGTTCTAGCCATCTTGCTATTTGCTTTGGAATAGAGTGCATTTTATTTTTACCTATTGGCTGTTTCGTGCATAATCCTTTTTGATAATTTACGAAGACGCGATCGGTCGGTGTACCCTTAGAACGTAGATTTAAGTATTTTTTTACTATAGCACTCATATCTGCGTAAATTGTGAATTTTCTAGGCTTGTTATTTTTTGCATTCTCTTTGGGTATATTTACAATAAGTACTTGCCCTTCTTTCTTAATATCACTCACTCTTATTTTAGTAATCTCATCTACACGACAGCAGCCCATAATTCCAAAAATCATAACGACCTGCAAATGTTAAGATTTTATTCATTTCTTGAATTCATTTGGTACGATGTGCTTAAGGTAAGTTTTTTAAGAATTGGGGAGGAACGCAAAGCTGCAATGTTTTACCATTATTTCTTAAATTTGTCGTTTCGAATGGGAACGGAATTGCGATCACGTGAAAATAAAATTTGTAAGTTATAGTATTATCTCAAAAAATAATTTTAAGTTTCGTTAAGTTGTTCATAAGTTATTTCTCCGTTTTAGAATATAATAACAGATTTTATAAAAAATGTAGCAACAAAATCAACAATAAAATTACATGAGAGGCAACAAAGTTATTGTAATACGAAACTAAACGGCTCTCTTCTTTTCTTAGCGTACTTTTTTTCGTATTTACGGATTTTTATTTTTTCGAGAATATTCATTTTGAAGTCTTAATTTTCATACTTTACAAATAACGCAAGATTTATATTTATATATGAATTCATAGTGTACTGTCGTTATAATATACCTATAGTTTTTTTTGTTTGTAATTACCAAGTATAATTTTGCAAATTCACACCGTAGGTCATACTAGTACAAATTTGGCTAAATGAGTATTTAAACTTACAGAATCTATGAAGAAAATTTAATAACTGCATTAGCCACAATAATGTTGTTTTAGTAAAAAAATTTTAATAATGCAACGAGCAAAATTATTTTCAAACAGGCTCGGACTATAGTATATTATACAAATATCAAATGAAAAAAATTATTAATGATAATTAAGAGATCTAACGTGTCGGTAATAAATCAGTTTATTTAAAAGTGTAAACTACAATTCTGTTGTGTTACTATCCCCTCTCCCCGATTTCTCCGATGCTCACTACTACAACGGTAAATCTCCTAGCTATATCAAGGCTGTGAAAACTAACCTTATTGGCAAGATGTATTCTGTCAGGAGCTTCTTGTAAATATTTTGAAAGCTGGTCATTCGTGAACACGAGAGATTTTTTACTTTCGTATCCTGTCGCATAAGTTTTTAATTTGGCATTTAAGATGCTATAGTTGCCGATATTAATATTTTCATGCACTTTTATTAAACTTTTTAACATAGAATAATGTGCCAATACACTGGGTGGTTTGTATTTTTGCATATATCTGTTGAAATATTCTATCAGCCAATTTTCTGTTGTTGTTACGCCAATTTTCTTTTTCCATTCGACATAAGTTTCGTAAGCTTTTTCATATTTAAGCTTTGACTTTGCAGGTATTGAGTCTTTTCCATCTTTTTGGGATTCAGGTTGAAATGGAACTTCTTCCTCACTATCAGAGCTGGACATTACGAACACAATGTTATTATCTTCGATTTGAAATAGCCACAAATTCTTCTTCACATATTGATGCTATTGATTTTGTAGATACGGAAGTGTGTGGAAGTGTCAAACAAACACCGATGGGAGACGATGTTCTGCTTTGTGAATCGTGATTGTTTGTAGTGGACGGTGGTAGTTTACGCATGCGTAGTCGAGACGTCTTTTCGTCAAAGGCGCAAGAATTGAAATTGAGTTGTAAAGTAAATAACTAAAATTCAAAATAGCTACTTTGTGCGCTTACATAAACGTAATTAAATATAAATATATTGAAATATGAAGCCTAAATCCAGCCGTTCAAAAAGATCAATGCGTTTTGGTCGTGAAACTTGTCATTCTATAATAAATACATCGTACGATTAACTTACTTGGGAAGCCTGCTGCATAGCCTTGTGCATCGCTCCCGTCTCAACATCGTATTGTCGCTTGAGTTGTTCGTACTCTTTGCAGACAGCTTCGGATACTAAACAACAAAATGGCCCGAGTGTTTTCTTCTTACTTGTGTAAGTGTGTTTTTTATTCATACTTTAAATTTACATTGCAATGCACTTTTATCAATTTTATAGTATAAATTCGTAAATGAACGAACATGTCAAGCATGAACGATTCACTGTATCTATTTACCTTGACTTACATAAAACTTTTCTACGTGACGCGAATAATAACTACGTGCATGGTAAAAAAATCGCATAAAAAGTACGAAATCATGCATTGCCAAAATTTAGCGCATAGTACTAATTGTAAATTTACCTTTATAAATAATCAATCTTTTGAATATACAATGTTAGCGTTTTTAATATATATAGTATTATTGAGAAAACAATGTTTTTGATAAAATGTTTATAAAAGTATAAGATTACCTGATCGCATTTTATCTAACTTCTCACTCTTATCTTGTAGTTGTGTTTGTAACGTGTTATTTTGCCTGAGTAATTGCTGGTACTTCTTCTCAAGATCGGCATTTTCTCTGTTCACTGTAGAAAAATAACAAACTAATAAAAATTTATTAAAACGAATGCAACATTCGTAACCTAAAGTACCAAGTAAAGTACCAAGAGCGAGCGAAAGAGAGAGAGAGACCAATTAATATTTGTCGTTTTATTATATATATATATATAAACATAATAAAAACACGTATCTCTCAATTAAATTTGTCACTGCTATAACACATTCTACATCGAATCGTATTGCTATACGGTGTATCCAAAGGGTATATTTGAAAAGTGACTCAGTATACCATAATGTCTTTGACTGTATTCGAATGCCGCGTACGCGCAACAATAAAATGTCAAATGCAAAGTGATACAAGAGCACGTAGAAAAACGTGCTCGAGAATAAAATCTCGTCATTATTCATTGGATTGACCACCGTCGTCGTGGTGCGTGAGCATTGCGTATTTGCAATGTTTAAGAGCACACAGCAGCACTGACGAGTGACTAAGCCAGCGGACCAGCCGATCTGCATGCACCACTGTATCGCCTCTGGATACGTGAATCATCTGCCCGCAAGGAGTCATCAAGGCGTTTCTCCGTAGATTATACTTTTATCAACATGCTTTGACCTCCCCAACCAACACTTGAAATTATAAATAAATGCTCGATTGCAGCAGCGAGCTGTCAAAAATTGAATTGATTGGGGATGTAAAGGTTTCAGCTATATACACCGAATCATTACGTAGAATTTTATTAATATTTTGAAGAATTGCTTAGTTGCTTTGCTAATTCAAAGATCAACGCTGGTTAAAGTACACACAAGTTGTAGAAATCATTACTCCTTTGCTATAACAATTACTACAACATGTATGTATTGTTTGTAATATCAAATTTATTTAGATGCTTAATTTCGCATAAAAAAGATGCAGACGATTATTTAAAAACAAAATCATAAAACTGTTAGTTCTAATGTGATCGAAAGAATTTTTTTCGAATAATGAAACGTAAATTTACTTCACTTTCTTGCTATTCGATAATTCGATGCAGTTCAATTTTAAATAAAAAAGATTCTTAGAATCATAAAATTAAATGACCAGCTATACTACGCTCTTATTTTAAAGTTTATAGTGGAAATAGATAACATTACCCTCAAAATCAAATATTCTTCCTGCGTATATACAGCTCTGTAAAATGCTTGTCACGTGAGCGCCTAAAGAGCGTATATACACATGCACATGGAACCAACCCTCCTGTACTAGGGTAACTTAATTTCCTAACTTTTTCACATTTGTCCCCTTGCTGACTCCTTGATAAGTAATAAAAACCTTACGGTATCGAAATGACAATCGTAAAAAAATGTAAGTAACCCAACAAAAATGAACGAAAACGAATATTTTCATTTTCGTAAGCGTGTAGTTTCTATACAAGAATGTTTTGATTAACTTTGAATTAAAATAAAAGAAAAGCAGCAACAATCGAATGATCAAATTCCTTCCAATGCTACTCGATTTGGAAATGCCATAACAAACTATAATTTGCGTATTTCGTTATTTTTCATAATAAATCAACAATAGCAGAAGCACTGAAAAGAAAAAATTTCGTAATAAACTTTCCAACAACATTCCGCCAATTCCCTGCCACGTGACCTAGTTTCGTGCTCACGCACTGTCGCGCGATCAACCCTCGTCGTGCGCTTCTTCCGTATTTATTTCTTTTGGGATTCTCGTTCCCTAGCTTTCGGCCGGGATAATGAATGAAATAAAAAACGAGAGGCGCACCCGCCGTGTTATGCCGTTAAATTTTACTTCGTTTGCTGTCTGTGCTGTACGTTATATTTCGAGCTTGCAACTTTTACTGTCTCTCTGCAGTTGTGAATGATGTACAGATTATTTACTCGGAAAATTAAAGGGACCTTTGATATATTTTATAAAGAAATTATCGTAACATTGCTGATATAGGATGTAGGTCGCTTTACGAACGAGCTTGATAAAATGTAATTTCTTTTGATTCTAGAATCAAGAAACATTTTATATGATGTTACGTAACTGTTATTTAACTGAATTTGAAAGAGCCATAATGAAGTTTGAACTGCAATAAAAACCCAGATAACGAAGTTCTCAATAAAAAATTAAGTTTGAACAAACAGTCATCAACAGTAAATTGATCAATTGTAGAGCAGTACTAATGATATTCGTTGAAAATAAGAAAAAAAGCGCCAACTGACCAGACTCGCTCTTCTGCAGCAGCATCTTTCTGCGTTTTTCAGCCTCTTCGAACTTAGCCTTCCAGCGACTAGCCTCTTGAAAGCTATTGCTACGATCAAGCCGGGGGCTGCGACAGGTAACCGGCGACGGTATCTCCGTCTGACTGTTGCTGTTAGTGCTGCTGGCGCGCACAAGTTTGACGGGACTGCTACTGCTTGCGACGGCGGCTGCGTCGAGTTTTTCAAAGGCAGCCCTCTGCGCGGCGACAGACATTGATTTTCCGACGGGTGGGTGCTGATGCTGATGTTGGTGACTCGTTGATGGGCGCAAGGCCGCGTGGCCTATCACGTTCGGGTGAAATTTGGATGGAATGCAGTTAACTGCACTGCCTGATCTTGGCACCGGAATGTGCGAGTGATCTCGTTGTTGCGCCACTGTTGAGCGTAATATTACACCCGGGTAAAGCTGCTGGTTGTTGTTTGCGCTTCCGTTGCCGTTCAGCATTATGTTCAGCTCGCTTTTGTTCATCGTGATTGCTCGCTTATTCTTGATTTATTTGGACCTAACACCTAAAACAAATAATTAATTTATCATCCCAGCTATGTACAAAAAATTTCCAATTGATTGTTTGGAGCTGGGTTTGGTATGGAAATCATTTCAAGATGATTAATATTTGTACGAGTATGGATATCAAAAGCTAGATCAAATTGAATTTTACCTTCGCATATATCTATTTAAGAGCATCCATCCCGACAATAACAATGACAAGAAATCATAATATTCTATAGAAAACGCGCGAAAAAGTAACAATTGATCCTGTTGTGAGAGCATGGTCATATCTTTTGATTAGCTGGTATACCAAGAACAATGCAATGTAACAAAAAAACGAAAGTACACCGAGGTATTCTGAAAGCGTTATTTGCTTACAACCACACACAAAGGTATAACTTTTTGGCATAAAAATTGGCACAGTCTTATAAAACTATTGCACGCGGTTGCTAAATGAAAACTGATCTGAATGGTTTGCGCTTAATTGAAATAGGTTGTCGACCAGTCGCAAGATCACGGATGTTTTGCACAGTTGAGTTGTGTACATATTCGATCGATGAAAAATTGTACGAAACTGCTCAATGGGATCGGAAATACGTTGGAAGGGCGAAGCCTCCGTGACGAGATTAACGAAAGCTGGCGAGAACATTGGCAAAGAAAAAAAGGGTAAGCCTCGGAGCCTCCGAGACGGAGCTCAGGTGGATGGTGCGTATCACGACACACGTCTTGTTCCCCGACGTTAATTCCCTGACTTGGCGCCATCGTCTCGCCTTTGTTTGCGGCATTCTCTTTTTCGCCGTGTGTGCGTATATATACGTGCGCAAGACGCGCGAGCGGGCCGCGCCGCGCGCCAGCGTTGAAAGGTAGAGAAACCTCCTAAACGATCGGTATACGAGCGGCGCGCGCGCACACATACCCCCCCACGCGCACACACACACACACACACACACACACACGATACACATACACGAGCGACCAAGCGCGAGCTTCGCGCGCGGGGGGTTAATAACTTGTATCGCGAGTCTTCTAAAAATAAGACGCGCACCAGCGCCATTGAGTCTCTCCTGGACCGAGATTGTACCCCGAAATCCCGCGAGCATTCCCCCAAACTCCGATTGCAGGCTCGCTCTCAGCGTTGTCTTGCATACGTGCAGTTGCTCGTCTCTTCTAGGGCTTGCCGCTTGTTTCATGTCGCCGCTTCAAGTTCCGCGCTCGCCTTACAAGTGTACTTGCTTTCTCTTGTTTTCTCTATCGTTGAATTATTCTAGTACACTGCACGGCTGCGCTATTAGCGCACGGTGCGCCATCGCCGAGTGCCTTGTTTATTTCACGCGATTTTTCGCCTAAACCAATGAAACGAAGTTTATCGACATGTATACCCAGCAATGCATAATTGTACAATTTTAGTCATTTTGTTCAATCGATCGATTAAATTGGCCCGCTCTGTTAAAGCTTCACTTTTCTTAACTTCGAATGCAGACTAGCTTTATTTTTAGCTAAGATTACAAGTATAAATATTTGAAGTTACCGATTAGTTCAGTGTCTAGACTAAAGCTAGACATTGTTTGAAGGAAGAAGTAACAAAAGTAGAAATCAAATCGTCCAACTTACTAAATAATCGATTTTAGCGTCTCCTCGTCCAGAAACGTGCTTTGACATGATTAATAATTTTTGCCGCAGCCTCTTGCCGAACAATTGCCATTACGCGTGTATCGAATAACGATTTTACTAACGCATCCATCAACAGCTCGGTTGATCAGTAGACTAGTCGAACGTTCCGAAAAGCTTGCAAGGGAATCCGGAAAAAAGCAACGACCAAACAAAAGCTTTAGGCAAGCGCGCAAAGCCGCCGCTGTAATCAAAGAATATCGCTGCGTGCGCGGGGCTTCGCACAGCCATTCTCTGCCTCGGATCTAATAAAAGATGGAGAAGGTGTAGCCGATAAAGGGTGTTGTGACTTGATCACTGTTATAGATATAGTCAGTCATAAGCTACCGCGATATTTTTGTTTCCATTCCTCGCATTGATCTTATACAGACATATATTTAAGAATGTCGTCGTCAGCCACATATTTATCAAGTTGAAAAACACCAATATTTTGGCGATCTAACTTTGTGCGAGACTCCCGCGTTGAGTCATCGCAGGAAAGTTCAGAGTGATATTTTCTTTTAACTCTTGAGCTTCACGTATTATGCAAACTCTTTGTTGCGAAATAAAAGTTTAAGATTATGCAAATATTATGCACCAGAGAAGCAACCTTATCTACTTAATCAAACTTCCGTTTGGCGAGTTACGATGTTTAAGATTTTGTGTTGCTGCCGTTTTAATAACTAGACGCACTCGCAATAAAAATAATTAGTCTTTCCGTGTTGTCCCGCATCACGCTATATGACTAAGCCCTCAATGAGAGTTGTTACAATGGTCAGCCTCGTGCATCAAGAAATCCGTTAAGGCTGCTATATCGTTATTCAAAATAATTCTCAATTTTCCTTGCGCGTCAATTGACGTTTCCTTGGATCACCTTGACTCGACACGCCGCGGAGTGGCATCGCGATAAATAAGGCATTTGCCGTTGTTAAATTTTTCAACAGCTCGTAATAAGCGTCTTTTTATCGTAACGACGATTTCTACATTACAAGTGGCACGGCTTCATTTAAAAATAATGATATTTTACGGAAAAAAATGTTTTTTCTAGTGTCGAAAATAAAAATGACAATCATGAGAGAGAAAGAGAGAGAGCCACTTAAAACTAATTTACTCGAGTTCAAATCAAAATCAAATTTTCTTATACAATGCATCATTTATGTTGACTCCTTGGTTTACTTTAGTTTGCAAACTAAAGCAAATGAAGGAGCAAAAGAATTGTAGGTCTATGAATTCCTAGTGAGTATATATTTATTATTGGTTATCAATTTCGCAAAGAAACAAACATTAAATGGACAAATCCAAATTAATTAATATTCTACGACAGACGTCAACACTTCTAAAACCAATCTTTAAGAGTCAATGTTATTCTTTATTAATGAGCACAGCTTTTTTCGATCAACTTTCTCACTGCACACTATAGCAGTGACTCATCTACGAGCAAGAAAGAGAAGAAAACGATAGTGATTAATAAAAGCTTTTCTTTGTTAGTACGCACCTATCTGAAAACGCATTGAATAGCACATCGGAGAGGATTGAAAGAAATAAGAAAAAAAGGAATGTATGTAATAGTAACCTGGGAAGGAAGTCGAAGCAGATCTGCAAAGCGATTGCGCGGTCACGCACGGTCCCAGAACCTTTTGAAAACACGCATTACGCGCACTGCACGTCTCTTGTTTTATTCTTGTTTACTTTTCTTCTTACACCTACAGCTGCGCGTTACTCTCGCGATGCGCGCTCACACTCGACTGGCCGATGACGCGAGAGCGTGCGCCTTTGAGAGACGCGAGGATACAAAGAGAGGAGGGGACAGAGTTAGACTCATGCTGAGAGTGGAAGAGAGTGAGACAGCACCGAGAGTGCGTGTTTTATTGGAAAAAAAGTGTACACGTTCGATGCCTCATCGGGTCATTGGGTTTTGTTTCATTCTTTTTTCGTACTGCTCCTCGAAAAATTCCGGAAAGAGTATACGATTTTTGAACAAAGACACGTGAAGAGGATTGATCAAAAAGCGCCTAAATAGGATGTGCTGTTATTAACATGCGATACGTTAATTAATCACAATAGGCATTCACTTGTTGATCGTTCGGACGCATTATGTAACAATGGCGCAAACTAAAGTATATTTATAAATTTTATAATGAATATTCTAATTATATCATTACGTCGTTTTAGTTTGATTAAAAGGAAATTAATGTTTTAAAATAATTAACCCGGATCGAAATAAATGATAAAGCGTTTTAGGCCTTTTCTATTAAATTCAGAGTTGCAAATTACGATATTTTAGTACCTATTCAATACCCACCCTCTCAATCTCTACTTCTGAGAACAATGATGCAGGAAACGAACTATTATAAGTTACATGAAAATAGACTTTAAGCTGCTATTAAAATGTCCTCTATTATAGTCTCTATAAATATTGGCATACCTAAATGCGCGGAAAGTCGATGCATCAAGCTAAGTTGTGGCTTGATTTGATTGAAAATTAAAAAGAAATTGAAAATGCTCAAATAATCAGTGATTTAGAATGAAAATAATTTATCTCTAAAGAAAGTGTGATCAATGCTTTCTGTGCCTGTTGATGCTCTTTTATTGTAGAACGACATATGAGAGTAATCTTTCATAAGAAATTAATGTATAATTCAAACATTTTTTATCTAAAATAAGTTTTTTATTACATTTTTTGTAACTGCAATCTATGCTGTATTTAAGATATATCTATTACAAAGAGAGTAATGGGAATGTTACACTTTTGTCATCGTTAATCTTTTGGTAGTAAAAAACAAATAAAGCAAAGTGTCTAACAACGTCATTACTGGCAAAGCACGGAAAAAGGCGTGTGTGCGTTAGTTTTGGAAAACTGAGTTGATTGTCGCATTTTATGTGGCACTGGTAGCCTTCAAACCAAAGTCTTCTGTACTGACGGACAAGTACACGCATAATACCAGTTTCGACGTTGTACTAACTCGTTTTGATAGCGAATAAGAATAAGTCTTCCAACAGTTAAAACGTTTCAGTCAGTTGTCGATTCGTTTTTGTTTTTCTGTGTGTATCTACGCGCTTCTCACGCAATGTAATGTAGCAGTCGAATGAAGTCATGGAAACTTAGCGTGTTCTTGAACTTTGTTGCATTCGATATTTATGTTCATCTCTCGAAATCTCTGGGTACTTATATAAAGATTTACAGTTATTATATTCTCGAATATTTTCAGCCAAAGCACTGGAAAGAATCAAGGTTTGCTCCGAAAGCCTTAAAGTGACACTATTTCCTCCGAATCCGAGCGAAAATAGATTAATAATCAATAAACGCGTGAGTCACGACCTCAAATTATCAACTCCGCACATGTTCACAAGTGATAATGAGCGAGAGAGAGAAACGATGTTTTATAATCGACAAGCCACTCGGAAAAGAGTGGGAAGATAAGCGATTGAACGTTGTGATGTGTTGTAACGCTCATCAGTTGTCTCGAAACGCCGCATACTGTTACTGCGCCAAGGTGGAGAACACGCGCCGCTCAGGTGAGTCATCGTACGAATTCCGAATAATCGACTGGCAAGTTCTCTCTCTTTCTCTCTCTCTCTCTCTCTCTCTCTCCCGCGGCATGGCCTTCTCTTGTACTTTTCATCGAATCACCGAGCGCTCTGAATTCGCAATATGATCGAGTGAGTCGCGCACGTGCCTCGCGGGCTTTTTCGTGATTACTGAATGAAAATTACTCCGTGTTTCTTGGTGCATTTTTCGGCTTTGCTGTTGAGTTCTTACAATGCTTGTTACATAATTGATTCTAGTTTTGGACAATTTGTTACAATATCGCGGATCATTTGGAAGACAATTTTGTTTATGATCAATATTTGAGGAAGATAATTTTGTTTATGATCAATAGTTGAGGACGAAAGCAAACAGATAATTTTTAATGCAGCAGCTATATGAATAACATGATTTGGCGGAATATTTGAATCGGTAAAATAAAAAATATTTATGCATACGTTAACAAAAGACGTTGATGAGACACAGAAAGACAATACAACGAACGGCAAAACTCCATTAGCTATCTGAAAAGGAAACAGAGGTCAAATAAACTAAAAACATACGTAACAGTGATCCTTGAGCGGTAACGAGAAAAAAAAAGTCAGACGCGCCGCAGTAACATGAAAATCAAGTCAATCCCCAATATATAAAGATACGTGCATGATGCAGCTGCGCGCAACTTTCACGCGCTCGGCAATTTGTGCAATAATCGCCATGAAAAGTCGCTCCGGTGGAAAATGGCTCTCAGCTGTGCTGGCGCGCGGGCAAAGAACTCGCAGTCGTGTAAACCTAATAGTGAGAGAGCGGAAATCTACTTTAACCAAGCCACTTTATTTCGAGAAAATTACGAGTACGAGAGTCTGATGCGAATTGTAATTTGGGAAAGAGCCTTTTTTCTGCCCTCTATTGTTCTAAGTTCCTTTTTATGGCTACTTCGATCGAGGCGCTCAAGTGTATTACAGCTAAATAAATGGCGAATTTAATTAAAGAGATCATTTCGATCTTCATTTTCAAAAAATTTAATACAGTATTGTAAAAAACGGTATTGTAAAATTTTATTTTAAACAGAAGACCAAATATAACCGAAAATACAAAGCGACGTGTAATGAGGATATGAAATTCATCGAATATTTCTCATCTGTCGCATGCTGACAGGATGCGTGACACATGATTCCACTTTGCTTCTCAGAAAATATATATATCAAATATGTGTGTCGCGTCCGACCTGTCATTTTTTTTATGATAATATTTTTATCAAAATTATGTTCACGTAAATATCCATTTTGGCAAAGCTCTGATCTCATCTATAAGAAAAATTAGAAAATATTCATTGTAAATGAAAATAAACGATGAGCGTTCTGAAAATCAGAAAAATAGTCGTTGCTACGGTTTAATTATAAGTTGAAAAGAATCTTAACAGCATTTGAAAATATTAAGATACTACCGCCACAACAGCCGCATAATCTTTCAACAATGTCAATTTCATTTCGCAATAACTTAATTGACTTATATATCTTATTAGCGCACACTTTGCAATTCCGCAAATGGAATGTTGAAGGATTCTCCAGATACTCCGTTGAGTCCTTTGGAATGGTCACGCATCCATACAATCGAGAAATCTAATTACATTATAGCTACATTGCACGATCTCTCCAATGAAAATATTGGTCAACGCATCGCGATAAATAAACCTTTCTATGTGAGCACAATATATGACAAAATTAATCAATCGCCAATAAAATGCCGTCGAAAATCCGAACGGCGGTTTCTATTTCATGCATGCCGGCCTATTCTCTCGCCCATAAAACGCCGACCACCTACACACCTCGACCTGAATTTCGGACATTCCATTCCCACTATACATGGTTCCCCATAGATTCGGGATTATTGAGCTCTCGCAGAGCGTCTCAGCTCGATAAATAATGTATCCCCTTGCCCGCGCGTGCTTCGTCGTGAGTCATGACGATGAGAGAGCGAAAGAGAGAGAGAGAGAGAAAGAGGGACAAAGGGATCGGCTAATTATCAAGAGGCTGGCTGGATTCTCGATCGATATGTTCGAGCGATTGCAGGAGCTTTGTTGGTCTTGCAGACTCGTGTTTGTTTGGCTGCGCGACTACGTTACAATTAGTGATAGATGCCATCATCCCAGCGCCTGGTTTCTGATGGAACTTTACTTGCTTTATGAGGCAGTGTAATTAAAGCTGTTGAAAATCTTTATCCTTCGGGTTTTCTTATATCCTTAATAGTTTATACGGATAGTAATTTAATGTAACTTGCATTGTAAACGATTGAAAGATGAATTGATTCAATTCTGAAAAACCGGATTTCAATCTAGTCTCCTTGCCTTAATGTGCTAAAACATGCGCAGAGATTTATAGAAACGTGTCTCCTTCAAAGCTCATTTCAATGTAATTACATTTATCTGCAGCTATATCATTGCATGATTTTGCATATGAAATACATCGACGCGAGAACGGAATAATGCATAAAAATTCGAAAATAATAATTGGCAATTGGCAAGTGAAACGCGCAGAAGCTGCTGTGCGTAAAGAAAAGAGCGAAAATGTATGACAATCGAGCGGACTCTATAGCTGCAATTCAATTTATGTTGATTCGAGAAGGAAAAAGGTGAACGACTAAGCGAATGACTGGTCAATTGCATAGCACAGAGTGAAAGTAATCTTTAACGTGCTATGTGTTGTATATATACGTAAACTAGAAGAAAAGTAAAACTTGTCAACGACTGTGTGGTTGCACAGAAATGCAAGGATTTTCCGGAGTTATGCACGCTTGTTTCAATATTCCATCTGCATTATCGTGATGACTTTCCAGTGTATATTTATACCCACGCTCGCTTGGATAGACAAACTATATTATGCCACTCGAAGGACTACCGCACTGAATGGTGGTGTATTGTATTGTACCGTTGGAAACATAATGTGAAAATGAATATTACAATGCGTTTAAAACGTGCTTAAAAGTGAAATCTACGTAAAGAACTCGACAAAGTGAAAAGTTACACGAATGATTTTTTAATAGTACCAGTTCTGTATTTTAAAGATTAAAAAAGCTATAATTTATACTACATTTATTCTTTCATTTTCATTCACAGCTGTTCATAAAATCTCATTATATCTATACCAATCTTATTTAATGATTTTCTCTAAAGTATTTCTAAACTTGTTTATGTATAATAAACCTTTCTAAGCAACTGCAATAAATGTATTCTTTTTAAAACTTCAATTATTTTCCTGAATTGTACCTGTTGTTGTTAGCAGAAAATAAGTTATCAAAAATTTATATAAATTTATTGATGATAAACAGTTCAATTTATAAACAACAATCATCATGCTATTTTATATAGATATCCCTATTTTTAAATTAAAAAAAAATGATTAAATAAAATTGCTATTGATATAGTGGGATTTGAAAAGAAAAGAGAATGATAATGAAGTAATAAATCTAAAATAAGTAATATAACTTTTCTTAATTTTTGAAATAAAGAACAGATACTGTTGTAAAGGCATTCACGTAACTTTTTACTTTATCAAGATTTTTTTTATTTATTTTTTTTTATTCCTTGCCAAATACAAATCTACCTTTTTGATACTCCGTGCGCTCAAAGTCGAACTTTGCACACGATGTATCAAAATAGTACATTACGATACCAGTACAGGAAAGTAGCTAGATCCTCGCTTCGCTCGAGCGTAAACGCCATACGAGACAAGAAACTCTGACCCGAACATGTGTCGTACCGTATTTTTCGAAACGATTTATGAAAAGTGCAATTCGCAACGCACGTTTTTTGCACGGAATGTCGAAAAATACCGTATAATAATTTTTTCGTGAAAAAGATTCTCGCTTTACTCGGGCGTAAACGCTACATGAAATAATAATCTGCCTTTCCGCATTTGTATTGTATTGTACTATATATTCTCTAACGTTCGTCTGCAAAACAAATGTAAATGAAAGGACTTACCATGACGTCATATTGTCATATGGCTGCGGGTCAGCAAGTTTTAAACTAACTTGAAAGGTCGTTTGAAGTCCCCTTGCTCCTTTTGAGGTTGTCAAATCCCACTCCTACTACCTCTAATCCTAGCCAGAGATTAGGAGACAATCTCTGCTCTAGCTACACTTTCTACAAATAGTAGATTACGTACTCAATAGATGCTACTGCTACGTATCAAGGTTATTTACAGTTAGTAGCATATCTTGGAAGAGCACACACCAAATAACAGCTAGATAGGTTTATTTTGTTTAACATTCGTTTGAATCCAAGAAATTGGATAGTTATCAAAAAATGGATGAAAAATAATTTCGTGTGTTGATTAAACATTACCTTATTAAACGCAAAACGCCTCAGGAGACTAAACAGAAGCTTGATAAACATTATATGATTATGCACCTCCAATCAGAATGGTTTATAAGTGGTTTCAAAATTTTCGAAGTGGCCATATGAGCACAAAAGACGCTGAACGTTCTAGAAGCCTTGTTGAGGTAACCACTCCAGAAATCATTAATAAAATCTATGATATGGTGATGGTTGACAGAAGAGTGAAGGTACGTGAGATTGCTAGTGCTGTAGGTATTTCGAACAAACAAGTATATATAATATTTTGGACTAACATTTGGATATGGAAAAGTTATCCACTAGGTGGATGCCGGAATTGTTCACGATTAACTAAAAACAAGATCATGTGAAGTGTTGCAAGAACGGTTTGCAGCTGTTCTAGCGAAATCTGCAGGACTTTAAGCATCGTTTCGACGCTGTGAATGAAACATGGATACATCATTACACTCCTGAAACCAAAAAAACAGTCTAATCAATAAATTGCCAAGGAAGAATCTGCACCAAAAAAGGTAAAGACTGTTCCTTCGGCCGGGAAGGTTACGGTATCTGTATTTTGGGATTCGCAAAGAATAATCTTCATCGACTATCTACAAGAGGGTAAAACCATAACAGGTGAATATTATTCATCGTTATTGGATCGTATGAAAACCGAGAAAAACACAAGAAAAAACGTCCACGATTGGCTCACCAAAAATTTCTCTTCCAACACAACGTACTAGCTCACACCTCAGCAGTTGTGGCCGCAAAACTTATGTAAATAGGATCAAATTCATTTCACATCCCCACATTTCTCCAGATTTGACTGCGTCGGACTATTATTAGTTCCCTAATATGAAAAAATGGCTGGTGGAGAAAAAATTTTATTCAAACAAAGAAGTTATTGCAGGAATGAATGTCTATTTTACAGATTTAGACAAATTCTATTATTTGGAAGGAATCAATATACTAGAGCAGCGTTGGATAATTAAGTGTAAAAGCCTAAGAGGAGACTATGTTATAAAATAAAAAAGATATATTAAAAAAAAATCAAATAATTTCCATTTTTGCACTGACTTTTTAAACGATCCTCCTATGTTTCCCATACTTTGAATATCAAGTAAAAATTTAGGTATAACCGTCAATAAGCAGTCATTAATTAATCGACTAGTTTGAATAAAATATATAACATTTCTTTTCTAAAACATGAATTTTGTAGAATTATCTTCGCTAATTAATATTTCAAGAGTAACAAACACTGCATATATTCGTAAAAATTTAATTATCTCATTATTTCATATAACAATACAAAACAACCCATACATCGAACCCATGGTTCCATAAAAATAAGAAAGTAATTTACGCGTGTTGTCTTAGTTAATTAGGGTGTTTTTACCAAGGAAAGCTTTTTTGCTCGATTATGTTCTTCTCTATATTGGTGGACGCTGCCCCTCCCCTCCCCCTCCCCCATGCTAGATTTTCGTGAGCAAAAAATATGCCAGCGTCCACCAACGCCAGCGTCAGTTGCTTTGCTTGCGCCTAGTATATGAGTATACGATTTTCTATTCACGTAGCTGACGACCTAACCTCACTCCTTTTCTTTTCTTAAATAGGTGTATGTATTTCACCATTATTTACATGGATATCGTTTTTTCCTAAGGAAAGCAACTGCTGAGGATGCCGTACTTTAGCCAGGAGGACAATTAATATACTCACCACCAGTACGAACGTTACTTTCTTTCTCTTAAGTACGGCTGAACGATAGCGTTGACATCAGCATGGGCAATCAGCTGGTGGGAATCGCACCAAGCCAAATTTTTCCTGTTGAGCACTACTTGACAGATCATTCTGAGTACAAGTTTGATGCCAGGTGAAATAGCTGAATTATTAGAGCTTGTCTTTAAATAGTATTCTTGATTAGTCTATATTATTTCACATGAATAATGAGTGCATTTTAGATAACATTACATGCATGATAAGTCTATTGATAAATTTCTTTCAGTCATCAAATTACTTTTCAGTTTCATTTAGCTTAATAGCTTTCATAACTTTATAGTTTTCTAATTACAATTACTAATCAATTGCAAATATTACTTCTGACAAGCAGTATTTCATTCATAAAAATAAATTATTTAGTTTGTTCAACACTATATTTATTATTTACACTTCTTATTTACTTAGTAATTTTATGTCAATAAAAACAGCAATTACTAATATATATTCTACTAAATTACTCAGTTATTTAGAAGCAAATGCCAAAAAGCTAATGATAATTATTTTTGATAGTTTGGGTAGCACAAGGTTTTTCAAAGTGGCCCGAGCTAAAAGTCATGAAGGTCTGATTGTTGTAAAAGTGTTTGCAATACATGATCCTACACTACCTTTATCAACACATAGAGATAAATTAGAAGAAATAAGATCACAGTTAGCCTCAGCTGTTAATTGCTTGCCCTTTCAGAGGACAGTTGTAAGTTTACTTTTTTTATGCAACTCACTTCGTTATCTTCTCATACATACGTAATTATTGTTCAATAGCTAACAGAAAAAGCTGGCTTTATTATTAGAGAATATGTTAAATACTCTTTGTACGATAGAATAAGTACTAGGCCATTTTTATCAACTGTGGAAAAGAAGTGGATTACTTTTCAAGTACTATATTCGCTACATCAAGCTCATAAATTTGGAGTTTGTCATGGAGACATCAAACTTGAAAATATTATGATAACTAGTTGGAATTGGGTTTTGTTGACGGATTTCGCAAGTTTTAAACCAACATACTTACCTGAAGATAACCCAGCTGATTTTTCTTACTTTTTTGATACCTCCAGAAGAAGGTAAATTTTTAAATGTTCATATTATATATTTTTATTTGGGCTGATAATTGAGTTTTCACTTTTTTACCATTACATTATAGAACATGTTACATAGCACCAGAACGTTTTGTTAAGACACTAACATCAGAGAGTAACAACACATTACTCTTTCCTGAGCATGACATTAAGACAGGTGATTTACAGCCAATGATGGATATTTTTTCTGCTGGTTGTGCTCTCATAGAGCTCTACAATGAAGGCCATCCTCCATTTGATTTAACTCAATTGCTGGGTGAATTACATTGAAAATTGAATTTTTATATATTTGCGTGAAGAACGTCTATTAAAAATAATTTTATTGTTTATTTATAGCTTATAGAAATGGTGAATATTCTCCCAGTAAACATCTGGACAACATAGAGGATACAGGAGTACGGGAATTGTTAGCATCAATGATAGAAAAGAATCCATCGAATCGTAAAACTGCCGAACTTTATTTGTCGCAGACGCGAGATAAAGTCTTTCCGGAATACTTTTATAGCTTCTTACAATCGTACATGCAGATATTCTCAGCTGTGCCAATCCTGTCGCCAGACGAGAAAATGTGCAGACTAAAGAAGGACATTGACAGTATTACTAGTATGTTTAAAAGTAACAAAGAAGAAACAAAAAAAGAATCGGAAGAATTAAAGACAAAAAGAGAAGTAAAGCTTGAGTTGACTAAAGAGGATTCCGATCAGAGTGAAGACAATACTATCATAGAAAATATTAGCAATCAAAGTTTGAATAAAATTGAAGTAATAATCAATGAAGCTCCGAAATTTGATTCAAGTTCATCGTTGCTCGAGAAACAGGATAATAGCGAGGCTGTACTTGAAGTAAAAAATAAAAAACTGTCTATTGATGACGAAAAAGGATTGGTTATTATAACGCAATTAGTTACTTCATGCATCAGAGGACTGCATCATACTGATACTAAACTTCAAAGTTTAGAAATTTTATTAGAACTGGCTGAAAATACATCTGACGAAACAATATTAGATAGGCTACTACCTTACATTGTGAGTTGTACAATATTCCATGTCAAAATAATTTCATTCTAATTCTTCAACTATGTTAATTTATGATTGCAGTTTCACTTAGTTCACGATCCGGCACCAAGAGTTAGGGTATTGGCTATACACACATTGACGAAGTGTCTTCAGATGGTAAAAACAATCCCACCATCGGATGTCAATATTTTCACAGAATACATACTGCCAGGATTATCTCATCTGACGCTGGATCAAGCAGTAATGGTTCGCGCTACTTATGCAGAAAATATTGGTACTCTGGCTCACATTGCACTTCGATATTTGAATAGTTCTCATGTGCCAGCGACGGAGAATGAGGAAACTGTAAGACGTAGCTATGATATCGAACTGCAAACGTTACACGAAATGGTATTTTGTTTATAAATGATGCTTTTATTGTTTTTTTTATGAATTATTCAGATGAATACATTCAATTTATAATTTTTTATATGTAGGTGCAGCAATCTGTTTCATTGCTGCTGACAGATCAGCAAAATGTGGTTAAGCGGACATTAATTGAGAATGACATTCGTAAATTATGTACATTTTTTGGAAGACAAAAATCAAACGACGTGTTATTAAGCCATATCATTACTTTTTTAAATGATAAGGACGATAAGCAATTAAGAAAATCTTTTTTTCAATGTATTGTTGACGTGGCTGGATTCGTAGGTTGGCAATGTAGTCCGATTTTAATGCCTTTACTTCAACAAGGATTAACTGACCCGGAGGAATTCGTCACTACCAAAGCTATCAATGCAATGGCTGCTTTAACGGATTTGGGTCTTCTACATAAGTCTGCTTTATATCAGTTACTACGGGAAACTGTGGTTTTCTTGGTAAACGAATATTTATCACTGATTATTTGATTAATTAGTCATGCGTTACTTACATTTATCGATTTATTAGGTACACCCTAATTTGTGGATAAGACATGCTACCGTTGGATTCGTCTCATCAGCTGCACGAAATTTGAATATTGTAGATGTCCAGTGTAAAGTACTGCCAATGATACAGCCCTACTTGAAACATCACCTGATACAAATTGACAAACAGGTTTTGTTGCTTGAGGCTTTAGTTCCTCCGATCCCTCGCACAATCTTTGATGCCGTGGTAACGTATAATGAAATCGAAGACTTTTTCCACGTATTCGAACAAAGGCAGAACGCTAGGGCAAAGGCAACCACTGGTATTGTTCCACAATATAACGACATGAGCACAGCTTTACGTAACGTATGTAAAAATATCAATGATTTGAACGTTATTAATAACTTCAGTACCTAAAAAAATGTTATTTATATTTCAGCTATTCAGACGCTTGAATTCTGAGTCAATGACTGAAACTGTAGAAGACCAGTTACTAGTTATGAAGCCACACTTAATGAAAATCAACAAATATCGTACTTCAAAAGATATGAAACACTCTTATGGGACAGCAGATAGCAAACTTCAGTTTAACGTATCAAAAAACAAGTTTCACTACAACGTCATATATCTCCACCCTGAAAATAAGGGTGACGTAGGCCTTCCGTCGTTCAAAAAGTTAGACCGTAAAACTTCCGATAGTTCTACGGTAATTGCTTCAATGAATCCAGAATGGCGTACGATGTTCGCGTCTCAAGAAAATCAAGTAAATGCCAAGAACTTTTTATTTCAGTCAACGTATTTGTAAATGATCTAAAATTAACGCTTTACTGTTGCAGAATACAGCAATAAAAATAACAGACATATCTACAAGTGGTGGTAGTCCTAGTCAAAGTATCCATGGCAGTGACGTCCACTTGTCACCGCAACACAGTAGTCTAACTGATACCACGAACAGTACGAACGACCATTCTCTTCAGGAGCGTTCATATATACAGTGTAAGTTTAATTGATGGTTTTCGCAATAATCTTTTATAATTTACTTTTCACTCAACGTGACAACTCTGTGCAAGAGAGTGAAAAATATAAGTGTATTTCCGGCAGACGCAACACTTTATGGTTTTGCAGACAGATGCGCCCCGTGTCGTCTGGAGCTGAGGCAGCTTAGTTACAGAAAGCAAGAACAGCATCAGGCCGCTGTCAGGGCACAGCATTGGGCCGATAATATGACTTGGCAAGCAGGTACATGAACGGATAGTTTAATTTTTAACTTTTTTCAAATTCAAGCTTTCTACACGTTTTAAAAAATACTGTACCTAACGTGTTCAGGAGCGACATTTTTGCTTGTGTGTTTTTCCGTGCTCTCTTCGCTTGAATATAAACATCCTTCGAGATAAAAATTTACTTTTCGATACTGCGTGCGCAAAGTGTGTCTTTCCCGCACGCTCGGCAGAAAACGTGCGTTGAAAATCGCACTTTCCACACGTCGTATCAAAAAGTAAATTCCCGCACTAGTTATGTAATGTACTATACATTTGAAACAATGTTTTGTTATGAATATTCGCGCATATCTATGGTTTCCGATTTCGATGGAAATGGACTTATTTGAAAAGTGTGGCTAGTGATCCGATTCAATTTTATTATTAGCTTGATAGAGGCATAACTTGAAAAAATAAAGTTGAAGTCAACTTTTTCTTGAAAAATTACTTGTAATTTTAATAAACAGTTGAAAATGGACTTGAAGAAAATGTAAGTCGTAATGTGTCTAAATATAGATTAGTAGCTGTAGTTTGAAAGGTCCTTTAAACACCGTTTATCTTAGAATAAAGATTTATTTTAAAAATTGATTTTCGAGAAATTTTTTATGGGGGCTGTCTATGCGCAACTAATTAGGAAAAATTGTGTACCGGATACTCGCTTAAATCGAGTAATCGTCCACGTGAGTGCTATTGCGGCAATCTCTGCATGTGTGAATCACTCGTTTTCTATACTAATTAAATAACGTACTATTTTATTTTTATTCATGTAACTTTATGCTCTATTCAAAGTTTTCGATGTTATTGTTAATGCATGGTTGTTAAATAGGTTCTAGACTCTTACCCAGTGGATGGAGACCTCGAGGAGCTCTCATAGCATATCTCCATGAGCACAGAAACTCTGTGAATCGTTTAGTTTCAATCCCCGATACAAGTTTATTTGCTAGCAGTTCATCCGATAGTTGTATCAAAGTTTGGGATGCTAGTAAAATGGAAGGAAGAAATATAGCCAACCGTTCGAGGTAATTGTTTGCCTGAGTTTTAATGAAAATGAATCTATAAAAATAAAATTTATAATAAAATGATTTTTCAGGCAAACATATATGCAAAGAGGAGGGCCTCTCATCGGTCTTGTAGTTTGCGAACAAGGTCAATCTCTAGCAAGTACTGCGAGCGAGGCCGGCAACGTCTTCGTGGTGAGGATAGAATCGAACTCGAGCAAAATGACAGTAATGTCTTCGAGACAGCTAGACTTGCAAGAAGAAGGTTGCGCGGTCGATTTACAGTACTTAGATTCGGGTTCACAGTCCGTATTAGTGTACGCTACAGTTTATGGTGCCTTGGTAGGATGGGACCTCCGATGCCCTGGTACTGCTTGGAAATTGGAAAATGACTTGAAGAATGGTCTCATTACCTCGTTTTGTATTAATAATTATCAACAATGGTTGACCCTTGGCACCAGCTCGGGAGCGCACATTTGTTGGGATTTGAGGTTCCAGTTGCCAATATGCAAGTTTGATCATCCGACAAGTAAGTATACAAACATTGGATTTTATTTGAATTTTATCGTACTGAAAATCCATTGAATATTTTTTTATATAAAAAGATGCCCGAGTGAGGAAAGTGATAACGCATCCGACGGAGCATTCGTGGGTGATATCGGCGGTGCAGGGTAACAACGAGATATCAATGTGGAATTTGGAGACAAGCTCACGACAAATGGTATTGTGGGCTTCGAGTGCGCCTCCATTGAGTCAATCTCAAGGTGGCCAAAGCGTGTGTGCCATGCATTCTGCCTGTATCGATCGAGCCGGATTTTTATTGGCCGCGGGTACGGATATGAGATTACGCTTCTGGAATTTGCAGTCGCCCTGTGATTCAAAAATTGTTCTTCCTGCGGTTAACGACTCTCTTTCTCCAGATAATATGGCTTATGAGTAAGTTTTTTTTGTTTTAATATACCGTCAGAATTGATTGAATTATTACACTGCTTTTTTGTCGACGGATAGATATGTTTTTTATTTTTACAGAGATTTTTTCATTTATTTTTTATCGTATTTTCCAAACTTTAAAAAAATATTTTTATTTTGATCCTACTAATAATAATATATATCGATATTTTTTTAAAGTCTGTACAGATGTATATTTTAAAAATACACAATCATGTGTATATGGATAGGAAAACATCACTAATTGACTTTTTTATTTCTATGAACTTCATCCGAACAATTTTTGATTGGATTTTTCAATTTTTGCAAAAAGAAATTTTTGCACAACATTTTTGCAAAAAATAATTTTGTGACTGGATTTTTTTAATTTTTGCATGATATTGACGGTGAGTCAATTACTGCACCTTGAAGTAGATTTTACATTAATAATCATAGCTCATTGAAGTGTAATATAGTTAAACAATGTAACTTTTTATAATATAAAAATAGATTCATTCCTATAATAAACTTAAAGTATTTTATTTTCTTATTTGCATACACGAAAACTATGCAAAAAGTAAGTGAAAATCCATGAAAAAGTTGATTTGTGTAGCACATAAATTAATTTTCAGATTGATATTACACCATATCAGATATTTCCAGATTCCTTTACAAAGTGTAGTAGATTAATATTCTCTGGTAATCCTTGTATAAATTATACGCATTGCAAAAATAGTGATCGCTTATATGCCAATCAATTTCAGAAACCTTACTCCTTCTGCTATAGCACTTTACTAAACCCAGCGAATCTTTCATCCTCGACAGGCAAAGATTAATCGATGGCATGAACGTGGTGCAAGAGGTGCTCGGGGAAAGCGATGTCTCAAGTACAGGAAGTAGCACGAGTACGAACATGAGACAGCGTAATAATGAAGACGGCAGTCCAGATCCAGAGGTACCGAATCCTGGGCATCACGACACTATTTCCGCCATTGCTATGTCCAACACTTGCATCCTTACCGGCAGCAGTGATGGCCTCATACAAGTGTGGAAGTGATGTGTATGCTTCTTTTATAGTTTGATAGACAGCTTCGATGCTCAAGTGAAGTGGTTATCACCCTTGAAAACATTTATTTTTGCGTTACATAATGTTCGCAGCTACGAAAGCTGACGCAAGTTTATTATTTAGATTTAAAAAATTATAATCAAAAGACGATATTTAGATCGTCTCCCTATATATATATATGTTGTATATATGGACAATTTTATTGAATGTGAAAATCAAACATATTTTACAATATCTAAACTTTTGATAATAAATAACATAGATAGAAACTAAAAATTTATTGATAATACAATTTCTGAAAAAATATTGAGTCGTGATGAAATTAATTGAAACAATCATCATATTTCTGGATTGTTGCGAATATCTATCAAAAATTTCTTTTATGAAAACCGATAGCCAGGAAGTAATATTAGAAACAAATCAAACGAATTTTAAAAAAAACACTAACTTTTTAGTAGTATGATATATATTGTTATTGAAACTACATAAAGGTGCCGAAAAAATAGATATATTTTAACTTTTATGACATATAAAATTTGAGTTGCGATATCATATACGTAAAAAGAAATTAAACAATTTGACTATGAGTGAATTCTTATATCATTTGCATTTTCATGAGGATAAAATTTTTATATAAAATTAAAGTCACCGGCTTAAAAAAATATTATAAACCGTTTACTTTTTAATAGACGCACTCGTGATAAGTAATACTACGTGCAAAGTACTGTGATTATACGTTACGTAAATAATACAAGAGCAAGAAGTGATGAGATTTCCAAATTTTACCGCAGTATTCGAAAGTTTGACATTATTGTATTCTGTAAGCCTGAAACACTTCGCACTTCAAAAATACAAATACTGTATAAAACTTTTATTTTTGTAAATACAAAATAACTGAATCACGGGTCAGAGTGGGTGCTCAGTCACAGCATAATTTGAAATTCAAATTTGATTTATAACGAAAAGTAATAGCATATATATATTCAGCTTTATTATTAAAAAATGAAGTCCTATAAATGAATTTTAAATACTACACATTTTCATATTTCTTTATAGTTTAATGATGCGTAAAGTTACCTGTTAAGACTTACCAATATCACATACAGTAAACATGTAAAAAAGCAATTTATAGTTAATAAATATTAACTTAGAAATATAATATTATATCAATTATTAATGAATAGTGTTTACTTAAAAAACTAGAATATTAATTGCTATTGATTGTTTATATACTTATCACAACGAATGATGCATTTTTTAAGTATCTATGAATTATTTACCTCAACAGAGTAAGAAGAAATGTGGTATTGTTAAGTAATTAACAAGTGCCTTCCAAAGTAAAAGGTATAACACGCATACACATGCACACACACACACACACACACACACACACACACACACACACACACACACACACACACACACACACACACACACACACACACACACACACACATACACAACCCTGATCAAGTTAACATTTACGTGAAAAAGTTTTTTTTTACCTCAGTCATGATATTTTTAATGAAATTCGTTTATAATAATATGTAAAATTAAGTGTGTACATAATACTGAATGAATGCTTTTCGTCGAGACATAATGTATTGTATGAAGCTTTGTAAACATGTAACTAAGTATAAATTACGAAAAATTTATAAATTAAACCATAGCGGTGTGTGCCTAGTAAAACGCTAGTAATTTTTTACTCGCGTATTTGCATCGCAAGCAAGTTGGTTGCAAAAAATGTTGTGTTGATTGTCGATGACGATTCCCCATGCTCAAGACCATTTTTGCAACCTCTACATTGTAAACAAAAACTGAATTGCTAATTTTTCGACCGTCATAATAAATTATCCATTTTTCTTACGAATTAAATTTTCTCAGTCATTTTTATTACCCGCACGCATCCCGTTATTTTTCAATGAACACCTTGTTTTTGTTGAATTGTTTTGTGCAGCGAAATAAGTGAATGTGCCAGATAGATGCATGAGAAGATCTTCACGATATACATCTGATTGTCCTTCCAGCGCTCATTTTTTTTCTCCTTATTATCGGAAGGTTTCATGTTTCCTCTCGTACTGTCGCGTCTTCCATGAACCTCTGAGAGAACACGAAGGGAAAAGCCAAGCGCCTAAAAGCCTACGTCAATCAGTCGGTCACGCAGTAGCGAAACAATAATTAATTTTGCTTCATAATTTATCTCCGACGACTCGTAACCCAATTACTCAATGGGAATTACTTAAAAATACAAGGTATTATTATACTGTATTATCAAACCTCATCATATTAATATCCACGATGCTTTAATTAACGAGAAATTTTATCTTTGGTCGCAATTAGTGATTGATTAACTATCATTATCGGTGCTAAACCATCTACTCGTCATTCTTGTACATACAAATATTTATTATCCGAGATGTGCGTCACTCGTGTTGATATAAATCTCGACACTGCATATATCTATGCACGCCTAAGAAACACAAGCAGTCGAATTAGTGCGGACAATGATAGTTAACCAATCATCAGTCGCGTGAAACATAAAAGTCATCGTTAATTCGGCCAAACTGGATATCGATTTGAAAGAATCCTTCCGTCAAGTCATACAATACATCGGGCCTTTCTCGTTTACTGAAAATCAAGCCAAGATTTATTCGCAGACAAGCTCTACGTTTGTATTGACATCGTAAAGTCCTATTAAAGCTTTTACGCGTTGGGAAAAAACCGAGAGCTCGTTTAAACTGATTTTCAAGCGAAACCGCGAAATTCGCCATAAACCCGTCACTCTCGATTTAATCTGCTCGAAAGCGAGAACTTGCAAAAGCTATTTCTGATGCCACACCGAATGATTTTTATGTGCCTTTGTTTAAAATAAGACGCATTTCTTTTATGACAACAAGCTAAGTTTACGCAGCCACACCTAGGCAGCAATGATCCTTTTTTAGCCACCCGATTTCGCCTACATCACAGATTTATAACTTTAGACTAGAGCCATTCATATTTTAATGCAGACGACTTATTAATTAAGTCAAAAGATATTGCAGATTATAATCGGAGCAATAGCGGTTGGATGGGATATGGAGCTGAACAGCCATATTCATTGCTGAGTGTTCAAAATACGAAGCGCGCAAGCATGAAAGGATTATCGAAATTGACTTGTCCAATTTTTATCGCGGAAAAGATCAACACCACGTAAGTTTATTAGTCCAATACGTGCAAATTACAAACATCAGAATTCGGTCAGGGCAAGTATAAAAGCCAGTAACACATTGCAGATGCGCGTTAGACACTTTCAATGAAATTCCAACGAGGCTAAGTAAAAAATCACGGATTTGCAGTGTTGAGATCAATGATTTGTGCGAGATTGCGGAAAAAAATGTTCATCCCATCAGTTTCCGATGATACGGTACAACGAGCAATCACAAGTGAGATAATTAACAGCTTTGGTATACAGCGAAGGAAGAAGAGACGAAAATCTATGGAACAATGGACCAATAGGAGAGCGTTTTGATTCCAGCCTCATTAGTCGAAGAAGTAAGGCTGAATTCAGCTCATCAATCATGATGTAGGCGCACGCAGTGCCAAGTGTTCCACGATGACTCGTTTGATTTTCGCGCAGCACACTTATGCTCGTTAAGCGCTTTGCTATGGACAGGTTGGAAGGGAGACAAGAATAGTGCCTAATCACTGTCGGCGGTTAATACGAAGCCACTTAAATCAATCGGCGTATAACGAATCGATATAAGAGCTTCGTTGGCTGATGTAGTTTGGTTGAGAAGGAAATAAGGGCGAGTCGGGCACATCGTGCAGCAGCAGCAATGTTGTGCGGCGAGTAGCCTGATGTAATTCGATTAAAAACTTGCGGTTGTCTGCGCTCGTGCGGATACATCGAGTGCGATGTCACAAAGAGCTTGCGCGACTCGCGGTAAAACACTTAGCGTTACCCGAGAGCGGAGTTGGGTCGCTGGCGCGCCACGCAGCTCGAGCCTCGTTAGCGAATGCCCCGCGACGGCTCGCCGAGAGCTTTCTTTCTCGCGCGCGAACGCTCGTGCATTCGGCTGGCACGTGGGATCACCGTCGGAAGAAAAAGTAAACGGCCGCTGCCCATCGAAAGGATTTTTCGCGCCCGAGCGGAACGCGTTGCAGAGCTTGCGCCACCAGCGAGACGCGCTCAGTTCCCTCGCGACCGCCGACTTGCGCGCAGCCTCGCATCATCGAACCCTCGACGTGCCCGCGCTGCCTCTCGCCTCCTCTGCTACGCGACGGTTCCCAGTACACGCGCCGCGTATCTCATTATTCATCGTTTTTTTTCGCCCTTCGCTGCGATGTTTCGCAAAATAATTCATTGTCGATAAACATTCCGTGGAATACGCTGGTGCTGTCTACTCGCTGTTGAGCTTTGACGGTCCTGCTGATCGCTGAGAGTATAAAGGTAACGTAAACGTTTTTATTTCTTTCTTCTTATACTCGTTATTCAATTTTTTCTTCGTTACAACTTTGCATTTTTAAGAGTCGATGGACATTTTTGCGCTTTCTTTTGTTTCACGATAAGCGCGTTCACAGAATGAAAAATCTACTCAATTGTAAACTATTTTTTAATGATCGTTTCCAACTCGCAATAGCATCGCAGTTGATTGTATCGTCGATTAAAATGCTTTTGCCTTAACCAAAATTAAAAAATGAAAATTATGACAGGACAATGAGCGATGAAGGTATAAAACAGCATTTGATTTTGTGCAGAAAAGCTGGAGATGTCAGATTTTGACGAATCAATGAATGATGACGCGAACCACGATCGGCTGCACGTTGACTTGAGTTTGGGATGCAAAGTAAGGCGAAGCATAACAAAGGTGAAAAGGAGCTTACAGCGGATGACGGGTAAATTGTTTATCAATGTATACATACACTACTGAACTGCTCGTTTTTGTCAGGGAATTATATGCAACTGTGTTTCTTTTGTCCGGGAACTGAATAGAACGTCGCTTTCTTTTTTTTAGCTCGTTTTCTCGTTGTTATACGCTCTTGTTAGAATTGAAAATGTGAACAAGTGGATCAAATGTTTTTATTTTGCGAAAACCAGATGTTCAATATTTTTTGATAATATTGATCGAACTAATTTTAGGCAAATGTAAGCAATTAGATTCGGATGTTTTTAAAAGTCGGCAATATACGCAGGTTGATCATTGAAACAATATTTCTCAAATAAAAATGAATTGATTAACCCTTTAGTGATTGATATTAAAAATCTTCGATGTTTCTCACACTCAATCATATCAGAATTGCGGACACATAAGTCCAAGTCTAAGGAACGAGGCTTCCTCTGGTCATAAAAATTTCAAGCGTAAAAGAGAAAATGATTAATTCGATGACTGAAGGTTTTCCTATAACACGAGCGAAGCAGCAAAACATGAAAACAAAGCGTTTGTACGGAAGCTCTGCAGCACTCCGCGTAAGTATACAATCGAATTTTCGGTAGGATGGAAGAGCATCTCCGTCAGCCGGCAGTGCAGTATGTGTCAGGGACAGAGAGAGAGAGAGCCCTTTTTGTATATATATATATATATATATATATATATATATATATATATATATATATACATAGTGTCCTACAGACCATCGTGCACTCTCTGCTCTCGAGTCAGTGGCAGGTCGCAAGCAGAGATCGCTGCTTACCTGGCTTCCGGCTAGAAATCCAATTTGGCCAGTTTAATTCGGGAATCGCCAGAGAGCCGCTCGCGCGCGCACACGGCGCATTAGTATATTTTCGCGCGGTCAGTAGCGCGCCCTCGCTCATTACATATGCGTGTGCCTCGCAGAGGATTCCACCGACGAGGACGAGGATGACATCATGGCTCGACGATTACTGCAGATACCACGCGAGAACCTGGCCTCTCTCAGTTGCCGCACGGGATTCAGCAGCGACGAGGTTCGCCGACTCTACCGTGCTTTCAAGCAGCAGGTACGTTGCCAACGTTTTAGTTTGTCACTCGAGCTAGCGGTCGATGATCCGTCCTGCAACTTTTCGCCCTGGGAAAGTACAAGGATATGCCAAGTGGCTTCCGTCGTGATCTCGCGAAAATCACCGATAGAATTTTATCGGATAGCGGCTAGCGCTTTTCAAAGCTTGTACGTCGACACTTCTGCTTTATTCCGCGCGACAATCCGAGAATTTGTTCCAGGCTGAGAAAAAAATCATCGAGCGTCGGCAAGCTAAAAATACAGCAGGCAAAGGAAATAAGCCGTTTCTGAGAAAGGTTTGCTCTTAATCGTGCTATTATCACCGCATAGTTGAGAGTAAATTAAGATTTGCTGAAGTTAGCCGGAAAGAGAAGATATGAGGACGTAAGCAAGATTTATTCGGCTGATCCTCAGGTAAGGAGTGGATATTCATCATAGAGAGCGCGGTCTTATGTAAAGGCTCAGCGACATCAATTGCCGTGTACGAGATATCATCGGAAAACGAAAGCCGAGTATGCCGAGTAGACAGGCGCGTGTATCGTTTCGGATTGTCGCTCGCGCTAAAACTTGGCTCCTCGAATGGAAGCCAAGTGCGGAGGACGACACTTTTCCACCCTGCGTGTACGCAAAGGTTTGTTTCCTTCGCTCTCCACCCTGCTCCACTCGTTTCGCTCGATGCTTGTACGGTTTCCGCGTCTTTTTTCTGCTTTTGGGCCATTTTTCTACGCGATTCGTCGATCTAACTTCGAGACATTTCATGTGACGCTCTCTCGCTCTCGCGCTTTATTTTGAGAATAAGGGAAATCGCATACACACACGTAGACGCCTATGCGCCCGTGTATTTATAGAGAAGCCAAAGAGATGCTTATGACGATAAGCGATGCGCGCCGTTTGCCCCCATGCGCTCTTTTCTTTTCGAGATTATCTGCACTCGCGTATTTCAGATATTGATCTAATATAGCTACCTCTTGGACTAACCTTTCATGAGAAAAAAAGCCAATAACGATTATTTGATGCAATAACGGCATTAATTTGTAAAGGATGAGCGAAGTATTGATATAATGAATGCTAATGCTTGACATTATTCCAAAAAGATCTTTAATCAATAAATAAGCTTTCGATTGATTTGACAGGTTGATCAAATTGCTTATTTTCGTGTGTATTTTACGATAATTTTGCATTTCTCTGACCTACCTAACATTATTATCACTTGAATTAATCTCCAAGTTATAGTTGTAAAACTTTCTAGCCACCAAAACGCATCTGGCTATGTAGGATAGAGTGCTTCAACTTTGGGACATGAATTCACTTTATAATTTGTCATGTTTTCGTATGTTAAGTGAGGTATAACACTAGTTCCGTTGGATTCAACTTTATATTTGTCAAAGTCATTTTGGGTACAATCCAGCTCACTCAAACTAGAAATAACATTTCTAAGGACGTATAATTTCAAGTGGATATTAAATAAAAATATTTCTCGCTTTGTCAAAAGACTTGATGATGCTCTGCATCTTTTTCGACTAGCATAAAAAGATATCTATGAATGATGTATTCGCTTGGAGATTTGTGAAGCAAGCTCAAACGAGAATCCAAGCACTCAACGTATGTTATTTATTAATCGTACTTTTCCATTTTTATGAAAAATACACCAAAACTAACTCTAAAAATAAAGAAATAGAACGTGTATAGAAAATTAGAATTGGTCTCAACTTATTGTACTAAAATATCGCTCTAAAAGTTCAAATTCAATTACATTTTTATTTTTATAATTTATATATATAAATCATATGCTAAAGTTATTTGATACTTTAGAAGAACGTAATTTAAAATAGAAAATGTAATAACCTAATGTTCCAAAAGAGAAATTAACGCATAGGACATGATGTGGAAATGTTAGTTCGGGAACACAATGAGAAGTGATTTGATGAACTTTCTGTGCAGTGCCCAAATGGAGTAGCTACGACCAAGGACCTAACGCCCGCCTACGCGAAACTCTTTCCGCTAGGAGACTCTCGCAAGTACGCGGAAATAGTTTTCAACAGCTTCGATGAGGACAAAGATGGCCTAGTCAGTTTTGGCGATTTGCTCACAGGCTTGGCCTCAATCGTAAAGGGAGACGCCGATCAAAAACTTTCTTGGATTTTTCGGTTCGTCAACCAATTTAAGCCCAATTTAACTTGCTTTTGCTTTCTTTCTCTCGATAATCTCTAAAACATTGTTATACTTCTTTTATTACACCCTTCTCACTTTTCGTTCTTTTTTTCTTCGCAAGCACACGTGGGCAAACTTTTTTCCTAGTTCTCCGACGAAAAGATCTCACGGGAGTTTTCAACGTATTGCTCGGCGAAAGTTCAGCCCGCGGATCTGAAATTGACAATTTCACGAAATAGGGAGTTGATGTGGCGACTTTTGATACGGAGTAATGTAGTCGTTCGTATAACGAAAAATATTTACATGTGCGTCAAGCGAAACGTAATACGGCGGAAAAACATCGTTATGACGGAAAGGTATTTTCAATCCTGAATGATGTGGGAGAGGAGCACAACATACTACGCTGTATACAGCGTATTTGAAAGTTAGAGTAGTATATAGATTTGTAGCAAACGCAACTGGCATTTTTCAAAGAAAAAAGTAATATGTGCTATAAGTTTTTTACTTCGACAAGCCATTTTTCAAAATATCTTTTACTTTTTTTCATAATGCATATCTCCCAATCGTAGTTTTCAATTTTATGCTTATAAACACCAATTTTGAAAAAAATACTTATCGCAGTCAGACTACATATCGACTGTACTACTAGTTGATGGTATTTATTTGATTGTTGAAAAAAAGCATATTTTTCATTAGTTCCTTGCGCGTTCTAAATAAAGATGATTATGGAAACAGAAGTGCATTGATAATCGCAAATATACATAGATTTAAATCTCTGACCCGTAAGGCGTCGGGCGCAATTAGAATATGTCGTCGAATCGAATTTTGAAGTACTATTAACGCTGAACTGAATTCATCGAAGCGAGTAAATTTATGCAAATGCGTCGACCCGTAATCATCCACAGATTATACGACCTGAACGGAGATGGCTGCATCACGAGACACGAGATGATGACAGGTGTCTCAGCGATTTACGAGATGGTCAGAAGCGCTCAGGTGATCGATTGTGCGGTCGAGAGGCATGTCAACAGGCTCTTTGAGAAGATGGACCTCAATCGAGATGGTGTTATATCACGTGACGAATTTCTCGATACTTGTAAAAATGTAACACAGATTGCTCTTCATTACACATTAAATCATACTCCCTTTCGTTAGTAAGAAGTAATTGTAATTTTTTTTTCAGGACGCGGTTATTTTTAACCAATTGAAGATGTTCAACGATTTGCAGTATTAATGGGCGTAAACAATTTTTAGAATACAATGTTACCTCGATGTGTAGAATTTCATGTGATTGGGTTTTTGTATAAGGGAGTAATTAATTCTACTAATATAATAAAAATGCAATGTATTTATATGTATGAAATAATGTGAAATTGAGTAAATTACTTGGGTTGTTAGCGGTAAACCTATGGGTGTATGTAACGTCCAGACATCCCTTTAAAACAAAAATGCGTCATCTATATATTTTATAATGTCTCCATTTATTGTAATTCAATTATTTTTAAATCACTGAAAAGCTGATGGTATCAATTTCATACATTTTTATTATATGTTAAGAAAATTTATAAGTAGACTAGAATTTTTAGTATTCACATTTCATGTCATTCCTAAAATTTAAATTATCATAATAAGCCGAATTTATTAAAGTTAAAAAACAGGGATGTCAATTATCATGTCAACAAATTTTACGATAGGTTTATTTAAAAAAATATTGTAAAAAGTTTAGATACTAACATAAAATTATATATAAATGAAAAACTAAAAACAATAGAATGTTATAAAAATGACTTTTTATTTGTTTCTAGGTAAAATTCTTTTAATCAATCAATCAAAGTCAATATTTAATTTGTACTATCACATACATGTTTGATTTCAATTGTAAATATACAATTGATTCTTTAAAAAATTGAATTTGACAATCTAACTTCATTTTAAAAAGTCAATTTCTTTATTTAAGCTTCATGACTGTTATTGAAACCCATTAGATGCTTTATTTACAATGATTACTAAGCCTTGAACTTTCTTTTATGCAATCCCCTTAATTTAATAAACTTAACTCATAACTTCTTCTAGTTGACATACATTTATGTAAACAAGTTTTCTTCACCTGTAGATAATCTTGTTTTAAAATAAGTTTACAAAATCTTATTAAGCAAGTATCACTTTTTAAATTTAATTTAAGTCTGTTGCTGTGTAGTTATAAGTTTGTAAGCTCACAAGAAAAAAAAACATTAAAGTAACCTTTTTTGTAGTATATAAAATACAACAGCTAAGAAAAACATGAAAGCCAAAAATATTAAAGCTTTATCTGTGATTTCCCTTCTGCCATATTTTCCTAACAACTTTCCTGATTGTACGATGACTTGATGTTGCTGTTCAAGTTCTTTCTTTGTACCAGAAACTTTTTCGGATGATATAACTAAAAAATGCATTTCAATAAAGTATTATTTCGTTATGTATAAAACAGTATAGTATTTAATTTAACAAGAAAACGAACCTAATGTATCTAATGTTTCTGCACTTCTTTGATTTGTTTCAGCCAAATGTCTTGATATATCTAGTAACCTATCTGTTAGATTATGTGAGGTCTTAGCTAAACTATCTCTGTCTTTTCTTTTTCGCAGCAAATTCTGTTTCTCCGATGGTGCAGACAATAACTCGTCCCTGGCCAATCTGTCTATTGCACAAGAACTAACAAAGTTTGCCTTACGAAAAGCTGCCATAGCTGTGTTCAATTGACTACGATAATTTTCTATAACTGACAATAATTCGGCTTTTTTATGTTTAGCACGCTCTCGTTCAACTATATCAATCAATCTATCAATGTTATTCCTGAGAGTTGTTATGAGTGCTCGGCCGTCGCCATTAAGTTCATTCAAATATTCTAAAGGGCCAAGACATTGGTGTATATCCTGTAAATGTATATAAGTTTTGTTATTTAATTTCGTAGAAAATAAACATTCATGTTGCAATCAAGGTTATGTTTATTTCTAAATTTTTAGTCTTTACCTGAATCAAAGCAGTTAATTCTAGGTGATTCTTTATAAATTCTTGTGAAAGCGATTCAAATGTTTCTTCCTTCAAAACCATTTTTAATTAACTACTTTTTTCAATTATAATTCTTGCTACACAGCAAGCTGACGTAAACACATGACCGAACCCACGCTGCGCATGTGTGAATGTATAGGTATGTATATGTATGTATGTATTTATGTATATATATATGGTTTAGGTAGTTCTATATTCCGCAACTTGTAGCGCTAGTAGTTAGCGCTAAATTATAAGATTTAAAATTTTCGGCGGAATGGCGGCAAAAGAGCTCGGCAGCTATATACTGTGTCTCCTACTTTTCTGTATTTATACATTATTTGAAAAAGTAAGTATTTTTTTACCTGACAATTATATTTGATTGATGAATATAGTTATCGTCATTATTGAAGATTGTTATTGTTGATTTTCAACTATCAATTGTTTGATATTTTGCATCATACTTGCAGTATCATGAGTGATCCACCAAGAAAACACTTTAATCCTCGATGGAAAAAGAAAAAAATACAAAAAAATGATAAATTAAAAAAAGGTAATAGTGCAGTATTAAACACAATCGATGATGTCAAATCAAATGCAGATTCTAACACTGATGACCAGTGTTCACTTGATAAGTCTCCTAAAAGTAAGTCACCAAAGCACCGGATTGCAAAAAGAGAAACTCCATATCCTGGATGGCATTTTTACTTTGAGAATGAAGAGTATAGAAAGACTTCTCCCATTGTGGCAAAAATCCAGGCAATGGAAAAATTTTTAGAAGAAAATCCTGAATTAATAGTTCATTGTGTAGAGGAAAATACGTTTAGTATTGATGTGAATTTACTTTATGCCAGTCAAATATTTATTGAAGATTGGCCTGATTTCAAGTCAGAATTGAAAAATAAACCTGATTATGTATTGAGTTGTTTGGGACTAGCAGTGCAGAAAATTAAGCTTGATCATTTAAAACAACAAAGTAATATAGTTGACGTTGAAGCGGCTGATGCTTATGTGAACATTAAGATTTTAAACTATGATCCAGTAGTGGCTTTAAAAAGTATTAAAGTTAATTATTATGGAAAGTTTATAACTGTTAGAGGATGTATTATAAGAGTAAACAGATCTTGTCAATTGGCCTCATCATTGGTGCTTTTATGCGTTACATGTAGATTACCATATCAAGTTAAGCAAAAAAATGGAATTTATACTCCAAAGAAAAAGTGTGACTGTTGTGGTGCCAGGAAATTTGAACCTGAATTAAGCTCTCCATATGTGGAAACAATTCCAATGCAAATTGTACGTATTCAAGAACATTTTGGAGAAGAGCAAGATGATCAAGGCAGGGTGCCTCGTGTGATGGATGTAGAGCTTTATGAAGACATGGTGGATACATGTATGCCTGGAGATGATGTTACAATAACAGGTATAGTTAAAATGCAAGGTACAGATAATGGCAAAGTTAAAACTAGTGCAGTATCATCTTTATATATTCAAGCCAATTGTGTTACCAACAATAACAGAAAAGCTAAAAATAATGAAGGAATAAATATTGAACTGAGTATTTTAGACTATAAATCCATCAAAGATGTCTACATAAATGATGATACTCTAGGTGTACTTGTTCATTCATTATGTCCTGGAATATATGGACATGAGATGATCAAAATGGCTCTTCTTTTGACATTATTTGGTGGTAGCCCAAAACATACTAATTTAAGAGATAATATCCATATTCTAATTGTTGGAGATCCTGGATTAGGCAAATCTCAGATGCTGCAAGCTTGTTCTCGAGTTGCTCCTAAAGGTATTTATGTGTCTGGCAATTCCAGCTCTTCGTCAGGTTTGACAGTAACTTTAGTCAGAGAGAAAGGAGAAAGTGATTTTGCATTAGAGCCAGGGGCTTTAGTATTAGCTGATAGAGGATGTTGTTGCATAGATGAATTTGACAAAATGCCTACTCAGCATCAAGCTTTACTTGAAGCCATGGAGCAACAAAGTGTAAGTGTTGCTAAATCTGGAGTCATTTGGTCCTTGCCTGCTAGAACATCTATTCTTGCTGCAGCAAATCCTATTGGAGGGCGTTATGATAAATCCAAAATATTAGCCAAGAATTTAAATATGAGCCAACCACTTTTGTCAAGATTTGATCTGATTTTTCTCTTATTAGATCAGCCAGATAAGGACTTGGACAATTTTTTATCAGGACATGTCATGTTGATGCATACTGGTAATGAACCCATCAAGAATGAAGGACTTACAGGCTATAATAAACCAAGTAATAGCTTAGGTAATTCGCTAAGAAAAAGATTAGTTAGCTCATCAAAAAATAAAGTTCACAATGTGTCATCATCAATTCTTCGTAAATATATTTCTTATGCCAGGCAATATGTCAATCCTAGACTATCAACATCATCAGCTACAGTTTTACAAAACTATTATTTAAATTTACGTAGAACAATGAATGTAGCAGCGAATCTTGCTCCATGCAATAGACAATTGGAAGCGCTTGTTCGTCTGACTGAAGCCAGAGCAAAATTAGATTTACGTGAAGAAACAACAGAGCAAGATGCTTTAGATATTATAGAGTTGATGGAGTATACTGTATTAGGTATGGAAGACAACAAATTAAATTTCACTCTACAAAATAATAAAGAAAGTGTTAGAGGTGCTATGAAATATTTTCTAAAATTTTTGGTAAAAGATTCAGAAGAAAAACAAAGTAAGTTATTTTCTAAAGAAGAATTGAAAGATGTTGCTCTCAGAGCTGGATTTTGTAGCAATGATGTATCTAATGCTATTGACAGATTAAATGAACAAGGGATTCTTATTAAAACAAGTAGTGGCATGTATAAGTTTATACCACCATAAAGTAAATTTAAAGAATTCCAAAAATGTGCATATAAATTTAGTTACACAGTTATAAATAATTTTATATTAGCTAGAAAGTCTTTAACAAACTTTTTAATTGAAAAAATAAAAAAATTGTTTCTTAAAATGAGATAATTTAATGAAATAATTATTATTTTTAAAATACATTTGAAATTTTTATTTGATGGTTCTCCTATCAAGTATTAGTGTGAAAAAAATAACAAAAATATAAAGACGTGATATAGTTTATTTTACAATTCGCGTATATTACAATTGTCTATGACGAATAATGAGTCTTATTTTTATACTGTTTTTTTGGTAATTGTAATACATGGTTCATAGTGCTTTGCTTTTATTTTACAATTAACTAACGTCATTTCTATTTTCGATAAAATCACTTCAAGTTGCAGCTGACAGGCCATTGACGCATCAAAATGTAATAATTTACTGAGTGTTCACAGTTAAACGCATTCAATGTCCAAATACAACCGGCTGAAATTGATGTGAAAAATATGGCTCTTATCGAGTTACTTTAATATTTTTCTACGATCGGTCAATTATTTAAAAAATTACATTGCAAATAAATAATTAGCGAAGGTTATAAATCACAGCATTAGTAAACTCGGTCGTTGAAGTTTGTCCACCTAAATCTTTCGTAAGATATTTCCCATCATTCAATACACGATTCAAGGCGTCCTTTATTTGTTCTGCATAACGTCGTAGATTAAGATGATTCAGCAGCTTCACCGAACATAATATCATGGCAGTAGGATTAGCCACATTTTTGCCAACAGCTTCTGAATATGTATGTCTTGCACCCTACATAATATTTTACAAAATCATACAGTCGTTCTCTCGTAAAAATATGAAATTAATGTGAGATATTGTGTAATTTTGAATGTATAAAACAAATATTTAACAAATTTTAGGAAAAACTCTAAATTGGAAAAAATTCTTACTAAAAGAATATTACAAAATGTCATTAAAAAAATATACATACTGGTTCAAAGACGACACACTCAGCACTGTAGCTGGCTCCAGCAACAACACCGGCACCGCCAACTAATCCTGATGCAAGATTGTCTACGATATTGCCATACAAGTTCGGCGTGACCATAACATCAAATTGATGAGGATTTGAAACCATTTGCATAGTGCAGTTATCCACAATCATTGTTTCAAACTGAATTCTATTTTAGAGTTAATCGATGTATATTAATAATAGAAGATGTAAAACGACGTGAACTACAATTTGTACTACATTTTTTTTTACCTAGGATACAATTTGGCAATTTCTTGACAGGATTTTAAGAACAAACCATCTCCAAGTTTCATAATATTTGCTTTGTGAACACATGTCACCTTTTTACGTCCATTTTTGACAGCATAATCAAAGGCAAATTTAGCAATTCTTTGACTCTTGGTTGCTGTAACAATTTTCAAGCATTCAACTACTCCAGGTACAGATTCATGCTCCAAAGCAGAGTATTCTCCTTCTGTTTGTTCTCTTATAATCACACAGTCTACATTTTGATGTCTTGATTTAACACCAGGCAGAGACTTTACATGAACTACATTTGAGTAAAGGTCCAACTCTTTTCTCAATTTCATGTTTAAAGTTTGTAATTCTCCAGTATGAGAATGATCAGGAGTTGCCAAGATACCCTGCAAAAACATCAAATTATGTAATCAAGTTGACAAATAATCTAATCATACAGCTGATGTAACTCTTATTGAAAAATTTAATAAAGAGGTTTGATATTACTTTTTTTTAAAAAGAAAATATCCATTTATTTTATTCAAAATTTGGATTCAATTATATGATTATTGTTTTCAATATATTTTGATATAAATTAGATTTAAATATACTCACTTTGAGACAAACTCCATTCCTAGCAATACTATTAGATACTTGTTCTAAAGGAGCGCTAAGAGTTGGGTTGACTTCAGACAGAAAATAAGGCTCAAACTCTACTGGAACTCCAGCTGATTTAAAAATGTTTTGAACTGATACAACAAGTTCTGGTCCAACACCATCTCCTGGAATAAGTGTACATTTTGTAGAACGATCTGGATCAACGCCCTGCAAATGTTATTATAATTTAATTAAATATTTCTTACAAAGTTTGATTTACATTTACATAGTTAATTAATGATATACTTTTTATGTGTATTTACCATATTAAAATTTATATATTAGAAATAATTGAATCAGTAATAAATCAATAAAATAGCCACAATAAAATAAATATTACTTACAGCTTCTGTAAACCGAGAAGTTCCAACATGGATTGTTCTAGCTGATCCTTTCAGGGAAGTCTGGAAAAAGAGTTTTTAATTAGTTACTTGATATCAACAATTGACGAGTTATGTACATATTTGTCATCTACTGATATAATAAAGAAGTAGATATTAACCAAATGACCAAAAGCTAGTGTTCCATACATAAAATAAATACCACGATATCTAAATAAACAAAAACTGACAAATAGGTAGATTGACAGCAAAGTTTTGCAAATAAATTTCTTGATTCCGTTTAGTTAGGATGCTCTTGGGGAAAATCTATAAAAGGCAAGCACATGATTAAGTCACATTAGACAGCTGTGAAAATCTTTCGTTCTCGTATGCACGAGGGGCTACAGTCTCATCCAATAAATTCAATCAAATAGTCAATGCTAGTTTCTTTGAAGGACAACAGGAGGACTTTGACACGAACGTAGATAAGCATTAATTTATGATATTTACTTACTTGAGCGAGCACCTTGCAAACATTCCTCACAAGCAAAGCCATTTTTTGAGAGCAACCGATGCTGCAAATACGAGAGCTAAAACGACCCGCTGCTGCGCGGAGCAGCCGAAATCGCGCTCAGGTGCGGATTTCATTGGTCGTTGAACCCCTACTTTTTTCATTTCATCATTTCTCAAATAAGCATTATTTTTTAATATGGTAATAAAAAAAACTTGGAAATAAGTTTTATTTAAGGTTATCGCTTAATCGTAGAATTGACAAAGTATGAAATGTTTTGTTTATAATCTCGTTCGGAATGCCCGTTTGTTACAGCCCTGCAACTGTCGTGGACTATCGACAATCTTCGGCTCTGACAAATCTCTCGGCTAAGCGACCGAAAAAAACAAAAGTATCCATGATCGTCCAAGTTCAGAGGCTTCAATCGCGAAAAATCTTCTTCCGTGACGTGCGAAATTAAAAAAAGCTCTTTGCCTCGACATTTTTTAAGCAACTTTGATTCATTTTTCTTCGTGATTATTTACGATTGATTCAAGGAAAGCTGATTTGACGAAAGGGAGAAAGAGAAAAGTAGTGAGTTTTCGCATTGATCAGTTTGTCGCCTTGGTCACTGGAAAAAACTTCGTCTTTCGACAGAAAATAGAAAGCGAAGGCGCGCGAGCTCAGGAAATAGCTATTAAAAAGCTGGAAAAGAAGAGTTACTTGATACTGAATTTGGAGTTGGAACTGTGCATACTAATGTAATAATACCGTTCATTTTTCAACTATATTTTTTGTCAACGTTTACTGATCATATTAATCATCTTCAGAAAACTGTAGGCTATACTCAAAATAAACGGTACAACTATTAGCTTGTACCATGTCAGAGGAAAATCAAGGTGAGCATAAATATGGAAAGCTCAAAATTATACACACGCGCGCACATACACACACACACACACACACACTATATATATACACAAAATATGTTATATATATTTCTCATTTTACTGCTATTGACATTTTTCCAATAATCATGTTCTCATCAATAAAGGACAATTCGTACTGTCATTGGGGAAATATAAGATAATTTAGAAAAAATTGGATGAATAAAATTGCACTGATTAATATTGTATTTTTATCCCTTTATCTTATAGTATTGCAAAAACTATATGTAGTATTAACAGTATTAATTAATATTATATATTTTAAAAACTTAAAAATGAATTTGAAGAAAAATATGATTTCTTACAATTATTTGTAATCAATTTATGTATGAATTTGAAAATGACCCTATATGATTATTAACCTTCCTTTCATATTCCAGCTGAAGTTAAAACAAAACAAATTTTTCGAGAAAAAGTATGGACTCATATGGCCAAGGAGGAACTTACAAATTCCTTTCGAAGTTTATGCAACAGAATACCTTATTTCAAGGGAGCTACTGAGGCTTCACAGCGTCTTAGTGAATTAGATGAATTTAAAAATGCTAAGTTATTAATGATAAGTCCCGATAAACCTCAAGAATCTGTGATAGTATCATCTCTACAAAGGGAAAAAGAGATTCTAATTCCAAGGCCAAGATTACTAACTGGATTATTTCATAAAGTTAAAAATGCCAATGGCTTGCCCGAAGAAGAGATAAAGAATACTATTACCAGACATAATATAAAACAATTAGAAAGCCCTGTTGATTTTAACACTATTGGTCTCAAAGTATGATATTTTTAATTTATGTTATGCCAAATATACTTTCTTATACTTAATTATATCATAATTCAAATATCTATTATGAATCTTATGATTTGTGGTATTAAGGTGGACATGGTTGTTTTGGGATCAGTGTGTGTGAACAAAGCTGGTTATAGGATTGGAGATGGTGAAGGTTTTGCAGATCTAGAGTTTGCTATTTTATCAAGAATGAAAGCAATAGATGAAAATACTATTGTTGTCACTACTGTGCATGACTGTCAAATCCTTGATTATCTTCCAAATGACATATTTGAAAAGCATGATGTACCTGTAGATATAATTATTACACCAACTCAGACAATTGTTATCAACCCTAAGACTAAGAAACCTTCTGAAATCGTTTGGCCAATAATCAGTAAACGAAGACTGGCAGCTATACCAGCACTGAACGACATTAAACAATCCGAGGAAAAGTAAGTTGATAAACGATTTTTCAATACTAAGTATTTGTGTATTTTTTCTTTTTATAGAGAAGGGAAAACTGTGGATTTGAAGGAAGAAGATTCAGATATTGAATCTCGAAATAAAGAGAAAATCCGCATAAAAAAAAAAATTATCAAGTTGCGGCCAAGATTAAGCGAGAGAAGAGCTGTTCTACAGTCTGATTCTACACTCAAAGAAAACGATAAAAACAAGGACACAAGGCGAAAGCCTTTCCCCAGAAAAAGAAGATTGCCAAAATCAAAAGAAAATGATGAAAACGCCGAAGAAAAAGTTAGTATTTATTGATTACTATGATAATATTAGCAAATCAAGATTTATAGTTACTCGTTTCATTTCTGTATTAACTTCATTTACATTATTTTTTAATTATTTTCTATGTAAACTCAGTTAAAAGATCATCAAACAAATGCCAAATCAAAGCGACACCGTCAACGATTCAATGGATTGCGAGATCGCGTGGATTTTTCTCTACGACTATCAAACATCGCCTCGTCTGTTCGAGTTCGCGACTTAAAAAGTGCCTTACTTGAACGTGGCGTTAAGCCAAGTAATATAATTTGGCGTGGACAACGTGGATTCTGTTATTTACATTTCGGTAAACTACGAAAAAAAAGCAACGAGGAAATTCAACCGGTGCAGGTCGATTCTATCGTTGCTAATTTGCAGCAATTAAAAATTGGACAAACTGCTGTATCTAACGAGAACTCCTTTATTATTGTTGAGCCAGCCGAACCAGTAACTAGGATTGAAGTTACTGATGTTAGTGCTGTTTAGTTTTGAAATGCATTAATATTATTGTTTTCTTTTCTTTTTGCAAAAAAGCATTCTTTATTTTTTTATTTTATTAACTTAAAAAGACTTGTTTCAATTTTGGTAACATTGATTGCATTAAATATGAATTTTAATATTAAGTATAACAATGCATACTTATTAGATTTTTTTGTAACTTATTATTAGATTTGGTATTAATTATTCATTAAGTCATATGAATAAATGGAAACATCGTCCAAAACCAAACAAGATCGGAAGAGCAAACAATTATAATGAAATTTACAGGTTTTTAAAAAGCTAGAGATTAAAAGGTTGACTGCATTGCGTTTAGGCTTTATATAATTTGAGTAATTAGATGTACATGACGTGATATAAAATCGCTTGCGAAAATTTTAATTAAAAAGCATTTATTCGTCCTATTACAATTTTCAATGTAATAATTATTAGGCTTCTCTAACTTTCGTATTTTAGCGTTTACCATTGATTATTCTTTCAAATTTGACATAATCTTTTTATTATTTGATGAGTAATTGTGTTTAAGGCCCCTCATCGATATCTATAGATGTACGGTCAATAAAGAAATTTTATCGTGACTTTCCTCCAATTGTTTGCCTAAAATATAAGTCAATGGTACTCGAAAAAAATTATCATCGACAAATGTTCATACCGACAAATCTTCATTAGGACTAATTAATCTTTAAATATTTTGATTAGTGGTTTCTTCATAAAAAATTTTTAAAAAATCAATGATGTTCCCTAAATTAGTTTGGTTATAAGGTGTGATAACATTTTGTTTTTTCATCGTGAATGTAAACATAAATGACAGCCGAATATTACAGTTAATATTTTGATTTTTTTATTAACTAACTACTGCTTAAAACACTCCAAGACTGATTAGTCGCACTTTAGATATGAATATTTTTCAAAGTCCATTTTCCGACCACCTTTGTTTTATATTTTAGACAAACAGTTAGAATTACGAGACAAAGTTACGAAGAAACTAATCCATTGACTGTGTATTTATGAATATCGATCAGGGGTCTTATTTTCAATAATCTTATAATATGGAATAACTTAACTATAATAAACTAACGATATTCCACTTTGGCATAAGATTTCCACGTGTGGAGATTAGAAAATACTAATAAAATAATCCATACTTACATTATATGAGCAATGTAATAATATAAGGTTTTGCATTATTGATAACAGACTGAGACTAGCTTGTTACAAAGTTGGAAATATTTTGAGAAAAAGTATTTTCCTGATGTATTAAGAAGATTAGAATAATCTTTGATAAATTGATACATGAAGTCATTTCGGCAAGTGTCATACATTATATTATAATAAGAATGGAAAGCGCTATTTACCCTTAGAAAACTTATGCTACTTTTCCCCATGCAAATGTATGTTACGTTGTACATGAGCTGACAAAGGGTCTCACAGTATGATTTTGTGATATTAAAAAATATTTTGTTTTTTTTTTATAATATACTTCAATTAAATCAATGATAAATTATTAATTCCTTGCATGTTTAACTTATAAAAAAATATTTACTTTTATTTTTCTTAATTTTAATTTTTTTGTAAATTCACAATTCTATGCGTGAATATATGAATGTTATTCTAATAATAAATACGCTTATTTTTGGAACTCTAATAAGCATGTAATAATGTGCCTACAACAACAGAATAAATAATAGTTGAAAGGTACTGAATTTGATAAATAGTACCTGTCGTAAAAACTGATAATAATATTTCTATATTATATCATAACAGTATATTCGTATTGCGTAAAAACTGACACGAAATTATAACTTGAAAATTAAAATTAGGCTGATCAAAAATTATTTTTCTAAGAGTATTTTTAAATGAAATCATAAGACATTACATTTCAATAAGTGTGCCAAAAATTTTTTTTATGAAACGATTAATAATACTTGAACGATTTCTAAGAAAACATTGAACTATATTTATGCGTTTATGTTACAACCTTTGTAGTTAGTTATGCTATAAGTGCTTAATGTAATGATTGTTTTTTATATTATCCAGTGATTAATGTTGAGTTTCTTCAATAAATTTGTAATATTAACAAAATGTTATCTATTATTTATTTTACCATTTTTAATAAAATTATAATCTATACGATAGGAATATATGCAATAAGCGATATTGCAGGGTTTTTATTAGTCCCCCGCAAAATGAAGCAAGATGAGGTATATATATTTTATTACATATTTACAAATGTACATACTAATTTGATTTTGATATCTTCAGAAATATCGAAGCAGTAATTAAAAAGTAATAAGATTTACATTGGACAGTGTAGAGGCTGCAGCACTGTTCTAAATTAAAAACAAAAAGTTCGACCAATAAACAACCAGCAATATTTACGAATAGCTAGCTTTGCAAAAAAACAATAAACACAAATGTTGATAACGTTAACATACGCAATTTATCCGTATTGAAATGACTAAGCTTTGAGAATTCGAAGCATGCTTGAAACGTTTTTTTATTTTTGCAAGAAAAAAGCTACGACATACATATGATTGAGCAAATTCAGTTTTCGCTACTTCTTACTTGCTGCGAGAAAAACTTAAAAAGAAGAAAAAAAGAACAAAAAAGATCATTAATAGACTTTTTTAAAGAAAAAGAAAGGAAGAGTGAGTGGAGGTGCGAATCGTGTTAACGTCTCCAATTTTTCATAGAGCTTGTCGAGGTAATAAGAAGATCAGCTAGCTTGGGTTACCTTGGTAACGCAAGGTACGAGCCTGACTGCTGGCATCAGTCTAGCTGGCGGTCTTTAACCGTGTGCCGCATCGCGTATATGTGTACTTGGGCACGCGACTCTACTTCTCGCTGGTAAAGAGACTCAGTGATTGCGCTTTCTCGGCCCTTTGACGACGAGCGAGCTAAGCTTACCGAGTTTAGACCTTCAAGTGCAGCTGGCATTTACTTGCTGTGGGCACACTTAATCATCTTAAGAAAGTGAATGTTATTGCCATTGCTCTTTTCGTCACTTTGACGACTAACGCCGTGTCATTCTTCATTGTTCGAATACTGATTTCCCGTCCTTGCAGATTACTTTGACTAGTATTTACTATCTTCAAATAGTCTAATTTGTTTGATATTCATTTTTCGTTTTCATTTTGCAATTAAAAATAACACCTGATTGAAAAAAAAATTTTTACGTGATATTTGTCAACTATTTAAGTTCAAATAAAAATATAAAATAAGTTTTCTGGATCTATATAACAAGCTGTGACAAAATTTTCTTGAATTGAGTTATAAGTTTCTTGTAGTTCGGAGCTACCATAAGTATACGTTATTAAAAATTATGTTGAAAAAATAGGATGAAATGAGACTGTTCTCGATGAAATATTAATGAGTATACTCAAATGGAAAGTTATTATCATCTCGCTCATGAGTTCTCATAATAACGTTAGTGTAGCTGCACTCTTTTATAAACAAAGTATATTTTATACAGTATAATTAGTGATTCGATGTTGTTTTTATATAAATACGCATTTACGTTATTAATCTAATTTCGTTTCATTGACATTCACACATCGTCAGCTATAAAAATCCAGTTTTCTTTGAAAAAGCTATACATATCGCACGACATGCTATTTTACGAAAATATCTGTTATTCCTATCATTCCACATTTATAGAGATCGTAGCAATATTATCACAAATAAAAAATCGAACAATCGTGTCAATAGGCATACAATCATGTGACAATTGCACGGGTTTGTAAATTAATTGTTGACCCAGGGAAATCTGAGAGCCACACTAAAAACATATAGTACATATTAAAAAACACATAATTTTGTACAGAATAGCATAATAAGGATGAACACATAAAAACTGTATGGTGTAATTCTTAACGTAAGTCGAAATTAATTACGAGAAAATCACATTTTCGTGTCGGCTGATATTTTTGCTTTAACGTAATGTAGTTAAGAAGCCAGGTATGGCCTCGTGGCCTTTTCAATTTTAATTGATCAACCAAGGCTTTTTTTACATATTTTGATCTGCCAAATTTGTATTATTTAGATGAATTCTCGCAACGAAAATAGACACGTATAGAAAAGTAGGTCTTATCTATATAAAAAACTCGATAAACTAGAAAATTGTCTGAATGCTTTTTTATTTTTAATAGCTTTAGTTTTATATATTAAATCAAGAAAAGTTAGATTTATGTTAGATTATCATTTTATTATCTTTTACTGCATTTTTAAAATCTCATTATGTCTATACCAATCTTTCTTAATGATTTTCCCTAATGTATTTCTAAACGTTTGAAAATAGTATGTATATTAAAAATTATTTTCTAATACCTTAAATTAGTTAAATAAATTTATAAAAATTACATTACGATTATTTATACATATGCTGCAATGCTTATCATTAACTATTTTATAAATTTTTCATAACTTTCCTTCTTGCCAGATTTATCTTCCAATAGTATCAGGTGCAAATCATAAAAACAAAGTTTTGAAAAGAATACTGAGATGACGAGCTGTATTTTTGTCTGTAAATGCATAAAAGTAGACAGAAGAAAAAGATAAATATTTGAGAATCTTGTTCTATCGAAAGAAATATTGAATATGCATATTTCAAAGAAAATTCTAAGTTTCTATCATGTCACACTAAAATTCCTGCTTACATCACAAACCCTATACATAAAAAATTGTGTGGGCCACATAAAAACTATTATGCACAGTAATATGGAACGAGTCAGCGTGTATCGATTCGTACGCTATGGCTATGTTACTGTGCACAATAATTTCTGTGTATAATAAAACCGAGCACAATTGTCAGTATGCCACCTCTTGAAAGTACAATCTCTCTCGCTTCGAAAAGCTTACGCTATACTCGCGCGCAGCTGGCCTTCGCCTAGACGAGCGAGAGAGTTATCAAATCTACGTACTGTTTGCACTTCTCTTGAAATTTTCTCACTGCGTAGCATCAAAAAATTTAACATACAAGAGAATCAATGTAAAAAATTAAAGGATTTGATAATTTAATAAAATGTAACTCGCAGTAATATCTCTCGAAAAACTCTTTCGAAATTCGTGATTTTACTCCAGATCGCAGGAAATTTTAGGATTTTGGACAGGGAAGTTACTCTCCAAGTCCTTAAAAATACGCTCTGTGCAAACTAGCACGGAGCTCTCTGACTTGAACCAATTGATGAGAGAACCAACCAACAGATCACTGGATCAGTCACTAGTACCAACAGCAGTTTCTCATCGGAAAGTCAAGTAGCGAAGCGAGCAAACGTACCAAGGACTAAATATTAAATGTTGTTGTGTGCAAAACTACAAATATTGAACAGAAGTTTTTAAATAAGACATAAAGAGTAAAAAGGGCTTAAATGAATTTTTATCGGTTCTTTAACTCACCCTATTTTTCAAGTATGTAGATACCACGATCATCGTTTGGACCTGTAGACTTAGTGTGAGTTGGATGTGGGGCACATTTATTGTAAGAAATTGCTTAGTAAGATGATTGAACATGTCGCATACTTCCCGTAGGCGATGTTTAGGTGTCAGGGTAACCGCAGATCGGCGAGACATTATCCACGAGGGTGGACAGCAAGCTTATTGAGATCATTGAAAATACAGCTCAATTATGGTAGACGATGCCTAGATGCCAGGGTGACCCCCCAGGTCAACAAGATAAAATCTTTTCGCCAATCTTATCAATGGAATCTGATTTGTTAAGTTGCATTGAATTAACCAAGCTTTCAATCCTAGATAAAACCGACACGCAATTACTTGACCAACTTTACATTTGCCAATTTAATGAATTTTGCTTAAGAAATCAGGTACAACTGACGAAGGCAGATCTGACATTTAGTTAATACAAATTTGTTTTTTTTTACTAGGTTTTATCTACGAATTTTCGAAATATACTCGTGAACATTGAAAAAATTGGTAGAAACTAATTATTGAAAAATAATTAAATTAATGTTGACTTCCTTTCTAATACTGATGAGTATTTTTCGTTAATATTTACTTTGAATAAGAAGAAAAAAGTCTAAAAGTCTTAGTAGTAAAATGAATTGCTGTAATTTTAGTCCTGCGAAAAATTCTTTTTTTAATAGATTTTATCATATACTATCCAATCGATAGAATTCAAATTTTGCGTTAAAAAAATATTTGGTAATCCTTATATAAATTACAGACGTACAATGAATACATGCGCTTGTTTCATTAGCTATATCTACAGTATGGTGATCGTGAATCCAATACCTCACATGTTAACGAGCTCGTCCATACTTCACTACTTGTAATCAAATAATGCAGTAATACATCAATCTTCTGATCCTTTGTTATATAGTGCAACAGAATATAACACCATCATCTGTTCCTTTCAAACATTGAAAAATAGCAGCATCCTACATTTCAGGGGAACACGGATCTTATATGATGTTTTTTTTAACGTTGCTTTTACATAATAATCGAAGTGTATTTTAATAAAAGCAAAGAGTTTCATATCGTTAATGTTTTTTTAAACTAACTAACGAATAGTGGCTCAGTGAATAAGAACTCGAGCTTCTATGTAAAAGGTCGTGGGTTCGAGCCCATTTTGATCATGTGAGGGTTTTCAAAAATAAAACTTTCATACGTTTGTTACCGTTTTTACTTTAAACTGTAGGTCTCGTTATGATGGGTGCAAAACTTTCTCCCCCTGTACTATTTCAAAAAAATGGTGGGGGAGGTAGGTCTACTTACTCATGCCTATAGGGAGCCAAGGCTAATGCGTACAGATTCAGTATACCTCTGCAGCGTTCCACGTGGACGTAGTTCTTGAAGTTATAATAATAATAACAATTACAATTAATATTATTCTCTATTGCGCATTGTTTTTCTTCCCAGAAGTATTTGAATCTTTTACGGCAGATACACAGAAACTAAAGAGCTATTTGGTTTTACTTTTGACGTGTGTATATTACGTTAGATAATTTTGGTTAAAGTGACCAACACAAAATAGTTCCGTTTCAAGAATAAAGAAAACCTTTCTAATTGATTATTTCAAAACAGAAACACAGCAGCAATTCTTAGTTTATTGATGAATAAAAAGTTGCATCACACTCGTCTATATAATTATATAGCTGCCTTCATATGTATTATATATATGTATATACAAGCAAAGACTAGGCGGTGCCGCGAAAGAAAGTTTCGCCCCCTTCGAAAGTTATCACGCTGAAAAGTTTGGAGCACTCGTTCATATCGTAATCTTGTTTAAAGGTTTTTGTTATCATTTCACCAAATGATGCGCGCCAAAAGTTTCATAAAAAAAAAAGAGAAAATGTTGCCAACTAAGAAAGTTCATTTGCCAAGATGCAAACAGGCGAAGAATAACAAATAATTATGAAGTCTCTTACTCCAACCAGCTGGCTTATACATGTTATTTTCATTGTAACTGTTACGAGAAAATCAGATGAAGAAATACGAGGATATCTTACAAGAGTATAAGCTTGCGCAAATCAAATTAGCCTGCTTGTAAAAGAAAGTACGATTTCTACTTTTGACAACTGTTATGTATTACTTTGTAAATTTATATTTATGTTTCTTTTATCAGAAAAGCTGTTCTTTTTTATTACTTTCTGCATTTATTGGTTGCGTGTAAAAAGTGTTTTACGGTAAATCTTTCTGTTCTAGACGTATACCCACTGTTCTAATTCGAATCGTAAAAAAGTTTCTACAAAAACTTTATAGTATATTAATTTCATTTTAAACTGCTTGTAACAGTAACTTTTATATGAATTTACTTCCCTGGAAGGACGGTGACGCCATTGAAACTCTAATTGGAATAAGTTTCACAATGAAGTCATATACGTACATGGAAAAAAATTGCGATGTAGATTTGATTAAAATTTTTCATTTTTCTTTCTAGTTTTTTCTAACATTTATTTGTACTTATTATTATTAGAAAAGAAAACATTCGTACTTAAAAGTTAAAAGAAAATTTTAGTACCTTTGAAACAATTATAAATACACATTTGGTTGGAACCTGAAGTAACAAGATCCCGCAGTTCAATGTACAAGGTACATACAGTCTTTTGAGAAAATTAAAAAGTTTTTATAGCTGCACTTAAACTAGAGAAGAAGTATACAGTAAAGTTAGAAAATTAGGTATGTACAAAATCAATTTCATTTGAATTTTTATTGCTCATAAAATAGCTCTCATACTTTCAATCTTCAATTTTATTTTTTATGTATGCAGCGACGTTTGAAAACCTTTCCTGTTATTTCTGTTTCTAGTAGCCGCGTGATACTGATTTAAAGAGTCTTTTCAATTTATTGTACAGAATTACATTAAATACAAATCAAAAATATTTTCGAACGTTTGGCATATACGCATTATTTTTAGATATGTGAGCATTTCGATCCACGTGATATTTTTTATAAAAATATTTGTTGTAAGTAAATATACTCTGATGCGTGAGATATGAATCTCGTATAATTACAAATTTAATATCTGCATATCAAGAAATTATAAAGAATTGGGCTATAAATATTTTATCAATATCTAATGGACGTGTATGTGTAGATCATAAATAATGCGGAAAATAGTCTAAAAAAATAAATAAAAGATCTAATCATGCAATTTATTATTTCACATTTAACTGATGCTCTACAAATAAAATGAAAAGAATAATTCATATTAGGAGAGATTCGATGGATTAGATCAACGTGAAACATTGAAATGTTTGTAAAATAGCTTGTATCTATATTCCATAATGTAGTAAAATCAAATGTCCGAATATAGTTTTGAATAGTTTCTTTGTTATTCAGGATCTTCTAACGAACGTTCTTTTGTTTGTTCATATATTTAACTGAATCTGTCACCGATAATTTTTCAGATATATTTCTACCACCTAAGCTATCTTACTGTAAAATAAAATTTCTTGTTATAATATGGAATTTAACTTTCTATAAAAAAGTATTTCTCGTATTAAACATCTATCATGAATAAGTAAGTTTTTTTCATTTATAATTTATCAATTTTCCTTGATTCCATCATTAAAAATAGATAATTAACTTATTTTTAAAATGTTGTATTAAAATTAAACACCACACTCGCACATGATAGTTTGCCAAAATAAATACTTACTTATTTGATATAATAATAACGTACGGTCTTGAACAAAATTGTATCATAACAGACATGCAAGCGAGGGCTTTAATCTCATCAACATTGGTGTCACGAATGGTAGCATGATTGGATGGAGCAGGCATGAAGACGAATGAGAATGTAAAGGCAGACTGAAAAGAGCGGAATGCTACTGCCAGTTGCATTCGAACTAAATTTCTCTTCTTTCAATCATGCAATAAGCGGTACTTTGAAATTGCCTCTTTAATTTTCAATACTATATTGAGTATAACATTGAAGAAATTATTTAATCTTAAAAAGCTCCGAAGGAAATTTACCTTTTTATTAAAATAATGTTTCATAAACTGAATTCAATATTGTCTACAATAGATTTTTTAAGTTTTCTATATGTCGTTATCTCACCTGTAATACATGATTATGAAATAGGTTTTAATAATAATAGGTATGGCATATTTGAAAGTACAAACAAATTTCAAAAAGTGTTCAAAAAACACAGAGTATATTAGTTTTATGTGATAAGAGAGGAGATTTAAAAAATAAAAATAGGATGATAATTGAATTTAAAAAAATATTTTAAATATTTACTTATATCATATGTATATGTTTTGTCGTGATGAGTATAACTCACTTTTTTTTAATTTTTATTCTATATAATATCGATAAAATTTAAGGATGATACATAGGTTGAAGAAAAATCAAGCAACACATTTCAAGAACATCATTTTGCATTTTAATATCTGTATCAACATAACATGTACTAACGGCACCATTTTGACAAATACAAGAACAATCATTTTTCTGAAATGACAGTCACTTTTCAATAATAATAACTTATCCGAGACCAAAAATTTTCTGGCTACAAGCTCAGTAATTTCCTCTTGTAAATTCCTGTGTGAAAATATTACAGATAGATAACTATTGAGTTGCCGTGTTAATTTTTGAAGTGGCTTCCCAAAAACATTATCTATGACCTGGAAAAATTATATTTAACAAGCTATTTAAATTTGGGCTTCAAATTATTGAACGTTGTATAAAAATAAACTCGGTTTTTTTTGTAGAAGGAATAAAATCAAAAAGTTTGATCCAATTAAATAATTCAGATACCTTGTAATAAAATCACAGTCTTCTATCATTCATCAATTTAAAAGAAAATATATACATCAAATGATAAATCACACAGAGAATATTGAGAAAATATAAATTAAAATATACGATAAAAATATAAGATGTTTTGTTTACACCCGTTTATGCTATCCATTTTATAAAACCTCCAATATAAGCTATTAGTGAAAAATGTGCGTTCAATTTTTTACAAATTTATCATGTATTGCTATTCTAAAGTTCCAAATGTGTATCTCAACGGAAGACTGTTATATTAAATGCGATGATAAATATACACAATTTATTTCGTATAATACAACACAATTGCTTTGATATCAAAAAAGAAAAAATTAGTTGTATTATTTGAATACTAATGAATTTAATAAAATTCGAAACATTTAATTCAATGTTTCTCAAAAATATTGTATTCACTAAACATATATCTTTAACTATGAAGTATAAACGTAAATTAGGGTTTTACATCAATAGTTCAATTATAATGTTTCGTATATATAGGTTTAAGAATAATTACAATACCAACTATAATTTTATCATTCTTTTGTCACTCAAAAAGTGTTCAATTACGTTATTCTTTTCAACAATATTAAAATTTACATAGCTAACTTTGAGTTGATTGTTGTAAGACTCAAAATACATTTATCACCATTTAAAAAACTCTTGTATAATTTCTATCCTTCAAGTTTCAGTATAACAGAAAAGTTATTTCAGACTTAATAAAGATTAGTTTTTGTGCTACAATAGATTAATTCTGTTGACCTTTCAATGGTTTATAGTAAGAAATAAACTCATATAGCTATTGGACGAAATGTTAGAAAACTACTTTTACTTTGTTGATTAATTTTTCCATTGATAAATACATATATTTCTATGTAATCGATATATTATTTGTATTTTGTAATTCATTACGTTAAGGCAGATTGAAATTTGAATTTTTTCAAATGTAAAACTTAAAAGGCATTTTGCATTGTAAAATACTAATAAGTATCAATTGCCGATTGATCTTATTAGAAAAGATGATGCGTTAAATTGGCGAAAGGAAACTATAAATTTGATTTCAAGTTATAACAATTCATCTATATAGTAATAAAGTTATTCATAGACATCAGCCATGGTGACTTAGTAACAATTTAATTTATATTAGACTGTGATTCAATAAACATTTAGTCTTTACTATTTAATTTATTAACTCGTTTACTAAACTACTTTCTGTATTTCCATAATACCAATTGTATTTTCCAAGAAAAAATGTAAAAGATTATTTGGTATCTGAAATATAAATAGAGTTCTTGTAATATACGTCACTACTTATTTTACGAAGTTACTGTATTTAAATTTATTTATATAATGAAAATTTGATTATTCATGTAATGAAAATTTGTCGATAAACTATGTGTTGCAACATAATTGAGTATGTAAATGAATATATTTCGATGAAAAATGCAACAATCACGCGCAGAAGGATGTACACATCATTTCCGTTCTAATGTATCGCATTAAGGATCGAGATATCTGAGGCAGTAACTTTTTGTAAAATGTACCCTCTAAATTATCCTTTAAATATTTACATTTGCACTAATCCACCTACTATAATTTGCTAATCGTGTCTTTTGATTGAGTGATTTGTTTTGCTTTACAAGTATAATCTTATACGTTTATGTTCGTTTATTTCGTGCAATATATTTGGTCATTTGATTTCACGAGCGCGATCGGATAATCTTTTGTCGCTGTAGAGTCCTCGGGAGTGTCGTCGCGTTTCACTGTCGCGCTCGGAGGCAAAAGCAAAAATACAGGACGAGCCCGAGCAGAGCAGGGAAGAGGCGCGCGCGCGAAGCCACGATTCGGGTCAATAATAATCGGGACACAGGGCTCCGTAGCAGCTTGCATTTAGTCATCGCGGCTGCGGCCTGGGACAGAGGCAAGAACAATAGAGGCCTGCGGGCCTGGGCGTGCCCTAAGAGGTCGACGCCTCGGGGCTCGCGTCGATGTAGTCGAGTGCAGGCGGCTGCTGCTGGTCGTCGCGGCGATGAGCCGGCGAGCTGCAAATGCGTGCCCTCACGCTCGCCGTCGAGACGCTCAATCGGCTCGCTTCCTCCTTCACTGGATGAGGCTGCTGCTGAGGCGACTGCGCTCTGAAACATACACGCCCGCGCTCATTCGTTTTCTAATTATTGGAGGGCATCGTCCGCGTCTGTCCCGAGGGACTTTATCTGTTTGTTTAATCTTCTGTGGTTATGTGGGTCGCGCTCGCCGCACACTTGTCTCACTCTCTCTCAGTGCCACTAAGCCTTCCACGTGGCTTTGAAAAATTCAACCTGTTGACACTTCATTTCTGTCACTGTCTTTTAATTAATTTAACTTCCTTTTACTTATTTATTTCTTTTTCATTCGGTTGTCAAATTTTCAAAATGGGAGCAAGCTTTTAATCTTTCTTTGTGTCCGTCATCGCGACTACTAATGAAATCCTTTTTTGTCTATCAAAAAATGAGAAACCCTATTTTTCATGACTTAGAAATAGCGTTAATCTGACTTTAAATTCAAAATATACGAGTCAAAATACGTCGAAAACTGTTTTAGTTTATGTTTTGCGTAAAATTTCGACCCCTGCATAGCTTTTAAAACTATAAGTCAGATTAAAGAAGTCAAATTGAAGCTGTTATTTATCATTTTTTTCCTAAAAAATACTGTAAAAAATTCATAAAAATCTCATTTTGTTTTTAGCAATACAATAGTTTCTGTCGGCAAAAAACGGTGCAAGAATAACCAACTCAGATACGGATAAAAAACGCCATTATACAATAATAAATTGGAAAAATAAAAATCGTGTACTTTGAAAATTTGGTAAGACTGATATTTAAACATTCGATAAAACCGGAGCAAAATAAATGCATTATTTTTTGTTTAATACATTAAAGTATGCGCGAACGAGTGTTAAATATGTGTTTCTCTAATGCATGCATTGAACATTTTAAACATCAAACGCGGTTGACTAACTCACATTAAGCTTTAATATTTCTTAGATATCGCGTGACAATAGTTACTAGCTTCAATCATTAAATTCGACTTTCAATGACATGTTCTTTTAAAATTTGTTCAACGTCCTCGGCGACTTTTTTTATAATCTCATTCGAAACTCGTTAAAATGAAAGTTGATAGTAAATTGTAGAACGGAGCTGTTGATTATTACAAGAATGATAATGACAGTTAAACGAGAAGTCCAACAAAAATACAGTAAATAGTAACGTAATGAAAAGAGTCTTGAAATGAAATTTCTAATTGAATAAAAAGAAAACTTTCATATTCAAGGGACATTGAAACGTCAGTCAGAGTGAAGCTCAATGGTCTTTAATGCGTCATGATTCTATCTAATAACAAAGTCTTGAATTTTCAATATAAAATGAATGAAAGATCAACAGTCAAACTGCACCGAATTATAAATTAAAGCATGTATAGGGTATCGAACGTATGGGTTATACAATCGATATTCCGGGTGCAGATAGTGTATAACCATAACTCGTTGCTGAGCACGGTAAAATGAGCTCTCGAGATCGTTTTCCCATCCTATCCCACCAGCACAGTGTAAAACCCACAACGATTGACCGTACGCGAAGAAAAGTGAGTTCCGATATATAGATATAGATCGAAAAGCAGTTTCTTATCGCGCAGATCTGAAGCGTATACATAAGAAGTGAGATTGAGAGAGGAATGTTTGGCTTACTCAAAAGAAGCATAGTGGTAAGATGAGCAATGAACAAGAAAACACTTGAATGCCCCGACTCCTCCGACTACGTACTTTTTCATCCCTTCGGTTTGCTCTCGCGCAAATCGACTTTCTATTCTTCGCGAGCGCCCCCTTTTCGTTCATTCCAATCTACTACTACCAAATTCCATTTTATGCTTTGATTTCGGCACACTTGCGATTTTTATAACGCTTGGCGCGCAATGCGTTTCAGTACTGGCAATTTCGTAATGCATAGTGAACGACACTCGCTCGTATTCGCTCGTACGAGAGCCGAATTATTTATGACACGACTTGTGAGCACAAAAGCAGCAGTGATTTTGGTTTCGTGTTACCGCCAAATTATTTCAGACGCTCAACTTTTCCACGCACTGACATATTAGCTTCCACGTGTTTCATCATCGAATGCACGCGTATTTCGATTCCCAGAAACGTTTCGCATTTGCTGTTTGCTGCTTCAAAATTCATCGTTTATCATCGTTCGAGTGATTTACGTGATAAAGAACTCGAATAAAAGTATTCATTTCAATACATATAAGTTTGCTTTCGATTCTAACATGACATCGAACTAACTTTAAGAAGCCGGGATAGTGTGAAACATAACGTGAGATTAATTGAATCAATCTAAGGGAAATCAATAGGTACTTACGCAGATTAAATCTTGAACGTTACCTTTTCGCGCTGATATCTTACTGGAAATACTTGATCAGTTTTGTTTAATAAGTTTGCCCATAGAGAACTGAATTAATAGCTGTATAAAAATGCAACTCGCGCGATCGAATTAAAAGGGAGACGTTACATTATTAATCATTAATAAGATGAAATTGAAAGCTTTTGATTTGACGAGAATATACATTGCGGATTTCGTAATTGCATGTGCGCAAACACATTGTCAATAACCCGGCTGTTCAATTATTTATATGAGGGGTCCGGCGAATAGGCAGCGAGTTATTGCAATAAATAATATAGCGATGAAAGCAGCGTATTCAGGCTGAATCCCAGGCAAAGCCAAGTGCATTGAAAAAGAGCTTTCCAACGCGTGCGCGCACCTCCATTATCGAGCATTAAAAATAAATCCTCGAGGCTGGATGGACGAGTGGAGGAGGGCGCGCGCGCGGCCGAGAAAATGTGCAGGCGCCGCCGCGGGAGTAGATTTAGCGCGTCCGAGCGATTACCTTGATCCGCGTTGGGGCTGCTGCTCGACCACATCGGCGTCGGGCTCGTCAGCTGGTGCCGCTTGGCTCATGGCAGTGTTGAGCTCCTCCTCCCACAGCCGCTCCTTGCGCTCTCGCTCCAGCCGCTCGAGCTCGCGTTCCCGGTTGTACACGCGGTACTCGGGAATGAAGGCAAGTCGACGCTGCTCCTCGGCCAGCGAGGCTGCGTCGCCGACCGAGTGCTGAGCGCCTGCCGCCGCCACCGGCGACTCGTCCGCCAGAGACTCGGCCTTTAGCGACCTGCGCGCAAACAACAGCGTCGCTTTTATTCCGAGCAAGTCCTCCGTTGACAATACGACGCCTCTGGCAACCGCGGGACTCCTCTTGCGACAGAAATATTTCTCTCTGCGGCAACGGCACGTCCCGCTCTTGCCAAAAGAAATCACTTTTCAGCTATATTAACTCATCCCATCACAACAAGACTCTCGTTTCAGTCTGCTAATCACGCAAGCTCCGTCGGTCATTAATCCTTATCAATGTCTTACGCTCCTACTCTTAATCCCTACTCTAATGATGGTTCAATCTCCTTCTGTCTCTCTCTCGCGGCCATTAAACACTCGACGGATCCGCTTGATGTTCGCGTACTGCCCTGGATTTATCGAATTGGAATAGCCAATAATCACAGGTTACTTGCTTTTCGAAGAAACGGCAGTAGATAAGCAATGCGGGGGTCTATACGTCAACCAGGGACACTTTCTCCTGGTTCGCATGGCCGGCGTCTCTTTTTAATAAAATTATTATTTAATTAAACGTACTCATAGAGATTTGATCGCGCTATTACTATAATTGACACAAGCGAGAAAATATAGTGTTGTACGTGTTGTCCTATACCAAGCGAACGAGAGCGGCCGTCAGCTTTCGCGGCGGAGGGGATACGGTTACTACGGTGTCCGTAGGTCTCTATAAAGATTGCTAGGGTACCTGCCAAGCTATGTGCTGGCTCAGTGTACGGATAATTGGAAGATAACAAAAGACAGTCATTTTTTCAAATTTAAACCATGTCTATTGATAATTTCTCACAAAAAGGAATTAGGATTAAGTTACACATTTAGTTTTAGATCATTTTTTCATTCGTAGTATACTAAACTAATTTTCTTATGTCGCCGCTGATTGGGTTGCACTCCACAATTCACATATGTATAACTCAACAGTAGGCAACGATATCATCGGGAAAATCTGTTCTTGTATCAAATTCAAGTCGAACATCAACTGACGTACTCTTAATTGATTCGTTCTGTTTTAAGCAATCGATAACTATTAAAGGCAATCTATTAATGAAATCTGTTTTATTGAGCATCCGTTCGTTTTCTTTTCCATAGTAGGCGCTTTGAAAATTAGCATACATGTCATATAATAGCATATTGATTTTACCTAATGTTTAGATTGATATTTCTATACGGATATCATTGCGAATTGGGAAAAAACTTTACATTATTAAAGTTGCAGTGATCAAAATTATTAGCATTAGCACACGCTACACATTTTCGTTTAGTCTAAGAATCTAGAACGATAAAGCAAGGCTTTTCCAGCTGATTAGATGTCTTGACACTCCAAACATGCTTCAATGTTAAGGGTAATTTTGGATACTTGTACAATTCCTACGTGTAATAACTCATTGTTATTGCTCCATTACGTCCTATATGATTAAATAGTTTGATTTTTTCTCGGTCTGCTACTACTATGTAAGACATTAAACATTCAACTTTGGCCGAATGAATTTAAAATTTTTCATAAGTGGCAGGATTCCAGGACGGTGTAACGATACTAACATTTAAGACATCTCTTGATCTCGTAAGAATAAGTTCATGTTTCAAATCAACAGCAATTTTTATACAGGCTGTACCGAAAGTAACTGTACATCTGGAAAAAGTATCCAGGATCATATTTTCCAAGAAAATTGTTCAAACAATAGTTGTAGGATTGGGTTTGTTCCAAAGAAATAATCGATGACCTCAGCTCTGACTTTGAAGGTCTTTTTGGAAGGTCATTTCAAAGTCGACTTTTTTTTTAATGGAAACTCTTATTTTTCATTTCGGAAATGAAAAAAGCGAGGACCTTGAGTCAAACTGGACCCTGCGGGCAATTTGAAAGCTATAATAAATTGAGATGCACCGTTAGTTAAAGTCATCGATTATTTCTTTGGAGCTATAACTCTGAACAATTTTCTCGGAAAATGCGATCCTAGGAAACTTTTCCAGGTGTACAGTTACTTTTGATACAAAAATCAATTACGACCTGTAAATAACCTTCAGGGTCTATTTTGTACAAGGTCTAGGACATATCTGAAAGTAAAATTTCCCATAGACTATTGTTTGGTTTCAGTTTGAACGGCATACCTTTGCGTGTTAATATTTCTTTGAGAAAGCTTTTAGTATCTTCTATTTCGTAGCTACCAGTTGGTAAAATAATCATTTCTTGATTTTCGATGTAAATTTATTATTATCAATGTCAATATTTGGTATCAAATTAAATTTCAACAACTCAACTAAACCAAAAACATATTTTTTGCTTGGTGTCAGTTCGATCGGTGGAGAATAATGTATTTTGAGTACTAATGATCTTCTCGTGAGACTCAACATTAGTGTATTCTCTATGACAGATACATATCAAGTGACAGTTATTTCTTAAACGAGCGTTTTTTATACTAGTTTATTCTTCTATAGTTTGTTTAAAAGAAATTTGAGACAAAGATGGCCGCAATTATGTCTTAAAATCTTAATATCTAATGTAATTGTACTTAATTGTATTGACTTTAAGATAAAGCAATAAACCTATAGGCGGTTAAAGATCACCAAAACTACTATCTTTCACCCGCATTCTATCCCAAGTTTTTTAATTTCGTCGGCTTCGTTTCTCCCTTCAATGTTCTCTCAATTCTAAGAATAAGTAATGTCGTTATCTTTTTAATCAGCGTCTAACGGATTTTTTCCAGAATCACCTTGAACGAGTCGTTTTTTCAATTTAGTTCCCGATCCGCAATATTGATAACCAGGCAAAAGAGCTTTGAATGGCAAGTTATTAATGATCTTGTATACTAAGCCGCCACCAGTTTTTCTTTTACGATGAATAATTATACTTCTTTGGAAGACGAAGTCTTAATGTAACTAAAAATATATAACCAGTCTTTTCATAGTTCGTGGACTCATTCGTTGTTGAATCAGTGCAAATAACGTGCAAAGAACATGGACTTCAAAGGGCAACCGCTTAAGCTTCAAGTCATAAATTTTAATAGGGTGATAGAACCGAAGAAACGAGAAAAAACATGATGAATTACTGTCCGACAGTAGACGAGCAGTTTTCTGCGCACCTAGAAACTGCGAGAAAAACAACTGCCTCCTAACACTAATCACTCATCCTAATGAACTTAGATTTGAAAATGTATATGTTTACTCAAAGTCTCTTAATCAGCCCAAGTATAAATTTTTAAAAGATTTATTAGAGCAAATTGATGGTATATAGTATCATGCATTCAACGATCATGAGATAATTGTTTCATCAAATAAAGTAATTGTAAATTCCACTATGATTTTCGATGATATAACCATTGAGAAGCAGAACTATGTGAGAGCATTCTTCTGAATGAGAAGATATAAAAAAGTGGATAGTTTCTATCTCTGTCAATCATACGCTCGCATTCCGAAGCATATCATAAATCTACTAATTTTGTTTCTACAAGATGACGTGAACACATTTTCAATGATAATGTTAAATCAGATGTTTTCTTTGAGAAGTTTACAGAGATTTGTTCAAAGTGTTAGAGAGACAATGAATTCTTAGTTATCGACAGAGACATACCAATAAATCATGAACAATGTAGAAAGGGATTTGATTCTTTTGCTATAAATATTGCGGAGTGAGTGAATAAAGGTTATTAACTTAAAAGACACTTTAGAAATTACAACTGTCAACATGGCTGATTTTGAAAGAAAAAAGAAGGTGCTGCAGCAATAATCTGCCACTCGTAATTCTATCAAATGCAAGTATTAATATTAAAAATGTCTTGAAAGGGTAAAAGTAGAAGATACTTAGGAAGACACAGGTAGTCGAGGGCCGTACCAAGAAAAAGTGTAAAGTGCCCGACGCTAACGTAGATAATTTTATTGAAATGCTGTACTCAAAATCTCTCTCATAGCTCCTCCGAAACTTGACGCACACGAGCTCAAAAGCGTTTCGTGGCCGTAAAGCCAATTCCTGGCTTTAGGAGTCTGGCTCCTGGAGGCCGTTAGACTTCCGGGTTATGTAGATCGCCTAAGGCCGGAAAGGGGAAGCTGCTTAGCTGACCTGGGGACCGATAGGCTAGCGAGCGGGGGAACGAATGAGAGTGCATGAGTTATCAAGTGGACGGGGTGTGGCCTGAACTCTGCGTAAGGCCCAATGAGGGAGTCCACCCTCCTAGAGATGCTGCGGTGGCTCGAACGAGACACGCCGCCGACAATTTGTCTCCTTTTGACTCACTTTACTTTTTGATCTGCGACGGGCAAGTTACTTTGCTCTTGAGCGAAAGATTCTTTTTTGAAGTTCATTAGATTTACCTCGAGCGTTCCCTACGGGGTTTATCCTTGTATACTTTAATTGCATTTTCTTCAAATAAAAATTTAATTTGTATCTTATTTCCGCTGAAATAAAATTCGGTATTTTTACTGACCTCGTGCCTTTCAATTAACTAATAAAGCGCGGGTAAAGCTATTTTTGAAAAAACATTGAATGAAACTTTTAAACCTGCGATTGATCCATTGAAGAAACTTGTAAAGGTAGATACTGATAAAATTAACGCTATTACTGAACAGGCATTGAAAAAGAAAATCACGTTCTATCAAGTTTTTAATTCAAGAGCAACAGCTGACACTCCTAATAAACCTTGCTATTTCAATGGTACTGCTAATGAATTAAATTTTACATTCCAACCGCTTCATACTATATTTGAATCCGCTATTGCTACTGATGATGATGACTACTGCTATGACGAATTTTACAAAGTCAGCTGAATAATGCTATAATTTACAAATGTATCTACAGAACAGCAGCCGCAGCTTGCAATTGATGACTCAATTGTAGGAAACTATCTTCGATTCTGGTAAGAACCTCAACAGAAAAGTAATTTAAACAAGACAATTGATATCCAACAACGAGAAAACACATATGTGAAAGGCCATTCTCCAATTTCTTCGAAAACGATAATGTGACTAAATGACCAAGCATACAGCAAGACAATAATTGAAGTTCTAATGTTCAAAGGTTGTTCGCCCTTAGACCAGACAATAAACGTGCGCGCTCTTGTGTTCCAACAGTAGCCATATCTGGCCCACATGTTGGAAATATGGCGCTTAATCCGCTCGCTAAATACATCTATACGAACCAGGGAAACCCTAGCCTATCAATATGTGGTTCGAAATTATTTTGCAATATGTGGTCATCCTAACAACCTTCGCTCAGGTAGCGAACGATAGACACGCGCCATGTGTTACACCCCTGTCGTCTCGACCGACTGAACCCTTTGGGAACCAAAGGAGAGAAGGAAAGAAAACTCTCCACCCACTTGTCGCTGCCTTCCACGAGGTGTTCTGAGAGTATACGCCCTCTCGTTAGTTTAGTTGTCGTTTGAATGGTTTGCCGTTCGCACTCACCTAAGGAAACCTCTGCATCTTAGTCGTGTCTCCGACGCGCGATCCATTGTAACAGTTACGAGTGTACTGCCGTGTTCTCCGCAAACATGCTCCTTTGTTCTTCCTAGCGCCATCTTCTCATTCGAAAATAACTCAGCTGCTCGAATGTCGATCGTACCGAGATAAGAGAGTTCTCAAAACAAGTGCGTCGAACTGGCCATCCGACCCTTTGTACAGGCTATGCGAGCTTCACCGTTAATCAGTTATATTCATTATTCAGTAGTATTATAAATTAATTGTCATAATAATTAACTCGATTTGTATCCGTCTCATGGCTTTTTCCCTCTCTATAAGGTTTTTGTACACTATTAAATTCTCGAATTATCACATAAATAATTTCATTATTTATGTACCTACACACCCTTTCACCAGCAGCAATTCCTCCTTTTTCTCTTATACTTTTAAATTAAATAGAGATGATTAGTTATGAAAATTACTCAAATAACTTACTAGAAGTTGTAGGAGTTCTACTACTGAATACTAAAGAAGAATGAGGCTGCCGTTGCTTCAAGCTGTTGCTGCTCAACTGTGCTCGTCTTGAGTGCTTTTTTTTCCTTGTTCGGTTATAACCATCATCTGTGATGGTCATGTACCGTATTTCCATACTTAGCGTAAAAGATTAGTTTGGTTTCATTGGATGTTGGAGGGGATTTGAAAGGTGAGAGCAAATGCTGGAAATCTGCGAATGTATGATTCAAGTATATAGGCTTGAAATTGAAAAGGAAATATGGCTCTTTCGAATCTACTATACCTGGTTTCTTCAGTTTTAACCTTAGACTGTTTTTGTAAAACTATTTAATTTTAGGTTTGTTTGTAATATCTTCTCAATAGTAGAATGTATATAGAAAATGTCTTTAATTTTGGTTGATAGCAAATTTAATGTGCGAGTACTATACGAATCATATTCCACAGGCAGATTTAGCATCAAAACGCATTGGCTCGTAGTGGTAACTGAACTATTAACATATTAGTACATTACGATACAAGTGCGGGAAAGTAAATTCTTGTCTCGTGTGGCGTTTACGCCCGAGCGAAGCGAGGGTGGAAAGATACACGAGACGAGAAACTCTTTCTGTTGTTGTTCTGAAGTTACATGTTGTTAAACAATTGTTCTGAAGTTTTTGCTTTTTTTATTTGTTTATTAGATTCAGTACTACTGTTGGAGAATTTTGACCTATTGTATAATTTCCTTCTATTATTACCCATAATGAACAAAAAATCCCTAACCTCATTTCACATAAAGATTAGATAAACCATAGGTTAAAAATCATGAATAAAAGAAACGTGAACTCGCATATTAAAATAAATGAAATCACACACCAACATAGATAAGAAAAGAAGACAAACGGAAAGGAGGGATACTTAGGTTATCTTGTAGTCTTAGGTTAAGCCACGTGTAATTGCCATGATTTCACAGAATTGTCTATGTAAGGTAGATTGCTAAATTCTTTTCTTATTCTTGAGTTGTCTTTCATATTACTCCACGTAATGTTCTTGTAATAATTTTCAGGTATCTATTTCTTTGACTCAATAAGAACAGGTCACTTGTATTTACTTATATGAAACGTTAATATTTTAGTTTCTGGCATTGATTATTGCTACACGGTAGCAACAATGATTTTGTATAGCTTTGTTCTATCGATCGGCTTCTAAAAAAATTCCAAATTAACCTTGATGCACCTTTATTCACCTTTTTCACGATCTCATGTTTGAACGATATCACTTAACGTCCGAATTTTTTCGATAATCTCTCAATCATCACTTATCTTCTGCTCCCTTTCAGTTCATATGTGGTGTAATCTACTTCGTATATCACACTGCTCACGAGTTATGATTTATAAATCTATTAAACAACTTTGATAATTTTTATGCGTAATAATATTTTTAACTGTATGGGTTTTGACTCCTTTCGCCTTTTACATTGCTGATTTATTACTTCAATACTGTACATTTTACTTCATAGCCCAAAGAATTCCTTCATAATATTTCGATCACATTCGTCTTATATTACACCAAAAACTTTTTTTTGAGCTAGAAGTATATCAAATCCATTGTTAATTGAATAGTTATATATCAAACTTATCGATATCTTCTTTCATAATTCCATACATATCAACGTCTTAAATTTCATATAGGAGACTGTCAATATCAGATTATTTACATATAAAAATTCTTCAACATCTTGTTATGTTCATTCTCATTGAATTCTATGCCCATATATTTATTATTTGCTTTTGAATGCTGTTACAGCATTGACTAATACCTCTATAAATACTTTTTCGAATAAATAAGACCATATCAATATCATTTAATACTTCAAGTTCAATATTTGTACACTTTAATATCACATTCCGTGTCAATCCAGGAGTGATGTAATAATGTGTCGGGTCTAGTTTATACGCAGCTACACAGGTTATACGGAAATTCTCGAAAATATCAACTAATAGTAGTACATCTGTTTTCAGATAAAAATCAAAATACTGACCTAAATTTTTAATTTGAAAAGTATTCAAAACGTTTTGCATGTGAACAAAACCTGCATTAGATATATTACTATATGTAATTGACTATGTAATTGACTATGGAATCTTTCGATAGAAGATAATTAATTTTCTGCTACACTATTTAAACTACTAACATATTGGTATGGGAAGACATATTTCCTTTTGAATAAATCGATTTGTATTGTAGTGAAATTATCATTCTCAAATTCTCTTTTTACAATATTTAGCTGAGGCAAGTATAACGCTAATTTATCAAGGCATGAAACCAAATGAATCAACGTAACGCAAACTAATGGGACAATCCCTAAGGTTTTGTAAATATATTTATAGATATATAACGCCTTTTGTTTTTTGCTAGAACAGAGATTTTGCCCTTAAAATCTGGATTAATAGCAATTTTTTTCACGATATAATGAGAGTCATAATCTATCTCCCAACAAACAAAATTTCGTGCCTTTAATGCTGTCATTCGTAGCATTAACACTACGTCCTCCCGGTGTGTGGAATTTCCTCCTCCCTTAACAAACTAAACTGCACCTACATATGTATCCTCTGCAACGTTTTAAAAATCTCCTGGTATATCAGAAATGCCCAAGTCCTAAAAGAAACTAGCCTCCCCTCCCTCCCGATAGCCGTTGTTCTTTACGCCTCCAATCTCCGAGAATCGGTCAAATCTCACCCTAACTCTTCCATTAATTGCCTAGTCAAAAGCAAGCCAAAGAACAAAGTTCCAAGACCTTGTTTCTTAATTCCACGTCCTCAACTCACCCTTTGACGTCATAGTTTCGCCACTTAGCACACAGCACCCCTACCGTGGAGTCCTAATCTACATGTTTTTTTTCACAAAAAGTTTAGAACCTCCGAGTTGGTAACCTCGAGGAGGAATTTTAGTTGATAGGCATCCCAGAACATCGGAATAAATCTAACACTACCCAACTTTACATCATTGGGCGTCTTCAAAAAATTTCCCGTCCTCGCCCACCGAAGAAAAATCTTATATTCTCATTTCTGATTGAGCTATAGTACTGTTGATACCTAACTACGAAAAGAAGTATTCAAAATGGATTATATATTAGATATTCAGGGCTTTCAATGTCCGCAAAATTGCTTTGTTTGTAAAGAACTATTTTAATCCAAATGTTTTTTTTATTTAAACTTTAGTATTATTTGCTAAAATTTCCTATTAAATATCAACATGTACATAGATAGAATGAATTATATTAGCATGGTATATTATGGGGATTAAGCGTAATATTATATAAAATTTTATTGATTATTTTACGTAATCATTTACGAAATTCCAGAAATATTTATATAAAAGGAGAAAAAAACAATGGCCTCAAAAAATGTACTATCTGAAAAGTAAGCTTTAGTAACGTATGCTCGTATATTGAATCTATGTAGATAATTATTAATTTTAGATCTTGAAAGTGATATAGGATACCCTCCGTTAGCAGAATTACATAGTCCAATAGGACGTCATGGGTATTTCATTGTAAAAAACTGATTTCATATGCGCTACCATGAATAAATAAAAATTGCCTATTCGTATAAAGAAGAGACAAAAACAAGTTGAATCACAAAGAGCCGACACAATAGATTCATTGAAAAATCAATATAATTTATATAAGAATTCACCTACATATTTTGAAATAGTACCACTCCTCGTAGGTGGTCCGAATGCGATACATACATTGCTTATTTACTAACGAGCATGCCAATTTAATGGTATCAATCGGAAGAGTATTTGTCTAGTTTCTAAACGCAGAAGACTCAAATCATTAAAATGAAACACTATGCCCTAACTTTCAGTTGTGCGCTCGTTTCAGTAATGCTGCAACAAATTTGATGTATCAAATTTCAAACAATAATATTTTGTTATTCGTTTTTCTGACTGTCATTAAAAAATCAATTTTAAAAATTTGGTCATGTGATCATTGTAACGTTTAAAAAAATATTTTTTGGTTTCCATTTTTAAAAATGTACCATGAAATTCTGCAAAAAACTGTGTAATCTTTCAACAGCAATAGGCAGATTTGTTTAATTTTATCATTTATTAGCTTTGATATTTAGGTTAAGCTGTCATTGGGTATTTTATGATACCCTCATTCAAAATGATAATACTAAATTTGTGATATGTCCTGCTAAAGAGTTTGCCAAAAATATTCCAAGTTGTGACACGGAAAGACCTGCGTTCTTGTTATAAAGTAATTAAGATAATTCCATAGACTTTACGTAAAAATTGAAAAAAAGCTAGGAGTGATGAATACTGAACCTCATAATGATTGTTAAACAAAATTATGCATTATCTAATAACATAGATCTGCAATATAAGGGGTTGTGATTGTTGTTGGCTAATTGAGAGTCATTTCTGAAGTGATTTTTTGCATATAATTCGAATTCAGATTCAAAATTTATCTATCATGCCAGGTTTTTTAGATATCCTAATCTAAAACGACAAAAAAGGCGGTTTTTTTTAGTATATTTAAGGCCCCGTAACATTGTGGACAATGTTTTTTTTTCTGAAAACGTGGTAAACCATCTGAAAGGTCTACACTTGCCCTTTAAAATCCATATTTAAGATTTGAGATCTTTTTTTTTCATCGAGATATCGTTGATTGAAATTAAGTATTTTAACAGTTTCGAAACAGAAAATCAGGGTCTAAGGGTCTGGGGTTATAGTGTCGCAGGTTACAGGGCTAGAGGGTTGAGGAAATGAGGGTATAAGGGTCTGGTGTTTTTCCCGTTTTCAGAAAAAAAAACATTTTCCGTGATGTTACGGCACCCCAAAAAACCGCCTTTTTGCCCCTTTCAGTTAGAATATCTAAAAAATCTGACGTAATCAACAATTTTGGACTCCAAATTCGAATTATACGCAAAAAATTACTTTAGAAATTACCTTTAACTAGTCAACAACAAAACCATGTAGATCTGTGTAATTTATTCAAGTCTTATCTGTCTATATTATTATGTTATAATGAAGTACTCAATATTAATACAGTTTGAAATTAGTGACTGTATTGAAGCATAGAAAAAGCTTTACACGAAACAAGTCGCGTATTATGTATAATAATATCTGAGATTTTCAGATGGAATAAAAAATTAATACTTGGTGAGTATGTTGTATTCAAAATTTTTAATTCTATTAGGATAATAACTGAATTGGAAGCCGGTCAGTCTGGTCAACGGGTCTTCTGGCAAAAGTATAAAAAAACATTGATATCTCGTTATCGAAGCAGCGAAGCTGAACGGCAATTTCCGAAACTAAGTTGGCTTTAAAAATATTTGATTTGACACGAGAATAGCATACCTCTGTTTAGCCAATCTCTTCTTCTTTTTGTGAAGCGGTTTGGTTTCGACGATCATTTCCTCGAGCTCGAAGGTGGGATCGCAGTTGAGATGGTCCTTGGGTGGTGTAAACATCGGCTTGATTTTTTTATTCAGCACGGCGTCAAAGTCCAAATTGGACATTAGTCCCAGCTGTTTGAGCTCCTTCAGTGTGGTGCACCTCTCAAGAGGCTCGACCGCTAACAAATGTTGAATCACCTCACGAGTGCCACGAGACCATCGATTTGGTGCTTCGGGACGCTCGGTTAGCAAGGCCAAAGCTTCGCGGTGAGTCGTCGACGCGTGAATCGCGAATGGTCTGCAACCTGCCAATGTTTCCCACGCCAACACTCCGAGGCTCCACCAGTCTACCGCGAAACCATAGCCTAGTACACCATACTCTTCGCAAGCGCATTTGTAGATCTCTGGGGCTACAAAACAACAAGCGAAATCCAGTTACGTTTTAGCTTCTCTTATACATTTGTTCGTGAATTCTGAATAAATGATCCTTCTGAAATTTACGCCATAGCATTTAATCTTCTCGACATCTTCTCCTCTCATGTAATATATTTTTCACATTTTTTTGTCTCGTATTTATTTACCGACCTTCGTTTACCCCACAGGCATATCGTAAATTGATAAATTACTCGGAGATTGTTGACTATAAAAAGCAATTTATATTTAACAATACCAAACGAGAATAATAGAAATTACAAATTTGTTCATTATTTACTGATTGTTTTTTTTACATTGTACGGACCGTACAAAAGTTTCCAGATGAAAAAACTTGAATAAAGAAAGTTTTACACTTTATCGACTTCCTAGTTTACAAATTCAAATAACGAAAACTAGAAAGTATTTGAATGTAGTTTTTACAAATGTATAAAAATAATTATGAATATGAGTTATGAATGAGTTGTAAAATTATTGATAGGACGTAACCTTTTACCGCGTTAGAAATTTAATCAACATTCAATCATCAAGTAGATTTTGGAAAATGATGAAAATGAATTTTCTCTAATTTTCATATTGATAAATTATGCCATATCCGTGTGACATTTTTTTCGCAGAGCACATCAATGTCGGTGTAGCTTCGAGGCCACTAAAATAATTAATTAGTTGATTGAAATTAAGTAAGGGCGTATTCCACGAAGCCACTAGACGTGTCAATGCAGAACGCAAACATCGTCGGTAAATATTCATGTCGCTGGGCCTCGAGCTGTATACGTAGGCACGTGGTCGTAGCTTTCCTTTTTTTATAAATCGCATTTCTCGAATCTACCGAAGCGAGCGCGGAGGGTTTTTCCGCTCTAAAAAAGGAAGAAAAAATTGGGAAAATATATGCGATGTTTTCCCGAGCATACATGACAGATGAGAGAGAGAGAGAGAGAGAGAGAGAGAGAGAGAGAGAGAGAGAGAGAGAGAGAGGCGAATGAGAAGGAAAGGAAGACACAAAAGAAGACGTTGGAAGTCGATCTTGCTGTACAGCTCTATAGAAAAAAAAGAGAAATGATAGGTGCACGCTCGCGTTTCAGATCGGGGAATCTCTCTGAAGTGTATGAGAACGATATAGCGTGACGGTAAATTGAGGAGCTGGAGGGGGTGGAGGAAAACTTGAATGGTCCCCTCGCCGTCACAGTCCAGCGGCTGGGGAATCCAATAACATTCCTTCGCCACTTCGCTTGCCGATGCTGGAGACCGATGGTTCGCTGGAAATCTGCTTGATATTTACGCGGCGATTGGCATTTTCAGTCATTCGCTCTCACTTTACTGACATTTCGAATTGAACGAGCACCGATCGAGTTCGACGTTTTGTTTCGAGGCTTCCAGGAGAAATAATTGACCTACTGGCATTGCTTCTGCCAACGCGTAAAGGTCGCACCGAGAAAAGAGTCTTCTTGTAACATAAGACATCGCATAACACAACATAACATAACAAAAGGAAGTATGCTTGTTACGAGTGGATATTTTTTCCTTATAACAGAATGTCTTTTTTTTTTGCAAGAGGAAATATTTACACTGAACGAATACAGAAATCACGACACTATACGCAAGGCAATTTCGAGTTGAGTGCAGAGCGCGAAAAAAGCAATCGTCTAGAATAGAAAATAAGCAAAACTATAAATTGAGACGTTTTGAACGCAAGAGATAAAGTTGCTCGTTAATAGACGTTGAGACTGGCGTAATCGAATCACGACGCGGCGTGGTCCGGCAGATACGATTAGATCGAGAGAGGAGGGGCGTCTTCCATTGTAACAGCATTACAGCTGGCGATAATTTGCTAACAGCCGCTGCTGCTCGCTATAATGAAAATCGTGCGGCTAGATAATATGATAAGCACACACCCATGTATGGCTTGGTGCCGGACATCGACGTAGCCAGCTGGTCATTCTTCAGCGTCGCCGCGATGTTGAAGTCCGTCACGTGGGCGTGGCCTGCAACAAACCCAACACACGATTCGATTAATTTACGAACGCTCTTTTTTTTGCCCCCCCCCCCCCCTTTGTCGCTCGTAGTAAGATATAGGGCTTTCTTCCATCGTTCATTTTACGAAACGCACGTACATTACGCGCAGTCGTGAACTTCACATCGGTCAATGTTTAACCATTGGCGTGGAAAGCTCTTTCGTGCCATGCAATTCAAAGCTAGCAAGTGGCGGAATAGCAGCTATACGTAAATATGCTGATAGAACTGACGCGTTGATCTTCTGAAAATGAGTACATTCCTCTCACAGTTCCCTCGAGGAGCTTCTCGCAAGGAAATCTTCATTAAGATCCTTTGACAGCGTTATATAGAATAGCTTGCGGGCCAGAGAGACATTCCACTCGATGGAAGCTGACTCGCAGGTCAAGCAACGCGCGACTTTACGAGGGGGAGGAAATGCATCGTTATTGCTACTTCCAATCCGACGAGTCTGTCGCGCCCGCGCGCGAGCGACAAATTACGCAAATGGAAACCACGTGGGACCGACTCACTCGTCGCGGTAAAATTATTCAAATCAAAAGCGCTGTCTGCGCGCCCGTTGGGCATCGGGCATATAATATTTGCTCGTTCTGGAACTCCAGCTCTTTGGCCGCAACTGCAAGCAAGGGGACTCGTTATCGCGATGCGAGTCGAGTGCCCCACGCTACGCATCCCTGCAACGCGAATGTGTGCGCTACGCGTTTTCTGACCTTACTCAAAAGAGGCGAACCCTCGCTGAGTAATCAAAGCCGCTCGATCTACGGCCTGTTTGTTTCCCGCTAATTCGCAGCCAATCGGCGCCAGGCCGCCACTCCACGGGGTCTCTGCCCCGATAAAAATTCCGACGCGATGTCGATTCACGCGAAAAATGACTTTCTCAACGTGCGGGGACAAGTAAATATCTAAACTGATTTTTGAGGGGCAGAGAGCACAAACTAGGAGAGGACATCCGAATCGATGCAACTACGACGTCGGGATAGTGCGCCTTCTTCCGTTGCCAATCGCAGCGAGCTACCGCGGGATAAATCAACGCAATTAACGCCCATCGGATCTTTATTCGCACGCCCAAATTTGATTCGTTTACGCGGCAAACGAGCGCTCGTTCGGATGTGTCCGCGCGTTAGCCGAATCCCAGCGCGCGCTGACTTTCTCGATTGTTCTTTCGCTCGTTTTCCCCGCGTTACGCTATACTCATTACAATCGAGAAATCAAATTTCCATCTAAATGCTTTTGGCCGAACGTCGCTGCGCTAATTGCTGTTACGACTCGATTCGAGACTCGCGCTTACGATCACTTCTATGTTTGTACGTTCTCGGAGAATATTATTTTACGTGACATTGCTCGCTGTTCGTCAATGTTATGCGCTGAGTTCATTCGCGGTGGTCGTTTACGTTTGTAAATCGCTGATACAAATGTAAATGAATAAAAAAGTCAAGGAATCGAAATAACGAGTACTCAGCAGTTGTGGACAATGCGCTTTCATTACTATAAGCAGTGAGGGCTGGCATTATAAAAGAAAGCAGGCATTGAGTTACACGCGGGTATGTTGGCTACAGCCGAGGTCTACAATACAGGAAACGCTTTTTGTTTGCCGTAATTGCTCGCGCAACACTGCAGGACTTTGCCGTCTCGCGAGAGAGCGAGAAACAGTCGACTACTCACGTATACAAGAATGATAATTACAAGTTGAAGAGCGCAAGGTCAGCGGCGAACAACAAAGAAAATGCGCAAGCTTTCTCTGGAGCTTCTCCTTAACGACCGCGTTCGTTTATTCTTCCTCTCATTAGTGTAGCCTTTGTGCGTTTTTATATTGGTCGGGATTCTCGTGGAAGAGGTATCGGCATTTTTTTAATCGAACAAAAGCGAAGCTCCAAATTCGGACGCCAAATTCGAGAAAGTCCATATTTTCAAGCCTTTTCATATGATGTGCTGCTATAACACTGTGGAGTATAGGTGTAGAGTCGAAAAACGGTTGGCTTCCCTGCGTCAATGGAAAAAAGGACGCGCGAACGCGGACCTTCTTCTTTTTGTGCTCTCCACGTAGGTGCTCCTGCCGCTGGTGTATCCGTACAACTCATTGGCCGCAAGGCTCCTAGTTTTTCCTCGTTCTTCGTTATTTTTCCGACTAGCGCAAATCCGTGACCTCTGCTCTTTGTCCTTAGCCGGGCGTACACTGCTAGTATCTATAAAAGTTCATTTTACGAGTTCTCTGGCCATGCCATAAAATAAGTGCCAGCCTTCTTTTTCTTGCGCAGTCGTACGCACCGCCGTGAATACACGACATTAGTTTGGCTTATCCTGCCGCGAAGCGGATGGCGCGAATTTCTTTCTGCGCGACTATTCTTCCGAAATTTCTCTTATTACAGAGACCGAACAATTTTGAAATACTTGAAAAAGTACGAGTAGACGTCATATCATCCCATTCAAGTAGACAACGACTTGGTCAAACTTGTGTATTAAGGGAAAGATACTGAATAGTTAAAGGTATTATACCTATTAGGTTTCGTATGAATCTTGTTTTTCATGTCTCCTTCGTAAAAAGTGACAGCAACAATCAAGTTTGGCTAAAGCAGCACGGTATTATTGATGTATACTCACCGACAATAATACTACTGTCAAGCAGTGGATTGACAGCTGAGATTTTCTGATAAATACAAACTTAATCGTCTGTTTGTGTCGCCGCTTATAATTTTTTCTATAAAAACGAATGACGCACAGGAACTTCAACGATGTCACCATTGTTGCGTAGAAATGGAGCAGAAGTATTATTTTGCGAGCACATAATAATAAATTTCAGTATACTCGATACATGTAGTAGAACTTTGTTAGTGCTTTTCAAATAAAAATTGATTATTACAAAGTAGTTATTGACAAATAATAAAACTCAATGATTACGAAGTATTTCATTTTCAAACTATACTTGTATTTTCGTAGTAGCGCTCGAGAACTTGATTACTTGACAACGAATTCTCAAACGATTAGAACTCAAGTAAGCAATGTCAGCTGTTCGAAAACAACGAAAAAGATCACTTATTGACATTTTCATGAATTTGTTACGCTTATAGATCGGATGTTCAGCGGAGCATATGTGTTATAACACAGGGTGGCGCAGCTGTTGTCACGAAGGATCGCACGCCTAACTTGCTTTTTTCTCGTTGGAAACGGGTGGCTGTCTCTCTTTTCTGAGGGTTTGCTTGAGCTATCGACCGTACGTTTATAGACATGCGCGCCGCTCGTATATAAAGAAAATTGGTAATTTCCTCAAGTTTCGGGTGGACGTTTCCGTTAAACGTAGCTTTCTATTTTTCTAATATAATCTTATGGAATTTCTCTTCGATCGTCGCGACGACGATTCTCGAGGGGCAATGAATATCGTAAGGACTTGGCGCGTCGACGCGTTGTCGTGCTTCGTCGGCGAGTGCCATCAGGCCTTCGCGATCTTTGAACTTGCCTTCTTGCAAGGGTAAGCGTAAAAGCGCAGTCGCGCGGCTTGACATAGTCTCTTGCCTCTGTTCTCTCATGCCAGTCTTGAAATTCTCCAAGTTCTCGTCGGTAGGTGGAAGTTATTACCAAAGAGAAATTTTCCTTGGCGGCTAGAGAAGCTCGTCGTTAACTCTTGCGCGCACATTTGAATCTGAATGAATTGCTTTGAGTTATTATTCTCATAATCATTAACGGATTGAGTACACAAGACCTCCAACCAAACAATACCAAAATATTGAGTGTGCTCCTAATAAACACATGAAACAAGAGAGCTTTGCGTCAACTGTAAAAACACGAGAAGATACTCAAAATCGAGATTTATCTTCCAAGTTGTAGATCAAAGATTACATTAATAGAGCACACAAGGTGTTTGAAATAAATAAGACAAAACATAGTTAGAGAAAATTGCATAAAATTGACAACTTACGTCTAATAGAATTCCTTGATATTGTACACTACTCTTTCATTTATCTTCATTTACAGTTCATTATAACGTTCAGTGGCCTCAATATGACATGATACTTCTATTGAAAGAAACATTAATTGTTTTTCCTCTCATCAATCATCTTACATAAGCAGTGCTGTGCAAGTGAGACGTGGTTTCTTTTTTGCTACAAAATAATGCTACAATATTCGTATGCCTTTGCTTAATGAGCATTAATACTCGTATGGTCATAAATGTTACCTCGAGATGAGTTATACGTGATACATTAGATGTAATTTTTTTTTTTATTTGCAGCGTTACATTTCCAAAGCTTTTATCCCGAAGCTTCTATAACCGACTACCGACTCTTCGGAGACGACATATATTTATATTGCAGCTTGTTTCTCATCTCACTTCACCGAACATCAAAACTTACTACTAAAATAGCGATAAAGCCAGCTGAAAATAAAATACGCAGTAAAGGGAAAATTGTTTATTATTTTACATCAACATCGCTGTACACGCGTATTTTTAGTGCTTTTTTTATTGAACTTGAATAAAGATGCTATAATCTCACAATAGAAAAATGTCTGTATAACAAAGAGAAATATGCCTTTGTCGCATAGCGCATAAGTATTGTTATTTGAAGAGTAGCATAATACGTTAAAAAAAAAAATACCAGTTTTCACATTTACTGATTCAGAGTTAAGAAAAAATTAGCACGATTTCATTGATACAAGTGTTCTTCGAGAAAGCGATAAATTTGATGAGGTGAAGACACCAAGTGGAAAATCCGCGTAGTCGTAGAACACTTTGCTATCTGCTAATGCAATGTGCCATTTCCATCCCTTACTCGCAATGTGCACTTATCGTAACAGCAAAGTGCATGGAACACCTTTGAAGACCTCTCTCTCTCTCTCTCTCTCTCTCTTTCTCTCTCGCTCTCCACTTCCCTTACTTTCAAGGATCGTAAATCAACGAACACGTAAACTCGAGCAGTTCACATGCGTACTAGAGATCGTTACTCTCATCAGTACCCTTTCATCGCGCTATTTCATTCGTTCGTTCAAACGTCCTGTCATTTTTTACATTTCTTTCGTACTCTAAGTTTTTCGAATCGTGTTTTCGTTCTCGACTTCCTTCTACAAAGTATAACAGCACTAGACCTTCAGAAATGTTCTTTGAACAGCAAACGTCACTTCGAAAAGCCGTATTACGTTATTGGCATCGAGCTCAAAATGATTCGAAAGCCTCTTTTAAAGAGCACGCAGATGCTCCGAACGCGCGTTCCAAAAAACTTTCGAAGGAATGATCGACCAACAGTATTATATAGGTATCCAAATAAACTCGTCACTATAATTGAAACTCAAAATTAATCGTGAACTCCCTATAAACGTTACTGAGCTTACAGAGATAAAATCCGCTAATTGGTGCTCAATGAGCATTTGGAGAGGAGTATGCAATTTATTTAGTGAGCACTACACTGATTCAACATAAGTTGCAAACATTTGTTCAGATTCAACACGAAATAGCTTTTCGAATTGATTTCAGTATTCACTAGTCAGAAAGTAATCGTTTTAAATCAATGTAGATTACAAGAGCAAAAATATTCATTAAATAAACCAACGATTTGCTATAGAAATTAATTTTTAACGAAATAATACGATCTTCTTCCACGTAAGCATCGTGTACTTGTCAATTGTTTTAAAAGCCACTCGACTTCATACCGATAAATTATTTAGATTAAGCTCAATAACGCAAAGTACATTGTTAATCTACGAAGCACATCATGAACCGTTCATACGTCACCCGAAACAACATTCCCAAATCGTCGCAAAAAGTACCGATTCTTCTACGTGAAGTAAAGTGCGCTACGTGACTTATGTATATAATATGCGCACGCAAAGATATCGACATTTCCGAGTATTTCGTTCTTTTTGCACATGCAAGGCACATAAATCCTTTTTTGATATCTTTCGGAGACGCCATTTTCAACTCAAGCAGAATCCATAATTATTTCGAGCACAAATCGGCGGCTGAATATCTCTTTGTTCCTAGCCCAATAAGCGCAAGTAAAGAGATTACGTAAAGTTACTAAGCAGGCTGAGCGAAAGGTGACTCTTGAACAGGCACAGTCAGCTATCGCCTCGGGCCCTGACCTAATTAAATCGCGAGATATTTTGATAATCTTATCCGAGTGCGCTAAACCGCAATACAAGCTCCAAGATTAAAGCAGCTGCACAACAAAATTCGCTGATACATACATGCAATGCCACTCGCTCATGTTATTATTTTTTCTTGTATAGAATGTAGATGCCGTCTTCCGCGCGAGCATCACATCATGTTGCGATACGACCGCTCCAATAAAAAAAAGAAAAGGAAAAGACGTTCATTATCATTTGCGCTTTATCGCCTTTGAGTCGAGGAAAGGAAAAAAAACGTATGACTGACTGACTTTGTGTGCTCTGATGAAAAGATACCGGTAAAAGCGCACACAGAACCATAGCTATATATCTAAGCCAGCGAAATTGAACCATCTATGAGCTATTGCAAGCTTCTCAAGTTTCTGATAAAGTTACAAAGATGAGCGAAGATCTTCATTCGAACTCATTGCGGGATATAAAAGAAAAATCCACCGTTTGATCGAAACTCTCTGCACTAATTTGTAATTTCAGGTGTTTCGTTCTGTAGATGGCAATTGTTGTTATCACTTGTATCGATTACACCTCTTGCACAGATAAAAGAAAGAAATTTTCCCTCAGTTGAATTTTGTGAATTTAGAAAATTTCTTTTTTAAATTAATATTATTTTATTTAAATTACGAAATTCATCGTGAGAACTAAACTTGGATATTTTTTTATCACTGCGTCGTTCATTCAAATAATGCATGAGCTGAAAGAATTCAATGTTGTAATTAGATGAATCTGTTAACGTTAGACTATACATAAAAGATCCAATAGGTTGGGGAAATGTCAGTGGTTGGTCCAGCTATCCCATTGCAATTGGCACGCAAAACAAAGGACAATTTGCGCACAGTCACAGCTATTCGTTCGTCCAATCTAAGACGACAAAGCAGAGAATGGAAATAACGGGGATTGCCTGCGAGAGCAAACACGTGTCGTGCACGCAGACGAAGAAGCGGAATAGCAAATTAGCGAGAAAGGCCGCGTAGTATAGAGACGGGGAAAATACAGGCTGACGCACGAGGGAAATAAAGAGTGGCGAGTGAAACGCAAGCTCGCATATAGACAAAAGCGACGTGTCCGCGGAGCGGCCTGATTTTGCCACGTGTGCGTATATAGCCGAGTAATGCGTACGAGATGAATAGAGGGGGTGAAAAGAAGCTGCTGAATAGCGAGCAGAAAGCCAAACGAATGGTTAAACGCGTAAAAAGTGTGGAATGCAGAGAATTTTCGAATCCGATGGTAATTTTCGTCGACAGAGCAAAATAATATGAAGAGGCGTTGGATTAATAGGTTTCTTCTCGAGCTTATTGGCACCGCGCTATAAAGCCTCCATTTACAAATGCATGCTTGAACTCGTATCAAGGCGATTAACCTGCTACAACTTCCCTGTCGTAACTGTCCCATTATCAAACGTAACGATTCGATCGGATTTACTTTGTTTTCCAAGTTACGTCTTTAATGAGTAAACTATTCGTCGTTCGCTATTGCCGAAATTATCTCAGGAATTTTCATTACCTATTCAAAACTAATGCTTTCTTTAAGAAGAATGTACGTCGAGTTTTCGCGGAGATTGAAAAATTCAAATCTGCAGTTATAAATAAATAAGCAGTCTCAATTTCGCGCTCGCAAAACTCGCTTTGGTATATGATTCGAAAAAAGGGTCGCAATTTCCGGCAGTGCGCGAACAGCTAGTAGGAAAAAAAGTAGCATGCCGCGTTAGCTTTATTTGATTTCAAATTTTCATTACCCTTGGCCGCTTTCGTAATACGTTGTCACAGAAAAGTAATTTCACGTGTATTTTGCCGTATAGCTCGCACGGCTTAATTAATATGTACTTTCCTAGGGTATATACAAACTTTACCGAGTGTATTTTCGTGCGCAGCGTAGCTCATAATAATCGCGTTAGCAAACATTTTCGAAAATTGGAATTAATGGATGCTGCATCGCGTGCAACAGTACAAATGATCATCCTATGAGTATCAACAGCGCGTTGAAGCCAATAATTAACCAATAGGACTGATTTTTTCTACTGACAAGAAAGACAAAGAAATACGATACTAGATTTTCGATGGCAAGGGACGCGAGATGAGGGGCCAAGCCATTTGTTCTGCTCTCTAGTGTTTCCTAGATCCATGTAATGCATAATTGCCATCTATCAAATTTCATCGTCCAGACCACGAACGCGCAACCTGAGCGCAATTCAAGTAGTACTAGTCGGCGTTTTGTCAGACGCGCAGAAAGCGCGCTGTACGCGCTTGCACGTAATGCGATGCAATGTTGCGTGCAACAGCTTTACTGTGACGTAATGTGGTTAAAGTGCGCGTGCATGGCCGAATAAATACGAAAGCAACTTTGCTTCCGACTGAACTCTCTATACTCTCGCCAACTTTCTCAAAGGACTCGCTACGCAAAATCGATCGGTATACATTACTTCCTCGAAACGTTTGCTTTAGATATAATACATGTATGGCTTGAAGATCAAAATTAACTACGTAAATCACGTTTTATTTGGAAATTCTAGAAATTATGAAAAAATTGAGCTATCAATCAATAGATAATTCTGTTGATCTGTTAAAAACAAATCGAAAGTTTAGCTACGGATAGACATCAACGATAAAGATAATTTATTGATTACTCTCACATTTATCAATTGAGAATCTCACTTCGGAGTGAATTTTCATGCGGCGCATTATTTGTAAAAGGATCAAAGACGAGAATTCCACAATGAAAACAAACTAAACTGACCTTCCTCGTCCAACAAGATATTATCTGGCTTGATGTCCCGATGGACAATGCGGTTCTTTTGCAGGTAATCGAGCGCCAATGCTATTTCCGCAATGAACAGAATGACGCTCTCTTCGCTGAACTGAACGTCTTGCTGTAAGTGATATCTTAAATCCCCGCCGAGCAGCAAATCCGATACCATGAACAAATCTTCCTCATCTAGAATAAAACGAATTATCAAATTTATGCTTAACGGAAAAAGTGCAAAATAAAGAACAGTATCAAAGATGACCTACTAAGCGAAAAATCGTAATGTAATAGAGTTATCCAATTCATAAACGCAATTAACATTAGGAATTTATTATAACGTTTTATACCTATATCAAGAAAAATCATTGTAAAATAAATGTCGTTAATACCTGGCAAGGGGATGCGACAATAAATAAATAAATTAAAAAAAATTTATGCTTATATTCACAGCTTTCTCTAGTTCTATTTTATATACCCCGCTGATTTTTTCCATATCTTAATATTAATGTTCGGCTATTTATATAAACAGTGATATTGAAATTTGTTTACTTTTAAATGACTCTATTTAGCGTGATATTTTTCACTACGCTGAATTTTCATATTTTTGTCATGATCCGATGATTTTTACTGAAAAGCATCGTGGCGCGGAAAATACAGTTTACATTAAAGGTCGGATGAATCTGCATTAAATTCGTATTGCCATTTACTTAATTGTTGATACGTCCAAGTTAATTTCGTATTTTAGTATAATGAATTAATTTGTTCTGAGTAACATTAAATCGAGAAAGCTCAATATTTCACCTAATCGGGTGATTTCATTTGGAGTCGTATGCACGTGGAAATGAATGAATCGCGTGTGTAAAAATCAACAGATCAGCATTTGAAATGTAATTGTTGAAGGGACGTTTTCGTATCAGTCCATTAAGCTTGAAAAACGTCAACACTGAATCTAGCGGGAAGTCACCCTCATAAAAGCGTATTCCAACTTACTGCAATAAAGAGGGTGGTTTGTCCGTCAAATAAGTAAAGAAAAAGGAAAAAAAGAATGTAGGTAGGTTCTCCGCGCAGACTCGATATGCGGACAACAAAAGAGTAAGTCGGTCTAAAATTCACAGTCGGTTTTTTGTGCAAAAGCCGGAGTCTACTATATGTACATCGTAAAGAGGCTAGCAGACTTGAGAAACAAAGGAGCCGTAGGCAATTACCTTGAAAGCTGAACCACAAATTGACGAGGCAGGGATGCTCCAGCCGCGAGAGGATTTCAACCTCGCGAGCGACATTCTTCAGAGCACCGCGCTCCGCGCACTCGCCCTTCCGTACGTACTTCATCGCGTACATATTGCCAGCGCGGTCTCTTTTTTGCACTATACACACCTGAAACACAGTCACAAGAAAAATCAAACATCTTTTGACCCACTAGCGTAGGTGCATAGCGCATAGCCAGCGCAGCCGCTCTGCTCGAAAGCTACCCACTGTAATTTTGCTTTCAACCGCCCCATCGGAGTCCTGACTTTTACGATAGACTGCATTACCCTCTGAGCTATATATTTCCGTCCAGACGAACGGTCGGTCGGACTTTTTAGCGCACTTTTTTTTTTTTTGTTGATTCGTTTTTTTGTTCTCCCGACTCCGGTATACTCCGGTATCGGCCAGATATGCGCCATTTGCGGAATTCCTTTGAAAGGGATTCGGGCGTTTCATCGAATTTCTATAAAAGAATCGCAAAAATAGTGGAGCATCGATAAAAAAATTTGCTGTAATCATAAACGTACTAAATACTAACGAGCACAGTTGGAACGCATAAAAGTATTGATACTGTAAAATAAATTTGACGAGCAGCTGCCCTTCCGAGCGAGTCATTGTTGACGATGCGCGTACAAGGGAGATATTTTCAATGTAGCAAACTTCCGTTGCGTGCTATGTGGCCATCGAACGCCGAGGCGAGGCTCGCTTGAATTTTTCAAACGGTTTCCAGGTAAAGGAAGTAGGAGAGAAAGAAAACGTGGAGCGCTGGAAGTGCAGTCTAGCTATGTAGAATCCGTAAGGCAGGGCGCGGTGTAGTTTGTAAAATAGCTCATGCGTGGATAATGCCGGAGGTATGTTGTTGCTACATCGGGTGGTAGGAAGAGAGCGAGCGGCTTTAATGGCTAATAGATAAGAGAGAATAGTCGATAGGCAACAACAGCGCACAGTACCTTGCCAAAGCTCCCCTTGCCGATGGCCCGCAGTATTTGAAAGTGGTCGAAATTCACTGCAACACAGAATCGATAATAAATGCTCTGCTGCTCGCTAGCGTTACACCGCGCTTGCCGATTAAAGCGTGCTCCTATCGGTTTCCGATGCTCGCTGGCGAAGCGCGTGTATTGCATGCGCAATCTTAAAACGGACACATGCCTCGATACTCGCCAGCTAATCTCATTGCTTTCGCGGTCGTTTGCTTAGAAACACCACGCAATGCTCTCTGCCTTTCTTTTCACGAACATTCTCGGAGCTTTTTCCAATCTAGTTAACATCTCAATTTGCAATTCGTGTCGCGTTTCATACCATGAAATCTAATCTTTGATGATTATTCGTGTATTTCGTGCTAAAAAACAATTGCTATTCGACATTGGAAACGGTTTCTCGTAGAAAAGGCTTAAAATCCAGTAAATTTGACATTTCGAGTAGCAAAATACAAATCTTTACGGAGCACATCGATATTCAGTAGTTTCGTGAACGTCAAGCTTTTCAGCGCAGTACGTATATATTCTCCGTTCTATCCTTTGTGTACTCTCTTACATGCAAACCTGTATCGAAACACAAGTAGATGAGAACAAAAGTCAAGTAATCACGATTCTCATGGTTGCTAAAGTAATATCAAAAAGCTATTTAAATATCAAAATGAAATAGATAAAATTTTAAATACTAATGGATCATAGGAGATATTTTACTATAATTCTTTTTTATTCGATGATGTTTGTTTTACATTTTTCTTGATTTTAATTATTTTTGTCGTTGAAAAGTTATGAGCTTTGTCGGTTTTATATGAATTTTCAAAAGGGTGTTATTTTAAACTCTGGAAATGTAGTCATTAGCTACGCGATAAAGCTTATTACCTCTGTTTTACTGCTGTGAAAAGAATAAATGAGGTAAAGTTGGCGCCGTACGACGTATGCAAAAGAGGAGTTAAAAGCGAGATATAAGTAGAAAAGGACTACTGAAAAAACTGAACTGGTCACGGTCATGGTCAACCTCGTTACGTTCTCAGCACGTTATTCCATAATTAATGACGTCCGGATAAAAATAGTTCGATAAGAATGTTAATTGGACTATTAATAAATACTTCGCTCGAGAAAGAATCGAAAGTATTGCACGTGCGATTGTTTACAAAGAAAGGAGCAAATTACAAGAACTAGTGGAATTTAGTGGTAGGTCGACTATCCGAGTGTCCTACGCCTGCCTCTTTCCTTCGACGAATATCCAGATCCTACTATTTTCCTCTCCCCAGACGTCGCGGCAGTGAGCGCTCCCCTTGCGGCCTAAAGCTCGACTCGAAAGCTGCTCTCTCTGCTGCTGCTTCCCTTCACGGCTGTCGCGCTCTTTCTATCTCCCTCCCGTTTTAGTTCACGGGTCACAGCCGTGCGTCCTTAGCTCGCTGAACTTAGGTCCAGCCAGGAGCCATGGCAGCCTCGAAAACGGTCTTTGGGGCCACGAATGAGCCGCAAAGAGGATCCTCGAGCTGTGACATTCAGCTCAAAATCTGCGATGCAGCAGTCGTGCGCGTCGTGTCGAGCCGGACCAAGAACGAGAACGCGATAAAGAAAGAGACACGCCGTGCAATTTCGCCGCCGTATTTTCCCATCTCTCCGTCCGTGCTCGTGCACGCTTGCAAGTCAGAACGTATTTCAAACAAACGCACGCCTTGGTTAGGACGTTTTTAAACATACGCCTCCCCAATTGATAGGCCCGGGTCCCCGCAGGCTTCTCGACGAGCGCGCAAACACTTTACGATAATGTCGGAAAGCTTACGTCGATCGTCGGCGCCTCACTTTACGGTGCCGAAGAGGCTTCCTGCCTGACCAGCGGCGATTCATTGCGAGTGATCATGGACGCTCGTTCCACGTACTTACCCAACAAACGGACGAATTTTTACCCTCGACAACGCTGGCCCAGTTACCGCGGCTATGTGCTGGATATGGACGAGCACGCCTTTTACGGCAGCTTGTGACGCGTTTGCCATCCGTGACGTTCGGTCAGGTACGCGAAATCATTCATCAAAAGCCCAAGAGCAGTTACAAATTACTGGCGCGTCTTCGCTATATAACGGCGCAGCTGACAGCTCTAATAGCTACGATAAGACGCTGAACGCTTTTAATTATTCGATGATGCTGTAGCCAATATCATTATCCTCTTGCTTTTATTTCAACACTTAACTTATAGATCAAATCGTATTATTATCCACTGATTGACAAAGTTTTTCGCTTCATTTAAACATATTCCCATTGGCAAGAAATTGTGTTTACAGCTCGTCGAATTGAATACATCTTGTTTTTAAATGATCACTTAAAATATTATCTTTTTATTGATCAAACTATTTTTAACGACTTTACACGGAGAGGTTCGTATTTTAAAACATAAATTGTTATATCATGTATCTTTTCAGAAAATTTCTGGTAACTTTTAATTATGCTTGCACAGGACTTTAGGATAATCTCGCCTTATCTATCAGCTTAGCTCCAAGAAATTTCAAAACTTTGAAGATTCCAGTACTTCAGCAATAGATGAATGGAGCTTGAAAAAGTTTAGCGCCACATTAAAGTTTTGCAATGCAAGCGACATCTATTTATTTTGATTATTTTTCGTAAGTAAAATATCCTATGCTACACTTCGATAATAAGTATAAGATGAATATCGCGAAAAAAGTAGCAAAATTCGGCACCGATTGGTCAGATTTTCTTATCACGGTTTAACTAAATTTTTATACAGGCTCTAAATTTTATTCTTATAAGATCATACGAAGTTAATAAAGGTTATATTATGCTTACATTTGCTCGGAATGTCTACCCTTGCAAGCCTTGACAAATTTATAAATCTTACTTGAACGTGTTAGTTTTATAGTTTCATTTGCTAGGCGGTTTTACTCAACAAAGTCTTGGAGCGCTTGAAATTTCGAGTAGAATATGAAATAAAATGTGTTTTTAACCCGATAACCTAATAACGCTCACAGGATGTTTTTTCGAGAGCTGAGTTCTAATTAAAAATGTCCATATTGATCGTCATATATTCCATATGATCCGTTAAACTTACTAATATTTATTTTAGACATCGAGATCGTGATATAACGAGGTTTTAGGCATATAAAGGAATTTATTTTTTATTTTTTGATGGTAAAACTTTCTTACCAAGATGCTTAACTAACACCATTGAAAAGAGTACCTACGTAGACATAGGAAATAATGGTTCCAGAATTCTTTTCCGTTCAAATTCATCACGTGGTAATAATTAGAACTTAACTTTCAAAAATCCATCCTGTGAGCGTTAAGTAGTTAAGAAACTTTGATCCATATAATGTGATTTGTATAATAATCCGTGTCATTCGAATTTAAAGGGAGATTAACGTTATCGATGTTAGTTTTTTCTTAGATTCCAAAAAATCTTGTATTTTTTATTTGATAGAGACTATCATTGCTACGGGACTAAGTATTTGTTAATTTATAGTTATTATTTCATAAAATGATAAAATCGAAAAATTAAGTATGTATGCAGTGGAACAATATCAAATCATAGTACGTTGGTCATAAAATTTCTTATGTAATATTGACCATCCCTTCATTTTACGAAATATTTCATAAGCGTAAAATGCAAAGAAAATACATTAGAGATAAACATTGACATACGTGGAAGCAGTTGTCATGATCTATTTACCTGTATTCTTACATGAATACTGCAGAATTGTAAAACAGCATATGCAGTGAGTAAGCAACGGTCGGCTCTATTTTTAAATATAGAATAACAAAGATGAAACTACGTAAACAGAGTGAAATTGATGCACGAAGATAGCATCCTACACACACAACTAGCTGACGATAAAGTGCAGGTGAAGCGACGCCGAGCTGCGCCTTGAATATCCCGCGGTTATCTACGTATCGGGCTGAAACGTGGACTTGCTTGTAAGTATTTTTATCGCGCGGATGAAATTGATTTTTGCAAGAAACTTCGCTGCGAACCCTCGCGAGACTTGGATTCGACAAAAAATTTGAAAGTGACACGACTAATCCCGGCGCATCGCAAAAACCTAACAAGAAATAGAGGCCGCGAACCTGACTTCGCGAGAACCGAAAATTTCGCGATTTCGCAAGCTAAAAAATTCAATTAGGCGCCACACATTTGCTTACATTTTTGTCTATTACATGTGGGCATAAGTCGCACTGTTTATCTCTTTCGTGCGAAGAGATACGTCAATGGCACGAGCAGTGACGCAGTTTCACAATTGTTTCTCTATTGAGGACAAGTTTGTTATCCCATAATGTGGTTTAAAAGTTATATCGCAAAGACACTTTTGTGAGAAACTATAATAAAATATTTTTCACAATAACACTGGAATTTAATATTATTAAGACAATTGCATCAATAGCTCGGAAAAATCGAATCAAGCATAGAACAAAGTGCCAAAACAATCTCAACAAACAACGTGTGTCTAACAAGTGCTGATTTATAATATAATGCAATGAATATAATGGCGGAATCTATTTAAATAATGCACTTTCCTGAAAGTTGGAAAAATTTTTTTCTTCGCTTGACCTCCCGGAATTCTGTCCTATTCTTATGAAAAGCCATAAGGATCGGAAATGTCCGTGAATATTAAAAACATTCTTTTTCGGTAATTTTACATTATTTGGTATTGAATATAATTAACATTGGCTACTTTTGCTTATAACTTTCATTGACAGTTATTTTCACGATGAAAAGCTTTCATTTGTGACCTTGCGCGACCAAAAATAATGACTTTCGACTCAAATAACAATGACCAAAGATTATCGTACATTTAAGGGCACCATGAAAATAAGACAATTTTTATAAATTTCGATACGCTTTTTCAATTGTTTTTTAAAATTGCTATAAATAGATGTCAGTTAACTTTATGCGCAAAAATAACCAATCTTAATTTTAATGTTTTTCACTTAAATATCCAATAAAGTTAAAATGCTGTAGGTAAAGTTTCTGCAGACTTTTCTAATTTCGCGAGTATTTTCGATCATTATATACCTTAAATAAGAAGAGCAAAGTGTTCCGAAAGTTCTAGCAAAGAGAAAAGTGTTTTCACTTTCAATTTTCACAAAAAAGAACTTTTTAGGGATTTTGTTATAATTGTCATATTTTTCATAGAACAATAGCTCTACTCCGCAACAATAATTAAGTGGATAACATTTCAATTTCTAATTGAAAGTGATCAAGTTATTTACACTTAGTGGATTATTGTGATGATAAAAATTGTTTTAATATTTTTTTGTATTGAATTCTTTGCCTTTTGCCTTTACCCTTAGAAATAGTTGCGAATGTAATGAGCATTGATTTTGAACCGTTAACTTTTTAAAAAAGCTTATTTATTAAAAGGGATTTATTAAATGGATAGGGCCAGTCTTTGAAAACGTTCACAATAAAGTAATTGCATGTTGTTTTAATATAAAATGAAAATCTTCACCCTCCATAGTTTGGATAATGAAATATTTCAAAATGATGTTGCACCCTTTGGTTACCGTTATAACAAACTTTGAAATATATGTGTATATATGACAATGCCAGCTATGAATAATATACGAATGATATACGTTTATGAAAATATTGACGAAAGCGCGACCTATCGGTGACAGAAAATGCACAGCGTTGAGAAAGTTAACGTTGATGTTCGAAAGTTGATGGAACGGCAAATTGAATAACCAGTCTGTCGTTTTGATATTGTCAAGCGGAAATTGGCCGACGAAAGTGGGAAAGTGCGAGAGTGACGTGTAATCAGGAGCAGAGTGATTCGATTCGACGAGCCGCAGCGACATCGGATAATTAGTGGGCGTCTTAACGGTAATGAGAAATTACGAGTCCGATGAGAGAGATATTCTATGCGGGATGATCGCGCGTATGTGTACTACGGAAAAGGGGTCTCGACGAGAAGCGTCATACGCTAGAGAGGAAAACTCGTTAGCGTAAGAGGAACCACCGTTGGTACAAGCCCACCGGCCCCCCTGGGAATTCTAACCAGTAATTTAATGTCTCTAACGCCGTGGCTAAGAGCTCTTGGTGAGCGCTAATAGACGTAACGGCTAATCATGCCTCTTCAAGTCCAAGTACGCGTTACATCCATATAAACATGGATTTTTTTACCTCTCTCTCTCTCTCTCTCTCTCTCTCTTTCTCTATGTGTGTACATATATTTCAATTCTACTGTAAATGTTCAAAGCCTTACAGTTAATCTTAACTTTGAAAAAATTTATCTCACTGTACTGAAAGAGCTATTAATTCATTAATTAGGAAATTTCGATGAATATTCACGTTAATTTCTCGCGCTGCGACCCCCACGCGGCTTTCTCTTTTGAGCAATAAAAAGCTAACGGTGACATCGCTCGTAACTAGCTTTCAAAGAATATCTCCAAAGCTGCAGCGACAAATGTAAACCAATGTGAAAGTTTTGGCTGAGAGTGCGCGAAAATTTAATTAAAGCCACGTTTCTCACGTGCAAGAACAATATCGGAAGCATTTTTACTCGGCATCAAAGGGATTTTTTTCCCCACGGAGCTTACGCGAGCTAAAGCGTCCCGCGGCTGCTCTCAAGCAAACGGGCGAATTTTTATCGCTCGCAGCTGCAAGAACAGAAAAAAATAAAATAAAACGTGCTTCTGGTTGAAAGAGAGCCAGGAAGAAGAAGAAGGAAAAAAAAACAGAGAGCGGCTACAGCCTTGATCAAAGTCACGTGTGCACAATGGCTTGTACACACACGCATTAGCACTAGACTAATTAGCGGAAACGCGCGAGCTTATATACGCCCATACACTCCCATCTAGCTCGCGAAAGTTAGCCCTGAGAAGCTTACGACATTACAATGGACAAACGCCTGCGGTAGAAAGTGACTGCCAGCAGCGCGAGACGGAGGAAAACTCCGAGTACTTTTCTCCGCACGAGCTTTCTTGTTTTGAGTAAACATCCGGCTTACTCGCGTCAAAAGCATTTGCAGAAAAATGTTTTGCCACGAGGAAGCGTTTTTTGTTTGCCTCGCTCCGTTTACGTGGACTCGGCTTGAATCCAGTCGGTTTCGGATTCCCAAATAAAACGGACAATGGAAAGCGCGTCGACGCGCAAGTCGCCGAGGATAATGTGTTACGGAAAGTTGGCAATTGAAGTTTATAGACTGAAAGTTGGCGCGAGTTCGACAAGAAAATTAGTTTGCGCAAATAGATGTACTGTCAGTCGAGCCGCTAAGTTCTCTAATTGCTCCTGCCCGACCAAACAGTGCGATTCCCCCGAAACAAGTTTTCCAACCTACCGAGATTATTACTTCCTTGTTTTCTCACAATAGCAACCGGCAAACTCGATAGCCAACTTTTTAAATCTGCAGCATTCGCGTATATTTATCAACGTTTTCCTTCGCGAATAACACTGACCTTGTAGGTAAGTCGGTAATAAAAAAACTTTTTACATCTCGCTGACACCAAATTCTTTAATTTTACTGAGATGGTATCTTCTATCGTGAGTCTTGATTCTTGTATCTACCCCAACATCAAAGTTTTAATGATCCGAAGTATTCCGGGAATGCTCATAATTCATTTAAGTGAAATGAAAAAAAAAGAAACATTCGCTTCTATCGTTTATCGTAAAGAAACTTGGAATTAGATTAATGAATATCGCCGAATAAAGAAAAGTTTTTATGGCCGAGATCGCTTGTCTTACTTTACCTCGACCATATAGACAATGTCGAGAAAAACAAAGAAAAAGTTGAAAAAGTGTAAAATTTATTTTTTTCGCAATTTGAGTACTTTACTTCTTTTTCAACAAACTTCACTTCAGGCCCATACTTTTTCCAAACATAAGAAAGAGTCGAGTAGAATTTCCACGTGATTTATTTAAGTTGCAGCTGCAAAAATAGAGCAGGAAGAAATAGTGCGAAGATGTAGGTTCAACGTGTGTGTATGGGTGTGTGCGTATGTGTATAGTCTACAAAACGGAAGTAAATAGAACTGTCACACCGCGAAATTGAAAAATAGAAATAAATAAGTCAGAAATGAAAGAAAGTCTAACACGAGAATCCAACAGAAAGTTAGACTACATCCACCATGTAATACAGGTATTGAGGTTGAAAGATAGTCGTCATGAAATTTTCAGACGCTTGAATCCATTCGCATCGCAATATCGAATATCAAATGATTTAAATGACAACAACTTTTATGATAGCGAGTGTATGCTGATAATTGCAATTTCAGTAAATTTGTATTAATCCGACGAAACTTTGATCAAACACAATTAGATTTTAAATTGAAATTTACGCCAAGTTACTTTGAACATATATTGACGTTAAATTCTATAAAATGATACGTATATCAGTATGTGTAAACTGACCATAGAAATATGTAGAATGGCGCTCAATAATACACAAATCCAAGGCTCAAGTACGTTGTTGAATTAAATGAGTAGTTCTATCTGGCCGTCAAGACGTATGATTGATTGACATATACAGAATTGATATTATTGTGAAGAACTTTCCCTCGGTGGTATACATTTTGTAAAGGCAAGTATAGCGATAGCATAACGTGACATTATATCTATATACTGAGAACTCGAGTGATAATAGTGTACTTTTAATCTTTACAAAAAGAAACTGTGCAGAAAAAATGGAAACTCATAAATTTGATGCCTGTTTTTTCAATCTCTGCTGTTCCAATTTTAAAACTAAGTATCTATTCTCGTTAATTGATATACAATTGATTGTCAAAACAATTCAATGATGGTATTTCTGTTATTCAAAATGTTTACTACATAATTTTTATCATATCTAAAATTTATTTTCAGAAAAGCTAATAAACTTCAAGTAAAAATGACAGAAATCGTGTGAAATAGAAAAAGAAAGAAAAAATATCCTGTCTAAAATTGAAATTTTGAAGGTATACCTGAGAAAAATAGATGTAATGCATTTCGTAACCAAATAAGCTTGTGAACTTTTTTAAAATCACTATACTCGGAAAATGGCCAAATTTAAGCGCCAAAGCCACATCCTGAGATATCAAAACTGAAATATTTTTGAGAATCGTGGTAAATAATAAACTGATGAGCTTAACTTTGTAACTAATCATTGTAAAAATGAAGAAAAACAGTTTATGACGACATGAAAAGATTGAAAAGCTATATTAATGCGATATTTTTTTAGCGTGTGATCGTTTCACTTTTTTATAATCACCTATATATGTGTACATATTACTTTCGACTGAAATGATTGAAATGTCGTGATTAATTCGGAGGGACAATCTCGTAAAGTTAACGTGTTTCCAGATATTCGAATGCACACGACCTGAAATGTCAGTTGGCTAATGATTGGAGTAAATAATCGAATGATAATGGTTTCAATTTACATTCCTATGTCTATGAATGAGAATGTCCGTGTTACAAACTATTGAACAAGGATATTTATATTGTAAATACAGATTTTCGTAACGACTTGGTAAAATATGACCTATCGATGATTAGTTGCTGTCGTACAAGCAGCAGTCAGGACAGGCTAGACCTTCAGTCGTCTTTAAGTTTAACAACGTAGGCACAATAGTCCAGGCATGATAAAGGGCCGGGACGTCGTGAAACGTGATTCGATATTTGTCGGTCGGTGGAAAGGCAGTTGTCAATCGAGACGTCATCGGTCAGGTCGAGATGATCAAAGTAACGTGACAGTTAACGACGCACAAGGAGCTCAAATTGCGGGAAGCACAGCTGCGGTGCATCAATCAAAGCCTAACGCGTGCATACCGGTCGCCGGTACGTTACGCGCGCTGTCTAGCATCGCGGAATTATCTGACACTTGCGCCGATTCATCATGCGACGTGCAATTGGTGCGCGCGCGTCCGCCGCCCATATTTCAAACCGACCGGACGCTCTCGCGCAGCCGCCTATATGCTATCGCACTACGCGGTCAACAATGAACAATACACGCTCCACACCGACGGAGCCCGTTCCACACTTTCACAGTTTCATCGGTTAACGTCCAAATTAAGTTTCTTGTCTCTGTGACTTTGCCTGGCCTTAGTCAAGATTTGTTTTCAATTACGATTCGCTTGAGTAGTTGCAACTGCATGCTTAAAGAAGACGCTGCAGCAATTGATTTCCCCGATGAGCCGTGCGCTTTCGTATGCATATCTTGGTTATTCCATGCCAGTAGAGCGGAAAGGTCACATGGAAATCCTTATTAGATGGGAAACCGTCTTTCACGTAATGATATTAAGGCCATTTTTCCTGCCCTCGATAATAATTAAGGCATTGAACTTTAGAAATTGTAATAAGCTTCAATGAAAGCAATGAAAAAGTTGGTAGTTTCGAAATATTAAGCAGAGGGGAATATAAATTTTTTTCGCGAAGATCAAATGTAAGCCCATATTTGAGCAACTTGATTAAGATGAAGTTTTGTACATTTATCAAATATTGCTGTGAAATAAGGAAAAGTAGGGTAGATCAACGAAGGCTTTTGGTGTCAAACTTGAAGGACCTATTTCCATCGTAATACGTTTGCTAGTCAAGCATAACAGATCTGCAAAGAATAAACGACGTACGTCTTAAGTCACAATCAAAAAGTTGAATTCACATAAAGTTTTATATTGAGTCAATGCGTAGGAATTGTAAATACTTGTAACAATGGTACATCTGTTAACTGCATATTTACCTAGCAAAGGTATTCCTACCGCATTCAGTTTTTCGAGCTGAAAATAATAGTGCGCTACATAGAAAAATCAATGAAATAGTAAACGAAGGACTTGTGAGCAAACAAGTGTCACGTAATTTATGTACGATACTTTTTATTTTGCTCACAATGAGAAGCAAATATGTTTAGTCCGAAAGTGCGAAAACAAAGTCTTGTTTCAGCAAGAAGGCTACCGATAGTAACTGCCTGAAAGTAGCGCTAAATGAATTGTAAAATAGAACCTTCCTCGCCCGGGCTGGGCAGAGTTCTTGCTGATTGATTGGCGCCCATGCTGGCTGCTGAGCGGTTGCTCACTGATGCCTCTTGGCTTTGCAGCGGCAGCTCGACAAGCGTCGCCGCGGCATTCCACTGGACTCGCGACGCCGCGCCGCAGTCCTTGGTGGCATATCCACGCTTGCGACCTGCAAAGCAAAAGACCAAAAACGATCGATCAACCGTCGGGTCACGGCAACAGAAACATTCGTTCGTCGATCCACTTCAATATTTTGTCACTGCGATCGTAATTATTATTATTATCGTCATATCGAGACCAATTTTTAAATGTAATTCCGAAATGGTAGAAAACTGTACATCAGTAACGATGATTAAATTTAACAAGCGCTGAATTTAATGACTTCGGATATATGTTATCTTGTCTTTTTTAAAATTAAAATAATTTGGCAAATAATTATGAAAATTAATCAAACATATTTCTGATACGATGTAGTGCAGTAATTTGGAAATCAATGTATGTTAATAGTAGACAGTTACATTTATGCCGATACCCTACTCATGTAGTAAGAAAATGCTGAATAAAAGGCCACACTAATTCGTAGATATTGGGAATTTATTTGAAACGAACATCTTTGAACGAGATGTAGCTTAGGTTCCTAAATAGTTAATTGGGATTTTGACCAAATACGCTAAGCCTAAACAAAAAAGGATTTCAATCACGCAGCTAAGCTTACCAGCTAGTTAATCGTCAGCTGCATTGCTGGAGCCATTATTGATAATAATAAATAGGTCACTCTTCATATTTCTTCGTTATTTTAAGTCTCCATAATCTATCTCTTTATCGATACGTATCTACGGAAATTTACTTGAATTGTCATATAATGTAGAGCTATAGCTACCGCGCGTGCGTGCCAAATGTCCTTCGATGTATTTAATAGCTTCATTTGAGAAAGTAATTTTAATGATACGTTTACTTTAATAGCTCGTTGGTACATCAAGTATAGCTTATTATTCTTGTTTTTTGATCAAGCTTTTTAATTTCTTTGTGAAAGTTCAACTGGAGACTTCAATTCACATATTTTAGCAATAATTTTTCGTTATTGAGTGAAGTCCAAATAAATTATTTCTTTTAGCTTGGAATTAAGACTCTTGAAATTCATAAGAGAATTATGTAATTTGGTGAATTCGTCACGTTATATAATTCGCAGCTCTGAGTTTGAACTTACGGCGCTATTTGAGCTTAAGTTTATAAGCCGCTCTTTGCATTGATGAGATCTACGTGACTTGAGTAGCATATGTATAACTGTTAGAACTCGTTGAAAATCACTTGTAAACCCTTAACATATTTTACTAATTTAGAGGATTTCAAAACTTGAAGTGCTTTACTAATTTAAAGGGCTCCGAAGTGTCAAAAATTTTTCAAATAAAACTTTTTACTCTGTGATTTTCGAAAATACAATGAATACAATAGTAAGTCGATGAAAACAAAAATAACGAAAAAAACAAGGACAATTGTCCTTGCTACATGCCGATGCACTTCAATATGAAGCTTAGCCATATTGTATAATAGAAATGACATGCATGCGCGACCTATTGTAGTTTTCAATAGAGAATGGCCAAATTGAGGTGGTCTCTGGCAGGGGCTTAGTTATCGATACCGTTTACGATGAATATAAAACGCCATCAGTATAAATATACAATTTAGAAATCGAGTTTACCCAGAAAACTTGCAAATCCAAACTGAACGCGAGTGACGTTATTCAGGAAGCTTGCATCAGCGAATGAAAATGAACATAGCGTATTTTCAATGTCCTCGCTCGCGCGCTTAATTTGATTATTTTAAGTAATTGATGAAGCCGGGTACAATTGAACGATAATTAGATTGAATGTCAACAGTGGCTAAACGTTCGCCAAATCGATTGCGCAAACGTTGTTATTAAAGAAAACAATCAAAGCCGTTAAAAGCACCAATTTACATAAGGGAATTTATCGCTTAACTGATGGCATTTTGATAGAGGGAACATCACCCACGTTCGAAACACCCTGCCACAGGCTATTTTGAGCGTCATCAGTATTAAAAGCATTACGAAGACAGTGAATACAAGTGGAAAGTTGGTAGGAGTAAAGTGCGCTCGGGTCTTATTAGAGGAAAATGCCAAATCCAACTAGCGTGGAACGGCGAAGCATTTCGTCGCGTGCTAGTGAAGATAATGAGCGTGCTGAGTGCTGCTGCCGCCTTACCTTCGCTTTGGCCTCTCTCTCTCTCTCTCTCTCTCTCTCTCTCGCTCGCTCGCTGCCTCTGATCTGATCCGTTCGTTACGCATGCCCACCAGCTCATCGATCAACCCTGCCTTTTAGCGCATGATAATTTATGTCGTACAGAAACTCGCGTCCCCTTTTCGCGTTAATGCATGCACCTCGCAATTCAATTTCAACTGTTAACTCACCTACCTCGCTGCTTTAATGGTCTTTCTCTTACATTTTATTGCTTGCTAACATTATAATTTAACGCTGGATATTAGACTTGACCTCATGTGTTATTAATTTTGCTGTTTTTATTCGTAATACGAGCTAATTCAGTTACGCATTTCTAGCTTTTTTATACCTCGTATCCGTCAACCTGCTAAACACCTCTATTTTCTGCATTTTTTATTTTGCTAACTTTCGTATTTTAAATAGATTGCACGGCTTATCAAGAAATTGTCACTTTCAAATCATACATTTTGAAATCAGATATGTTCTTCATGTATGTAATGACATCGTTCTATTACCATAAATTTCGTAATTAATTTTCAATAGTCTTGTCACTTTAATTATTGAAAATGAATCCAGATGTACACTAAAGAGGTACATTAAACAAATCAATTATGCGAAAGATATATTTAAATGTGATTGATGAAATAGTACATTTAGTTGTAAAAAATAACATGTGAATGACAGATTAAGCATGAAGTAAACAAACCCTTAATGACGGACAATTGATGAATAAAGTACAGCGGCTTAGGTATACATAACAAGTCCTTGTGTAAGCGTAATCGATCGAGCGTGCTGAAACATTAATCCTATTCTGTGAAGGAAATAACGCAAACGGATGTTGGTTACAGTTCCTGACAGATTTATTATTTTTTTTCATAATCATTTATGAATTCCCGAATAAACTTACAGCACTTACTCGGTCCGATAATGTGCTTTTTTTATTATTAGTACAACAACCAAAATTGTACACTTTTACAAGGTTATAATATTACATGTGTTAAAATGTACGTCGTCTTTTTGTTCACCGTTATAGTATAAGTATGAAAGTAAAATCTTCTTTTATTAAGTGGGCCATTATAATTAAGAACTTACATAGCATAATGACACTGTTGCGTAACAAGAAAATCATTAATCTCGAATGTTCCGTTATTATTAAAAACGAACACTGAACTTCAGAATACTTTGAAGCTCTTTCATTTGTTCACCGGGGCTTAAGTTAAAAAATTGGAAATAAGTGTGGATGTCGAAAAGCTGCGGAGAGTGTGGATGAAAGCCGCATCATAGGGAGGAAGGTAAGCTGTGAACGGGGGAATTCGAGCGAATTAGCATTTAATTTGACTAAATTGAAAGCACCGTAGCGACGTCGTTTTATCTCGCACTCCGTGGAGCCGCCGACAAATCAGGCGAAGGCAGCGTCAAGCGAGGTATAAATAATGAAATCCTCGTTGGAGTCGAACTCGCAAGGGCAGGGGGTGGGCAAGTAAGGCTGTGCAAGTCAACTATAAAATCAGGCAAATTGAATCCCTGGCCGAGGACGAGGGTTGCGCGCTCATAAATAACCGGCTTTCGCGGCCAAAGACGAATACAGAGCGCGATGCCAAAAAATATGCGCGTTTGCTTTTTCAGCGTCGCGACGCGTCGCCGCCACCCTGCCATTTCATGATATCAGCGTTTCTTGGAGCTTGCAGCTGGTGTGCTACTGCGTTGACTCTGTTGGCGGCATTAATGAGCTCTGTTGATGAGTACGCCAGCAAACGGGAAATTCTCCCCGAGGTGCCAGAAATCCCTACTTAACTAGACTGTACTATACCTTCTCTCTTCGTAAGACTTCTCTTCGACGAAGAGAAACGGACAAAGGCACATAAAGCGATGCCGATTACGTTTCGCCGATGAGAGTTAGGCAACGCTTTCAATCTCATTCTCTTATTTACGTAAATTCAAATCAATCGACCGATGTATTTCGTTTATTTTTTTCCTGACGCGCCTGGTAATCAAAAAATAGGCCACCAAGCAGGACAAAAACATGCTCCTGTACAACTACACGTATTTCCCTTTCAGCGACCATTAAAATGGAAACATGGATATCGTATCAATTTTGGTCAGATAAAATATAATTTTTTCCTCCAATTTCTATTTAAATAAAAAATATTTTCATATAACTTTTGTTCAAACTTTAATAAAATGAATAAAATTTCATTTCATCAATGTATAACATTCGGAAAACATACAATGAAAATCAAAATTCATTTTTTTTCCAAAAAATGAGGATTGTTTTAAATTATAAAAATCATTTAATATTACATATTAATTATAAAACTACTACTTATTCAACTATTTCCCACGTATAAATCTCGTAAAAAGCTGCATAAAACATTTGCAGTTATTGTACCTTTCGTTTTATCCGTAGTTCTATACGTATGGCAAGATAACAGTTACACAACAGCAAAGGAAACTTACAACGTTATATTTTTTTTGCACGAGTCCGTAGAAATACAGTAAATGTAAATAGTATAATAACAATATTGACACATTAGAAGGTCTATACATCAGTGAATATCGTTCAACATATATTAGCAATATAAATGTCAATTTAAAAAACAAGCACAGTTGCTTGCGTAACAAGATAAATATCAAGTCGTGGTTAAACTTTGTTTCACTGCACATGCGGACATAATAAATCTAATTATATCATACAAGCGATAGAATTGTATAGTATCACCTTCTATCATCCTACATTTACTCGTATTAAGCTATCTAACAACTGCAGCTCACCAAACGTTAATATATTGCGACAATTAAGGTAGGCAAACCTTATACAGGATTAGTGTGCACCAATTGGTGTAACTTTTGATTAACAAAGAGTATTTTTTAACACCTGATTGCTCATGCGAAAGCTGTTAAAAACAGTTTTTAAATGAGCTGTCGCATAGCTTTTTTGTAATGCCTAGTTCAAGCTATAGCACTTTCAATGAACCCTCTTTGCTTCGAGTACGCAAAGACAGTAGGGCCAATATGAGACTATTCGTTGAAGGACATTTTTACGTATTTGATTCACGTGTGAAATATTTCTGCACTGGTAGTATGAATACTATGTTATGTATCAAAATTGATTTTTGAAATCGATATTTTAACTTTAATTTTAACAAGAACAACGAATTATAAAAGAAAACATATGATGAAAGTAATTAGGATTTACTTATACCCTAGCAGATTTCTGACGAATATTTTTGATAGAGTCAAAGAAAACAGATCTAATGATGCATCGCAGATATATCTATGACTAGAAATAGTTAGGCAGTTGAAGTGGCTTGACCAAAGGAAACTTTGATGGGCTGACAATTCGGTCGTTTGCGCAACTCAAAATCCAAATAGTTCCATGTTTGTTAATAACCAAAGTTATCATTGTATCCATCTATAAAAGAGCAGGGTGTGCTTTACACCTACACCTATTCTCGAACTTTCATTTGACAAGAAAATTAATTGGCACAAAATATTGTATATTGCATTGGGATTTTCTAACAGTGGTTAGAAGCCAAAATATATAGTCCTCTCAATACTTTACCCTTTGAATAAATATATTTCTTCTGGCTATAAAAAATACATCTCGTTTCTAGAATTTTAGAAAAAACTCTATAACCCATTGCAATTAAAACTCAAACAATGGATATTTCAATATCAAATAAAATTCATTGTATGTCATAATGGTTGACTGGTGTACTTGACAGAAATAAAAAACAAATCTTTGCAAAATGAATAGCAGTTTGGCACTATATATGATTTAGCGTTAGCAAATAATATTAAGTGCTCTGATTATGATCAAACCGGGTAATTAATGGAAATACTTCATGCTCTTATAAAGAGAGCCGGATATATAATACTGCGTATAAATTACATAAAGTAAGCGGCACTTTTAGTATGAATAATGTAAAACTTTTATGAGTTTTCATTTCAGAACTTTGTATACGGTTTTATACCATGAAAGTTTAAATGCCTGTAGTATGATTCATTTGTGCGATATCAGGGAGGCGATAACTACAGAGTTTGCTTTTGGTTTAATTTCTCTGTTCTACGTATAATATTTAACATCTAAACAATGTTTCTTTTTTTGTACTATTCGAATATTAAATTGGTTTACGATATGATATGGTGAAAGTTGCATTCATTGCCTTTTTTACATTCTACATAGGCCGAGTTTTGCATACATGCACAACTAAATATCTGGAACAGTAGCTAGAGCGAATAATAGAAAATTCAATACTGTCACATGTACAGGTGGCGTAATACACAATAGCAGCTGAACATTAAAGAAATTGATCCAGTTTTTTTGTACGGCACGTACATAGCGTATATGTATATATATGCACTCAAGTTTTTCTTGTAGCAAGGTACATTGTTATTTTTACGATGTGATTTGCTCCTCAAATAGAAGCAGAGTCCAGTTAGTTAAACGTTGCTTATGTTCGCGTTAGATCGTAGAGCAATAATGATACTTAAAGACAGTCTAAGTTGTCACACGGATGAGTCAAAGTAATTTTTTGTCCCATGTTTACTCGTCCGACTCGTCAGCATGGTTATGACATCGCAATGAACACGCTGATTTAACTGTCGTTATTCGCGTCGAAAACAACTCACCCCGTTACTAACTCGACTACTCGTAGCTTCCTCCGGAATCTTTCTGGTTACGCCGCTGCTGCACGTAAACAAGGTTACGTTGCCGAATTTTTACTTATTCACGAGCTATTCCTTCCCAAGGGTCGTAGGCGCAGCTTTTGTTGATCGCTTTTTCGTACAACGGCGTTTTAACTTTCCCGAGCATTTTTCAACTCACAAGTTGTCTCAATTTTTTTCTTATTTTCCTTAAATAGCGGCTTGTAAAAGCCAAGAGCATCGTCAGTCGAGCGAATACCACCAAAAATAAGACGCTTGGACCCCTGCATCTTTTGCCAAATTTAATAGAGCTTATGCTATCGTCATTGTGCTAATATAGGATCTGGTATTTAACAACTTCACGAAGAGAAAATATCGGATTATCTGTGCTATCTCTTGCTATCTGTTGCGGAGCTATTCTGATACTAGGTTGTGTTCTGTAACCATCTTCTACGAAGGATTTAATTATTTTAAGTGAAGTAGAAACTTGATTTAAATTTATTCCAATTTGAAATCGAGTCAATAAACTACTATGGAATTCATTTTCCGCAATAGCTTCCGATCAATGACATTTTAAAAAATGCGCTTGATAATCAAATACAATCAAATACAAAGTACGATTATGGTTGTAAACAATGTCGTCCTATTGAGCCGATTGATTGTATTGATTGCTAGATTTAATATTCACAGTGACGCAAGCTTTTAATGAACAGGTCGTTTCAACGCGTACTCAACGTGTTTGAACGATTGCTATCATAATTGAGATCATGAAATATGGATAGCGATGGAACTGAATGAAAGAAATTTGGCAGGAAGCAAGCTCTTTGCAATATGGCTTGAAATTCATGGCATGAAATTGCAATATGTTTTTAAAAAATTTCTGTTGTTGCAGTGCGTGAAGGGACTTAAAGAAGCATGTAATAGAGTAACTAGCGTGCACCGCAAAAACAAGATATATTTGCGAGCAGAAGCAAAAGCTAAAAAAAGGTAGCGATACGTTAACGCACTGAAAACTGATGGATACGGCAACACTGAAGCAAACAGGGACAACAAAAAGCAACGTTAGGAATCGGATAGCAAGAAGCACGAGTGAGAGCCAACAGGTGAGCGGAGAGATTCGAAAATGCATAAATAAAAAGCAGCACAGATGAGAGTCGACAGGCTGACTCACCAGCTGGGGGTAGCGCGTGGCGTGGATATATATGTATATAACGATTGACCGCTGCTGCGCTGCCGGCCACTACTCACTCGCGTAAAGCTCGCGCGGCAACTGCGTAACTCTCGGAGCTTTTTCCAGAGTCGACGGCGTCGGCGGCCGCGGCGCCGGCTACGTGTAGCGTGCCGTATGCTTCCTACACTTCCTCAGTGCGACTGCGCCAACGCCTGATTTCCGCCCCTTTCCCCGGCGCCTCTCCGCCCTCGAGTAACTATCACTCTCGACCGCGCTATCAGCTGTGTGCCCCGGCTATACCTTCCCTCCTCAGCGCCTCGCAAATGACCAGCCTGCGGTCGATTTCATTTTAGCGTCTTTTCACAATTGATTTTCTGCCCACGTCCGATTGCACACGTCCTTGATCCTATCTCACGGTCCACGTGTTTTCGCCCAGCTGCAACTCGCGCGATCGCTCTATTTTTTCAGCTTGCCCGCGCGCCGTTTGTTTTTCTCTCAAGTGCAATCACAACTGCCCTTCTTGCCGCGTAGATCGCGTATTTAAAAGCGAGTTGTAGATGATCTCTCCAAGCGTTATGTCAAGGCGAAAGCTCCGTGGTTATTTATATTTTCGGCATAAAATGTTATTTGCGTATTTCGAGAAGTTGAATGCACTTCGCGTTGGTTTTGCATGAGAGCACAACGCTCTGCCATTGTATTCCGATAACCTGTAATCAGAATGTGATTCTCATAATAAAGTTATGATGCATACATTTAGACGCTGATGACGTCCGTAGGTAGATGCGACTTTGCAAAAAAAAAGTAAATTTAACCTGATATGTATGTATCAAGTACATATACAGGTAGGAACATACAGTACAGTTTTGCAAAACGTTACGACGATGTAGTTCAACATGGAAAAATTCGCTCTGATTCGAAGCATGTAAAGCTCTTTGCTCTGCACTCGGAAAATCAAATTATTACTTTCTGTTCCGCGCAGTATTTGTTTTGCTGATTAAATTCCGAGACTACTCTTATAGTAAAAGCTAATTAAGTTATGCTAATTCGCAAGAACTGGAATTTATTCGGAGTACGATTTTGCCGACTGGTGAAACAAGTCAAATGTGAAAAATTTTTATTTTCAGCGGTTTTTAAGGCTACGGAAATTCTACCTCTATTGTTCCCATCAATAGCGTTTCTAAAATGCAACATATAGCGACGGCAGTTTCGACGGTAAAAGTTTCCGTAAAAGAAAAATACCAAAGTTTCTCTTTATAATATAACGCAAAGCATTTGAACCGTATAAAATTTATAGAACGTATAGAAATCGAGTGTAATGAAAAAATTTGAAAAAACCATGTGAATTTTAATTTGAAAGGATGCGGTTCCGACAGTTAAAGTTGATTAAAAAAACATGAAATGCATATTGTCTGCGCCAGAGCACGCGGTCGCGCGCAACTCTGTCGTGATGAATACTTTCATCTACTCTGTATGTGTGTGCGCGCACACACGTACGTATAATAAAGGTGTGTCTTGCCGCAGTAATGAAAACGTTGGAAATACAGTCCCACGTGAAATTTGGGTTCATCCATAAACTTAACTTACGGCTGACACTTTCGACCTCGAAACTTTGCTACATCTCCAATAGTATGTCCCTGTGAAGTACACTTTTTACGGAAGTTGCCTATGGATTATTGCGAAAACATTGTTTCATTAATTTTTATCAATTTCAATTGTATGAAACCTATCACTTGTAATAACGAAATGGTAATTCTCAATAACTCAACGTTATGTATTCATGAGTATTTTCAACTACATTATCATTTCAAACGTGCCTTGGTGAGAAAGAAAATTATTCTAGATCCACCTCATTCATGAATGATGGAGTTTCAAGATGAGATTTTTACACGTTCTTTCACATACAAGCGCGCTTTCCAAGAAATAACATTAAATATGTATAACAGAGTATATACGAGATGACGACGGAGTAAGCCCCAACGCATCTCGCCTGTATATATTTCTGAGATTCCATAAAATTTGCGTGCATTGCCACATGTATCGTCTACTTCACCTTCTTCGAAAAATCTTGATAAATTCTTTTTAAAATAATGTACTAAAAATTTTGAAATGCCCTTCATGTTTTTCCCTCTTTTCGAAGGTATTTTACTCAATTAATATGTACATTTAAGGAACCATAAAGAAGACATCGTATATTTCTGTACATTTTAAATAGTTTATATTTTGTTACTAACATTTTTCAAATCAGTATAATCTTTGAACCCATGACAGAATCTGAACTTCAAATTTTTATAATAATTTGTAATCCTACTAACCATTCGATCCAAATTACACGGTAAATAAATAGGTACAACAATCTAACATCTCGAAAAATTATAATCAAAATCTTCATAAATTCAATTTATTAAACACCTTTAATTTTTGAACAATAACTATATATTAAGGATTATACAACATCAGTAGCTAAAATTATATTACCTACGAATATTTGAAAGAATAATGAAAGCTTTATCTTTTATCTTATGTGAAGTCTCGTTAAACGTTGATACGTACTACTTGATATTATTACGTAGACCAATGTATTTATGCATGAAACGAAACGAATTCAAAATCACATTACTTTCCTAATCTACGTTTGATATAATTACGTTATATAAATCATACTGAAACTTTAAATTTCAAATATGACATGGAAATGAAGCGGAATAATTTATAATATAATTTCGCTACGATCGATAGAGATGCATTTTGTTTGCAATTCATTAGGTAGTTTGGTATAGGTCTTTATAAATAGTACTTTACGTTTTTATTACACTTGATATGCATCAACGGAAACATTTTATGTGGTAAAACCACTTTTAGATAATAAATTATAGCGATCAATGATAATAAATAACTATATTCATAATTCTTTTTTAACGAAAAAAGATTCCTTTATTACGTAGAATTAAAAAACCGTTATGTTATATACTCGTGCAGTAGAGAAACCGATTTACTGACTTTTTCTATAAAGTGTTTCTTTTGTGCATTAAAATATGGAAACTTGCATGGTTACATACAATCGATAAAAATTGTAATTTATATTGTCGCCAAAACGAAACTTATATACGACAAAATGACCGACAGCAAGTTCATGCTATGTACTCATGTACCTGTAGTTCAAACTAATGAACTTGACGAAGCATGGTGGCCAAACTATATGTTAAAAGCATAAACTTAGTTTTCTGGACAATATCGCATATCATCTCATCAAAACTACATGTCTCCTATTATTTGCGTGTTTTATGCGAAAAGTTAGTAGATTGTTATTCAGCACTATGAACTACGCTTTTTTTCCAACGTAAACATAAAACATTGCAATCCGGAATGTAATTTTCATTTGGGAATAACGAAGATAAGTTACGATGTGGCACTTTATGTATTCGGTTGCTATAGGCAAAGACGCCTTTCCATCTTCATTTACCTTTTCTTCTACTTTTACTATCTGCTGTCAAGAATATGAGATAATTTGAAAGTCCTAGTTTATGGGCTCATCGTGGTAAACGTTTCGAATATCATAAACAGATCAACGTCTATGCTGCCTTGCTTCAGAAATTTATCACTTGCGAGCCATTTATTCCAATCGCGTATGACGTATATATGATGAGCCCATCTCGCATCCGACTGTATGCACGGGGATATATTACAATTTTTATGCGGGCACTTGTACTTTCAATGTATGTAAAATTGATTACGTGTTCGCGCGAGTAAAAATGCGCTCGCCGCTACTAATGTCCTATGGAAACGACGACGACCTCGTGGCGCCGTTTTTACTTCTCTTCTCGTTCGCGTGTGTCCAGCCAACTTACACAGCATCGAGTTACGTGCGCGGTCTATCGGGAATGAACACAAGCACGAAGCACGAGGACCGCGACTTTTCAACATCGATTTTTTACGTTCTCTTTCTGCCCTTTACTTGCCACTTCGATCGTTTTTTTTATCGTCGCTTATTCTTTCGTCTGCGCGAGAAAATAAGTTTTTCCCTCTTGATCGACGATTGTCGTCTCGAAGATGCGACTTGCGGAAGAGAGAGAGAGAGAGAGAGAGAGAGAGAGAGAGAGAGAGAGATCGAAGCAAATCTAATTATTTTCGTCGATTATTTGTCGCTGTAAAAACGCTTTCCGTTCGGACTAAACGATTTTTTATCTGGTTATTCCGTGGCTACGGGTAAGGCAGAATACTTACGGCTCGTCGTCGCGGCACTTTTTTTCTTTGACGGCACAAAAAGCGAAGGATAAAAAGACATCGGGTTAGCTTTTTTGCTTGTCGCTCAATCAGATATGAGCTTCATTCGTCAGCTTCAAGTATATTTTGCTCTCTTAGTTTACTTGTGTGGATGGTTATTTCTTTTCCCTTCGATAAAGAACAGGCTCAAATGACGGAAACAAGCCGTGTGGTATTGTGTCATTTCTCAGAATAAGCAATCAATTTGACCGAAGCTTTCATAGTAGGATCTATTTGCTCTACGATAAGAGCTTATTTTCTTTTTTGGCTGGTCAAATTTATAGTATGTTAAAGTAGCCTATCTGAGGAATGTATTTTCCTTTATTTACGAAGTTGACACGTAACTATTTTAGTAAAGTCGGAATTGCATGTTATATTGCCTGTCGGAACGATGAATTTCATAATAGCTGCTATAATATTCAAAATTATGCGCACATTCGCTACCTTTGCGGTTAATGAGCTCATTAATGAGGTAGAACAACAGCGTACATATTTAGATCTCAAAATAACATAAACATTATCCCATATTTGGCGAAAACTGTATATTCGAGGCATCGGTTGAGCCATGCAACTGAATAATATTATTGGAGAAAGAGAGTGAGAGAGGGCACCAAGATACGCTGACAAGAGAAAGACAACTCGCGGGCATCAATTGAATTCGCGCGGCAAGCGGAGAGAATTATCATCAAGTCTGAACGCTACAGCCAACGCTGCGGCAGCGCGCGTTATCACGCCCCAAAGATCAATCTGCGGAAAATTGGAGCACTCGGGCCTTTGTCAGCACGAAGAGAACTACAAGCGTAATGTAATGAAGGTGCGCGAGAGACGAGGAGATCGGGGCGTCGTCGTCGTCTCTTTGACGCGACGTCGTGTATCGCGTGGCCCGTTGCCGATGCGTCCACGCTCGCGACAACTTATTTATTGGCTCCGACCACGCAGACTTCGATTTGTCGAGCAAGCGAAATGCGGCTCCCCCATCGCGATCGCAACGCGGCCACGAGCAAGGGGAGCTCGTGAAATTTTAGAGCGACCTGTCGTTGTTACGAATGCTCGCTGCTGCTTTACCACTCTTTCGCCATTCGAGCCCTTTCAAAGGGAGCTTTTGCTAACTTTTCCGCCGACTCTCAGCTGATATTGCACAACGGCCGAATCTATGGGTACTCTCGTCGATATAAATAACGACAATGGATTTGTTCGCGCCCATTGATTTTCCGCGATTCGAAGAGCCTCCGCAATAAAATAGTACGTCGTTAGCGCGAGCTTATTACGCATCGAGCGCGCGCTCGCTTCACTCATCATCCTTTGAGACGACTATCGAGAGAAATTCTGTCGATTTATTAGACGGGCCGCTACAGGTCTTGCGTTACGCAGGGCAGAGGGCCGTCGCGCGATTATTGTCGTTGCGCTTCATTCCCCTGCTTGAATTTCGTTCCTCCTCTTTTTCATCGTTCGAGTTACAGTTTACCCTCGCGCTCGCCGCGCTGATTGGCCATAAAAAGCAACGAGATCGCTCGGTCTTTTCAACCTGGCGCGAGGAAAACAAAATCAATATTCCATCGTGGCGCGAAATCGGAGAGCGCCGAGGCAATTGAATAACTCGGCAGCGAGCTAGATATATCCGGTTCTGGTGAAGAGCTCGAGCCTGGCAGCATATTAAAGTTATTGAGCTTGCGCCTGCAGACGAGCCTTGACGCCAAACATCCGAGCTATCTGCTCCTGACATTTCGGTACTTGAGCCAGTCAGCGCGGCGCGCATGTAATCCTCCTGCAGCCTTCGAGCGCTCTTTATGTGCACTCTCGCGCGAGCTGCCCGCCGAGGAAGGCACACATTTCGGCCAAAGTACTCGAATCAATTTTCCGAACGTGAGGATACATAGTCGATGCTCTCCCCCTCGCCGTTCTCCACACAAGCGTCGTTCAGTATTATGATTCGAATGCTCGAGCGATTTTCACTTTTTTTCTGCCTCGCGCCTTTTTCACTTGACACGGAAACAATATCAATTTCGAATCATTGCTCGCGCTTTATTTTCCCTTTTTTTTTATTGATGCTTGTACCAACGTTCGTTAATTACTCAACTTCCATTACTTGTCGAACAATCGTTTGCACTTTGTGTTTTTCATCACGTACAAATTATTTCACACCGTACGACAACTCAAAATTTACAATTTCGACCATTGATCGCGTACATTTTTTACATTTGTGAACCCTCATAAATTATTTTCATCGTTAATTGTAATAACTTATTCGTCATTAATTATACTTTTGGCCTACATGAAAACAACAAAGAAGTGTTAAATAAATTTCTGTAAAATATCGGCTGGTGCTTGAGCGTAGCTCGCAGCTCTGAGGCTAGCTCGAACTTTTAAGTTTCGAAACAATTCAATACATTCTAGTTTATAAATTTTCACTATTTACGCCAAATCTTCAAGTTTCGTAAGCAGTTCAGGTATTCGCATTATACGTTAGGTTATACCCTTCAGAATATTTTACGCAACGTAAATTAAATACTTTAATTTTTAGCTCGGAGAGCTTTAAAGATCAACAATTTGAGCGAGTTCGGGAACAGGGAAGCTCAAGCTTTTCGAGTATTTGCAAAAGCTTAGTACTTAACAACAAAGAATAATCAAACCTTTATTTAAGAATTTAATGTTTTTATTAATAAAATCCTACAGTGATAAAATACTATTGACATGTTCAACAAATAAAAAATCTCTTATACCAAAAATAGATACAAAGGTTTCGTAAAAGTATTTGTTTTTGCAAACTCACGATAATCCGGACTGATTGATGCTCCTCTATTATCTACTCGTTCACGTGCTGTCAGCTACAGCGTCTTAATTTAGCTCTTCTGCATGTGATCCATATACGTAGTACGCTTTCAACAGCTCCGTCTCTAGTTTGATTAGTTTGGAAATGAAACTGACAAACAAAAAGCCATTGTACCAGCGATGAATTATTATTACATTACACTAACTGTTAACACGAATGTATGATATCGACTTTTTTGAGCTGCGTTGCTGCATGAATTTTAGTCTGCGCCGGATTTTCGTATATCGAAGCTACGATATTAACTTATTGCTTTTTTAAGTATAAGCTTTTTGTAGGATTACCTTGTGAAAGCTTCATTAATGATGGATTGTGCGTAGTCAATGTCGATTAGTTCTCTCTCTCTCTCCCTTTCTACCCTCTACTATGGGACTTTAACAGTCGTTTGATTGAACTGCCAATTATTTTGAGTAAAAAAGTGCCTCGTTCATCAAACGCACATAGTGGAAAAATTTATCCCGCGCTTTATTTTTCCACGCCTACACGGCAACGACAGTACTCGAAATAGCAAAGAGCGAGAGAGGGAGAGAATAGGGCATCGATCACAAAGCGTAAGCCATCGCGTACACCGAAAAAAAATCATCGTAGTACTCTAGAATCAGGCTGTTGGGTTTTATCGATTGATGAGAACAAACAAAAGCTCGCCCGCGCTACTCATACACCTTGCGCGCGCGAGAGAGCGAGAACAGCTTGCACGCATTATCCGAATGGAATACAAAGAAAAGTGCGCACGCCATCAGCTGCCAGCTTCTATCGCTGCAAAATATGTGTGTGTGTGTGTGTGCATATGCCAATGTGTGAGTATAGTGCGTTCCAACTCTCAGGTTTCACGCAAAGGCCGTGAAATCGATAGCCGTTAATGCTACGTGAAGAGAGAGAGAGAGAGAGAGAGAGAGAGAGAGAGAGAGAGAGAGAGAGAGATACTGTGACTGTTCTTTATATATGTGTAGTCGGATACTTTCATTACGCTCCGGATAAAAGCACTGTATTTCCTTTTTGCACATGCACACACCTATGCCTGTTCACTACGGTTCATTGCCTTTCGCTTTGGCGTCAAGCTTCTACTAAACTGACAACTGGTGAAGATCGTAGCTTTTCGAGATACTTCAAAATAACTTTTTTTCCGTCGGGTTCATTGACGTTCAAACCAACCTTATGAATTATTCATTGCTCGCAAAATTATTTCTATCAAGCTAAAATGTTGCACATTTTCAAAGTAGTAGTTTCACACAAAACGGGCACTTTAAAGTAGATTTTCGAATGGGACTTGGATAAACGAAGATTTAAACGGAACGTAGTAAGTATATTCGTTTTGAATTGAAATGGACAAATTGAAACATTGAAATATAATAATTCAACCATTATTTCGATCAAATTAGATTTTGGATGTTAGGTCATATTAATCATTCTTTGATGAAAACAAAAACGGCATGTATTTTGTAAAATATGCAGAGGTACCGAAAAGAGAAAGTACATCAAATGAGCACGGAATTATTTCTTCCCTTGCAAATAATTTTAGTAATTTTGTGTGAGGTAAAAATTTAATGTGCGTGTTACCAATATGCACAGAAATAAACTGTATTTATCTCTGTCGAAACTTAATGGTCGCAATTATTCAAAGATAAGAATTTATTTACTCGGACTTTCTTTGGAACGGCCCAATTAACGAAATAAACGCACTCACAATCAGAATAATAATGGGCTTTTTTTTTCGATAAGAGAAATCTCGCACTGGCTAAAACTACAAGCTGCACGCGTTTTCAAAGAAAGTATCGAGTTGTTGTACAGGACAGACGTGCTTGGATGGAAAATGGTTACTTTTGTTGCGGCAATGAAACGTCGAAGTCTAGTATATAGTCGAGGATGTCTGGCATACTAGACACATGCTCGAGTCGTAAAATATATCGCTGCAGGTATAGGTAGGACGCGCGAGAGGTGGTAACAGTAAGGCTCGATAGCGATGCGTAAGGAAAGGGGGATAAAATACGATGGCTGATAGTAGAACAGCCTGCGCCAGGCGCTACATACCTATAGTCGTGCACTACGTAACTCGCAGCTGAGTGATGCTTGTAGACTCGCTCTCACTCCCTACGGCAACCAATTCGGCAGAGGGGCTTTTATCGAATTAAGGCCGCTTCTCCGAAGCGTTTGCCATCAACTTTGCCGAACTCAGCAACTGTCAAGTCCTACATTTATATGGCTATTTTGTCGCGCGTTAAACACCTTCTCTAGTGGATACTCTTACCGTCTTTCAATTCCTAATTTCCAAATTTACACAAGGGAGTCGACATAAAATAGCTCCGCTTTATAATTTTTTGCTTCTTGTTTTTATCTGACATCTTTTTAGATATGAAAAGTGATTTTTAAAATATCTTATCGTGTTAATCAACGAGCATGTACTAATACAATCTTCAATGTAAGATGCAATTCAAGATGTTACTGTAAACAAGGATGTTAATTCGAATGAATGCCGAAGGATTTCTAATCGTAGTTAAATTAATATAAAAGGTTAAATCAATAGCGTTATTTTGTGCAATATATTGCGAGATTCATTAAACAGTGAAGACTGTATTTCAATTGATGAAAGTGCTTAATTAATAGAGCTTTGCGCGTTCCACAATTTTAATCTGCTATTAAATCTGCAGCCGGGAGGCGGGCGACGGTAAGGTAAAAGAGACTGTTAAAATATTAGCTCAAAATTTAGCAGAGTGATTCATTGTCCTGACCTAGAAAATATATTCAGGCTCTCTATTTCTCTCTTTCTGCATAAACTATGTATAACTTTGGAGAGAGGCTTGACAAAATCATGAGTATTTCACGTAAGGGCGTAGGCATAGCAGGCAGCTCACTGTGCGGTTTATAAGTTTACTCCAAGCTACTCAATATTTCCACAAATTTGCACATTTGTATTTGCATTCGAATGAAGTCGGCGAGCGAACACATACCAGTAAACCAGAAAGAGAGAGAGAGCACGAGCTTCCTGAATGACCGAGCATAAAGCATTAAACTTGCCACTTGCCTTTTAAACTATACACGTCATGCTGTGCAGGTAACGTTTAACTATCTCAACTACATCTATATTTCACAGATTTTTTTAACCTTTGCATACAAGGTTATTTTAAATAAAGCAGCCTTTGCAATTTTTTAAAGTCGCTCATAAAGTTATGCTTCAATCAAGTTAGTAATGAAGTAGGACTGTCTCGGAAAAATGTTCACTTTTAAATGAGCCATCTTTCGTGGAAATCGGTTAAGGTATTACATAGATATATGTGTAAACATGCGTAAAAAAATTCAGATCAGCTACGAAACCTCCTCTTTTTTCAAATATATTATCATGGAAACTTTATACGGTTTTTGATAAAATGATGCGATCATTATTTTATTTTATTGTAAAAGTGATAGAGTTTGCAGTTACATTTCCACTAATCTGCAGCATTGATATCGGAGAAAAATATGTCGATTGTTATGCCAGAAATTTAATAGTTTTATATATTTAAACACTTTTATGCCACATTTAAAAACATATTTTCATAATATTGTACATCACATTAACAAGAAACATTTTCATTGTAATATTTACATTCAAACACATTCGCAACGGTTTATCATCTAGCAAATTTGAAGTATCATTTTTCACTCGTTTAATATAATAATAAAATTACTGGTAACATGAATTCAAGTCTGCATCGCGTGACTTAATATTAACCAATTAGCGTCTATTTGTTAGAGTTATGTGTAAAATGTTTAGAATTTATATTAAAAATACCTAACATATATTGCAAATAGAAATGAGCGGATGGTTAGTTTATATTTAGAAAATATTTCGCTGTATAATTAAAACATCTGGTGAGCGAATATCAATATTGAGCGCGCCGCCGAGAAAATATTTGCATTTCTCTAAGCTCGCTGCGTCTGATTGGTATTTGATAGAGCTGAAACAGCTGTTTCCAAGACGCGTATACCATGCACAATTATTTATTAAATTTACTGAAAGATACGTTACCACGCACATTTCGTTGAATTGAATTTCGGCGTTGAAAATAAGAATTCGGATGATCTTGCCGCTGCGAACGATCCAACCAGAGCGTTGCTCGGAAGGAAAACGCCAACAATACGAAAAAATATGTAGCGAGCAGATTAGACGGTGCAGCAAGGGGGAAAGAATGAAAGAAGGGGGCCATTCTGGCGAGATGGGGCACGCGCTACAGAGGCATTGTGTCGCGCGCAGCCGTTGAGCGAGAAAGGCAGCGCGATATAGGCACGCTCGAATCCAGGTGCGTGCCTACGAGGACACGTCTTTCCCCCCTCGCATCGCTCCTCCGAAACTGTATACGCGCGCCGGCTGCACGCCACTCTTTACCCCATATTCTAATCGACGCCTACCAAGATGTTCAAGATAGCCGTAGGCGCGCTCTGGCCAGGAAAAAGCCACTTCGCCGAGTCCCGGACTTGTTACACTTGCTATTTCATCGCGCGAATTCGGACCGGCTGTATTTTATGGATGTTTTTGCTTGCGCTATATCGATAATTTCGTCCTCACGCGACTTCGAATATATTTAACTTTTAAAAATTTCGAGGACTAGTATTTTATCCGGGTATTTTCATTGTTTGTAGAGTTTGGTACAGTGTAAAAAATGCACCATACTGTCGTAACGTCGTTAATACTGAAAATATCAAAGGACATGTAGATAACGTAGCTCGAAAGTAAACATTGCGAGTGGTAGAAAATATCGTGCACAGGCTAAGCAAACAAGTATTATTTCGCAACACCGAAGCAGTTTGCTTATTTAACCAACGACGGCAATGTTCCGTCGGCGCGAAAAAGTTCCAAAAAACTCAAAAAATAAAAGAAAAAAAGAAAAATTGGACGCCAAGCGAGGAAGAGAATGTGCAGTTATTTGGGTCAAAATGAATAAAACTGCTGGTTCTCGCGGCGACAACGCGCAAACATTATTTTTCGTTGTCGGCGTAAAAAATTCGAGGGGCGGAAAGTAAGTGCACATACATATAGCCGCGTAGGCGTATGCGTATACACGTGCAAAAAAAAGTATTCCAGAGTGTGTATGTCAATGACTTTAGGCTCTCTCTTTTCCGCAGAGCTGGAGCGAGCGGAAGAGAGATAGCTGTCGCCTAGCGGCTGAATCACGAAACACGAGCGCAGACGAACAGCGCTGCAGACGAGAGAGCCAGCGAGCCGGTCGTCTCTGTCTTGCGCACTGCGAAGGCATACGTGCTGCGTCCGTCTCTGTTTAGTTCTACGCTCTGCTGCCAGCAGCAGCGCCGCGCCGCAGTGCATGAGAGCGAGAGAGAGCACAGCACAGCGTACTACAGTACAAAGTGTGTAAGTGAATATACGCCAGCATTAGCGTGTCGATCGCGACCCGACTCCTCCGTATCGGACGCTTATGTGTATTTTCGGAGTTTGGAACTGGCGATATACATAGTCGCGCGCAAATTGTCTGTGAAACGAGTAAATGGGCTCGCTCACCGCGCGAAACTCGTAGTACACTCGCGAGAGAGCCGTACAGTGCGTCTATGTGAGTGCGTGTGCGCGCATGTGTGTGGTGCAGGGCCCTCGTACAGTTTTGTTTTCGTCTCTCGCGAGCAAAAGGCTCTTGCTCTTGCTGCTTGCTACGCTGGCTGTCGCTGTAGCAGGCAAGGATAGTTAGAGAGAAAGAGAGAGAGAGAGAGAGAGAGAGAGTAAAGGAGAGAAAGAGAGAGACCGACAATGGTGGTCCGCTTGCCGGGGCTACTTTTGTTCGCCGAGGACATTTGGAAGAAGGCTCTCGCCAGACTCGGCCCGCCCGCCAACAAGCCAACGGCCAAGTCCAAGTGAGTACACACTTTGCTGCTAGACGCGAGTATCAGTCCGCCACAATTGTCATACTCCTTTGTTTATACCTACACGAGTAACAAAAGTTAAGTGAGTGCACAATGTCATTTAGCTTTGTTCGCCGGAGCGCAATCGGACCGAGCGCGCTTTGCAAGCTGATTAATTTTTGATCCAGCTAGTACTATAGTAAAAGAGAGAGAATAGGCATAAGCAATTTTCTCTGTGTTCGGGCTCGTGCATTCTGTGTATATGAGGTAACGCGTGCATGCATCGATTTCGGACCTACACAACACTATCTATAGTTTTATATCGTCAATATTTGCTTCCTGCGGCAATTTGTCCCTGGGGACTTGATTTCCCGAAGAAAAAAATTATTCACCAAGTCTTGTTATCCAATTAAGATACGCGTTTTCCATTGACTCTCAGGGGGATTACTGTTTATTTAAAAATGTTTATAGTTGTATACTTTACGTCTATACGTTAGTAAAAGAGCTTTAATGGGGTACGAAAATACTGAATTTAAAAAAAGTATTTGGGACGGAAGTTTGATCGACTGATCGAGGCTGTCCATAGTAGTCGCAAAGTCTCGCGAAAGAGCGATAAATTTTGGATTAATGCAAGAGAATAAGCATGCGTTATCGGCATGCACGCGTGTCGATCGGTTGGCCACGTGCGGAGAGAAGTATTCAACACCTTAGGGAGGGTCAAGTTACCGCAGCAACGTAGGGACGTCCGGCTGCAAATATTGTCAAATACACGTGTTCGTGCGCACGTAGGTATATGTGGAGAGAGAAACGACTATGTACATAGCGAATGAAGGTTTTGCGCGCACGCCGATCGATTCTTTCGACTTCGCTTTACGGCAGTTGAAAGTATATGTGTATGTAGTGGGTGCGGATGAGGTTGTTGCCGTCACACTCGCACCTGCATACAGCATAACGTCTGTTGAGACATGCTGGTCGCGCGCGAAGTGAATGTGAGCCGAGTTCACGGAATCGCTATATGCAAAATATAATATTCTCTCTGCCTTTGTTTGCGCTTTTTTCTTTATTATAACTCTCACTCGTTTTCTTGTCGAGCTCTCAATTTTGCCATAGAAGGTTGTTATCGTTCATTTTTTATTTGATTGCCTGTTTCATTTTTAGGCTTTTCTCTTGTTTCTAAATGAACATTTTATCAATATTTCAATATATATTGTATATTTCCCTTTTGATTAATATGTCTACTGGGCAAACACAAAAAAACACATTTAGTTTCCATCAGATTATTCTCTAGAGCTCGAGGTTACGTAGAGCGGTATTGTGCAGGTGCATCCGAAAAATATAAAAAATGCCTCCACGTGAGTCAGCTGCAGTCTCGTTTTCAGGGATCCGACAAATTTTTTTTTACGTTAGTACGGAATACGTTTTCAAACATACCATCGATATCTCATCAATCTTTTGTTACAAAATATTCACAGAGTTCAAAGATAAAGTTGGTAAAAGCTATCTAAGCATTTGACACGCATAGATTCTGTAACCTGATATTTTTCAATTTTTTCTTTCATCAAACGAAAAAAGATTTTTTTCCATCTAGCCTAATAAAAGTATTTCGTGGCGGTTAAAAAAAATTGTTATGCACAAGTTAGAATTTTATCTCCGGCATCTGAAAAAGATCCGAGCGCGAAAGATTTTCGTGAAAATCCATGGTGAGTTATAAACAGCTCTACGTGTTCAGATGCCAAAAGCCTGAAATAAAAAATCGTTAGTTTCCATTTTTCTCTCGTGAAATTGGAAAACGTTTGTTCGGGCACGTGTCAAAGCATATAATTCGGCACGAAATTGTGGACCATTAAGTTTCAAGGGTATGCACAGCAATGAAAACTGTTGGGCACACAAAATCGGCCGGCAACCTGCGTAGACACGTTCCGCATGAAAATTTCTTAGAAAACTGGTCCGACCCTCTTCCATCCTTTTTGGATACATTCATATGACTCACTCGCTAAATTTCTATAGACATACAAGATCAAGGAGATTTGGTTTTTTTTATCCTCTTTTATTTGAAAAATCTAGTTTCTTTGTCTATTTAAGATAAGATTTGAAAAAAATCGTCGTACAACGAAAAATGAGGGCAGCTCTATTTTATTGATAGTGTTACATGGTTATTCTTCGGAAATGGAGTATTGTAAAAATCGGCGGCTAAAGTTATGGTCATTTTCTAAAATAATTTTTATGGAATACAGTCTTAAATATTCTGTAATATAACAAAGTTAATTATTTTTCGTTTTGCAAGCATGACATTTTTGAGTATTTACCCGTGGAATCCTATTTTCAACACTATCCAATTTGTTTTTCAAATTCAATGAAAAATAAAACATATTTCTTAACACTTTTAAACTTTTCAATAAAGAATTTCGATGCTTCTTTCATATTCTCACAATAAAGTACAATGGTTAAACCCTGAAATTCAAATGCCAAATTCACTTTTAGTTCGACCTCAACACGGCAATGATTATGAAATATCGCTTACAATGGAAACAAAATTGTAATGGCTTGTCCGAAATAAATTATCGTGCGAAATTCGTTGGAAAGGCGACCATTCGCAATGACGAAAAGGCTGAAAGGAAGGTGGCATTTTACTGACCACCAACCGAGGGCGATTTGCTCGAAAAAAAAAGAGACCTCGACGGTGGCGGTTGCCTAGGTACGCGGAACAAAAAAGAAGAGGTATTTCGAAGATAAAGAGAGTCGAGAATGACTCATTCGGAGGAAGGTGCGTTTCTTTTATTTTACCTTTTTTATTCTGTTCATCTTCTGCCTGTTGCGCGCTTGCCAAGCGTGTGCTGCAAATCGCATGATTTCACTCATTCTTTTGTTCTCGTCTTTCCATGAGAAATCACGAATAACAATTTGGAAGATTAGTCGGTCATTCAAATTTTGTTGCGCATAGTTTTTCGAATTTTGCGATAAGAAGATTATAAAATACTGTTGCATTGTTTGGGCGGCAACCGTGGATGGAGTTCACCCGAGAGAAAGAGTTTTCAGATAATAGTAAGGTTTCAAAAAATTATAATGCGGAGTTATAAGAGTTTCATGCTGCGATGAAAATCCTCTACTTTTTTTTAACTTTTAATCTATCTAAAATTTATATTAAATGAAAGCCTAGCTTAAATTTATGAAATATTAAAATATATCATTAAATTTCGTACTTGTGATATCATGTCATATAAAATATACGTTGAATAGTATTGTTGACGAAACCATTTTTTTATTTTAATACAAGAACAAAGAGTTTCAATTTAAGAAAATGTATTTAGCAGTGATTTTTCTTATACATTGTGAGGTGAAGCCATTTATGTCTGATTTTTTGTATGACAATGAATTTCAAGTGGGACGAAGTAATTTTTGCAACAAAAAACTCAATTAGAACAATCAGAATATCACGGTCTTTGTAGCGTTCAATTAATCGAAGGGTAAAATAGAAAAATAGAAACAGTTGAAATATTTGAATCGCACGTATAATCTTGACAACATATGTAATGTTGTCAATGGAATCTTCGAGGATTTTAATTAAATCATTGAAATTCAAAGTATCATTCATAATTGCTCCTACAATGATCAACTGGTATTGTGCAGTTCCTATAATATTACTTTTTGAAACGAACTCGAGATTTCAATTAAAAATTAATTAAAAAGTTAAAGTAACTGAATCAGCTTTGAAGGAGGTTGATATATTTGAAAGCTACCCAAGTCAACTTACTCTATTAACATGTTCAATATAGTTATAAAAAATCTGTGTTATGTACTTTAAATATCGACTTAAAAATTCTTGAAATATTTTATACCTAAGATAACTAAATTCACGTATATAATAACTGTTCACTCATAATTCATCGTAATTCTCGACACTGTAACAAAAAATTTGATTGAAACGCTGTTCCAGTTTTTATTATTCTTTTTTAACAATATTTGAAAATAATAGTTTTAATGGAACAAGTAATCAACACTTAACGGCTCGACAGCTGTAACATTGAAAAAGGATTAAATATTGTTTGGCAAAGATTCGTGACATTGATCGATGTTCAGGTTGTATCGATAAATGGAATGTATTAGTCCGCCAATATAATATAAATTCAGAACTAACGCACACTCTTCTCAATTCAGTTACGTAATATATACGTTAGTTTCAATAAAATAGGTAGTTTGGTGAATAACTTTGCACACTTGTTAAATATAGATTAACGTCAACTATTCTTCGTCTATATGCTATTTCTTTCATTATATGTAGAATAGTTTAGGAAAACAGAAAATTAATAATTCCGCTGTTATTGCTATTCAATTGATCATTTCTCTTACAGTGTAACTTATTAAAAATGTATGTCATAAAAAAACTTATGTAAATACAATATAATGTTGTAATTCTGTTTGTTCAACAGAGAAAGTGAAAATAATTGTGCTATACGGCAGTTTTTATCATGTTTTTTGTTCTAATCTTTGGCAACATTTTACGAATGACATTTTTACATTGGATCAGCTATTTAATGATGTCAAAACATTTTGTCACTCTTCGAGATGATATGAAATATATCATCAAGTGCAATTTTCACGGCTAGCTCTTGAAATTATTCAATATTCATTTTAAAAAAGTCACGAAACTACCGTAAAAACAAAACACCCACAACCCATTCGCAAGCTTTGACATAAAGGAAGAGTGATAACAGCGATAAACACTCTGAGTGGATACCTCTGTAGGTGGTGAAGTTTTTGAGCACATCACGGAGTCGCGTAAAATAAGAAAAGTTTACTTGTTTTTTGTAAAAAGTTTTAAATCAAATCCGCGAGGCGGAAAGAAAGTTGGCCGTTCAATAAGGCAGCAGATCCCTGCAAAAGGTAGACTCGGCGGAGGCACAAAGGGAGATAGACAAAAGGAGAAAATGAAAGAAGAAAGGAGCCGGAGAGGACCGCTGGTGTCTCCGTGAGTGTGGATGAGCCACAAAAGCCATCTGGCGCGTTGCTGGCGCGGCAGTAGTGGCCGACGGCAGGTTGCAGGTGACCGCGGGAATTGGGCACCGGGTACCAAAGTTATTTCGCTGGCTCTCTGCGGCTCCTTCCTTTCTTTATTTTTTTTTTGCCATCTCTTGTCGCACGCTCGCTTTTTTCTTTCGCAAGTTTTTCCTTACTGGATGAGAAGCCGCGACGGAGCGCGGTATCGCCTTTCGTAAACAGAAGCCGTCGTGCATTCTTCTGCGGCCTATCAAATCTTATATGCCTATTGATTTTGCTCAAGAATTTATCTTTCAATCGATGTACAGTTGATATTATAATGCATGCTTCAGGAATTTACGGCTTTCTTCGAAATGTATTTCGCGCATGCCAATCCAACTGTCCTTTCGAGACTTGGAATCGGAAAATTGTGACCACCACAAAAATGACCTTTAGTCTGACGGCGATTGCCGAATTATTGAATCAAGCCACTAATCGTGTCCCGATCTCATTAATTTACCACTCTTTGTTGGGCGTAATTAAGATGCGTGGGTCGACAACTCGAGCATTGATTGATGGCTAATTTATTGATTTCGTGCGGTCGATACGTCCACGTACGTTCACTCAGCTGAGTAAGCAATCAGACTATTGCCAGTCGGCTTGTCCTCGCGCTTCTCTCTCCATTGTTTTATTTGTGCATTCGCGGCTGCTTCTCGTTTGTAGCGCCGCGGCCTCTGCCCAGCCTCGCTATTGTCTATTGCTCTCGCTACACGCGCAGTCGCCTTTCTGTGCTCTTATCGTTGCTTAACCATTGGCTTACTTGAGAATGCCCGCAGAAAAACTCTTCTTAACGCGACTGAAATAACATTGGCTATTCTGATTGCCCTAACGTTTATTGAAAAAACAGAGCATTACGACTTTGAAAACAAATGTATTCGCGATGAGCGCAAACGTAATTCAGAGCCAGAGCCAAAATGAAGTCTGATTCATCGCAAGAAGTTGCGTGGTGTTGTTGCAAGCAAGTGTTATCGCGAGGCAAGTGCCCCACTAATTTTCTTCCGGGAAGACTAATTTTCCGTTTGAACACATCCGCTGTGACGCTGTTGGAATTCCTGCTATGATTCATAATGCGTTTTAGAACGAGAGTGCTCGTTGTACAATAATTTTGCACCGGCATTCGTTTCATCGTTGAAAGCTCCATCTCGTCGAATCGGGCGTCGGAGAGTTTAGCCGTTTTAATTGGTCGAACGATCATTCAATGCATATCGGCAGCGAGCAGAAAACTTAATAATGAGAAAGTATTGGGAAAGCAGCTGGTACTGGCGGCAACCAACGAGAAATTAAGAGTTTTAATTGGCGAACCAGAAATCTTCAAGTTAAGAAAAATTCTTGACTTGGGGAGAGTGCGAAAGAGAGAGATAAACGAGAGCGTTTCCGATAGTTGATTAATGAGCGTGCGTATGATCTGTCGGCCCGCTCTCCAATCCTCGGCTCGTTTAATTCATCGCGGCACCACGCCAGCTTTGTCTCCTCTTTTTCATTGTAATCAGAAGTGGCCAGGAGGAGTTTGCTGCATCTCGTTTCGTAATCGAGAAGCTCACCCCGATACTTTTCACCATAACTCATACCTCATTCCAATTGAATTTTAAAAATTTATCATTAGCTCGCTGTCTGCATCGTCCACTCTTCGCTCGCGCAACCGCACTTTATTAAAAATATAATGAGTCGCCGACATCCAGGACTGCGATGGCTGATGCGTGAAAAGGGTGCGAATATTTGAACTTCGTTATACCTTTTACATATTCGCGTCATACATGTTGCAGTATAAGATTTATATTTCAATAGTCAATTTAATTTATGAAAAATTTATATTAATAATAATCTTCAAGACTAATTAATAATAAAAATATGTAGCGCGTAAGTCGAATGAATCAATAATCAGATTCTTATCTGTAAACCTGAAATGAGTATTCGTATTTTGCAATTTTTGTTGGAAGAGAGTGAAAGAGTGAAAGTAACAAATACAGATTTCAAATTTATTACTAATGATTTCGTAATATCGGGCCTGGTTGATTGATGATTTTTACCTGCCTTTATGTCTACCGAGTCTTTTGGACAATTTTCCGATCTATCTTGATAAATTATTGAAAATCGATTGATTATTATCAAATGATAAATGTCGAATAAATTTTTGATTTACCAATATGATTAAGGACGGTTGTAATGTTTTTTTAAAAAACATCATTGTTTATACGTCTACAGTATTACCGCTTGTAAATTTTATTGCAAATGGTTTGATAAATGCTACAAATGACATGAAACCAAAAAAAAGAGCTTGTTATGAAAGTCCTCTTTGCTAGATTTTAAGCTGCGCCGAGGTAATGAATTTTTCTAGATTCTGAATTAACTAAACCAAAAAGCTCTGTCATTTTCTGCATTCTTGACCCACATTCCAAGCTTTTAGTTTTTTATGGTAATTCATTCAAATTTCATCTCTCATAGGACAGAGGTGTAATTACGACTTAAAGAAATTTCACTGCTAACGCTTTTATGTCTACACATAGTGAATTCAGCCTTTCTGTAAAATTTGATTGGTTGTATCAGCTAGAGACCTTTCCGACAATAAGGCATGAAAATAATCAATAATTTATTTACGAGTCAATGTCTACTTGGCGATTGAACGATCAACTCGGCTGCAAATTATTACATTGGCAAAGGTCAAACGAGGGATGCTTTGATATCACTGACATTACATATTTCGCTGGATTATACAATGACAAATGATGGGCGTCTCGTCTGTGCTCGCAGTATGCCAGCAACGTTGGAAAGCCAAGCGGCAAATCAATCGCCAGCCGCCGCAATGCCGAGTGTCAAAGTGGTGACAACGGCGGGGCCGGCAGCAGCGCCACCAACGAGTACGAGCACCACGACACCATCGACCACGACCACGACCACGACCACGGCTGCGGCCTCGCCTATGGCCACGAAGAAGCGCTGCTGGCGGCGTAAGACGTTTCACGTCACCGTCTTCCTTGCTGTGTTCTCGACGATCCTCAGCCTTCTATGGATCTACACGGTGACCGCCGAGCTCAGGTCAGTCAGTCAAACTTGCGATCCTATCGACCGTGGCGACGGCACTCCCTCGCCTGTGAGCGCGTCGGACGTCGCCGCTGCGAGAGGCTCTTGCTCTCCTTTCCACTCGGCGGAAAAAAAAAACTTTCTCTCCGTCGAAAGGGAGGCCGTGCTTTCCCCGTCCCGCAGATCGAGCCGTAAAGTTCCCAAACTCACGCTCGTTTGGAGCAAGATTTTTCACGCGCGGATTCAAGCCGAAGCTCGGCCTTCGCTGCCGACATTCGAGAAGCTCGTTCGACGGCAGTCGCCTGCCGCGGCGCGCTCTCCCGAGCGTGAACAAGGAGCTGGGGAGCGAGAGCGAGGCAGCGGCGCGCAGAAGTGTATATTGGGATTCCACTTCCTGCCCCCGCGAGAGTCGAAAAGTCGGCGAGCGCGCACGCACGCTCGCACGCGGAAGCTCGCTCACGGACAAGCCATTTATATACGAGCGCGCGAGTCCCGCAAAGCCCTCTATACTTCATGCATTCTTAACGTTCTCGTATATATGAATTCGCGACTGGCGCGCTGCTTTCGATTTCCCATCGAGCCGTCGCTCCCCCCCCCCCCTCCCCCTCCCACTCTCTCTCCCTTTACGACGCCGAAAATTGTTTTGCTGATTTTTTTTTTCTACTTCTTCTCGCCCGCCAGTCTCTTTACGAGCCAGCTTTATTGGCGACCTAGCTCGGCCCTTCTTGAGATCCTCGTAAAAGTGCGATTGCCACTCGTGAGCCGTGGAACTCGTTTTACTGGCCCCGACCTCCCTCGGCCGACTCATCCGTAATACAGTGACTTTCTGATTATAGGCGCGCGCGAACGCGCTCTTCCAGGGGACACGCGAACGAGCGGCAAAGCCCGGCGACTCCTCGACGCGATCGAACGAAATAATCAATGATTTTGCATTTGCGCGTGCCTGCCAACGTGCACGTGAGCGTCGTGCGACATATCCGCACCCGCGTCTCGGGCCACGGAGCGCGTCGCGGCACGCCGCTGTGACACGTACACCCGAATATATTTATGCCGGATTTGCATTTCGCGCGCGCTTGTTCCGTTTCAGCGGAGGCGGTACGTGCGCGACGAGCAATTGTGCATTGTGTAGCGCCGCCGCCCGCACGGTCAACTCAGGCTATTCATGGAGAACGGTACACGCCGCTACCTTAGGGCACTCAGCGCACGGGCAAGTTTATTCAAGGCGAAAAACTAAGTTGCACCGCGTTTCGGCTTTCCTTTTGTTGTACGCACAGCGCGACAAAACTTGGCGCCTCAACTTGTGCCGCCGGTCCAATTTGAAAAGTGTCAACGTGACTCGAGGCCAACTTTGCCGACCGATGAGGTAATAACGATCAAATTAAAAAAAACTCGCCGCCAAGTTTTCCCTTAAATATTAGCATAACGGAGCTCCGCGAAACTTTATCCCGCGACGCCGACGACAAAAGCTCGTGAATGGAGAAGCGCCCGCTTTGTTAAATAATTAACGACGACGAGGATCGAAAGCAGAAAGTTGGAGGAGACGTCCCGCGGCTGTCTATTGGGAGAAGTCGCGAGCGATAGTTGCGGCGGGGGGAGACGTGACAAATGGCGCGGAAGAAGCACGCGAAAAATTGATCTCTCCCTTTTCTCTTACTTTTCGCCAGGAGGAAGGCCTTCGACGTGAACATGAGACGGGATCACGTACTCGATGTGTCCATGGACAATCCCGACCTCGTCTCCTACATAAGGAATATCCAACTGAAAGCGCCCATCGCTCAGGAGCAACTCAACGCCAGTCAGACTGTCGAGGAAGAGTTTATCGTCAAGCAGTTCCAGTCCAAACGTAGCGGACTTTACTTCGAATACATGAGCAGGGTGAGCTTTATTTTTTACGTGCTCGGCGCATTGTGTGAAACAACATCGATCGCGCTGTGCCTCACAAACGCCGACGTGCCGCTTTCGTTTCTCACTCACTCGGCATTGTAGCGTTGCCCGGGAATGCTTTTATCTGTTTTTTATCGACTCGCTTTTGAGTATGCTAATTTCATTTTATTGCCAGCTATCAGATACCAACCTGGCTTTTCGTCTATAAACAATACATGTATATAGCGTACTTCCACAGCTGACCTCAATCCAATCGTCCTCTCAAGTATTCTACGCTAATTATTCAGAACTAAGCGATTCAGCTAATGATTGACTTATTAAATTTTCGTGAGACATCGAAAGCACTTTCATTTTTTTAATATTTCGGCTTCAGACATTTATTATTAAATAGTTCATATGTACAAAGTCAAAGCTCTTGCATTATCACGGCTCCGGTTGGCAGCTATGCCACGATATTCAAATCATTAGTAACATCTCTCAAGCGCTTACCGTTGAGCGCCTTTTTCGTTGAAACTATGAATCCTCATACTAATATCCAATACGAAAAATGAACTGTAATTATCATAAATCTTTTAGCGCGAGTAATTAATAGCTGCTATCCATTAATATTTCATCCCTTTTACTAATTTCATGCTATACACGAATCCTAAGCGCGCTTGTCTAATGAAAATGACTACCTTGAATATTTTCATTTTGCACAAATATCTAGAGTTAGCTTACTTTTTCACATTTTAATTTTTCATATTCCTGGCTAAATACAGCATTGTTTTATGGAAAAATACAAAGGTTGCACGGATATTGCTGTAAAAAGCTGAATGCTAATACAAATGCAAAACGGACAGTATCCTAGAATATTGCGGTCTATTTTTCTGAAAGCCAATAAAATTGCTCCAGCTGTGTACGCTATGCGAGGTGAATTTTGCTTCAATTTTTTTTCAGGCAAATGAATCTTAAGCTATGCTTTTGTTGAAACGTCGAAATACTGATAGAATCAAGTTAAAATACGAGAGAACTGGTTAACTGGCAAATATGCTCAAAATAAAAAGTGCAACGAAGCAATAACTCGTTAGCGCAGGATCAAGTTTTCAAGGATATTAAACTCCATTCGAAACGAACAAACAGCAAATTGCCTGGCAAATAAAGTGAACAAAAGAGCTCTGAGGTTGAAAGCAATAAAAAGCGAATGTGGGAGAAACCGCTCGATCAAAAAGCGAACAAAAAAAGGGTGGAGGTGGAATTAGTGACGCAGGCGAGCTTGCAATCAAAAGTTGGTCCCGACCAATTATTAAAGTTCGCTGTCTGTGCTTCAATTTCAGGCTGGCGCGACTTCGACGACGGCCTGGTTAGAGTCGCAGCTCGATTGGCGGGGTGTCATGGTGTTCACCGACCCACGTCACTTTTTCGATGCATACAGAAGTGCGAGGAACCCTAAGACTCGGGTGCTGCACGCTTGCCTCAGTACTGACCGAGATACGAGAGAGGTAAAGTTATTGATTTTTATTTTTCTAGTGGATACTCGAACTCAGCTACTCAGTTGCGAGCTGATTAAATTTGTCACGATAAAAAAGTCGTCAGGAGAATTAGTTTCCGTCAGTGTCACTGATAAATTGCATTGGGAACGACGGTGAGAGAGAGAGAGAGAGACGCTCGTTTTATTACTCTAGGATTTTTCTTCCTGCTTCTGATTTGCGTCAAAGGAAACAAGATCTCAGGGATCAGGGATACTGATGTTTTACGTTAATGAATCTTCTTTATTTCGAATTAAGAGCTTAAATTTGATCTTTTACTGCACGTTACGTCGTTTTGCGCTTGCACTTGAAGCTGGAGGAGCTGCTGATTGAAAAGTTCGCCGGCAATCAAATTGTTGAGATATATTTTATACCCTGAATTTCCATTCGCCGGGATAGATCGGACGATACGAGATGTTCGGATACTGGATGGAGTGCTCGATTAATGAGTATGACTGCTATGCTTGTAATCTTAGATAACGTATCATCAGGAGGCAGACGTGCAAGTGATGAAGTTGGGCGAAGGCCCGAACAGCCTGGACCTATCCACTGAGAGCTTGCCAGCCACTAGATTGTACTGCTTCCCGCTCTACTCTATTCTACTCGCTTACAATGCCACGAGCCTCGACTACGTGAACCTCGATAGCTCGGAAGTGCAGGACGGATTGGTAAGTTTCAGCACTATCCATCCTACCTACACAGCACATTTACCTATAAATTCGAAGCCGCCTGGTTTGTCGAATGATCCTACTAGCGATATCGGAGCGCTCTCGCTTCCATTGACCGCCTTATACTCGTTCGTGGAATTCCGTCAACCTGACTCGCATCTGATGTTCATATTTCTCCTGATAATCTGGCTAACTGATGATGCTCGAAGGATAATCCAATTCATACATCATGCAAATTAATTGAAAATACCGATGACCTGGTTACCACCGTCAAATTCGCGTATTTCTATCGGAATAACATAGCCGTCGCGCGTTCGCGCGCATATAAAATGAGCGAGCGCCTTAATGAATGATCGAATTATTCGAGGCGTGAATCCATGCAAATTTTGGAAATCAATCGGTAGCCGTGTGTACCCTTATTATGCGCGTGTGATGGCCCCATGAATAACGAACGCTGCAGGCCAGAAATTCATTATCCTTCGGCGTGTCAGGGCTATGTTATTAATATTTACACGCGAAAGACTATGCGCGCGGCGGCCGGCTTCGTCCAGTTTTAGTGAAAACGTGATCGCAAAACCATATGTGATAGCGACGTGCGCGTAGGGATCAAGTACAATTCATCATCGTAAGCAGGCATTTATAGTCCGCGCCATAAATACATCGCGCCCAGGTCGGATATATGCTCCTAAAATATCCACATCTAAGGGGAAAGTTATATCGTGCGTACGTAGCGTTCTTCATTCTACGCGTGTCTGCTCGCAGATCCTGGACACAATCCCGTGGGACGTGATAAGGGTATCGGTGCTATCGATACATTGGGGTGCCCATCACAGCGACGCCGAGACCAAAAGCATCGTCGACAAGCTCAGCAGCCACAATTACAAACTCGTCAAGAGTCTACCCACTGGCAAGCTCGTCTTCCTTTATAACCGACGGCCGAAGATATGAAAGTCTACGTTTGTGCTGCGCCACTAAAAAAACCACTACTCGCTATCGAGGCTCTCTTCTCTAGTTATTTCAATTGAGGTGCCGCTACTCGTACTCAGTGATCGTAAAGACTCTATCGATGACATATCTCTTAGAAACCAGTGAAACGAAAAAGCTACATATATTGTCAAGAATACTCGCGGATCAAGTTTTTAATACACACTCGTTCGGCATTTTACAACGAACGTTTTATGCATTTTTTTCGTCATAGAGGATTAATACTGCGCCTATATAGTCAATAAGTCGTGACTTCATTTGTACTGCATTTAAAAATGAGCGAAGCTGTGGTGCGTTGACTGACTGATGAATATAAAGTTAAAGGTGTTTTGGTGCGGATCATTGTATAAACACGTCCGAAATATTTGCTAATATTGGAAGTGTATGTGCGAAAAATTTTACAAAAATGCATTTCTATCTAACATGTGTTGGAAGGTTTACTGATGATGTAATGATACAATATTGTACTGGAAATTTTGATTTTCATGTATCAAAAGTACGCACGCTCACTTTTTTGTAGGAAATATTTTTGTAAATTTTACAGACTAGAGATTTTCAATCATAAGTGCACGCACACGTGCGCGCGCGCGCGCCCACACACACACACACACACACACACACACACACACACACGTCAACAATAGCATTATCGACTCTGTTGATTATAATACGAAATTATACTTGTTTATTGATATTTTTATGTCGAAAATCACTCGTTTTATTCAATCATTTAGCTTCAGCAAAATCTCGTCCTCATTATCATTCCGATATATGTTTGTTTTATTCCGTGATAATATCATTTGTTATAGAGATTATAAAACTATCAATAGAATTTTGTGTAATTTTGCATTCAATGCGGAGTATTTTTATGCATTCTTAACTAGTTAAAGTATGAAGACAGTACAATTATCTAACGCAGATCTTAACTTTCAATTCGTCATTTTTTGTAGAACAACTGGTGAATTGTGTCAATATTGAAATGATGCTTTCGTATTCATTATTAATTTGTATATATAAGCGTGATCGTGTGGAACTTTTGTACATTTGTGTCGTACTAACGAACGATTAATGGTTGCCTCGCGCTTGCCTGTAACGGAGCAGTGATAAGCAACAATTAGTTACTGAAAATACCTTAATACCGGGCCTTATTAGATACATAAGTAAATTATTAATTCCTGCCGAGAGAAAAGAATTCTATGGATATTTCAGACTATTTGTAATGCTCCTGCATATGATGTAATTACATCTATAGATATTAAACTTCACAAATAGGTATACAGTGATGATACTTTACTAACTAATTAATATATACTGATTGAGTTGAGTGACCTTATTCGATTGATATGTTTAATTTCTTTTCAACAATGTTATGTTCTTTCTGTTCTAAAATTTATAGATAAAGTGTACATCTTGAGATATATGAATCTCTAATAATTACATGACTCACAATAATGAATAGCTCAAAATATTGTACTCAATCAGTTGAAAAAAATGTTGCTAGTAATAATTGAAAACAAAATGTTATCGTTATAAACGATACATGTTAACAAATAATTAATTAATAGATTCGCACAAGTGTAAGCTTTCTAAGTATGAAAATTACGAAATATTGTCGAATACATGCGTAATATTTTGGACAAAATTATAACTTATGATATGCAAGTAATCTCGTATCAACTGATTGGTAGCTTTTGTCAAATAAACAAAATTGTATTATAATATTAGATATAGCATAAACATAACCTTATTATGTTTATACAAACATAAAAGACTAAATTGATTATTATAATTATAATTTTTCTATTATCACTAAATAAAAATTAATTTATTTTCCAAACTGTATTCTCTTATATATGCACCTTATTGACAATTTTTTAAGTATATTATACGTGATTTTATTGATTCAGCAGTTAGTAGAAAAATATAATGGAGTTTCTCTTACATTTTGCTTGAGTTCTAAAGCAATTGTGATTTTTTTAGAACTTTTTCACTATTAATTTTTAAATATCATTTCTAAAATGATTTCAAATTGATGTATTCAAATTAATATTTCATTAATTTATTTCATTCGGTATTTTGGTACATAATACGTATGATAATAATTAATAATTATTATCATACGTATTATCCAGTCAGACATTAATTAAAATACACCGAAACGTAATAAGCATATCAGAAAAAAATATGCATTAAGACAATAGTTTCAACTGTGACATTTTACTGATGCACTACTCGTATGTTTCCGTAGAATATTTCAATAAATCACATCAGTTTTCTTCTGAGAACTTTCTGAGAACGTCAGGAAAAAATTTTGAGCAATGACTAAATAGCTAGAAAGGGTAAATATGCAATCTGGTAAATGAATTCGATTTAAATTTCTAACGGGTCCCATATTATCAAGAGCTATTCCCTTTATTTACAGGATCTAATTTTTCCTTACTGCAAATAAAATGCTATTTGTAATTATGTATGAGTTTATTTATTCCAATAAATGTATTCATTAAAAATGAAAAGGTAAAACTTGAGATTAATGAAATTAAAATAAAAAAAGAAATAAAATGGTGAATGAATTGTCATAATTTGCGGTAAGTAAAACATACAGAAAATAGTCAGCCTTATTACTGTATACTGTATATGTCTGTATGTATAACAACTTGTGAAAAATAATAGTTAAAAATATTGTGATTTGTATATTAGAAAATCAAAGGTAAGTAAGCATTAAGAAACATGTAATATAATCTATTGATACAGAAAGTAATGATAAGGATAGTTCATTTTTTAGAACTAACTAAAAGCTTTGTATTTACCAAAGATATAGGCATTAGATATGTTTCATTTTTAGATTATATACAAGATTGAAAATAAATTGAATCCGTTTCTGTCGTAAAGCTTTGATTTGAAAATTCAATTCGGATAAAAATTAGATTTAATATGCGGTATTTATATGCCATTCATTGAACGAATATTAGAAACGAATCTCGTAAGCAGTCGCGAGTTACGTAAACTAGAAAAAGCATTGAAACTGCTCGCCAGATGGAAAAAGCGCAAATTGAAAGGTGTGAGGCGAGGATATTTAAAAAGTCGAGGGGGAGCTATGGAATACTTACAGAAAAAAGCTGGGACGCGTGGGCAAGTAAAGAGACCGGTTCTCTGTCAGTGGCAGAGTAGACGCATAGGATAGAAACGCGGTATACTGCTGCTTAGAGGATTTCGCTGAAAAGAAGGCTTTTTCCCCTTTCTCGCCGCGACAAATGCGGAGAAAGAGAAAAATGCGTGGCATAGTATCGGTTTCTTTTATTGTCAGCGATAAAGTGACTTGGCGCGATAACGATATGCGGCGGTCAATAGTGTCCCTTGGCGTGCAGAGTTGACACTTGCTCACGACGACTTTTCGAAAATGCATCGATCCTGCTACTGTTGCTACTGTGCTTGAGGATTACGAACACGTACGCACGCTGAAAGAGAAAGAGAGAGAGAGAGAGAGAGAGAGAGAAGTAAGGGATTAGAGGGATATACGGAGTACAAGGCGCCGAGTTATGGAGGCCACCGGAATGCTGAGCGGCGAGGCCGCGCGACAGGAAGGGTCCAAGCTCTGGCAGTACATCTCTGCTGTATCCGGTAATTGGCTTACAGTCCTCTCAAGGATACCTACACCTCTGATATTACTCTCACCCCTACGAGCAATCTTCATTTCCATTTGTGATCCGTTCGCTGTCTGTATTGTGCCCTCTTGATCCGGGAGTTTGATACTCAACCAGTAAGCTTTCATCTGCTTTACTTCTTGTTTTTCGCTCTTTTGGTTTTTACTATTCATTGTAGGCCTCTTCCTTTCTCCATCTTCCAATTCATTTTGCATACAATAATGTCATTTTACTCTTGTCAATTGCCATTTGTCAACTGAATATCTGATTTCAATTTTCAATATTATAAATAACTTTCTGGAACCAATTATAAATTGTAAAAACTTAAAGAACGTGTCGCTGACTGTATTATCTTCAGCATACAATTGAAACGGTATCTGTTACTCACTACGATACGTTGAATCTTTGAAATTAGTATTTTTTGTGCAACACTATTTGTCTATTTCATTTTTATTAGAAATGTCAACAACTTTTTCTATTCGTTCAATTCAATCGATAAGTTTTTATCTTATCACATTTTTGGTATAAATATATCATTTCCACCTTTGATTAACATGTTATGACAGTGTTTAGCAAATAGAACACGACTACCTTCATGGGTTATCAATGCTGAGATCTATTGAAATTTATTTATTTAAATATTTGAGATTCATATGGCACTTCAACGAGTAATTTATCTTTGAGGCATTTTCAGTTAAATTAAGGACTATGTTCATGGAACTTGAATTTATTAACACACTAATCGTTAAAAACGATGAACTGGTATGCACATATCTTGTTTACATTTCGCAAACAATAGATTGCTCATTTTATTTAGAATAGCTACTTGAAAGCAATTAAAAAAAACAATAGCCTTAGAAAAATCCGATAAGCTATAGAGCATACAAATGACTAAAGTAAAACTGAAGAGTTTAATTCCACAGTCTTTCAAATAATTAATAAGAAAAACCTGGCATCGTATAGCAGAAAAAGTAATAATGATACTACGTCGGAATCTGCACAGTATGCTTCCTGTCGATTGGCGTCGGCTCGGGATTAGCCTGGACATCACCGGTACTGCCACATCTGAAGGCGGCGGACTCGTGGCTGCCAATGGACGAGGAGCAAGCCTCCTGGGTATCATCGTTGCTCGCCATCGGCTCGATGATGGGCGCGCTACCGGCGGGGGTAGTTGCAAACTCAATAGGTCGTAAACGGACGATTCTACTCTTGGCGATTCCGTTCTTACTATCGTGGGCCATCATCTTGTTCGTCAGCAAAGTTTGGATGCTGTACGCTGCCAGATTCATCGTCGGTTTAGCCGTGGGCGCCGCCTGCGTCCTCGTGCCCACCTACTTGTCCGAAATCGCCGAGCCATCCGTCAAAGGTACGCTTGGAGCGATGTTTCAGCTATTCCTCACGGTTGGTATTGTCTTCACCTTTGTCATGGGTGCGCTGGTCGGTTATACCACGCTCGCTGTTGCTTGCGCCATTATCGAGGTCGTTTTCGTCGGCAGCTTCATCTTCATACCGGAATCGCCCGTTTGGCTGATGGTGAGTAATTCTAATCTAATGGCAATGACTAAGCTTTAAAAACATTTGGCGACGAAGAAATTGTTGACGTCGGTGGCAGCGGGCTACGTTACTTTCCCAAAGAAGCCGAACTTGAGACGGTAAAGAATTTGCGCTGAACGTATATGCGCGCGTGTGTGTGTTGCAGTCGAAAGGCAGGCGACTGGACGCCAGTGCGGCTCTGAAGCGTTTGCGAGGCGACGCCTACGACGTGAACTGCGAAGTCGGACAGCTGCAAAAGGAGGCGGAGGAGAACGCGTCGAGGAGCAGCAGCGTGTTCGATCTCGTTAGACTGCCAGCTCCGAGAAAAGCTCTGTTTATCTGCTTCGCCGGCATGGCCTTTCAGCAACTGTCCGGTGTCAATGCCGTCATCTTTTACACCGTCGACATATTTAAGGCGGCCAAAAGCTCCCTCGACTCCGACGTTGCCGCCATCCTCGTTTCCGTCGTGCAGGTTCGTGCTTGAGTATCCTTTTTTTAGGCCTCGCGCGAGTTTACTTCTCTGCTATTATGCCGCGCAGTGCGTGATGGCCGTGGTGGCAGCTGGTATCGTGGACAAAGCAGGCCGCAAGCCTCTGTTGATGTTTTCCTCGGCGGTTATGTGCTGCAGTTTAGTAGCTCTGGGTCTTTTCTTCAAGCTGCAAGAAAACGGTAGCGACGTGTCCAAGCTTGGATGGCTGCCGCTCGTGTCGCTCGTTCTCTTCATGATTGCTTTTTCGATTGGGTGAGTTACACGTATCTTTTTTACTGTCCACTTCTATCTTGACCATTCGTTTATTATCGATTGTCCACTTGGCAGTATGGGACCCATTCCGTGGATGTTGACGGGTGAAATGTTCACAGTGGAACATAAGGGTAATGCATCAAGTCTTGCCGTCTTGCTCAATTGGTTCCTCGTGTTCCTCGTTACGAAGACCTTCCCGACCATGAAAGTCATTCTCAACTCTTCCGGTGCCTTTTGGGTTTTTGCCGTCATTATGGGAATCGCCACTGTTTTTACTTTTTTTGTGGTTCCGGAAACAAAAGGTAAAACTGCGCAAGAAGTTCAAGCTGAGCTTTTAGGAAATAAGTCCAATAGATCAGTTTAATCTTATGCTTCAGCTGTACTGTGTGCAAATAATTGTTAATAGTTTGATAAGAGTATTCGCGCTGTATTTTATGTAATCATTCAATATTAAGAAGATTCGATGTTTTTATCAAAGTAACGGTAAATTCGTCAAATTCTTTTTGCAATACTCATTTGGGAACATCTCAGACTCTTAAAGAAGAGGATATACTTCGGAAAGTTTTATTTATGATCACAGTATGCAACACTAAATTTTATTATCTTATTAATATAAAACATGTTTTATGTTTGTAAAATCTGTAGCAAGTATTTTATTACTACAACTCGTTATTTGTTTGGAAAAGATAAGCTAGATAAATCGATTAAAGCTACGTTTTTAAGCACTGCGCTTTACTATTATCTTATCTCATAAAATCTGTACATCATAAAAGAAAGCTGATGTTAAGCATCCGTAATCGTCGATTATTTTTTCATGATATGTGATTGTGAAATACGTATAGATTTATGTGCCAAACAAACTTAATAAATATAAAAAATAATCATATATGTGGGCATTTATAAGGATTCAAATATTAGAATATACAGAAAGTGAATGTGTATTGTTTCAAAGATATATATTATAGATGATAACATCATTATTATTAAATAATCCTTCCTTTTTATAGTTAAGCAATATTGTTTTTTACGTTCAAAATACTGTATTTATAACATGGCGTAATCTTTATTAAGTTTTATTATTAAATATTATTGATTCAATCAATTATGTTTATATAGAGCATCTTTGATAAAAAAATTCGTTAACGAATGCAAAAATTTCATTGGTATAAATCTTTAAATATATTATGTGATTACTTACATTGTTTGAAATCAATCGATTATTGTAATAATAAATATCAATAAAAAAATTATGTTAAGAATTTTTGTAATGTGGTTATCATAATTATATAGATAGGATAGTTTAGAATACCGTAAGATGAAGTGTTTTCTATAACAAACTATTTTAAAGTTTCGCGTCAGAAATTCGGTTATATATATCCCAATTTAATGTCGTAATCTATTATTCCCTTGTAATAACAATAATATTACTAGTTTCTCAACTATCCAGATGACATGGGCTACATTTCGATAAAATCAATTTTCATCATTGATCAACAACCCATAAAGGCCATAAAGCAATTTTACTTTGTTGAATTAAATAAAAGTACTTAGAAGAAAGCGAACATTTACAAATTCATTATATTCCATGATACAACAACCAAAACACAAGGTTCTAATAATATTAGATGACAAGTAGTATCCTCTTTAACATGTTAATGTGATTCAGCTAACCAACATTGTGATATACTTCTATATTATAAAGTAACAAATACAGAAGGACTCACGTGTCCACTAAGACTCAACACAGTATGAAGTGCAAGAGACAAGAAGGCAACCTCAGAACCATTCACTATAACAAGATAGATGTTAGTTAGATATTAGCGATATTAGTAAGAAAAAGCCAGTGAAATTTGTGGCTTGCATCACCTAGTAGTATTTATTACCGGATTCAAGCATGGTGATAAAAGAACTTTTGCTTTAGTTTTAAAATATTTTTTAAAGATAATTTTATATGCATAGGAAATATTTCCACGGCTGACTAATTATTATAAAGTAATAATGTATAATTATTACTTTGTAATATTTTGTATTTTACGTTGATTTAATAAATAAATTTAAAAAAAAGAACTTGCTGCATTATAAATGATGATTGAAAAGAAAAACATTTTCATAGGATGTCTTAGGAGGTAGCATTTTTATACAGGGAAGGTATTTTGGAGCGGCATTATACAAGTTAAGTTAAACGAGTTATGAAATTTAAAAAATAAATTGAGCAATCATCGATGTGCGCAGTAGCAAGTAATGGAATAAAATTTGTATGCAAATATCGATGTTACGATACCGAGGACGAACCCTGGTTCGATAAAAATGTTAATGAAGTGCTCCGTTTTCCATGACAAAAGCAATCACGATTATAGCTGCATCGGCAATTTAATTTACGCCTGTCTTTATTTATCACGTTAAATAGAAAATCTGTGGAATGATGTTCATCGAAATAGATATTATCAAGATGATGACTGGTACGAAGATTAATGGCGTGTCGTCGTGCCGTATAAAAAGCTTCTTTTGATAGTCGAGAAAGTGTCGCCCGTGTCATCGTATGCAAATTGGGCAAAACTCTGAAACGATGCTGTTAAAGATAGTTGTCCCCGAGAGGCCTCTTTTTTCCATTGTTAGCCATGAATATCCGAGCTCTTCCATGCGAATTATAAATATTAGATGCAGCAGCTGTTGATACCACGCGTAGAAAGTCACAAATGATATTTTGCTCTCAAGTAATCTTTCCATTGTACGAAATGAAACACCTGTTTATTTTTCCGTAGCTCTCGGCTCTGATAATTAATTGTCACTTCGTAAGTTGCCTCTATACTTAACATGTATGATCGAATACTAGCGATTACATAATTGAAATTGCCGATAAGCGACATAGAAAATCGATAAAATGTTCTTTACTCTTTCATTAAGCTGGCATGAGCATCTTCATAAGCGCCATACAAGTTCAGATTCACTTCGATGCTCCATTCAATGCAAACTGCTTACGTTTATGGTACCAAAGGGATTACGTTCATGAGATCGTAGCTTTTATAGCGCATCGTAACACTCTGCATATTTTAATGTTCGCAAGGTCCCTGGCGTGTAAATGTATCAAACGTAAAATGCAAAAGTTATGCAATGGGATTTTCTACAAGAAACTGTATTGCTGTCGTAAAGTAAGTGAATCTAGTCGTAGGAGTTTCCCAGTAAATAATACGGTCATCAATAGAGCGCGAGTAAGAATCATCGCTAACTGGAATCGTCGAGTACACGTGAGGACCCTTTAACGATATCGGGAACGTTCTTTTCTGCAACGCGCATAAAAATCGGAGCTCGTGGAAATGACGACCACTCCAAGTTCAAGACAAGTCGATAATGCGCTTAATCGCACATCCAATAACTTGCGCAATGGTTTTTATCGACGAGCTAGCGAGCGAGCATCCCGGCGACAACAGGTGAGCGCAGGTGGTATTCCGCGCAACTTGACGAATCGCGTTTGGGAAGCCGCGCCGAGGCGTCGCCGAGACGTGTGCAACGACTTGGAAAAAGGAAAAATTTTTTTTTTTCGCGAGCCCGATAATAAGACGCGTATAGATATCGATTTCCAGGACTACGTCGCGACGAAAAATTCGAGCCCTAGCTGTGGACGAAGCAGCCAGATAAGAAAGTTGCCGCTCACGACCACCACGTCATCCCATTAGTCGGAATTTTTTCTGTTTGCACTGTGAAAAGGTATTCTAACTTTCGATTGTCTCACCGTTTATTCTGCAAAGTTTGGCTTTGACATAGTGGCATGGGCTGCTGAGCCGCGTTTGCAGATGTTGAAATATTGACTTTGATGATATCCAGTTTGAATGAATTTACGTAACCAGGTCGATTATTTCTTTTCTTATTTATAATCGTGTACGAGCAAGTCTTGATTTCTTATCTGCGTTTCGAAAAGTTTCTTGACTTCTGTTATACCAATCAGTAGATTGAAACAAATGCAAATCCACGCACTTTCAAATATAATAAATTTATTTAATCACTGTCGTAAACATTTTTGACACATTACCTCATTTTAAAAGATATACTATAAAGAAGAAATTCAGTAAATTTCAAAATAGAGCCGATAGGACATTACGACGGGATTCAAGAACATCACGATTCTTCCGTACTGTTTTGTATAATAACGCATTCTATGAAGCTTATTTCGTTTCGTTGTCCAAATATCTAATCACAGGGCAATTGCTTGATAAAGAATTTCGATTACAATTCCGCGACAGTTGGATATACCAAACAAAGAAGTTAATCGCATTTGACGGGCGTTTAAGTAATTTCGACTACTTGCTCGTTTTTTCATTCGTTCTCGGAGTTGCCTGGTCCCAAATAGCCTCTATCTACTCGTTGAGCGATTTGCACATCTCGGACGCTTGGAAGTACGCGGAAAAGAACACTAATAGCTCCGCTGTTTGTCTCTCAAATTTTATTGCTCTCTACCTGTCACTTTCCTTTACTATCATTCAAATAATGTCTACCCTGAGCAGGATGCAGCAGATGCTCAAACAAAATCGTTTTCAAATATGCAAACAAATTACCAGCTAACAAATACAACTAATTGTTACTACTAACAAATTTTCGACTAGATTTTCAAATATCTGTTATGAAAAAAAGTTTCCAATCAATCAACTGTAATATTTTATAAATGTCTCAATTTTTAAATACCACAATAGATTTGCAACTGATATAAAACAAACTCTAATTGGTAGATTAACACTGGGTGGCATTGTAATCTTTCAAATAAACCCTAATTATTTTTTACGCATATTCATATCATCATAATTTCATTATATAATGTTAGTCATTCGTTATTGCAACATTATTGTGAAAACACTTTTATAGTAGTTATGAATCAAATAAATTTAATGGGTCACATATTGATTCAATGTCATTAAATTAATTAGTCAATAATAACTATATACCATTTCAGGCTCTATATGTTATAATACCAAATAATTCATTTCAAACTAATATAAGTTTAGCATATTTATAATGTTTGTTTTCAAGCAGTTGAAATTATTTTCAATGCACTCTTTGTGACAGTTAAAAATCAAATTCTGACTAACTTTTATGACACAATTCTTCTGAAGAAACTAGGCAGTCATTTTCTCAAGAAAAGACAAGTACTTGCTCACTGATTGTTCAACATAATGTATATTAGAAAATTGAATTTTAACAGTTGACCGTATATTAAATACATTCGTAAATTCATATGCCCATTGCTCTAAGTATTTATTTTTTTATTTATACTTTATTGTATGAGGTTAATTCTATGTACAACTGATTCATGATTTGGAAGTTAGATGTTTTATCTGTGCTAGAGCAAAGTACTGTCAAACAAACGCGCTAACGCCTGGAATATTTCTTTGACAAACAAAGGGTTGCAAAACCATTTATATATCTATGAGAAAAAATAAAATGAAGGGACTGTTGCCATCTTATTTACAATTTGGATTTTAACAAACATTCGTATTTTTATTAAAACGTACAAGAGTCAACTGAAATAACTCTTATATATAGCAAAGAAATAAGCCAATTGTAGATGAGAGGCATTCCGCGAAGTATACAAGTGGCAATGTCCTTGCGCCGAGTCATACGTGAAGTACAAGGACCAGGCAGTGACTTGTCCATAGTGGAAGGTCGACGTTTTTCTATGCCAAATAGTGAGCTATCATTATGAATATTAAACAAAAGCCATGCGTGCTTCATTGAGTTTTATTGTATGATACCGCACGTGTTCAAATATCATGACGCATTATGACGCCTTTTCAAAATTCAACGCTTAACATTATCCACAATGACGAATGACGAAATTGTATTTACAACGCTTGTAAAACTAAATTACGCGTGATATGTTAGATTGTTTTGGTATGCGATCTATTTGATACGATTTGAGGAGAATGTTGGCACTATGGAACTAAATCTTTTAATTCATACGGCAACTACAATTAAGGTTTTGAAAAATGCTAAACAAGCCTCAAAGACAATGTCAACCAGAATTACTTACTGTTTTCCATGTTCACTTTGTTTACATTATAGACCAATAAAATTCGTCTAAAATTATTTTTAATTTGCTCATGTGAACTTCGATGTTGGTAAATATTTAGCTTTATTAAATCAGCATTACATCTATAAAGATAATGAAAATAAAATCAGCTACCGAATCTTTTAAAAAGCTAAATTGATAAATTCAGTCATGTGATTTTAAAGCACGTGTGAAAATGTTCATGAAATATACTTCTAACGTGCTTTCGACGTCAATTCAAATAGCAGAGGCGTCTGTCCAAATAGACTTACACGCGTGCTGCTGACGATACTAATTTAGACTTTTTTATAAAATTAATAATAAATAATTAATCTCTTAGACTTTTACAAAGCAGGTCGTAGAACCTTCTACCTATAAACTTTACAATTGATCTAAATGACGTGTAACGCTTACGTTACAAGACGAAATAATAAAATAACGACACAGCCCTAATGGTCCAGATAATCCATTGTTTTATAAATAATCGTGGAAATTTTACTGAACGCATTGCAAGTCGAAAAAAAATCGAATTTACGAAAATTATAGAGTTGCTTTTGCTTGAGGAAAAGGGTACGTTTTATTCCGTAAGCAGCCGCGTGGCATTGCGTAAACTGCAAATTCTGCAGCACGGAGCAGAATATTGATCGGATCCTTTGACCCCGAAAGCTGCTCAGGTGCAAGTTCAACTCTCCCTCTTACCATATTTTAAAGCACTCTTGAAATCCTCCGCATATGGTTTTCCCTCCAAATATTATACAACTGTGAATTTTAAGAGATACGATTATGATTATGCGTCACGTACAATGGTATACATTCTGCGACGAGCACACATTAAAAAAAAAAAGGTGTCAGTAACGTTAATAATTATTCGGTAATTTTTCAGAGCAAGGTACTCGTTCGCTTCGGTAAGGTTCCGACATTAGTTTCAGATTTAACGAAAGCCTCTATCAGCAACGATCGTTGACGACAAGTGTAAACAGTGAGTTAGCGGCAGTGCTTAGAGCTTTCGTGAAAAAAGCACGTGGTTTCTGGGCGTTCGAGCTGGTGGTCGAGTGATATGTCCCCCACCACCAACGAGTGGCTAGACGGCCAAGGGGAGGAGAAGCAGCTGGCTGACGAGGAGCGTCAGACACCAAACTCACAACGGCAGAACGCAATCAAAGAGTATGTGTACGGACCGGGGCTCGGCACACAAGTCTACCAGCCGACAATCCAGCCGCGAAACTACTGCGACAACGACAACTGCGACGAACGCACCGACCTCGTGAAACCCGGCCAGAGAGCCATAATCAAGTTCGAAATGGAGCTCGAGGGCGGCTCCAAGATCCTGCAATTCGTCGCTGCCACTGCCGGTACGATTGTTTCTATAACTTTTTTACCCTTGCTTTGAACCTCCCTTAAATGAAAATCCTTCCAAATTTAATATGCGTTAACTGCGAGCCCAAGTTTCACTGTTGTACAATTGTTCTTTTATGAAAGTAGTCAGTTTGCGAGCTGTCGAACAGAATTGATATTTACAAGAAGTAGTTGTATAAATAAATAAGAAATTATTTAAAATACTTTGCGACCAGTTATTATATCATCTAGATAATATGTGGACCGGTATTTTTTGTGTGTTGATGATAGTTGAAGGTAAAGTGAGTCTTGTTCTTGAAAATGGTGTATTATCAGGAAATAATGATGATTAGGAAGCTAAAATTTGAAGATCTCTACTAAAATTCACGATAGAAGAAAATGCTTAGTTTCCTGTACTAAAAGGGGTCAGCGGGGTTTACTTTCAATTACTCACACTTGTGACTTCCCAAGAGATACGATAACTTTATCGAATGTAGAAACAGAAAGGACAAACAGATGAATATGTGCAATCATCAAAACTCATCGTATAGCCTTTAAATTTTATTATTTAAAAATAAAAGTGCTGTATAGGTATTTAAGCGTATATTTCCACCAAAAATGAGCAACAACAATCTTTCTCGTTAAATATAACTAAATACATTATTGACTTTACATATATTTAAATTGCTCAAAATAGATGAAAAATTGTACAATTGTTGTAACTTTTAAAAATTAAATTAAAAAAATAAATAATTGACTTGAAACGTGAAAGATAACAGTAAATTCTTTTTAGCATGACACTCTCGATTGCGGATTATTTATTGATCATATATAAAAAATTCACAACAAATCAGATACAACTACCGAATCTTTTAAAAATGATATCAGTTTATGAGCAAGTGATGTTCCGTTAGATATATCGTAATATGAAAAATACTTTCAAATCAAGATTTCAAGCGATAATTATCGGCAAGTTCGCGAACAATTGTGTGATTCCCAGTTTAGAAAAAGTGACAATCCCAGATGAAGGTGGCTCTGTTGGAAGCCCAGCAGACGAGAAAAACAAAGAATGCAGATCCGATAAAAACGTGTAAACCAAAAAGTCAATGGAGGAGATTTGCCAAGAGTGGCAATCGAGCGTCAGAACGACAGAGTGAAAAAGAAAGCCCGTTGATAAAGAGGAAGTGCTTTGAAACGATTGAGATCTTACTAGTGCGGAATTATTATTCTTGTCCGTATGCAGGCACCAATGTATGAATATGCGCGCGCGACCTAACTGCTGAGGCGACAACTGGGAAGTGACACGGTTCGAAAGCGCTCGAGGCTTTTCATTGATTTTTCAAAGAGCTATCCTGTAATGCGCGCCACTATGTCAATACTACAATATTGTTTTGACACATATTATACTAGCGTAGGATCTGCTTTACGTACACGTATGCTTATCACTATCTGCCTGATAATATATATTGCCGTCACAGTCGAAAAACGATTGAGCAGCTCATATTTTATAAAAATAGTGAATTTTAATAATTTTTTCAATGCCACACAATTGTTACATTTCAAATATATTCACAAAAATATGTTGTTTTTCAAATCCATTGATTTTGTTTCGCAACAGACATTTGAGCTCGAGCGATGTAACGTAAACAAGAATGATTATAATTAGCAAAATAATCAGAAGGTAATATCAAGAGTTTCAATATAAAATGCATGAAATTTATGTAGTGTTATTCGAAACATAGTAATTCACTTTCCGAAAGAATGCAATAAAAAGATAACGTATAGAGATTTGCACCGAGAGTTACATTGAAGGCAATGAGAAGCGCTATCGCTCAAAGTAAAAGATGGACTCATTGTAATATTAACAAGAACATAATGTTACCTCTGTCTGTCTGTCTGTCTCTCTCTCTCTCTCTCTCTCTCTCTCCCTCTCTCTCTCTCTGATAATTAAGGCTTGATAAATTTCTTTTTTTAGTGTAATATAGCTAGCAATCAGTTTAGAATTGATTTTAAAGTAATTAACAACCTGAAGCATTTCTTTTACCTTGATTCCAAGATCTATCTTTTCGAGTTTACAAGTCATCAATTAAATGATACATAAACAATAACATCGATACTCAAAGAAAAGTGATCTAATCTAAAGCTTCGATTTAGACCATGCATTTTGCATTTATGCATTTTAATATGAACTAAGTTTTTTTCTGTTTATTACATGCAGTACAACATGATTTTAAATTCATAGGAGGAGAAAGTTTATACTTTGTTTTTTAACTCACCGATCTTTCAATCAATAACTCTGCAACTTGCAATCATGCTTTTGCAAAGTTAAACACTATATCATATCTTACTTATCACATCTGTTACTTTCAGCACAATATCATCCTAACGCTCTTCAAGTTACTTTATGATAACGTATTATCCCAAGCATATGAAAATATATATTAATATCATGATTATTTATAAAAATACTCATAACTCTGAAGCTATAAACTTGAACTTAGTGACTGTAATTTCGTCTATTACTTTATCAATAGATTACCACAGTACATCACATGGATATAAAACGATTACATTGAATTACGATTGATTTCTTGAAAAAAATGTTTAAATATTATCGTATAAATAATAAATTTTTAAAAATGCGGCGTGTCAATTCTATTTCGGTAGAAGACATGCGAAATTTCAATTGACGGCTATTATCAGAACGTTTGAATGCGACTTCAATACGATAAAATTGAATACGCACAAGTGTACCACTCGCCCATTCTTATTGGTAGATAAAGAACGATCTGTATAGTTTAAATTCGTACTGTGAAAGCACTGATCTGCATTATCATTGGTAATTTTTACAAATGCCATATTTGCATAGCGTTCAATTATTTGTACATCGTTAAATCTACAAGAGCATTGAGACCACATATTTTATCAAAGTGCAAACAAAACTATTTTAGTTAGTACAGTATATTTGAGATATCATTAAATAATAAATATCGCCAATGGTTTAAGTCTTTTTTTACAATTTATTTCATCTTCTTTCTTTAACATTGCATTTTACTCTTTTTGTTAGCCTTTTTTCCAGGATCAAAATGCTCACTGACAAGTACAACTGAAAATAAACGATGATAAATGTTTCAGCGAATCTGTGTATTCTGGCAAGTGGAGCGATGATGGGCTGGACAAGTCCAGTCCTCTCGTACATGTCGAAAAATAGCACGGAGCCGGTGGATCCGGAAAACCCGCTCGGATACAATATAACATCCGAAGAGAACTCGTGGGTCGGTTCAATAATGACCATAGGAGCAGTAGTTGGTAGTTTGATTTCAGGATACCTTGGTGAAAGGTTAGCTCGTATTACATTACATTACATCCTCAAATCGAAAGTTAAAGTTGTCATATATCTGGACCTCTATTTGGTTTGCAGGTTTGGCCGAAAGAAGGCATTACTTTTCAGCGCGGTGCCTTACCTCATTGGATGGATACTAGTTGCCACGACGAAGAGTTTAGAGCAGCTGTACGCAGCTCGATTTATTTTTGGCGTAGCTTTGGCTATCGATTTCACAATTGTACCCATGTACTGTGGTGAAATTGCGGAGGTAGGTTCCTTTACTGCTAGCTGGAATGTTGGAGAAAAAACGAGTTCTAATAATGCCATTGCCCGGTTATTACGATTCGCAGACGAGTATCAGAGGTGTACTTGGTTCCTTCTTACAATTGTTCGTCACAGTTGGCCTATTGTTTTCTTATTGCATTGGGCCCTACGTGTCGTATACAGTATTCTGGATCGCCTGTGGCAGTCTGCCAATTATCTTTTTCGTTTGCTTCATGTTCATGCCAGAATCGCCTTATTATTTGCTGGCTCAAGGAATGAAAGACGATGCCGCGGAGTCTCTTGCCAAACTAAGGGGAAAAAACGTTGGTGCCGTTCAAAAAGAACTGGGCGAAATGCAGGTACTGATATCCTCTTATATAACTGTCCGTGACGAATGAAAGAAGCAAAGCATTGAAATTTATTCGTGGTAATGAACGCAGACAGCGGTGGACCAAGCGTTCAGTACAGAGGTGAAGATGTCAGACTTGTTCACAGTCAAGTCCAACTTCAAGGCACTATTGTACACTTGCGCAGCGGTCAGTTTTCAGCAATTGACGGGTATCAACGTCGTGCTGTTCTACACGCAGGACATTTTCAAGAGCGCGGGCACGAGTCTCGACCCGGCTATCTGTACTATCCTCGTTGGCGCCGTGCAACTGGCTGCTTCGGGCGTCACACCTGTCATCGTTGATCGGCTTGGCAGGCGCACGCTTCTCATTATCTCGGGCATCGGTACCTCGATCACTACTGTGAGTAACTTTCACATCAAGTCAACTTTATTGAAACTGACCAATTCCCCTAAATATAGTACTGCGATCAAGGCCTAGGGTCAGCGTACTTTTTTACATTTCAAAAGTAACATTTCGTAATCTTTATACAACGTTTTTCCAGAATTTCGATATCCAATAAAGTTTGCGCGATCTTTAGTAAATTAAAAAACTAGATGAGAAAAAATCTGAGATAAACGGAAAGTCACGTGAAATGGAAATAAACAATTACACCGACACTCAAAGTTTTTTTAACGAATTATCGATTAGTATTGTATTTTTACATTGCGCAATGCTATGATCTTGACACCTGTGGAATAGACTTTTTTTCTGTTATCGAAGTAGAGCAGCTATTGGAATGCACTGATAACCTGTCGATCCACGCAACTGATAAAATCCTTAAAACTGTACCTGAAATCATTCCATAAGTAGTCGTCTATATTTTTGCGTTAATTGTTGTTTTGTTCGTTATGCTCGTTTTTATTTATTTCACTGATTAAATCTCGCGGAAGCTTATGTAACAGTCACAAAAGACAAAACTTTATACTCAGGTATGGCCCGATAATGCTTTTCGGATATGTTCACACGATTTCATAATTTGGCTCTTGTGTATTTTGTTATATAACATTCAACAGCAACATGTAATATTAGGATATTAACGTATTTTATTTGTAGTACCATCAAAATTTTATTTATTTGATAAAAATTATTCCTAATTCATTGATTATTAAATGAACATTAAGATGAATTTGATTTTGAATTTTTTGACGTCACATTTCTTTTCAACTTTTAAATATCCAAACTATTATATTGATTCATTACAATTTTCTAAAATGCTTGATAGAAACATTTCGATGAACTCTTGATCATGGGATTTATTTATATTTCGTCTCGGAAATTTGATGATGAAAACAACAATATATCAGGTTTTCCTTAAGTACAATTTTCCGTAAAAAATTCAAAAACTCCAGCCTTCCATTATAAATTAGGACATTCAAAACAATGTTACGATTTAAAAAAAACGACGAATTTGGTATAGCATATACATGTTAATATGACGACAATGTGGTAGCATATGTTTGAGTTTTTATTATTGCTGAATCCGAATTAATTTATTATTTAATTGATTCCATCAGATTAAGGTTGATGATCATCTCAAGGTTAATTAAATCAAAAGAAGAATTACGCTGACTTAATTTATTTGTTTTGTGCTGTATAGATCCCCGTACAGTTGAATTTTTAATGCTGTATCGATAAATATATTTGTCAAATCCTATTTTATGAATAACGTAAACTGATTGTGACAGATCATAGATGTTTGGAAAAACCTTGAAATAATTAATTATTCTTGTAGAGCAGAAATGACCGTTACGATTTTAAAGTTAAAAGGTAAAATATTAATAAAACACACTTATACGAAGACTAATTTACGAAAAATGTATAACATTGATCTTACGTTGATAAAAAAAAAATATATTTTTGCAATTTAATATTACCAGCAGTAATTAGATATTATTTTTTGTTTTAGGATTGTTGCTTACGTTATTAATTTTTGACCTCGATGTCAGTATTATTACTTAGGTAGAATTGAAATTGACTCTCAACAAAATTAAGAAGAAAAATACTTATTATTCACATTACTTATTGAATAATAAGTTTACATTATTTTAAAATAAAAACCATCACTATTGTCAAAATAAAAATTATCAATAATCGAATAATCACCGGATTTTAATTTTTCAGGGTTCCCTAGGAGTATACTTCTATCTACAAAGTGAAAAAAATGCTGAAGGGTTGGGTTGGTTACCAGTAGCCTCGTTGATAGTATTCGTGAGTCTATATTGTATTGGTTGGGGTCCATTACCCTGGGCCATCATGGGAGAGATGTTCTCGTCAGAGGTCAAAGCTAAGGCATCGGGCATCACCGTATTAATTTGCTGGGCATTCGCTTTCGTCATAACCAAATACTTCAGCACCATTTCCAATGCTTATGGGAACCATACAGCTTTTTGGATCTTCACGGTTTTCTGTATCCTCAGTATTGTCTTTGCTCTGATGCTGCTGCCAGAAACCAGAGGCAAGAGTCTCAAGCAAATTCAAAGCGAGTTGAGTGGTACCGAGTACCAAGATGAGGATGAAGAACTTGGTGAACCCACGGCCAAGATGTGATTTTCTTTTTGTTTCATATCGGTTATAGTTCCATATATTTTTATTTTATAATCTGCGCTTATATACGATAAGGATCGTATAAGAAGGTCAATCTTATGACTATTTATGAAATAACGAAATTGCTGATTCATAAACAATTATTTTGAATCATTGAAGCGCAAAAATAGTCTAAAAATTTGTGATAATTTTGTTGTCGGATTATTGCATATGATTTATTTAGTAAAATTTAAACAGATTATATAACAAATTGACATTAAAAAAATTCGCTTTTTTAAAATGTCTTTAAGTGCCTTATAATAATATCTTATTGTTCGAGACGTTGAAGTTGTTATTGAGTAAAAGTTTACTATTTTCAAATGAGAATTAGATCGATGAAGTTATTTGGCTGTAAAATTGATTATGAAATCACTCAATGTAGTTATAATACATGTGCTAAGTGAAAATTAAGTATTTTAAAAATAAGAATTACGATTTTTTCCCTTTTATCATTGCATACGATGCTCCTAGAAAAAATTAAATAGAAATTATAATTACCTTCGATTTGATCGTGGTTCCGGTTCTTGAAATGGTATGGACATGTTTCATTGTGTATTGAAAGTTGTAAAGATGGGGCTTTTTCACAGCTATCTTCTATATAGCTTTTTATACAATTGTCCTGCTTGACTTACTGTAAATTTGCGTTATCATGGTTGATTTAATAGTCAGATGTGTGATGCGTATTTATTTAATTATTGTATCATTAATTGATACCACGAGCACAAAATAATGTACGATTATGTGTATTAATATCGTAAATTTATATCATTGCTATTTACAATACAACAATTTACAATATCAATAGAATTACAATTATATAGCAAATTTATGCCATATGATTGTAAATGTATTGCAAAGATTTATTCCATTTCCGTACTCATTTAAAAACTTATTTTTAAAATGCATTTACTTATATTCAGAGTTCCTGCCTTTGTAAATTATGTTTCATAACGTAGAAGATAATATTGACTACGTTATCAAGATTATAATTAAATTAAGTTCAACATTGGTTAATGTCGACTTTGCTTACCCTTGATATTCGAAAAGCAAAGCATTATTGATTATTAATTATTCTTTCAAATGCATGAGTGTGTAGCGTGAAAAATGTTTTTAAATTGAAATGTTGAATAAAATTGTTATGAGCGAAATGTTCTATTAGTGGTTTTAATTGGTACGATCGAAGTATTTTATTAGTGCGAAATTATATAAATTTATAATTTGTTAAACATATCAAACCATGAGTATTTTATATTTAAATGTTGAAGTAATTTGGAATAAACTTTCAAACTAGTGAAAGCTTGAGTTTTTTCCCCCTGTCTCGTAATCAAATTTATCATGTAAAACTTACACGAAGCCTTATATTTTCAATTTTTCAATTTTTAATGATTATAATATGAAACATGATTAAGTTAATTCTTGAAAAAAACTTTTCATCGTGTATACTATACATATTCTGTATAAAAACAAAATAACGTTCCACGCGATGGAAAAAAATCCTAGGCTTATTTTATTCCATTTTTCAATTGCTAATAAATATAAATAAAACGCGTATAGCAAATTGATTAATCTAAAAAAATAGAAATAACATCGACAGTGAAAAATATGAGACGAATGAAGCGATTGCCAAGTAGTATTCCCCACCGTTGTGAAAAGATCGATAAGTGGGGTAAAGTGGACTTTGACAACGCACGCGAACACTGACTTGTAGCGAGATTGTTTACAGTCAAGCTCGCGCAAGTGTCGCAGAATTCGAACTGAGTGCGAATAGTTGAAGTTAAAAAAATGACGGACGCAGGTTCAAGGACCCTGCAGTTCACGGCTGCGGCTGCAGGTAAGATTTTATCTTTCAAATATTAACTAATCTACTTTTAATAACGAGCTGTACGTGCAGAGCAGATGGCTGCACTAAATTTACAGCGACCATCGTAAAATGCAGTCGATGAAATATTCGTTAATGCTACGAAGTGCTTAAGCGTTAAATTTTTAGGAGTTTCGGTCACAGCATAAAAAATTTTTATCAGATGTACTTCCACGACCAGAAACAATAAATTTGTCGACTCTAAAATACGAGTAGATCTATGGAGATCAAATATAAGCAATATTAAATTACGATTGCTATTTAAAAAATGCATTCTATAATCCGTCCATTAATCGCATGGCTTAAAGCTGATAACGATCACTCCAATGTAATTTCAATTGTCAATGTTAAGATAGAAAATTCCAATCAGAAACCGATATGAATATAATAAATCATATGAGCAATGTGGATAACTAGAAAAATACGTAATGTATATTTAATCTCACGTTGTATGACGTATTTTGTCAAAAAAATAAAATCAATTAGTGAATAAAATAAGTCAATAAACTCAATAAGTAAAACGTTTAGCTTCGGTGCGCCGAAAATAATAATAAAATGACCGATAAAGTAATTGCCGGCAGGTAATTTGAATATTGTAGCCTGCGGAGCTATACTAGGTTGGACCAGTCCAATTTTGCCGAAATTATCGAGAAATAATCCAATTTCGTCGGACAATCAGCTGCTGCGGCCGATAACGACAGACGAGGGTTCGTGGATTGGTTCGCTTGTTGCTTTGGGCGTCATGTTCGGAAGTTTTGCGTCCGGTTACCTTGGCGAGTGGTAAATACAGTTTATACAATCAGCAAAATAGAAATTCGCTTAATTGCAATGTTTCACTGTCACCTTCGAGAGTACCGATGCACCGGTTATAAATCAGCAACGATGAAAATCAAAAAATGCTGTAAATGCGTGCAGTTATGGTATACTGAAATGACCATTCAGGGCCGTACATTATTATTTATGTGAAAGTTGTAATGACAGTTAAATAGTGAATTATTCCTCTCGTGAACATCATCATTTTGCATTTCTGTGTATAACAATACTAATACTGCTATAAATAAATATATCAACATAATACTTGATGCTTTTTATTTAGGATTTAAATTATTGATTATGTGAGTAACAGTCGGTTTGATTTTCTAGGCTAGGACGAAAAAGAGGCCTTTTGATGAGCACGTTCCCTTTCATAGTTGGCTGGTTATTAGTGGGCACTGCAAAACACATCGGTCAGATATATGCCGGGCGTTTTATTTTGGGCCTCGGCGTTTCTATCCCATTTACGTTGTTACCAATGTACATAGGAGAAATATCAGAAGCAAGTTATTTATTCGACAGTAAACGACTAGACATACTTATTGACAATAAAAAAATATTGTTAGTAATCCTTTGAAAATGAATATTGAATTTAGCCTAATTCCGGACTGAAAAATCATAAAATTAATTTTAATGGTCTTGTGAATGACGTTTTCATAATTAAACTTGTCGTTATAACTCGATAATCTGTGATTTTATAGCAAACAAACAAAGGTCTGAAATGCATTATTGTCCGAGTCAACTTGTAAGTTATTGTTCATTCAAAATCCAATTCTAACACAAAACTCCTTGGATTCATCAGGCATCAATCAGAGGTGCCCTTGGCTCGTTTCTGCAGCTTTTCATCACCTTTGGCTTCCTGTTTTCCTATTCGGTCGGTCCATACATTTCTTACACCATATTTTGGCTGCTTTGCACTAGCCTGCACATTGGTTTCTACGTGTGCTTCATGATAATGCCGGAGTCACCGTATTTTCTCCTGAGTAAAGGACGCGAAGTCGAGGCTGCCGAGGCGCTTGCCAGGTTTCGCGGCAAAAGTGTCGCAGGTGTTGAGAAGGAGATCGAGCAAATACAGGTGAGATAGAGAGAGAAATCGAGTTTAGAAAACTGCATTGTTAACTAAACTTGCCCATAAATTTTACAAACCACTTTTTTACGTGCACCTCTTTTTTGTAAGACATGTGGCTGTTGTGAAACGAAAAACGAGCACACATTTTTTCGTTTGTTAACGAGTATCCATTTTATAATATTATAGGCGGCGCAATGTATTAATCAAGTCGGATATTAAAAAAAAATTAATGAAAGAATCTAGAAATCACGTAAAGCGAAGTAGCCTGGATAAATTACACAGAAAGCGTATCGTAATGACAATAATGTTTGATCAGTCTGAACACAAGTAATTTCCTGTGCAAAGGATACTTTTGTGGGGAATTGTAACTGTCAGTTTCCATTTGCGCGAATCCATACATAGATTAAGTTGCTAAGTTTATGGTTCTAACGAGCAACTTTATTTTTACCTGCAGATGTATAAAATTTTACGCGGTCAAAATTAGTGATCATTAGCCATACGTATAGGTATCTGGTTGAAACTATAATCACAAAGTCATTAAAAAAATATTATATAATATGCTAGGTTTTTACTTCGGCCATTAAGAGCGAAATTGCAGTGCAGAACAATGTTTACAGGTAGAGATAGACGAAGCATATCGAGTAAAAACGAGCTGGGCTGACGTATTCAAGGATAGAGTCAATCGTAAGGCCATTGTACTGACGAGCATTTTAATGACCTTCCAAGAGTTCATGGGCATTGACGTGGTCCTATTCTATACGGAGGACATTTTTCGCAACGCTGGAACTAAAAACACTGCCATGTCCGCCATAATAATTGGCGTCGTCCAAATGCTTAGCTCTGTTTTAACGCCGCTTGTGGTTGATAGGTCTGGCAGAAAGATATTGCTTATTATTTCGAGCGTTGGAAGTGGTATCACTGTGGTAGGTACATCCTTACTAAATTTGCACAAAACTCTACATAAAATTATACACAATTCAGTGCACAAAAACACACATATACACACACATTTCGGTATATATTTTTATGCATAATATTCTGCACGTGAATGTGCACGATCGATGATTAACTAACCCAATTAAAGTTTTATAAAGGGCGGTGCTTTACAGGATTGCATTTACATTATTTTACGGAACAATTAAACACAAAATCGTATTGGATTTTTATAGCTCATATTTATGTACGATTTTTCTTGCACACAAATTCGTATCAACATTTTACGGTGCGCGCTCTTGTGTAGGCGCAAAATTTTGAGAAAAGCTATGCAAGAAAAATTCTGCCCAGCGAAAAAGACGTCATTCCCGTTACACGGAGATTCGCGTGCAAAACTTTTTCGTAAGGACACATACGATACTATTTCTTAAATCTACTTGTCCTGCTGTAGCGACAGCTAATAATACTGTTTTGACAAAGTGTTTCGTGATTAGCTCCATCGACATAAATTCTGAATAAGTTTGACGAATGTTAATATAATGTAAGCCTTTTGCATTACAGGGAATCCTTGGAACATTCTTTTATTTACAAACCATTGAATACGATTTGAGTAGCGTATGGTGGGTGCCTTTAGCCACCCTAGTAGTATACATGATAGCGTACAGCATTGGCTGGGGACCCATACCATGGACAGTCATGGGAGAGATGTTTGCACCCGCTGTCAAGCCTAAAGCGTCCTCCATATGTGTTTGCGCCATTTGGACTTTTTCTTTCTTGACGACCAAATTTTTCACAAATGTCGAGAAAGCTTTTGGCACCCATACGGGATTTTGGTTTTTTAGCTTCTGCTGCGCAATTAACATTGTCTTTATCGTAATGTTTTTTCCCGAAACCAAGGGGAAAACATTAAGCGAGATACAGAAAAAATTGAGCCGTTGGAATTCTTCGCCTATTGCTAATGAAAAGACTTCGGTTAATCAAGAGACATAGAAAGAACAGTTTATAACTCTACAAGTTAGCTGTGTCATATCTCATTTTGCAGTGTTATATTATAAATTGAGATTTCTATACCAATAGTAGTTTTGGAAAAACAAATCTTATTTATTCCACGTGATATTTACAACATCAATATTAATTTAAAAGCTTGAATAATAGACCGAAACTACGTTTCTATATCGATACGCATTATGTACAAAGTGAAGTCATGTTACGTGTACTTGTAAATACTAAGGAATTAGCGTAATTTGATTACTTATTTATGGTTACTAGCTTTGTTGGAATTAAAAGTATGCATAATTTACTAATGGACCATAAAATGAAAATAAAAATTATGTTATATCAACAAAAGTTATGTTGTCATAGTTAATAAACCACTATGAAAAATGAGAAATCAATGGACCACTAATGAAAATAAAAAAAAGCTAAAAACAAAAATTATAAATGACGTCATCGCATTAGCAATATACTGCAATCGACTCTCGGCGATTCTTTTTCATTGAAGGTGCCGAATTCTGTAATTATAAAAACTATAAATTTAAGTAAATGCTTTTATAATTATGCATATATGTTTGTAATATTGGCGCGAAATAAAATTTTTTAGATAATCATACTTATTCTTACATTACACTGTAAAAAAATGGACTTTTAACAAGAATGCTCTAGCAATAATAAGATCCCTTGTCAAAAGACGAATTCTGTTCATTACTATTTTACGATGAAAATTCTCTTGAAGGAAAAGGAATCGTCTAGTTATAAGATGTTTATAATAGAAATTAAAGAAGCTAACTTTCAGAGTAATTTAAAGTCAGATTGTAATTAACATATTTAGTCCATTCCATTGAGAAGTAATTAAATATTTGTTAGTCACTCAGCGTTATTATAGTAATCCGTTTCTAATAATAAGCTGTGTTTGCATTATATGCGGTGAAAAATAGATCAAAGCTGTACTTACATAAGCTGTACTTACATAAGAGCATGCAACTAAACTACAATCATGAACTATCATGATAGATTTTTGTGATTTTGGTACATTTTACGATATTTTTCGACAACCACAAAATGTAATTTCTTTTACTGATTTTATATAGCTATTTATATTTTGTATTAATTGTTATGTCAAAATTTCCTTCTTGTAAAATCGGTATATTATTAAAAAGAAAAGCGAGATTACTTATGAAGGATCTTCGATAATGATAAAATAAAACAATGTAGGAGAGCAATAATAACAACTAATTTATAAAAATCACATTGATATATCATTTAGCTTACGAAAGATCTTTTGCATCAGTGAACATCAGTATAGTGAAGTATACATTTCGCCTCCGTTATTAGATTTTACCGTATTTAATATTGAATTACTCAACTTTTTACGCTCGTTTCAAAATATTTAAAAAAAATATTTTCAAGTTCCTTGATTTCCAATTACCTATGTGACTACCATAAAAAGTTCGTTGCGGAATATTTTGCACGATGTATGATGTTCTGATGAGCTGGAAATAATCTGTCATGTGGCACCATCAGTGTACAGAATTTTGTGAAATATTTGATGGTCGGAGTGTGAATTACACATAATGTGAGTATAATCGTTAAGTATAATACTTTCCAAGTACTTGTTGCTAACAACAGATTGTCAAGGTAGATAAGTATAAATTTATTCAGTCGACATATAACATTGTTATGAAAGACAAACGTAGGTGCTAATAAAAGCCTACGTCAGTAAAATCTGACAATCTGTTTCCCACCAACGTTTCCAGATTAATCTATACTTAGAGTGGGAGAAATCGGTCAAAATCACGTAGTTGCAGAAATATTTCTTTTATGAATGTTTACAATTATATTTTGTTGGACTTGGGACGGAATCGCAACGCTGCAAAGAAATAATTAATTTACTGCTACTGCTTTTCTAAAATGACAGAATCAGGATCTAGATTCCTGCAGTATATGGCTGCTTCGACAGGTACGAATATTAGTTTTACTTTAAATTAAAAATATTCGTTCGAAATGTAGCTGCGTATTTATATGATTGAACATATATTTAGTTCATCAATTGTACCATATAGTATATAAATTGAAACGTAACTTTTTCAAATTAAATAGCTCAGCTTATGATACAAGGAACACGTTTTTTAGAAGACTTCCGATTTAGTATCTAAAGAAACAAATCGATCAATAAAACGTGGGATATTAAGCGAAAAATCAATTATACAATTGACAATTTTTCTAATTATGTACGACTACCTTATTCACATAAATTTTGCATATCATATTAATAAGAACTAATAATTATCTAATATTATAGTTATTAATTAAAATGTGCGCTTGTTGTCAAGCAAATAATGTTCAAACAGCTCAACTAATTTTTAGAAACATATTTAAATTGGATAGTCTTATAAAGAAAAATATTCAGCTTATATTTGCAAACAATTTCATTTAAAAAAGATTACAAAAGTTGCAACTTCGAAAAATTATTAATCAATTTATTTACAATATTACAAATACAAATATATTCGAGTTGAATAGAGTCGCACCTAGTTCGGCTCGTTAATAGTAGATTTTCTTACAAGGGGGGAAAATGGAACCTTCGTGCATGAGTTCCATTTTACCCCCGTGTAAAAAATAGTGTTTTTCTCTATCCCCGGGCGAAAGCGCGCTGATTATTTAATCGCTAAACTGGAAAATCACATATTGTCTACATTCTAACTGCTGTCAAGACTGCGCAGCCATGTTTTTACTTTCGCCCGATGCTTTGATAGTCGTAGCGCCCTCGCGGTCATCTGACATCGTGCTTCGAACTAATAGGTTATATTTGAAATTTTTCACTGATGCCCGCCCAACATTTGCAGCACGAGCGTAGCGAGTGCTGCTGGTTGGGGTGGGCATCATAAATACATGAACAAACATTTTTTAATAATAACTGTTTATTAATTTTCTTAAAATTATTTTTCACATTTCTTACAAGAATAAAAATTATTTGTAATGTTACCATTGAATGTACAATTTTCATATCTTACATAAGAACTTTTTAGCCAATTAGTAGTATCTGTATCAATTTGTTCGTTTGCAATAACAATTTCTTGCCTTTGTTCGTTTTCTTTTCCAGAGTGTGTTGGATCAACTCTCAATTTTTTTGCAGGCGGTCGAGCTGAATTATTTTCAAAGATATGAAAATTGTACATTCAATGGTAACATTACAAATAATTTTTATTCTTGTAAGAAATGTGAAAAATAATTTTAAGAAAATTAAGAAACAGTTATTATTAAAAAATGTTTGTTCATGTATTTTTGATGCTGTCGCCAGCCTCTTATCGCTTCACAACATATAGGATTACAGTTTCGTGCTGCGCCTCAAATTTCAGGCGAAAATGTTTTCACTCGCGGTGAAACAAGTGGCGCCACTCACGGAGTGGGTAAAAGTGCAACTTCTTCCACCGTGGAGAAGCCGTGAAAACGCGTGCTTTCGCCCGAGGGATAGAGAAAATTTATTTTGTCACTAGTTTTAATAACCTAAGAAGTAAACAAATCTACAACCACCACAAGAAATCTTTACTTATTAAGTGCAAGTTGATCTATCCATTATTTAAATACAATTCAAGGATTTATATTAATTGATTATTTTTCATATAAAATAATATAAGAGCTCATTTGATGGTTTATAAAAGAAGCCACATAATGTTTTAAATTTAAATATTGCACAATTGATGTAATGATATCTAACCGAAGCCAATTCAAAACTGGAATATAAAAAAAATCATTATTCATGATTCATTATTAATTGTTGGCATAATTCGATATCGTTAATAATAATTGAAGCAATATTTGGCTTATTTATGTGCTAGAAAATGATTAATAAGTATTTTTGAAATAATAAAAGATAATGATTCGAATAATGTTTTGCAGTTTTTTGTTTTGACAGTTTAAATGAAATACAAAGTACTGAAAATTTCCGTAGCTTGAACACAGAACGGTTCTTACAAAACGGATTTGGTCTTCGAAAATGATTTAATTATTTAGTAAAATCAAGGGGTCCGTCTGTAATTTTAGTAGGATTAAATATTTCTTTTTTATTAATGACTGGTCGATAGATTTTCTCACTACTTCAGTATCTCGCTGTCAACATCAACGTATAATGGATTAAAACAAAGATTTCGATCTTCAAGTTTCATTTCTCATTACGTACATAGTGATTTAATTCACGGTTAGGGAAAGCAATGATTTTGCGTATGAATCAAAAGCGGGATAATCTTGATATAAATCACTAGAATGGTAATCAGAAACGCACACAGTCTTTGAAAGTACATCTTGATGCTCCATGTTGATATTCATGTTCATGATTAAGCATAAATAATGTGGTTGACTGCAAATATAATATTTCTAAAAAGTTCTATCGTAAAATGATTGATCTTCTATAGGTAATCTAAATATAATAGCCTGTGGAGCAATTCTTGGATGGACAAGTCCAATACTGCCAAAATTGTCGGAAGATAATCCAATTTTACCTGATAATCAATTACTACGTCCGATAACCAAAAACGAAGGGTCGTGGATTGGATCATTCGTCCCGTTGGGGATCATGTTTGGAAGTTTAGTTTCTGGTAATCTTGGCGAATGGTCAGTGAACAATAAATAAGAAATAATTTGAATAGAAGATTGGTTTATCATGATCAAAACTTTTATTGAGTCATTGCTATCAATGAAACGAGATTTATCTATTGAGAGAGCCATAAATTTAAAAGACATGCCAAAAATTAAGGCTATAAATCTTTTCACAACAATTACGTAGTGAGCTGATGTGTTATCTTAGAAGCTACGTGACAATAATTTTGAAATATGTTTTTTCAAATAGATACGATTAATACCGTTTTATAATTACCCTTTCAGAAGTATTGTAATGAGCTCTAAATATGTATATATATAGAGAGAGAAAGGGAGAGAGAGAGAGAGAGAGAGAGAGAGAGAGAGAGAGAGAGAGAGGGAGAGAGGGGGAGAGAGAGAGAGAGAGGGAGAGAAAGAGAAGGAGAGAGAGAGAGAGAGAGAGGGAGAGAGAGAAAGAGAGAGAGAGAAAGAGAGAGAGAGGGAGAGAGAGAAAGAGAGAGAGAGAAAGAGAGAGAGAGAGAAAGAGAGAATGATAATTGTAAACTTCGAATTTGATTGATTCCATTAGAAGTAGAGAAGTATTTTGTCAAGCAATTTAAAACATTAACGGCTTTCTCAACAAAGCTACAGCCAGTTATAATTGTTTTATAGATTTCTTATGGTAAGTAATTAAGGTATGAAATCATTTATTTTAGGCTTGGGCGTAAGAGAGGACTTCTTTTGAGTACGTTCCCTTTACTTCTAGGATGGATACTAGTAGGCACCGCAAAAGATGTTATTCAAATATATGTTGGGCGCTTTCTACTGGGTATAGGCTCTTCAGTTTCTTTTACACTCTTACCTATGTACGTAGGTGAAATATCAGATGTAAGTCCTGACAATCTGTTGATATCAACTCTTTCAAATTAATTAATTGATTATACGAAATTAATTGAATTTATAAGAAAAAAATGATTTGCGATTGAGTAGTAAAAATTAATTTTGGAGTTTTGGTAGTTACATTAATGAGAATTCAGGTCTTTGTGCAAGAGGGTATGAATTTGATTTTTAGGCATATGAAGCTCTACATAAATGAATTTGTCATATATTTGTTACTGCGATTTCAATGGTTTGAATTCCACCCCATAGTATATATTTGGTCATAACGTAAAAAGACTATCTCATATACCCTTCCAAAAATGCGAAGGGAAATTAATTTACATGTCCCATATAACAAAAATTAATGTATACCTGTGTATCCCATGTATCTGCAGAATTCAAAATAAACTTAATCTTTCAAGTAACAATAACAATTTTTATTTTTATTGTAAGTTAAATAATAAAGTCAAGTATTTTGTATTAAGATTATGATCGGCTGTACTTAAAAATATATTTTCCGTCAATCTTTGACGTGTATATAAATTAGATGAACTTACTTGAAATCGGCCTAAGTGTGACTCACTTTTGAATAAATCATTTTTTGTCTTTAAATTCCATAAAGAACTTAATTATTTTTCCAAAAATGTATATATATTTAAATAAAAAATGTTGAGATGAATCTAATATCGCTAGGCATCAATTAGAGGAGCTCTGGGCTCGCTCCTGCAGCTTTTTATCACTTTTGGCTTTCTACTATCTTATTCACTTGGTCCGTATGTTTCTTACACCATATTTTGGATTTTCTGTGCGAGTTTGCACGTAACTTTCTATCTAGGCTTCATGTTAATGCCGGAATCACCGTCATTTCTAATGAGCAAAGGGCGCAAAACTGAGGCTGCTGAGGCGCTGGCTAAGTTCCGTGGAAAAAGTGTCGACGGCGTACAAAAGGAGATTGCACAAATGCAGGTAAAATGCAAGTGAAATTAAATGCTACTCTATCGATGCTGGGTTTAATAAACACTTATTTTTTTACTAATTTAGGAAGAAATCGATGAAGCTTATAGAATTGAAACGACTTGGAGTGACATATTCAAAAACAAAGTCCATCGAAAAGCCGTAATATTAACGAGCATTTTGATGTTCTTCGAAGAGTTCACAGGCATCGACGTCGTATTATTTTATGTCGAAGATATTTTCCGAGATGCTAAAACCAAAAATACTGCTATATCCGCTATTATTATTGGAGTGGTTCAATTACTTGGATCTGTTTTAACGCCTCTAATTGTCGACAGATCAGGCAGAAAGATTTTACTTATTATCTCTAGCATTGGCAGTGGTATTACTGTGGTACGTAGTACGTTAATTATGGCTATAAACTCACTACGATGTCGAGTGTATATTACTTTATTGATATGAAGATCTTGAATGAATTAAATGATAAATTCTGAATTGATTCAATATTACGCTTTCATAAATTAACGATTTGTTGTACCATCTATTTAAATCTTAACAAAATTCGATGGTCTAAAGAACAAATTCGATGTTATTGGTTACAGGGGCTTCTGGCACTTTTCTTTTACCTCCGTGAAATCAAGTGCGACTTGACTAATTTCATGTGGGTGCCATTGACAACTTTAGTCATATACACAATTGCTTATGGCATAGGTTGGGGTCCTCTACCTTGGACCATCATGGGTGAAATTTTCGCGCCAGGAGTCAAATCAAAAGCTTCCTCCATCAGCGTCTGCGTAATGTGGACGTGTTCTTTCCTGCTCACCAAATTTTTCATTAACGTCGAGGAATCTTATGGCATCTACACGGGATTTTGGTTTTTCAGCGCATGCTGTGCCGTTAGCGTTGTATTTTTAGTAATTTTTCCGGAGACCAAGGGAAAAACACTCAATGAAATTCAAGAGAAGCTGGCTGGTCGACGTAATCTTGATTCTTGACCTGGCGAGGAAAAGCATGTCAACAACGATATTAGTTAGAGATTATCTTATAGGGGGCAAGCAACACGCGAAATCTTTTTTTACTCTTTTACGTAACAGTCTACAGCAAAAGAAGTAACTCTAATAGGTTAGTAGTCTTAATACTTCAATTTATATCGTGAAGTAAAAGAATGTCCACACCGACTCGATAACCAAATGCTAGTTGTTCGTTCTCGGGTCAACTCATCATTGCAAATTCTAGCGTTGTTTTATCCCGAATTATATCAATTTTTTGTTAAAAATGGATCGATTGAAGACACAGTATAACCTTACTCAAGCCATGTAATGCAACGTTGATGTAAAATAAAAGTATTGTAAATACTTGAAATAAATAGAAGCCAATTTATTATCGAAACAATCGCACTTCTAATTTCTTTTTGAACGTCCATTTTGACATTTGCACGTAACTAAACTTCAATTGTTTGAGTATCGCTCTTATAGCATCGTTGACAGTGTTTATCGCAGTTACATGTAGAGAAGGTTACAATGGCTGCGAGTGTGAAGAGAAGGAAAATATGCCAGAAGAGCCCTAGTCAGCTGGTATATCAGTTATCTAATAGATTTTTATACTAGAGACATCGATATATAATGGAAATTAAATGTAAGCTTTCGACTTAAGAGCGATGGAGACGAGAAACTACGAGCAGACCTGCTGCAACTTGTGGAAGACTTGGCTGTAAGCAATTTGGAAATCAAAAAAATCTTTGTTCGTTAACGATACCAAATAACTCGAGTAGGAAGGCAAAACGGCAGCTCTGTCGAGCTTGCGAAAGCTCATGCGCACCTCGACAACATCGATGACAGCAGTGCCGAAGCCCCTAAAGTACCTCAAAAACTCGTACGCGACATTGAAAGATCTGCACGAAAAGTCAGAGGCTCTACCGGTAGACAGCAAGCGTCGATTGGCCGATATCATCAGCGTTCTGGCGATGGCTGCTGCTCCGGAGGGATCGCGCGAGTGTCTTCGTTATTGTTTGCGCGGCACCATGAAGAAACCTGGCAACTGGGGTCACGAGTATATTCATCGTCTCGAAGCCGAGGTCGTCGACGAATGGTCAACTATGCCGCTTGATCGAGAGCAAGTCATTTAGCAACATACAATCATTTTGAAAATCGTGTTTATAATCGTGTTTTCAAATCATTTCATTTCATTCGTTATTTAAATCTACTAGTGAAATGTTATTGAAATGTTATGGAAATGTGTTTTACTGTTTTCGAAGGAACGAGTTAATGCCATTGGTGAAGAAGATCTTAGCATACGATACGAAACACCATGCCGAGATACGAGCTTGTGACGTATGTCTCGAAATTGATCAACTGAGCCTTTTGAAGAACTATCTGGATGGCAACAACTATGCAAAAATTTGTTTGTACCTTGAAAGCTGTGCCAATTATACGTAATTATCAAGTAACCGTCACAAATACTTCATTCTATAAATTAATTAGTAAGATAAGGAACATTTCTTTTTAGTGAAGATTTAGAGAGACAAAACATTTTGAAAACAGTCGCAAACTATTACCTACAGTTCAACGAGTACAGCAAAGCCATACTAATTGCAATGCAGCTGCCCGACTCCGATTTAATATACGAGTGCGTCGTCAAATGCAAAGACCCATTGTTGCGAATGCAACTCGCCTACATTTTGGCCAGACAGAGAGTTTGTTTTCATTTCTTTAGATGACATATTCTCAGAGATATCGACAAAACATCAACGATACATTGGTCGATTCAGGATCAGCCAATGAAAAAAGCTTACAATGGAGAAAACGCATCAGACATCGAGACAATTTTAAGCAACGCTCACGTGAACACCTATTATCTGATTATGGCGCGAGAACTGGACATCATGGAGCCAAAAACTCCAGTGGAGATTTACAAGTCGTGGTTGGAACCAGGCCACATCAGACTGTTGGAACAAGACTCAGCTCGAGCGAATCTCTCCACTACTTTCGCCTCGGCCTTCGTACATACGGGATTCGGTCGCGATAAACTCATGTGTGAGAGTAACATGCACTGGGTTTACAACAATAAGGTTGAGTTGCAGCTCTCTTTCCTTCAAATATTGATTTTACAAATTGCAAAAGTTTTGAAATGGCGTGCTATTGAGTTAGGAGCAAGGAATGCTATCTGCAGTAGCCTCGCTGGGTCTCATTCACATGTGGGACGTCGATGGAGGACTGTCCCCGATCGACAAGTAAAGTGCCCTTCGTCGCTCTATTTTTGAAAGCCAACGGAAAGTTGGATGCGCTTGCAGATATCTGTACGCGAGCGACGAGTTCGTGAGGTCTGGTGCACTACTGGCGATTGGTCTTGTGAATTGTGGTGTGCACAGCGACTGCGAGCCCGCGTTGGCTTTGTTGAACGAGCACGTAATGTCGTCGAGTCCAGTACTCCGGATCGGCGCGATACTTGGCTTGGGCCTCGCATACACTGCATCCCAAAGATCGGATTTGAATAATATACTGTGTCCGCCGATGATCGACAAAGAAAGTGTGTTTTTATTATCAACATTCTAATCTTACTGACAAATCGCTAAATAGTCGTCTTTTACTTGCCAGTGATGTTAAAAAAGCGTGTAACTTGCGTAAGTTAATCAAACAACATTTTCTTTTACTAATTTCCTCAGGCACAATGGAAATCGTAGCGTTGTCGGCGATTGCGCTCGGTCTTGTTAATCTTGGTTCTGCAAATGGCGAAATTAGCTCTATGATACTGCAAAAATTATTGGAACTTAATGGAGAACAACTTTCCTCGTCATACGCGAGGTGATGCGAACAAATTATAATTTAAGTCGAACATACATGTTTTCTTAGTAATTATTTACAAACTCAAAACATGCAATCACCTTGTTAGATATCTAACGCTAGCACTTGGTTCAGTGTATATGGGTCACAGAGATAATATAGAAGCTCTCATAGCAGCCTTAGACGTTTTACCAGATCCGTACAAGTTACCAGCACAAACAATGATTCAAGTAACACTGCATTTCAATTGCTCTTTTTTCATCATTAATATAATTATGTTTAACTAATTCCAACAAGGTCTGTTCTTATGCTGGTACTGGCGATGTGCTGATAGTACAAGATCTCCTTCGTATATGTTCCAAGCCAGTCGAAGAAGAGATATTAAAAAAGACTTCGTCGCAAGTAAATAAATCCATGCCTGTATGTTGCAGTTCTCAAAAAATGCCAAATAATACGCAAACTCGCGAAGAAAGAAATGAAAATAAGAAGGAAAAACTTCCAAGGTGGATTGCAATCTTGCTGAATAAACTATCAGTCAGTTAAATTGTAAACATTTTTTTATGTGTCGGTTTTTCAGTGAGATGAAACTGACACAACCGATAGCTTCTCTCGGGGTTGCTGTTGTGGGTCTCAGTAAAGGAAAAGAAAATTCTCGAATATTTGGCCAGGTAAATAATTGGCCGGACGATTACTCATTTGAATGAATCTTTGGCTCAAATTTTCTAGATTGGTAGATACGGTTCGGCTCCAGCCCGAAAAGCAGTTCCACTGGCAATAGCATTGAATTATCTCTCAAATCCAGATCTATCAATTTTGGATATTTTGAACAAGTATAGTCATGACAGCGACTCGGATGTTGCTTTGAATGCCATTTTTTCGCTCGGTTTGGTCGGCGCCGGTACAAACAACGCTAGATTAGCTGCAATGCTAAGACAGTTGGCTATCTATCATGACAAAAATCCCGCGCACCTGTTCTTAGTTCGCGTTGCTCAAGGATTAGTCCATTTAGGAAAAGTCAATTTTACTTTTATTTATATAATTAGCTTTGAAAAAATTAAAAACCTTGATTTTTGTACAATTTCTTTTATAGGGAACAATAACTTTACAGCCTTTTAAATTTTCATCGAAAGTGTTGGACCAAGCATCGCTAGCCGGTTTATTAGTCGTCCTCGTTTCATTTTTGGATTGTAAAAATCTTATACTAGGAAAGTCACACTATTTGATGTACTGTTTGGCACTTGCAATGGAGCCTCGATGGCTAGTAACCCTTGATGAAAATCTCAATGTGATTGTCATTTTTTAAATAATATCATTAATTAATTTTACTAATCGAATTCAATATATATTAAATTGTAGCTTCTACCAATCTCAGTAAGAATAGGTGAAGCTGTGGACGTTATTGGTAAAGCTGGTCATCCGATGTCTATCACTGGCGGTAGTGTAAGAACTACTCCCGTATTAATGTCTTATGGAGAGCAAGCAGAACTAGTTACAAATGATGAGTACGAGCCTCTTGTTCAACCAATGGAAAGTTTTGTTATTTTAAGAGCTAAAGGTCTTGAAAAATAGTTTCATATCTAAGAGACTTATTCAATAATGAGTTACGTTATAAAAGTTTTTTATTATTACTGAAATTATTCATTTATGTTATATTGTAGTGCAAATAACACAGTTTGATAAATTGTCTTTGTCAAACAAAGTAATTTGAACATAAGTTGTTTACAAGAATATCCTCAGTACAGCTTTCGACTATTATAATTTCACATCTATTTATAGGGATTCAATTTAGAATAAAATGCTTCATCGTGAAATGTTAAATATGGTAAAGATATATAAATAAATTTACAGTTAAATTTCTTTTTTGTATTTTTTTATTATCATTGGACTAGCGGAAGCGATGTGCTTTATACAACAGAAATCATTTACGAGCATTTGTGCAGTTACAAGCTTGAAAGAACATAACAAATGTGAACGCAGACACAATTGTATAGGCACATGAAGTATTTTTTTGCTTGGATGCCCGTTTAATTTAAATATACTTTTCATTTAAATATACTACATAATTGAATCGTATGAAATGAGTTATTATGCACAAATCGATCGAAAATTTCAAAGAATCTTATGCTTACATCTTGTACATATTTCATTTTTTAATCAATTAACTTCACACTTTTATCGCAATTTCTGTTTTTCTATTTTGATTGTTATTTTTTGAGTAATAAGAAAATACGAAATATAAATGAAAATTTAGCGAACGCTACATTTTTTCGTCACATTGTGTACGCTTTGTTTCTCTTTTTTATATTAAAAATTATAGAATAGTAGTAGTTCAATATATCGTAACTTTTCATTTAATAATGTTTTCACGTAATCATATACGTGATTCGTATATATATTTTAGTTTTATTATGCATCGTAGCACAGCAACGCAGTGCGTCTTATTTGTTTTTTTTTTAGTAGAAGACGATCATTTTGAGAAAAACTAAGCTGTTTTCATTCATACAATAACTTTTAAACAGGGTAAGCCTGTTTTTACCTACTTATTGAAAAAGTCTTCACTGCTTCATTTAGTATAGACACTAATATTTTGAATCTTTTATAATAGCTGCAATAGTTGTTTTTTCTTATACCCCTGTGACTCTGCTCCCGTTACTATTCCGTATTGGTAATAATCTTTTACTTTTATTTACAGAATATTATTTTGCGAACATTGCAAACATCATGCACACACATGTTTCTCGCACGCTAAATCTCTCTCATTCGCACACTTCAATAACGTGCTCTCGGAAATATTAAAAGAAAAAAAACTTAATAAAATCATTGCGTGTAAAGAGATGTAAAAGTCGTTGTTTAAAGATAAATCTTTAAATAAATTTCCATTAACCATGCAATCATTCATCATCTAATTGAGTTTTCTCTAAAATGCAAACAGCTAAAATAGTTCATACAGAATTAAAAATGATTATTGAAATATTCTATCAATAAAAGTCCTACAATTTTTTCCATTTTTGTAGTGTTCTTAGCGCCAAGTATATATGCAGGACACACAAGTGTAAGACGTTAAAAAAAAAGATAAGAATAGTGAACGGCGGCGGCGGTGATTCGCATAGACGATTTGGAATTATCTTGAGAACATATCTTTTATTTTTTTTATATTAAAAATTTAGAAAAGTCGAGCACGTCTTTTTATGTCGTTGCGACGCCACTGAGGCAATCGATAAAATTCTGATCTTGTACAATGCAGTACAGCTTCGAATTCAGCATCGGATAAATGGCGCTGAAAAGTACACAAGATGCAGTTTTACTACTTGCTACAGAAATATCGTCATGAAAATCGCAGTGACTCACCTCAAGATTGCAACGATCCACGTCGGCCGGTAATCTGTAGTTAGTGATGATGAGCAGGTGATAAGGGTAAAGCTTGGGTGGTTCGGCAGGTGCTACGCCCATGTCCGGCAGGGAGCGTCTTACGTGGTGGCCGTGGCCGACCGTCACCGAGCCCAGACCGCCTGTGTACGTTGTCGACGAGGGTAGGATGCCGCCGTCATTCTGTGTGTCGAACGACAAAACAAGGTTCATTAATTTAATTTCATCAGCGCTGTCAAATCAAATTTCAAAGTACATCGATATACTAGTCACGTTTGTGTCACATATATAGTTTCATTCGGTCCCCCGTTTACAATGAATGGGTAACATTTCATATTGTTATATTTGTACACTTAGACAACACACTTTCAGGCAATATTTATACCAAATTGTGGTATGAGACATTACAATTTTAATATTCATGAGTTTGTCGCACACAGCTTAGCAATATCGACAAACACCCGTAGGTACCATGTCTACTCTCAATTCCCTTTCTGTTTTCTTTGTACATCACCAGGAATTGACAAAACATTTATGTATATATATATATATATGTATTTCCTTATGTAGAAACGGCAAGGTATGATTGTTGAACTGATTATTGTCAGTGCCAAATCTGCAAAATGCCTCGATACACCAAAATCATTACATTTAATCTACTGCAAGCATTATTTTACTGTACATATATTATTCATGCAATGTATAAAACATTCTGTGATGTAATCTAATATAATTTCAACGGAAAAATAAATGAGATCGTGGTATTTAAAAAATAGTAACTGTACATATTTACAAGCATGCTCTGCAAAGTATTTCATACATACATTCCAACTTGTTTTTGATAATTTAAGGCATTTTATCTTGAGAGGATATCGAGTTGTTTATCATTAGAAATACCGAAACACCAAACTTGAAAGTATGTTGGCTTTAGACATATTGTATATATAAAAAATCGCAATATCCTCGTTTCAAGATACATTTGCTTTGAGATATCTTTCGAAGGCTTGAATTGCATCACCTACGTCGGGCGAAAGCCGCGACATTGCGCAATGAAACGAAAAGGAGGATGGAAAGATAATGTGTATTTAGAAATGTGTACGCGACATGTATTATGTATAATATGTACATCAAAATGATAGTATTGAAAGATAAAAAAATAGAATAAGAGGATGCAAAGAGAGCGTGCTACGAACCATGCTAAGCCGCTGGGAGTAGTACGGGGCTGTTGTACATACCAGTGCCCGCCGGTCCACGTCCGTGATGCTGCCTGTCGATACTAGATTGGGAGGGAGGAAAACACGGGTGAGTATTAGAAACACGATTCATAAAGACAGTTCAGAACAAATACACCCTCGAGTTGCGATGACAAACCATACTCTTACGTTATTTGCAACAACCGCCGTTTAAGATTTTCTATTTGATGGGTCAGCAAAACTATATAACTTGTACATTTTTTTATAAAATTATCGCTTGAGCCTAACCCACCAAATCATTTTAGATAATTTTTATTAAAACTAAACAAACATATTACGATTCTTTAAAAAAATTAGATTATATTTAGAATGAATTTCTTCAAGAGCTGACAATATTAAAATACAGTACATGGCTTTACATTAAATATTACTCATCAGTAATGTACATTCTACATTATTTACATTATAGTTAATAATTTCGACGGATACAATTTATAAATAATTTAATAGTTTTTCTTAAATAATTATTTTTTATAAAAATTTGATAACGTAACCTACAAAGACAATTGTAAAAATTATTGATTTTTTTATATCAACTTCATTTTATTGTATTTTTTTCTATCTAGACATTCTAATTCAAGCTCAATTTCTATACTATTTACCTTATATTGAATTTGCTAATTTGTTCTATGTATTATTTGGAAACGATCAAACCTTTGTTATAGGACTTTTATGAATGCAAGAATTTTATAAGTAATCTATTCTAGCTTGTATTAGGCTTTTCATTGAACTCTAATTGTATTAATTCATAACTTAGAATTAAGTTTGTTATTTTGTTTGCAAGAAGTATTACTATATACATAAGATTATACTACCTAAATATAAAGAGTTGGTGAGCGTGTTTTAATTTTGTAAGATAGTCTGCATTAAAAAAATCGATCCTGTTTCAATCCCACACACGTCAAGGCTCAAACTGCGTTCGACTAATTGAATTCCTTGTAGAACGTGAAATACTTACTATCTGATTTACCGGAAGAAAAGTCAGTGCTGTGCGTCTTATCGCCCATGCCGCTGAATGAGTAGTCCCCCTGTTTACAAAAATTATTGCAATGAGAAAGATAATATGCACAACAAATAAAGATCAAAGTATAATTAAATTATTGCCACTTCTAATAGTTAGCATGTCTACCGCATGAACCGAATGATGCATGTTTTGCTACATGCTTGAAAACAATAATAGATAAATAGGTAGAACGACAACTCAGAGAAAAATATGAACTCCATCACTGGCACGCTGAATCATGAGAGAAAACTTACGGGAAGAGCAGATACAGAACCGCCTGTTGAGGAGAACGTGTGACTTCGAGGTGCCAGACCATATCCCGGCTTTGGGATGTGTCGCAGGGAACTTACGACTGTGCAGTTTGCAAAGGCAAATCGAACGATTCAGTTTTAATTAGTTTCGTTTTTGCACATTTTTCGTTATAATAGGCTCACGTTCTCAGCTCATACGAATGACCAACGTTCGCAATACTTAGTTTTGTTTGTGTTTCTTTAATCTCTACACACGATGCGTTGATGGATCAATCGTTTATCGATCAATCAGACTCAAATAAATGTAAAAAATAAAAGTTTTGCATTACATTGATCAAATTTCAGTTTGAAAGCTTCTGTGGTAAATCATATTACATAAACAATATTTGCTTTGTGAGACTAATATTTTGTAATCGTAATTTCGTACAGAATTTATTTAAATTACCTATCTAAAAGTACACTACGTTTATATTTACATCATTTACTGCAATAAGTACTTTCAAAATACTACATATACGAATTTACTAAATGTGGCTAATGTAAAGATACTCTAGTGATTGTATTTGGTATTATGATGTAGTAACAATCTCGAACAAATAAAAACAAAAACAATCATTTTTTTAATTATGTCATACTATGTCATATTATAAATATATACTTACAAATTATTTTTATACATACATTTGTTAAGTTTCATACGAAAAAATTATTTACATAACGAAGTAATAAGAAAAAGATAATAGTTATTTATTTGGTTTGATTGATGACAAAGTTTTAAATTGCATTAATAATTAGAGGAAAAACACAAGAAGTTCATGAAAAAAATTATTCATAAAATGAATGTGAAAAAGGTATATATAGAAAATAATAAAAACCAGCACCTTATTGTAAATCGCTATAGTAAGCTTTCATTACTCTTATTCTTGAAAAATGATCGTAGCATCTTTCGTGACGGTTATTCAAAAATTTATAAAACTGAAACGACAAAACTTGATGAAAATAAAATCAGCATCTATCAGTGCATAATTGATATTTAAGCGATCAAGTGAGCTCAAGCAACTAAATTCGATAAATCACGTGTGCGATTTACCCTTTGTAAAAAAGCGATAAAGCGAAGAAAACGACAAAAACATATTGCAAAATCGATGAAAGCGTAAGCAACTGAAATTTGAATTGGTCGTCACGTCAGGTGCCGAGGTGTAGAGAGTGATTATTATTGCGACTCACCGAGTAATAGTGCCTCATGGAGTTGGGCAGAGTAGAGGCACGCTGAGAGCCAACAGCCGGATAGTTCCTCGGCGCCGGGGAACGCGTTGCTGATCTGTATCCGGCTGCTCACCAATGTATCAGAGCACACACGATAATACAAAACACACAAAAACAACAAGTAGGTACAGAGTGTAGGTATTGCGAGAAGTCAACACGAGCTAAGACATTATTGTGATTACTCATTTTTGCTACTCGTTTCAGTTGCATTGTTCAAAATTACAGCGCTTACTCAAACATTTTCCAAATTTTATTTCTTTGAGATTTCACGATATACACAAATAAAATATATGCAAAAAAGCAATACAGATGTGCGTTGCCAAAGTAGGTGTGCAATAACGTGTGGTAGTATGTTGCTCGCAAAAACTTGTTGGAATTTTGAACGATTTTATAGATAATTTATTAAATTACCACGCAAAAATTAATTATTGAATACTTTTTCAATAATTTCAAACAGAGCAGCTGATAATTTGTATTGTATCCGACATTAAAAATCACGAAACAAAAAGTGTCACGCATCATCTAAAGCTAAAGATACATTGTAAGTTACTCTCGTTAGATAAATCAACAAATAATAGTTCAAATGATGCATAGCACTGATGCTTAAGACCATAATTCAATTAACTTTCAATTAACTTTATTCATATAAAATTCCAATTGAAAAATAAGTCTTACGTAAGTTGTAATACCTTACACACCATGCCCATACATATCAAACTATGTTAATTGAACTAAGCCTCGATAATTATTCATAGTGTTATAAATAGTTACAAATTAAGACTAAGATGCATTATGTGCTTCATGCTAAGTTTATGTAAGTGCAAATAATATACTATAAATACTACATGGATCGTACAGTCTCAGAAATGTCCATTTTCTCAACATTCAAATAAAGCTTCGAAACTCGTCGATATATCACATATATCGACGACATATAAATATCAATATAGTCTTTCAAGAGTTTAAAAACATGCAAAAGCTTGGATACGTCACCTGTCTTCAAATGGAATGGCATTTATACTGGCAAATTCAGTCAAAATGAACGCCATTAACGACCGAGTCATTCACAATCGCCTTGATGGGATTTTTATGCATCCGTATATTGACATTATTTAAAAAAAAATTGTTTTTGAGATATATTTAAAGACAAAAAAATATACGACCGGGTTTGAAGCAATACACAACCGGTTGTAGAATGTTAGTGTCATGTGCGAACGTGTGGACATGTATGAGATGACAACGCTCATAAACCATGATGTTATTACGTAATAGCGTTCGCTGAACTTACCGTTGTAACTGGGTCCTACGCTAGATCTATAACTAATGCCATCTTCATCTTCCCAAGGTCTTGCGTGATCGATGTTTCTCGATGGAGCTACAAAATGTATAAAGTATTTCAACATCGAAACAATTTAAGTTGAAAGACTTTCATTTTGCAAAATCAGACAGTAATGTTTGAAGAACTCTTACATGCACCAACGGGACTTTCGTAGCGTAACCTGTAGGCCGGTTCGCGATTTGCAGACGGCGTTCTAGAAGCATTTCTCGGATCGATGTTCGCCGCTCTATGTTTGAGATTTTCACGGTCTTTTTCACGATCTTGCAGGAACACTTTTGCTATACCCGTGTCTATTTTACTCAATTCGTCTTGCTCTTTTTTCAGTTTCTGCTCTACCTCTTTGATTGATTTTTGATCTACCTCGTCTTCATCCTCCGAGTCTGGTACACCCTGAGATAAAATAAACAGTTTGAGCAATAAATCCGCTAAAACCAGCCTCAGGAAAAGTTCCGTAAGGCAGTCGAATGAAATAATTTAGATCGATCTGAATTGCAGGGGAAGAAGACTCAATATCTCATTCCTGTCGGAGTAGCCTTAACACCTTGCAGCAACGGCGGCATGACAAAGCGTATAATCAAATCTCGCGGGAAGAGAAGGGAAGGGAAGGGAAGAGAGGAAAGAAAGTAGATTGCTTGGCAGCATTCATTCACCTTGTAGGTATCCGACCATCGCTTACGCCTCTCGGGATCGGTGTAGGGGTAGGGCGGGGCAGGAAAGTCATCTCGTTCGATGGGCGGTTGGGCGCCGGGCGGTGGTTTCATCGCGTCCGGGTAGTGAGCGAGCTCGATCGGCTCCTCGTTGTCCACTTGGCTACCAGCCGCCGGTGATTTCGGCCGCGTCTCGCTCAATGCGTCCACCAGGGCTCGCATGCCCGAACGACTGCTTCGACCGCCGCTGCTTCTTATCGAACGTGAGGCTATTTTAACAAAACAACGTCTTTTTAACAAATAAAAAATCTCATTCTCATTGTAATTATGATTCAAGTTCTTTTGTTATGTGAAGAATCAGAAATTCCAAAGTAGTCACTATATTTACATAATTTTTTCAACGTGAAAGCACAAATTATATGTCAGGTGTGTTACTTTTATTTTGACCGACAACTGAAGTACAGAACCGGACTCAAATAATATTTACTTCGACATAGTTTCTTGAAACATATTTCCTTTGACCTTCATACATGCATAAATATTTTGTTAAAAAAAACAGGTTTTCTGTAAATTATTATAATTTCAGAATTGCGACTAATGAGTCGAACGTAATTTAAACGATAATTTTAAATAATATATCGTTAATAATTTGGCAGAAATATAAAAAAATACTTACAGCTTGGTCTATGAAAGTGTGGGCTAGTGGGTGGCTTGTCGTATGGTTGGATTGGGCGACGCAGGTATCCTTGACTCGGTGTCTCAGTCAAATATGAATAAGTATAAATGCGAGATACGTTTTCATTGCCTCGGCCGTATTCTCTCAAGATAAGTCCCGGACTGCCAGTTCTCGCGGGATAGTACTAAATTTTGATAGAAAAAACAATGGAATAGAAAGCCAACGATAAGAAGCTCATTAATTAGTCTGTCCTTGAAACATATTTTCAACAATAAGTCGGTTGTTAATCGTAATCCGAAAAACCAAATAATAAATATGTACAGAAGCTGTGACGTAGATTAGGTTTGTTGAAATCAAATAATAATTGGCATTCAGCTAAATTAGCGCTTCAGCATAAATAAATGAAATGTAGCCCTTTGTCATTTTTAAAAGCAAACATAGCATACCTTGCGACTTAGACTGCTGTAAGGGCTGCATAAAGATCCATTCAGACTTGGCGTGCGAGACCTCAATGAAAACTATACACAATGATCGTGCAAAAAAAGAAAAAAAGAAAAAACTAATTAACGAAAAGTAAAAAATGAAAAATAACCGAATGAAAAACATATAATCCTTGACCCATAACTGTGTCTATGATACATATTAAAACTAATGATACAATCTTGTAGAAGAAAACAATATATAATGACACATGATAAGCGTGCTTCTGAGATTCAAATAACATTTGCTAATTGAGTGAAAGCTAAATAAAACATTAGGTAGCTAAAAATAATAAATGAAAATTGACGAAAAAAAAAAGTACGACGTAATAGAGTAAAAAAATGTTTACAAAAAGACAGCATGCTTTGGCTAAACTAGCAATAAAAAAACCATAATACATCGAAGTGTTTGTAACCGTTTGGCAACTTAACAATTCAATACTGTAAAACCGAGGCTATCGCTCTAAACAGTTTGGCACTTTGAGGGGGGGGGGGGGCATGTGGGGGTATTACAATAAGCAGCGATTGCGATTGCCGCTTCTCCATTCACATCATAGCAAATTATCCAAATGTAACATAAGACAGATAGAACTACAAAGCCTGCGAAAAAGAAACTGAAGACTTGGTCGCATTCAAATCAAAGAAAATCGGGTTATTTTGCACTTGTGCGGCAGTGTTGATTGCCATATCAATTAGCGGCCGATAAAAACAATAAACTCGTTATCGTCAGTGTCACAACGGAGTTTCTAATCACGCTTACCAAGAGATCTTCCTATCGGTATAGATCAACGATAGAATTTTACAATTTGAAATAAAACGAGTGACCTCGAGTCGAGTGTAAGCTCTTATCAGTCGCCCCGTATCAGTTGTTATTAATCCACATAAAATAGAGAAAAAAAATATGCAGCCGAGCGTTCCCGTGAGGCGCAAAACGAAAAGGGGTGCGAGAACGCTCGAGTCCGAGTCGAACAGGCGGCTCACCTGCATCTCCGAGGCGCTGCTGGAGATGCGCTCGGACTCGACGCCACTGCGATGATGCTGGTGGTGCTGCGGCGTGTGGGCTTCGGGATGGCCGTGACCGTTGACGATGCCGTTCGGCTGAGTGGGCCCGGGGCCGCAACGTGGATGCCAGATGGCCGCGCCTTGCAGGAACATCTCCTCGCCGTCGCCGAAGGGGTCGCCGCATTTGGTGCAGCGCGCGCAGGTCGGGTGGAAGTGGTGGTTCTCGCCGGCCTGCAGCACCTTGCCGCTGATGTAGCGATTGCAGTACGCGCACTTGACGCCGAACTGCTTCTGGTAGTCTTTCTCGCAATAAGGCACCCCGTCTCTGTGGCAACGACGTGGAGCTTTCAATGTCGACGCGAGGGAGCTCTATCCGCCCGTACGAAAATCACTCACTTTCCCATGTACTCGCCGTGCAGCACGGTGTCGCAGGTGTGGCACTTGAAGCACCACACGTGCCACTGCCGATCGAGAGCGACGAGCGCCTGGCCCTCGCGCAGCTGCTGCCTGCAGCCGGCGCAGGCTCCGGGATCCTGGCTGGCGCCGCCTGAGCTTTGAGCTGCCACCGGCGTCGCGGCCTCTCTCACCGGTATGCTCACGCAGCGCTGGCACAACGCTTGGCCTGCAACATCGTTACAACTCGCGTCAATGGACGCCCGAGCGCGGTGCGCATTCGCCGATCGGTTATGGCCTTTCAGCTGCTAAGCTGCAGTATAAAGGACGCTCCGATTGCAATGCGCGTCGCTCAGATGCGCCGCAATGGGCACTGCGCTCAATGGATGAATAGCGTTGCGCGTACGAGCGAGTCATGTGCTAAAATGCATTTATTGAGAGTATTGAAAGATGTCGTCTTTAAATCTTATGCAGGCCTCGCGACAATTCAGATTGAAGTACTCCAGCTTGAGTCGTGATGCGAAGAAAAGCAACGATTCAACAACACACTTTTGTCGCGATACAAAATATGTTAAAGTAATGGATTACCTTGCACGAGCGTAACTTTAGTAGCCTGTCCGAGCAGTGGTTGTCTGCATCTTTGGCAGTGAAAACAATTTGGATGAAAGGCGTGCTTTTCCCCCGCGGTGACAACGTCACCCTCCACGTACTCTCCACACCCAGCGCACTTCGTACCCCATCTCTCTCGGTAGTCCTGCGAGAGAATAAGCACAAGCATCTCACTGGCTGTCCAATTAAACTTCGCTAACTACATTTCAAAGATCAAGTTAATATCGTTTGAGCTCGCCGAGCGTGTCATTGCAAATGGACTATTTTAAACATCCGCAATGATTTTGAAACGGCCGTCTGGACAGGAAATGTTCCAAATTCAAATTGCATGTGTAGTGAAATAATACAGGAGACAATACTGCCTTGGCGAGCTGTTTAACAGCTCCGTTTATACTATCACTAGCTTTTATGATCATCGTGTCGCATAAATCCTGTTCAAACGTCAGACACTTCGTACCAAATTGCCACTTATTTTTCAAACACCTTTACAACGATCGAAGCAAGCGGCTTGTTGCAGTTGCCCGAACGGTAAGCAAGGCTTCGAATCTTTCCATTCTCGTGTAAATGCAGATTCTAGAGCAAGCGTTATAAAGTTATCGAGGATAACAAACAATGTACGCGAGCCTAGTGAGAGATCAAAGCTGCTTCTAATCAGACCGAAAAAATAAGGATCAAAATAGATTGTTTGCACGAGCCCGAGCATGTCAAATGGTTTCTTTGAACCGATCAAGAATAGGATGAGAAAGAAAAACGTTCTTTCCCTAAAAGAGAACTGATCGACTGTCGCTCGGAGATGCGAACAAGCACTTGCTTCGAGGCTGAAATATTTAGAACTGTGGGAGGCATCCCCTCCGATTTAAAAGTTTCCCCCGCAGGTCGCACAGACCAGCCCTCGGTTAGTTATCATTACCTTGGTGCAGAAGTAGGAGCTGTCGCGAGCAAAGAAGCCCCCCTGGGCGAGGCTGGTGTTACACTGGGCGCACTTGAAGCAGCCAATGTGAAAGTACTTGTCCTGCACGCGCAGCACCTCGCCGCTGCATTTCTTTTTGCACGACTGGCAGAACGTCTTCCCTGCAAAACCAAAACCAACAAGCGATGAGAACCTTGTACCCAGGGAGTTCGCTCTCTCGTCCGGAGAGAAAAATCAAATTCTCCCACTCGCGACCGGACATTACATAGCCTCGGCCCGCGCTTCCGCAAATATCGGTTAGCGTGATAAGCGTCAGTTACAGCGCGCGAACAATGCGCAGCGATTAAAACTTGATGCCGTCGTGTATATCCGTGCCAGACACGCCGTAAACGCGTTTGCTGCAAGGGATGGGCAAAGCGCACACCGTGGAGCTGATTACAGCGAACCCTCGTGGCCTCGACGAAGGTGACAATAAGGTCGACCGACGCCCTGCTGCTCTGTCCCTTTTCATCTTCCCCCTCCTCCTCCTCCTCCTCATCCTCCTCGCGTCCTCGTCGTCTCGATTCGACGCTCAATGCCCACGAATAATGCATCTTTCGATTTGTCACTCGGGCTGCGTTTTACGCCTCCTCTAATATAAAGACTGGCCTGATTACATCGCCGACAGATGCGGGAAAAATAGTGATTTCTCCTGCATACAAATGTCTTATCGAGCGAAACGTTGTGTAAATGCAAATATCCGAACTTGAATGAAGTGCGCTCTTATAGCAGTTGCGTCATCTGCAATTACCACTGTTATCCTAGATTTCGAAACGAACGACGCTGGCGAACAATTAACGCACGCACAGTAGCTCGCGTCTCTATTGGTCGTTGGAGGGAAAGGAAAAGCACGCGAGAAGAAGAAGAAGAAACTGGTTCGCTCTTGTTTTCTCGTTTGAGATCAAGCACAACGGAGAAACAACGGAGAGGCCAGATGAAATGTCGAACGAGGTGGACGACGCGCGGAGCTCAACGTTCGCGCCTGCTTTGTGGGATAGCAAGTCTTCCTCTCGGCGCAAGATTATCCCATTGTCACTCCGAGTTGGCGATATTTTTTCTCTCTATCGCCTCGCTTGTTCAATCGTAGACTATTAGATCGTACGTGCGTGCCACGACGGTAGGAGAATCTCAGACAAGAGCGTATTAACTCGATTAACGGAGTTAGAGCTTTCGCAATTGATCGCGCGGCCAAGTGCGTTGATTTGGCGAATTGACGAGTGCGTGACGAGGATGGTACCGACGATTGGTTGCGACGCACAGAACGTCCACCACGCTGGCGCCGACTGGCTTCATTCTCATTGTTTGCGGTTGACCGCGACAATATTGAATGCTGCCAAGCCAAGTCGAAGACTCTCGATGTGGTTGTTATATCAGGGCGTTGCGGCTGCCATGCTCCAACGAACTGTGAATCGCGCTCGCAAGATAGGATTCAATTGTGGCAATCGTTATCCCGTGAAATTTCAATATTCTGAATTGATCGAGCCGAGTAAATTCGATCGAGATTAAATATTAGAGGCTCGCGACAATGCTCAGTATTTTTCCTCTACGAGCCAGTCAGTTAGGAAGTAAACGTGAAAATCAATGCTCTTTTTACCGTCGTACATTTTCTCATGGACGTACAGAAAACTGTATTATAGTGCGTGCGCGAGTCGCGTACACGGTGTTCCGTCGTAAATATCCCGACCACTTTTCCTTTTTGCGCGCACCGGAAAATTTTTCTTCCTGCTCTCTTCCTGCTCTCTTCTCTCTCTCTCTCTCTCTCTCTCTCTCTCTCTCTCTCTCTCTCTCTCTCTCTCTCTGCTGCTCTGCTCTTTTCTTGTATTCCTGGCGACCCGACTTACCGGCTCGCAACTTTTCTTATCCCACGCTTTTCTCGACGCACGCGTCCACGCACCAGTCGACAGCTTATGACGCTCCCTCCGATCGTCATCCCACGAGCCGCGCGAAAGCTATTCGCTTCCACGAATTTCGAATTGGCGATTCGCGGAATGCGCGAAAGAAGGAGTCCGACGCCATAGTTGAGAATGACTGCGCTTTCTTCGAGCGTAGACAAAAGGTGCCGCGCCCGCCTTTGTGAAAGCGACACATCTGACGAGGCGGTTTACCGAAAAACAATCGGACAGCGCACTTCAGAATAAAGCCGCGATTGAATTTGCGGCTGCGGGAATTCCTCGGATAATAAAACGCGCAGCGCGGAGTAGCTCGCTGATAAAAAGTCAATGATTACGTTCTTTTCTGAATTTCTTCTTTTGCAGATTGGTATACGGTAAACGAGCTGTTTCCGACCTTTTCTATTTAAATTGTGCTCGCATCGTCGTGTGTAATCGGATGTTTCGCTGTGGTTAAGTAAGAAAAAAGAAGAGGACTGGATTAAGGAGAACGCTGATGCAAGTGGCTAATTGCGGCTCGCGTAACTGTATTTTTCTCTTTTCTTTTGGTCGACTGATAAATGCATCCGAAGCAATTAAAGTTCCTTGCGTTTTTACGCGTAACAACAAGAGCAAGCTTCTACAAAAATGTAAATTCTTCAGCGGAATGGGCAATGAGCGAGTCTTAAACCCCTCTACTTTCACCTGCGCGTAGACCGCTTAATTATCATTTGACATTATCATTTAGCGTTGGATGCTTTCAGATAAAGCACACAGAATGTATTTCATTGCGGAATATTCTTATCGGGCGCATTTAGATTCGGATACATATTCATGATATACATTTTTTTTTTCCAAGAGAAAGATAAATTCAAAGCGAGACAGGCTTAATTGGAATTGCAGACGACTGAAACCAGGGCGTATAGTAGCAACCACATTCGGTACAGCGCGCTGATGTCACAGAATATTTTTAAGCGATTTCGCGCAGTCAACACGAAATATGACGAGATGGACGTGAAACAACGCCTGCTTGAGTTTCGAATGTACCATCTAATTAATGCGCCCTTTATTAGCTTGTGCTTGTACGCTGGGGAATGCGCTCGTTGTTGACGTTTTATATATCCTAAAACTAGTTTTTATCTTTTCGACGAACTTGGCCAGATTTTAATGTAATAAAGACTTTTTATAAACGCTTATTACACTGAATTTCACTTATTCAACTATACTCATTTTTTAGCTGAAGAGAAGACCTTCGTACACATGCTGGAATGTAAAGAATAATTTATAATCCATTTTATACAAGGCAGAATCGTGGTGAGAAGCGAGTGTAAAGAATCGTAAATCTATTGTTGACAGAATTCATACTGTTCCACAGTCGATTGATTTTATTATGAATACAAAAGCAACGAACATGTAGGTTCTCTCCTATCTTATTAAGTGATTGATTAGTTGATGCGAGAAAAGAGCGCGAAATTTTGAATTTTCATATACTTTGAAATAGTTGTATTATGTATCTAGAAGTATGAGATTTATAGTTCAAAAGAAAATTCAATTTATGAATAATGGACAATAATCTGCAAAAATGAAAATATGTCGTTAACGCATTGTTAAATAATAATAGTTAAAAAACAACAACAAAGATAGTTTTGCTAACTTTAAGAGAATGACGGGGATTAACCTAAACTACAACTTCGTAGGATTGATTACACTTGGTTAATTTCAAGCTTACATGGAATATCATATTTTTTTATTATTTTTCAAGTTAGTGCTCAGGTGACTGATTTCAATAATCCAACAAACCTGAACATTTAACAGGTGTTGTTGACAACGAAATCACGAATTGGTTACGTTTGCTCAATAATTCATTTTTGACATTGAGGAAGGTCATCTATCCTTCATTATGATTTAAAGGAGCGCGGAGATGAGACGGCGACATTTTAAGCAAACTGTAAATTTTTTTTTTTTATCTCCCAGAACGTAACGTTGCTCCATTGTTAATTTAAGAGACGTGATTTAATCCAGTACGAAAGGTTTTATCGCTAGGTAACATGGTAAAAGTAAATTTATCTCTACTCTATGTTAATTTACTTTCAACTTTCGTTTGAAAAAAGATAAAGGCTTCGTAATCAATCACACGAAAATGTAGGTCTAGTCGCTAAAATATTTTTAAAACGATTAATGATTAAAACTCTTTTACGAGCTAAATTCATAATACAACGCGTTGCGTGCGAGGAAAATATCATGAGTTGGTTTTTATTGGCGCATTTTTGCATTGATTGAGCGTCAAGTTTTTTAATTAATCAGGGAGATACGTTTTGCTGAAACGTCTCAATTCCGATAAATAACTCTCGTGATCTACACGACACAACTAAGAAATAATTCCCATCTAATTAAGATATTTATCAAAAATAGTCTTGATTCACACGTTCATGATCGATAAGGATATGTATATTTATCGTAGATGAAAAGCTACTACAAATTGTAATTTCGACTTTCGTACACGGCAACTTGCAAGTTACGAGAGCATGACGTGTGACGTCAGCTCCACGCCTATACTGTACACTGCAAGGGGGGCAACGACGTTGGACTTTTACACACTCTAATGAGCCCAAATAAACCTTGCTCGCTCGGCTGATCTCGCATTTTTTCTCTTTCGCATTTTCTCAGAGAGTTCAACTTCGTTATCCTCGGTGCTTATGTCACCAAAATTATCGGTTTTATATATTCAATATCTTTATTCCGCAACCATTCTTGTTGAATAATTGGGGGAATTAGAAGACGTTCAGTTCATTAAGAAGTAGGCGATAATAAAGCCAAAATTTTATCGACCTGATGAACTACATAAGAGCTGTGATCTATTTGCTTTCCTCACTATTTTTATATTCGCAAAGAAAATTTTTATCTTTTTTAAAATTATTTGCAATTTATTCAGTACTTTAGCGGATTATAAAATCATCAGACTAACAATCGACTCACTAAAAAATTCGTTAAATTTTCGTGCACGCTCGTAATACGCTCTGAGATATATATGTTAATGCGATCCATAAAGTGGACTAAATAGGATGTCGTCGCTCTGCCTCTCCCTCTCCCTCTCCCTCTCTCTCTCTTTCTCTGTCAACTCACATAACTCGCATATGTGCGAGGTCAAAAGCGTTCGCGACCCTAGATCAGCAGCTGTACGCCGCATCATCACCCTTTCTCATGATTCTCCGTTCGATCAACATGCATGCCACGTTTTCATATTTTTAACATTTTAAATTCAGTGAGATTCTGACTGTACTTATATATTTGTGTACAGTGGCGCTTATACCGATTCTTTACTTGAGGTACGCTCTCTAAAAAGAGTTTCATATGTATATAAGGATAAAAAAAATGATAAGTTATCTGCATAGTTACGTGTTCCATTAAGAGCCCGTCATGTTACATGTTTCAAGTATATTGTACACTGTATCACCCGATTTTTCAAGTGCTTTTAAGTGGAAAGATTTTTTTTTAATTCCACACATTATTTCAGTAGGCACGCACATTGCCGGAAAACTATTTTGGATGATGGTGATTCATAAATGAATCCACAGCGATTGGCAAATCCAAACGGTTTCGATATCAGTTGTCGAAAAAAAAATGTCATCATTATCGCACACTTCTCTCGCTTGCATTCCGCAAATAGAGTGTGCTATCAATTCGCCGATAAAACTTGGAGTGAAAATCAATTGTAAAGTGGTATTTACACAGAAAAACGTTGGTTTTTCTCTCGTTTGGCCGCCTGGACAATTTTACACTCTTTGGCAACGACAACAAACACTTGTTATCGTGGAGGCGCAGTAGATGCAAACGTTATATCACTATAATGTTGGAACGTTACGGCATAATCGTTCGCTTCAGCTATTGAGTATTAATTATTTGCAACGAGTGCGTAACGAAGTATACATTTACAAGACTACGAGCAGAAGTTATTGGCAATCGGCATGAATAAGTCAGCGATGAAAATGGAAGATCGAAGAGATCGGTCGGCAGGGAAGTATACGTTTACAAGACTACGATGGAAAGTTATTGGCAATCGACACGAATAAGTCAGCGATGAGAATGGAAGATGAAAGAGATCGGTTGGCAGAGAGAAGAACGCGAGCTATGCCAAAGACACCGGTACGAAGTCGAAAGGGCGGGCGCGCTCTCGTTCTCGCGTCGCGCACGCGGAAGTGCATCGCGGAGAGAGCAGATCGAGTGAAAGCGAAAACGTAACGTGCGTCGGGCGCGATGCTCATTGTGCGTGCCTCCGTTTCTCGCCGATCTACCAGTTCGCACCCGGCGCGCAGATTCTCCCTCCTCGAGATTACTCAACGCAAGAGGCGTCCGCGACGACGGGCTTCCTTTTTACCTGTTCCACGCGGACTTTTGCATATAATCGAATCGGAATTGCATTGCCGGCTATAAATAAAACTTGATTTACGTTGGCAAGCTCGCTCGCAGTTGAAAACAATTCCCCGAACGTATCCGCTTGTATTGAATGTCGTTTGTATTTATTAGCGGGAACGGCGTTAGAATGCGTTTGATGAAACGAGCAATGCTCGCTGGCTAAATAAGTTTCGGTTGATCGCGTCAAGCTCCTCGTTCCCGATATATTTTTAGAGAAATGCGAAAGCCAATCGTGAGTCACTCGCCGCAATCACGGGCCGTACGAATAACGAAAGAATACGCGGCAAGCTGACGATATGAAAGCAGAGGAAAAATATTTAACGATGAGCAGGCGTACAAAATGCCGTCAAATTTTTATCCATTATAATAATAAAGTTTCTTATTGGAATCGATAAAAAGCCCGATGCACGGTCGCAAGTCATAGAGCTTACGCTCGGCGGAGAAATCCAATTATCGGAATGGGCAAGTGTAAAACTTTGCACCGAGTGCATTCTCGACGAGCCCGCTGCGGATAAAAAGGAAAGCCAGTCGACGCGAGCAAAGGAGATCGCTTGGGCAAGCCGAGCGATGCAGACTTGGCGGTGTGCGTTCTATTGGGCGGCGCACGTGTGCGCGTGCGATTCGGCTAATTGAAACGGGTTTCGCAGCCTCTTATTTCACTCAGCCAAAGACCAGCGGCAGCTAACTCCGTTATGCGTCTCTGCTCTTCCAATTGGCTTCAATATCATTCGATGTACGATGGAATGCGTGCGTCGTCCGAAACACTCGCTCTTTTTCGGCTGTTTCCGAGTCGTTGCGTGGCATGCAAACATTACCTACATTTCCGCCGCTCTCTCAAGCATTAGAAAGCTCGGGTGTCGACTGGCAGAAATTACCGTTTTCAAACTTTCGACGGGAGCTTCTTGCGCAGCTGATAGAACTCGCGAAAAAATGCACCTTGCCGTTCAATCAAACGTGCAAACGTGTTTCATCGGCGGCGACAATCTTCGAAACAAAACAAAAAAAAAAAAATTACGCCGCGGTATATTTAGAAAGATTGGGTTTCGCACGTTTAGCACTGCTTATGCGCACTACATACATTGTTTTATTTGCACGCATACCAAGGTGTCGAGTTTTAATTATGCACACACGGAGAAGCAGTAGCTCTCTTCTTACACACGGACTCGTGCTCATGGCGGCACGTACGCACTGCTATCGCTTTACTACGTTTTGCAAAACCGCACTTACAATGTCAAAGTTTACCTTTTATTGCGCCTTATCGTTGACAATTGCATGATCGTTATTCTGAGAAAGTTGAGGCACTAATCTACTTTCAATGAACAATTTTCAATTGCAAGCGCATTTTCACTTTGTTATATCTCCTTCGCTATCTTTTTTAGATTCTTTCGATAACGATGCCCATGTCAAAAAAATAATCGAGCAAGAATTTTAGTCTACCCCGCATTTTCACATCATCCAGAAGATGAACCCCGATAAAGTTTCTCTACATTTCAGAAGAAAAAAAAAAGACGAGCAAAACAAACGTTAAGAGCGTCAGCGTGCAGATTAAATCCAGCGGAGACAGAAGAGAATGTACACGCGTAAATCCGACGCAGCATCCGTGAAGTCATCGTCTCCACCGAGAAATAATATTTTTATAAAAACGGCAATGAGGCGAGAGCCCGGGAGCCGAAATAAAAGAAAAGCACACGAGCGACTGAATAACGGACGCTGAGAAATTCGTCCTAAAAGTTCTTAAAAGTCTCTCCGGATAGGCAGTCGCTGTACGAAAAGAGTTGTCGAAGTTCGCGCGGCTTTTCCAACAGCTGCCGATCAAAGAGAAGAACGACAGTCTCAAGAAGGACGCTTCTTTTTGCTTTTTGAAAGATTGAGGATAGGGCAGGCGACTTTACAGGAGAAGGCTCTTTTGTCTGTTGACGTCCTCGCCAAATTTAAACGATTTACTTTTCATTCGACGGTAGTTAAACGAAGCGTCGCATTTTGCGCTGACAATCATTAAAAAAAAAAGTTTGTTAAAGACAGTGACGAGTCGTGTTGGTCATCGTTACGATTTATGACAAATGGCCACTTCTCTCCGCCAATAGAATTTACAATTGATTAATATTTAAGACGCTGATAGAATCAATTGGACCGCTGCTGCTGCTACTGGCGCGAGATCAAGTATTTAATTCGATCGAGCATTAAAAAACTGAAGTCGAAAAATGCGCGCGTTCCAAGAAGACAGACACATGCGCGCATTATAGGTAGTTAAGATTTATGACAGCCGGCAATTCGGTAACACAATCACGTACGGAGAACGGGTTAACTCGATCGTCTGAAGTTCGTATAACGTGTAGCTTTCTAAAAGCATTAGCCTGCGTGCGACACGCACAGCCAGATTCGTTTTTATATCTTAGCCGAAGTTAGGAATTACGGCAATATATCTCACCCTTCTTAAGGGGTTTTGGCGGCTCCTTGGGCTTGTCGGCGACGACTGTAGGTTGCTGCTCGCTCTTGTATCCATTCTTCTCACTGGCGATGAGATTCTCGCTTTGCCTCTTGGACTTCATCATGTATTATGTATTAGCCGCAAGGAAGGCAGGTAGAATAGACACCTCGTACACGCGCACACTCACAGTCACGGCGGCGGCGGCGGCGGCGGCGGCGGTGGCGACGGCGGCGCGATCGATTGCGTAAGGTTTTCAGGTCGCCACTGACGCCCACTGCGCGATCGTGCGACACATACGTGACTGTCACTGTTGCCCTTTGAGCTTCTCGGTTGGTCGGTCGTCGCCAACTGGACTTCCTCGCTTGTGTGGATTGTGCCGAACTTTACTTTCGGGGACGTCTGTCAGCGTCCAAAAATGTTGCGCGAAGAGATAAAGCCACGAGCGTGACGTTGTCAATTAGCCGGATAGCCAATCGAGCACGTTATCTTTATCGACGTTGCGATCTACCTGTTCGCACATCGTTTCCCTGGTAGGAAACTTTCGAAAAGCTACTCAAACAATCCTCACAAAAGAAAAAGCTCAAACTGTCGAAAAGTCGCGATGCGCGATCATAGCTTCGACAATATCGAAAGCTCACGCGAACGGTGTTACAAGCGTAAGCGAGACTCGCCGGCGACGATAGCAAGTGACGAGCGTCGACTGGTGTGTGTCTCGCGCGTCGGCCGGAGAATTCCCCCTACCCCACAACCTCCCGCTGAGCCACTGCCGCCGTCGCTGTCGCCGTCGCTGTCGCCGTCGCTGCCGCCGCCGCCGCCGCTAGAGTTGACTGACGTCACTTTATTCGCGACACACTCCTCGCAAAAGTTTCGCATGACACTCCGTATTGCGTTTACACTTATTGATTCTTCCTTTGCTCCTCGCACGTGGACGGGGGGAGAAAGAGTGGTCATCGATGATCAGCTGATCGTGCTTCGCATGTGCCAACTGCTATCGTAAACAGAGAACTGGTTCCCGACGTGAACCCACCAGTATTTCGTCGCGCTTCAAACGTAACGTCATTCTAGGCCTTCGCGCGTCACGAGCGTTTCACGGCATAGCACAATTTCGATTGCTCGAAATCCCGATTACTCAAACAGCCAGTCTCTCGGAGAACTGGAATTCTTCGCTCGCTCTTTCTGTCAATGACCACACCGGAGTGTATAATTTAGTACAAAAACTTCGATAGCATGCGGTTTCTAAAGTAAAGGTCTCCTCGAAAATAGATCGAGTTATTTCAGGCATTCCAGTTTTCGAAATATTCTTATAACTTCAGCCTCGCTAAGAATAACCTGCCAACGAACGAGAGGCAAAGAAATAAAAAAGCTACGTTTCATTGCCATTCCGGAAAGGCGCCACGCGGAATCGCATTTTAGGTAGAACCAGTTGCATGGGCTCTTCTTCACATTGCTCAAGGCGAGGCTCCATTTGAACGAGTGCTTCTTAAATATAGCCGGCTGCTGCCGACTTCAGTGGGAAACTTTGAAAAAACAGTACCGTTGTAGGTCTTCCGGTAATTGAACGTCCAAGTCCGTGAAAATATGCCCGATTGTATGTGTGTGTGTGTGTGTGTGTGTCGCACGCTGTTCTTCGTATTCTCGCACGACCACATTGTCCTCCTCAAGATTACTGAGATTTTCATGTAATTACGTTGTGATTCGTGTCATTTTATATCTAGCCGTGGATGTGCATTCTTTTTCGTACTATCAGTCATAGAACGTGCCAAGCTTGTTATTATCTCCCTCGTCAACGACTCTGTCATTTCTTAGATGCGAAAGTAGTCAACCAAACGCTATCAGAATGGAATGACGCTTTTTTTCAAACCTAAACTGCTGTACTTATTGCTCGTCATGTGCAAAGTGTCCGATGTCCCAGACAGTTGTTTATTATTAATTTTAGCTCTTCGCGTGTGCTCGTGCACAACATTCGTAATGTCCTCGACCCACTAAAACAACGCATTTAAAAACGAGCGCGTACGCGCATAAGTAGAAGACGCACTCGCGCTAACGATCTTCTCGCGCGAGCGAAAGCTAAGCTCGCTTTACACATACAGTGACAGGAGGAAGAAGAAGACCTCGCGTTCGACGAACAAACTGCATTCGCAGTATGGATGGCCACACTCTGCGATTATAGTTTGGTCGGTGTTGACGTGTGACGTCAGCTCACGTACACGAGCGGCAACGTTTGTTTTTTTTCACTTCGCGTAACAACCGTCAGCCTTGATCGCCATTGTTTGTCACGATGAGTACACACTCCGCGATGTATACTGGACCTTTAAATAAAGGCGTGTGTCGTTCTGCTGATCGCAGAAGTGCGATAACGTTTGCTTTTCGAAACTTTCACATTTGCGAAGCGACTTTTGTTTCCTTCAGCTCCTCTGAAAATTTACGTACTCTATTGGATTTCAAATGTTATTCTGGATTGTTGTTCATGCAAACATCAATGCCACTATAAATATCAATCTTCTTGATTGGTAGTGTTTCGCAAGTAAAAAAGAAAAAGTAGCAAAACCACTTTAACGGCCAAGTGATTGTGCAAAAATACGTTTTTCTCTACCTCTCGTGTCGCCAGCATTAGAAGGCTATTTGTTTAAAAACTGCTTTTCATTTAGAAGAAAAAAGTTTCTGAATAATAAAGAGTCTCACCAAGTAAACCAATGACGTAGTCACAGTAACCGGAATGCAAACCGATGGATTCTGAAACGACGGCACTCGAATGCACGCTATAATGGATTAGCATGCGCAGAAATCGCAGTGAACTTTCTGATTTTCTCCGCGCGCCGATGAGTCCTTATTGCAAGGGAATTGAAAACGGTGAACCGAGTCAATTTCTAAATAGTTGAATGAAAATCATCGAAGAGTGTAATTTTGCGAGTTCACGCTCGCGCAGAGCAATTTCGCCCCTAAAGCGACGCAAAGGTCATCACTCGCTTGGCTCGAGGCACGTGCAGTGACCGTGCTGAGCGAAAGACGTAATCGATAGACTGACGTTTTCGCCCCAGTTGGCTCCACGTGCGCAAGGCAGATATTCAGGTACGAGACGCCGGATAGGCTCGTCTCCGTAGATCAGAGAGCGCGCGCGCGCGCGGCTTTGACCTTTTCAGCTTTGCATTGAAAAGAAAAAGAGACTCTCTTGCGTAAGGCGGCTCTTTCATCGCCGCTGTTGAATATACACTGTCAAGGGGACGCGAGCTCTTCATTGATTGTCCATCTTTTTTAAATCTCCATGAAGTAGGGATACACCTTCGTTTCCATTGACCAATTGAAATTTCAAATCCAAATTGAACGCTCAAATAAATCTAAAAATAAGCGTGACGCTTGCTTCAATGGCATTTTTTGTCTTTAACGGAACATACTTGAGCGTCTGCAAAGAACGATTCTCAAGTCTTGTTTTTTTACTCGCAACGTGTGTTTGATTCTAATTTTTTTTTTCTTAGACTCGAGGCCGTAGCTTCGTTTCTTTTCTTTCTTATTATTTTTTAAATGCGGAGTACGAAAAAATGCATGAAATGGCAATTGAACGATCCATTCCGTGCATTGATTTTTACATCCTTCCTTTTTAACGGCTGTTCGGAGCAACGTTGCGCGTATGCGCGCAAGAAGTGAAAGCGGCTTGGAAAAGCCACGATGAGCATAGCGACATCAATCGGTAGTCCACGTGCTGTGGGCAGCGAGCTTGGAAATCAATTTGCATGTGAAGCCAGCCGCACGACGGTTACTGTTCTCTCTCGCGTGGGCGGATATGCGAAACGTAGCTCCGATCGACGAGGCTCTTCCGCAGCGAGCGTTACGTAATCTTTTACAATCCCATCGGCGCTCGCTCGCGCGCCTGTGTTTATATCTCGCCGTCGCATGCGCGTGAAATGAAAGAGGAGACGCCCGTGCACCTGATGTGCTACTTTTCCGCGCTTGACATATTCTTTTCTTCAAAACGGAATCGAGCCGACGTCCGCGCCCTCGATGTGTCTGTTAAACAGACCGGCCTCCCGCGGTATTTCTCTTTTGTCCGAGGAAAGCACGGACGCGAACTCTCGCTAGCAAATTGCTGAGCGGTTCCTAACCTCTTCAGTTCCAGCAGTGGCACGAAACAAATTGGTCCATTATCCAATCAATCGAGCCATCGAGGAAGCACTCTTTTTAGATTCCACGACGTGATGCTTTCACGAGCCCGAGCGGATCATTCGTATACGCATTATCATCAAGTGTTCATTGCAAACTTGACGTTCAAACTGCTGCGAGTACTACGATTGATTCAAGTGCCGAATGACTTTTTCACTTGTGACAGGCAATATAGTTCAGCTGTGAACGTGTGGGTTTTATCGCGTTACTTGGCTTCGTCCAATTTACCTTGTAACACATTCGAATTTAAATACGTTTGGATTCTCAGAATTAATTGTTGTACTATTTTTCGCCTCGGTGACAAATCGTACAACAATGCGATATCAGTGTTATCGGAATATCAATTAAAAAAGGCAACAAAGACTGCCAATAAGGCGAAGGAAAATAAAATCGATAATACAAGCTTGTAGGAAAGAAAATTTCAACTCAGAGCAGCGTTACAGCAACTATGCTGCGGCTGCTGCGACGGGGCCAATGGAGCTTAAATGGTCCCCTCGCTCCTGTACTCACCGGTAGATTATAACGCACGCAGAGAGGGGGGAGGGGCTGTGCTATACCCGCGCAAATCTGCTGTCGCTGTGTACGTGCAGCAGTGTGCGTTTCATTTCGCTCTGCACTCGAAAAATCAATACTTAATCGAAAGTTGACGACATGCCATTTAGACTAGCCAATGTTTTTTTTTTTTTCGAAATAAAACGATTTTTCCCCAAATGAGAGGGGCGATTTAACCATGACAAGATCCATTTGTATTCAAAGCTGTTATTTGTCTCTCCTCGAGTATGTTCTAAATTTAAAGTGCCTTATCGGTTGTTTCACTTTCGAGCAATCAGGTGCATATGGCAGAGTGCTTGAGGCGTCCCGCGGATCGAGAGGCTCCGACACCAATGAGCCGCGTATTATAGAGCCAAAACAAGATATCTATGAACGTTAGGATATTACTGTTTAGCAATCCTCGTGACAAACGATCGCCCAAGCTATTTCTGAAGCAGTTTCGTGGAACGATAACTCGGTGAATATCCGTTGCAATAACTTATTACTATAAAACATTCTACTGTCATACATTGTCACAGCGTTATTTGAAAATTTTATTACAACTTCTTTGCACATAGACGTTTGTTTGACAGTCACACAATTCGATATAATTGTTACCACTACTGTACTCACGCATTTTGCATTGTACTAAACAATATTTGAGCCCGACACCAAGTTCAACTCTCCTGAAATAAAAGGCAAAAAAAACGAAAACATTGAATTTTCCAGCCATAAAAAACAATAAACAAGAAAGCCGAGATAGAAAGAATGACAGATTCAGATTAGATTTTCATATTCACTTCGTAGATATATGTTTCCGGGAGAGAGAGAAATAATAAGTCATTCCTCTCGCGTAGGCTCGGAGAGCAAATTGATTTTCTCTCCCTCTCTCTCTCTCTCGCATCATTTTCCTTCTGTAACTCGTCGCCGTTTCCGTTCCATTAACGTATAGGTATACCACTGCCTTGCTTGCCGTATTCCTGGGCAATATTATTGACGTGCCGACGTGCTTCGCAGCTTATATAGCAAACGATATAACACGGTATGAACGCTCGCCATGTATACAGAGAAAGAGGAGAGAGAGAGAGAGAGAGAGAGAGAGAGAGAGAGAGAGAGAGAGAGAGAGAGAGAGAGAGAGGTAAATTGACGCAAGAGTGCAGTATATAGAAGTTGATGGCGCCGTCCACCGCCAATTTTACCACGATATATGGAGATGTCATTTGTCATCTCATTTTTGAAAAAAGCAATTCTTCCTTCGTTACGGGTTATTTCATCTCTGGCTTGGGAAAGTGCTTTCTCGAGCTAAGTGAAATAAAAGCATCCGAGCGAGCCACCGTTCATTATGACGTGTGCGTGTAAAAATACGCGAGAGCAACTTATGATTAGAGCAAATTAAAGGCTTGAGGTCGGTCACGTATGTTACGGCATCCTCAACGAGTCGCATTCTAACGAGCAGCGGAGTTTATGAATGAAAGGCTATCGTGTGAATCATCGCCAAGCTTCCACGAAGCAACTCCATGTGATTACCATTTTTCCTGAAGCCAACAGTCAATGAGCGTTGCTTCTCGTCCGACAACGCCATTGTGGAATGCGCACGAATACTTTGCATATAGAAATAGATTCAGCGGGGCGCGAGTGAGCGTGAAATGGGCAGGGCTGATCCGAAAAAAAACGATGAGGAACGATAGCAAACGGAAAAAAAAGAGTGACGCTCGGGAGCCTATTTATAAAGAGGAGGGCATAGAATATATGCGGTAATTAAGCGAGCTTTGATCGGCTGCTCTCCTCTCTGCCGGCCAATCTTTACAGCTACCGGCTAACTCGGTGCATTGGCCCTACGGCCGAAGACCGCAGATAGAAGAGGAGAAATGCGGGTCACGCTCAAATAGTCAGCGGCCGGTGCATCGACTTGCGCGCAAGCGTCTTTCCTTCTTTTTCTTTCCTCTGCTCTCCCCGGCCAACCGCCGCGGAGCCGAGCGGGAGCAAACTTTGCGAGCTGATCGTGTTTCGGAACACTTTCGCGACGGCACGCGTCGCGTGCCGACGAACGGACCCAGTTTCGTCCGTTCTCGCGGAGAGACGCTCAATGAAAATTGACAAATGTGCTCGCTCTCGCGGAAGAATGCGTCGACCGATACCCTGAAATTGCATTGCCCGCACCGTCTTCCATTATTTTTGTTTTCCTTCAAACTCGCGCGCGCTAAAATCGAGGTAGCGACTCTGTTATGATTTATTCCAATGCGACGATAAAAAGTAGTTTGCTAACTCGCGAGATGCACGAGCACTCAAAGCGTGCGGCCTAAGGAATAGAGCCACGCGGAAACGCGATGATCTCGGAAATGCGAGCTACGTCGGATTCCTGATCGACGGAGGGCTTCGTCGCTCGGATGCGAGTGCAGCTCTGAAGAATACACGGCCGAGAGGCTGAACGCCGGCAACGCAGTGCATCGACGCAACACTTTTAGAAAGATAATTTTACCGCGGCCGCAAGCCAAAGAAAGCCTAAAGAGAGAGAGAGGGAGAGAGAGAGAGAGAGAGAGAGAGGGAGAGAGGAGAGAGAGAGAGAGAGAGAGAGAGAGAGAGAGAGAGGAGAGAGAGAGGAGAGAGAGAGAGAAGAGGAGAGAGAGAGAGAGAGAGAGAGGAGTCATTCCAGAAGCTAGGCGCTTTTTTTCCCGCTCGGGGCGACCATATCGAGTAGCGAGCATGAAATCAAAACCGTGCGCCCGTCGCGCCAAAGCCAGAGGCAAGAAAAAAAAATAAATAAGAAACGGCCGGAACAAAGCGAGCAAAAGTGCAGCGTCGAGGCAGCAGTATGAATGAGGATGGAAATGGCTGGCGGAGAGATGGACTGTAACGTTTACAACTTTGCCGCCTTCTCCTTCTGACTCCTTCCTGCCCTAGATCGCGCGGATAAAAAAACAGCGCTCGACTGAGAGAAAGAGAGTGAGCAGCTATTTTTAGATGTTGTGTGCAAAGCGCATCGATCGCGCTTTTTATTTACCCTCATTGCGCCTGATAAAAGTCGGCCTATCACTCCTAATGGCATGGCGTCGCGGATGGATTCAACTCGTATACCGCAGCAAATCAATGATTACAGCCCCGCGTCGGCACACTCCGACTAGTCTTCACTATTTCATCAAGCCAATTCTCAATAATATCGGCACTTTTATGAGCTCTTCGTCTGCCAACCGATCCACGCCCAAATGCCTTCAAATTTTCATTGTTTCTTTATGTTTACAAATATAGCTGCGATAAGAGTATTCGGAGGGTAGCAAAGTAATTACTAGCTCGTTAAAATAACCGTTAATGTTTGATAATGGAGCAAACAAACAAAGAACAGAAATCACATCGTCTAACACGGGAATGCTTTTCTGTTTCGAAGCGAGCTATTATAATCATACACGTGGATGCGCAAGTCATTGCCTCGAGAACGAACGGTACAAGTACGAAATGTTCGATCTCCGGCGAGCCTGAGCATCGGCCTATCGGATAATGCCCGACAGAATGTTAGTACTTAATTATTGTTGAGCGCACGTGATTGATCGCACTTTGTTTGCAGCGAGAAAATAACGGAGCTAACAACAAAACCTGTTCGCGAATGCGTGGACAAACAGTCGGTCAACGTAATTTGGCGACGCATTCCATAAAAAAAGGGAGTCGACGGTTACAAGCTGGCCGGGCAAACAGTCATCGTCGGTAAGGTAAATAAAGTTTCGGCTGTCTGCGGGATCTCGCACCCGCGCGCTCTTCGCGACTACAGTCCTCGTCGCAGGCGACGAATACAAATTCAGCCTAATTATAGCCGGGGCGGCCTTTGTGAAAAACATCGGCTCGCCGGCTGCTGCTGCTGCTCCCGCGAGTATCGAGCGGAGGTGGACTGCTCTATCCCGAGGAGGCGAAGGGCGTAGTTCCGTTCGATCTCCGACTCGCTCTCTCTCTCGCTCTCTCTCTCTCTTTCTCTTTCTTTCGCACACGCTCCGTCTCTTTCTTTCGCTTCAAACGCCCATTCGCGGAATATGCCGGTCGAACACAGAAGATATATTCTGGACTTACCCATTGTGTCGAAGATTATAGCAGTAACACAGCAGCAATGATGGACCGGGCCAAAACTGGAGCGCACTCACAGAAACACACAAACACGACGGCGACGACGGCGATGAACTGCGGACAGCCCTTCTTCAGTTACGAAGCATTTCGCCTATGTACTGACCCGAGTTTGGCGATGCAAGAGGGGCACCTACGCACGTATGGCCGGCCGCGTTCGCGCGCGTATTTTCTCTCCACGAGACTGCGAAAGAGGAGAGAGAGAGAGAGAGCACTCGACGGCGAGTGTACTGACTGCTGCACGGCGTGCGATGGAGTGTGGTTTTGACGTAGGCGCCCCCGCCGTTGTGCAATTTAGCGACAGCAAGAAACGATGCTGATACTACTGCATTCAGCACTACTCCTTCGGGATGAGCATGGCTATATATTCAGCCAGTTTTTCGGACTGACTATATATTGTGCACAACGAGGTTCGCTCGTTCAGTCGCCGCCACTACTGCCGCGTTTAAACTGGTGTAGTCTCGTGCTACGCTAGAGCCGGGAGACGAATGCTACACTCGTGTTTGTACTACACAAGGTTTGTTCGGTTAGTACTCTTGCAAAAGATTGGCTTGTTCGTATCGACCAATCGTTTCTTACAATTCAAGTGCTAACCTAACCAAGCGCGGGAAAATTTGAAACATATATTATTTTTGAACGCTTATTTTATGTTCGCAAAACTTGTGCTTTTCCTAGGGTTATAATTAAAATCACATGACGAAAAATAGTATTTGTATTTAAATATAAAATTCAATTTTTGTATTATTCTTATGCTTGATCAAAATTAGTACATTTACGATACAAGTGCAGGAAAATAGATTCTGGTTTCGTGTGGCAATTACGCTCGAACGAAGCAACGGTAGAAACTCAAAAGAAATGAGAATCTCTTTCCTGAACATGTATGGTACAATATTTTTTGATACGACGCGTGCAAAATTCTATTTTGAGTATACGTTTTTAACCCATCACGTAGAAAAGTCGTACTTTATGGAATGCCAAAAGATAATTTCACGTTACAATTTTACTTACCTATTTTTAAGTAATCGGCTTTTCCGCAGCAAATAAAACTGTCGATGATAATTTTATTATTGGATTGATTTATATACTTATAAGTTTTCTTACGTAATATGAAAAATTATGGTAATTATCCAGTTAGATTGATGGAACAACGTATTGTTTGTTAACATGATAATTCTCGATCACAATTCATAGGAATCAGAGAAAAAGAACTTTTATGAAAATGAACGCATGCAATCTTTCGTTTAGATAAAAATAGAAAAATTAAGTTTAACAATGCTAGACGAACGAAGCTTTCAAAATATTACAAGAGAACTTAAAGATATATTTGTTGTGTAAACAGAACAATAATTCTCCTTTTCATAATATAATTACATTCGAACTGGATAATGAACTATATAAAAGAAGTACTGTTGGTTTAGCCATCGACTTCAATATTTGTTATACCAAGTATATTAAAAGTATACACAAAAATATAAGGGAGAAGAGATTGATTGCTAGGAATTTTATACGTTAAAGGTATTAATATTAAATTATAGTGATATTATTTCCGGCAATTTTAGTAGCTATATAATATATTATTATTATTTTTTTTTTTTTCAAAGTAAATGTTATTTTTAAATACTACCTCGAGTATTGCTTGAAAAATTTTTAGTAATATCATGATTTGGTATCCATTTTCAATAAATCTTATTTTTTCCTATTGAAAAGGCAACGGTAACAAACAGTAATAAATAAAGTACGTATTGTAAACAACAGTCTGTAAATAACAGTCTGTCACGTATTTACAAGTTGAATCTCGCGCATAATAAATGAAATGTCAATTATAGAATTTGGAAAACAGTTTATTCCGTCGTTTATTAAAAATATATATTATTATACATTATAATATAATATATAATATATATTATATAATAATAATAATATATTTATAATATATTTATAATACATTATTATAATAATAAAGTATGATATTTACTTTGAAAGAATATTGCACTTATTACTTGTCTCAGAAAACTATTACAGTAATGGAAGATTTGATAAAGTTAAACGTAATGGTTTATGGTACTATACATTATACAGATATTCTTTTGGATCAATGAATCAATTATATATATAACACGAGCGACTATTCTACCAGCATTGAAAAACTTTTCAAACAAAGAAATATATAAAGTATTGTAGGCCATACGGAAGCAAGGTAGAGTTTATTTGAAAGTAAGAAATTGGACAATTCTAACGAATCACGTTAATTCCACGTATATTATTTTTTATAAGAAAAAATTGGCTATCGATCGCTACTATTCGCAAAGTTCTTTAGCAGTTGGGGAATCTCGAATAATTTTACTGCTTCACATACGAAAATCACCTGATCACACGAATTATAAATATGTGACTCCTTTTTATATAAAAAATGCACATATTTATGATTTAATATGGTTCGTTAATTTAAGGTTAGTATAATCTTTTAAATTTATGTGTTTGTTGTCAAAATGTTCATATATTTTATAAAATTAAATAATTTTCTACTTTTCTTATAAAATATCTATCACTATACAATCATTACAATATTGAATGTTGTTTAAATATATTTTTCAAGGAGAAATATAGATCGAATGATTAAATATTATCAATGGCAGTTTACAAACTGTATTTAAATTTAAGTTAAATTTCATACAGCGAGAATAAATATGTAGAGAATGCACAATTCCTACGACAGCAAACGCAGTCTGTTTTTTGGTCAGGTCATACATATCAGTTCGAAATTCGGACTGGAGTATTTATTATTTGTTTGCTTACCTGTGAATAGGTACACGTTATATATATGGTTTTCATTAGAAAATAAATATATGTAAGTCTTTTGAAAGTAGATTGTTCAATTATTAATTCCAGTTCATTTCCGATAATTTGTAAAAACCTGGTAGACTATATAAATCAAAATAATTCAATAATGAGATCCCACTGATAAAATGTCACGTTGACAAATGTTGAAAAATCTAAAAGATACCTGAAAAATCTTAAAGTACATTTACATTTAATAGATATCGTGAGCATGTAAATTAAAGCACATCCCAATTTATATGTAAAGAATGTTCCATTGAAAGTTGTAAGAGTTTACATTAAGGTAAAAATTGAAAAGTTTCAAAGTAAAATTAACGAGGAAACATTGCAATCATCTTCATCATCGCAAGAATATATTGAAACAAGACAACATGAAGACAACACTAAAATGTTATGATATGTGAAAAAAAAATCGTGATAACGTATCGTGGTAACGTAAGTACTGCATTTCATGCAAGTTAATAAAAAAGGCTCGCTCTATGTGCAAGAAATACATTCAATGATACATAGAAGAGTTTCTTGAACTTAACATAATCTTTTAACTTGTGATTAACCAATTAGTAGTCCAGACATTCTTACGAAGTGCACGCACAAATTATTACCTATAAAAATACGGTCACATAGTAAATAAAAGAATAATATAAAGTTTATCTTTTGTTAACTTGATCGCACAGTAAACACTGCGAAAAAAAATACATCGTTGCAAATATAGGTTATTTAACAATATTTTCAAAACTATTGTTCTGATCTGAAAATATTAAATGTAAAACTTGTAGGTATTAAAAAGTTCTATTGATTGATTTGATAAAGTAGTTTGATTGTTTTATTACGACATTCAGAATGTTGTTAAAAAAACCATTAAAAATAGGATTTTCAGGAACTCGTCTATTATTTCAATTCACTCGTTTGGTACATCAGTTTTATTTAAGTACCTGAATAAAAAATTGAATCTCACGACTCTGTTATGCTTTTTAGCGTAAAATAACTACTATTAGAATTGTTCTTAATAACGTACTCCAAATAAAGTACAAAATAATTTTTTTACATAGTCCAGAAGTTGCGATATAAATATAGAAATTTTATTGACTGCGAACCATTTAAAGTATGCTTGAAAAATTGTCGAATACTAACAGGCGAAGCCCGAGTAGGGCCATAGTAGCTTACGCCTTAGTAGCTACTTAAACAGTATTAATAATAAATTAAATAAGTTTGATTTAAAAAAAAATTGTTTTGACTACTTTCGATCGAGTATAGGTCGATAAAATTTAATTAAGCCCACTGGACATATGTAAATACTAATATTATCTCGGCTCTAAATAGCCACAGCAACAAATTATTTCTTACAAATTTGTGAAAAAATATTGGCAACAACTTATCGTGAAAGTAGATTTGATAAAATCGAAATTGACACAAATATGAAAAGTAAATCGATCTAAAAAGTGAAATTTTTTAACAATAACTTGTTCATATTTACAATAACAAAAGTCGTGATGATTTTTTAGTAATATAATATTATTATACTTGTATTGCAAGTCATTATATCTCAATAAATAATAAATATTTTTCATAATTGCATTTTTCTAACTCACTAAGAGTTATATCTACACCAACTGCTATAAAGGGTAAAAAAAGTTGACGAATTCCGAGAATTTCATTTTTTCTAATGTTTTAACAATATCTCGAAAAGTAACAAACGAATCAAAATACGAGTCAGTTAATAGAATTTCTAATATCTACAAATTTTTGATTTAACATTATTATATTCAAACAATAGTTTTAGAAATATTCTTAGAAAACGTTATAAATTTTTTTTTAAAGTTTTGACCGTACGATCGAATTAACAGAAGATGAGATTATTCGTTATTTTCTGAACAATTTTTTTTTTTAATAATTTGCGTACTTTTAATATTGGGACGTGGAAGAATGTTCTGACTATAACTTATTTAAATAAAGAATTTAAGATTCTTTCATGATATCGAACCATGTATTTGCCTTGAAAAGCAACGCATGGATAATTATGTAAGCTTGAGATGAAGTCGACTTAGCATTTTATTTTTATTTGAGGCAAAGTTCATCCAAATCGGCCGCTCCTTGTTTATTATGAATCCTGAATCAAGTTATGTATCTGTGCAATGATATTTATTATCCAGAAAATGAACAAATTTCAAAAGTTAATAATATCAAGATTCTTTTCTTACTTCTTTCGTTTTCATAGAAAATTATCATAAGCTGTTTTTTTAATAAACGAGGATTACATTACAATCATATTTGAGCTTCGTTCTTGATGGCTACTTTATGATGGCATTTTTTAATATTCGACTTTTCGTTAGCTTTATATTGTTTTTCTTTAAAATATCCATGAATATTATGAAAAAAGTAGAAATCATTGATCATATTTATTTACGCAAAACAAGTATAAATTGCTAAAAAATTATTTATTCTTACAAAAAAAGAGAAATGTATCTACACATTTCAGATTGACTTGGTCTTTAAAAGAGGGATTCACTCATTAAAACTACAAATATTTATGTTATATATTTTGTGTATTGCTACAAGTAATTTTTCTAATTTTATAATACACATTTGTAATGTAACGTGCTCGACGTTGATTATAAGGCTTAATCAAGCTATTCTTAAATTTGTAATACAAGCTATAAAATACTGTATGTATTCAATACTCATTTTGAATTTTTTTCGCATCTTCTTTACAGGGAAGTTTGACGAACTACTGTATCACTTTGGCTGTAACTGTAAGCGACAATTAGCAGCAAATTTGTTAGTGTGATTTCTATTAATTTTAAATAACTGATAGAATAATACTTTTACACATTTATTTCATTATAATGAGGTTTCTAGTTGAAATGAACTTGCATAATACGAATTCATATAGCTATTTGAATATCGTAGTTAGCTTGAAATAGGCAACTTCTTCATTTATGTTTACTTTTTATTTATTTTTAATAAGCTGTACAGGCATGAATTTTACACGTTGCAAGCTAATACGTTATACGTGTTCCAATGATATTATAAAAATTGTTACTCTCAGCACTCTATCACAGGTTATAATTTCAGAGAATCTCATTACCAATAATAATATATACTTCTGCAAATATTATTCTAGATTTATAGCGATCTGCACATTATTAATAAGTGCTATACATTTCTTTATAATTAAAATTTACCCGCTGTTCACTAAAGAAACAATGATAATCTATTATTCTTATTATGAATATTGTTAGATACGTTGAAATTATTTCGTCTTTTATATTAGTAAAAAGATTCTCCCAAGTCTCAGGAAATATACGAAATGTTTTCACAAATTCTGTATCTTATCAGTGTTTTACATATATTTCTTGATATCTATAAAATAAAATAAAATTATCTTTCTTGTCTACAAACATAATTAATCAAACATTCAAAGCATCGCTCTTGCAATATTTTGTTTACGTTATAAATTGATCTTCCTTATATTATTTACATAATTGACTACAAGCTTCATTCAAATCTTGATGGATAACTTCATATTTCATTTTCTATATTTGTAATAATCCTATCATTAATCGATACGGTAACATTATGGCTAAATTAGGAATTTTTATATGTCAGACTAATAAAAAAAGAAAAGAAAATATTATTAAAAAGTGATACTTTCATTAAAACATTTGAAACTTTAATTGCGTGCCCATTACTTCTTTGTTATTTTTCGAAAAAAATATTCTAAAATGTGATTCAAAACGATTTACTTAGCAACATACAATTTACATAAGATGGATCGTCCATAAATCACTATACTTTAAATGACCAAACTAGTTAAAATTACAGTAAGGCATAATTTTAATTGTAGCGTCTATAGTGCAGTTAACAATAAGATAATTTTTCATGTAATTGTGCTATTTGTTCAATGTAGTAGAGATTTTTCAAATACAAATTTACAGTGATTCTATTTTTAAATATCAGAATAAATGCATTTACTATGAACAATATACATGCATAAAGAATATTAAAGTTATATGATGCCTGCTAATAGGAATTCTTAAATATTTAGTTTTTTCAGTTCTCAAACAAATTTTTTGGTAAATTTCTCAAACATAAATATCGGTAAAATATTGATTGACATCATTGTACTGTATGGTTCACATTTGTAGAGCGATAAAAATTTCAAAAATTGTTAGACTTTTTTACTGCAGTCAGCCATGTAATATAATATTTAAAAATCACGGTTATAAAATCAAATTGATCTTCAGAAAACAAAGAGACAATGGCGATCGCTATAAAAATATTATAATAAAATTTTATAACAAAAATATAATTTATAATACATGATTATTCCTACAAATAAAAATTCTTAATACTGGAAGTCATGGAAAACAAATAAAATGTGAAAATATAAAAAAACATTGTATACTTTAGAAAATCGAGCTTCGGCTAATCTTGTTCAATTTTTGCAACACATAAGAGTTATAGCACTTGTCACTACATAAAAAAATGTTAAGTAAAAAATAACGTGTAAGAATATACAATTGCATTTTTTAAAAGTTAACTTTCACAACGAATTCAGTTTTTATTTCATAAATGATTATATAGTATTGTTAAAAAAAATTTTAACAATATTAAAGTTACTTAGAAGCCGTGATTTTCTTATCTTCATAGCTTGTTTTTTAACACTTATCTTACAGCTAAATAAGTCTAATAAATATTCATATTAAAAGCTCGTTGCATTTGTAAGATATATTGAACAATGCATAATACCATGTTATTTTCAGTATAATAATAACTTTAAAATAACGATAATGTGTTTTTTATAAAGCTATTAATCTTGATCTGCAATTTATCCATCTTTCCTGGAGTTTTTGTCTTTCCTCCAAGTGATGGTCAGACAAATTCCTCGTCATACCGCTTTGACCTGATTTTAATTTACGAGGGTCAAGATTAGCCCCAAGGCTTTGCATCCCTTTAGCGAATTTTGAAAAGGGCGAGAGGATTTCTTTTGCTGTCGTAGCAACCGGTGATGTTGCATCAGTAGCACCGGATTTAACGGACTTTAGAGCTGATTCGCTTTGAGATGAACTAATTACAAGTGTAAGATCTTGCTCTGAAGTTGAACGTCTGTTATTTTCGGTTTGAAGAGTATTAACCTAAAAAATTAAATCAAATCTTATATATTTGTAGATAAAGATTATTAATTTAGGAACTAAAGTAAAGCCATCTGTTTGAAATTAACCTGGGATGGATTTACTTCGCCTTGGCTATCAACCTCTCCTGACGAATGACTAATATTTTTTGGCAAATTTAGAGTGGATGGAGGAATCATTTTTTCAGGTATAATGCTGCCAAAATTTTCTCCTACACCCTGAACAGTAATTTCAGGTGTAGTTGCGAGGTTTCTTTGTGACGTCGAATCCGAACCATTTAGTCTTGACCGCGATAAATTGCCATCAGTAGATACTTCTCTGCCTACTTCATCTACATCGTTATTTTTCATGCCCATAATTATACCAATTGATGGACTATACGAATCTATCGATTTTTTATCAAGCAATTCTGTTGGCCTCTCTGTTTGAATAGGAATCATATGAATATTTTCGTCGCTACCGCTAGTACTACTATTATCCAAACTACCACCACTCTTTTTACCAGACAATTCAGTTTTTCCAACTGTAAACGTTGGCTTGATACCGTCAACTATGTCTGACTTTTTGCCAATACTTTTTCCTATACTATGGCTAAGTTTATTCAGTTTGTTAAATCCTTCCGTAACGTTGCTTAATGCTTTCGTACCTGAAATTAATATAAATTGATAAATAAATATTTTAGATTTATTGCAACTTATTATGTAATATTATTTACGTAATTAAATATTTGATTTCACTTAATTATCAAAAATTACTCACCAACATTTTTTAAAGCGTTCAATTGCGTCTCAGAAACATTTCTTGTAAGTGCAGGAAACGATGTGATGTCTAATAGACCAGCATGATTTTTAGCATTCACTATTTTACTCTTTCGCTTATCGAGAATAACGTTCATAGCTACTGGTACTTTCTCTAAACAAGCAATTTCCATTGCTACAGTAATTGCTTCAGCTATAGCTTTCAACGATTCTATAAAAATAAGAGAAATTGCATGAATACATTCGAGCACCATTTCCACTTATTTAATGCATAATATTTACCAATTGTTTCTTCGTCGGTTTTTATGATTATCGCCATATTATTGAAAAAGCGTAGATTCGTACTACGAAACATATGGAAGTAACCGCAATCATCATTTACCTTATAATGAATCCTAATGCAATAATAATTTTTATTCTTGATCCAAGAAACTGTGTTTTCAGGTTGGCCACATTCAATAAGGATTACATCCTCAAGCAATATTCTTTGGTAGTTAGTTACTTTGTCCGTTTGTTCGTCATAGTCAGCGACATAGTAACTATCTCGAGTTAAAATTAAAATAGTATCCATTTCGGTTTCTGTAGGATCGCCCGTTCTGCAATTTAATTTGAATCTTATTAAAATTTATGTATTAAAAATTCGTATTAAAAAAATTAAAAAATAAAAAATCAACAAATTTTAGTTAAATAAAATGGTTAACTCACACTGGATCAGCGTCTATTAATCCCCAGCTATTGAGTATAGATTCAGGATTATGCACAAGCAGTTTTTTACAGTCTTCAATCAATAACTTTACATGAACTGCCGTAGCGGCATTATCTTCCTCATCTGTTTTTTCGTGAAATACTTCTTCACTTACGACATTACCCAACATCATGTCAATAGTAGCTTGTCGATAGACATCTTTAAAACGATTTAAGTAATACCTGCGAATAGCGATAATGATTGTAATTAACAAGAATAATAATTGATAATATATATAATGATAGTATTAAATAATAAAGTTAATAACATAAAGAAAACTCTGCAATAAAAAATCATGTACATCATACTAACTATAACGAGTGTAGTTATGTATAAAAATTTAACTTCATATTAGTTTACAATTTACAGAAAAGACTTCATAATTTAAACATATCAATTGAAGCGGTCAGCGAGTTCCAGAAAGACAAAACAAAAAATTATGAAGCTCAAACAGTTAAACGAACCTTGTCAACTTAAACATGATATTGACGTAAAGATATTCGGGATGTGTAGCAAGTAGAAACTGTATGTTTGGTGGTTTTATGGGAATGAGCTCTAAACAGCAATTATCGAAAACATTCAAATAGTGCGACCAATCGTCTTTCAAGTGCTCAAGGTTTATTGGATACCCTAGTAAGACATCTATCGTCGCCTGACGTATATCGTCCATAAAGTGTTGTTGAATGTATCTACGATAAAATTAGAACAATACTTTCAGGATCGCGCGTCCAAAGGTAACAAAAAAAGATTTCTAAAATAAAAAACGCGTCATATCTTAATTCAAAGGAAACTTCACTGTAAGCCAGGCAAATATGTAAATGCATAGATGTGTCAAATACAAACTATAATGATATTGCGAATGATAGGTGACTCACCTGTTAGCAGAATTCATTCCATCCTTCATTAGTCCTGTGAATTTTCTTTCTCCCGTTCGCGTGTAGTCTCCCTGTTCAAATAAAAATGAACCTTGTTCATTCATGGTAATTGTAGTTGAAAATGCAAATATTGTAGAACAAATATAAAATAGTTGACCTTTAAGGCATTGGTTCCTGCATACTGCTTGCTAATGATGTCGCCATTATTGGCCCACAGAAGTTGAAAATTTTGACGAATGTTCGCAGGTAGAGCACCATCGGGTGGTATGAGGCCAAGTTTCGAGAACTGTATTTCCATAACTGCTTTTGCCAAAGCGGTTTGCACGACATTCGTTCGGTCGAGACAGTCGATACAGTTGATACGGAAGACGCCTTTCTGCATGCAAATTGGTCCTTGCTTGTCGTGCCAGCAGTAGCCCATTGCCGCTAACACCGGTGCCAAAGCAGCAACGAGTAGAGAAACATTTTCAAAGTGCATTCCTCGACTATTATAACAATATACATGTTTACATTTAATTGTTATCAGAATGAACTGATTTTTTTCCAGGTTGAAAAAAGCACTTACCAATATTCGTGAAAATCAAAAGTGGTATATGTGATATCGGGATTGTTATAATTTAGTACGTGATTACTATAAGCCTCCCAAATGACACTTTCTTTTCCGCCCTGTTCAACTAAATTCACAATACATACAGGTCCATAGCAATGTAATTCTTCCGTGAAATGCTTTTCAAATGCCACCTGCGTTTCGGCTTCGTCTGAAAAAACAGCAATAAATGACAAGAGTCTATGTTTTAAGCTAATTAGCATAATAACTATTGGCATTTACCTCGATCTATTCTCGGAGGTGGCTTATATTTATAACCTGGCTGCGACCAATAGACCGGTACACTACCTCGCACCTGAACGAATGATACTTGATGATCGTGATACCATACTAATTGCTCCGTCTCAACGTAATTAGCACACTTTCCATTTTCATCAACACCTCGCCTTTTATACCTATAGTACACGGAAGTGGCTATTATTCAGATACAAGTAGCAAAATAAGCTTTATTGTGATATAAGCAATTACCTAGTTCCAGCACGAAATCTACTTCTTCTAGATATAATTGCTAGATTGAAAATTTCGTTCAAAGGCTGTCCATCGTACCCTACCTCTACTAAACATTTCTCGATCTGTACGTATCCTTGTATAATAGGTAATATCCAAGCATCTGCTTTTTCCGACTGCAATGAACGTTACATATAATGTGCGTGCAGTCTAAAGTCGAAATCGAACGAGTTGTAAAGAAGACACTCACGTCCAAATTAATGATATCTTGCAACATGAACTTGTTCCAAAAGAATCTATCATCGACCGTTTTCCACAACTGCTGATTGGGACTTTGCTGATTTCTCCTGGATTCCATTTCGCAAAGCCTCTGCAAGCTATTCGTGATATCCCGAGTTCGACAGAAGAAAAACGAGTCGGTCTCAGTGAAAATTTTGTGCAGCTCCTCGAGCAATCTCCTCTCGAACTTCTCCTTGTCCTTGACCCCCGTCCTCTTTGTAACCGTCGACTTGACTTGAGATGTAGCAAGTGCAGCCGCTTGCTGAGTTGTATTCTTAATAGTATTCGTAGCGCTCTTGATAGTACCCCAAGTCTTGGCCAAACCAGCCTTTTGAACGTCGAACAATCCACCACCGGTCGGCTTTTTGTTGAGTCCATGCTGATGCTTGGGACAGGGCAGCAATCCTATGTCGAAATTTTCTGAGCCGAGGTGTAAAAAGGCCACCGACTTGATTTTGTACACAGTGTGGTTTCCTTGCAATTCGCCGACCGACGCGATTTCCTTGATGAGCATCAATCGAGTTTCCAGAACATTAGCTTGCTCGATTTTGCCAACGATCCCGTAGAATAGGCCTAGGCAGTCTAAGTCATTGGCGCTCGCCCATTCCCAATCTGAAATTGAAATCGAGCCATCCCAATTATCGGTGAACGGTGCGACAATGAAATATTTAATTCTTGATGGCTCAATTGGCTTTCCAGAAAATTAATTATTCATAGAATTAATGTGATGCACATATTAAACTCCTCGACAATTAGATCCTGATTGGGCTCATGTTTTCGCCTGGTAAATTACATTGCATTCAATCAATGACATACGCTCGTAAATGAATTATTATGCCGTCAATGTTGTATGGAAAAGAGAAGCAGCGCACAACGAGCTTCTCTCCATTAATAAATATCAAACACTCTTACGGCATGCACAGTGAGCATCAATGAAGAACTATATTGACTGACCCCGACGTGTATAATAATGTCGATCGATGGAAACACGGTAAAAATCTTTTTCTATTCTCAGCTCTACTGCCATCGACGTTGCTTATATCCTTCGACTAGGATATATCTACCTCGGTAAATATATTTTTCTACTGTTAACAAACGATCGTCGTATGGTTACTTCGCATTACTATCGATCAAATTGTTGAGTAACTGATAAAAAATCTTTATGATAATAAAATGTGGTCCCACGTAAATGCGTGCTTTCCTAAAAGTGATAATGATTCCTATTATCTTACAATTAATTGACTGTTCGAAACGCGTGTCACTCATTAACAATGAAAGCAAACAACCAATGCGAATTAACGAAAAATTCTATTACTTTACTTATTAGTTACAATACCTATTTGCATTTTTATGATTTGTATTAGCACTCCCATATAAAAATATGTACATTCGATTCATAAAAGCTCTCCAACAACTACAATCACAGAACCCGGCTCTTGATAAACTACTTGTTTTCACATGGCAATACCCTCCGATTTTTTTCTTGAAAACGTTAAATGTCACCTTAATATAATAGATGCTAAGCACTTGTAAGACGTCTAGGCAATTGCATTGTAAAAAATCAATTAATACGTTTCTGTTAAAAATGTATAATTTTATCAATTTACTTTTTTTTTTTTATTTTTGCAATAATATCCATCATGAAAGATTTCAAAACAAATATTTATGATGGAATAAAACAATTTTCTTTATTCTAATAATATATATGCTTGTTTTATAAAATAAAATATTTCGTAAGCGATATTAATTTTAAGTAAGTGACAATGTTATGAATTTGAAGAAAAATAATTCAAAGAAGTTGCATCGCTATACGTGAATTGCATATATGCTAATAACTACGATGTGTACTTAAAAACGAGACAATGTTATTAATTATAAAGTTTGATTATAATGTTAATGTAGCTACAAAGTTTCTTTAGTTAATTAAGCAAAGTACAACCAATCTTTTAACGTAATGGCAGTTAATTAACAATAGTTAATTAATAAATTAATTTCACGTAAAATCATTTGCTTAAACTGAAAATTCTGTAATTATATCAGAACGATTAGAAATCATTCAGTATGCAATTACATATAAACAGCGTAAATATTTTTCAAGCCTAATCGATATTTTTTGAAAGAGAAGCGTACTTGTTTTGTCGAAATGTCCTATATTAAGCGCTTTTCATTAAGTTTTAAATACTTGACGGTTTAGATGTAGTTATTTCTATAATGCATTGTTGCTAACAAAAATTTTTATTATTCTAAACAATTTCGAGTAAGTATACGTTAAAAATGCTAAAATACGAGACGAAAGCAATCGCCGTTGGCAGTCACACGTATATCCAGAACAAAGCTATAAAAGTCTGAAAATATATAGTAGAAAATTATTGCAGTAAAGCAACGATCGATGCTGACTGTTAATGCACATCCAAGCACTCTGCATCCCGTGAACAGTGCTAAAAGTGTCAATGTAGTGAGTCGCAATGAGAAACGAGTTAAAAAAATCCGTCAATGACATCATCGCAGCTGATAACATGAAATTGAGTACCATAAAGTAAATGTCCAATCGATGACAAAAAATGAAACGACTTCATGGATTCATATAAGATGGTCCATGAACAAGATTTGACAGTGAGCTAGCAGACAGCACAATTGCAGTGTCAACATTACCTGTCTTGGCGGAGAATTCGCCCGTCTGCTTATCCCACCAGAGACTGCTGTTTTCTTTGACGAAGATGAAATGAGTATCACTGCGGAAGAGCTCCATTTGGCTGCTATGAGCTGAGACTCGCTCCACGACATCAGAAACTGTCCAGTCCTCGATCGTCTTCTTCTACGTCTTTCATCTACAGTCTTAGCACGTCTTATTGACAAGTGTATCGAGTGGCTTGCTACCTGTTTTTCGAATTTCGATCGAGTACTCGCTTCGCTTGATGATATATATCTAATGCTACATTCAACACCACTCTTTATAAAAGCTGCGCTATCCAACGCTACCGCAGACTCATGTCGCGCGTAAACTAACAAAAAATTACAGAGAAGAGAGCGGGGAAAGTGAACATGCTGAGAACTGTGACTATTGCGCCGTCTCAAGACGACGCGGACAAAATTGGAAGTTGCTTACGTTCACTCTGCGCATGCGTTCATTTTTGTTTTTTTCTTCATATTCTATTCCTCCTTCCTCCTATTTCCTATTTATAAAAAAATTATGACATACCGTGTGAAGTAGTTTTATTCATGATTTCATTAGCTGAACATAGTAACATGGATCACTTTTATGAATTATAACTAATCGGTGCTAAATAGTATATAGACCGTGGCGTTTTACATCGATTTATCCTCAATCAATTAAATGAATAAAAATAAGAAAGACAATTTGTAAGCACTGAAAACAATAACAGTCACATTCATTCAACAGTCTAATCTTAAAATAATACGATAAAGTAATTTTAATAGGCTCCAATTACATTTATTAATAGGACGTATAAATTTATTCAATATCTTTATTGTAAAGTTTAGCGTTGAATAAAGATTATTTATTTAATGAAAAGAATTATAAATCAATATTTTATAAGAAATATAATTTGGATTTGACGTATTCGGTACCGTTACGTTATTTAAAAATAAATTATAAAGGCAAACAAACTCTCTCAACGGTCGTGAATGGATAATTGAAAAACGTTTAAAATAACACATTTGTTGATGTGGAGATATCTTACTAAAAGCTTTAATTCTTTAAACCAACATGTTGAAAAGCAAAGAAAATTCTATTCTTAGGCACAGTTGACCCGGTTATATTGATATGAAAAAGAAAAAAGAAAAACTAACTTATATTAGTATATACACACACACACATATAATATAGCTAAACACCTAAAAATCTGTCACGTTATTATATTTGAAATTATTGTTAAATCAGCGATTATCAGCGTAATTGGATGTTTATTTACTAATTCATATCGACGTATCGTAAGCGTTTCAAAGCATAGAATTGTTTTACGTATGTAGTATATTTTGGATGGTTTTATTTTACCTAAAATAATTTGATTTTATTTAAGCATAAAACTAAATATTACTGTATGCAAACAAGAGATATACGTACAATGCGCTTGATAACATAAGTGCATTATTAAAATTAATAATGCTAAAATGTTCGTGAATATTTTTTAAAAAATTCATGCAAAAAATATTCTATCATCTTGCTAAAGAATAAATATATACGCCAGTCGGCTTATCTCATGCTACATTATTTTCCTGACATGATAAACCGAAAATTACTCGATTTAAATTATTTAATGATTTCCGCGTGTAATATATATTCGCTAATCATAATCACATAAATTGTACAATATTTTTTGAGAGCATTGTGAGCCCTGATGATGACATATTTGCAATAAGGATATCAAAATTATCCAAAATTGTCGATTCTTACGTAGATTATGCTAATCTTATTTAAAAATTCATGCCATGGAACTTACCGTTTTTACTATATAAATAAATAAAACCACTTGTTCTATCAATCTTATATCTAAAATGACTCACTTCCCGTTGCATCCACTAATTGTAGATATAAAGGGCAATTTTTCGCAACTTACGTGTAGATTAAGAAAATACGTTCATAACATTTACTCCTGACCTAAATAATTAGTAAAATGTCTTTTTTCTCTCCGACCAGTTTACTTGTAGCAGACGCACTATAGATTTGATTTAGTCTAGGGAATTTCCTACTATCACACTTTATAGACACACAAATATGTACAAATATTATCGTTACATTATGATGTTTCTATTTGAAGTTGATGATCTTTTTCTAATGAAGAACAAACTTAATAGAGCGAAAAGCTGATTCACGTCGTTATGAGTGACTAATCATTGCTATATACATATCGGGTTTGATGGACAGTGCCAAAGATACCCTTACCAATGCTGCTGCCTCTCCTATACAAAATTGGATTTAGACCATATTCAGAATCGACACAAATGCTAGTAGTCGGTATATGCTTGGTCGATGTATAGAACAGATGTAGATAACACAGATTTTATAACAAATATATATTAATATAAAAATAATTTACTTGGAAATTATCATTCTATCAATGTAAATACATCACAAATATTAAACAAAAACTAAGCCCTTCAAACTAAGCCCTTGGGAGAATCTATGAATATATGCAACTTTTAAGCTATACCTATAGTCATATGTGGGCTTGCAATTTGCTCACAATTTTATTGACATATTTACATTTCAATTTACATATGCACAATTTAATTTACTGTTTCCAAATTAAGATACGTAATTTTTACACATCCATGATATGAAAACTGCATTAATTATTTAATTTATCATTGTTTCTTTGCACATTTGTTATTATGTAAATATAAATATAATTATAAGTAATAAAAAAGTTATATAAATTGTTTTTATACTAATACATTTTTATATATATTATATATATATATCGTATAATTCCAGGCGTCTATAGTGAAACCGAATTAAATATAAAACGATCTAGAATTCAAAATTCGAATCGATTGAATCATCGATATTACAGTCAAGACTTTCAAGGATTCAACTTCAAGCTTCAAGAAACTGTAGAATCTGCAATTTTTTCTAATATAAATATTTTTCAAACAAAAGAAGTAAACATATCAAAATCTGCTAGTTAATAGAAAAACCTAAAAAAAATAGCAAAATATATAATTTAAAATAGACGATAAGTTGGCCGCTGGCCCGCCGCGGTGTAAAGAAACGCTAGAGCCGCGAACGGTCGCCGGAAAAACTTCAGAAGCCCGAAGCCGAGAGTGGAGTGTCCGAGTTCGGAGTTTGCTTTTTAATTCAAGTCAATACTGTAAAAAACTTAAAAATATTTGATCATGGCTTCGGAACGCTATAGTTTTTCACTTACAACTTTTAGGTACATAGTTTTATTTTACGTTATTTGTATAATTAAAATCAATCAATTCTAACAAATACATTTTTTTACATTGGAAATTTGAAACATTAAAATTTCCATAACCTCAAAATCAGAATGACAAACATTTTTACTCTTATTCAAATTGTTATAATTAATTATTTTATATAACCTCTATTAACTCTTACAACCCTTATAAGTATTAATTTTTCTCTAATCAGTCATTTCGTGTAGATATTGTTAAACTTTCATTGTTTATGCATTTATAGCTTGCAATCAAAAACAAATATTAAAGTAGTTCAATGTATTTCCATGATTTTTTTTGTCATAAAAAATATATTGTATAGACAATTGGTTAAAGATTTGATAAGTTATGTTTAAATAACATCTGCCTTGATTCTTTTGAAAATTCAACATTGGAATAACTCCATTTTTAATGAATTATTTGTTGTTTTTCAGTCCTTCTGGAAAGTTGGTACAAATTGAATATGCCTTAGCTGCAGTTGCAGCTGGCGCTCCGAGTGTGGGAATTAAAGCAGCAAATGGTGTAGTACTTGCAACAGAGAACAAACACAAATCAATATTATATGATGAACACAGTGTATCCAAAGTTGAAATGATCACAAAATACATTGGAATGGTATACAGTGGAATGGGTCCTGATTATAGATTGTTAGTAAAGCAGGCTCGTAAAATGGCTCAACAATACTACTTAGTCTACAAAGAATCAATTCCTACTGCTCAACTAGTTCAGCGAGTAGCTATGTTGATGCAAGAATACACTCAGTCTGGGTAACGTTATCATTTAAAGATTACATGACTGATACATTAAGAGAAAATAAAAGTCAATTCCATTATACAAGTTGCTAAGGAACTGATATTTTTCGAATATAATTATGATTGAATTTTAAAGACATAATTTTCTTTCCAGTGGTGTAAGACCTTTTGGAGTATCATTATTAATCTGTGGATGGGATAAAGGAAAACCATATCTCTTTCAATGTGATCCATCAGGTGCCTATTTTGCCTGGAAAGCAACTGCTATGGGTAAAAACTTTATCAATGGCAAAACTTTCCTTGAAAAGCGCTACAGTGAAGATTTGGAGCTCGATGATGCTGTTCATACTGCCATTTTGACTTTGAAAGAAGGTTTCGAAGGACAAATGACTGCTGACAACATTGAAATTGGTATTTGCGATGCTAATGGCTTTAGAAGATTAGACCCTTCAAATGTTAAGGATTATTTGGCTAATATCCCATAATTTAATTTTATATTCTGGTATTCAAAACGTTTGTACGATTATGCGTGTTTTATCAAGGCAAAAGGATAAAAACTATAAGAAACACATAATAAACTGTTCTTTTATATTCTGTGAATTATTCTGATTTACTTACATATTTTTAATAAAAATACGGCCGTTCAACAAGAATTCAAAATCATTTATACTAGTTTATTTTGACTTGTATAAAATTTATGGACTAGAGGTGCACAGGCATATTTGTATGCATATTATTATGAGGTGTATGGTTGTATAAATAATTTCGAGGTAAATATGCTGTTATTCAATACTCGTGTTTACAGATGAAAAAAATATGAACGATGTAGCTTCGACAACTTAAATAAGTAGTTCGTTATACATCGCCAACATCGAAAAAATAAACTCTTAGAGTGAATTAAAACTCAACTGACATTTCGAGGTTTATGTTCATCTTTATATCTATATTCTTCTTTATACAAATGCGGCCAGACATATTTTTCGATCCACCACAGGTAGTAGGAAACTCTTGTGTAGACTCCGGGTGAAACACTACCGCAAAGCTGTCCAAAACTGGTCACTCCAATAATGTCGTACATGCACGTCTCGTCGGTGTTGTAGATCGCGAGTGGACCACCACTGTCACCCTGTTGAAATCAAAAGTAAATCTATCAAATCTAACAAAAGTTTTACTCTGTTCAAGTTTAGGTTGCATACCTGACAGGTATCCTTGTCCATTTCTCCAGCGCACAATTGCGATACGTAATGAATACCATTCGGTAGTCTATCTGTATCGTCGGAGTAAAAGCCTACGCAATCGTTGTAGGATTTTATTGACAACACAACTTTCAACAGGTCATCGGATCCATATTCGTCGTCTGTCATGCAACAGGAAAAAAAGAATATTTTGAACAAAGGTCTAACTTCCATTGAAAAAAGAGAGTAGTATGAAAATGTTTCGTATGATTTCTTCACACTTAATCAGATTACGCTTTACAAATATCACGAACTTACACCAATCGACGATTCCCCATCCAGTAGCCACAGCTCTGTCACCAACCCGCTGATTGCCTTTGTAATCCAGACAGGCAGGTCTGACATAGGCGTTGAATATTACCGGTTGTTCCAATTTCAACAGAGCTATATCGTTGTACTGAACTGGTTGATGGTAGTATACGTAGCGTATTCTGTCGACGATTCGACGATTTTGGGGTTGTGCGTTGTCACTTGTTTGTCGTGTGTTCAGGTCGCCTAGTCTCACCCACAAAGCATCTCCCCTATTGCATGATCATACTCATCTTATTTTACAAATCATGAACTTTTAGAGTTATCCAACTCTGAGTTTAATTCATAGTTTTGGAGCAATTTATGAAGAACTACAAGTCCCCTCCTTAAAAAAAAATTAAAACTGGTAAGGATAAAACCAACCATTGAGGAGAAGATGTGCAATGGGCAGCAGTAAGAACGAACAATTCCGAAATGAGGGTACCACCGCAGCCCCAACGTATTCTTGATTCGGTGTCATAGCCAATAGCCGCCATGTGAGGAAATTCTTTGGGCTCGGCCTTAGTACCACTGACGATCAACTTTTTGTCTGTGATCGCACAGAGAGAAACATTGACGAGTTGCTGGTCACCACCTGCCAGCACTGGTGGACGCACCATAGCATACACTGATTTCGCATACTCCGAGCACACTGACACCAAAATTTATCATGTTAATAGTTAAATAATAAGTTCATTTGAGGATAGAACGAATATTTACGAATATTTTCATAGCAAGTATCGTGTAGTTCTTGCTACCTGTTTACTGAGTCAATCAATTTTTGAAAGCAAGCATTAATTATTTTCATCATAACTCTATTAATCAAACTTGATAATTCATCGAAAATCAATTATTTAAGACATGTAGAATAATTAATAAGTGAACAGAAAGACATGATATGTTTGGTGCCATCAATAACAGCACTAATATTGTTTAAGACCGTGGAAAATACATACAAACAAAAATAATAAACACAGTAAAAACAGTTACTAATTTCATTTTGAACCTGATAAAAATTCATTGCACCTTCGTTATTTCCAAAATAATCTAATTTGGAGAGCCAAACCAATATTAAAAAGCCAATTTAAAATATTATTATTTCTCGATAATATCTCAATTACATTGATATTCGCCGATTTAGCAATAATTTTAAATCTCATAACGTAACAGATTTTTAGGTATTTAGCTATATAGATAATGGGTAGCGCACCAAAATATTTTTTTTTCTTTTTCAAATAAATAAAACATAAGCGTTTGCCAATTTAATTTTCTTTATTTTCTAACATTATATAAGATACTGATTTATGATTGCGAGCTTTTCATATAATATATCCATATATCGATAGAAATGTTATTTTAACTGTTATCTGTTTTTTTCAACTGTTCATTCGTGACCATTTAGAAATTTTGTTTATCTTTATAAATTAAATTCCAAATTTAAAAAAATTAATTAACGGTGCCGAATGCACAGAAATTAATTTACAGAATTACATATGAAATATCGATTTATTATTATCTTCTTTATTGATGATATTCATTCGAAGCTAAGCTTTACAATAAAGATATTCAATAAATTTAAATCTCCTATAAATAAATATAAATCGAGTGCATTAAGATTATTTTATCGCATTATTTTAGGGTTAAGCCGTTGAGGGAATATGGAAATCATATGGTCTTTTCAATGACTATAAATCATTATACTTATTTATGTTAATAGATACATTCATAAATGTAAAACGCCTCAATCTATTATTCAGTGCTGATTTATTCATAACAATGATCCACGTAACTAGATTCAGTCAATCTGACGAATAAAATGACTTCACTCGGCAAACCATCATTTCTTTATATAAAAAAGTAAAAAAAAATAGGAACAGATAGCTATTTACGCGTTTTTATTTTTTTAAATTTCTTATTATTACATTAATTAACATATTTAACGTAAATTATTTTTTCCATAGGTAGGTTTTTCAATTTTTTACAAAACACATGTCATAACGGAAAAATGTGTGTTAGTGATTAAACACGTTTTCAAATTTATGATTTATCACATAAAAAACTGCAATATTCTTTCAGTTTTTTTAACCGGTCAAATTTATTAAACGTTTATTTTATTTATTGTAGCAAGATTGTGACATTATAACCTTTACTTTTATCTTACACATTCAAAAACCAGGTGATAATCCACGTAACTACATCTCCGCCAATCAGATCACGAATATCAAGATGGCATCCATTACTTTTTTATAAGAGGATTGTTGCTGAAAATAAATTAAATTAGAACTGAAATAAAAAAACAATTTAAATTCTCGCTCTTATTTTTATTTAGGCTAATTATACAATGAATAAAATGTTTTAGCGTGGCTTTCATCACTTTTTTATAAGGGAATTTACCAGTATGTTAATAGTGAAATTCTATTCAATAGTGAAAGTACAGCAAAATAATTGCTCATTTTTGTGAATTGCGGTTCAAATTGTATTTTTTTCTCATTATTTTTAATAATTTCAGTTATGAGGCTTCGAAGTAAGAAATTTGTCAAGTTGTTTAACTTTATCATCATTGCTTTAATTATGACAAACCCATAAAATAACGCCTTATTAAGCGCAGGATGTTATTCATATGAAAAGAAGTGTGAGAAGATTAAATAATCGTTTTTATCTCAAAAGGTCAACATTTCGAAGTATACGTCACGCATTGAACAAACGTTTTTTTAAAACTCATGTTGCCTAATAGGTTTATGATTTAGTGGTTTTATTATTCATTGTTGTGCGAATAATACAAGGGAATACATAACTTTCCTACGTTAAATACTTTAATCGATGTGTATACAGTTCCATAAATGTTGGTTTCTAAAAGTACACTTGGCTGAATGAATAGAAATAAACAAATGTGATATCGATACATTTCTTTGATGTATGCGAACAAACTGCGCCTACCATCGATATATTTTAGAAACCAAACATTTTTCTGGACACAGCAATAACGCAACATGGTTTTAAGAAAAACGTGACAGTAACGTATGGAATATTATGGAAAATTTTCTCAAAATCGTAAAGTATAATTTTGATTCTCTGTCATTAATCAAGTTACAGCTCGAACTCGTAATTTTTTGCGATTTACAGTTGTAATCCCACTATTTCAGCAGGCCGTGCGAAAAGTACGACTTTGTCGCTCACTCGGTGAAAAACGTGTGTCCAAATTGGCGCTCTCCGCGCATCATCTCGAAAAATACCGTAACTCACGTGTTCGAGAAAGAGATTCTTGTCTCGTGTGCCTTGCCAGCAGATCGCTTCGCTTATACGAGACAAGGATCTATTTACCCACACTAGTTAGCTAATGAAATAAAGGAAAAGTAAATTTATGCACATATAAAAATACTACGCTATCCTTGCTTGTAGAGACATCGGCAGTCGTTGTGTTGCTCTACAGAGAACAAAATGTCTCTGCTGTTTGTTTTTTGTGTCGAATAAAAGTTAATATTACAAATAATGTAAAGCATTATATATCTCGGTGCTGTACGTTCGTAAAAGAAGGCACTGAAATATTTTTCGCCAAACAAACATTGAGCACTGAAATGCGACATTGAATAGGACGATAAAGCGAACAAAAACCATGCCAGTTTCATCGCAAAGTTGACGCATAACTGTGACAACGTCGCATCTATCGAATGAATCGTCAAGCGCAAAAGTATTGATAAAAAAAATGACTCACTTCGCCTTGCAGGCCTAATATAGGGTGCTTCGGTGGTAGTAGTCGGTTTCTCCCAAATTGGACCTTCGGTGTTTTCATAATGCGGTTTAACATTTGTGACCGGGCAGCAGACGACAGGCATGGTGCCTTGATAGCCACACACGACTTTAGGTCGTTTGCCCGCTAGCAGATCATTGTACACCGACTGGCAGCGGTCCAGCAACTGGCACACGCCATTACCTCTGGGTAGGGTGCACCAGCTACCTATACGAAGTCACATCCTCGTTCAAATGGTTATACTTTGCGCGTAAATACATCGATTAGCATGAGCTAACGTCAACTTTTCTCGGCCGCCTTTTGCGTAGTTGTAGTTTTATTGGTACTTTGCTAATGCACTGCGATCTAGCTTCGGGGATTTGCGTCGATTGCAGTCTTCACGTAAAGTAATATTAGTTCTTAATTAATTGTGAGTGTTGTAATAAACTTTGTATTCGTGAGCCAAATGAATGGAATATCTCCAAGAACTTATTCATTAAATGAGTGTGGTACGTCTACATCAGTTAATAGATAAGAATACTAAATTTGTTCAGTGAAATTGTTTGTTATCAATAACGTTTTTGTTGATCTAATACGGTATCTGTATAGCAAATAATTGTTTCGCCATTCTGATAGTCACAGATATTATTTCAGGCAGTTTGTCCGTCAATAAACCACGCTAGACCAATTCGCAATTGTCAATCAATCAACGAGAGCTGAAGCCTTGATTCGATACGGTGCACCTGCCGATGCAGCTACAATGATCACGGTACATTTTGAATTTAAAAATTCCTAATTCACTTCAAGCGTTTATGTTATTGTTCCGACAATCACTGCAAGTTATGACGAGCTCCCACAATCATTCGATAAATTCGATATTGACATTGCTTAAGCGGTTTTTCTCAAAACACCGAGCCACACAATAATGTCAAAATCTTAGGTGTGAATCTCCGAAATTTCACTTAGAAGCGGACCGATCATGCATTATTGAATATTCAGGTCCTACTGGGATTTCTTTCAAAAAGTAAAAATTCTATTTTCGTGCATCGGTGTGCAACTGGTTCACAAGAGTTATCACTTGAACACACGATAATAGGTCTCACGTTTTGGAAAACATTTGCACACAGGGGCGTATCGTTAACAAGAGCATTCTCTTTTGAAGTAACATCGACGCATTTCCGTACCGTTTTTCATTTTTCCGAATGACTGTTTGATCGCGCTCAAGCGACAGATTTCTAGGGGAAATAGACGATAGTTAAAACATGTAATGGCAGTCAAAAGCAATAGTTGGCTATAGTCGCGTACCAAGAAGAAAAAGAGCGAGTTTTAAAGTAAGATTTCCTCGTTAACAGTATTTGTTCGTTGTCGGCAGAGCCAAGCCGCGCGACGCGGACGAGAATAACAGACGGCGTCATCCTTTGAAAGAGACCATCTATACCGCGCGCAACAACATCCGTGCAAAGTCAACACGCGACGTACCGAACGGCGCAGAGGAAAGAGAGAAAACAAAGCGTAAGAAGTGGAAAGCAGCTCTCACCGGGGCTCGTTTGGGCGTGTGCATGGTCGATGCGTCGAGCGAGAGCCAGCAGCAGAAGCGCGCTGGTCAGCAGGAGCGGCGAGGAGGAGCAGCAGTTGAGAGCGGCGCTCATGGCGAGGCTGTGATGAGCGGGCGTAGACGTGGCCCGATTAAAACCAATTATGCGCGTGCCGCTTTTTTTTCGCGCAGGCGCCGCGCTCCTGCCATGCGCCTCGATCAACTCATTATGCGCGTGTATGTATTTGTTGTCTGCTATCTGCTCGCGCGGGGGATAAAACGGCGCGTTCATCGGTGACGCGCCACTGAGCAAACCTGCAGAGATGCGCGCTTTATCGTTTCCACAAGGCCGCTGCCTCGGTTTCGCTCTCGCTAAATGTGTATTGGTCGCGGGACTTCTCTCCGGCGAGACTAATCGCTGTGCGCGTTATACCCGTGACTAAGAAAGGATCGGCTTTGCCATCGGCACTGACGCTCGAGAAATGACCGTTGATTCCTTTCAACGGATTGCTTCTTTGCTTCGCTACAAATTCCAGCCAATTCTCGAATATTTAATCAAGGCCACCAGACTTATCACAGCCTGATCACAAGCCTTCAATGAATGTGTTAATAAGGTGTATTGTCATCTAGCGCTTCGATCGAATATCATGATAAGATATCACTTTTATCAAACATTCTACACATTTTGCCACAACACATAGCAATGAAAGCCGCGCAAAAGCTCCATAGTAATTTTCTTACAAATACATCGTGGCATTTTTAGGCATTCGGCTATAGATCTACAAACATTTGCTACACTTACGTTAGCTCCGTCGACATTTACTATTATAAAAAGTAAATTCTTCTTTACACCGAGAACGAGCAAAAAACATCAAAATTTCATGCGATAATGTCTAATTCATCCGTAAGAGCGCATGCGGATAAATTGTAAGATCCAAGGCTGGTCAGCTTCAAAGGAAAGTTACCTCTCTCTCCGGACTATGCGTTTGATCCAAGACAGATAGCGTTCATTCCACGCAAAACACCTGCGCAAACTTGTCCGAAATTCATAACTCCAAAAACGCCATACTTGCGCGTCTTGTCGTCGTTGTAGATCGGCTACTGGGTCTCCGTTGTCGTCTTGTCGAGGACAAGACAAAATAATAACACCTTGAATCAATCAACAAACATTCAATTTAGCTTAAATGGTGGATTATTATAATTTTAGTAGCGGATACGCGTAGGTGATCTAAATCTGCCCCAGGATCGTCGAATCATTCAAAGAATATCGCATTCAAATCACCAACAATTCGATGCAACAATGTAGCTGTGTTAGAGAAAATCACGCGGTTAGAACGAGAGAGAGAGAGAGAGAGAGAGAGAGAGAGAGAATCATCGACTGGTGCAAGTTTCTCATGAAATTGTATCCATTATTAGAATGGTACGATTCGATAAAGGTACAAGTTTAAATGCAATTTTCAAAACTATATGATAAATGATACACGCGTATTCTTGTAATTTTCAGTGGATGTAGTAGCATCGGAAAATCTACTATAAGTCGTATTATCCATGGTAGTTTATAGCCAATGGGCATTATGACCATTACAATATTACGACGTACATATTTGTCAGGTATGCAATCTAAACTTAGAAAGGGTGAATCTTTTGATCAATTCAACGTATTATTTACCCTTGTCCTCAACGGGGCGACAACGGAGATCCAGTGGTGATCTACAACAACGACGAGACGCGCACGTGCGGTATTATTGGAATTATGAATTTCGGCAACTCTGCGAAGGTGTATTGTTCCTATATCTGTCTTGGATTGAAAGCATCGTCTGAAGAAAGGTAACTTTCGTTTAGTGAGTAGATCTGGTGGTCTCAATGGAATATTCAAAATTGGCATCAAGCATAGAATCTATTTACAAAATCAGATTTCAGATTAATAATCGTTTTTCAATAAAAAAAACGCAAAAAAAAATTATTTTGTAACTTACATTGTTATTAACAAAATATTGATCAGGAATTCAGAAATTCATCCTCGATATTCGAACTAAGCTACTCCAAAAACAGAGTTAAACTATGAAACGATGAGCACCTATCAACAAATTTTCAAGTATTACCAATGCCCGGGCTATAACGTTGAGGGGCTTCTTAAGCATGTACCGATTTTGTGTACTCAGCGCATACTGAAAATTGTTTTTATGACATTCATGATCAAAGTAAATGTTTGAAAAAAATTGTACTCGACCTTTTGAAATAATCTTTACAAAATCTGACGCATTCATGTATGATCTGTTCCCGTATGTGAATTGAAACAAAACAAATATTAATTATGTTTTAAGAACAAAGATATTATATTTTAAAAAATTATGATGATATTGTAAATTTTGCTATCCCATAATTACTTTGGTACATTACTTGCTTTTACAGTCATCACAAACACGACGAAATTTAATATTCTATGTATACTATCGTTTTATTATCTTGATATTATATAGTTACAAAGAATAATAAAACGTAAGCTAATTAATATTCGCTTATATTTATTTATATAAAAATTACAGACCATAAAATGTTACGTTCCTGTGTATGGATTAATATGTCATGGTAAGAAGTAGTGACGATAAAAAAAGGAATGATAGTAGTTAGAACACTGGATGCATTTGATACAAGCTCAAGGCGAAAATTGTATTAATCGGGAGAACTATGATGATGATGAGCTGGATGACCAGATAATGCTTTCCAACCAAGGCAGATAAGAAAAAACTCTAGTGTAAACTCCAGATGACAAACCGCAAATCGAGCCGAAGCTCGTTATTCCAATGACATCGTACATGCACTCTTCCTGCGTACTGTAGGTCGCGAGTGGGCCGCCACTGTCACCCTGTCGGCAGCGTAAGCGATAAGAATCAATCAACAGGTATTTGGTGAAAATGCAAGGATTGCAAACCTGACAGGTGTCCTTGTTGATTTCTCCTCCGGCGCAAAATTGAGTTTGCTCGTCAATGTCATCCGGCAAGGAATGGTGACCCGAGTGCGTGGCATTACAATCTGCGTGGCTCACTACGGGTAATATGACCTTCAGCAGAACCTCGCTCGACTCACCCTCTGTAACATAGAGGAAGGGGAGGACTCGTTAGGCTTATCTGTGTACGGTGTACAGACGACTTTCGAGCTTGCCGTGTTCGGTGAGTCCCCAGCCAGTAGCTACAACCCTTTGACCAACGGCTTGGTGCCCCGTGACGTCTAGGCAGGCTGGTCTGACGAAAGCATCGAACGTGATCGGTGACTCTAATCTGAACAAGGCAATGTCATTGTAATGAACCGGCGGCTTGTACTTCGGATGGCTTATCCTCTCGACGATGCGACGCTCCTGAGGCTTAGCAACATCGTCCGTCCGATACAAATCCAGATCGCCCACGCGTACCCACTGAGCGTAACCGCTGCAACGAGCAATCGCCTTATGTTCGTCTGATCAATGGCAGAGAATCAGACAACGAGAGATTCGTACTATTGAGTGGAATATGTACAGTGGGCCGCGCTGAGAACGAACCGATCGGAGACGAGAGTGCCGCCGCAGCCCCAATGCCTATTTGAGCCTCTGTTGAAACCAATAGCCGCCGAATGTGGAAACTCTTTGGGCTCGGCATTGCTGCCACCGACTATCAACGTTTTGTCCTTGATAGCGCAAAGGGATACGTTCACGCGTTCTTGCAGTGCTCCGAAAGTTGGTGGATATACCAGAGCGTACACCGACTTTGCGTACTCCGAACACACTGTAAATTCATGTCGTTTTTACACCCCCTTTATTACATTCATGCTGAAAGCCTTCAGATAGAAAATGGACTAGTTTCTTGGTAATCCTAATTATTTCGAAATTTGACGCAATCAAAAGTGATTCATTAATTAGACTAAGAAATATCATTTTAAAACATTCGCCAATATAAATAGAGCCCTGATCGTAAAGTTTCCTTTGAAACCGTATCGTCAAAAGACAATCAATTTAAAAAGCTATTGCTTCGGTTTTTAAAGTTAAATATTTCAGTACTTAGAAAGAAATATTTCTCTGGAATTTCTTTTTTGCAATGTAAATATAAGCGTACCGCCACGTTAATATAATAATACAGGTTTTGTTTCAGGAATTCTTCCAAGTATTTGTAAAAAGTGAAAACTTAGTAATCAGCCAAATAGTCTATACCTGCTTTTAATTATAACCAACCAACTCATCAGGATATAAAAAATCAATAAGCCTGCATTGTATTGAATATCGCGTATAAAATAATACAACTCACTACGTCTGGCAGATCGAGCATTGGCGAGAGGGTTAACAAGTCTCCTAGTGGTAGTAGTCCTCTGACTGGTGGTAGTCCATCGACTGGTGGTAGTCGTTCTATCCCAGTAGCTTCCACCAGTCGTGGTTGGCCTATTGTAATCCCAAAAGTTTCTATTAGTGGTCGTTGTTGGTCTGTTATAGTTCCAAGTACTTCCAGCTGCGATGGTCGGCCTTGAAGTAGGTCTAACCGGTCCACCGGAAGTCGTTTGACCGATGGAACCCCAGATCGGTCGACTCGTTGTGCTAGTCTTCGAAATCTGACTGTCGTCAGATGGGCAGCAGACGATAGGCGTAATGCCCCGATAGCCGCAAACCACTTCGGGCTGTTTACCAGATCGCAACTCATCGAACACTGGCTGGCATTGTGGATTCAGCAACTGGCACACGCCTGGACCTCTTGATGTAGTGCATTCGACACCTACGCAATTCGAACAATGTTGACAATTAAAATCGAGATGCTTTTTTTGTGATATGCTATACTTGTCAGAAATGTTTCAACCAAATTCTTTTTGATCCATATACGTAAATAACTTTTACAATTGATCGTTATTTAAGTTTTTTCATTAAATTGAAACACAATACTGTGTATTGAATATATATGATTTAACGTTGGTAATTCAATATCTGTAATATATTAATTGTATGCTTGATAATTTGATGCGAACAAATATACTCGTTTATACGTTAAAATTGTTCAACGCCTTAAATAGTCTGCATCAAGATTTTTGAATTCAAAGAAAAATGAAAAGATGTTAAACCACTGTGGTTTAACTACGTGAATTTCCAGCAAATCTTCCTTATTTTACGAGCTAATATATGACATTTTTGAAAAATATCATGGTATCATATAAAAATATTGAAAATATTTTAATCAAGATTGAAACGTAAATATGTTAAAAGTGTAAAGTAATAATAAAATTCATTTGACTTTAATACTATTCAAAAAATAATTTGTGAGTACTATTTGTTAATATTACAGTGAATTTATCTATGTAAAAGAAAATGATACCTCGATCAGACGAGCAGTTTTACAAATTCGATTAGTTATCCGATGACAAATTAGGAGTTTAAAAATAACTATAGCATTACACAACGTTATCACAAACTTTTTTCGGTTTATTCTTTCTTTGCATGAACTCAACTGATCAACAGGTGCAGATTGAATAAAATGAGCGAATATCATAATGATTCATTAAATTTCATTACACGTAAAACTATATTTCTTTTAAGTTGAGCAAACAGACGAATCATTAGGCTATAAAAAGAAAAGTCTTATTTTTGAAGAAAGAACCAATTTAGAATAATTAATCAGCTTTTCTATCAAACTAATGGGTGACAACTCGCTCGAGGCGAGTTTGTCCCGTGCGAAGGCCTTTCAACAGCCGAGCGGCCTTTGACTCGGGCGGAAATCAGGCTCTCGGGCACCCCGTCCCGTTCACGCGTCAGTGGGATATTCGATCGGACGTATATATTTATCCGTAATCAATTATATATAGAATAAACAATGGGGAAGCATATGGATACCCTCGAGTGCGTTTAATAATACTTATAAAATTTATTGTTTAAAGCTCGAGTACATGAATAAATGATAGAGCGAGAATAGAAAAAGATATAAATAAATATAGGCGCGTGTCCTTCGCCTCGCGTTGTCTATAATTTATAAACTATATGGTACTCACTTATTTTTTTAAATAATGTTACTGACAATCGATCCTTTATATATTAATATTATTTCCTATTTATTGGTCCTCTCTCCTTTTTGTTTTCAAGCGGATCGTATGATCCGTTATATGTATGTATATTATAATTATGTGTCCAGTTGATTAAGATATTTTCTTCGGTACTAATAGCGTGAACAAATTTCCTGTATAACGGTTGTGTTTCCTGGGGTTTTTATTAACACTAGAACTCTGCTGACGTGATCTGAACTGAAGCTTTCAATTAAACTTTCAATTAACTAAAATAATGATGCCGAATAACACGGACAAATCAAACTCAATTTATATTTTAGTCGGCGAGATAAACTCTATAATGCGGCCTAGTTGCTCTGGCGCTCAGTCCTGACTGACTAATCCGAGCTCCATTGTTTTCACCGGTTTATTATATATTCTTTGTCCCTCGCATTCCGTCTCTCTCTCTCTCGCACATATGCTTTACACGTTTACACTTCTCGAATCGGCTCGTACTACTTAGCTAAGCACGCTGACTGCAGCATGCTGCAGCAGCGTGAATCAGCCTCTGCCGCTCATTCCCACCGAGCCGCGCACACGAATACTGCTAGCTATAGTGTTTTATTGCTATGTCCGTTCGGATCCTCGAGAGCGAAATCTTAATCGTAAAATATAATTATAACATAATGGAACGTCACTTAACACAAACTTACAGTTGATTAGACATTAACGTGAACAAAAATAAATGCACAGTAGAGTTCATGCGGATTTTGTCATGCAGCGCTCATTTTCCGGTGACACATCTGGTATCGCACACATCCATATATTTACCTTCGTAAAGTTCTCCGTTGATCAGTAGATAGTCGCCAGTATAAACTGCAACTAGTAGAAGAAGTAATCCTGTCATGGCTCTAAGGAGTGGTGTTTCCTCCGATCGAGAGGTGACAACTGAGAACGATCGACGAAGAGCGAGGCGGCCGAAGAGAACGACAAAAATAAAAGCCAAAGAGCAGCTCTCGTTGAAACAAAGATATTCGAGGTGAGACGCGGATGCAAAGTGCGCGAGAGCGCGGCAATCGCGGATGACCGTTGCGCCGTGACTACTGAAGTGTCACTTTTGCGTGCGTATATCCTTTAGTCGATTTGCTCAACGGATGGCTCCCGAAGACCTTGGCTCTCTTCGTTTCCACTTCGGAAAAAAGAATTTATCCTGATACTCTCTTTTCACTCAGCACTTTTACTCTCGTCAGACAGGATATTCATAGCGGAGGCTGTTATGAGCATTATCATTTTGTTTCAGTAATACTTTTCGCGATTTATTGTTGAACTGAGTTTCGATCAGCATATAATCAGTGGTTTAACATTTTTTTACGAACCAAATCGATATGTCTTTTTCTATTTTTGCGTGAGAATTGCATTTATATTCTGGTTTCTTTGTCTTTGTTGGATTGTTTTCATACTTACACATGAGCAAGTCAATCAAAGCTAACTGATGATTAGTTAAATACCAGTCATTTATTAGGACATTCTGCGGCGTATGTCTCAAATGTGTTAAAAAATTATATGAGTAGCCCCTGCAAGCTTACAACTATATTTACGTTAAAATTCGTACGTACTGACGGTAAAATTCTTTATTTTCTAACATTTTTCCGAATTTTTCGACCTCGGGGACTTGAATACGTAATTATAGTAATTGTTAATTGAACAGCAAATTAGATTCGAAGGGAAACTGTATAGTTATTACAAAATAAATAATTAAGTCGTACTAAATAACTATTTATTAATAAAGTTTAACGAAATGATTATCAAAAAGTATAAAATGAGAATAGTAATCGTTATGTCAATTTCTATTGACCATCGAGCTGTTTAGAGACGATAGGCACGTAGTCGTCGTACTGCGCTTGATACATATTGCCGGCGACGGGTGCGCCAAAATTATACTTGTCGGCGAACTTCTGAATGGAGAAATTTTTTCGTCCTTCGCGAGTATTATTGGGAATATATTTTTCTGACTCAAAGGAAATCCTGCTAGGTTGTCTGAATACCAACAGCGTGTAGCGATGCAAGCTGGTGTCTTTAGGAGGCGCAGAGCTAACGTACGCTGCCAGAGTTTCTCCGCGGCTCAAATCTGAACCTGGCACGTTCACTACCAGCCAGTGCAGAAATTCGCGGACTGTCGGATTCTGACGGCTTGGCGCGTCTGGATCTGAAATGTCAAAGAGGATTTAATGAAATGTACGCCAACAAGTACTTTCTCAGAATTCGTTACTTTTAAGATTTCTTGTTAACATACGATATTCATAACAGGTTAGTCAATTTCCGTCGGATAAAAGATATTTCGCATTGGGAACAACAAGAAAAATCAGTTTTATTGGAGTTTTTCATGATAAAGTTATAGTTGCAGCATAGACGGATAAGTGAATACTTACTTAAAATTGATGAATATTTAGACTAATACAAGGGAACTTCAATAAATTCACTTTTACTAGAAATTGTTCGTAAAATGTACTTTTAAGAATACCAATTAAAATGATGTAGAAACGAAGAGATGAATTCCTTACCGGTCATACAAATTGTGTAAAAATCAGTATCTTGAGAGTTCCAATTTAAAGTTGGCGGATCTTTCACTTGCGTGGGTGTCAATTCCTTACCGAAATTTACGTTGACGTCGTTGAATTTTGCCTATAATTTATAATTTTATTATATCTCTCCTTGAAAATATTAGCAAGACAATATTCTCAAAAAATAGCGGATTGCAATAAATCTACATTTTAAAACCGTTAAAAATGGTCTTCTTACTCGTTACACATATTTGACTTCTTTGCTATCAGGCTTGGAAATTTTGTGGATGTTATTTGTTAATGGAAATTTCAAAAAATTCATATCGTTATCTAATCACAATACGTTATAAATCTGCACCAAAGCTTTCTAGATCCAAAAGAGAATTCTTTTTCAGTTCATACGTCAGTAAGGTCACTAAAACATTATTCAATTCAATTCATTTCTACTTTTAGTAACAAGATATAATAACGCTGCATTTACTACGTAAGTTATTTGCTTTGACGCAAGCTTCGATCGTAAAACATAACTATTTTAAAAATTCCGAAAATGTCACATATATTTCGCGAATCAAAAACGCAAAGTAACATTTTTATTAATAAAATGATCAATAATTACAAATGAAAATATCTATCTCATGACAAAATTGAAATTCAGGAAAAAAATTAAATCGCAAATATTAAATTGCTCACCGAAAGCAGCGAATCAGGTGCATTCGTCAAAACGTCAGGAACAAGTTGGAATGTTTGAAACAACAATTGAGTGTCAACGGCAATGACTCCGTTGAAAGCGCAAATGGATACACCCAAGATAACAAGAAGCACATCATCTGTTAAATAAAAGATAGGTATAATAATGTATCTTTCAAATAAGTTTTGACATGTGATGATGAATAATGAAACTGATTTGTGCACGGGATATATACGAGTATAAGGCAAATCTCAGTACAATATGAATAACATTTAGTTTTGAAAATTGATTATAAAATTTGTCACATCTATATTAATGCTAGGGATTTCAATTGAATCGATACTGAGTACTAATTATGGTTTGCATTTCATACTTAACGTGATTGTAATTACAATGAACGAGAAAGTAATACTTAAATTTAATATTGTTAATTATTTTTACAGTATTTTATGTATCAAAATTTAGCATATGCTTGGTTATATTTTTTACTGTAAATATATCGAGAAAAAGTACAAAATTCTATATTGTCATCCCGTGAAAAATAAAAAAACACTATTATACTTTAAACTTAATTTCTTTTCTCGAATCCAATGAATCTGTTATAAAACTAACATAACCCAAAAGTAATTTCTGCAAAGACCAATAATGATATATTTGTTCCTGATAGCTCATTAGAACCTTTTCTTTCAGCGCTAAAAAATGGCTAAGCTAATATTTGTTTTTGTCTAATATATATATATATATATATATATGCAAAAAAATTGTTCAGGTACAAAGTTTGTAGTTAGATTCATTTGTGTTTGTAAATCGCAATTACAAGCTGCAATTATTTGCGAATAGCGTCTTAATGCTTAGTTTACTCAACACCTTGCGTGATTCATCTAATGAAAATATCATAATAACTGGAATATTACGTGAATTTTATGACCATGTAAAAATAATTTTGTTTTTATTTGGATACTCGTTTTATTTTTAATTAATAGCATCGACACTATGAAAAATTCGTATATAATGTATGTTCCTTCTCTCCTCAGTAAGCTTGTATTTAATTTCTATGAGAAATTTACAAATGCACAATGGAATGATCATATATTTAAATGACAATTCCTTTATATTTTAAATTAGTTTTAAGAAATATTCGATTCGTTTCAAATGCTGATCTTAGCTATGTGATTTTCCCAATAATAAATACAGAAGTTTGTAAGTAAATGATAATTAATTTAATTTAATCAACTACTTCTTTTACTGTGTTAAGATAAGTCACGTAATTTTTTTTAAACAATTTATCAATTACTTTGAGTTTTTTTATAAACATTGTTATTTAATTTATTAACAATCATTTCTTATTTTGAATCATACTACGTCTTGACATTTTTTTATTCTCTCTTTGACTTTACTTTAAAAAATAGTTGAAATTGGTTGAGAAAATCAGGAACAATAAAAAGATCATATGCAACTTTTAAATTTACAATAATTTGTAACCATGTTATACCTGTTAATATTTATCCACTAATAAAATAAACAAGCCTGGAAGTTTACCTTCAAATGTAAAAGAAAGAGGAAACGAGATCAAAAATATCTCGGTGGTTTTCTATTAAATATATGTATACATGCTATATAGTTTGTACACATATACGATTTGAAGAAACAGAAACTTGGATGCTCATCGCGTATATTGAAAATATAACATGGAAATAATGTTGATGTTTTTCGTAATTGAATAAAATTCTTTAAGAATGTTCGGCAGTCAGTGAAAATTATGAAAAATGTATATTGTTCATGTTGTTACAAAAAAGTAATTATATGTTATACAAGAATTATTAAAAAAACCTATAAGTTTACGAGTTTTGTTCTCGTGACAATTATTCGCTTTTGTACAATCTTTTGTAACATCATTTATATAAATTGTTTTTATTAAAAGAACACAAGCAGATACATAACTTTAAAAAAAAAACTTGCATTTGCAGTTAGAAAAGCAAATGGCAAATTAAGAATGTTATACGAATTGCTTACGTTATTAAATAAAAATACACGTTCTATAAATTTAATCGAAGCTAAAATACGTTACAATATTATCAGTCAAACATACTTGCAATGAAGAACTTCATCTTGCAGACGTTGTCGCAGGAACGCACTCGATAGCCGACTGTGAGCCACTACCTTGTCGGAGAAATTTATATGAACTTGTTTGTTGCGTCACACTCCCGTGTGACTACAAGCGGTGATAATTTTGTACTTTTTGTGTCTTCCATTAAAAGCCAAGCCGTGAATAGCCTCCAGTCTTCGTGTTGCTTCATGTCTTCTTACTTACAAAAAGCTATAGAAATCGTACACAAAACGTTTATACAACTTTTTTTTAATTCACTTATGACATTCAATTTTTATCCTATTACGGATGCTTTTTATACTATAATGGATTAGTATTTCTCTTTTTAGTTTGCCTATAGCGAATTATGAAATTGAAAAATATTGTGGTTAATAATAGTAAATTTAAACTTATTATGGTCATTTTTTCATTTCGCATTGAGCTAAATGCTATTTGATAAATATGCAATATTTAGGTTTAGAAATCTTAAATCAGCAATTTTTGAAAAATACGCGAGCAAGGAAAAAAATGACTGCGCCTCTAGATAATATAACCTATATATATATATATATATATATATATAATGTGTGCGTATGTGTGTGTGTGTAATCTCAAACCTCCCTTAAACAGTACGATTTAACAAAAAATAGTACTTGTCCCATGTAGCGTTTACACCCGAGCGAAGCGAGGGTGGAAAGGTACACGAGATGAGAATCTACTTTCCCGCACTTGTATCGTAATGTACTATTTTTTGATACGACGTGTGGAAAGTGCGATTTTCAACGCACGTTTTCTGCCGAGTGTGCGGAAAAGACGCACTATGCGCACGGAGTATCGAAAAGTAGATTCTCGTCTCGTATAACATTTACGTTCGAGCGAAGCGAGAATGGAAAGATACGCAAGACGAGAATCTCTTTCCAGAACATGTATCGCGGTACAGTCTTTTTCGATACGACGTGTGGAAAGCTCGTTTTTGAACCTACATTTCTGGAGTATCGCAAAATTATGATTCGACATATCAGTAATTGAACCCTTCAAAACTGCAAATATTTTCAAGTATACCCTACCAGTTTTTTTTACATATCATCAAAATAGACTGTATCTTCGCTATTATTGATGTTACATAATATGAGGTGAAAATACTTTTTTTGTAATAAATGGGAGGGTACAGTTAAAAAAAGTATCGTATTTTAATTATTCATTTATTATCGTGAGTTCTAACATTTTTTTACGAGCTTATGATCTTTTTTAATTGGCAATAATCGTTTATGGGTAGAGAATTGAGAGTATTCGTTTTTCCCGCCTTGCACTTAAAGATCTGCGCATGCGCAGTAGCCGTATTTATCATATAAGAGACCCACCGCCATCTGGTAAACTCAACTCAACTCAACTCGTATTTATCATAAAAGAGCCATGGTAGATTGGTAGCACCGGTAGCTCGAATGGATATAGAATACGGTCTCGGTCTCCCATTGCTCATACGGATGTCCGGGGTTCGATTCCCAGCGGGTAAAATTGGTTTTTTTCAAAAAAAGGGTATGTGCCAAAATTGACACCGTGACTCTGGTGGTTCGGATTTCACCTTAAGCTGTAGGTCCAGTATCCTAATTGATTACCTACCCGGGCACTATAGGCCCCTGCCACTTATAACTATACAAAAGTAGTCCCAATATTTTCCAAAAAGAACCCTTACCCTCCACAACTTATAACAAAAAAAATCGCTCTTGAGTATTGATATATCTATTCTTAGTTATAGAGAGCCACCGTCATACAATAAATATAAACATAAACGTATTTATCATACCAGATACTAAGCAATTTTATTAATATAAATATGAATCATATTAAAAATAAACATAGGGAAGTTTTTCTATCCAATTTGTTCGTAAAAAAGATAGTATTTTCGCTGTTATTGACATTAAATGAAAATATAAGTAACAACATTTTTTTTATAAAAACTGCATGGCAGTGAATTTGAAAAAATTAATATATTTGCTGGGTTTAATTACCGATAATTAAATTCCGATTTTAAATCGATTTTTTTTTTTTATTAAACCATACTTTGCAGGCTGAGGTAAAGAAGGTTGATACTACATAAGCATCAACGATATAGAATGATTTGGTCTTTCTTATTTATATTTCTTTATGAAAATGACAAGAAAAATCTTGTAAATGTTATGTTACTCGACAATACTACAACTTGAATAAAGGCACGATTACCTAGTGTAACAAATTCAATTTGTGGCCTAACTTACGATAAACTTTGTAAATAAGTAGTTTTTCTTTTAATGATTTGTTTAAGTTGCCGTATTTACAAAAGTAGGCGACCATTATAGGAAAAAACTAAAGAAAAGTCAAGGTTAAGGTAGTAGTAACTTTTTGTCATGAAGAAAATTACGCTGAGAATAACCTCCCCCACCCCAGCCTGTAAAATATAGTTTAAGAATAAAAAATACGATTCGACGTATCAGTAATTGAACCTTTCAAATATACAGGCTGGAGTAGGGGAAGTATAGTATCACTGTATTGCCATTGTACTGTAGCGAACAGCTGTCGAAAAAGTGATAAAGACATTCGCTCAGTTGGGTTTCAAAAGTCATTTTAAGATCCTCATAGCGAATGAGGACAATTTAGTACTATATTTGAGAAAAGATCGCTAACTTAAGAATATTTATTAACGATTTTGATATTTTGATTTTTAAATTGTCAAACGTTAGTTTTGGAGTATTTTTCTGTGAGTTTCTAATAACCCTCAAGGTAAAATTTATAAGTAAATTAGTGAAAAACACTGTTTGCAGCTCAAAATCTTTGCTATAAAAAGATGCTAGTGGTATCAAAACTATCTGATAAGCATTTAGCATATATTTCTTAAACTTGTCGACTCATCATTAATTCAATGCAGTGTTGTATTACCGCTAAGGCCAAGTGGACTAACCATGTACAGTTTTGAAGGAGACTATAGGCGTAAGCCACAACAAAACTTAGCTGGTGCTAGTCGAAGAGATGAAAAATCTGCTCTACTACAACATGCTCACTTAGAACGTGTGAAAAGAGAACAACAGCGTATCAAACACAATGCTACGGTTAAGATACAAGCCCATGTACGTAGTTTTATCATTAGACAAGCTGTTAAAAGACAAGAGAGGTGTGAATTTGATAAATTACAACAATTTGTCAATGGAAAGCAATTGAGTTTGAATCAGTTTCTTCCATTTATCAAAAAAATACTATTTTTTTACAATCAAAAATGTGATGGCAACAGATTAATCTGGCTACTTCAATATATTTTAAAACTTCAAAAGGAAATAAATTTACAGTCTATTTCATCTACAGACTGGTTATGGAGAATCAAGTAAGAATATAGTAGTATAATTTTGAATTTATATAATAACATTTCTACTAACAATCTTTCATTGATTGACAGGTGGATATTAAAAATATGCATGAAATATAGCCTTGAAACCATATTAAGTGATTCAACACAATCAATAGCCATACCATTTAGAATACTAGAAGTTTTCACAACTCCAGAAGATGCTGAGAGAGTCATTGGAAGTAATTCCAATGAACATCTAAAGGAAATATTTGCATACTTAGTTAAAAACAAATATTTTGAGCAAGTCAGATGTTTGATAGATGCTAAAGTTCCACATAATTTGGAGCCATCATCAATTCCACCAACACCAATGGCAAAATGGTTTTTGGAAATGATCCAGAGACCTTTATGCATTGTCAATCGCATAGACAATGCCAATGACTTTTGTTACATGATTTTACATGAGTATTGCAAAAGTATTCTATCTCAGAAACTTACAGATCCAATTTCAGCTTTTATCATTCCTGCTCTCTTGAAGTTTAAAGAATTCCCTTATGACAAATTGATCAACTGCATTAATCGTTACAATGCTCAGCCGACAATTAACCTATTGTTTTGCGTACTTCAGTTGGAGCCTGCTGGATATTGTAAATTACAATTTATACTTTTTATTGTACACTTTTAAGTCAAGACAATTTGTAAACGTAAATGTTTATAATTATATTTTCAGCACCAGGCAAATCAAAGAGCAGCTTAGTAAATTACCTGCAAGTGTTGGCCTCATTGGGCTACACACTAAATCCACCGCTGTTTCAACATTCGATAAGCAATGACAAGGATGATAGCGACAGCGACGAGGATACCGAGATGTTGGACAGTAGCGAGTCGGAAACGATTCGGCGTTGTATCGAGATGCTGAATGAAGAGTGTCGGGTGCAGGGTCTTCTATTGGCAGTCGATCAAAGCGACGATCAAGTGGTGATGCAGCCACTTTGTCAGCTTTGCCACAACTTACTCATCACCAATAAGAACGCCATCCACAAGTATAAGCTGCTCTACATGCTCGCCTTCAAACCTGCCTTTCTACGTCAGCTCTGGAGCAATTTGCTGACTGTCAGTCAGACCTCGTTGTTTGGCGGTTCCACACCGTACCTCCATATCATATCAAGTGGCATAGCCTTGTCGGCCGATGACACCTCGAAAATCGTCCCGCTACTGGCTGTGTTCTGCTCGTTATTCAGTCTTCTGATTGCTACACTCCATGATACTGAATTTTTTGTCGAACCTTCGGGCATGGACATGGGCATGACGAATAACACTGACAAAGCTCAGCAAACAATGCCTTTCACGACCTATGATTTAGTAGTGCTCAGCTCTCATCTCAAAGGTGTTTGCTTGGGTCTTGTCGAGCTTGCTTTCCCTGATACACGACTTTCTGTTAGAGATGACTATAAGAATGCTGTACATGGTCAGTCTGATTCCGTATCGTCAACTCCGCAAAATACACAGATGTGGACGCATTTGTTTAAGGTACAGCGTTTATCTTTATTCCTCTAATAGACATGAAAAGTATTCTTAACTTTCAATATTAAATATATGTTTTTAAACAAGGTAACTGTGGGCCTCCTTCGCCAGCTGCACACTCGTGACTTGAGGCGTCAGTACTGTCCGGATGGCCACTGGATTTGCTCGAACATTGTAATACCAATCAACAAACCTCAAGATTTCAGTTTCCGACGTGGCCGTCTACGTAATTACGTACCTTTTCAAGGCTTTCGTGTATTTACACGGGAGGAAATTGAAGATGGTCCACCAATGTCAACAAAGGAAGTGCGCACATTGACATTTCTTCGCGAGATCCCCTTTGTCGTGCCATTCAACGAACGAGTGGTTATTTTCCAATCTCTGATTAATCGCGACAAATGCGATCAACAAGGAGAGTTGACGCACTTTATGCAGGGCCCGTCGATTCACATCTCCGTTCGTAGAAATTACTTGTACGAAGATGCTTTTGATAAACTCTCACCCGAGAATGAACCCGAGATGCGACTTAAGATGCGCGTGCAACTCGTCAACAGCGTTGGTCTTGAAGAGGCTGGTGTGGACGGTGGCGGGTTATTCAGAGAATTTTTATCGGAGTTGTTGAAAACTAGTTTTGATCCAAACAGAGGCTTTTTCAGACTCACCAAGGATAATATGCTCTATCCAAATCCTACTGTCCATTTGCTCGTAGATAACTTTCCAAAGCACTATTATTTTATAGGTAATTTTTGGAATTATATTTGTTTAGTTTCAGACAGAAAACAGAAGTATAACAATTGATAATTGACGTTTTTACAGGTCGTATATTAGGTAAAGCGTTATACGAAAATTTACTTGTCGAGCTTCCATTTGCCGAATTCTTTCTGTCAAAAATTGTTGGCATGCAATCCGACGTCGATGTTCATCATCTTGCCTCGCTCGATCCTGTCATGTACAAAAATCTTTTATACCTTAAGAGTTACAAAGGAGATGTAACGGATCTCGGTTTAGATTTTACAATTCTATCTGATGAATTAGGTAAGTTTTTAGTAAAAAACATAAAGTTTTAAAGTTTTTATATTGAATGTCTTTTATTAGAATTTAACATTATTCAGGTGAGAGACGAGTCGATGAATTGAAACCTGGTGGGTCCAATGTACCAGTTACGAATCACAATCGAATAGAGTACATTCACTTAATGGCTGATTACAAACTTAATAAGCAAATTCGTGCACAATGTCACGCTTTCAAGCAAGGATTGGGGAACGTTGTGCCATTAGATTGGCTACAAATGTTCAACAACAAAGAGCTGCAGGTTTTGATATCTGGCGCTCAAATACCCGTTGATGTCAATGATTTGAAACAACACACCAATTATACCGGTGGCTATGCTGCTAACCATCCAACAATTGTATCATTTTGGAAAATTGTTGATCAGTTTACGGACCAGCAAAAGAGCCAGCTATTGAAATTTGTAACTAGTTGTAGTAGACCTCCTCTCCTCGGATTCAAGGTATAGAAGCCGTGTAAATTTTTTTATATTTTATGGATTTGCTTTTAAAAATCTGGAACTTTATTCATTTTTATTTTACAGGAATTGGATCCACCATTTTGTATTCAACATGCTGGAACTGTTGATAGATTACCAACATCAAGTACATGTATGAATTTGTTAAAACTTCCGGAATTTCCAGACGAGAAAACATTACAAGAGAAATTGTTGTATGCAATTCAAGCTGGTGCTGGATTTGAGCTCAGTTAAACAAATTTTCAGAGATTTAATTATTTCACTTTTGAAGTATTTGATTCGAAGAATATTTTTTTCGTTCGAAATATTTCAACTTGACGGCGTTTACGTATTGGAATATTCTTGATAGGAATGAATGTTGGGTAAATATTTATCAGCTGCAGTCTATAAGAAATATACATCGAATTAAAAACTTTGAAATCCTCCTTTGATTCCTAATAAGAAAAAGTTATCGTAATTGTAAATAAGTACTTGTAAGATATTAATGTGCAAATATTGTAGTATCACGTAAGAGTACGTGTACTTATATACCAAGATAATAGTTATTTTCGTGATTTAGCTATTGATTTCAAATATTTACAATGTGAAAACAATGTTGAGGAATAGAACAAGTATCCAGAGAAACATTGACTGATTAATTTTGTAAATGTATATATCAATGAAAATGAACTCAAAACTTTTTTCAATTTTGAAGAATATTTCTGAATAAACTGCGTATGATTATGTATTTCCATTCTGATTTTGTTATGTATCCTTGTATATTTTATTATTTTAATTTTATTCTTATATACTCACATTACTATTTAGGAATTGTATTGCATGAGAATCTTAATAATTATTTATTTAGTTCTAGTCTCACTAAAATCTGATGAAAATAAATTTTCCTTTAAATAATATTATGTTTTCTTGAAAAATAAATCAGACGTTTTACGGGTGAAACCTCGCGAGTCACTGGAATCCGTCTTTGGTTTCACTCGGGCTCACCAGGTTCATACGGCTTTGAGAATATTCGACAGCTTTATCGGGCCGTGCATGCAAGTGCATCTGCATTTCCATGAGAACAATAAAGTAGGGACGATTAGTCGAAATGCGCACCGAGATGAATTCGTTGTAGCGGGAAAGGCATTCAAGCTCTGGCAGTATAGTCGCGCGCGCGTACACGATCTCTCTCTCTCTCTCTCTCTCTCTCTCTCTCTCTCTCTCTCGCTCTCTTGTTTTCAATTAATAAAGCGTGTACAGTTAATTGCAATTTTAATTGCATTTATTTCATACACCCAATCCTATCTTCAACGATTAGGCAACGGCAAGAAAGAAACCTCAATCTGTCACAGTAGTTATTTTTTCAATTTATTTTAAAACTCTTGTTGATCGTGCATACATATGCTATATGTTTATAATTAGACGTAGAAATTTTATAGGAATGATTCAATGTTTTAAAATATTGTATTTATTCACATATTAAATGAATATATGAAAGTATTTTAAACTGTAGCTCGCTGCCGAAACCCTTGAAAGAAAAACATTTGTATTTTATTATTAAATAGATAAAAAATATAATGATTTTATTTACTTTGCATTAATGAGGATGAGAGATCAGTCAAGAATAAACAAGTTCCACTCGTGGCATCATTTGAATGTAACAAGAATGTACGTTATTTTATTGAATAAAATAGGAGAAATTATTCATAAGAATCGAACAAATTTATGTATGGAACAAGTTTTATGAGTAGGAGTGGAACATGTTGGTCGATGTTAATTCTGAAATTCGACAATTCAGATGTATATACTATAGATATAGATATATAGATACTAGCGTGATTTTACGGGCTTCACGTGTTCTTTTGTTGTTGTTTTATTATTTATTACATTATTTGTATTATACAAATATAACATTACTCAGTAGTAGTAGTTTTCTACGGTCTCAGTATTATATTAGTATTATAGTAATTCATTTTAACATCCTATGATCTTTTGTTCTCTCGTTGAAACCATCCATGAACAGTGTTCAAATTTTATATTTTGATAATTAGTTTCCGTTTCCTTCCTACCTATCACTTTACAATGTCAAAGAATTAAAATATCATTTCTTCCGTTTTATTCTATTCGCTTTTTCTCTCTTTCGATCACATTTTAAGACGACACTATTAATTTCACAGATGGTAATCAAATTATCGATTCTTATAATATTCCAGCTTAATTTGAAAGGGTAACCTCTTATTTTCTTAAAACAATTTATTAGCGGCATATTTTCATTTTTGTAAATTATTATCCATATTAATTATTCATAGAATGATGGGATATCCCACAAAAGTCAAGGTTATTATATCATTCAACCATAGACATATAAAGAATAGACTAAGACTACTGAGCCAAGTTAGGCCCTCGCCACATATGCGCATATGCACGCGTACGAGGGCGTACAAACGCGTACAAATCGCTAAAAATTTTGATAGTGCCAACAACAGAAAGTTACTACTATTCCTCGCATGCCCCAAACGAACACACTTACTCCCGGAACAAACGTATCATAACCTTCAATAATACAGCGTTATGATACGTTTGTTCCGGGAGTAAGTGTGTTCGTTTGGGGCATGCGAGGAATAGTAGTAATTTTCTGTTGTTGGCACTATCAAAATTTTTAGCGATTTGTACGCGTTTGTATGTACGCCCTCGTACGCGCGCGTATGCGCATATGTAGCGAGGGCCTTACGGAATCGTCCGCGAGAGTAAGAGATAACAACACATAATAAGAAGCTTCTGTCTCTTCCTGGTCGACGGTCTAGTCTTATTGGCTGTTGCCACATAAATAAGCGTTGGCTAGAAAGCTTTCTACTATTTGTTGCTATCTCTCTCACTCTCACGGACAATTTCATAACCTAGCATTAGCATCTATCTTTTATACGTCTATGTATTCAACAGATATAAACATGGCGTCAAATGAAGAAAGTGACTTCCAAAAAGTCTTAGAATATAGCATTTTTAAGTGTTCCAGCTATTCCTCAACATTTACGCCTGAGTGAGTACTTATGGGCATTTCTTCTTATTTCACCAAATGGAAAAACCGATGGTGTTAACTTTGCCTTTTCTTTCTGTACCATAGAAATAATTTTATAACCTATATTGGTTACTTTTTTACCACAATACTTTATATTATATTTCATAAAATATTAAAATGTTACATCAGTTGTAATCGTGCGGTTTTTATTTGTTTAATATTTTTTTTCAACCTTGTTTTAATGATATAAAATCTTTTTTAGAAATATTATCACTGACAAACCAAAAGATGAAAAATCTTGTTGGTTAACTGCCAATGACAACCATCCTCAGGTAATATTATATAAAAGAAAATTTGTTATTAAATTATTAAAATTATTAAATTTCTGTTTTGCTGTAGTTCGTTATTCTCAAACTTTTACAACCTTCCATTGTTCGAAATATAACATTCGGCAAATCTGAAAAAGTGCCTATATGCTCTGTTAGAAAATTTAAAATACATGGAGGCCTTGAACCAGAACACATGATGGAGCTTTTAACAGGGTAATTTTATTGTTGGTAATACATATTGTTAAATTAATTTAAAGTATTCTTAATTCTGATTATTTTAGTGATTTGAAATATAATTCAATGCCAGAAACTTTTGAACTTAAGTGTACAGTTGGAAATCTAGAGAATTATTTTCCTGTAAGGTACATAAAAATTGTTTTGTTACAATCATGGGGGAGAAGTATGAATTATTCACTTTGGTATGTTCAACTTACTGGGACTGATAGTTTTAAAATAGTTAAACCTAGCATTGATTGGCTGAACATGGTGAATAACATGAATTAATTTATTAATTGGCAAGAGATTTGACATTTGTTATAGTTGTGATTATCTTTTTGCATATAGTATCAACAAAAAGAGATTGTGAGGCTGTGTATGAAACACTTTCGGAAGTATCAACAACAAGAAATATTTGAAACACTTCAAAAGTATACAGGTGTTCAGTTGGAAAATCCAATATTATCAGAATTATATGATGTACTTGTTGTTAAAGGAGATTATGTTCAGGCTGAAAAGTTTATTACAGATGCTGTTGAAAGTAAGGTTTAACTTTAAATAATAAGTATAATTATTTTTCAACTAATGTATGTTTTAAAAAGTACTTTGCTTTATATTTATTTTTTTAAATATAGAAGGAATTTTGAATGAATACATAAATGCTCAATCATACCAAGTATTATGGACGAAAATGTTATCACCAGACCCAAAACCTGGTATGAGAGGAGGTCATCAAATGGTTTTAGACCCTGCAGCAGAAGTTTTGTATCTTTTTGGTGGATGGAATGGCCATGAAGATCTTGCAGATTTGTGGGCTTATAACATAAATTCTTCAACATGGTCTTTAATTTGCAAAGATACATCACAGATTGTAAGTAATACTAATAAAATTGTGATATTTGTAATATATGCATTTCATATTTTATGTTAAGGGTGGTCCCAATGCACGTTCGTGTCACAAAATGTGTTTGGATCCAGAAAAGCGTCAAATATTCACCTTGGGGAGATACCTTGACACTCAGCACAGACTTCCAGAAAATTTAAAGAATGATTTTTATGTATATAATATTGAATCTAATGAGTGGACACTTATATCAGAAGATACCGCAGCTGTAGGTGGTCCTGAACTTATCTTTGATCATCAAATGTTGATGGATGTTGATAAGAGAACAATATACGTTTTTGGAGGTCGTGTACTTATACCCACGCAAAGGTAATTTTTCATATTCAAAGGAATAACCATATGTTATATTTATTTACTAGTATTATTTTTGACTTCCTATTTCAATTTTTTAGCAATGAAGACAATACATCAAATTCTAATGAATTGGTCTTTTCTGGCCTCTATTCTTACCATGTTCCTACGGATACTTGGAAAATACTTGCATGTGATATTTTCAGATCACATATTCAAGGTGTACCACTTGTCAGATCGAGAGTGGGACACTCTATGCTATTTCACCCTGTAAAATCAATTTTGTTCACGGAATGAATTTATTGAATGTTAATTTATCATAAAAAGGATTTCACTAATAAAAATTTACATTGAAATTTAGGGGTCTAGAAAGTTGTACATATTTGCAGGACAAAGAGGCAATGAATATTTGAATGACTTTTTTACATATCAAGTGGATATTAATGACTTTGACGGTATCAACTGGAGTGACTTTGGAAACGACAATTCCACTCATATTCCTGCAGCTGGATTTACTCAGCGTGCAACGATAGATCCAGAACTTGGGGAAATCTATGTTTTATCTGTAATTTGATAATAATGAAGAATCCACTATATTTACGTAAATATAAATTTTATTCTAATTAAAACCTCTTTTCAGGGTTTGAGCAAAGACAAAGACAAGCGAGATGAAAATGTGCAGAATTCCTTCTGGATTTACAAAATAGATACCAACAAATGGTCATGTATTTATCGTAATGAAAATACAGGAGAAAAGTACTGGAGAAAAATGGAAAATTACGAACCTTGTCCTCGTTTTGCTCACCAGTTGGTTTACGATCATATTAGAAAAGTAATAATTTTTACTTTTAAATTAAAAATTTTCAAAATAATAAAAAATATAATCCTCTATTCAAGTCAATAAGCTGTCATGCTGTTGCTATTTTTAGGTGCATTATTTGTTTGGAGGTAATCCAGGACGTGCTTGTCTACCAAAACTAAGACTTGACGATTTTTGGCAATTACAACTGTGTAAACCGTCACATGATCAAATTTTAAAGAAATGTAAATTAATAATAAGAAAACATAAATTTGAAGAGCTAGCCATGAGTAATAGTATTGCAGCTTTACAGTACCTACAAACCAATGTTTCAGAAATAATCGATCATGAAGATAAAGAACAAAGAAACGAGGTAAGAATAAAAGTTTTATTTTTAAAGATATCAACATCATTTAACTTATTGCTTTTATATTTTTCAAAACTATAGTTTCAAATGTTAGCATCTCTTCTCTTCCGTGAATCAACCGACTTTGGAGATGAATCAATGCAAAATAATGAAGGTACTAATAATTTTCTAAGTATAAATTCAGATGATCCTGTTGCTCGAAAAATCCACAGTCGTCGAATTGAACTGTATGACAAGTTATCAGAATTCTTTCCGGAATCGTTAACTCAGCCAAGAGCAAATCTAATCGATCTTTTGCCTTTATAAGGGATTCAGTAGTTATTTATTGACTTGATTAGAATGACACTTAATCTGTTTACATGCACTTTTTTACTTTGGGTAGGATAAAGAAATTTTTATACTGAAAAAAATCAATGTGGACAATGACCCGAACGTTAAGCAAGAACTATAAACTTTATATGTTAATTATTTTTTCAAAATATTTCTTCCTCATAATTAATAGTTTTAAAAAAATATTGTCTTTTAGATAAAATAATATAGTTTCGTGCAACAATATTGGAAAAGATGAATTAAATATCAATTAAATATTTTACATTTTGTCTAGAAATATTTCCCATAGAAAGTTCTCTCTTTTCTTATTCAAGTGCTTGAAAGTAATTTGTAACTGAAAGTTGTATTTTTTATGATGAACGATAAGTAATACACACATTTAGTTTTACATGACAGTCGATTACTAATTGTGATTTCTGTTGTCTTATTTTTTTCATTTATGGTGATTTAAGATGTATTTTATTAATCGTACTGATTTACTTCGTAATAATAGCTTTACTAGATTCATATTTATTATAGTCAAAATTTACTGAAGTTTTGTTATTGAATAAATATTGGAATTTTTATCTAGAAAAAAGCTTGAGAATCTTTTGCTTATAGAACATTTTTAATATTTATAACAAAAAAAAATGTTTTATAATTATATTATATTATAATTATAATTATTTACGTTTTTTACCAAGCATTAAGCTCTTTTTTCTAAGTTATACTAATCAAGTTTTGCTTGTTTGCAATACCAATTTTATATAGCGCATTGATGAAAATCATTACCATTTCCTAAATTGTGATTTTATAAATAACTGAATATAGTATTTAGCAAAAGTGATGATTTAAATTGTAAATATTTATACTTATGTAAATGGGGGTGATTATGATGTGCCATTTTATATTTTTTATCCAAAAATAGTAATTAAATTAGTACTCTAATATAAGATTTTGAAAGATTGTAAATATATTTTTTATGAACAAAACGTTAAGTTTAATGTATTGCAATGTACCAATAATCTTCCATGTTGATCTTATTTAAAATCTCAAGCTTTTTTCTGCGTTCCATTTGTTTAGGTAATATTGTGTTCTTGAAAATAATAACCAAAAAGTCTATGAAATTTAAAATTTTCGAAAATCGTAAGTACTGTTATTAATGAAATTTACCTGTGACTATTTCATTTCAATTTGAGAAAGACGTGCGTCACGAAGAGAAATGCATGCAACATTTGTATTGTAAGTAATATTTCAAATAGATAGATCAGGAATAGCGTTTCTCTATAAATTGTCTAATTGTTTATTAGCAAGTAAGAGAATAAAATGGTTAATGCAATGAGACACAATCAACCATAGTCTAAAAAATTTATTTTCTATAAAACTTGCTTATACTATCTGTCTTCGAATCTGAGATAAACGACATCGAGAAAACGGTGGAAAGTTATATTTTTTAAGAGAGTCATAGGTTTTGTATTTCTCCGATTATCAATGCATAAGTTGAAAGCATAGTGAATGGGGTATTTTAGCTAGATTGTGACATCCATGGTCGTTGTAAATGGTCATAATGGGCGATAGTAATTTGAAATTAAAAATATTATCATTTCATACTCGACAGAAAATGGTATGACTACAATCTTTAGTTATAATATTCTTGATACAACATATATTTACTTGGTACCTCGTTTACTGTATAAATAAAAGAATTTTGTAAAAATGTATGTAAATAAATAAGAATGTTTTCGAAAATCACGTCTTTTTTGCTGTCTCCGAAACCAAGCGACTTGCTCTTCAAATTCCATTATTGCCGTTCCTATAAATAATTATTCGGTATATTTATCGTGGTATTTTCTAGAGCAAAATCTAACACAGCTACGTTTTCCATTTGCTTCCACTAGCGGATTTCATCACTCGAAAAAATTGTATTCCCGAATATTCCAATTAAGGGTCTACTCTCAATGGTTTCAATCGAACATAGTTGTGAATTGGTGTACGACTCGTGGTCGTATCGATGGCTGACGAAAGAAAAGACTAACGGCAATGGCAACTTGTGAATCCAAAGTAAGTAACGTCAAAATTTACCTTTGTGTATTCTGATCGCATGCAATTGTTTGAGCGTGTACGTCTATTGGACAAGCCATTTATGTTAGATAAAAATTTCACGCATATTTCTGGAGCCTTTGAATCAATTTAACTAGAGGGTATTATAAGCGATAGCATGTTAGTTGTATTTTACTATGTGAATTAACAATTTTTTGATAAAAACTTGAATAGAAATTGATTAGGATAACTTTGCAATTGAAATATAATAAATTGAATAAGGTGAGTCCCGGAAATCAATAACTAGATGAATAATATTGAAATCAAAGTCTTTTTAGTTTAGCTGAGAGAATTATTGAAAGCAATTCAATTAAACCCAGTAATGTAAATGCTACCTGTTTCGATCGATAATTGTTTCATTTCAATTTAATCAAAATCTATCAAGCAAGTCAATTCCATGAAATGTCATTGGCATGTTTAGATATGTTACTAATTGAAATTCAAGAAGCTATATAGAAGTTTTCGTAGAAACTTTACATTTTCATAGATTAAATTAGTAATAGATTGGAGAGGGATCAAGGCATAAAAAAAGCTTAAGGTTATAAGTTCTTTCGTGAAAAACGTAATTCAACGTACAGACTACGTTTGTGTACGCAAAATATCTTTTATTTTCATCAATCAGTTATCCGTTACTTCTAAACATATACACACTTATTTACACAAGTGGAAACGTTAAACGTTCACTCGCTAAACTCAAGAAAAATTAGCCTCAGCGATCCTGCACCGTTTGTTCATCTTGCGACTTCTTCATAAGTACGCGTACAGCTCGACTTCTGATATTACTTCCTCTTCATTTTTTGTCTTACAACGATGTCAAGTTAAAAGAGGTGAGAAAGAATTAGAATGATATAATTCAAAGCTTCAAAAAATCTATTGATTTATTCAAGTAAAGAAGCTGGTGTCGAAATTTTCTTCACAAACACACATAAATTATTTTATTCATAAATCTTGACTTTTTCGTTATAATATATAACGATAGTTTTGCTCTTTTTAATAAAAAAAGCTACGAAATTTGGCTTCATTATTTAATTAATCGATACCTCAACTAAATTATAGTTTTCTCGTTCAATACAGTTTTAAGGATATTAAGAAATTGGAATATTTCATTAATTAATGATAATATGCTTGAAACTATATATAATTTTTGAATTTACTTGAATATGTTTGCATAGATATATTTTAAATATTACTCTAATCACTGATATGATAAATCATGAGGAACAAATAATTGCTTCCTTTTTGAAGCTCAACATATAATTAGAAGAGGAAAAAATAGTGGCCTGAAAAGCAAGTCGTCTTGGAAAGAAAGAGAGAAATAAAGAAATAGTAAGGCGCATCAATTAAGGCAAGTGGCAACTTCGATCGTTGCAACCAGTAGCAGCAGCACGTCGGCCATTATGCTGGGCGCAGCGGAAGCCGAGCCATCGGCTTGAAAGCTCTCCTTCCCTCCGCCCTCGCCCCTAGCCTCCAGCGAGGGAGAGCCGGACACGCGACGACTGTCGCCGAGGCGGAGCCGCAGCCGCCGTCAGCGCGCAAGCTTTCAGCGAGCTTGCGAGCCTAGAGCTCGCGATTGGATCCACGATGATGCAATGAAATGTGGCTTGCGATTAGGCGCTTGAGATTTCGGCGGCCACCTGCGCTTACGGCTTTGTTTTTGCCGTTTTATTTCAGCCACGCTGGCCTTAATGTGTCTTATATATTTATTTCCTCCAGCGATGAATCTACTATTTTTAAATTGTTGTGCTTCTTTTTTGAGCAGATTCTATAAGAAATTGCACAAACGTAATTCTGTAAATTAGTTTTTTACCCGTAAACTTTCGACGTTACTTTACACATTTCGTAGAATCATTTTTCATTGACGTAAACACTCCAAATGCTTCGCATATATAATTAGTCCTTAGTCAGTGCATATTTAATTTAGATTTTTATCACCCTACCGTGGTGGTCTCTGAGCAGCATTTCACATCGAGACTCAAAATGCAGCGTCACGAATTTCAACGACAACTATAATGATACTTTGCATCTAGAGCTCCAGCCGACACACACATAGACACAGACACACACACACGCACACACACACACACACACACGACAAAACGCAATTGCCGGCTGTTTCCGACTTGATTTTTCTCGAGTAAGCCTTCTTGTTTCAAAACACCATTTCCCCTAATATTCCACTGAGCCGTCGTTTAACATCATTTCCATAATCTAGGTGACTCTTAAATAGCAGTAAAAATTACTTTAATAAAAATGTGCGCAATCTCGGCTCGTTAATTTGTCGGCAAGGAACATTGGTCTTAACCGTGACACTTCCATAGTCTTTCGGCATCGAATACGAGGCTATCTAATCCAGCACAGTAACAATTAAACTGAACGACTTGAAGTAGTGGCTTGTTTTTCAACTACAATTCCAACATTTATCGTTCATATTGGAATGTAAGTAGCAAGTTGACGAGAGGCAGATCCAGTTAGATATAGCAGGAATACGTTAAACTGGTCGTGCAGGCAAATGAGCTAGATTTTGCTAGATTTTGAGGTCGTTCGATTAAGAACACCTGCAATCACGGTGAAGAGCAATTGCTTACTTGAATCTCGACGTTGGTTCACCTTGGCAATGTGTCTGAAGTTGCACTTCTGTGCTTTGTAATGTTCAGCCTCTTGACTTTTCATTGCGAGAAAGAAAAGTTTCAATTGCCTTTGTGTACTTGGGGCCACATGCCGATGAAATTTTTCATTTTTCTCAATAATACGAAATAAAAGCACGTTTATGATAATAATACGACGCTCGTCGGGGATATTTCTTTTTTATAGCTTGCGTGTCATGACGCCGTCGATCTCGAGAAATGAATCATCCAAAAGATGGAAATGGCGCTATTAATAATGCATATAGAAACTAACTCGTTGAAATGATATCGCGAGAGGTATCTAACGAGGACAATTGGTTTTTCATTGCAAATAAACGAAAGCAACCACGTATAGCTTACTTAAAAACTCTTTTCATTAATTTCGAGCTTGAGCTTGGTTGGATTTGCGTGTAGCAAGGACCCGGCAATAAGGACAAACAAGCTTGTTGTAACAGACATCTGGCGCGATCAAGAGCTTCTGCATAAAAAATGAAAACGGACAAAAATCATGAGCCCAGACCGCATTCACATAAAATTGAAAAAGCTCTTTGAGCTCCCCACGCAGATCAGCGAAAGCTTGGAGTGAGAAAGACTCAGCGTCTACGTTCGATGCGCGTAAGGAGCATAGAGGCTCGTTCGTGGGTAACCACAGTAACAGCAACAAGAGCTCGATGATACATCGCAACCGTTGGCCGTGCAACAAGTTCAACGGCTACGGTCTAAGCGCGTCTGAGGGTGCGGTTCACCAACTAACCAGAGCTCGCTTGCGCGCGACGCTCCTCGGTAGTATACAGCGGCAAAGAGCAGCGGGCAGCCTCGACGCGCGCACTCCACGTCCGGACGGCATAGTCGAAGGACACACGCGGACGCGGTCGTCGCAGAAAGCCCTTCGCCGAGGTAGCCGCAGGCCATAGACCCAAGTGTCGCGCTCGCGTCAATGAATAATCCATGCGATCCGAGCGACCGAGCGACCGAGGTGAACGATCTCTTGCGCCTGTGCAACCTTCCCTTCCTGCGCCATGGTCATCACTATACTCTTCGTTCTCGTGCTCATTGCCAAAACCATTCACATCGTTCACAAGTACATTATCTGCGACCACAAGCTCTACTTCTTCGTCTGAACGTCCGTCGTGCTTTTTCGCCTTCTCGCCCGCATCTCCGCTCTCTCGGGGCCGGATTTCTCGCCAGTTTCGAGCCCATCGCGAGAGCGAGAGGAAGAAAAAGTGCGAGAGGGGAGGTTTGCGAGTTAAGGAGGTGGGAGCAAATTGCCGACCGCGAGAAGCCCGCGATTGCGAGCTTGCGGTGAACAGTTTCATGCGGAGGAGTGCCTCGCGAGCTTTAACGCCGCTGGTGAGTACGCGCATTTTTTTTCTTGCACAATTGCGATCCTTTGTTCGCTTCTGCATGCTGCATACGCTTCGCGACTGTCGTTCTTTCTCGCCCGAGCGATGGAATTGTGAGGTGATCATTCAAGTAAACATTTTATTTTCATTCGCAATTAAAATTGGCCTGATGACGACTAGGCAGGTATAAATATTTTTTTTTCATCGCAATACATTTATAAGATAGTCTAATGTTGATTAGATTTAAAAGTGTTTCGTTTATTTGAGATTGAAACTCAAAACGGAGATGCAAAATTCAGGAAATATAGACCTACGTATGTTAAACAGTGCTCACAGTTCAGTGTAATAGGAATGAAAAATGAAGCGATGTCGTGTTATCCATATCAGTAATTAACTTACGAGCGAATGTCTCATGATGAATTGCTGTAATAAGAATTGCATTATACATCAGCGTATTTCTTTTAAAGTCGATATAAATGCTGTAGAACTAAAATAATGTGTGTGCAAATTAAGAGAACAAAATTTCATTATCAGAAAATTTTTCATTTCAAATAAATATGTACTTATACGTTCAGATATTTTTAGCAAAATGTTTAGTTGGTTTTACGTCCAGATTATTACCCATGGCAAATGAGGCGATCGCTCGGGGCACTATAATTATTTTTTTAAACGTTATGATTTACAAAAACAAATAATAACTATGCATAATAAGTTACAAAGATATGCAAAAACTTGGAAAAAATTATTTTGTTTCCTTTCATCATCTACTTATTTGCTTTACAAATAAACGCTTAACGCGAACTATGTTTCCGAAAATGTAGTTTAAATAATTCAATTATTTTGCGCAGTCCTTGAAACACTCGCAATACCAAAGATTCTTACGAGTTCGAAGAAAATATTTGCAAACAGTAATTAGCATACAATTTGCGTAGTCCTCTTCTCGTATCCAGATCCCTTCAACAAAGACAAAAATAGTATATTTATATTGAAATAAACATTATCTTTATCTTGAATATTCGATCAGAGATGAGGTGAAACAAAATGAAAAGTTAAATATATTTGATTGATATAATGCACGGCTTGTGTACATGTAAACGTCTTATACTGTATCGTATCGTTCTCGAAAATTCGTGACCAGCGTAATCATGCAATACTTCAAGAACGTTTGACGGTGACCTAAAATTGATATGCCCGCAATCTCACATCGCAACAACAATCTAATAACCGTGTTTGAAGAAAGAAAAACAAATGAACAGCAATTTGAAAAGTTCTCGCCTCTTTCATTATAATCTTATCCATAAATGTTAGTACTCTATATTTGCGCACCGATATGCAAGAATGCTGATACTTATCTATTAATCGATTTCGCTTTTGAATAGCCACAGGATTCTCAGCTTCAATATATCTCTACAATGGATCAGTAAAGTTAATCTAAAGAGTAAGGGAATGCGCCAGATCGTTACGTAAATTTAAGAATCGTGTATAAAAGCTTCTACTTGTGTGCCACCAAATCTTCTTTATTTTTATACTTTCAAAAAAAGATTCTGATTTAATCAATGATATAGAAGAGCTGCAGTAGATGAACTAAGAAAAAAATATATTGAAATCTAAATACGCATGCATTTTCATAGCTTATTCCTTGAGTACATTCACGTTTCACTAAGATTTTTGATTGTGAATCAATCAAATTTTTATGCTGCTTTGATGGCTCTTCAGCTTAGAACTCTAATATCCCGCTTATCATGATGCTGTAAAAATTGTGGGTTCATTTCGTAAGAAGAAATCGTTAATATATGAATTTTTTGATGTTCAACATTTCAATTTTTTCGCGCTTCTTATGAAAATTTTGGAGTTTTAGTGTTTAAAAAAATTAAATATCTTTGATGATTATAAGTAGTACCACTAAATGAAGGGTCAGACACCAAACGAATATCAAAATCCAATTTAGTACATTTCGATACTAGTGCGAGAGTATGATTTGAGCCTTGCACGGCCTTTTCAGCTAACTTTATTTTTCGATACTGCGTGCGTGGGACGAGTTTTCATACATGCTTGATTCATCAAGGATGCGTAAAGTCAAGTCCCCACGCACGCACGGAGTGTCGGAAATATATAATTATTATTATTATTCAATAGAGTAAATTATAATCACTTGTGACGTTTCAAAGTTGCAATGTAACTCGTTCTTCGGACCAAAGAATAAGAGGTAATCAATAACGTTTTTCGTAACATAGACTTAACGCACGTTACAATAATGCTTAACTGCAATCAGCTTACTTACTTCTCTACTGTAGAGCTCTATTACTTTTTGTTCTTAGACCTGAAGAAGGAATTGCTATGACGCGTTGTTGTTGTTAATGAAGTATCTATCCCAACGTTGTTTGTTTTACGCAACGTTTATACCATACGTCAATCAATGCTGAATATTCACGAATAGTCTGTAAGAGTAAAAAACCTTAATAGAGTGGATATTATTATCAAGAAGACCGAACATTGTTCGTTGAAAGTGACTAATGTTAAATAATCTTTCTGTTTTAGTATTTTTTTTGAAAAGTTACGGCTCACATAATAATCTTACTGCAAGCCAAATCAATTATTATGAGAAAAAAGAAACGTACTGCGGCGATCTCGAACAGATTTGCAAGGATGTTAGCAGCGAGTTGAACGATGAAAACGAAAGCAAGAAAGTAGAGGCAAGGACAAAAAGAAAGTGGAAGTACCGCGAGGAGTATTCGACGTCAGCTAGCTGCGACGAAGACGAGGATAAAAGACGAGCCCCCGAGACAGACAAAGAACAATACCAAAACGGCGAGCAACGTGGGCGGAGAGTCGGAGAAGGCCGCGAAGGAGGAGAGTAACATGCTCTCGGCTCGCGCCCAGCAGCAGAACGGAGCAGCAGCGCGTACGAGTAGCAGCGAGGGCAATACACCCGGGCTGAGTTCGACGGCGCCGCCGGAAGCAGCCACCGCGCCGCGCAACGACGACTCGCCGAAGCCCCTGGCCATTGCCACCGCCACCACCACCACCACCACCACCACCACCACCACCACCACCACCGCCGCCGCTAACTTTGCCGGCGCGTCGATGACCAGCATGCAGCCGCAGCAGCAGCAACTGCCGCCTGCCTCGCCCAACAGACAAATCAACAACAACAGCAGCAAGCCAGCCGCTGCCATGATTAATAGCAACGGACAGATGGCCCTCTCGCCCCAGACGCACAGACGCGCTGTTCTTGCCAATAATCGCCGTCGCGACGACGACGATGACTTTCAGGTCAGTGCTTTGCAACCGTTACGTTTCGCCAGGCAGCTTTTTTACTCAGGTGTCCACTGCTCAGACCCCTTTCCGCTCTTTTTTTTTCTTTATTAATTGCTTGCCTGTGTTTCGACATTTCTACTTGAATCTTGAGGAAGAGAATAGAGTAAGACAAACTATCAGTAATATTTTCTCGAGACTTTATTCCAAGTTCATTCATCTAATTTGAAATTTAATTTTTATAACCATGTTAATTTTCTTTTTCTAATTGTTGCTCAAATCCTTTCAATACGCTTTTCCGTTGTCGACTGGAAAGTGTGACAATATTTTTATATACAACGTATCTATAAAAGAAATAAGATGAATTTTCTATTTCCTTTCGATTTTTTTTAACTAAGTCGTTGTTTGCATTAAACTCGATGGTAATTTATCTTTACTCTCGCTAAAGGTATCTGTTTGAAAAATATTTATCTGTCCACAGAATTCGTTACAAAAATGCAATAAATATATAATAAATTATTTGTATCATTGTTAGACAGAATCACTTAAAGGCTTTTATCGCATGGTATTTTTTTCATTTAAATCGTGCGTATCGCTATGGAGCTGCACTTGATTTTCTTTAGGAAACCATATTTTCCTCAATATTCCTCTACATCTGGACCCAATAGATTACAATAATCTTGTAGATAAATTTTACATTCGACCAAACATGCATTTTGCCGAGAACAAATATTGAATCATACGGACTAGTAGATAAGATCAGAGTTCGGTCAGACACTGCATTTATCTTGATCAATCCGGTTTTTTCGAGTATCGTAAAGGTAACAAAATCAATAGATTCTTTCTTAATGAAGGATTCACAGAAAAACAACAATCGCTCGAATTAATCTACAAAAAAAGACAAAAAAAATGCATTGTTTTAAAGAATTGCGATGCGAAGGAAGTAGAACGCGCATAAAGATGAAACCGGCGATCGCGCGTCTGATTCGGATCGAAGCGCGTACACATCGCCAAAAGTCTGCGACGGCAATCGACTTGGGCGTCCAGCCGGCAAGCCCGGCGGCGGCGCACAAAGTCCGCTGTCCCGCGGCCTATAAATCGTCGGTGGCGTGCCTCCCCTGGCGGCCCGCACACAGCCAGCCCAGGGCGTGCTAACGGCACCGCGCGCTGCTGGTGGTAGGAGGGCGCTAAGGGCGCAGCCGCGGCAGCGCCAGGGGCGGCGGCGGAGGAGGACGAGAGCGGCAGCGGTGGCGGCGGCGGCGGCGGCGGCAACCACAGCGCCGGCGGCAGCCTGGAGGAGGAGGAGGAGGAGGACGACGACGAGGAGGAGGACGACGAGGTGGCCGCGACGCTGGGGGGAGGCGGCGCGGGCAAGGAGCAGCAGCCGCAGCAGCAGGCCAATGGTAGGGGGCTGGTAGGCGGCGGCTTCTGGAGCATGAGGCAGAGCAGACCCTCCAGTCCCCGCATGCCGCCCCCGGAGCAGGAGCAGGCCGTCGCCGCCGCCAGCAGCAGCAGGCCCAGGAGCCGTCACGAGCACCACCATCACCAGCCGCCTATCCAGCCGCCCTCGCGCTACAACAACCTTGGTTACTGGCGAGCCAGGCGGGTCACCTTCTACAGGAATGGCGATCCCTACTTCCCCGGCGTCGAGTTCAGGTACGCGTCCTAACCTTCTCGAGCCTCGCATCCTCTGCTTTACCTTTACCCTGCAGCGCGAGCCACTTTCTCGCCACTCGGGCTAATGAGAAAAAATCAATGCCGATCGTACCTGTATGTGTGCCTATGCGGCGCCCCGCTCCAGTCACAGCTCTTTTAACGATGTAAATAGCGCATGGATTTTTTCCGTTTTATAAAGCAAGACGACTTTCGCTGACATTTGCGAGTGACGCGACGAAGCTTTGAACACGTGTCGCCTTCGCCCGCGAAACAGAAGAAAAGCTTGCTTAATACCGCAATCAGTATTTGCCGTTAGGCTAAAGATCAACTACTACAATGTCGCCGATGGATTTCTAGTCTTTCTCGATCGCTTTGCCTACTCCTCAACGGGCCTTTTGACTGTGATCATCTTTATTTCACTAGTTTTATCGAGAGCTTACCTCAGCGGCCAATTATACGCAGGAACATCTCCTTCCTTCGCGCTTCAGTGATTTAGCTTTCATCGAAGTGAATTAAAACATCGAGTTCGCCAATTGGCCGCGATACTTTTGTTATCCATCGATCGCCGACAAAAAGTGTATCCAATCGAAAGACAAAAGAATATGAAACGCCGCGTACACAATTTTCACCTCTCCCGCACGAATACTAAATCTATCTAAATCTATCGATCGCCTGCAGGTTCAAGCCGGGCAGAGATATCAACTCACTGGAGGCGTTGCTCGACCGCCTCTCGCTACGACTGGATCTGCCAAGAGGCGCCAGGCACATTTTCTCAATGGATGGCGATCGTAAGATCAGCCTCGACGAGCTCGAAGACGGTGCATCTTACGTCGTCTCCAGCTACAAAACTTTTAAGGTAACCCGGGCTCGTTAAGGGGGTCGCACGCACCTAATGCTTGCTCATCAATTGGGTCGACTAAACTCACTTGCTGTCGTGCGCCCCACGACCGGTTGACGCATCAAGGTCGAGTGCTCGTACGCTACTTCTCGCGTGAGATGCGTGCCGCAGCGAGCCGCTTTCTTTTTTTCTCTCTTTGTTTCATTTCTGCAGTTGCAGCATAAGCCTTTCTTTTTTTCATTAAATATACACACATGGTAATTTCGAATCAAGACCCTTTGGTGTGAAGGCCAAACGTACTTTTTCTTTGCGGCGGCAATAACGAACGCTGAAAGCGTGGCGAGCGGCAGAAACCGAGCAGAGCATCAAAGTTGGCAATCGGAATAAATTAAAGCAAAAGTGAGAAAAAAAATCAGGGTCACGGCAGAACGGCAGGTGGAAAGATCGGCCGACTCTCAATTCACATACGGAGAAAGAGAGTGTAAGAACCCCCGTGTGATATACTAAGCTCGAAATAATCGCCTGCGAGAGTCAAGTAAAAGTAGGCCATACTTATCGAGCGACGATCGTTTTAATAATCGTCGCCACCACGCGAATACCTCCCCATTAGTAAAATTTCTCTGTCGTTAATAATAAATATTTATAAGTGCCCCCGTGCTCTCTTTGATTCACGCCTGTTGTTCCTTGTCTTTTCGGGTCAAGCGAGATTCTGGGATTCTTTTTTCGTCCTACGAATGCCATTACAATTTTCATTTGATCGGGTTAACGATAATGACGCCTCTTAGTCGGTCCCTTATTAACCCTCATTTCTACAATTGAATAGCTTAGTTTCATGGTATATATTATTGGTTGTAAATATTACAAGGTTCCGGTACACAACTATCAAGTGTTGTCGAGTTTTTTGTCTACTATCACATTGAAATACCTTTAAGATTAATTAAAATTTGAACGCTTTCAAACATTGGTATAATCGATCAATGCATCAAAATAATCTAATTACAAACATTTAAAATTGTTCTTAACCTTCAGTGCCAAGTGATGAAAAATAATTGTCCCCAAGGTCAATGTTTCTTCATGGCAGATGAAACGAAAGCAACAGAATGTGATGAAAAATAATTTCAAGAAATAATATGTTTCGATACAAATATGCGTGTAGATATTGACAGAAGCCATTCGACAGAAGTCAAGGCAGCTTAAAAATTGAACAGCGAGGGTCGAGCGTCATAAACAGAGAAAAGAAAAGTGCGCGGGAATCGGCCGACGAAAGTGAGTCAGTAAGAAAGAAAGCGGGACGCTGTTCAGGAAAGGGGTGTACAATAACGGCGTCTACACGGCGCGAAAGGGAGCGAGAGAAGGAGTCGAGCGAGCGGCTTGCGTGTATCTGGCCCAGATCACACGAGTCGTGTCCAGTGGCGGCGCACGCAACGTCCACTCTCTAGCTTGCGTCTGCGTATGCACACGTGTGTTTGCGCTAGCGCGCCATAACGATACGCGCGCGCTCCCCTCCGCCGAGCTCCTCTAGATTGAATCTCGGCTACGAACGATTCCCTTTTATTCTCTTCGGCTCGCGGTGTTCGACTCCTACATCGCGCTCCGTGCGCTTGACGAATCGTCGTTCATCACGCCGATCGCTCGCTCGCCTCGGTGCTGCTCGGCTTTATCTAGACGTATGCGAAAGCATATGTGTGAAAGTGGACCCTTACGAGTATGCTTTCCTGCACTCTTTATGCGTACGGTGCTTTACCGGTAAAGAGAGAACGTAGATTGTTATTTTTAGTTCGCTTACCATCGCAAACAGAAGCTAAACACATGACCGAAAAACGTAACGTTACGAGCGCACGCTGCTGCAAAATGCTAATTTTTTTTATTTTTTTTCCTTCAAAAATAATGCAAACAAGAAAATTTTCTGCTAGAAGACTCATGAATATGCAAAGCTTCCATAATGTTCTATTTTCGTTTGTATACAAAACGTCGTGGGATCTCGGATGATTATTTTGCAAGGTTAATATCGGCTCTATTTTTGATGCAATTAATTCAACGTACATAGCTTAATCACGATTCGCTTTTAATTTTAGATAGTGCATTTATGGTATTTACGATGTGATGAAATCGGTCTTTTACATGCTAAGCGCTCCATTGTAATCGATAAAAATTGTCGCATAATTGCAACGAGCCTTGAATGAAAACATTCTAATTATATATATTTTGCTTTTAACATTCGCAACCAGATAAAAAAATGCTCTTTCGTAGATTATGAAATTTGATCATTAAGGTAACAGATCTTCATTTTTTCCAATTTTAACCCACTAACATAAATTCTACAAAAATACGCAACAATACAAAGTTATGCAACAGCACTTCTACAAAGTAAAGTCATTTGTTCGCCAAAAGTGATAACCGTAAAGCATTAGAAAGCCATTCGAGAAATAATAAACAAGTGCGATTCGAGTTAAAACGCTTCCTCAAGATTTACGGCGACTGTTCACATTAATCGCTCTGAATCTTTCTATTTGTTGTTTATGACCAGTAGCCCAGTTATACTATTATTTACGATGAAGTTTTGAACGCAGTAGTTATCGAAGTCTAGATTTATTCTATTGGCCTGATGAAGAAAGTGAATAATTTTGAATAACGAGTAGGGGTGAACTGCAAGCGGAAACTGCGATGTTTTTCTAGCTTATAGCTGTTATTACGTGAAAAATAACAGCGAACGCATAAAATAAAAAAAAAAGAACGAATTCACGTAATGAAAGTCGCTGGTAACTGGTTAAATTATTAATTTCGTATGCGCATTCCTTCTACTAACGTTTTCATACGACTCTTTAAACTCAGCAAAGATAATTCGTCTGCATTACTTGGCTGGAAAAAACTACAAATACGACCAAGCGCGCATACATCCGCGTGGACAACAACGGAAAATAGCACGAATCCTCATCAGACACACCCTCTACCACAAATCATCGTGCCATGCACTCGCAAAAGAAGAAAAAGGAAAGGAATAATGAATCGCAAGTAACACGTGCTCGTGGAAAATTCTGGATGAAAGGCAATAGCATGGTAGAGGGAATAGACGCAACGTCCCCGACCCTCGTGTTTATACGCAGCAGCACGTGGTCGCGGGAGACTTAGGTGGGGTGGCTACGACTCGGCTATTGGCTGGACTAGCGTCGAGTTTGCGCGTCGAGCTGCGCGCCACAACGACTGGGGAAGGAGCGAGAGAGAGAGGCGTGCACACCCCCCGAACGCGGGTCTCTAACCTCGTGTCACTCCATGCTGAGCTATGTACTGATGCGGTTGGGTGCTCGTTGGCGCACTTTGTTTCTCTATCAACGTCTACCGTCAATTTCTTAATAGTTCATTTTAATCGAGCGAACAAACATCGGTCCTTAAATATATCGTAGAAATGCTCGAAAAACAAATTGTTTAATTTGTATAACTCAACTGTATTCGAGTAATGCACACCACGACTAAAGTGTAATGGAGTAGTATTTAGTTTGAGCGTGAAGCCATAATACACCGAGAATTTAATTAGCAAAGTGAGAATTGTCACAAGCTTCGAAATCCACATCTCGAAGCGAGAATATTAGTGTTCTCCTTCGAAAAGCGATCGATCGATCATCCGACGCGTCAGCATTGGTACAAGTAGATCGGCCGGCAGCTAATAAAGCATTCGCAACGCCGCCCGGCCGCGATCGCGACCACTGCAACGCAGCCGCGGAAATTATGCGGAACGGCGAAGTCGGTAATAACGATGACCAGCGCTCGCTGCTCCTCGCGCCGGCGAGCGCGCGTCTCTCCCGTCGCTCACGCGACGGACGTGTCGTGTTCGCTGGCGTGCTTCCTTAGCATAATATCACGTCGGAATTGGCGATTTGGCGGCGGCATACGCATAATTTCGTGTTTTATCTACTTCGCGGGGGCCGATTACGTATGGAAATTGCGCCGCGCCGCAAAACTGCCACGGCGGTGTACGTGCGCGCGGATAGCTCGCCGCTCTGCTCCGTTTCATTTTCTTCTGTTTCGCCTCCATTGTAAATTGCGGCGTGCGTTGCAGCGTGTGTCACGCACGCGAGCCGCAATATTGTTCTTCGTGTGTCTTGCATCCCCACCCCCCGTTACGTGCAAGTTTTTCAAGCTGTTCCTTCTTGGCTGCTCGTGCCATCGAGCGTTCGTCACCAACCAGCGAAAAGACGAATAATTTGACGTTCAATCAATCCTGAGACTCAATGCGTAGCGACGGAGGGGTGGGGCGCAGCTGTGGGCAATCGTCAATAATTTTCATCGCGCACACAGTGAGAGGGAGAGAGAGAGAGAGGCGACTTTGGTGGCATATGAATCACGGCGGTGAGCGAGGTCGGCGCGACTTCCGGAGCGAAGGAGGCCCGGCCGTAGTATGAGTGTAAGGGAGAGGGGAGGTTGCCGGAAGGACCGTATCTCATTGACCGTCGGGCGGTCAGCTCAGCGACTAGCGCCTTAGTAAAAGCCGATCGATATTTAAACCAACTAACGCTCCTTTCCAACTCTCTTCTATCCGCCTTATCTCCCTCGTTGGATCGTTTCTTCGATCCGATTATTTTTCCTCTCCGAGCTTGATGTTCGTCGATAAGTAAATAAATAAATAGCGACTGTCGCCATTGGGAATAACTTGCTTGCATGTTACTTTGCAACAAGATTTTGGACGAAAGCATCTGGTCTAAAATGACTTGACGAGTGGAACGAATTAAAAACACATTTGGCGAGCGTTCGAGATGAACACTCCCTCGCCCCCAAATTCCAAATATGAATTGTAACCGCAAAGAAATCACGAATAAAAAAGGAAAAAAGGCGACCTCCAAGAAGCAACTTATCGTCCTCCCTCCCACTCGCGACGGACGTAACGCGTACGAGGTGATTTCGCATTCAAACGAGCCGCTCGACGAAACATTCCATTTGCTCGATCTACCACGTTTCGACTGCTCTCCCGCTGTCCGCGTCGCGCAGCAGTACGAGCGCGTCGCTCTTAACTCTTCCTCCGTGAAAGAACGTCGCGCGGCTGTCGTGACACACGACGTACGATCGAAGCGCTCCGCTGCTTTCTCGCAGATTTCTCGGGCCGCGCGAGCGATCGATCGCGCGCGCGTGCACGAACCTGCGCAACATATCGCGCTGCGTATTATGAATTACAAACGCCACTTCCGCGCGCGGTTCGCTGCCTCCCTCTCTCCGCTAATGAGTCGCGCCGTACACCCACTCGCCTGCACATATGCAGGCCAACGCGATACGTACCGCGAATGGTTTCTTCTCTTTCTTTCCTGACTTTAATCGTCAAGCTATATAGTTACTGCTTTGGAGATTTTAATCGACTACTCTTACGGACTTTTTTGCATATCTTAATTGCATGCTTTCAAAGAAAATCTCTTAATCTGTTTTTTAACAAGTAAAGCCAGTCCTGACTGACCGACCATTTTTTCGAAATAATCAGATGCTTCTTTACTTCAAATTGGAGTTCAACGCAATATTAATAACAAAATAAAACGATTGAAAATCTTGTTTAATCGTAAAAGTTGTGCTTTGAATTTTATTTTTTTCGAAATTATTCTGTAAATGTGTATTACATCTCGATGAGAATCCTTTGACATGTCATAAATTTAACAGGATTTCAATATGCAAATATTGATTGTTCAATAATTGGAAGTTTTCTGTTTTACCACCCGTAGATGATTTCAAACTACTACATACTACTGAAGCTAAACATTAAAACTTGAAAGGATCATAAAAACTTTGTAATACGTGTCCGATTACCAAAAAATAGTTAGAAATAAATATGTTCGAAAATAAATACATAAGCCACAAAGATAGTTTTTAAAAATAAGTTCAACTCAATAACTGATTAAATTAATTTATAATTATTAAGCTCCAGTAATAGTATTTATCGCCATTGGCGAGTAAATAAATAAAAATTCGAGTCGAGTAAATGATATCGTTTCATAAAATTGTAAAACGATAAATGACATATACCTGGAGCAATAAAACACACCTAAAGATTCATATTTTCTCGTTATAAAAAACATTCTTGCTTATGACTCTTTTCATAAATGTGAACAATGTATCGATAAGCATGGTTTTCGTTTTTTAAATGAATAATGACATAATTATAATTGACTCCTTCAATTGCTATCTTTGCTCTTTTCTTGATTATTTCGTCAGCTGTCATCTTCATCATTTTTCTACGAATTTAATAAGTTTTCGTATCTTCGAAAGTTGGTTCTTATTTTCACTTGGAATTTGATTGTTAACAATCAGGAGGAATCTGATTGATCTGTAAACTTCTTTATCAACGATTAGACGAGTTACTTGGATGCTTTTTCCAACACCAGGAGAACTTTCGTATGTTCTAGCGCTCACTAAAGAATAGTTAAAATCACTGCAGTGCACATATAATCGGCATGAAGTGTTATTCTGATAAATAGCCCAGATCTATATGGTTTTGTTGTTGACTAATTAAGAATCGTTTCCGAAGTAATTTTTTGCATAGAATCCGAATTCGAAGTCAGAATTTGTCCATCGCGTTAGATTTTTTAGATATCCTCACCTAAAATAGCAATAGAGTGGTTTTTTGCTATATTTGAAATTCTATAGCCCCGTAAAAAAATGTTTTTTTCTGAAAACAGACCAAACCTTTTGAAAGCACAAGTCTTACTCTTCAAAATCTATTTTTTGGATTACAGTTATCTTTATTTTATCTCGATGTCGTAGATTGAAGTTAAGTATTTCAGCAATTTTATGACAGTATTAAAATACAGTACATTGTAACGACAGATTTCTAAACTCTAATTTTCTTAGCCCTCGAGCCCTCTAACTTGTGAGGCTATAATCTCAAACTCTCAAACCTGCTATTAATTTATTTTCAGAAAAAAAAATTTCGCGATCTTACAGAACATCAAATATACCAAAAATCCGCTTTTTTCGCCATTTCAAATTAGGATATCTCGAAAGTCTGATGTGATGGATAAACTCCGACTTCGAACTCGAATTATACGCAAAAAATTATTACGGAAATTACCTTTAGTCGGTCAACAACAATCACAACCTATAATTTGGCAGATCTCTGCAACCGAAGACTAAAAAAATTTTAACTTGTAAAATAGTTCATAAAATTATTCAAAGGCTTATTTTTTAAACATTTTTAGACATTTTTTTTTATTTTTTCGCATTCTCGAAGTGGAAACATATGTGCTATTTCAATCATAAAATGTTGAATAACAAATGATCAAAATCTATAATTCAACCAACTTCAATATCGAATTTTATTCATTTCACATTCATTTATGATAATCAAACTTTCTGTGTATCTAAAATATGAATATTTTCTAAATTAAAAACTGTTTTAGGTACAGTTGAACGTTGTATTCTATTCTCCTTATGGAATAGAATAAAAGCAGTAAAATAATAAAAATTTCTTAGTTAAACCATTGACACGTGGTTGATATAATCTTTTTACCTATATTTTTAAAAGCTTCAAAGCTTATGTAAATGTGATTGTTCAGTACTTATACTTGGTGAAAAACTTTTTATCAACAGTAACAAAACTTTTAAATTCTAATTGATATGTATAAAATAAGATATGTATAATTTTACTATTGATATCTGATAGAATAAATAAACTACGTGGTAGACCTATTTGAAAAACTAGTTGTTTTAGCTTTGTTAAAGAAAATGTACTAATGTAAAAGTAGAGTGAAATTGAATTAATTGATCTATTACACGCACAGAATGAGAATATTTTATTATTTTAATATTCAGCATGTTTATAAAATGAAATTTTAGTAACTAAGTAAAAATCATTATAATTTATTGATTGAAAAATAATTTATTTTACATTCGAAATAAGACGCTTGCTCACGTACATTAATTTTGTAGAATATTAGCTTCCAACAAGTAAACGAACGACAAATATGTATAGAGCTTATAGTTACAATGGTAATTTGTCATCCGTCTGTCGTTCACGTTATAATCCCATTGGTTACTGGCCCGGTTGTAATTCTTAACGCGCCAACGGAAATAGGTTTAAGCAGTAACGGTCGAGTTCAAGGAAGACGAATGGCCGACTATACGGCTGTAGATTTTTACTTGGCGAAGATAGACTGAACACAGAACACGATTAGCGTGATGCCGATGATTCATTCACTTTCTACGGGAGCACACGATATCGTTGAATTACCATTCTTTTCGATCGTGGCGAGATGGCGTTTGTAGATTACGCCCGGCAACGGATGAAAGCCAATAGACTGGCGGCAAGTGCGGCACCGTCGTAACGTGCCTTTTTGAGCTTCATGTCGGCGCGATATTCCGGCAAAACTATGCCGACCCGCGTCAATCCACGAATCGAATTTCAAACGCGAAAATGATAGCTTTGGCGATGATCCATCATCCAGTCAACACTTATGCACAGCGGCTGACCTCTCCCATTCTCTTCAAAGCCAAGCGCCATTAGTGTGCACCGACCTATAATGACAATCAACTACGCTGCTTTGCCCAGTCCGCGAATGCAAAAAAAGGTCATATTCGCGAAAGTGCATTGAGTTTCCGTAGTGATCGGCTTGCCGACAAGCATCGGGGGTAACGATGCCAATTACGCTGCGAGAGCACGGCACTCGAGCATGCACAGGTGCTGTGCTGTGTGTGTCTCAGCCGAGCATGGAAAAATTTAATCGTCAATTCGTGACTGCATATTGTGTAAATTGATAGTGTATACGCGCTCGACGTGGCTGACTTGTTCAATCTAGACCTCGATATGTCTTTCGCTTACCCCTTTTCCCTTGAATTTAGTGCGCTTATTGAGAGCATGTTTCGCGAAAATTTATTGCGTTCGAAGTAGCGCTCTCCGAGTTCCAAGCCATTCTTGCGATTTCTCCGTGATCACGTTGAATTTAGCAGCCTCGCAATACCTGGCCGACGATCTTTCGCGACTTTCAACTGACTTCCGGTGAGCATCAAGGCACGCTCGTCGTCGACGACGAGAGAAAGTCTCAAAGATCAATCGAGATCGGGTGCACAGGCTAGATAGCCGTTTTCCGCCTACGGGCGCGGTACATCAGAGACGGATGGGCAGGAAGCGCGATGCTCGAGTGCGCACACGTGCACGAGTGCTCCGCCCCGTCGGTCGCGGAGACATCGATGCCTCATCGCGTTGACGACGCGATGCGCCCTTTATTTATCCGTATTGCCCTCGTTTCCCATGCGAACGCCTTGGCACTTGTGGCTCGTACTACTACAAAATGGCGTCGAAGAGTACGCGCCACGTGCACCTTTCTCAAAGAAAAACCAACCGTTCCCGTATACTTTCGGCCGATGAATAAAATACTTTTATCGCTAACGAATTGATTTGAAATAACGGCCTTCTCAAAACGAAGCTAAAGTTAGTTTTTCGTGAAAGGCTTCCAGGCAAAAATCTACGTCGCGATAATTAAAATACAACATTGTTCGTGAACGATCGCAAGGTAATTTCACTTTTTTTTCACTTCTGCATACAAGATTATAAAGGAGTTCCAAAAAAAGCAGTTAAAATAATTAACTTTTATGCTCCATTTTTTCCGAACACTCAAGTGCTTATTTCTGCATTATGTATTCAAGATAAAGTTTTCAAAGAAAATCGTGCTCGAGCCACCGCAAAGATAAGACGCGGCGTTATCAAAGATTCGCGAATAATTTTTTTTTTCTCTTTCCCTCGAGTGCAAAATTAATGGAGCGAGTATCAAAGAAAACGCGTCACAGACAGCTTGAAAGGAAAAAGAGAAGGAGCAATTCAAGGGGTTTGTAATGTGGGCCAGTCACCTCAAGATCGACCTCGCGTTCGCTCAAAGTACAAACTCACGTGCGCGGGCTATACACACACGACTAACTTTTTACCTGTCACGCAGCGCGTAATTACCACATCCGCGCGCGACGATATGCAAAGTAGTAGCAATACAAAACACACACGCGCCTTTCGTTTGAAAGCTCCGTGTGTGCGAGATTGAGAAAGCCAGATATCAGCGTCCCCTTTAACGATCAATCAAAGTCCATTAAAGCCACTTCTGTTTCCTTCTCCGTTTCTCGATATCTGAGACAGTTTTGCATACACGCGAGACTCGTTTATTCCTTGAGAATTCCTCATTTTTTGCTCGTGGCACAATTGCGAGTTGAATAAAGAAGGAATAAGGTGACGTTTTCCTAATGAGAGATTGTCATTGTTTATAGTCCACTAAGTAATTGGCTGTTGCTTTAAGGGATTTACTTGCGAAAAGCCTTAGCGTGGAAGTTGGTATAACTCTACTAGTTACGCGGGTCGAGCTGCTTTTTTTCATGCATCGCATGACCACTTCATATACAACAATGACTCTGTTATCAATTGTGCTTTTAATGTTAATACTCGAATTCTGCATGACGGATCGATCGTGATGGATTAACACATCTAACTAAGTGCCTTATGTTATATACGAATAATTTTTATTTGCCAATTGATTGAGTCGAAATTGCACAAATGATTTTTTTTTCACGTTTTACGTATTTCCTATATCAACACTCTACTCGCTTTTACGTTCGGAATATTGCCAAAGTCAACGCTGAAAGAAGAACAAAAAGTTGATATCCAACATGATCTGTAAGGTACGCTCGCTCCTACTACGTTGATAAATAGTGCAAACGAAAAAGGAGTGACGCAGTTTCGCGTCAGCCGCGAGCATGCAAATCCGAGGAGAATTAACAGCAAATGCTTGCTGGCTTGGAAAAACGCAAAAGTATCCGTCAATGTTCGCCGGCTCGCATGACGGTGTGATTACATTTCTGCGCTGGGCCGACGTAGGCTTGTGTCATTATACAGTCGAGAAAACTAGGACTCCACTTTTCTTCACGACATCGAAGATGATGACGAAGTGCAGTATCGCGCGTGATGGCGAAGCTGACGGCGAGCAATTTTCGGGACTCGTTCCCTTTCTTTTTTTCCATCAGCGACGATTTCGTCGATTTCTTCGGTGATAAGCATCTGTTTTGAAGCGATGTAAGCTTCATGGTTGACAGCTGTCTTTCTTACTGACCTGATTTGCTGTGAAGACTATGTGCGTAGTTTATCATGCTAAAAGTCCAAGAAGATTAGAACTGAAAAATTAGCCTTGGTTATAATTCTCTTTCAATAGTGATACTATGTATTTTGTTATCAACGACTTCCGTACATAATCAAATAAATATTTATAAACTGCGTGTGTGTTGATTTCTATGGAAAAAGAATGCTATTGGCATTTTCACGAGACTCTATGCAATTACACACTTGCTACTGTACTCACTTGCGAAATTATGACTTTCGTAAATTTGTGGTTGAATTAATGGCTATCGTCCGGTGTAGAAGGTATGTTTTCCTGAAGGATTCAAAAGAATACTTACGAGCGTGTGCAAAATACATAAATATGGAACAACGATCTCAAAGATAAACATGGAGCAATTTCGAAAAGAAATGAGAATAGCAGATGTCCATAGTTAAGTGAAGCGTTAACAAGTCAGTTATGAAAAAAAAATCCTTGAGATGTTAGTCGTGAACTAGACAGTACGTGCAACTGACATGGAAATTTCCAGTCGTAAAAAATAGAAACTTTCTGCGATTCCACTGTCATTTGAAGGCTAGCGTACGAAAAGAAAAGTCTTGAAAAATGTGTATTTTCGTGTGAACCCTTATTTTTTACGAGTCCCCAACCTCCCACGAGAAAAAAAAGAAGAAGATAAAAGAATAGGTAAACAGTCGGGAAGCTACGAGCCGGTCTCTTCCATTGTACTGTCGTCAGCAAGAAGTAATCTCCCAATGCTCCTTCCGCCTGCCGAATAAAAGGGCGATCGAAAGGGTTAAAGGTTGTAGAGGTCGTGCGACGGTTCGGCCGTTTGGCAAGAATACAAGTACAGCGCTGCTGGCGCGCGCATTCAAAAGTGCGACAGCGGCGGTAAAAGGCAGCTGAAATCGAAATGCACGTACGACTACGAAAAGGGGGCGTGATCGCGAGCTCACCCGTCGACCTTGACCCTGCGTGTGTTGATTCACGGCTGGAAACGAGCCTATGCATGCCACACACGTACTCCTTCAAGGTCGACACGACAAACAAAAGCTTGGCCCGACTACTGCTGCTGCTGCTGCTGCTGGGCTCGGCGACGGAACATATCCAAGATCGAAGCGATGCCTTTTTCACTCGTCGGCCCCGGGGGCGTGATTCTCCGACTAATCAGATTGCTCCGTGGGTTCACGGACTTTTCACAAATTACTTTTTCTTTTCCTTCTGGTGGCTAGTGGTTGAAGAACCTGGCGCACGTGTTTGATCCAATTAGTTGATAGTAGATTTCCAATGGAAAGATTGAAACAGCTGACAGTCTGTCAGAATCGTAATTAGCGCAGATCGTTACAACGGCAGATTTATCAAGCTCGTTGAGTAGCTTGGGTAAGCGAGTTTTATAAGTTAAGACACGTTCAGCCAACGAAGAAATCATAATAATAATACAACTATGCATCAAAGCGATAAATCGATTAAATATCAGAAATGCAGGTATCACTCAAACGAAAGCTACGTCGCAGAAGCATTGCACAATACTCAGTTCAACCACTCGCAATCAATTCCGAAGCTTTAATGACGTCAAGCCCAGAATGCATGCATAAATTTCACTTAATGAAATGTCGCCAAAGTTGAACGTAGCATACAAAATACAATTATTCACCGAGTGATTTGCAGCTTTGGAAAACATACATGCAACTTGATTTTGCCAATCGTCGTATACCTTCAAAGCCCGCTACGTTCTTATTATTTCTCATAATCGAGAAAACAATTAACATGTATTTAATAATCTTATCTTCGGATGTAATGTTTCTTTTGCATAATTTGGCAAATACGATGCAGCTGAAATTCTTCACTGCATTGCCTGGAAATGCTAATCGACGTTGATTAACGACGCGATCATCCTTCATTCTTAAGAGGCGGGGTACGTAGATCGATTGGCGCGCCTATTTGCCCCCGAAACGCTCAATCACCTGCCTCTTTCTCTCTTTCGTGGAGACAAAGTCAATTTTTTTACAAAGCAGATGTTATCGCAAGTTCGATCGTTCGTGTACTTTCGCTGCCTTTCTTAACGTTAATTTGTTATCAATAATGATTCGTTTGTTCGAACCGATAATAAATGAAGCAAGTTCATATCCAATCCTTTCTAATCAGAAATTACCTCTGTCTTTCTGTATGGTTTCTGTCAGCCGTACAAGTATCGCGAATTGAAGCAAAAAATTAATACGATCTATAAAGATTTAATGGAAACGATCGATCTCTCGAAAGACGAATACAAAAATAAGACTTCAATCACTATAACGAGATCGAAAAAAAAGATCCTTGTCTGTAAATCACGGAAGCCATACCCTTAATGAGAAAAAGAGGGCCATTCGAACGACTCGCAGACCTCGATTTTTGCATTAGCACAAATCCTATTAGGTTAATTGAACGAAATAGCTGCAAGTAGTAGCCGATCCCAGTTTTGGCGCGGGCCACTCTCTCTCTCTCTCTCTCTCTCTCTCTCTCTCTTTCTCTCTCTTGAGTATCGAATCGCGTGGATCTTTTGTGCCACACACAGACATTCACACGCGCGTGCCAATCTACATTTTGCACCTGCCACTTTTTCCTTTCTCGTTGAAACGATGGAATGGATTCTTTGTGCTTTGCAATCTGTGACAAATGTTTCGAGGTATCGGAACGATGGCATTCGTTTTATTTAAACAACAGTCTTGGCTGAGATAAGCATGCAATCTAAAATTACATGTTTTATGGTTTACTGCGTGCACTAGAAAATCGCATGAAGCGGTTTGTGGGTATGAAAAGTTCACTGAAATTTATTGTCCACGATCCGAATCAGTGATGAAATATGATTTCGCGGTACTTGTTATAGGTGCTGCACTTAATAATATTTGACATCTCGATAAGCATAAATTACTTCCATTTTTCCAAGGGGAACGACGCAGCCTCTGAAACTAGAAGTCCACGACAGCGGCTAGCGAACAGTAGGTCACTCAGGGGAGAAAAATGACGAGATAGACGCAACGGCATAACACATATTCAGACGTGCATATATAGACAGGTGTCTGTCTGTAGAATGCTTCTAGAACGTGGAAATCGAACGTGTTCGGGCGATCTGCAGTGTAGTGACGTGCCACGCCAGCTCTCGTGTTCGAGCACACGGGCGAGCAGTCCATTAGCATGCATAATCGGGCCGCGCGTTCTATAAACCACACACACCCACACGCGCGCTCGCGCTCTATGTCCAGAGCGCGCAGCTGCCAGTTTACAACACACGACAGCAGTGCAAACTTCATTACCCCCCCTCGAGCCAACTCAGCTGTGCTCTTTTCGCGAGTGCCAGCTTTTTCTTTCTTGGTTTGCCGTCGCGCCTACGTCAGAAATGGCTTCTCCGGCGCAAGTGGCGCGAGTCCGATTTCGGTCGGACGTCCATGCGCATCTGTCACTTCATCCTCGAATACCGTGGGCTGAGGATATTTTATTTCTTAGGCTCATTGCACCTTCGCCTGCCGAAAGCCGAAAGTAATTTAGACTTCAACGCAAGTGAAAAATCACCCCCTAAAAAAAAGAAAGAAATAAGTCATGAAAATGCAAACGAAGAAGAAAAGAAAGCATCATGCATTAATGCAACAAATGATAAAGACGAAGAAGAAGAAAACTACTAGTCGCCTGGCCTTGAAGATCAAGCTCGGAAATCGCGTCTGTCAGTATATAACAGTGAAGAGGTGAAGAAGGGTGGGATGGCAAACGTCATATACAGAGAGAGAGAGAGAGAGAGAGAGAGAGAGAGAGAGAGAGAGAGAGAGAGAGAGGAGTGCTGGTGGTGGGGACGGCGAAAGCTCTCTTCGGCGTGTAGTGGCCCCCTTTTTCCGGGCGCTCGACCCCCTTTCTCAACTCTCCGCGGCCCGCCGAGAGACACAGAGTGCGAAAGTGCGCCGCACTAGTCGATCGAGGACCACCGTCCAACGCGCGCGCTCTCCCTGCTTTCGACTGGTCACCGCGTTTTTTGTTTTTTTTTTGTTTGCACACGAGCGTTCGCTGGCAACTCGATTGTTTCGCGGCACAAAGTGCCCTCCGGGAAAGAGGAGGCGCGCAGATGAAGATCGGCAAACGAAGAATGAGCCGTGGAAAAGAGCAGTCGGAAGATAGATGTGCAGCAGCGACCGGCCAGATTAGCCGCGCTCGTGATACCAGCCGCGAATGAGCTGCTGGCCGTTGCTCGCTTGCGGCCGAATGGATTAGTCTCCGAGATTATTTTCACGCGGCACGCGCCCACTCGGTTCCACATACTCCACGACGGCAGACGAGAATGTCGTCAATCGCGTAGTCATTAAGGTGACCGGTCGAGCGCGACTGCTTCTCCGATCAACGGAAGGTATGAGCCTGCAGTTACTATTAGTCTTGGATCACTGGGAGTTTTCGAGATTGCTCGATTTTTAATCATTCTTTCCTTTGCTTCCAAGCCAACCTTTTCCAACGTGTCGAAATACAAAAATATTTTTCACGATTCAAGGTATAGATTCAGGTAAATCTAGCGTACTCGAGCGCGCAATCGAACCGCCATGAAAAAGTTCGTTATTGCAAGCTTTATCGAGCTGGCATTGGTTACAACTGTGTGACAAAAATACGTCCACACAAAATAAAAGACGTTCGCTTTTGTCGGACTGCAGAGCAAGGCGAATCGATTAATCATCAAGCGCGCACCGATTGCCATTTAATTTAAGATAAAAAAATCGAGCAAGCTCCCAAGCAAAAAAGCGCGGTGAAATAAACTGAAAACGGACGTGTCTGGTGTACGAAGGTGAAGCTATCCGATGCGACGAGCAGCAACAATTATTCTCGCGCAAGTCCAGTCGGCAAGAGGAAGAAAAGCTGCAAGAGAGGTGTCGAGTGGTAAGCCGCAGTGACAAAGCTTGTCGCAAGCTTAGTCAGGCTGGTCAACCATTGAGTCGCCGACGAGCTCGTCTTGCCGCTCGGACTCGGGCCCTGAGGCCTCGACAACCTTCGATTTGGATCGCCGACGGCGTTCATCCGTCCTGAGCGTCGCGAGCTCAAGCGCCCCCCGCTTACATCGGCGCAGCGCTATAGCAGGAGCTGCCCCGATACTCGGCAGCAGACGCAAGAGTTCGCTGTCGTTGCCACGCGCCTCCTTCGACTCGCAGCAGCTCTCGCAGCAGGACGAGTACGAGGAGGAAGAAGAGGAGGAGGAGGAGGAGGAGGACGACGACGACGACGACGAGGACGTCGAGCAGGAGCGCAGTTACGACGAACGGAACGATCATAGTCCAGGCCAGCACTCGGCCTTCGTCGTGTTGATGAGCGACTCGTTCGAGGTCATCTCTTTGCCGGCCGACATGATGCAGGTAGAAATTCACGAATGACATGCTTGTGCCCGCGCGAGCCGACGAAGGCCGTGTTCGCGAACGAATCGTTCTCCCACGGCGAGCCATTACAGAGTTACGTGGGATTACGAGCGACTTGGTCGTCGCGTCGACACGTCATAGTCAACTATGAAAAGAGCGGCCTTTCCAGCAATTTCAATTCCACCTGCGCGCAGGACATAAGTCTTGAGAGGGCAAACTAGGCTAGCAAAGGAGAAATACGGAGAAGTAGAACGAGAACCCCGTGAATGTGTGTGCGTGTGTGTGCAATCTAGGCTAGAGTCTGCATCCAAATCACCCTCTACTCGAAACCACTCTCTATACTACCCCCCTCGAAATCAGCCGACGACGCTCTCTATTTGCTCGCTATTCCGACGCACTCGACCTCGAAATCCGTCTGACATAGTCACACAGCCCTCGGTCGCTCTGATTCGTTTTAATTTTTTTCCGCTGCTTTTACGCGACGTCGCCTCTGCAAATATATTTCCTGATTGACAATTTTTTCATTCAAATCAATTGTAGTCAGACATCGATACTTTACAGTACACGGCGCCATGAATAATCTTTCCGAGTCGACCCGTACGAAACTCATTTGCTAAACAGACAAGAAGAATCGAAAGGAACACGACTGTGAAATATGTCTTTCCCACGTTTTGCGACTCACATAAACGTTTTCACATTTCTTCATTTCAGCCGGCGAGTTACGGCAAGAAGAGCAATCAGTGGTACGCATCTTCGGGTCCGGTTGGTGGCGGTGGTGGTGGCGGTGGTGGCGGCCGGTCGGGCAGCATAGCCGCCGGCAGCGGGCCAGCCGGCGGCGGAGGCCTCGGTGGCTGGCAAAGTCGCAGCACACCGGCCGTCGCCAGTCTTAGCAGGAAAGCCTCGATCAGCGACGAGGTGCCTGCCGCCGGGGCCGCTGGCAAGCCTTCGTCCGGACGCGTTATCCGCATCGTCAACAATCTCGATCACACCGTGCAGGTTCGCCCGAGCAAATCAACCGATACGACACCGCCATTCCAGCAATTTACACGTGCTTACGGCGCGCTCTGTTTCTTGCTTTCTTTCTCTCACCTTGAATTTATATCGGCTCTCGCCCCGCGCGCCAAATGGACATTTTCACAGAGTTAATTGGCCTTCGAACGCGATCGTATCGATGTTATCGCAATGTCAACGTAAACGATAACATCGTTCCGAGCGTTGGCCAGCACGTAGCCTATCCATTTGTCACCTAAAACTCATTCATGTATATATATGCCGTAAAGTGCGCTATGTAGCTTTACTACGCGATTCATTGCCAATGTGACTGGTGTTTTTGTTGACTACAGTGCCGAGTATTGCTGAACTTGCGCACATCGCAGCCCTTCGAAGAGGTCCTCGAGGATTTGGGCCAAGTGCTGAAAATGAATGGAGCCAAAAGAATGTTCACAGTGTCGGGACAAGAGGTAGGGATACAAGACATTTGTATTAATTCAGAGTGAACGGCTTGGTCGTGCAAGAGGAAGCACGTGCACGCGACGTATTTGCCTACTGCGAATTCCGGCTCGCAAGTCTTGGACTCGCGTCGAAGGCAACAAAAGGAAAAAAAGAACATTTTCTCGCAAGACTTTTCAGCTACGCAATAAAGAAGTCAGGGCTGTCGCTTTGCATACGACGTCGAGCCACGCGCACGAAACGCCGTGGCTCGTTGTCTGCGGCAAAAACACCCTTTTTTTCTCACCCCGACCTCGTCCGATGTAACAATTTTCTCGCTTCCATGCCAATTCGAAATTTCGATTACCATTCGTATGAATGAATTTCGCGATAGCAAAACTGGCAATTTCGAGACGTGGCGAGCTCTCGCCAGAGCAGATATAGGTGTACACGCAACTTTGGCGATGCATCATGCGCGCGCGACAGTTACGTAACGCTGCCGTTCAATTCGTCCGTCGCGAGCACGCTCGATCGCGACTTGTTTATATCCTTTCCTGCGCCGTTGTAATGAATAAATTTCGCTGGCGCGCGCGAGAGAGAATACATCGCGCCCAAGCGGTTAACCTCGTTCACCGTTGTAATTAGCGGCGGAGCTCGCGATGAATTTATCGCGCTTTTTGAATTACGGCTTTGTAAAATAATAAGCGCGGGGCACGCTCGCTCGACGCTTTTTATTGCTCGTGCGTCGCGAGGATCGAGCATGACTGCCATCCCCGCATCGTGACTCTTTGGCACAACTGTCAGCACTGTCGAGTATAAGCGGCTCCCAGCTTTCAGTTCCATCTCGAATTTTTGTCCTTAGCGTGCCAAGTGGAGTTTTCAATTTTTCTTTCTTCACGAGAATCTACGGTCTGCGACGAGTTCCAAAAATTCATACTTTCGATTTACGTAATTAAAATCAGTTGCTATCGATCGATACGTACATAAAATCAAATCACCCGGCATTTCCCGTTAGATCTTTATCATCGCGAGAGCAACTTGAAAATTACAGCTGAAAAAAGCAGCCTACATCAGAGAAGAAAAAAAAATATATCAAAAGTCAAGCCAAGTTGTGTCGGTTATTCATGCTGCCTTATAAAAATGCCCGCGCCTAGCCCATAAATATGCATGCCTGATGCGAAAACGCGAGAAAGACACGCGCGCGTTTCACCGCGCGAGACGTAATAAGGTCGCGAACGACTTCGCGCCGATCGGCTTGTTTCATAAATTTAAATGCTCGCCAATCTTTTACCGGTCGATGAAGTTACCTTATACGAAACATTTGTGACATTTGATCGGATCTACAATCCAATCATTGATAAAAGATTCGAGAGATACAATGGTTGTTGCGCCAAATCCCGAACGCCCGGTAAAAGGAAAGAAACGTAACAACTTCCGAAATACCGTTAATTTGCGCTGGCGTCGAAGAGAAGAATCGTTAAAAGTAGCCACGCGTGCACATCCCCTTTCTCCCGTCTTCGCAGCTCGTACGTAGCCTTCGAAGTGTTTGCTTGATATCACGCGACTTTAATCGCATGCACAGATCTGACGTAAAAATGACGCGGTAATTTTTCCTCCGCCCGAAAAATTTCGATCGACATATCACGCGTGTACTTATATATATACATTCTCGGCCTCGTTATACGTATATCATAGAGAAAGAGAGAGAGAGAGAGAGAGAGAGAGAGAGAGAGAGAGCGAGGAAAAGGTCGGAGATCCTCAGCGGCGAGTAAGGTTTTTTTCAGGTCACGACCGCATATGAATTTCAAATTCAAAACTCTGCAATTTTCGCTTACTCGCTCACCTGGCGTAGTAGCGGATAGCGCCTTAAAGTCACCTACATGCGTCTGGTTTTATGATGCCCTTCGCCACTGATGCGCCTCTTTGTTAGCTTGGTACCGTTCTTTCTGCAAACTGCGTCACTAACATGCGTTTTACTTTGCGTCAGCAAACTTTAACTATGCCGAATGCCTATTAACAACTCTGAGTAGTTTATTTCACTTTCGTTGTGTGAAAGTAATTAAGTGATTCGAAAGTTATTTTTCACTCTGTCGTGCGATAAATGTGGACTTCTAATTTTTCTTTATTCGATGGGATCGGCACTGATTCATTTCTCGATTTATCATTATTCGTTCTATTCCGTTTAAAGAGGCGAAAACCAATACAAACAAATGTAAAAATTCCGATATTTATATTAAAATTCTCGAAAAATCAGGCAATAATAATAAACGCGAAGATATGCCCTGTAAAAAAATATTAAAGTAATTAAGAGATTGAAAATATAAAAGAAAATACGTTTACTCGTTAAAAACATAAATTTCTTCTTGATCGCCTAGGTGCGAAGCTTCTCCCAATTGCGTAACGAGTTCGCCGACGTGGATACGTTTTACCTGAGCACAGGAAGTGGCGGCGGTGGTGTGGCATCAGTGGTTGGTTCACCAGCAAGGAGGTCACGCAGTAGGGGACCGCCGACTGTTGTCGAAGATGTCAGTGGAAGACAGCGACGAGCTCGTAGCAAAAGCAGGCCGCGCTCGCTTTATGCTCCCGAGTCCGAAGTGGTTAGAGTCAATGGTAAGTCAGACATTATTTCTGCCAAATAATACTCTACTTGATCGATACCTCGCAAGGGCCTGTTCAAATATTTTTATTTACCTTCGCGTGTAAGCTACTGTGGAAAATATTCGATTTTAAAGTTGACATTTGTGATGTATAGCCGTTTAGATACATATGTGAGATATTAAAAAAAGGTGTATTAATGGCTTTCAATGTCAGAAATCGTCATATTCATTTTTCCAACGAAAAGCACCCCATTATCAAATGAAATGACGTTAGTTCTCATACCTAGTCGGATTTTCACGATTAAACACTTGGGTTACTGTGCGTGCGAGAAAAAAAAAAGCAAAATCAATGCAAACAACACGCGACTATAACTGCGTCGACTTTGAAAGAAAAATCACGTGAACATGAAAACACGAAAGCAAAATCCGTTGATTATTTATTCGCAGATTACAGCGTAGTAGAAGTTTTACGAGAAGAGCCTGCTCGAGTGACGATCCGCGGTCTTCGACGTTCGTTCTATCCGCCGTCCCACCTACCGCCAGTAGATAATTCGCCACCCGACAAGAAGTTGCAGCTGGAATGGGTATACGGCTACCGAGGCACGGACACGCGGCGTAATCTTTGGGTTTTACCAAGCGGAGAGTTGTTGTATTACGTGGCGGCTGTCGCTGTACTTTACGATCGTGAGGAGAATTCACAGAGGCATTACATCGGACACACCGAAGATATTACGTGCATGGAGGCAAGTTAGCCGTGAACTTTCGAGGCGCAAGGAACAGGATCATTGATGAGCTTTGTCGTTGGCAGGTTCACCCAAGCAGGGAGTTAGTTGCGTCTGGTCAGCGAGCGGGAAGACACAGAAAAGCTCAACCTCACGTGAGAATTTGGTCGACGGAGACTCTTCTCACACTCTACGTTTTCGGCATGACCGAGTTTCAAATGGGAGTCTCTGCATTGGCTTTCTCACAATTGGTATCCGCGTTTTTTATACGCTGCTGACTCAATGCCTTATCATTCGGTAATTATACGCGCAATTTCGTTTGACAGAATGGTGGAAGTTACGTGTTGGTAGTTGACGCTGGTAGAGAGGCTATTCTTTCCGTTTGGCAGTGGCAATGGGGACACTTGCTTGGGAAAGTTGCCGTAAGTTAACTCCATCGCTCTCGCGTTCATCTGCAGCGATCGTTCACAATTTGCAAATTCTATTTGACAGACACTGCAAGAGGACTTGACAGGTGCCGCTTTCCATCCGCTGGATGACAATCTTCTGATCACGCATGGCAAAGGTCACTTAACGTTCTGGAATCGCAGGAAAGACGGGTTTTTCGAGAGAACCGATATTATCAAACCCGTAAGTATGCAAAAGCAAGCTTTACGTGCGTGCGTGCACCAGGCTAAAAAGTATCTTGCGCGATTCTACAGCCGTCGAGGACACACGTTACGAGCATTCAGTTCGAGCAAGATGGCGACGTTGTCACGGCCGACAGCGACGGTTTCATCACTGTTTATTCCGTCGACGCGGATGGAGCATATTTCATAAGGATGGAATTCGAAGCCCACAACAAAGGGATCAGTTCTCTGGTGATGCTGTCCGAAGGAACTTTGTTATCTGGCGGCGAAAAGGATCGCAAAATCGCTGCTTGGGACTCGCTTCAGAATTACAAACGCATCACGGACACGAAGGTTCGCCTGCTCGCCGAAAGACCTCGCGGACTGTTACTATATTCGACACGGATTCTAAAATAGACCAATGGTTCAGCTTCCAGAATCAGCCGGCGGCGTGCGAAGCATTTATCCGCAGCGCCCAGGCCGCAACGACGGCAACATTTACGTTGGCACTACCCGTAACATCATACTCGAAGGTTCGCTTCAGCGACGCTTCAACCAAGTGGTCTTCGGTCACGGCAGGCAACTCTGGGGTCTTGCCGTCCATCCTGACGACGAAGTTTTTGCTACTGCTGGTCATGACAAAAATATCGCTCTCTGGAGGCGGCACAAGCTCCTGTGGACTACGCAGGTAAACGAGCGCGCGCTTTTCCAAAGATTCCAAAGATTGACCATTCGAGGACTGACGAATTGGTCGCCGCAGGTTGGATTCGAATGCATCTGCATTGCATTCCACCCGTTCGGCGTGGCGCTCGCCGCGGGATCATCCGAAGGCCACCTCCTGGTTCTCGCGGCCGACACCGGCGCTGCCGTGGCCACGCTAAGAGTGTGCGGCTCGCCGCTATCTTGCATCGGTTACAATCCCAGTAAGTTCAGCCAAGTTGCACGATCGATTTCAGGCATTGACGTGCAAACCTAATGATTTGTCGCTGTAGCTGGAGAAATGCTTGCCATGGGCTCGCAGAATGGCAGCATTTACTTGTTCAGAGTGTCCAGGGATGGATTCTCTTACAAGAAGAGCAACAAGATCCGAGGGACTCAGCCACTTGTGCAGCTCGATTGGAGCTCCGACAGTCGTTTCTTGCAGACCGTCACTCAAGATTACGATCTTGTGTTCTGTGAGTCTCATGGTCTACAACTGAACACGATCACTCGATCATTCCAGATGAATAATCAAATGTTTCTTTGTCCAACAGGGGATGTGAAGGCTTTGTCTTCGGAAAAGAGTCCTTTGATAATGAAAGACGTCAAGTGGTACACGCATAACTGCACAGTTGGGTACCTCGTATCTGGTAAGAAAACGGCCCATTCGCAACCACTCGAAGCAACCCCCCCCCCCTGTCCGCCCTTGATGCAGTATCAAACCAAGCGAAATTTTCGCAGGGATGTGGAACAATCGTTACTACCCACTGACAACGGTGGTGACGACGTCGTCGCGCTCGGCGGCGCACGACATGCTGGTGAGCGGCGACGCCGAAGGCTACCTGCGGCTATTCCGTTACCCGTGCACCTCGGCCAAGGCCGAATACGTCGAAGAGAAGGTCTACAGCTCGCTCGTGGCGTGCTCGCGCTTCTTGTACAACGACCAGAACGTGGTGTCCGTCGGCGGCACCGATGCCGCACTTATGCTCTGGGAGCTCGTCGATGAATAACCGGAAGACTACCACAGTCCACCAGCCGCGTCACCCATCATCATTAGCGCGCAGTAAACGTTTTTCTTTCGAGCTTTCTTCCATCCTAATGGGCCATGATGAGGGACTGTGGTTTGTTCTCTAACAGGCTGATGATTTGAAGCAGATATTGGCGAGAAGGAATCGTTAAGGGATTCTTAGGGATTATTTTGTGCACAGAGGTGTTGATTTTGCTGTCGTGAAAAAAAAATTATATTTCTATTGTTTCATGCAGTTATTTTTCTGAATGTGTCATGAGTTAGAGCGGCAAAGTCAAGTGTAACTTTGTTGTCTGTTATAGCAATCGATTTAACGTTAAACACTCGATTGTTTCTGTCCTATATTCATTTTGTATATATAATAATTGTTGATTTCAACTTATTAATTAAGCAATTAGACTGTTAAAAGGAAATGACGTTTCTTATCAAAGTTTAGTTATAATTGGTCGACAAAGGCGTTGAGTTAAATCAAAGAAGATATGTGACGCCGAATAAAAAGATACAACATCGTCTTTTTATAGGAAACAAGAATATAGTAAAGAAACGCAGAAGTCTAAATATATAGCGTACGAAATTGATATCGCTGAATTTGCCTGCAAGCGGCAAATTGAGTATTTTTTGAATATAAGATAAAAAAATACGATATTTTTAAAGGATATAATCTTATATCGAATAGTAGAATTTGTAAGCGGCAACTTTGAAACAAAAAATATATACATCTTAGAGCCAGCACGAAGCGACCAAAAAATCGTGTAGAAAGTAATTGCATGAAGAAATGTAGGACAAAAAAACGTTTACTGCGTCTCTCTTTTGAATCGAGCTCCTCCTCGGAAGGCCCCTCACAACTTACCTGCCATGGTTCGTCTGCCAGCATTGATTTACGAAATATTATTGTATACGGGAACTTCGAACGACACTCAACCTGCCGATACTCACTCAATATACATACAATGTCGTACATCTACGATACATGTATATCGTATATATTCCTACATGTGTACGCACAGGAAAGTATCATTTTCTCTTTTTATTTGCTGGTATCACTTCGTTTGCGTCGTTCGAAGTTTCACCTTCGTCGAGTTCGAATATTTTATCAATGCAGGCGCAACCTCACCCTAATGCCTTTAATGCCAAAAATATTTGGTAGAGCTGTTTTCTTATGGTCTCATATACAACGAACAATGCAATTTTATCTGTAGGTCGAGACTTCTCAAAGATCATCACTATAACTCACTGTGAAGCAATATGTCGTATAAATAGTATGGCAAGGAACTTTATGAACGAGTTCGTAGTGATATAATATATAGTTATATAGGATACAGTTTTTGCTATATTTTATAAGTAAATAAATCTGTTGATTGTCGAAAAGTAAAACGGTAACATTTTTTTAAATGCATAATTACGTCGTGTCGTAATTATATGTGAATAGGTAAAAAAATATAGAGTACTCCAACTTTTTGAAGTGTGAAATATTGTTTAACGTTATTGGACTTATTTCTGCAAATTTATTATAACTTAATCTATATGAAAGAAAAATTAAACATAGAAAGCATAAATATGATTAGGTTGATACAACGATTTATTCTTTATAAATATAAATTTATCGTAAACACAAAATTCTGAGAAAGAAATCATAAAATAATCAAATTTATAATACAATAATTAATACCGATAAATTTATCACATAACTCAATGTACAAAAAAATAAACAGTTCAGTTTCCGTATGCACAATTTTCGATTCTAGATAAGAATTTCTTGTCCGAAAAGCTTTGCAAGATAAAGTCTCTTCTGATCATTGCTTCAAACTTTTTTTAGTAATATCGTTATCACGCAAGAATGAAATGTAATTGCATTAGTCTTAAATAAAATTCTTTTGAAATCGTCTTATATTGCTATCAGATATAAAGATATTCACTATATCATCATTGTATATTATTCTACTATGTAAACGATTTCACAAACAAAAATTGGGGTATTTATTATGTTATAGATACCAATACTTTGTATTTGTGAAATCATAGCGTAATACTCTTAAAAATATAAGTCAAGAGTACATTCACTGACAAAAATATTCAATATTTTGAACAATCAAAATGAAATTATTATCAAAGACATTAGGGTGACTTTGCTACAAAGATGAAAAAGAATCAATTATGTACTTGAATAAGAGGCGCTGGCGCCTCGTTTTATTAGTGATGTAAGCATATTGATACTAGCCTTGAAAATTAACATAATACTTTTGTTAGTCATAAACAGACTAAAGCAGTACAATTTCGTCCGCGTTCTTCATCGCTCATTTTTCTGGAGAAATAAAGAACAGGAATGTGTGGTATTTTACTAAAGGTAAACAAATTTGTACACTTCATTATTATCGACTTAATTTAATAATTTATTAATGTATTAATTTTATCGATTGATGTCTACACAACAATGACTATTCATGCTGATGAGATGTGTATAATTCATATTTACTTGCATACATTTAATCTCAAATTAAGAATTTTATTCAGGTATAAAGAATCACTTAGCTACGAGTACCTCGAAGTATATATCGCTCAATCCTGTTCTTTCCACCGACGCACCCATCTTCAGATGTAGAAGTACAAGCTGTTGCAGGTCAACGCAGGTAGCTCATTGAAAACGAAATGAAAAAATAAAGAAAACTCCACCGTCGCAGAGACGCATAAACTTTTCACACACGTTACAACTCAAACGATGCACTAATATTTCATGAATTATAAAAGGAAATTATAATAAAGAATAGAGTAGTAGTTGGTAAAACAGAATATTATCCACAAGGAATGTTTCAATTCTTGCAAAATAAAGCAATGGATACGAAATGAAAAAAGAAAAGTGATGCGTTAAGTGATGAAATAACCAGTCCACCGAAGTTACATTATGAACAAATCGCATGTTGTTCTTTTTATTATCATTTACACTGTTAACTATTTATTACTTACTATAACTTTTTCTTTTTTATTGAACATGAAAAAAGTGCGCCTCGAAAAGCGAAACCATTTCCGAGACTTCGCTACCTTCAAAAACGCTTTAACGTGTCGCCAGGAATCATAGAAATTCTCTCTTACGGTTGATTACTTTACCCTTTAAAGTCTCTTAACTGTACTATGTATACTTATTTTTTTACAAATTACATATCCAAATTAGTCTTTCTTTTCGAAGTAAAAAGAAATGCTCATTTACACGCGACTCTTTGAAAGACTATATAATTATTATGACTCTTGTGAAAACGAGGCTTGGTGGTATCGTAGACTCCGCTGTCATTATCTTCAAGTAGCTCATGTTTTATCTTCTTGTGGTTTGGGAGTTTGACTTGCCTCATTGTCTTCTTGTTCTTGAGATTCTTCGGACAATCTTCTGTCTTCCGAGTCAATCTTCGAATTTTGATCATTATCGAGATGCTCACTTATGAACTTCGACTCCACGGGAAACACAGGAATGTATGTTGGTGACAGAGGTGAGAATTCCTGTCCCTTCCTTTTTAACTTAATAAATGGCTTTACGACGCTGAAAGTTAAATTAAAAATTAGCTCATATATTAATTCTTTCTTTTTAAATATTATTTCAAAAATCGACTGAGATTATTAAATTATTATTGGCTTATGATTTAATTACGGTTCATTAGTTGTTTTGTTAATCTAATCATAATAATCATAAAAATATCTATTAATAAGGGTATTTATACTATTATCTCAAAATTACTTTTAACCTGATGTAACAAGTAAAATACATTTAACTAGCAATTCGCAGTGAAGATAACCACAATCAATATTTATCTTGCATCAAAGTCTTATCAACTAACAAGAAATACAAAAATGCACATGCCAATGAAACCATCAGTACTAATTTAATATAAAATATTATCTAACCCTGAATTTTCCATCTCTTGGTCTGTTGATTTCACTGAGGCACCTAATTCTGACAATGTTGGCAGTGGTGACTCTGGGCTTAATATCACGTAGGATTTTGTGTAAAGGTAAATTGGTCTCCGGAAACCTTTCGATGGATGAGGCGGCACTGAAACCACCTCACATGTCAGGAAACCAACGTCTGACAACAAGTACTTCGTAAACATTGGCGGCTTCAACTTAATAGCATGAAAGTTTTTGTAAATTTTTTCCTGTAACATTGATTTATTTATTAGTTTTTGTTGAATATAAAAATCTTCAGTTTTATGAAATTTCCTTTTAATAATTACATTTTGATTCATTAAAAAATTTTAAGTAAAAGAGATTCACAATATTAACATTTTTTATCAGTTTATAATAAGATAGCAGTTTTTACGTACAGTTAACGTTTTCTTTTTTGTGTAACTACTCCAATTTTGAGGTTCAAGAACCAAAACTCCACCTGGTTTTAGTTGTGCGTACATTCTCTTAAAACATCTTTTTAGTCCAGCATCACCAAAGTTTAAATGTATCCACTTTGTTACAGATAAACATAAGATGGTATCAAACTGATGCATCTGATTTGTAGATAAAAGATCATCATCCACCACATAATTTCCCTGTAAAATCAAAATAATATTTGTGCATAATGATAAAATTTATAATTAATATAATTAATATAATAATTAATATATTTAATATAATTTAAAAAATTATTCCTTAACTTCAAAATAAATTATTTAATTAAAAATAATTTATGAAATTAGAAACCAATGATTACCTGAACAAATGTAACATTATAAGGAAAACCCTTGTGTTTATTGGGATTTTCAAAACCAGGTATATCTATCGGTCCATAGTTAATTAGCATTGAAGTTGGGAAGATATTAGTATCATTTTTATGATTTCTATCGTCAGTTTGTGCTGGAGATTGAGCACAAATAACATAATGCTTAATGTTTTTCCTTGCAATACCAATTAATTTTTTGTCAATATCAAGTCCAGTAACACTTGTTGCACCAAAGTCTCTTGCAATTGAAAGCGTAATGTGACCTATATTACAACCAACATCCAACACATCTTTTTGATAAAAAAGTTCTGTTCTCTGAGAGAATACTGTTAGTCTTGTATCTCTTTCCTGATGGTTTCTGTATCCATAGTATTGATTGTAATTCCCATACTGAAATTTAGCATTTTTATCTTTGAAATTTGGTTGCTTTTGATGTTTTTTCTTTTTATCATGATGATGATTTGGTCGATACTGGGGTCTTGACTTCCATGCACCTGGTTGAGGTATTACTGGGCTAACAATCTTATCCTTAATATCTAATTTCCTCATTCTTTTATCTTTTATTTCATCCAAACATTTGATTTTTAACTTCAGTTTTGGTTCTTTTATAGTTGGCTCTTCTTTTGGTCTTTCAGTTTCTTCAGAAAGAGATTTTGGTAGTGTTAAATTAAATTTCTGAGGTTGTTCTTTATCAATATTTTCTTCAACTTTTTGTGTGACTTGAATGTCTTCAACTGAAATTAATTGATTTGTTTTTATTTCTTCTGATTTGTTTGAATCAACAGCTAATGAAACCAATGACTTCTTTCTGTTTCTAACTCTATTTCTCTTTTTTCCATTCTTTTTCACTGGAGACATGAGTCTTTTTTCATAGTCATCGTCATTCAAATTATTGAGATTTAAAGGATCACTTGGATTTGGTGGAATAATTACTTCGATAGCTTCTTTCCTATGTTTTGGAGTTGGTAGAGGACTTGATTTTGGAGTGACAGCATTCATTGCTCTGTTTACTTCCTCATCTTGCATACTGTTTAAATTTAGCGGATCATTGATACTACCACCAAGCAAGAATTTTGTAGGAGTAATGAAGCTCTCCTTTTTTCTACGCTTATATGGTGGGCAGAATTTACCATTTCCAGTAAAATTTTGAATACGTTTCCGATTAAACTTAAGATGCCGCTTGTCTTCTTTATGCTTTTTATGTGTTGCATTAGAAATTCTGTCAGCCTTTGTATTTTCATTTCCTTTTTTAATTTTGTTACCCATCTTCAAAGGGTGATCTAGAGTTGCTGATGACATTATCATCTAAAAATTGAAAAATATATCAATAACTGGTAAATGCATTTATTTCTTGTATTAATAACAATTTATTTAGAATGTGCAGTTTGGTTATCTTTTCAAATCTTCAATTCAGCAAAAGTAATAATTTATAACTGTATAATTATATTCTATTAGTATCAATAAAAGTGCATAATTTATACATATAATTATTTATTATAATAATACTTTTTATGTGAGATGCAAATAACGACTGTAAATATTGGAATTTAAATTTATATTTAATTACCAAATGATTGGTTGGTTTTTTATATTTTATTAACCTAAATTTCATTTTTAAATATCTATTTTCATGGCCAATAATAAATTTTCAAAATTATATTTTAAATAACAGAAAATATTTCAATTTAATAATTTCAAAAGAACATATTGCTGACCTTAATTGATGGAACTTTGTTATCATCCAAATATAAATAAAAATAGAAAAAGAATCAGAAAGTTCATTACCAAAGTGTTATTAATACTTTGCAAGGATATTATTAATAATTATTCCACAAAATCATCAGTATGTATTAAAACAGTCTCTAAAGATCGTAAATTAATCGATAGGAAGTAGATAAAGATTCGTATCAATACCTAAATTGCAAGACGTGAACGACAAGAATGACTAAATCTTTAGTGCGAACAAAGTAAAAAAATTTTTAAATCTCGCGGTACGGTGCATGCGCAGTTCAAAGTTTACGGGTAGGCAGCTCAGCCAGCTCCCGTAGCTATGGCTTAGTAGTCCGTATTTTGTGGAAAAAATGCCAGTTTTGTTAGCTTTACTTACCAAAAATGCCAGCCTCAAGCTTCAGTAAGCCTTCTTGCAAGATGCTAGGTGCTCGATTTAGCTACTAGATCGTCTTGGGCGCGGCTTAGCTTTTACGCTATTCCAGGGAACTCTCTTTGCCCAAGCGAAGCCGTTGCTTGCTTCTAGACTTGTGCTGCTGCGCCGCCAAGCGACACACGATATACACGCGACATGGCGATACGCGAGCGCCCCATCTCTCTCTCTCTCTCTCTCTCTTTCTCTGTCTCTCTCTCTCTCTCTCTCTCCCTCCTTCCCTCCCGCCCTTTCTCTCTCTCTCTCTCGCACGCGTTTCCGTGGATCGTGCTGCGCGGTTGCTTGCCTATACGTACACGAGAGAGATATTAAACCTGCGCGAACTCGCAGTAGCTCCTGCATTCAGCGCTGCCTGCTTGGGGAAATTCGTAACCAATGATTGCGATAATTACATTCATTGTCAATTATTTATACACATTAGGATCCAAATAATTATTCAAATATCCTTTTATTTGCATACTATTGGCAAATTGTGCTTATTCAAAATAACTATTAAGCTATTCTTTGTCCCAGCAATGACAATATGGATACAAATTCGCGCTAATTTGACGTAGTTATGGACAATATTGCATAGAAACTAAAATTATCTATTCTTGAAATGGAGCAGCGAAGACAAGTACAGTGCGCGGGGCGCTTCGCGAATAGTTGCACTCTCAGTCACCTGAAGTAGTTTCTAGTGTGTAGAGCAAAACGCCTAACACGTTGACTATTTTTTACAAGCTTAACTGTTTAGCACGTGTGCCCGTGCGTAAAATTAGCCTACGAGAACGAATGATAAAAAGTCCTTAATCTACATTTTTCTCTTCGTAATATTAACACTGTAACTTATACTAATTTATGAAACTATGGAAGATGTCTTTTAAGCAAATACGGTTTCTATAAAAATGATATTTACACTCTCATAAAATTATTGTAAAACGTTTTGAAAGATTGTGCAACGATCCAATGTAATATGAATATTATTTAATTAGCGAGTTTTCATTCTGAAAGAGATATATACCTTCTTTATTGTTTTATGTGATTGAAGCCGTGAAGCCAAAAAATTTGAAATGCCTTTGCTAAATTTGAATGCAGACGAAGTTATATATAAGTTCAAAATATTACGAAGTTGATTACGTACATATGGTTGTCAAATGTTTTTTTTGAAAACATTCAACCAAACATACTTGTCACAATTTCGCTAAACGACGAAAAACTTTTTACACGGGGTGAGACGAAAATAAGTTATGTTCTGACTATGCTTCAAGTTTTCATCGTCACGGGTACTGCAAATTTAGAAAGAGCTCCCGCAGTAACAGCAACCTGCAGTGGACAAGCTATTATAACTCACATGTATGTACATAGTCTGTGTATCTACCACGTGTAGGTCGTAGCTATATATGTGTGTGTGTGTGTGTGTGTGTGTGTGTGTGTGTGTGTGTGTGTGTGTGTGTGTGTGTGTGTGTGTATGTACGTATGTGCGAAAAATCCTGAAAGGTCTCAGCAAGGACTCTTGGGAATCGCTTACCCGTCTGTTGTCATGAAATGGGTACATAAAAGTCGCAGTGCCGTTTTAAAGCATTCCTTTATTTACTTTTCCAGGTTTACCACTTCTAATCGATTCATATACTGCCGACATTGATACTCCGATTTTGTTTTGTTTTTCTATTTACCATGTCAAACAGTTCTTTGCATCTGAACTTATATAGAGGAAAATGCTGTTACTTTAAACCGTTGCACACTGCTTGTTTCTTATAAGAAAATAATCTCGTGCGTGGACGTGTGTGTATAAAGAACACGTCTGTCATCTTCTTTATCGTATTAAAACATAAATTTAAGTGATAGACGTAGTTCTATGGTGATATTCACTTTGCATATCGTTGTGCTATGCAAATCGGGATTTCATAAAACAAAATTGTCGGAGTATGGTTTTCAATATTATTAGCTTGAAAACCGTGAATGTTTTTCAAGATTATTAGCTTTTACTTTTGACTTTGATCAAGTTTGAGCAAAATAAAATAATATAGCGAAGGTCTAACTGAAAAACAGATCAGCATATGTAGAAAACACTTTTTATTAATAAAATGAGATACGATATATTTGTGATTCCGTGAATTTATTATAAAATTGTATAATGTGAATACTAAGTATAATATAGATACTTAAGGCTTTTTGAAAATTAACCTATTGACTCTTCAAAGCGTAGCCACTGAATTTGTCGAATCTTTTCTCTCCATAGGCATGCGTCCGTCCCTATGTTTTGGCTACGATCCTTGGCTGTCGTTACCTTCTTATTGCTAAGCGTTTGAAAGATCGCTACTTCGCGTTGCTCATAGAATGTAACCTGAAGTTTCTCATTCACATATAGAATAAAACGGTTTTCTGTTAGAAAAACTGTAAAATAAATGTGTATAATGGTCTGTAACCGTTACTCATATTTATTTATAATACAAAGTTAAAAGAATAATCGAAATTAAGTTGGACGTGTAGCAGACAGCTGCAGATTTGGCTAAACACCTTTTTTCATATAGCAAAGATGGTTAGCGTCAAAGTGATTATTGCTCCTCGTCTTAAATGCTCGCTGGCGTGACACAAAAAAATTAGAACGTACATTAGTTCAACACATACTTTATAAATAAATATTATTTTGCTATTAACCTATTCAACAAAATTTATGATTATTTTATGTTTGCTGAACTGCACAATTATAAAAAAAATTATAATATGCTCATTTTTCAATAAACTTCAATATTTATCATATATACATATATATACATATACACAGACACACACACACACACACATATGTATATTAAAGTGTGATATGGATTAACACCAAACGGTAACACTTGTTTCGAAATACCATCTATCAATAACAAACTAATTGTTGATAAAAGTTTAGTTTCTGAACTACTAGATGTCACCATGATTACTTTCCGTGAATAATCTGCCAGCCGGACAGACGTTACCGATTCAAGTCTTTCTCTTCACTTTCGACACTTCCTTTTCCGGGTCTTCAAACATTTTTCAAATTACAACCCAAAAATCGTAGCTTCAATAACAAAAAAACTCTCTCAAAAACTCAAAAATCATAAATGTTTCTAACATTCGACCAAAAAAGTAACAGATTAAAATTCCAAAGATTTAGCGCGCTTTCTGATGAAAAATAGACTGCGCGGGGAGCTGCGCAAAAGTTGTTGCGCAAAAGCGGAAGAGGCCGTCGGCAACGGGTGGCGCGCCATCGACATGTGCTCCTACTTCTCTCATATAGCGGCAAACGCATGCGGTCGACACGCGAGAGACCAGGCGCTATTTTTCACGTAAAGGATCCTTTGGAGTTCCGGATTTTTCCGCAACTTTTAATGAATACAATCAGGTTAGTGTAAATCTTTCGCGTTTTATTAAATATAGTCGAATCGTGTGCATCGAGAAGTTTCGCGCGGACGACTTGCATAACCTCGCTTTCGCGACCCGCGTAACCACGTTTTTTCTTGTCTATATTTGCATAAAATGCACTTTTCTCATATTCAATAATTTTTGTTTAGTTGCTAGTTTAAATATTTTGACTATTTTTTTCATATTAATCGGACGGTTGTATAACGGTGTTAAAAAATATGATTATTTTGTCTACTATCGTACTAATTACGTAGCTTTTCAAAAATTTCAAATATGTTTTCAGAAACTATTGTATAAATATTTGGTTTCCAACTGATTTATAAATATTTTTAATCAACACAGTATTTTCCGAAAACTTGAAATAATTGCATAGAAGATTAAAAAAAATATTTTTAATTCCAACACTGGAGAAAAAAGAAGTTCCCGTAATTATTTTACAGTTACGTGGTTGCATTGTATTTGTCCACGTGACACTATAAATGCGTGTTTTTTTACCAGCAATGGTAATATGCTTTGCGATTGCTCATTTTTATACATAAATATATCGATGATTAATTATTATCCTTTACTATGTTTCCTCGTGTAAAGTCTTAATATAAACAAGTATATTAGCAAATACCTATACACTCGCAACATTTGAAAATCGCGATGTAAATTCACCCTAGCGCGAATTCGATAGGGTCACCGGGTCGTCGTCGTCGGTGTGACGTAAGCGGACACGGCGACCCCGAGAAAGAGGCAGCCATCTCTTTCACATTGTACACGCGTTGTCAACGCCGAAGTGTGTTCTCGTTTCAGCGCCAAATCATTTCCCATTAGCCACGTTTCTATTTCATTTTTTCTCTTCCTCTTTTATTATCTAAATGTTATTTTCCGGTGCAGATATCTCGCGGTAAAAATGAAGATAGACATTACGTCAAGCCACGATTTTTCATATTGCAGAAGCTGAGCGCGCGATCAATCGAGCGCGAAAACGCGACTTCGTAAATAAGTCCATTACGTAAATCGGATAAACAAGCGCGTACCAGCGCGAAGAAGGGAAAAAAAATCACGTTTATTTTTAAAAACTAAGGCGCGTAAAATAGAAGCAGAATGTAGCGAAAGAAAGAGTGGCTATTCGCAAATTACAGTAAAACGCCTGCCGATGCACGCGCGTATACACGAGTGGATAAGCCCTATTGTTTCATCTGGTGCACCCATATTTACCCCTTTTTGTCTATTCTGTCCTTTTTTGTCCCGTTTTTGCACTTCATTTGCCCCTCCTATTGCCTTCGTTTAAATTTGTTTTTCGGGGTTTGGAGAGGGAACCGAGCAGCGAGAAACCCCCCCCCCCCCCATCCTCAATACATTGTTAACTGAAAATGTTGAAAGTATAGTACAGAATTAAAGTACGCAACGAAAGAATTATTTTTAATAACGTATATCACTATTATATGTCGAGGTATCGACACTATTTAAAACTTGATTAAAATGATAAACATATGCACGTTGAGGTACTAATATCATTTAAAAAACATACATCGAATAGAAGTTGTGAGAAAATTAAGCAGACATTTCGTATCACCAATGGAAACGAATAATTTGAAAATGTGATTTGAAAATGTGATTTGAAAATGTGATTTGAAAAATGATATTGAAAAAAATGCTGAAATGAAAATTGGGATTGACAAACGAAGCGAGCATGGGGAAACCCCGGCGCGCGCGTGCGTATGAGAGTGAGCACGAGTGTGTATAATTGTGCGTATGATGAAACCGATTTGAATTATAAGCTTCCACCGATACCACGCGCTTATCCGTGTCTGTTTCTGAGAGGCGCAGATAAATAAAGGCTACTGCGCGTTATCGCTTCTTCGCTCTCCGAGGGGTTATCGGCGATTGCCCTTCGCCCGATTTTCCAGTGCACTCGCGCCTTTTGCGCGCGTGTAACCGATTCCTTTTTTCTTTTATTCTTTTTTTGCGTTTTAGCTTGCGCAGCGCGTTATTTTTAGATGTAAAAATTATTTCGGACTACGCGCGCTGCTGTCAATCTCCCGTAATCTCAGCTGTTGTTGTATGGCGCATGTGAAATAGAAGGAATATCGTTATTCGCGGGCTCTCTATATTACGTGGCCGCATACAGCGTTCGCAGAAGTGTCTCGCTCGCGTATAATTTTGCGCGGAGCTATCTTTCATTTTACAAATGAGCCGTCCGAACGCAGTTGCGTTTAAGGAATGTTTACAAACGGTAAGCTTGATAAACTAACAGCACACGTGGAGCGTAGGCGCCCGCGCCAAACGATTCGCTAGAAAGTCCGGCGGATAGATGACATGCGGTCACCACACCCCCTAAGAAAAAAGGTTCTCCTTCAAAGAAAAAGGTATATATGTATATATCGGCGCATCCTCGAGCCATTCTTCTTCTCTTTCTCTCTTCCATGTAGTTGTTCTTGACCACGTGTTTCATTTAAGGGGACCGACCAACAGTCCCTAAGCTTCTCGTGCCCACTCGTCGTCCGAGCATTTCGACCGCCGCCAGGGACCGGGGATCACTCTAAAAGGCCATAAAAGTGCAATTCCGACGTAACCATGCTGGCATCTCTTCTTCCCTACTTTATTTTTCTTGTTTTCCTTCGGACGCTCGCGTGACCTAGTTATGAATGTTTTTTTATCCTCTCTCTCTCTCTCGCCAGTTTGGACTTTGTAACTGTATATTTTCTGGAATTTCGTGAATCATTTCTAAAAGTCAGCCCATCGTTATCCAACGATCTGTTTCCTAATCTCTTCGTGGAAGCTATAATCTCGCATCTGTTGCAGCTGACTCGAAGGCTAGAGAAAGTTCGCCAAAAAGTACGTTAGACTTGAGCTGCTGCATGTTACGGAGGGAAACCTCCGTTACGTAATATACACACTCGGCGGTCGCACCCCTGTCTGAACTTCAAGGTTGGAGAAAGCCGAACGAGACAATGTCCGCATGTTAAGCCTGCTGCTGCTGCTGCTGCTGCTGCTGCTGCTGCTGCTGCTGCTGCTGCTGCTGCTGTCCCTCTTACAAATTACCATTGCGCAATTCCATCTCTCTTGCCGGTCCCATCCATTCGACCTGCAAATTTCGAGTCGCTCGTAAATTTTCCAATACGTACACCCAGGAGACGAAGTGTTTGTTCCCAGAGGCAAATGATTATGCACGCGCACGCAAAGTCTATCGACTAGCCGTATAATGTACATTCTTTTTTTAAATATCCTGCAAATTTTGATTGACGAGAACAGACGAACCATACAAGAGCAGACAGACGAAATGGCTTCAAAGCCTTCTCTTGTTATGTACCTTTTGTTTTAAACACAACGGCTTTCTCTCTTCCTCGCTCGTCGCGACGACGTACAAGCGGCGTCCAAATCGTCGTCGTCGGGTAGCGACGTCGCGTGACGTGGTATGTCGCAGGCGCATCGAAAGCAACATTCTCCCGGTATCTGTCGCGCGTCGACTCTATTTAACGCGCTGCACTTTGCGCCTTTTTTCGTTGTTGCCTCGCACGTGGGTATTCCGAGAGCTTTTGCGCTGATTCGCGCGAGCCGCTTGTTGCTTTTGCAAAGCGCGCGATTACTTCACGCGTCATTGAGCAATTGTTTTTTTTTTATTATTATTCCGACGTCGACCATTGCTTTACGTTGTCGCTTGTGAAACGGTACCACGCGAACGATCGGTGGTATTCCTAATAGTTAATTATTATTATTTTTTTGAATCAATAAACATTGACGAGACACATTAGCATTCACCTATTTATCGCGTTTCGCCAGGCTCGCCTTTCTGAATAATTCAAGGCTCATTTTCATCGCGACGCGCACGGCCAAGTTCATATGAGGCCGACCAAATCCAAACTTTTGCCGTCTTATCTGGCCAAATAAAAGTGACGATATACCGCATTCCCCGTTGGAATATTCAGGCACCGAGCGAACAATAAGAATTATGCATTCAAACGGGAGCGACACACGTTAGACTCGGGGCCCCGACAAAAGTGTTGTCTAATTATCCTTTTGCCGGCCATGCGCATACGAAAAATTTTCTACGCATGAATTTCCATCAACATCGTCTCCCGCTGACTTGCGTGCTTGGTCTCCCGACCGAGTTGACTTTCCCACAGGACATTCCTTCGCTCTCTTTCTCGTCGTATCAGATGTTCAAATGTATCTTGCGAGACAGACAACCACCTCTTTTATACGCGGTCAAAAGCTCGTCGTAAATTTTCCTTTCTTTGCTTTTGTTCGCTTATGTCTCAGCACACTGCAAAGAAAAAGGTTGACTTTCTGGTCGTATAATTAGAGCTGTTTAAACCGACTTTTGTGTAAACTTGGATGCAAATGAATAGTAACGAACTTCTAAAAAATTCTTCCTGGCGCCTATTCTTCGGGCTGTTCTTGTAGATTATTCAGTTTTGAAAAATGCTCATTCATATTTTTATTAAATTGAGTGTATATTTAACGCTGACATTGTTCATGTTCAACAATCTAAACAATCGAAATTGATACATTTTCTCATTTCAAATTTCTTTCCTCTGTCTAGTGTTTCTGAATACCTCAATAAATAAGTAAACAAATTCATGTGGTTTCTTAATAGTATCTATTTCACATCGTCACTCATTCCATACATTGCACAGCAAAAATAAATATAGTTATGATCGAACGGCTTGTTGAAGCTCGATAATTTCCTTCTCATTAATTAATATGACACTTACAAATATATGTATTTTCATTCGAAGCACGATCGCAGTAAGCGCTCCGTTACTTCAAGGCATCGAAAGATATTAACCTTGAATTCATAAAATTCTTCGTGAAATTCCAAAATATAAGCGTCGTGATACAAACTGCCTTACAGATCTTTTGACAACAATAATATAACTAAATACGTATACTTCGATGGGATCTTTTTCTCTTTGACTTTTCTTATAGCAATGTAAAATTGCGATTACATGCTATTTCTTATCTAAAAAATCAGTAGAAATCAGAGCTGCTCCGTAACATGATCCACAACTTTATTGGCATCGTGCTACAGATACTTCGCGCGAATTAGTTTACAGAGAGAAAAAAAAAATGAAACGAAGAGCAGGAAAATATCCGGAGAGGGTCGCCGAGGTCGTCGCTCGCTCCTTCCTTCGGGCACTCGATAAGATTATTAATGTGTCGCGCCGTATGTTCGAGTGTGCTCGACGCGATTACGTAAAAAGATGAGGTCGACGTCGAGGAATCTTGTTCGATTTTTATTTCACTACAAAAATATGGAAAGAAAGTGTTCGCACATCGCGACGTGTGTTCACGAATATTTTCGTGAATATTCGCACTGTCCTACCTCTTTTGAAAAACATTAATAATCTATGCGCGACTTATCACGCGAAATAGTCGTTGTCCCTGTACGGTCACGCATCAAATTTCCCGAGGCAGCAGTACTGAAAGGCTCTCATGATGCGGGATAGGAGAACAAATTGACACCGTGTACGGCTTTATACAACGAGTAGGCGATCGATTCCCTCTCTTCGATGTCCGGGTTTCCTTAATATCGATTCCTTCTCGCCGGCCGCGATTATACGTATAACATCGATGGAGCACAAAACAGTGATTTGTCGGGCTGCTTTAATATTTCAATGGTGAGCGTTCCCTTTTCGCATAACGTAGCGTAATTCGGTGAAGGCGCCACGAGAACAAAAAGCTAACGAGCCGGTTCTCTGTCGACGCGTGTGGGAAGCGTAAAGATTAGCGCGTAAAAATTTAACTAGCGCAAAAGTGATTTCTTAATCGATCGTCGCTCAACTATAATGCACCGGCATTAAATCACTACCAAAACGCGCTAACGAGCCGCGACGTGTTCAATCAGCCCAATCACGATGACTGCATTACAATCCATTGCACGCGCACGCAGCTCAATTTCTCACGCGTCATCGTTACGCGACGAGAGAAACAGCTCTCGACAAATCTTGTATTCTCTCTCTCTCTCTCTCTCTCTCTCTCTCTCTCTCTCTCTCTCTCTCTCTCTCTTCCTATTTTGAACGGATCATCGATTTTCTGTCCAAAACTACCGCGGTCGAGTAAACTTGTTTGTCAGTTCAAATGTGTTTCGCCGCAAATTGCTTAATCAACACGGAAAATAATTAAAGCCCTGCACGCCAAGTAAAAGGGTTTGTTTTATATAAACACACACATAGCTATTAGATTAAGGCCAAAAAAGAAGTCCACTCGTCCCTGTTCCTCCCATCATTACGTACTAGTTATATGTCACTCAGGCGTAGCGGTGAAGTGAAACTTCCCTACTACGGTGAAAAAAGAAAGGGGGGAATGGTTACGGCGGCCTTCGGCTGCTTGTCAGGTTTCGCGCTTTTGTTGGGGATTTGAAGTCTCGTGAAGTAAAAACTGGTTCTCTCTCTGTCTGTCTCTCTCTCTCTCTCTCTCTCTCTCTCTCTCTCTCTCTCTCTCTCTCTCTCTCTCTCTCTCTCTCTCTCTCTCTCTCACGTAAAGATTTGTTTTTAGAAATGCACGCACTTCTTCTAGTGAGTATGCTCTTTTCTTCTTCCGAAAAGAAAAACTATTTCTGAACTTTCATTAGGCATTTGATTCTTGCCTGAGTATCTTAATTTTTTTAATTAGAATTATTTTTAAATCAAAAAGTCAAAGTCTGTCAAGGCAAGAATATAAACTTGAATAATTAGAATCTATATGAAACAAATTTTTAGCAACGTTGTGCCGGTTTTCTAAAATTTCCAATTAGTTCTGTCGGAATCATATTTGACATTGTCCTATATATCATAGAATGTCAGGATATGTTTTGGAGTCGATGTTGTGATATGTCAAGGACTTGCGTGTATACACTCGCACGCACACACACCAAAAATAACAACAAAAAATTCATGACCATGCTACAAAAGAATGCTCCAAATTGTTACCAAACCGATGAAAAATACTTACATACATGCACGCATAGTCATCTCCCTATACACATTTCGTGTCTATCATCAACTAATAAGCTGGTTCCACCTCTGCCTGTCTCTCTCTCTCTCTCTCTCTCTCTCTCTCTCTCTCTCTCTCTCTCTCTCTCTCTCTCTCAATTTCATTATCATCTTTATCTGGCCCCGCTTCTACTAAACCGACATCCCTACTCTCACTTTTTTCGTGCCCCCACTCAGTTTCACAGGGAAGGTCGGTCGACGCACACTACGGCGGCAATACGCACTTGGCCGTCTTCGTCAGCGGCGGCGGCGACGACGGTGACGTGGGGTAGGGGAAAAAGAGAGGAGAGTGAGAGAGAGAGAGAGAGAGAGAGAGGAGAGAGAGAGAGAGAGAGAGAGAGAGAGAGAGAGAGAGAGAGAGAGCCGGCGAGTCCCGACTTGCTGGCTCGCCCGTCGATCTTTCCAGTTGCTCGGCAGCCTCCGGCTCGTGCAAACGTGCTGCTCTTCGCGGTGGCGCACACCTCCAATCGCGAGTGAATTCAGTGTCTTCTCTTCTCTTGCCACGCGGTCAGTTCCTACATATATATTTCTCGAGATACGTATAGCCCAATTAATCGGCCCCTCTTATATACAAAAAAAAAAGAGCCAACCTCAACGACGTTCCTCGTGCCTTGCCGGTCAGTGCCGCAACACGCGTTTCTCGCAATCAACCTTCTTCGTTCTCAGGTATGAATCTCTTCTTTTTATATTTTTTTTTCTCTTCGCTGAGATTTTTTTCTTCTCAGGGAGGATGGTTCTTATGCGAGTGCGTTACGTAAATGGGTTTTTCGTCTTTTTTCATTTTTTTTTTTTTTTTTTTCGTTTACGTTTTTTTCCTTTTCGTTGTTTTTTATTTTTTTTTTTTTTATTTGTAAGCGAGGTAATTTATAATTACAAAGACGCGTTATAATCGGGAATTTATTACATTAAATCTTGTAAAAATTTTCCATCCTAAGATCAATTATTTTATTTTCTGGCGGATAAATTAAACGAAAACTTGAAAGCGGGTTTTGCAACCGTTGAAATCTCTTGTCCAGTAAATCTCGAGTTTCGATATTTCTTTTCTGCTTCAACAGAACGATATTGGGAGCCCCCGAGCTATTTTTGAATTCCTACCAGTAGCGCTTAGCTTCTCGTGGTCGCCCCCACACTCGCACACATACGGATAATTTTTTTTACTTCCTTCGCCAAAGTGAAGAGGCTCCACAGCGTCGCGGCCATTTTGAGCGTTTTTTGGGCTTCCTCGTCCGCCTCTCACACTTTCCACTCATCTTATCGCGACTTAGCGGGAGGTTAATCAGTAAATATTAAATTAAGTGATACTATGCGCGTACAATTAGAAAAAATCGTGGGAGAGAAAACAGCGGTAGATTAGATATTCTTAAATATCTCGTTTCGCTGCAGAAAAAAATTATTATTGATGGATTTTTTATACCGAGAGAACAACATATCATAGATCTAGCGATGATGGTGCAACTTGGTTGCCTCCACGTGATAGAACCTTGAAACTCGATGGACTAATTAGAGTGCTCTCTTTCTCGCTCTCTCAGTTCCCGGTAAGGTCGCGCCATATTTGGCGACATTGGCGCCGATTGTTTTGGTGTGCAGCAGCAGCTCCAACTGTTACTTTTTTTGTAATAGTCTCGTCTTTTTTTAGCTCTGAAGCTTAGTAGTCGTCTTATTTGTTCATTATGATAATTATGCATTTGAATAGACACGTGTAAGCAAACGAGAGAGCAAAGAATAGAATAGATTTTGTTATCGTTTCCGAATTACGTAACGTGCGCGCAGCGGAGAGTGGAAAAGTTGCGGTCAAAAGTATATAAAAAAAAATTCTTTTTTATCAAACGTTCGTCTGTCGCAACGCGTAATCTTATCTGTCTCCAAATGTCCGCACATGACTGCTTATCGAGAGAGCGAGAGAGGGGGGGGGGATATTGTCGAACGGCCGGTAGCGTACAGGCAGAGAAAGAACCCGTGAAAGAGGTTAGGGGCATAAAACGGCTTTGCCGGTTGTACGTTATAGTAGGGAGAGAGAAAAAAAAAGAGAGAAGCTCCAAGGCGGATGAATGGCTCTCTCTCTCTCTCTCCCGTTCTGCAGCAATGTGCACCTGCCTCCTCGAGCTTTTCAACGATGCCCCCTACTTCTCTATTTGCCAGGATATACCCTCTTGTGTGTGTGCGCGTGCATATGTGCACGGCTATTTTTGAATGCACAATCAACGGTGCGATTCACGCGCCAAGTGTGCCCGCTTTTTTCCCTCCCTACGCGTTCTCAATGATAAAACAGCGCGCACTTTTGGTAATTAACAAAAAAGTACGTTCTTTATAACTTGCACTGTACTATTGCAATTTGAGTCGCGCGCTGCTGCTCAATCTTTCTTTTTTCAGCCTGGAGAGCGAACGCCTTGTTGGCAACAAACAACGCAAGACTTGTCAATTTTTTTTTTAAAGTGTCTGGTGCTAGCAACCCGCACGCGAAATCCTCTTTCGCGCGTGACATTTGATAGAGAAGTAACTCTAATATGTGAATAATCACGATACTTAACCCACACCGCCAGCGGAAAAATTCTCGCTCCGATTTTGTAACCAGCAGGTTCGCGCGCGAGCTAGTCACCCGCTAGATCTACTTTTTTTTTTATCTCTCAACGACGACGAAATATGTTTTATCAAGATTCTTGACTCAAGAGGACAGATGATAAACAAGGCAAAGAAAGGAAGAATTCGTCTTGATTTCATCGTGAGGAGTGTCTGTTCACATCTTACCGGGCAGCATTAGATTACATTTGAATTTTCTAATACTGTCAGGTAAAGATGTCGTCAGAGTTCCGAGTTCAACGTGGGATGAATATTCATCGCGCCCGCCTGCTGATACATCTTTCGCAAGTAGAGAGTGCGCGACTCCTGTGTGTTGTAATATTCGCGATTGACTATGCTCTTTTGTAATTGCATTCGATTGATAGCGTTTATCACCTTGTCATTCGAGCTACTGTACAATTAACGAGCGATCTGCGCGCGCCTGTTAGGAGTGCTATCGCATTGTCAATACGTTGGCGAGGACGGCAAATATCTGCGATCGATGAAAAAGGAAAGAAAGAAGAAAAAAAAATTATGAAATTGTAATTTATTTCAGCGCATTTCGAAACGATCGAGAGTTTTACTCGTTTGCGACTTGATAAGAGCGTGCCTCTTCGCGTTTATATCGCCGGGATGCCGAAATCGAAAACGGTTACATAAGGCACACATTACCGCAGAGCGTTCCTGTAAATTAAACATTCGAGCAGCTTTGTTACCGATAATAAACCAAAAGAAAAAACATAGTCAACATGTGTGGCTGATAATGAGCGATAAGCTCTCTCACTCTCTCGAATGAGATAATTAACATGTCATTCGGCTACTTCTCAGTACCCACGCAATAATTTGGAAAAATAACTGTAGCACTGATATATTCGTTTAGATAATTTTTGATTGAGCGGCCTGTCGATTCTGATCACGATCTTTCGCGAGGCGCGTGGAGAAAGTTGTCGGAGAATATGTAAGACTTGGAATTAATTTATTTCATTAGTTTTTTCATCGACGATTTTATGTATCTATATAGCGATCTGCGAAACTGTAAAAGAAAAATAACTGGTAGAAAGAAAGCAGCTCTGACGCCGAACGTTATAATTTCACTTTTTAATTTACGATTCTCATGCGTGCGGAAATTGTAAAAGTTGTGTCTGCCTACCCGCACTACGAGAAAGAGAGAGAGAAACATACATAGTCTTAACAAAGGATAGATATTAAATTGGCTCAAACACGGAGAACTTTCATCCACTACTCGCGAGAGTATACCAAGGCAAAGACAACAACCCTCAACGTGCGCAAGTAGTATCGGCAAACGTTTTGTCAGCCGACCAGCTTTTGCAGGTACATTGCGAGATTTCCCTTTTGATTTATGAGCGTTGCATACGCGCGCGCGCGCACGCGTGCCTTCTTTCTAAATATAAAGCCAGAGCTGCTACTGCTGGCGCAGATAGAATTCTAAACAGTTGACGCGTCGCGCCAACTGACGCGACTGCTTAAAAAGAGCAGGTACTCGGCGAGCGAAAGGATTAGCCGCTGCGCGCGCACGAAAGGGTTTTGTTCGTCGTTTCTTTTTGCGTGCGTTGACTTCGCTGTACTCGCGCGAGAGTCTATCCTCAATTTAACTCTCCGCGCTGCGCTCACTGCGTTTCACTATACATACGCGCGCGGGAGTTGCGATACGGTATAGCAATTAAGATACATTTTTTTTTCTGCCACGTTTAATTGCAACTTTACTTTATATGTTGTAGATTTGTTGGAACTGTTTTTTTTTTTTTTTTTTTTTTTTTTTCGCGCGAGTGTGTGTGGTTGGCAATAATTCATCGCGGAAAAAAAGACGAATAAATCGCAATCTTCTCGCGTGCTGCACTGTAATAAGCCTTCTAATAGAATTCATGATATTAAAAATATTGTGAGATATTCCGCGCTTCGAGCTGGAATTAACGTATTATCAATAAATTGCAATATTATATATTTTTTTAACGTTGTACGTGAAATACTCGTAAATGTGAAATTCCTCGAGGCATGTGTGTCCAAGGTTTCGTCAAGTTTTGCAGTATTTTGAAAATTATGTTCTACTTGTAAATCTGTTTTACGTTGCAAATAAATTTACGCTCAAAAGTTACGTTAAATCCGACAAAAATTCGCATTGCGTGAAGTAATCGCTGCGTTTAACAGTTTAAAGATAGAAATAGCGCTGGCGTGCGAAAAAAAAAAAAGGTAAGGAACGACAGGCAACGTTATATGTATCAGCATCCGCGCAATCAAGTCTTGACACTTGTGTCGGAAATGAGTGTTGCAGAAACCTTCACAAATGAATAGGTACGGCCCACATAATACTAGAAATTAAGCCTCGAAACCGTCATTAGAATGATACTTCGGGGCGGTGCTTTATGCGAGTATGTAATCACGACTCTGTTCTGCCGGTTTGCACGGCGCTCCGTGTAACCAGTATCCTGAATTTTATTAGAGAATACAACGATTAATCGGGAAACGAATGCAGAACGGCAGAGTTGTTGAGCGGCGAACAGGAGAGAGAAGAACGGCTGAAGTCGTCGAGCTGTGCCCATCGTGGCTTTCTCTCCTTGGCGTAAGTTTAAACCTCGCTACCGGTGTGTGCGCGTGTGTACGCGCGCGTATGTGTTAATTGGCTCGCGTGCGCGCGCACTGCGTTTGGCGAAACTACGCGTACGGAACGTTTTAATAAAAAGCCCAATTGTCCGCCGATGATCCTCTCGTTGAATTCTTGCCGCGCGCTCGCGTGTTATTCTTAAATTGCACGCCGTGTGTTCTTTATTATTTCTCTCCTCATTACTTTGCTTTTTCTTGCCGCTCTCGCCGGCCAAACGAAACTCGCTCAACGTAAATCGCTCGGTCATTAGGATACACAATTTTGCCCGCCGCGAATTTGCGTTTTATTAGCTCTGTTTTCATTATTTTCATGCACGCTCTTCTTATACGCTTTATGTTGCGTGAAATGTACTGATTTATTACGATTTTCTAGTCATTTACCTTCTTCATTTTTTTCATTTGACATTGCCGTACTTACGTACCGGATTTATGATATGGCATGTTGTTTTTTTTCTCTAATAATACGTGCATAATGTTAATTACCGTCCATACTTTTAACGTACATATTTCCAGACATTGAGGAATAGAGAGACATCACAGTAAACAGTGTAGCTACCGCTGTATCTTTTCATTTTAATTATTAGCATTTATTCTGTGATAATTAATTTCGGTTGGCGTTAGAAAAACTGTAATGAAGAATGACGCTAAAAAAAGGTGCATCAGTCTCGCTCGAAAAATACGACATTGTACATTGCACGTAAGACTGATTCGGTATAAAGACGGAAGACTGCAATGGAGAATACACGGTCCGAAAATTCCGCCAGACGCCAGATCGACAGAGAAAGAGAAACTTTGTACTGCTAAGTACGAGAAAGAGAGAAAACTGGTCGTCGCGTCCTCTTGGAATTCCAGGCGAATCCCGGAAAGCGGCAGCGTGTGCAGTTTGCAATTTGAGTGCATCGGCCCACATATATCTGCTATATACACTGCCTTTACTTGGGTTCTACTTCGACGCACATGGCGTGCTTCTTCTCGACGTCGACTCTGCTTTCGCCGACTAGAGAGAGCCGACACCCTGCTGCTGCTAATTCTGCTGCCAAGCGACAAGACATTCAGCTTTTATTTTTCAAAAATTGATGTTGTTTTTGACTTTCTCCTATTCTCGATGTCTTCCTTGCACTGCTCACTAATTATTTGTATTTTATTTAAATTGGTGTCATTATTTTTCATAAATATTCGTTGAATAAAATTATTTTAGTAATAATTTGAAAGTCCTTTAATTGCCTCGAACATCATCATCATATGAATCTCATCTTTTCGTTTATAACTTTCTAGATTTAGAAACATTAATGACTTATCAAACCTACTTACTTCATTTTGATGCGCGTATGTGTAAATTTTTACAATCCATTCCATTTATTTAAAGTTTGACGTGATTGCAGAGAAAACTGTTGTTACTCTTTTCTCGAAATAAGAGTTCATCCGTCGGAACAAATAAAAAGCCAGTACATCGAAAAATAATAAATTCATCAGCAAAATCTGCTTCCTTGGAGCAGAAAGAAAAAAAACCGGAGCACGCACGAAGCTGGGAGACGAAAGAAGCACCCAGCGAGACGTGCAGTACAAAGAAGCAGCAGCAGCACACTTGTATGCGACGAAATAGTGTACATGTAGGTAAGTCTCCGGTTTTAGGGTCGTCATGCAGCAGCAGCAGCAGCAGCAGCAGCAGCGCAGGGTTGAAAGACTATATGCGTGCGAGGGGAGGGGAACGGAAGAAAAGGGGAGGTCGAGCAATGCTTTTTGTAGCTTCTTTTCATCCAAAGATGCAACGGACTTACGCACACACGTGCGGCCCACATGCCAAGTGTGCGCGTACCTTAGCTGCCAGTGGCCCATTGTCGCGCGGAGAGCCAGACCGATTTTTCTTAGCCTCGGACCCTCGTGGGAAAAACCTCTGCGTCGGTCCTGCCCCAGCACATGCTCAACTCTTGGCGCGCGCCCCGCACTTTTTCATCGGCTGCTTCGACATTCGCCTCGCGGAAGCCTAACATTCGGTTTTGCATATTTAACTTGGCGTAGACATTTCGTAATGAACGCTTTTGCATGCTCGGTAGTGAAACGCTCTGATAAGCGACCTCTCAATGAACTTGCATGTCATATTCTTACTGTTAAAAAAAGAATATTACGCGGCACGACAGACAATTGTCTTCGGCACAATTTCACTTTGCAAAGGTAACTTGAATAATTACGAATATTATCACATTGCAACCGTGGCTAATCAGCACCGGCAATTTTATCTCGAGTGAGTATGCGAGCGCGATAAATTGTCGTTCCACCGTTAGAAAAACAATATACGTAGGCAGTGTGTGTGGGACTTTTGTATACGCTTTACAATTTAGAATAGGGAAAAATTGCAGCCCACGAGACAGAACAAAAAATAATTGAAGCATTGTATTACGAGGATGATGAGCAAAAGTTTCCTCATCGAGAAAGCGGCAGCTGCAAACTGCTCGTGGTTCTATTTATGCAAAAAGAGAGAGAAAAAGGCGAATCAATGCCGTTCGCTTACACACTGACGTCACGGCTCATTATGCCACGGCTGAGAATCGGACGGTGCGCGTGTATTTGAAAGTAAAAGCGCGACGGTGCTCGACTTTGTAATAAAGCAACAATTAACCGTCCCCTCGCGCGACGCACGCCCAGAAAAGAAATGCTCCGCTTCCACGAGCAGACTCTGATTGTTGCTCTTCTCGTTTAGTTCAATGACGAACGCAAAAGGCCCGATGGCCCACATTGTGCTCGCAGTGGAATTCCAAAATAAAGAAACATTCTTCGGCAAGTCACATTGCCCTTCGGTTTTCTGTTGACGATCGAGCTCACGGCTCGGTCGCATTACTTTTCCTCGCGCGCGAGCCCAGAAATAGAATACAGAAGTCGTGCGGTTTTGCGGCGAGGAGCGCGCACGCGATCGCCCGTCGCACACTTTCCGCGCCGCTGCTGCTGCTGCTGCTGCTGCTGCTGCTGCTGCTGCAGCTCATCGCGTTTATTCGCCAGGCCTTGCCGTTCGATTTATCGGCCGCGCGCGTCAGCTTCGCCTAACGTTCAACGTGTTTATCGAGCGCCGATTTATTTGTGCACGCGCGCACGTCCCCTTCGCCTTTTCTTCAATTTTTAAGCTTGCCGCGCATTCCACTGCTATAGGCTTTGTTGTTTAATCGAAGCTCCGCGACGCTGACGCCAGCTGAGATTGAAAAATTTCTGCGAGCACATTAGCATTACTTCGTAGCGTTGCCAATTATTACGGACGTTTCCGTCAAAGGCATTTTTCAATGCAAATTATTTCCTTGGGCAACACGTCAGAAATGGAAATTTGTAGTTGAGGCTATCCACTGTGTGAGCCATCGGGATACCACTAGTTGCCAATTGAAATTTTCATAGCAACGATCAATTTACGTTTATTCAAAAAAATACTCGTAGCCAAGCCACTTTGCAATCCGTCGCTTTGACATTTCCTTCAATTTTCAGCTTGTTTCGTGAATTGTAGACAAGCGAAAAGTAGATATCGTTCACCCAAAGAAACGGAATGTTGGCTGGAAGACGAATAGGAACAGGTCTAGAGGAAAACATTCGCTTGGTGGCGAGCAAGCAACGTCGCGCGCTCAATCAGCCTCAAAATGTACATAGTGCATGTGCGGATCGATTTCCATTGCAACTTGTTGCGAGGAAACAACGTGGTAAGAGAGAGAGAGAGAGAGGAGAGGTCAATCCGTCTGGAACGGGCGATGAATCAGCCACCTCGGTTTTTCAAAAAGACCTTCGGCGATCGATCTCGACCTTTCTTCCTTTCTGCACGTGCTTGTATATATTTTCTCTGTCTCGCTTGCTTTGTGCGGCGCGTCTGCGGCGCATCCTTCGCCGCGCTGCGCGCATCCAGCTTTTCGTTGTTTGCTCTCTTGTGGCTTTTTCGTTATTGCCGGAAGTTCCTCATGCTAATTGAAAGGCCGACACTTCTTTATTTTTTTTTTTTTTTTCAAATCGACTTTTCTGCCGCGATTTACCGACGTCTCTCGAAAGCACGTGTTAACGCATTTCTGAGTCATCGTTTCGCTTCGCAACAATAATTGAAGCTAACGAAAGTTTCGTTTCTATCGCGGGAGAAAAGATATTTATAATATGATTCACATGATGATTCAATGCAATAACTCTTGTTGTATCAAACAAATGATTCTTATTACTTTGATAGTCCGCGCGCGCTGTTTTGCTAATAGCCAGCTGTTTAAAAGCGATTCCTTTCTTATTTCCTCGTCTTTGTTGCAAAAAGTGAAAACAATGGAGGAGCGTCAGGAGCGTTCATTGTCAGCGCGATGATCGTTACGATCGTTGTTTCCAAGATTAAAATATATACACTCGGTTATTTTATGTCGTTACGAACGTACATTTTCGCCCGTTTTACATACTGCTGACAAAATGGTTCTCGAGGAAATAACAAAAAGTCACGTACTGCCTGCGAGAGCTGACAAAGAAGACGTTTTGCAAGAGAAGGAGGATCGAAAGGGTCGGCGCGATTACAATGAATTACGAAGTTAGCGGCTTCAAAAACTACTCGCAGACTACGCGTTATAAAGTCAACGAGCTAGCCAAGTTTGCAAGCACGATCCCGCCGCAAAGATATCTCGATGTCTTTGAAATAGCTCGGCTGATGGCGAACGAGTGGTTCCGCGGCTCGATTATTCCTGCAAATCGTAATTTAATTAATTTTATCCTCAAGAGAAATCGGACGACTTATTCGGTCGTGCATTTTCGCGAGCCGGTTGTTCGGGACGAATTGAACGTGGACGTTGCCCCGCTGACGAGTCGCTTAAAACATCGATTTCACGTACTAGAGATGCGAAACGTTTATTTCTCAATGCCTGATTATCCGGCGAACGAGAAAGTAAGCGCGCATAAGCAAACAGGAATAAAATGTTTGCGACGTTTCTGGAAGGCCAAATTTTCCCGTATGCATGTATAACAGCGAGCGGCGAGCTTCTTAATCTTATCACTCGTGACCCGTGCGTCGAGCGGCTTCGTCGCTTCGATATAAAACTCGTCAAAGTCGACGACGAGGTACACTTTTTTTTTCGCTGTCGGTCAAAGCGACTCATCACGTTCAAGGAAAATTCACGTACCCTGTATATATAAGCCTTGCGATCGTTTTCCTTTTCACGCTCGCGCGTCATTGCCGAGACATCGAGATGTCGCCCCAGAAAATCGCGCGTATGATCGAATACGGTCGTTCGGAAAAAGAAAACTGCATTAAAAAAGGTGCGTTGCCTTTTCATGGCTGATGAATTCATTGGAAATTCAAGTGACGTACGTTAATTGTGTCTTTAACTATAGCAGCTTGGCTTTACATTGTGTTCACGACGCTGGGATGCTTAATTGCTACATAATAATATCACATCTAGAGTTGCAAATTAAAACATCGACGTATCTACACCGCATAAGTTCATCGCCGTGTCACCAAAAAACCGAACGATATTTTTTCCTCAAGCTAATAAATCATGAAAAGCGTTTACGTTGACTGTATAAGGCTTTGATAGCGAACGAGGAAAAGAGCTCGAACGTTTACCAAATTATCATTGCGTGAAAAAAAATATAAAGCCAAGTATAAATTTCAATGTCTATGAGAAAAAGGTATAAAAATGTCGCTCCATCGCACGAAAGTATTATTCTTTTATCAGCGTATATGTAAAGTCGAGTACATCCCGTCGCGCTCTAAAAATAGCACGGCTGCTATCGCAATTCGGTCAGATGCAGTCGAATCGACAGGACTTTATAAAAAAAAAAAAAGGCGAAAAGACGAAACGTTATTTGAGTCGAAAAATAAAAAAAATAATAACGGGGAAACGAGGCAGCGAGGTCCCGACAGTAAACGGCAGTTCTAATCAAATACAAGTGTTTGCCCGCTGGATTTATCTCTCTCCTCGCGGTCGTCGTGCATACGCGCTGCGGCGGCAGCGTATTAGCGATTATCTAGGCACTTGTCCCTCAGCGTCGTCGTCGTCGTCGTCGTCGTATGACTTTCGTACTGCGGCATAGTGTGCGGGCTCCACACGTACACGCGCGAGTCCCCCGCTCGCTTTACAAGCCACGACGACTGCATGCGCGCGCGCGCCTCCCTCCTTTTTGTTCCTCGCCTCATGGCTTCGTGTTTCTTTGCGTAGCACCTGTACACTCTCTTTGCGCTCATGGTGTTCGAGGCGCCGCGTGACAAATGCCTTTTTAATTCCCCGGAATGTTACAGAAGAACGCGAAGACACTCCGCGGCGCAGAGCGCGTGTTTTTCGCCTTTGTCGAGCGAGCGCATGGAAAAAGAAATGCGTTTCCGGAGCGCGCGCACGTGCTTCCCAACGTCTAGGCTTCGGTTTCTAGCGAAGATTCATCGGCAAGCCACCCGCCGAGAGACGGCCCAACCGAAAGCCGAGCGAACGGAGAGAAAGACGGTTCGTCGAATGTCCGGACGAGCGCACGTCGTGGCGAGCGCGCAGCGATCGCTCATTGGCAGAGTCGAGGCCCACGAGGGACGGGCGCGAGGAACTTGGCGCGGTTGCTCTCGATGCTGGTGCGCCCGGCGCGCGCGCGCGCCTCTCGTTTTTCGGGCCGCCGATTCTCGCCTGGCAACAGCATGCGGCGCGCGACGACGACGACCGCGGGCGCAAGAGAGCGAGAGGAGAAGCCGCGCCGACTTTTCGGTGCCTCCTCCTCCCCCTTCCTCGCGCGCGCTCGCGCTTCGACAGGATCATGCCTTCTTTGCTCCCTCGCTCTTTCGCGACGTTTGCCCGAATCGGGTCGCTCGTCGGCGAACAATTCGGCGACAAGCAGCTTCTCGTTCACTTTTACCGAGTTTCATTTGCCGCGCGTCTACGACAGTAACCCCAGCACTACCAGCGATCTTCCTTATCGATCGTTGTGCGTTTGTACGCCCACAGCGAACCTCCAACGTTTCTCTTCTCCTCCACTTGGCCACGTCCGCCAATGAAAAACCAACTCTTGTTAACATCAACAATTCTTGATCGTTCATTCACAAATGACATGATTAAAAGCTTCTTGTTGGTAACAGGGTAACAACGCGTACTCGCACACATCGCTCGTCGCTATCGGGATCGAAATTATCTCGAACGCTTTTTCTTTTTGCTCCCTCGTCAAAAAAAAAAGAAAAAAAAAAAAAACGGATATCGCTCGAGCAATTTTTCACGCCTGACTCACGAAGAAGCATAAAAAAAGAATAAGAAAAAGAAACGTTACTCGTCGGTATAAACATATATTGGAAATATTGATAAGATACCTAGTAATCGTAAATGAGAGGAGGACTTGACGGAGAGTTGCGAATGATACATAAATTATTCGTCGAGCAAGAGGGAGAAAAAAAGGCGCCGGGAGAGCGAGATAGGAATCTTTTCTCTCTCCTTCCACCGCGCTAAAAACGTAACACGTGAGCGCGCAAGCAGATAAAAGTAGGAGGAGAAGCCAGTTAATGCATGTGAATGTTGAACGAAAGGAGAAGAAAAGAAAAAAAAAGGCGAAAGGAAAGGAGAGAGATGAAATAAGTTACAGCGAGAGAGAGAGAGAGAGAGAGAGAGAGAGCGCGAAGAAGAATGCTTGCAGCCTCGCACAGGAATTTATCGTTCGCCTCGCACATGCCGTCCCGAACTTCAAGCCGAAACATTCGTACGAATGCGCTTAGCGCGCCCAGCGAAATTACACGCGCGATGCGTCGCGCGCAGGCTGCGAAAAAGGAAGCAGCGAGCGCGCCTGGATAAGAGCGGAAATTAGCGGACGGTCGAGAGCTGGGCCTCGGGGAGAGAAGATCTGGGCCCCGCGCCAGCTCGGCTCCTCTTCTCACTTTGAAGAGCAGCGAGCGAGCGGCAGCAGAGTTGTTTGACCAGCTGCTTCTATGCTATGCGACACACGTGCTTCAATTCTCTCTCTCTCTCTCTCTCTCTCTACCGAACTGATAGTTTATATATATATAAACCGCAAATTATGGAGAATATAAACGTTTTCAGCGAATAACATGTGGATTTCGATGTGCGGCGCTAATGAAATGTTACGGTTACTCTCGTGCGAGATGGCATTTCATTTTCAAGTCCATTATCATTCGATACAATAATCGAAGGATCGCCAATGAGATTAGAGATTTCATACAATTAAAATAATTGTCAGTCCCGCGTGATGCATAGGGTTGGGTTAGCTCCTATAATGCGATTTCGGAATGAAAATCACTATGCGCAATCAATCAAAAGAAGCGTCCAGAAATATTTATCGCTTTCGATTCGAGCCGCACAGTCGACTGAGTTTTTTCAACATGCTGTGCATTTTATTCCAAAAGCGTGTCACACGCGCGCGCACACACATGCGCGCGTTCGGCCGCTGCTGCTCCCGTGTGAGTGTATTACACTTAGAAGTTTATCTTCCGTAAAGAAACCAGTTTCGCGAGACTTCAAAATGGTTGCGCGACATTCAATCTGCTGGTTTGGCAAGTTGGCGATCCGCGATGAGCAGCTTTTTTTCCAATATCAAAACCATCTCTGATCATGCGTAAGACTCCTACCCGTCCTGCTCTGCTCTTCAAGCATGCGTCGAATATATTCGTAGTCTCCTAGCTATTATTGCGATCGGCTATAAGGCTACCACATGAGTTATTTTTAGCTACATACAATAACCGACGTAGCGATTTTTTTTTTATTTCTTTCCTTTTCTATTGTCCATTCCGCAAGAGCTATTTGATTTATTACGAATTTTTATTGGATCGGTATTGAAAAAAAACTGTCGGATGATTGCATTATTATAGGGCGTTCGTGAGAAACAAATTTATGATAAATAATTCAGCAGAAATCGTAGATAATTGCTCTAAATATGCATTCCACTTGAAAAATCACGAGACTCGTTTTTTTCCGTAGAATTTTTAGTCTCTTGCTAATTTAGTGATGCATACGATTATAAATTGATAAAAGAAAAAGGAAATTACACATAATTGGTGAAGGTAATCGTGAAGCAAAAACGAATTGCGTTCGTTCATTGAATAATCAGAATATACAGGTCTCAGCTTCAACGTTCTCGTGATTAATAAATAAAACAGAACATCTTCATAATCCATCAGAATCACCTGGCCAAGGAGAAATATAAGATTCATCATCATAAGTCGAACAAAAAAAAACAAATTAAAAATATTTAAAAACCAGTTCAAAAGAAATTCCTCGAGCAACGAGACAGCGGCGGCAGCGGCAGCTTGTGAATCTCTCTGGAACACAGTTGGGCGTCTAGCCGTGGCTTATAAGTATCGACCTTGAACCCAACAGTGTTTCTCTGAGCAAATATTAATCGGTGTACGCGCGCGCGCGCGTGTGCGTGCGCCTGCTTTGGCTAGATCGCACCTCGTGCACTTTCGCCTTTATCTTCCTCGTTGACCCTCCCAATACGAAATTGGCAAAGCTCGAAGAAGTTCGTCGACCTTCGATCTATATTGAAAACGTTGCTCTCGCATGGAGGTCACTCGGCAAGGTGCTGCCTCGGACTCTCTCTCTCTCTCTCTCTCTCTCTCTCTCTCTGTCTTTCGAAAATCCGGCTTCATACACGATGGGAGAGAGAACGTTCCTCTGCTTGGAGGATATATATATATATATATATATATATATATATTTTAATTTTATTTCGAAAAAGAGCTGTGGGTGAGTGGGGAATCGAAATGAGAGAGAGAGAGAGAGAGAGAGAGAGAGAGAGAGAGAGAGAGATCTCGATTTATTTTTAAGCGGAGCGCGCGCAAGTTGAGTTGTCAACGAAGGCAACGACTAAAATACAATTTAGCTTTCCAGAACTATTAATAGGACTCTTACGCCCCAAAGTGAGAGAACGTTCACAATTTTCAGCTTCGGCTGACGTGTGCTTGACGAGGTGGGAGCTCATCGCCGCATTAACCCGCAGCAGACGCGCGCGCGCGCTGCACTTAACGAAAATTAGGGGCATTTTCGGCATTTTAGTGCATACTCGTGTTTCCGTGGCAGGTTATTTGTGGGAGTGTAGTGCGATGAGTGACAATCGCTTTTTACGAAATCGATCTATTTTTTTTTTTTTTAGGGAGCTCTTAAGAAATTTTCGTAAATATTGAAACTGAACGAGAATAAATGCCTTTTCTCTTGAAATTCATAGTCATGAATTTGATTTAACAGGAAAATCATGCGATTCATCCGTAAATAGCATCTGCCTAACTTAGAATTTTCATTTGAACACGTACGAAATGTTACTCCACCTGAGCAAACTTTGCCGTTAAGACATATACATTTTCTTTCGAACAACACCTCGCTCGCTTGATTGCCATATTGCATTTTTAGAAAGTTATTTTTTTTAGCGCGTTGCAGTCGGTGTGAATCTTTTGAAAGACCCGCGGCTACGGGAAAATCGATGCTTTCAACTTTCGCATTAGCGTAAAACCAAATGGGCTGAGTTGCCAAATGTACGCGTCGAGAAAGATAAACAAAAAACCAAAAAGCCGATGTCCATCTCATAATACTCGTTAATCGGCGAGCTGCTCGTTTGCATAAAGTATTTAAGCTTTTTTCCCTAATAATGAGGAATCGAACGTGCATGCGATCGGTCTAGATCGAGCCGACAAAGCATTACTTGCTGATTTAATTAAGCGAATTCAAAAATGCCTTGTGTTCTTCCAACGTGAAACTGTATAAAAACCTTTAAACTCGCGTTATGCAACCACCAGAAAGTCTTTCGTGCGACATACCATATAGCTTTTACACGAGAATTTCATTTAAGTACCTATAGATTATGTTAATCTTTACGGGTAATGCTAGACGCTCCAACTTATATGCAAAAGCCTTGTATTATTTTTTTCTTTTTTATAAATATTCATGAATACCCAATGAGAATTCGTACACTCGTTCTTTCCTTTTACTTTCCTAATTCCACATAGCGGACCTTTACAATCGAATCGTAAAGCCAAGCAAGGTCGATTCAATGTGAAACGAATGTATTACTAAACAAACTGATGCGTATGATTTAACTGTGAACTGCATGAAAATAAAAGTGACCCCCGAAAAAAAAGACGTACGAGTCAATTAGAGAGACATTTTCTGGTGGTTAAAGAGTCTCGGCAGAAGGAAGCAAATGAAAAAAGGGAGCAGCAGCATTGGTCTATTAATTAACGTAGCTTTCTTTCTTTCTTTCTTTCTTTCTTTCTTTCTTTCTTTCTTTCTTTCCTCTGCCGAGTTCGACAACCCCCCGACTGGTTCTCAGCACGGGGTTGAGTTGACCGCCGACGACGACGACCACTCGTAATGCTTCCCCGGCACACCACGTGGCGTGTCTCGCCCACGCACCTTCTTCCTCTTCTCTCCCTTTGCCGGCGTTCATCCCTTTGCTTTTTTTTTATTTTACTGCGCTTCACGTGAACCTACCGGCTCGCGACCGCGCGCCAGGCATGTGCCGTCGCACGATTAAATTTGTGCCCGCGTAACCCGCGGCTTTTTTTCTCTTGGACGCGTTTACATTTATATCCGAATGGTAATTATCGCTGAACTTTTATTTCTATTTAACTTTGAAATATATGCCTGTAATGTTTCTTACGTGCCGTTGCTACCCAGCAAGTCTAAGAAACATTTTTAAACTTCCTACCAGTACAGTAAGTTATTCACCTATGTATGTAAGTCACGCAAAGTACTACGAATTTTAAATAAGATTATTTTCATACGTCAAGTCAAACGGAAAGCAAGAAGAGTTTAACAAAAAAGAAGGAAATTGAATTTCAGCTAAACAGCAAGAATAAATATTGTATATTTGATAAGTTCAACTTTTACACGTTAATGGGTTAATTTCTTTTGATCCGAAGAATCGATCGATCCGACAGACGCACCATTGAGAGGCAGCGAATGAAAAATATTTGATCGCGAGCAATGTAGGTCGTCCGATTGATCCATCGATCAAATCAAACATACATATGCACGTTGCTCACTGCAAAAATCTTTCCTTTCGTGTTATTTATCTGATAATTAACTAAAGTACTGAACGAAAGCTCCAAGATCGCGTTATACATACGCACTGGCGAATTTAAAATTCAAAGCGAACGAGTGTAACCCCCAAAAAAACTTACGTATTCACGGTATTAGAATTGCAAAAAATGAAGTTTTACGCGAAACCTTGAGAAAAGTTTTACATGTTTTGCGAAGTGGAAAGAAAAAATGGCGTTTAGAGTGATCAGCTTATTTGTTCTCGCGCGAATAAAAACAGCCATTTGGAGTTTATATATAGGTAAAAACGGGCAGTGATGCAAGCGTTTACACCTTGGCGATGATATAAGTAAACAACTCTCGAACGAACGAGCAACACTTTGCCGGTAGAGTGCCAGCCTATCTTTTGGTCGAGGCGATCTTGCATTCTACGGATAAATGCCTGGCTTGTTAAAGAGTTATTTTCATAGCCGATATTCTCGTCAATTTTCTTTTTTTTTTTTCATCGCGCGTGGTGCTTTGTAATTTGTTGAGCCAACAATTCCATTGTGCTAGCCGTGACTAAAGTCGGCGTACAACTTTAAACGAGCTCGTCCGAAGCGAGCAAACAAAAAATAAGGTGGGGGCAGTTTGCGCTTGGTATATCGTCTGTCAAATCGACCTACTCTTGTGTTTACCATCAGGTGCTCGCTCAACTCGTTTTTTGTACGTACGCGTATGTGCGTGTGTTTTCTTCTACCTCGAGCGAAGCTTGACATTCTATCCTCGGCTTGATTCCTCGTGTATTGATTTGTACGTGAAATTGAATTAAAATAGACACATGTATTAAAGGGACATGGCAATGGCACGAATGATTATAACCTTGAACGCGGCTAATCAGCTGAAAATCGAGCGATTCGCAGTATCCAAAGGACATCCGTTATGATTTGAAGTGAAAGCAAGCGGGCACTCGGGAAAGATGCGGCGAGCTAGAGCCCAACTCGGCAAATCTCCGAGCAGAGTTGACGACGCGAGTGCCTTGGGAGGGGTAAGGAGAGAGCGAAGAGAGCTCGCCGAGCGACGACAGCAGCGCCTATAATACGACGAAAAGGGGCGTCGTCGTCGGTCGGCCGTGCCAACACCCTCGCCAGCAGTAGCGTCAGTAGTGGTAGTAGCAGCAGGGCGCGGCTCAATCAATTTAGCCCGGGTCGGGGGTGCGCCGCGCGGCAACAGCCAGCGCGAGAGATTATTAGCTGCCGCTCTCCTTCTCTCTTGCTTTCCGTTCGTCCTGCTGTGCGTTCGGTCGGCGCTGTGGGAAATGCTCGCGCGAATGTCGCCCCCGCGCGCGGGACTTGGGATGGACGGCGCGACGGTGGTATCGAGCAGCCAGCGGCGCGCGCCACAGCAGCGACTCGATAATCTAGCCTCGAGCATTGCGCATGGCTGGATTTCCAGGTGAGTCCATTGTGCACGAGTCGACCCGGGCGATCGTTGCTTTCTCCGAGGGCCGCCCTCTCCGAGCAGTCTCTGCCAGTTGAACGCTGCGTGCTTCTGCTCGCGAGGGCTTGCTTATTTCATGACGTGGCTGCGTGCATCGAGCTTGCAATTAATCGATCGGCACTTGATTTGGAGTCGCCTCGACTGTCCGACGTTCGTTAGTTCTCACTCGGCTCGAATGCGTACAGGGGGTATCCGTTGATAACGCTCACGCTTGAACTTTAAATCTTTCAGGTTCGCAGACAACAATAGAGATGAATGTCAACGAAGCCGAACTATAATTGATCGTTGAGCGACTATTCGATCTATCTGTGCGTATATTTTCGAGCTGAATTCCAAGAAAAATATAGCAGCGCTATTTAAAAAATGACAGTAACGACAGAGCTGAAGGAAATCAAAGAAATGCTGCGCAAGATAATTAGAGACATGACGAAAATAAGAGAAAGCCAGAGGCAGATGAAAGAGGAGATGTACGAAGTCAAAGGCGATCTGCGAAGATTTCGTGATTTATGGAAGAAGGAAAACGCCGAGATAGAGAACAGGCTGGCAAAGCTCGAGGAGGACAAAGTCAAGAGGGAGCTCGTGCAGAGACTCGTTAGATTCGAGAAAATGGACGAAGCCATCGAACTGAAGGAGAAAAGGTCCATCGGCTTGCCCGGCTCGGAGTCGTCCCTGCGACACAGCGAGCAACTGCAAAAGTGCATCGAGAGTATCGTTAAGAGGGGAAGACAACACGGCAGCACCGTCAATATCGAGTACAAGAAGTTGTGCACCAACGAGAAGAATATGATTCTCAAGGACGGCCAGAGATTGATTAGGCATTTCTTCGGTTCGCGCAAAACTGACCTTTAAAGCGTTCGCCGTTATTGTGGCTTCGATCGCTTCTACTAGTGCACAAAGCTGCCTTATGTAAATATTAACTTATTCAATAAATCATTACGTATGAATAATTGTCATTGCACGCCTGAAAATCATCCATCATTCGGCACACTATCACGCAGGATATCCAATACATGCCGTACGCGCGACGGGCTCAAGAGAGATATTTTTAACGGGAACGAGGAGCAGAAAAATAAGCTCCCGTCGACGGAAGGGCTGAGCAGAGATTTTAATGCTCGTTGCATTTCCTTTTATTACGCGCTGCTAATGGAGAATGGGATTGTTTGTCTAAATTACGAGTGCGAATGATGGAGAAGGGGTCGTTACGACTGTCAATCATCTATACCTTAATCGGCCCTTTGTATACACAAAGAACAGCTGTAACGTAATCGCTCATTTTTTATCTTGCTCTCAATGATGAAGGATTATTTCAGACTTGATGAATGAAGGCGTTGGAGCGTTCTCTTCGTGATACGGGTTCATCACGACTCTACCGAAAATTCATTAGACCGTCGAGTTTCATTTTCACGTTGATATTTTTTCAGAGTAAAGCTCTTAAGGAAAAGTGATAAACAAGCTCGAAACGAAAATAAAAAAAAAAACAAAAAAATGCGTCAACGAAAAACAACGAAGAATGTTAATTCGCAAGGCTCAGCGGAAGCACCTCGCTGCACGAGGGCAAACTGTATGAAAGAAATAGATCGAATTCATTGTCACACGACGCAAGGAAGAAAGAAAAAATAAAACATTTAGCATGTTGGAAATATCCGTGCTGACTCATTACAGCTTGCAAATTTACGATGATCTCCGGAGACCTTTGTCGAATAGTTCTCTCGTCTAAATATACGGCGCATACTCTCTTTCTCTTTCTCTCCCTCTTTCTCTCCCTTCGCTCGTTCGCGCGCAAGCCGTTTCGCATCAATCTCGAGCCTTCTTCTTTTTCTTATGATATCTCGCTTTGCGGTTTTTTCGAGAAATGAGATTCGGTGTCCCCGACGCTTTGCAAAGCGATGATTATTTATCGGTGGTCTTGTGGTCAAATGGAAACTTTGGAGACCGAGTAATAATTTCATTTTCGAAATTGGATCGAAAGGGTATATAGATCCGCGCAGTGCGCGCACGTGTCAAAACAAAACATATTTTTCATTCCTGTTGACGATACGATTCGACTAAAAGTTCAACAGTTGCAATGAGGTGAAATATGCTTTTAAGTAGGTCAAATCGACATCGATACTCTGTGCGTCACATGCTTGATCAAACATCCATGACTCATGCACTTCCATGCGCAGCAGCCGTCGATGGAAATTGGAAAAGCGCTTGGGAAAATGAAAATGTTGCAAGGACAATGGCAACCGAATAGATGTATATGTGTGTTTGCCCGACGCGAGAATGAAAGAGAAGCCCAGCGCTCGCTGCGGAGCAGTGACAGCTGAAAAATTAAAAATAAGCATGGTTGAACCGCAACAGCAGCGGCGGAGATAAATTTTCGATCCGTTAAACTCAATTACGCGAGGAAATCCGGCAAGAAGAGGGACCGAGTACACAAGCGCATATATCGTGGAGTAGTACATTTTTCTTGTCCCTCGCTGTCTCGAGAGTGGATGACGAAGAGAGAAAGAAAGAGAGGGACGAACGCGAAAAGGGTGACAAATTGAATATTTATTCATAAGCCCTTTGAAAGTCTCTGCCAAGAGGCATCGGAGTTCATTTCGATTTTCGGGCAATAGAATTAGCATTGCATTTGTATTTATGGAAAATGGCCGATGCGATACGATCGACCAAGGCGATCGGCCAGACCGATCTCTCTCTCTCTCTCTCTCTCTCTCTCTGCGCGCAGCACGCATAGACCAAGACCGAGCCATTGTGCGCGGCTGCTCCCGCCGCGCCTTTGTCGCCCGCGTTATGTCGTTCCGTTGATCGCGACGCTTTCCCTCCTCGGCAATTCGCGCCAAAGCACTTTTTTCGATGCCGTGCTGCTCGCCTCGGCCCGCAGAGGCGTCGCTCGCTCTCCGAAGTTCATTTGAATACACAATCGGATACGCAAACTCCGCAACGCGCACGCGATATACTGTTTCGCGCTTTTGTCGCTGCAGCGCCTTCTACCTAACTGCTTATTTTCTTGTTATTTTTCGAATGCGCACTTCTCGTGCGTATGCCCGTGCAACGGCGAGGCGCGCCTCAAATTTTCTCCCAGATCAGAATTGAATCTTCACTAACGAAGCAACTTGCCGGAGGCCGAAACGAAATAAAGGAGGAAACAAGTGTTGGCTCTCATACATAACCGCTCTTATAACTGTCAAAAGTTAATCCCGAGCCGACTCTCTGGCACCTTCGGGGCTCTCGCGGCGCAGCATGCGAAGGTAATTACGTTGCGCGACGAGGAGGGCGGCTCGCACATACGTCCTCCAGCCGCCTGCTCCTCCTCCTCCTCCTCCTCCTCCTCCTTCGCGCGGAGAGAGAAGACGAGCTGGCCGCAAGCGCGACGATCGACGACCGATGCTCGCCTCGCAAGCGACACGTCGTTCGCTGTTTGTCCGCAATGCCGCGGATTTACCGTGGACGATCCATATCGCGCCTCTCTCAAAGAAAAGGCGCCACCGCGATCATCGGGCTCACGTCGCGGCGAGAAGAAAACGAGCCGCGCAATTGACGTCGCCGCTCCGTTCGTATAATCGATGCGCGAGGACAGCGGCGCAATAGCGCTCGTTTCATTAAGAGCGCGTATCGGTATAGTTTTATACGGCTGGATATCTATACTTAGGGCGACGACGGACTGAGTTTTGCATTCGTATGCGCATCGAGTGGACGGTGACTTGGCGCTATCTTTAACTTGCTAATGCCGACTTTTCATCCTCCGTTTTTCTTCGTTCTTTTCCTCTGTATGCTAATCGCTCGAACAGCGCGATCGTCGTCGTCGTCGTCGTCGTCGTCGTCGTCGTCGTCGTCGTCGTCGTCGTTGTCGTCGTCGTAGCGTGGTCGTCGTCATTGCGCCGATTGGCATTCACGCGCGCTGTCGCTTAGACACTACTTTTCGTGTAATTCAGCTGACGACTATTGCAAATCGTGCGACGAATGCGACTGACAATGCGCGATGGAACCAATCTATGTGTTACTGATGAATACAATAGGCGTTTATTTCCGAACACGGGTCGCTCGCGATTAATTCGCGTTCGCACATTTATTAATTAAACGCCTTTTGCTCGCGCTTAAACCGGTAGACGGAATAATTGACTCCATTCTATTTTTTTTTCCTAAGTTTTACATTTTTTTCTCGAATCAAGCTTCTTGAGTGTAACATATGTTCGCTGGCATAAAGTCAATGAAATTCAGCGATGTAAATTAGATAAATAAGTTTATTAGCGGTGAATTTTTTTCTTTGACGCATCGTATTCGTCATTGAAATAAAATATGGACGTAAATAAATTGTTAATAATCGTTTCGGAAATAATTCACGAGATATATCTTTCATATAATGAGCCATTATTAAACTAATATCAGTGTAGCAGTTGTTCAAGTAAACTGTCAAGCATTAATCGATTTACAGGCGTACAGCCATTGAAAACTGAAACTTGGTACCCAAATGATCGTTGCTCGTTGAAAGAAGAATCGAGAACGTCGGTTCCCAACTTTGGGCAATAAATCAATTTTGGCCTCACTTGCTTATCAGAGGCTCTTGTTCGCTTGCGATTTTCGTATAGCGTGCCACGCACTAAACATGCACCCAAGTCTCTTTGCATCGCAAAATCAACCTGCTTTGCAAAGAAAAAAATAAAAAGAGAAGCCATTATACGCATTTTTCTCAAGCTCCGCGAAGTATAAACGTGAAATACGCGCTATTCCCAAACGCGCACGAAGAAAGATAAAAAAAAAAACAGAGCCGTTGACGAGCAAGGAAAGCCATATACGTGGGCTTTTCCCTCATACGCGTAAATATCCAATGGGACATAAAGTTGGAAGGAATGCCACGCAGGGAAAAGGGCTTTTTTTTTCTTGTCGGGAAAAGCCGACCGATGGACTCGGGTCGTAAATTAATCGGAGAAAGAGCGTTTACCCTTTGAGAGGGGTCAGTGTCACGCTCGGCGCGCTTAATACTTGGACTCCGCGGGTTCGTTGACTCCGAGGAGACGGCAGGCGGCGGCGTCGCTCGCTGCTATATATACCGAAGGCGCGCGCAAGTCCGCTCGCGACCGACCGGTTGGTCCACCTTTTCGCCTTCCTTCGTTCCGTAGCGCTCGCCTTTTCTCTCTCTCTCTCTCTCTCTCTCTCGTTGCGTTTTCGCTCGCACGCGCGCCTCCGCGCCGACGTCTGCTGCCTTGGGCTTTTGATTTTTCGCCTATTCGCCTTACGAGCGTCGACTGCAATTGGTCTCGATTGACGAGCTACTCGACCGAGCGTGAGATATATTGGTCTAATTAGGATTTTTTTTCCTTTGGTTGCACCGGGATACTGTTTTCGCGGCTGCAAAAACGCAAATAAACCATTTAACGCGATTACAGCGTGGATCCTCGTGGCGATCCCGCAACGAGGCGAGCCTTTCAAAGTCGAGCGTTTCGAGCCCCGCGGTGAAGATCCGAACGAAGATTGCTCGTAATTGCAGTCGCGCTCAATTGAATACTCCGCATTTCGCCCATTATTACACGCTCGGTCGGGCATCGAATTCATTTTTCGACGCTTATTCTCGACGAGCAACAAAATGCAAGGTGATACATATTCGAGCGCGCCGAGTCGGGGCATAATCATCGCCAAGTCTAATCGTTGTTTACGAGATGCGCTCTACGCTGGGCATACCCTTGAAGGATATGGCCGGTTTTCGTGGCTTCGGAAGACCGAGACGAGAACGAGCTGCCTCCCGGCTGTGATAACGGTAAACGAGCGCGCCAACAGCTGCCGCAGTTGCCGATTAGCGCACGACAATGTTGCATGTTTTATGGACGATATCGAGACGTAGATTTCTCAATCGTCCACGAATAGATGTTGCTCGAGTGACTTATACGTGCGGCTCGTGTGTCGAAATATTTGTATTTTTATCGCTCTTGTCAACGGAAGATATTCGAGAGCGCAGCTTTCTTCCCCGCAAACCTCATCCACGTTTTCGCGTATTGCGTAAAAACGATTTCGCAAGCTTCGCCATCGTAGCCGCAAACGATATATATATTTTGCACGCGAGTAGTTTTGATTTTGAAAGCTATTATTAGGAGTGAGTCGGGCACGCGCGTGTTCGTCCCACGTGAAAAGCCAAACCTGCGAGACCATTATTTTTTTTTTCTTTCTTTCTCTCGATTTTGCAACCTTCGTTCCAGCGTTGTCCTGCATACCTGCTCCTTCGCCAATTCACAGCAAGGAAACGTAAAGTCGCCCAATCGAAAACGAACAATAATAATAATAATAATAATAATAATAATAATGATAATAATAATAAAAATAATAATAACAATAATAACAATAATAATAATAGGAAGAAGGTTCGTGCATTAAAACCCGCGTCCATTTGAATATGTATAACCAAGCATATATGCGAGGTCGAAGGCCAAGCGAGCCTACATATTCAACGGGTAGCATCACACACGCGTACATACGTTCGCTTCCGCTAGCACGCAGGCACACGCGCGTTGGCGCGCGGACGACGCCGCACGTATATACATCCTGCGAGCGCTCCTCGCGGATTGACTCGTAATGCCGAATCCTTCTCGTCGGCGAGCTCGCGCAGGATCGAGCCGGCGAGGATGAGCCCGACGAAGCCCGCCGTCGTGGTCGATACCGTGGCCTCTCCCGCTGCGCGCCTGATGCCCCCGCCGTGTACGCCAATGCTGCGTCGACGCGCGCGAGCTTCTTCCGCTGTGCGGACATTTGCGGCTCGCACCACCGACTCGCCAGCGCCGGCATCGTCGTTTCCCGACGATCGTACGCCGTGAGATTGCGATTGGGCGTTACGAACGCAGATGGACGGCGGATCCAAACTGATCGAGGAGGGAAAGCCGCGAGCAAGCCAATCGAGACTCGAATCTTCGCAGATGAAGCTACGGGTTTTCAGCTTGAATGGCATGCAGCCTGGGTTCGCCTATCAGTTTGACTTTGGGAACCAAACGTTCCATGGGTCCCGATAAGTCGACGGGAAGATAGGAAAGAAAGGAAAAAAACGAGATAGCGTTGCATATGCGATGCGGTAATTTGTAAATTCAACTCGGAAACTGACGCAGCACCGCGAGGCGCGGCTTGAAAAATAATTTGCTGGTTGGCAAATCGCGAAAGAGAGAGAGAGAGAGAGAGAGAGAGAGAGAGAGAGAGAGAGAGAGAGAGAGCAATCGAAAGAAATGGCGCGCGGTCGTGGTAGCTGGAAAAAAACAGCGAGAAATAACGAGAGCGCGATGAGCGAGTCCTCGAACCGCCGCCGGGGGGTTATCGGCGCTCTTCCGCGCACGACGACGCCGATGACGAGGGCGCGCCACGGGTCAGCGCCGCCGGCCGCGTAAACAGCCGCGGCTATCTCTATCTCCGCGAGCTTTTTTGCTCTCTCGACGAGCCGTGTAAAGCGCGGCGCGCAACGTCACCGCATCGACCGGCGGGCGGCCGCTTCGCTGCTCTCCTTCCTCCGCGCTCGCTTTTCGAAAGTCCGCGCGCCCGCGCGCGATTACAATCGACCGCGTATCGCCGGCCCGTAACTGCGCCGACGAATGTATACCGAGTGAAATTGCGTGTCGGCCAACGCGAGAATCATTAATCTGCGCGCGCGAGAGGGAGAAAAATTGGCTTTCGAAAGTTTTTAATCGAGAAGCGCACGATAACGGCAAACGCGAAACGAGAACGAAATATAGCTCTCGCTCGCACCTTCGACATTTTCATTACTCTCGCTCGACGCGAGCGCCGCCGGGATCGAGGGATTAATTAAGCCGGCGAAACCATCGCGCTAAATCACTCGAGCGTATCGCTGAAATTTATGAAAGCGTCGCTGTCGATCTTGGACGTCGAAAAATCGACGCTCTCTTTATTTCTTTCCTCTTGCCGGCGCCTGGTTTTCCACGGCCGAAGCGGCGCGGGGGTGTAACGTTCGTTAACGCGAGCGGATCGAGAAAGAACAACGAGAACGTCCCTGCCTTTTTTTTCCATCGAGAGCTCGGAGAACGACACGAGATCGGGCCGCCATTTTGCTGGAGAGCTTGCGATGTCGGTCCATCGGCAGAGAGGGGGATGCTGTGGCTGGGGGGCGTGGGTAGACGTCATCCCCTGCAACTTTTGCGCGCACGCTCGGGCTTCTCCTTCACCACACCTACTCTTGCGCCACGGTGCTTCGGGAGTCCCTGCACGGAAATGTCTCCTCTCCTCGGTTCTATTTCCTCGTCGTTTAACGCGCCTACGCTACTACAAGATTTTCATTTAATTAAAAGAAAAATAAAAGAGACAACTGCTCGCACTGGCATTCGAATCGGGGATTAATGATGTGTACCGCCCCGACATAAAAATCGCATTAACGATATTAAACACGCCTCGGCTACGTGCAGTCGGCTCGAAAAGAGACACCAAAACGAACAGTTAGAGAAAATAAGAAGAAGAAGAAGAAGAAGAAGAAGCAAAAAAAGACAATTGTGCAAATAACTGCACACAATCCCATTAAGCCTCGCGCTCGTCTCCTATATACAGTCGCCCGCAAGCTCATTAAATCCGACCAACTAGACTAGTTAGTCTTCAGTGCGCGACTCGCTCGTAAAAAGCCCAATGCAAAGTCTTTTGGCCGTACTGCAATTTGCAGCCCTTCTCTCCGGCGAGGCACGGAGAGGGGTGAGCGCGAAACGAGGCTACACGCACGCAGACAACAGGCGAAAGACGAGCCCGCGCGAATTTCAATTTTTAATCGCGTTAAGGCATAAAGTCGCGTGTGCGCTCCGACGGGAGCGCTCATTAATTAACTTTATTTTAGCGGGACATGCGATTCGGTATACGTCATGCGCGAGATCGATCGCGCGCGCACGCGCGCTGGCTTTTGCTTCCTTCGTCGTAGCGCGAGTAGCCTAATTTGCCGCAGCTGCGTTGTGTCGCTCGAATGCGGGGAGGCAGGTGAAATATCGAGACGCGCGGCGTGCTCTCGGGGTGGCTGGGCTCTCTTTCTCCTTTCGCTGTCACGGCTAATTGCCTTCGCTTACCAAGTTCTGTTGACGATGGGACACTCGACGAAACGTTTGATTAATTACCGGTACCTTCCGAGCAAATCAGTGAATTGGGACGAACCGTATCGACAATTCCACGACCAAAATTGAAAGAAGTCGCCAGAATTACAATATATAATTATGTCTCTTCGATCGTGAATAAAATTTAACAATTTTGGGCAAAAACGTATGAATTCGCGGCTCTCTCTCGCCATAATCGACAGCTGTTATCTCTGCGCGCCATCGAAAAAATTTTCCCCCAGTGAAATTCAATGTAAGAACGCGCGCAAAAGAGAGAAACGCGCGACGACGCGCCATGCGAGAGGAATTGGGATGAGTGCGCGCTCGAGGCGAGGCGAGGAGGCGACGAGGAGAGAGAGAGAGAGAGAGAGAGAGAGAGAGAGAGAGAGAGAGAGAAACCGGCTGAGCAGGGTGCGGTCTTCCCCGGAATCGATATGTACAACGCGATGACGACCACGACGACGAGGCAAAGCCAACTCGACTCCGATCCCCCTTTTCTCGCGACCAGACTCTCGTTCTATATTCGTCTATAAGCTTCTACATCTTGGAGCTGACGATACCAATGCCTACCGCGCTTTTCTTTCCGATAATTGAAAATTCATCGCTCGTGCCCTGACTTCCGTGTTGAGCATTCGTCTTCTTTTCATGGAAGTTATGTTTGCCCTTCTAAGCTTCTTCACGGGCCTTTTCGTTGGCGCACACTTTACTGGTGGGCTTTCAAACTGAATTAATATCCGTCGCGAGATGTACTTTTTTCTTTACACTTGAATATGAAAGATTGCAGCAATTTTATTACTATTGGCTGCGCATAATACGTTACACTAAATTATACGAATACACGAATTAAAATTATTCAAAGAGCAACAATTAAATAGCTCGGAATGAGATTTTTCAAAATAAAGCTTGACGAAGAAACGAAAGAGAAAACGAATACGCTTCCAAAACGAGCCTATGAAGAATTCCCATCGCGTCGCAAAGGATATCTCTGAATAATATAACTGGAATACGGTTTCACGATTAAACTACTTTCCAAAATCGATGGGACCGAGAATATCGAACACGCATGAGGATTCTTGCTGGAAACATCTCGGCTTTCTCTTACTTACAATTTGATGTTCCGAAATTCTCAGATGATTCTGAAAAAATGATGCACCTTTTTTTAATTAGTTCGTTTTTGAAACGTTTCGTTGGCAGAAGCTTTCACTTTTATCACTCTTTGACAATCAGTATTTACACATTAATAATGATCATATATGAAAGCAATTCAGTTGCAGTGAAAGAGTTATCTTGAATAATTATAAATTAGTTGATCCTGGTGTGTATTTTGTATACACACTCGAATTCTTATTACTATACAAATTTATAATATTAAACTTGACGAGACATGAAAAATAAAATCTTTGAAAAAACTAAAAAGGTAAAAATGAACTTGAAAATCATGAGGTTTGTTCTTAGTAATTAAATCTCTATTTTAAGCACTTTTTTGTACAAATACATTTTTACAAATTCATTCAATCTAAATATAAACACCGTAGGGAGTTTATACAAAAGTCCATTTCATATATGAAAACTAGATTTAGCAAGTGCTGTCACCTTTCAGAAAATACTGAAAATGGCTTTCATGATAAATCAAGAAACGTAATATAAACATTATAAAAGATTACAAACGAATCTATAAACAATTACAAATGTATTAATTACATAAATTATATGAATTGTATTTAAAAGAATCAAATTAAAAATTTGAATTATTACAAAAAGAAAGGTAAATCAACGTAATTCAATTCAAGGCAATTTGTTTAATTTTTGCTGAATAAGCGCAAACTGTCTCTTAATTTCAAAAGCAATAACACCCAATGCCATTCCTGCGTTCAAGCTATCAATCTTATTATCTAAAGGAACATTGACTCTGATTCCTTTGTATTCTGCTACTAAGTTGTAAGAATCTTTGCTTATACCGTGTGTTTCACCACCAACAATTAAAATTATATTTCGTTGTGTATAATCTACAGCATAGTATGGAACCAAAGGAAAATCAGGTTTTATAAATGAAATTTGTCTACTTTTATGCTTATTATTAGTTCTCTGTGATTTTGTTCTTTCATCATCATTTTCTATGTCTTTACCAATGATTTCTTCAAAATCTTCTTCAGATTCTGTTGGATCCTCATCAAAGTTATTAGTGCTATTGTCAGCTACAAAAACGTTAACTTGGTCTTTTATCAATGATTTTATATCAGGCCAATCTATTGGTCCATGAATAGGTATTCTGAAATGTGCTCCTGCTGCACTCCGCAAAACTTTACTATCCCAAAAATCAACGCAACCTGTAAAATGGTGTAAATTAGTATTTCAATATTTCATGATCAATATCAAAATTAAAGATGCCATTTACATAGCTAAAAAAACAAACCTTTTGTTAACACTACTTTATCACATCCAACTCCAGCAGCTGCTCTCAGTATTGAACCCATATTCCCAGGATCTCGAATATTATCACAAATAATTGTAATAGGTAAACAATTTTCAGCTTTGGATTTTGGCTTAGGTTTATCAAATATTCCTGTGAATTTATAAAAGTAGTAGAAGTATTTATTGAGATCTTGAAACATTAAAGAAACTAAGTTTGTTAAACTTACCCATGACACCAGGTGATGTAGTCAAAGTTGAATACATTTGAATCGATTGATATGGCACTTTGTAACATTTTATGTTGTCTAAAGGAATATCAATTTTCTTTACGTCCTCCCATCTGCTAAAAATAATAAATTCAGGATGTAGACCAGCTTCTACAGCATCTTTGATAAAACGAACTCCTTCTACAAGTATTTGATCTTGCTTCTTTCTTCCTTTTTTAGTTTTCAGATTCATTATAAGAGAGCTATATTTTTGAAATAATATTTGTATACTTTAAACTGCAAATACTCATTATTTATGAAGTCACAGATTATAATACTTACGAAACTATTTTATCATTTTCATCTAGTTTTGTGTAAATCACCTTCTTATCTCTAATCATACCTTCCTCTTGGATATGTTGGTTACTTTTCTTTTTACTTTGAGACTTCTTTACTTTAGCTTTCTTCAAGTCAACTTTTTGAGAGTCAGTCTGAAATTGTTCATCATCCAAGTCATCTGAACTTTCAAATTCATTGTAGCCTCCATCTTTGCTTCTAGGAATGTTTACTTCCTCTAAATGAGCAAATTCTTTTTGATAATCTTGAGCTTTTTGTCTTATCGAGCGGGATTTTATTTTCTTTGGTTGCTTTGGAGCAATATTATTTACATTGACGTCAAAAAGTTCATCTTCGTTAACAATAGTTGCATGTCTAGGATGAAATCTACTGTAACCTCTCGTCTGAATGTTTAAAAGTGTTTCGCGGCTGACAGCATGAGTTATGCCACGCAAATTCCTCACAGTTAGTTGAAAACTTTTGAACATTTTTTTATAGTCAAGGATGAATGAATAAGTCCCTGAATTAATATTAATAATGAATTAATATTAATTCATTAATATTAATTAAATTGCTCTTTCCAAACATCCATTTAGGTTAGATTATTAAGAATGTGAATCGATTGATAGGTATGTTAGTTTCGTACCTACCGTACACTTGATGAATTTAACATCAGTATTATTCTCAATTAGCGATATTTACGAGAATCACATATTATTCACACAGTTCTAAGAATGAATTCTTTTACATGTATTGAAAACGTTCACTTCAAAATATACAAACTTACAATTGCCGACCGCATGTGCTTATACCACGTGACAAATCGGCATCCGCTCGTAACTCGCGCGTAAAATTTAATCGTTTTAAATAGTGATATTTTGAAGTTTCCTTAAGAACGTGATAAAATTTGTCCTAAATACGGATATCGTCATAAAACTGTTTTTATTCTAAAGTACATCAAATAGGTTTCAAATAATCCAAATTTTCTTTATTTCAAAAAAATCTCAATCACAGTCCCCACGAAGTAACGGTTTGCATGACATCTTACTTTTTGAAAAATTTTAGTTTGTCACGCTTTTCTGAGCGTTGCCGTGATCGAAAATCATCTTAGGAGAGCTTATTTAAGAAAATATTTAAATATTTAAAGAGCTTATTTAAAAAAACGAAGACGTTTAAATCTGTTTATCTTTTATTTGAAAACCAGATTTTCCAAAATGAGAAATTTCTTTTTCTAATAAAATTTGAAAATTCGAAATATGAAAAGATAATTTTTTTGAAAAATGACTCCGACCAGTCCAAAGCACAAATTCCAGCGCGATGGAAAGCTATATTATAAATAAAATATATACAAATGGTACAATATAGGATGATATATAAAACATATTGCAGCGGAGTACTAAATGGAAAAAGTTTCATAACGATATGATTATAATAGGCTACATTTTACACCACCGCCATTAAGAAAAATTTAAAAATCGTTATTAGACCTCCGCTAGTCACTTTAATTTGTGTTGAATTTTTTACACTATGCTTATTTAAGTTAATTATAAATATAATTTAACGATATTGATGGCCTTTATTAAAAACTATTTTAATCTTCATAAATACACTATAGCGAAATTCCAAATGTATAATAATTGCAGCAGATGCATTGAATTAAATGTAAGTAATTCATGTATAATAATTGATATACAGTGAATTACTCAAGTACTTTATTTATTAATAATTTTTCGGAGGAGTTGCATAAAATTGAAAGAAAACTTCATATTGTGTTTTTTACCAGCTATATTTAAGCTTTTTATTCAAATTTGTTATTTATCTTATTCAAAATAAACTGTAAAATGTCATTATAGCAATTTAGGTCATAAAATGAAAATATCAAGCTGAATAGCAAAGATGAATATTTGTAGCGCTTCATATATATTCATCAAAGGAATAGTTCTTTTTTCTTGCCAGATACTCTTAGAAAGATATTTTAAGAGCGGAATAGGGTGAGTGCACCAGTGCCTGACCACCTAGTATACGAATTTTAACTTTATAATTAATCAATTTCTATAATTTAAGAAAATAATTAGTTTGATACTACTGTATAGATTCTTTTAGAACCATTTGAACTTGTTTTGTTACATAAAAATATCAAATCTATTTATATTTAACACATTTTTTTTATTTAACACATTGTAAAAGTGGTCGGGTACTGGTACGTCAACCTTTTTCATTCAGACCATTAACCGACCATGAAACAAACGCAAATAATTGGACTTCTTTTTCTTTTCTTCGGTCGTATAAACTATCAAACCTGTGCTGCAGTATACGTTGAAAAAATATTGATATTACTTTTTTTCCTTTGGTATTTCAAAACATTATACAGCTTTAATGATCCCGTAGTTGACACATTGATTGCTATGATCGTCGGGAATCGGTACACTTATCTTATATCTATTCATGCATCAGTTGTGCATATTTTATTTGAGTTAATTATTTATTTTTATACATTTCTTATCAGACCCAATTCATACTCGCGCGGAATATAAATTGTGAAATATCGTCTGCAACAACTGCACTCGCATAGTCTATGGAAAATAACATAACCTTGTTCAGGTGATCAGCGGCTAAACGAATGTATCACGGAACAGTTTCCGTGGTTTAAGAATAAAACATTAGAAATCATATATAAACTCTGAAAAGATAGTTTATGAATAGCTTAGAATATCCTATTTGAAAGCCATTAACATGTTTTCTCGAACAATATTGTCTTGTCTTTGTCAAACAGGTGACTGATTCAATGTAAACTTTCAACTCTAGGAGAAACTAATTTAATTGTTTAGTTTTATTAATATATTTGAATGTTATTAGGTAATCCATCATGCACCAATCCTCTTGGAATTTCTGTACAAATGGCTGGACTTAGATATTTTCCTCCTCCACCAGTTTATGGTAAGTACCAATAGATGTGTTGTCAAAAAGTGTAACATTTTGTATTTTTATTTTTATTTATACTGATTTATTCTAATTTATTAATTGTTTTATTTAGGCTTGAAATGAGTTATTAAATGAAATTAAATGAATAATTAAAAGACCAATTTATTATAAAATTATCAATATGTATCAATACATGTATGCAATAAGTGTGATAAAGTGTGATTTATAATCTTTACATAGATTTGGAAATACCTCCTGATACACGAGGGAAAAAGCTGCCAATATATCCAAGAGTCCCAACATATCCTCCTACAATGAAACCATTTAAAATGCAAAAGAAACTGAAACTTATGAGGGGTGAAGAAACAGTTTTGAACAAACTCATACATAAACAGTATGGAGTTATAGTACGTGTTAATTATTTATCAAATGTATTTCCATTTAATTAGTATTATAGTTTAATTAATTTTCTCTAGGCATTGATTGGTGGTAGATTGAAATGGAATCATTTTGAAATGATGCGTTGGACTGTAAACAAATACTTGCCTGATAAGGCTTTTTCACTGTATAGAGTGGATCCACCGTGGCAACCTGTTACAAAGAAGGTATAATTTTGTGTAGCTATATTTATATGGTTTGAAAAATATTTTATTAGGTATACAACGCATAATGCGATTTAAAAAGTAAGTTAATAATATAGTACATTACGATACAAGTGCGGGAAAATAGATCCTTGTCTCGTGTGGCGTTTACGCCCGAGCGAAGCGGGGGTGGAAAGGTACACGAGACAAGAAATTCTTTCCCGAACATGTGCCGTACCATATTTTTTAATACGACGTGTGGAAAGTGCGATTTTCAACGCACGTTTTTTGCCGAGCGTGCGAGAAAAGCGCACTTTCCGCACGGAGTGTTGAAAAATTACTTTCAAACACCTTCACTTTTAAAAGTACTATGTTAGAAATTTATTTGAAATTAATGAAAATAATTTATTTTTGAAGTGTATAGATGAAAATAGTTTATTTTTGAAGTGCATCGATGATAATAAACTTAATTTATTCTTAAATAGGGAGCTGGACAGCGAATGGGGGGTGGAAAAGGTGCAATTGATCATTATGTAACACCCATAAGAGCTAGAAGAGTTATATTAGAAGTTGGAGGGCCAGTAGAATATGATGAGGTGATTTATAATTTTTATCTTTATCATAACAAATTAAAAAAAACCATTACTGAAATCTTCATTTTTTAGGTAAAAAAAGCAATAGAATCAATTGCTAATATGTTACCATTCAAAGCCATGGCAGTTACTCAAGAATCATTAAACCAACTTCATGAAGATGAAAAGTATCTCGCAGATAACAATGAAAATCCATTCACTTTTAAATATATTATCCAAAACAATCTTGGTGGTTGTCACAACTGGATAAGTCCACTAGACAAATACTGGTATGGCAAACATAGATAGACAGATTTATACTTGTTTTTTTAAAAACATTATTGCGTTAATAAAAAATTATGACAAACTCAAAGTATAACTTCATAAATTACATCCTTTCAACTTCTATTTCATCAAATTCTTTTCATCACTAAATCTAATATTATTGAATAATTAACAAATAATTATTTAAAAAATGAATTAAAGTAATAAATGAAAAATTAAACTTATAATTCAATTAACATATAAATATGCTAATTAAACTACCTGCATGATGAATTTGAATGATATAGATAATTTTAACGAAAGTAAAAATGTTCGCTGATGCAATCGATCCAAAGATGTTATGTCCTATCAAATTATTTAACTCAATTAATATTTGACATAAATTGAATCCCTATAAGATATAAAAATTGAGATCTATTATATTTAACAGAAAGTGCCACTAGGAAAGGTTTGTAAATGAAACAATACCGTATGATACAATGACAATATTTTATATATCTTTGACGACGGTTCGGTGGTAACAACAGGTAAATACTACATATTGTACATTGAGTAGGCAATAGTTGTATCTTAATATTTAGTGACGATTCGAGTGACATCGACAACGACGACGACGAAGTCGATGGGCGACAGTTAAATGGTTAATGCGGGCGATACATCATTTACTAAAGTAGTAGCACAATGACAACGATGATGATCAATGACTCGTGTGAAGACTAAAAATTGTACTATTCAACGACAACGAAAAATTCAAAAAAGGAGGATAGAAGTAGTGAGAAGCGCAAGCATCGTCGTCGCTGTCTTCGACAAATTAATATTCTCAGAGCATTGTAATAGCATATCGATAATTGTTGCTATTTAGATTTATTGATTTTGTTTCATTATTTATTTTGTTCTCGCTTACTTGTATTAGGTATGCGCGCGACGAATCGCGACGGAGGAATGATTAAATTAGTCTTCTCTTGTTTTTTTAATTATTATCGTCTCGCTCGAGTTCCACATCTCGATATGCTGCTTATTAAGCTTCTTAATATTATTCTCTTTTTTTTCATAATATCAAAGAATCGAGCGTCGATACAAGAACACGGGGAAATTCGTACGCGACCTTTAAAGTGCTTTAATTTTCTTCTCTTCTTACCAGATAGCTTCAGGTCAACGAAGTAATTATCAAATTTATTTTGAGAATTTTTTAAAAATTAATATTTATTTTCAATGATAGATTCGTTTTCAAGTTATTTATCGATAATTACTTTGTCGGCTCGATATTATACGATCAAGAGCTTTTAAACACATATTTATTTGCGAGCAGATTTGTTTATGGATAAAATGAAAATTACATCTGTTTTTGCTACGTAAATTCATGTAACGATATGTCTTTTTTACTTTGTCAGGATATAATTCAAGGCTGTCAACGCTCACTGCCACTTTGCAGTTTCATTCTTTATATTTGTTCTTTTTTTATCTAATTTTCAGTGGAAAATACTTTCTCTCCACACAAGCGCTAAAATACAATTGTTTTGAAGGGATTATACCGTAGAATGAAATTCTCATTTGTATTCTTTACTCAATAAATCTTCCAATAAAATGATATATATTTAAAGTAATTATATTTACACTTCATATTTCATACTTTATACAAAAATATATTCCATCCAATGTAACTTTTATTCAAAATTTGTTGCAATGCAGGTAACGATAACATGAGGTAAGTCATAAATGAATAAAAATCATTTCCTTTTGTTTCTTTCAGATTTCACTGTACGGTAAATCCTTAAGAATAATCATTACTCATTGAGTAACATACGTAATCCGTAGTTTTTTTTAATCTTCATGTGACGAAAGATAAAAATAAAACAATACTCAATCAATTCTCGAAAATATACAATTACTTATCTAGTAATCATAATTAATACAGGCTAACGCAAGAAACTAATTACAGAAGGTCGCGGTACGTACAACTAAGCGAAAGGAGGATTCGTATTTTCTCATTTCATAAATATATAATAACGAGTTGTCGTACAACTTGCTACGATTAGCAGAAACATAAAGAGGCGCGACTACAACGACACTGTAATCTACCATTTAAGTTACTTATTCGCTTATTTCTACCTTTCGCTTTCTGCTCTCCCTTCATTTGTATCATTATCATTTAATATATGTATATGAAATCGCGCGGATAGGTGGACGGACAAATTGTCACGCCGCACACATGATACTTGCTGCTGCTGCTGCTTTTGCTGCGGGACTAGAGTCTCGTGTATGATATATAATATATAATTTATATAATTTTTTTCAACTATAGAAACGCATTTGTTTTATTTGTCTCTTGTGAAATTTGTAAGCGATGTGTTCTATATAGGCAGAAAACCGAACGTCTTCGGACTTCGTGCTGCTATTACTTCAAGCAAGTTCGAGCTTATTTTTAACTATTAGTCATATACAAATTAGTGGAAAATCGTGCGAAGGTCGGGTTGAACGTTTGTAAAATTATCGGAACAGCACTAAATCCAATGCCTATAAGGAACATTTAAGAAATACTACAGACAGAATATAACAAGTATAAGAATCTACGGGATATAAAATTAAACGAATATATTTATCAATTGTAACAATATCAACGCAAAATTCACAAATTCTTAGGGGCAAACAACACTAGTTTCATTCGTTTAATTCCGATCATGTGAGTGATGAAAACGGCACTCTTCAAAATGTACTCTTTTTCGCAAATTATGGCCACATACGAATAAGCTACTGCAATAAAATTGGTCGTTTGTAGAATAAAAATGTGTTACTAAATACACGCTTTCATGCTACAGTTTTCGATGAAAGTAGTTTTTAATTAAAATATTGATGCAAACTTTTCATCTCCTATATACGATTTCCTTAAAATTTACTTTCAACCATTGTTTTCGCAGAATCACTTAGTTAATTTATTTTTATGATTGAATAAATCGCTCAGACAAAAACATTATAGCATCTCGTTTTTCTTTTCAAGTAATACGTTGCAAACTATTATAAACAGCTTATTGGATAATCTCAATATTAAAGAGGTATTTGCAAGTACTCGATGAAATATCTAGAAGACTTGAAGATTTGTACAGAAAATACTAAAGTCAGTGCGTGAAAAAACATTACGTAGAAAGACTATTGAGACATTTACAACTCACAGGTGGCATGCTAACGATATGCAAAATGAGCTTACGTAGAGCGAAAATTCAATACGTAATTCGGGGATTCAATTATCGCCGTCACCAGCTCCTGACACTTTAGACTTTTAGACATTTTCCGCTGTATACTTATGCGTATATTTACGACTATTTATTCGTCTCACTCGTATATTATCATTGCGCAAAAATAATCAACTCTGGGAAGGATAGCGGGTCAATATATATTTATAATAATGCTTTGCTCTATCTAACTGTTATTTTCGTTTTCCCGTCAACCGCTTTTATCGTAGATTATGATACATCAGTTCTACGATTATTGTTATCATTTCTACTGTTTTTATTCTTACGTGTTTCGCGTTATCGACTTCGTTGAATTTTACAAAAACAAACTCATTCTCCTGATTTAAACGTGCATCTTTACTTCTAACGTACTGAGTTTAATTTACGGTGCAAAAACGCGCTTACAGGTATCAATACCTTGGCAAAATTATTTTCCTTTTTGAGAAATCATAATAAGCATGAAATAAGATATGATCGTAATGTATGCTTAGAGATAAACACAAATAACTATAAGTGGAAAATATTTTATGTGAAAAATTCAATATCGTAAGTAGTGCGGAAGACATATTTTTCAAGTAATTAACTAGTAATGCAGTTCGTCTAAACGCAAACATTCCAGTTACAAAAGTATTTTTTTTAATACATACAGCAGATAATATTGAAGTTTCAAATTATTAGAGTTGGCTAATTGAGAATTAGTTTCATTTTTTTAGAACACGTTGCTGCGATAAGATTAAATATATCAATTTTGGCGTATTCTCTCATAAACTTGCTTGCAAAGTACGTGAGCGTAGCATGCAAAATAGTTATGTACACAGTCTTGTAAAGAAAAAATTTATACCACATTGCATGGTAGATTATATAATATATATGAGTAATACACTATCATCGAACGAGTGTTACATGCATTTTAAAGGTATAGCCACCCTTGTAACTGACAAATTTAGACTATTGTTTTAAAAAAGAAATTTTAAGTTATAGTAAAACATGTTTCTTTCAAAAAGCGGCATCATCTTGAAAGGTTTATTTATTATTTGTTTTAACAGAATGAACGGCAGTGCAGTTCCGATTGAGCATTGCACAGCATTGCTCAACCTCATATAAATCGAGTATAATGTTTCTTGATACACTTTGAATATCTTTCAATCAAAATCTTCCGATCAACATTATCAGACACAGAATATGGCACTTTTGACCAAAGTGTAAATAAAATGACTGATTGAATGACTACACAATAAAATTATTTGTATACTCAACTCGCTTTAACTGATTTCGCAATTTTGATCTGTAAATTTCATTGTGGTTGAAAAAATACTACATTTCTGTGGTTACATCTGTCTAGTGCACGAGCCCCTTGTTGTATTGTATTTACTGCATGATGTAATCCAACAAAAAGAAATTTTTCTACACTATTTTTCTTTCAATACTGTCATGTATGTCATCATATGTTATGTGTAGATAAAACAAAATATTAAAACATATAAAGGCTAGAAAGAACATCAAAACTAAATTATTGCTTTTCGAATAAAACAAATAAATAATTATAGCAGTAGAGACCCGTAGATAAAAATATGACTGTGTATTTGCTATAGAGACAGAAAAATTTCTTGATAAATTGAAATCTTGATAATTGAATTTTAACCGACATCAACGTCGACCTAAATTTGAACTATAACTTATAGTACACAAGTGATCCACGTCATTTGTTACGATTTCGAGTCATTCTTATAGCAACGTCAATGTGAAAAAGTTTACGCTTCTTTATGCCTCGACCTCCATTATATAAATCGTAGACTTGATTCATACGTATTGAGTTGTATTTAACATTAGCACGCTACAAGTTTTCTTTCTTTTTTTAATATTATAACCTTAATTATGCGCAGCTGCATTAAAATTCAAATTATATATACATTATCAATATTTATTAATACAATCATATCAATCGCTCTCGATAGAAGCAGCAGCTAGTAACCTCTTTATCAAGATAAAATATACACAAATAAATAAATAAGCTACTGAATAAAGTGTATAAAAAACATAGTGAGTAAACTTGGTGATATTAAACTGATACAGCATAGAAGTTTGACAAAATATTGTACAACAATACAACAATAAAAAAAATAATAAACAACGATAAAAATAATAGAAGTTGTTTATGTTATTTGTGCTAATTTGAACTGACTCAAGTTAAAATTTTTTTCTTCTTTACAAAAGATCTTAAATCTTAGTTTATAGTATAGCATTATGGTATTATAGACATGCGCTTGAGAAAGAAATACTTCTTCATAAAAAAGCAATACCCACTCAGTCTGTCTCGGTTAGCATTTTACATGTGTATATGTGTATATGTGTGTGTGTGTGAGTGTGTGTATATATATATATATATATATATACACACTTATTTGCGTTGAGAGCGTGAGCATGCAATTAAATGCGCGTGTGTGTTTACGTGTGTCATGTGAAATCTTCTCGATGCAAATACTACGTTTATTCATTGATTCTTCCTTATCGTTTAAAATTTCCTTTTTCTTCTTCTTTATGCATGGCGCTATCAAAGCTGACTAGAATAATAATTAACACGCGACAGTTGAATTAGCCACTCAGCTGCCGTTCGATTCACCGCGACTCGTTTTAAACTTTTTTTTATTGCTCACTCTCGCATCAAGAAATATATTCTCAAGGAACGCCTTCCGTTGTGCTCGCACTCAAATCAAAAACGTTTTTCATTTTCTGCTTTTTTCTTTTTTTTGGTCACGTTTAAACGTGTTTTTCTTTAAGTTTCGTTAAGAGTTTTGGTCAGAATTACAGCGTGTGCAACCGGAAGAGTACACGGGACCGTGAGTATATCTCCTTAATGCTTTATACACTAATTCCATCTCACACTGGTTTTCTAAAGCACAAAGCACAAAAAATCACACTCTCTTTATGTCAAAAGTGCATCACTACCAAAAGTAACTGCAATGCAGACATAAGACGCCAATCTTTGAAACTATTTACAAAAAATTTCTCTGTCTGCTAAAACTCGATATTTGCTAATTGATGCGCGAACGAACCAAACAAAAACCAATTCCTTCGAATAAAAATAATTAGAGAGATAATCACTGGCTTAAAAAAACCTCCAAATCAAAAGTGTTTGTAAGAGACTTTACATTTAAGAGAGCATCGGACGAGGGATACAGACGCAGAACGTACACGGAGGTGGAAAAATAAATTGGTTGTTTGACGTTAGCTTATAAAATCAAGAGACATCTTATAAATAATTCTTTCGGATTAGGCACAAGCCTTTGACAAGCTAATGGCAAACAATCAAGCGATTTTCACAGTTGTGCCCACGCTCGGCGCTAATGTGCGACGTCCGACGTCTTATGCAGAGAGTGCCTAAGGCAAACGAGTCTACACGGCCTCCGTGTCCGGCTGCCAGGGCTGCGTCGAGCTGAAGAATAAGCGTAGACTGCTGCGTTTGCGGTGGCGGCTGCTTGTGGGGCTGCCATCCCCCCTGCCCTAGGCGTTCGACTCTTTCAAGTTCTCGAAATACTGCATTATCTGATTGTAATCCATGCCGAGATTGAGATCGTCGAGGGCCGCACCGGATGCGGCTGACGTCGATTTCTGCTGCTGCTCCTCGGACGCTTGATCGTCGTGAGACGAGTTGGAGGATGACGACGAGAACATTGGGTTGCCAACTACCGTGGCACGCTTAATCTCCCGCGACCGACCTCGCTTGTGGCGGATTTCCGGATCTTTGTTGCGCACCTGCTAAAAGAAGAAAAATCCGATTGATACATTGGCTAATTGATGAGTTTTATTTTCACGTGCATCGGAAGCATGTTTTATGACTTATAGAACTATCTTATCAGAAAAACTGTCTAATGCCTGAAGATGACGGTAAAAAAAAACAAAATTCGATATAGCGGATCTGAGATTACATCTATGAATACTAAAATGCATTTGTATGTTATACATCGGGCCCTCACATCAAATTATTTGTCATTTTGAAATAAGAATGACTTATGCGCTACAACGACTGCATTCATCATGATTAACAGCAATGAATGTTTTTGGCGATCGTCTAAGTGGCAAATGTAGTGAACGATGAATTCTCATTATTGGGGCTGCATATAAATTTACTTTTTGTACTTGAACGATCTCGTACGGCGACTCGTTTACAATTCGTCATTCCCTCTCTAAATTTGGGTTACGATTTAACTCTTTCCTGCGCAAATATCGTCTATCTAATTCCTCGTCCCACGTTTTGGTGCTTGTCCAGCCGTATGCCGACTTCATGGCCCACTGCAAATAATACAGTAGCTTGATGTTTCTCCAAGCCAAGCACTTGCGACGATTTGCCGCCCAACTAATTTCCAGCGCCACTTACGCACATACTTGAGAGATCAGTGGCTCGTCGAGCTTTGCGCGAGAGTAACGGAGCTATCACTGAATGACTACTTACCACTAGGAAATCATCGTTATCATTGTCGGCGACCTTAGAAAAGTCGTGAACCGGCGCGGCCGAGCCTGCAGACGAGGAGGCGTTGTTACTGCCGGCCTTCGAGCGACTTGATTTTCGATGGTGGTGATGCAATTTGCCAGACTCGCCGTGTCGCCTGCTCACGTGCTCGCCGCTGCTGTTCGCTCGCTGATGATGATGACGACGCTTTGGTGTTTCGGGATTCCGGGCCATTGCGCCGGTGTTGCGGTGCGGCGGCACAGGTGGCTTGTAATCCTCGTTGCCGTTGTCGTTGCCGTTGCTGCTTGCCAGCGATGGTTTGTGCGGTGGCAGCGGTGGGGGTACGTTGTTATTGCTGACAATTTCATCGTTTCAATAAAATTCGGTTGGCAAAATAAGCTTGGAGGTGTTTGATAATTATAAGTTGCGACTGAAGCGCGTTCGGCAATTTTCGGGAGTCAAATTTTATATTACAATCACACACAGTCGAGTCGAAGTTTATCTCGACATGCCACTCGAGTAATTGAAAAAGTTTTTTGTTTTAATTCATTCGCACTTTTCATTCATGCGCCAGCACAATATTAAAACTTTGAAATGTGAACAGATTATTCGGTGAAAAGGCTTCTCGTCGTAAAAAATTAAAATTCGGGAAAAAACAAAGGAAGAAAATCATACTAACTCGTTTCGTTGCGACGTCGGTGGTGTGAGCTGTTTGTTGCCGGGGTGGTGCTTCTTGGCGAAGCTTTTTGGCGTTCTGTCGCGCTTGCAGTAGGTGGTTGAGTCAATGGGCCCAGAGCGCTCATTCGAGGATGCGCTATTTGTGTGCAAGTTTGCCGACGGTAGCTCCACGTGATTTGGGTTGTCGAAACTCGTTGCCAGGTCCATCGTCTCGTCTTCCGGCTCGGTTGCCAGCGGATTGCTCGTAACTCGGACCTTGCGTATCCGATTTTAAAGGAAATTTCGTTACGTTTCAACATTTTTTACATGTCGATGTGTTACGGAACTAAATTTTCTAAAAAATGAAGAAAACTGTAGTAGAAGATCCAAGCTTTTAGAAAAGCATCGTTAAATATTAAACTATACGCCGAAAATTTGAGCCGCGCCAACTTTTGAAATTCAATATTTGACACATGAAAGACAGGCGACAATCGAAAGTAATTATTTTATCGATTTAACGTTACATTATCTAAGATTGTCACAGTCGGTGCTCAGCACCCATCGAGTTCGGTCGTGTGTACGGGTGATTGACAACACAGTACAGGTGACGCACTTATAGTGATCGTCGCCGACGGGCGAGTGAGTGTGTGCTCAAGAGTACACGCTTTCTCATAATGGCCTTCAACATCGAGAGCCCAGTTTCTACCTCAATTTCTACAAACAAAGTTACAGTCAACAGTGAATCGAACAACCCACTCGAATCTTACGCTAGAGTTACTGCTAATAAAAGTCGTCCAACAAAATACGAAGGAATAACCATTGACGCAATCGAAGGTCTCACCTATGATGATTACGTTGACGGTTTGTCAACAATACTTCATGAAAGTCATATAAGAGTTCTATCACATTACCATTCTAAAAAACTTCTAATTTTTCTATCAAGTAAAGAATTAGTTAATAAAGTGAAAAATAAATCATTTAAAATTAAAGATCATACTCTTACAATCAGATCATATGTAAACAACAATAAACGCGTAGTTATCTCAAACGTGTTGCCTTTCATACCGGATGAATTAATAGTTAAAACGCTAGAAGAAAAAAACATTAAAATAAAATCGCCGATAACCGACATCAAAGCTAGCTTTTCGAAGCCAAATAGAACACATATATTATCGCTCAGAAGACAGGTCTATATAAGAGAAGAAGACATAAACAGCCTTCCAGAAAGCATACAAGTAAGCTTTGAGGATATAACATACAGACTTTTCCTCTCTACAGGTTCAACTCTATGCTTCATTTGTAAACAAACGGGTCACGTCGCGAAAATGTGTACGCAGATTGATTTAAGAGCTCAGATTCGTCCCAGTATAGAAAATACCGACAACTCATCAATACCAATCGTCACAGATATTATTAACAACTCGACCAGTAAACCCACAGATATACTGAGAGAGATAGAAAGTTCCAAATTATCTCTCAACGTACCGCCAAACGAAGTAAATAGCAACAAAAGAGCCCTGTCAGATACTGCCAGCTCCAAATCTCTAGATGGAACTGTTAGTGATTCAACCCAACAAATTAATGACGCCGATGGTTTTATTAAACCAAAAAAACTAATCAAAGTTGAAAAAAGACTTAAGAAGATACGTAAAATCACAGAAGAAAAAAGGCAAAAAACTTTAGAAAATCTGCAATTAGCCTTAAACCCGGCCGCTGAAATATTTACTAGTTCCAATAATTTGCCAATAGATTTTGCAACTTTTTGTAACTTCATTAAAAGTTACAATAATATAGCTGACCTGAAAGTAGAAGCAAAAAAAATAGTTAATGACATCTCAGTTTTACCCGCTATAATTGAAAAAGCATACGATTCAGTTTCTCACTCACCAACCAAAACTAGACTAACAAAAGTTAAAAATAAAATCAATCAAATTATAAATTCAACAGAACAACTTTCTAGTGAAATTTCAGAAACAGAAGAAGAAGATGAAGATATGTACATAGATCAAAAAGACAACTACGAACCTCAAACATCAGTACCTAAATCTTAACTCTAATAATGATCCAACACGCTAAAGACTTAAAAATACTCTTTTGGAACGCTCGAAGTATTTATAAACACACGTCTGAACTACCTAAAATACTTAACGACGAAGAAAACAAAATAGACATTTTTATATGCGTCGAATCATGGTTAAAAACACCACCAACTGACCAAACAATAGAAGAAGTACTCAAAATATCTGGTTTTAAAGCATATAATAAAGATAGAGAAGAAGAAAGAGGAGGTGGTATTCTTTTTCTTGTCAGAAACCACCTAACCGCAGACTTTATTCAAATTAACGATCCTAACGAGGATAAATACGAAATAGCTGGAATTCAAGTCCATAACACTACTCCAAAATTAGACATTTTAGCTGTTTACCGTTCACCTTCCGGTAATCAGTCTCTCTCACAGGAAGTATGGGATAACTTGGTTAATAACATCAGAGATGATTCATACTGTCTGTTCACTGGAGACTTCAACGTGCATCACCTATATTGGAACTGTGAACACAATGATGCCAACGGCTCACGTTTTCTGAACTCCATCCAAAAAAAAAATCTAATTATTCATAATACTGAATCTAAGAGTAGAATAAATCCTAGTACAGGTAAAAAATCGAATCTAGACTTAATTCTCTCCACTCTCAATCTTACAGATAAAATTGCTAATCTTAGAGTATATGACGAAACATACGGATCAGACCACTTCCCAATAATTTTCACTCTTAAGGTTAACAAAACTTTTTATGAAAAAAAATCATTTAAAATTAAAACTAAAAAAACTGATTGGAAAGGATTCTATAATTTATTAGAAGAAAACTATGAACAATTTTTTGAAAATTCTTTTTGCGATCAAACCGCTGTCGGTAAATACGAACTTTTTATTAATTTAATTAGTAAAGCTATCATATCTAATACTCCCCAAATGCCCAAAAACTTCAAAAACAAAAATCGCTCTAATCCAGTAAAATGGTGGGACGAAGATTGTAATAGAGCACGAAGAATACGAAAAGCTGCTTTTAAAAAATGGTGCTATACCAAAAAAGAAGAAGATTATATTAATTACAAAAAACAAAACGCTCTCGCTAAAAGAATTTTCAAACACAAAAAAAGAGAATGTTACAAAAACTTTGTAGAAAAAATTAACCTTACAACCAATAAAACATATGTCTGGAATACTATGAAAACCTTCAAAAATAAATATGTAAAAGTAAAATCTCCCAGCAATATTGACGACACAAATAGAGACAAAGTAGAAATAGCGTTAAACAAAATTAGTCCGCCATGGGCCGAAACAAATCCTGATTGGCTCCCTAAATGTGAGAAAAACGAGTTTTTCAGTACACCTTTCCAGTTTACAGAATTTAATCTAGCACTTGATTCTAGAGACAATAGTTCTTCTCCAGGCCTCGACGGAGTTGATTACGAAATTCTAAAAAAATTACCAATAAAATATAAACTCATACTACTAGATATCTTTAACGAAATATTTGCAAAAAGTGAATTCCCACCTGCTTGGAAAAACTGTTTTGTATCCTTTATCAAAAAACCAGATGGTGAAAGTTTTCGCCCAATCACCTTATCTTCCTGTACATGTAAACTTTTTGAAATAATCATAAAAAATAGACTGCAGTGGTGGTTAGAAAGCAATAACTTATTACCAGAGACCCAATCAGGATTTCGAAAAGGTCAATCATGCCATGATAATCTTACGCAGGTAACTCTAAATATTGAAGAAGGGTTTAAAAAGTATCAGCATTGTCTTGCTGCCTACATAGACATAACTAACGCATATGACAATGTCGTTGGAGAGATTTTACTTCAAATACTAGCAGACATAAAGTGTCCAATTCAGGTAATAAAACTAGCAAAATACCTTAATTACGAAAGGCTTATTTATACTAATCTAAACACAGATGTTCATAGAAAAGTTTATAAAGGCGTACCCCAAGGTGGACCCCTTAGTCCCCTCCTGTTCAATCTGTATATAGCCAAAATTACCAAAAATATTCCAAAGTCTGTTATTATTTCTAAATATGCAGACGATATTATGTTATTAATCAAAAGAAAAAGTTTAAAATCCTGTACCTCGCTCATGCAAAAAAGTTTAAAAATAATTAAAAATAATCTATACGAAATAGGTCTGGAAATATCGATAAAAAAAACTGCTCTAATTCATTTTAACAATCAAAAAATCGAACCAGGAAATGTTACTATTGAGCTCGACGATGATATTCTTATTTCACAAGAATATGCACGATATCTTGGTATAATATTCGACTATCAATTATCTTTTCGACACCAGATTGAAAATGTAAAAAATAAATCTCTTAAAGCTCTCAATGTTATTAAATTTGTGCGAGGAACTTGGTGGGGTGCGGACCCCAGCACTCTTCTCACTGTATACAAATCATACGTTAGATCAATTATTGATTTTGCATCTTTCATATACCTTTCAAAAAGAGCAAATGATATTAATATACTTGAACGCATCCAATATGCAGCAATTCGTCTCGCCCTCGGTTTCAGAATTAGTACCCCCACCAATATCCTCACAGCCGAGTCCAAACTTATGTACATCAAAGACAGATCCAAGTATCTATGTATGAACTACTTATCCAAAGTAATATCTAACTCAAGCCTACCTGTAAGTAAAACTATCAACAGAGTATATTACTATTTTAAAAAATATAAAAAGAAAAGTCTACTTCTTAACTGCATAGATGATATCAATCCGTTAAAAACAACTGTCGAAATCAAATCTAAATTCAACAGTTTTCTGACTGACTATAATGTAATTACATCCGCCATTGATATAGACACCGAATTTGGAAAGCTACTCAAAAATTCTCATAATTGCAACAACTTAATTAATTCATACTTACAAGAAAAAAAAGCAGTACCCATATACACCGATGGTAGTAAAAATGTAGATGCCATATCAGTTGGAGCAGCCTGCCTCTCTAGCCAGTTAAATGTATCAACAAAAATAAGCATCCACAAAATTGCATCTATTTATACGCAGAAAGCCTAGCAATAAAAGTCGCACTCAATATAGCACTAAAAAATACCGATAAAAATATTGTCATTCTCACTGATTCCCGTAGTGTACTAGAAAAACTCAAACATCTGAACTTCGAAATCAGAACAAATTCATTTATCTATGAGATAAAAAAAAAGGTAATAGAATTCTCCCAAATTAGTACAAATAACAGTAAAATTAGATTCACCTGGATACCTTCACATATAGGAATCAGCGGTAATGAACAAGTTGATCAACTTGCTAAAGATGCAACTCACAATACACCTGATATTTCAATCTGCATACCTTTCACTGACTTAAGACAAAAATTTAAATCAGAATCATATTTAGAAACAGACAACACTGTGAGAGAGAAAGGATTGACAAAAGGAATCGATTATTTTATGTTTTACCATACAAATAACAGAAAACCTTGGTTCAATAACTGTAATCTAAAAAGAGCGAACATCGTAACAATAAACAGGTGCAGAGCCAATCATTATAATCTTCGTGCCTCACTTGCCCGAATAAACATCATAAACGACCCGTCGTGCGAATGTGAAACAGCTGATCAAGACTTAGACCACATACTCTGGCACTGTCCGATTTATAAAGACCAAAGAAAAAAGCTAGCCAAGGAACTAAAAAAATTAAAAGTCAATCCGCTTAATGATGTAAAAAACGTACTTAGTAATACCAATCCTTTTATATACAAAACGCTGTATCAGTACTTCATAGAATGTAAGCTAGAAATTTAAGATAAACAAGCACACACTCCTCTTGTAAATACTCACACCATTTCCTTTCTTTGTACTTTGCTATATAACCTCTGTAGTTCCTAATAGCAATAAATAAAAAAAAAAAAAAAAATTATCCGTGGTATACAAATTGTATAAATTAAAATTCGGGTTTCACAAAAATAGATGTAAAACTCTTGCTTGTTAAACCGCCACCTTTCTAATAATTTGATCGTTAAAAGGGGCGATCTACATACCTCTACTTTTTACTCATTATCTGATTTTCATTGCTTTCAGTGCTCGACTAAGCAGTTCCTGTCGAATAAAAATATAGCAAGTTTATAAAATGACTGCATTATTTGTTCTGATTATAGTGATTCAGTCAAATTCAATTAAGGTCGGTTAAAATTTATAAAATTTATGTGAACGCTCGACGCAAAAATGAAAACCACAACGACCATGTTGATAATTAAGCAAATTATAGAGTTTTCGAGCACGTGCGCGTGCGCGTGTTACTAAACTTGAAAATTACAAAATCGTATGCATTTGCATGGATTTCAAAAGAGAGGGCCTTCCGGAAATACGCAAAAGCCCAATAAAATCGAAATAATACCATAGGTCTTCCTTTAGCCGTAGTGTAGTAAGATTATACTTTTTATACAGCCAGTCAGCTTTTTACTTGTTAAAAAAGAAAAAAAAAAACAGAAATCCCGAAACGCAGCGTCACAACTTTGATTCGAAGGTTAATTAGGCGTTTCTTCAGGATCAACTCTTTGTAATATCCGGCTGGTCGAGCAGTGCACGTAAAGCACGCACCTTGCTGATTTCGTTACAACAACCATAATGAGAAACAAGAGGGAATCCCTCCTCTTGTACGCGTGTAAAAAGTTACTAGCATTGTTGCTCGATGCCAGCTCGAATGCGTCGGCGTCACCGTGGCGAAGCTTGTGTTTTTTTTTTCTTTTTCACTCGGTTTAGCAACTCTCGTTTTTAATTATTATTTGTCTTTCTTATTCACACAGCTGCACAATATTGAAACAACGGTATTTAGAACAAAATTCACAAGAATTTCGACGGCATGACGAAAGCTAGAATGAAATTTGCAAATTTTTTGTACAGTTGTTTATTGTTATTTAAAGTAAGTTAGTTGAATATATTAGTCGAAACATAACACTCATTGAAAATATAGTGTCGACACTAATAATAATAACAGTCGTTAACAGGGCTGTGTTATTTTTGGTAATAAAATTGCTCTATTTTTTTCCTATTAAATATCATTCTAAAGGTAAAAAGAAAAAAGAGAAAAATTGTCCTCCGCCCAATGTCATGATGTGTGCGTTAATAAAGGGGTTCCGCGAGATTCGTTCATTATAAGTTCGGTCGTGGCGGGCGCTGCACTCGCGTTAATTAAGCGCTCGGTTACGCGGACCTCTTCCACGTGCTCCACGCGACTATACATAGTTATGTTAAACGAATAATTTCTGCACTTTCAATTACGCGCCTGTTGCACCACGCGACCGGCCGACCGTCCGTGCCGCGTGCCTTAATTTATCGGGCTAATTTCGTTTTGCCTCGCGTCCGATACATCACCGATTCCCCGTCCATTTGATGGAGTCCCCGGAAAATTAACGATACACGCGCGCGCGCCCGCCCCGACGGCTCTCATAATTTCGCTATTGAGCGAGTGTCGATTAGTTGACTTTGTAATTTTAGCGGTAGGCACGAGCAATTATAAGCGGACGGTAATCAGCTCGTTTTTCCGTTATGTATGTAAATTTAATCAGCTGATAAATTTCGTTAAATTATTTGCTTTTATTAACTTTAACGTGGTAACAATGTCAATTATTCTTTTTTTACTAAGATATTGGAAATACACTATCTATTTAGCTCGTTTATTGATTGAACAAATTAAATGTTTTTAAATATACTAACAACATATATCGCAATTCATCTACTTACGTGGAAAGGATTGAACTCGGTATTTACTATTGACAATTCTTTTATAAATAACCATTATTGTCCTGGAACATTTACTTACAAACGTTTATGCCTTACGGAAAATTTATCTCAACTCCTACCAACTTTACATATAAGTATCCACAGGCGAACAATCGCTCGCGAAGAAGCTTTTAAAGCTTCTCCGCGAGCGATTGCTGTTCGCTGTTCACCTATTTTTCACACGGTATTTTTCGCGCAACTGTAGAGAAGAAATATAAGTATATACACACAGTAGGCTACAAGTGGAATCGCTCGCGTCTTGACTTCTCTTAGAAAGGCATCGCACGCGCGCATTGAAAGTGCACAGCTACTATAATGCACATAACCGTGAGTGTGTGCATGCGTATGCGCAATATAAGCTCGCGTTTTCCGCGTGAGCGTATACGCGTCAACGCGGAAATAATCGCGGCACATATCCGTATGTAGTAGGCGACGAATCCGGAGCACGCTGCTTCGGAGGGCTATTTAGAGAGAGAGAGAGAGAAATGAGCGGCATTTTACATGATTGATGGTGGAGCATTGCGACGATGCTCATTGTGTTTGCGCCCGTCGCAGATTTCAATTGATCAATATGAATTGTTTGACAAGGTGAACATTCTCGACGAGTTTGCCACTCGACCACGCGCATATCTGATTTGTCAATAAGAACGTTGTTCATGCATGCGCGCCAGCGTGCAGAGAGTTTTGCGCAAGTGCACATTTTGGAATAAAGTAACTATATTGATTTCTATAATTAGTGCTGCAATTTTGATTTTTCTTAGCGTAGTCTAGCTTTCATCACACTTCGAATGAATATGTCGCTCACGAAATGCTGGCGCTTTTTTTTCGTCGTATCTACTTAATACATAAATAATTGAATAATTATAGACGAATATTATGCATGCATGAAAGTCCGCCGAAAAATTAATGGGCAGGGATAATAAACTCCGCAACTTGCATAATAATTTTCTTCTTGTAATTATTCTGCATCGTCAAGGCGCCTTGGCAAAAACTTTCACATCCTCCTCAAAGTTTAGATAAACAAGCGTAATGAGAATTTTCAATCAAAGCCACCTGCGTAAACGTACAACTGAAATTACGCTTGGCCGCGTTACGGGGACGAGAGAAAGATGCGTCAAACCGCTGTGCGTAAAAATGATTTGTTACGCAAATTCTTTACACGACAGCTACGAAGAGCTGAGAGCCGATACGATAAGCATTCCGAATAACATTATCCATCAAACGTTCGGGTGTATGTGTATCTCTGCGGCTCATAATGCAACATTAATCCTAATCTCAATCAGCATCGAGCCGGCGAATAATCGCTGGCAATTCAACGGCAATAATTCAGCGTCGTTAGGCAGAATCGCAGTACGCACAACAAAACTTTCACGTCGAGCAGCAAACAAATAGTCCGGGCTGCACTTCTCTCTGTCGGGATAAAATTCTTGTTTTCCTCGCATAATTAATGCGAACTCCCACTCGCGCAAAGAGGAGTCTTTCGGCTCCCCGCTCCTCTCCCGCCCCTTCGCAATTTCGGGATTTATCGCGACGCATTAGCGTCTAAGCAGTCTTTTCCGGAATCTTCGTCGCAGCTGCACATTTTGCATTATAAATGCACGCACTTTCACCCGCGCGCGCTAGCCATGCTCCATTCGTCATCGTCTCGTCACCACGCACAGTGCATCACATCATGCATATATAAGGGGTCTGCTACTATATCGTATATTATATATGTCCTGCGGTTTGCCTTATGTGCATTGTTTTGACAAAGAGATTTGTTGGGATGCTCTCGAGATCGTGGCTATTGTTGGATTCTTATGTTAATTTTCTGTATGCTAATGTCTCAAACTCTTGAAATTATTTTTTCAATGGGATCCCATTATTTATGAAGTGCATTGCACTCTCGATTTTTACTGCTGATTCGTAAAATGTAGCGGCTGATTTTTCTCAAAGATTCATTTTACCATTCAATTTGAAATTCAGCACCTTGTAACGTTTCATCAAAAACATAACGATGACCAGAACTAGAAACTATATTCTAAATGAAAATATTTTTACGATTTCCGAGTTAATTTTCCTGTTGAAAAGCACAAATTTTAGATATAACTCAACAAGTTACGAAAGTTTGTCGTGAGATTTTTGCCGATGCCACGTCAATTTGTCATGCTTTTCCTGGTAACGCGGCAATCAATTAAAATCTAATTATCAGGATTCAATGAGGTACAATAATGCCGCACAAAGCTTCTTCAGAAATTTAACAACTGGAAAGTTAGCGGTCGCTTAGATAAAAGCCAGTTTACCCCATCAACTTTTTAACAGCGTGAAAAAGGCCTGGAGTTATGTTTCGTCATCGCACCGCGCGTCCCTGCAAATTCAACGTAAAGAAGAGATTTTTTTTTCATTGCACTCGACGTTAATTTATCAGCAATAAATACAAAAGCGAATTATGAAAAAAAGACAATTATGTAAAAGATTTCCCATCGACGAATTACCACCAGCTTGTTGTATGTGTGATGGCTATCTATAAACGACGCGATTTGTGGGGTTCAAGAAACGGGTTTCCAAGCGTTAATGCGTCGATCATCTTAATGATGCTTCAAGGAAGGACTTTCTCTTATCGGTCACCACTTTTGATCGTATATATCGCGCGCATCTTGGTGTTATATTACTGGATTTGTGTACGTGCACGTGCATAAGAGTATTACAGCTTTCATTATCGCATTTAACGCTTCGGTTCTTGTTAAACTTCGTAATAAATTATTGACTTACTCAATTCAATTGTAAAGTGAAGAGCGCTGATCCCGATCTCTGAGAATTTATAAATAAATATATCTTTGTGAATCACTGTAAATTTTCTGTATTACGATAATTTTCTCGACGATGCTTAAAGCTACTTACGAGTACTTGCTATTTAGGCAGACAATAAAAATAAACCGTTTCAAGGTGATATACTTCTGTGTAATAATTGTTACTATAAGTTGCATACATTAATACTTCTAATCTTCAAATGTGCATTCCTAAGTACTTTTTACAAGGCCTGTCGTCCATCGCGGAAACTGCTTCTCTTTTTCAAAATATTTTGACACAGGCATTTATTTTGGTCGTGCCGTCATTGTGATCTTTGGTATGAAATTCAGTGAGATTACAAGCAGTCAATAAAAAGTAGATTTTTACGCATATTGAAAAAAATGAAAAAAAAAAATACAAAACATTTCCGTTATATCGATACTTTAATGGCTATAATATTGAGGAAAAGTATTCAGAATGTAGATCTTACTCCTTTCTTCGACAGGGTAACGAGTTTCTCCTCGTTAGGATACCGAGTGTACTAGTGTAAGTCTGTTCTGACGGTATATAATTTTTTCCACTACTATCAATGGTGATGTCGATGCCCTTATTCAGTATTATTGGATACTGTGAGGAAAGCCGAACTTACAGTTCCATAACTAACATTAGTAATATTTTAAACTCGAAAAGTTGATCTACAAATTGATCTAAAGATGACTATTATTTTCCACAATGACATCCAATTATCTTCGTATAATCCACAATTAAATGGGCAACCACACTTGTGCTACAGAGCATGTTCTACTTGTAATTTGGCTATTCAGTGAGCACATCAAGTGTTATGATTACGCAGCGAAATTCGAAAAGCGGAACATTCCTAACAAGTTCTAAAAAGCAACATTATACCACACACAAAGATAAACAGAATGAGAAGGGTTGTAGAGACGGAATGGGAAAGACATATTTTGTAAGTTGTTGGTGTGCGTATATATAACATGTATAACGGCCGCTTAAGCGAGCCAGCGGACCGAGCGCAATCTGCAATTCAATTAGCGCCGGGCGCTGGGACTGCTCGTCTTCCGTGAAATATTAAAGCATTCCGGCATCGAACTCTGTACACGTATGTCGTCTTTCCTATACCTATATATACATGCATACATGCTTGTCCCTCGCGGCTGTCTTTACACTCTATACGATGGATTAGTTATGTGTTTGATGTGCGCGAATGATTAATTTGATCTAGATTGAAGTTCCGAGATTACGTATGTATCTGCTGATGAGATCAATTTGATTAGGTGGAAATGATATGGAATGTTGCACTATTAACTAGATCTTTAAAGTCGTATGTACTGCTTGCGTAATAATCGAATTATTGGTTCTTACAGTTATCGATTTTATTAATATCTCAACTTGTATTTTCAAATAATGCGCTGCATTATAATTGAATTGCTTTAAAACGGATTAACGATGTGGTTGCGGCGCGTGCAGTTATCGAGATAATTTCTTCATCAAACACGTGTTATAATTAACGTTGAAACTTTGAAAAAACGGAACGTTATTTTATATAAATTAAATGTTGTAAATTCTAGAGATAATATTTATTTGAGAATTACCAATGACTGGATTGCATATAAATAATAATAATTCGATAATCGAAAATTACTAAATTGAATAATGTAAGATGCTACAATATATTTTATATGCGAGAAAACTAAATACCAAGGTGATAATAATCCAGAATATAACAATATAGAAACTGTCGTCTCAATGTTTCCGTTACGGAGGCCACGTGCGATACAGTCTGAAATTAGCCTGGGGAATAGCCCGTGAAAGTACACGTAACATCACTGAATGTCGAGAGAGGGAGCAATTGTGTGGTGGGGCAAGCACCAAGTAAGGCCGGCAACAAACTACTTGACAAGCCGAAATAGCTCAGTTGGGAGAGCGTTAGACTGAAGATCTAAATGTCCCCGGTTCAATCCCGGGTTTCGGCAATTGTCAAATTTTTTTTAAATTTTTTCCTTCTGTTCTTTAGTTGTGCAATTTATAGTATATAGTGAGTTATTGTTTTAATAAAGTGACTTTTTATTTCATCGTTAACAATCGAAAAAATATTACTTTTTTATTAGATATCGATTATTGAATTTGTAGGAAAATATAGCCCAATGTCCTTTTTTCTCAAAATTAAAAAGTAACAAAATAAAATTTTCTTATGATATTGTCCATTAAAATAATTTAAAAAACTTATAGCAACCTTCTAGTTTCTCAAAATATGTTTGTGCTTTAGGCAAAATACATTATGTCATTATCGAGTCGAAGTTGTAAAATTTTACCTTGCAGTTCACCCTACTTTCAAATTAACATAATTATTGCACCGTATACCCAAGTCACCAAATTCAATTTTTTCACGATAATGGAAGTCAACCATATTCTGTAACGATATCAACACATCATATTATACAGCTGTCGCGTCACATTTTTCCGTGGTTGTTCTCTTAGCTGCTGCGAATTCTTTTTTTTTCTTATTCGTTTACTCTGCCGACATCTTCAACATTTAATAGTAAAAGTGTGGTAGTGCAGAATACTTATCTTTCGTGATTTATCATAGAAAATGCATTACTATGACTCATTTTTAAGGCGGATTGCAATATGTTTGTAGTATCCAACTTGAGGCATACTTTTGATACGATTTCCACTTAAATCATTGTACGCAGCAAGTATGAAAGTTTTTATTAACGTTTCGTTATTTCTTTTCAGGCTTCGCGCTGGCGCCCCGATCGCAACAATGATTTTCAAGCTATTCCTCTTGCTATGTAAGTATTATTGTTTTAGCTTTTGAAAAATTGAGAGATGTTGATGTGACTTATTGTTATGCCAGTAAAGTGTAAAGCTCGAGTCCAAAAGTTGATGTGTATTAACTTTTTCATAAACAGCTTATATGTGAAGACGGGAAAAAGTTCATTTTTGGCATTGAATTTTGATGAAATGATATAGTTTATTTGAGATAATAATTTTATGATATTGCAGCTCTCATGAGGATACGCTGTTGAATAATTTAGAAAGTGTTGTGAACATTTAGGATGAAACAGCATTCAAAGCCGATAATTTGCAAAAATTATTTCATCAAATTCAAACATCTATACTTTGCAACTACTATGGACGTATCAGAAAGCAGCTTATTGTTTAAACATATTTTGAATGGAATAGCACGGCAATTTTATTCAATAGGTATGAGTAAAGATGAACAGGTGTCATGAAAATTTTCATAGCCGCCTTTATGTGATGTTGAAAACTAACTCTACAAAGCGGATGAAGTAGCTAGTATTTCTCTCGTCATATTCCAAGTTAGATCGTAAAGGGGCAATTAAGGCTATCTAGAACAGATTCATTCATAATATTCCCTTGAAATCTCTTGAAATGCTACAAATTAAATCATACACGAGTTTAGTGAAGCTAGAACACGCGTGGAACTATTAGTAACGCATGTGGATATTTCTCTTTCTGTTTTGTTATTGATCATTGCCTAATGAGACCCATTGTAATATCACTGGCTAAATGATTAATGGCTAATTTCAAGGTTAAGTTACGCCGCCGGCACACGCAGTGCACACGGATGCTCGCCGGAAATTTCGTTTCGGTACAATGTAGGTCTATCTCTCTCTCTCTCTCTCTCTCTCTCTCTTTTAGGGGCGCTCCGTGTGCCGTGACGATCAAGAACGCGATAATGGAATTGCACGAAAATTGGGAAACTCGGCTTCTGCCCGCGCTCACCTTTGTCTCTCGCTCTTTCTTACTCCGCCTCGAAATTATTTGCAACCTATGCGTAAGAGCTTTCTGTGTTTGTGCGGCTGTACGCGCGTACGCGTAGACGCACGTCTGCTACGTGGAATGAATCGGGCAATATATTTTTTCCGCTCGTTGCTCTTTCGCAAAATATTTTTACTTGTCTTGCGGTAGTGGCACAAGGTCGACGATTTTTTTATTCTGCGGGTAAATGTCTTCTATTCTTGTACTACTGTTTTGAGTTCTGAAAAGTGCTTTACTAGTGAAGTATTTAGTGAATTTTTAATGAAATTTCGTCCAATAAAACCAACGTATTATTTTAAAAACATAATCGTATCGGATATTTGATAGTTTTGAGGATAACATTATGAATTTTCTGAAGTATAATCAAATTGTTTTAATTGGTCTGACAAATAAATTCTTTTCCTCATTTTGTGGATTGAAATTAGTCGAAAACAGCCAATGAATAAAAGAAAATTAGGCAGATTGAATTTATCAAAACATGTCAAATATGCAGCTGCAATTTTGATGTAACACAAATAATAAGTAACGCATATCACTGGTGCGATTGAATCAGTTAAATTGCTTCAGTGTATACATACATTATTTACATTATTCTTTGATTACAAAGAATCTAATAGTAATTAATTCAAAATGATCAAATTGCAAATTGAACTTCGAAGAATATATAATTTAGGCATGAGCCATTGGAATCATAAAATAAATGAAATAATAAATAATGAATGGTCTTCGTTGCAATAGGTGTTAAAAATTACTTCAATGAATTTCTAATGCATAGAATTTATATCTGATAAATTGAAATGGAATGAAAATAATTCTTGAAAATAACGAAAATTACAATTATAAAAGCGACGAAGAAATGTCATAATAAAACGTATAAAGAAAGAATGTCAATCTCTTTGGAAATTCAATTATAAGAGCAGTCTTGGAACTCATAGAGCGCGATTTGATCCTACAAAAATTTATTGGTCTCCAATAAAACTCAGCGCAGTCTGCTGCAATTCTAGCACTTCACACCTCTTTAATAAAGGCAAAAAAGGAATGATGCCAGGGGGACAACACAGCACTTATTCAGCGATCGGATCGTACGATCGATCGCGCAAATTTTCGCGCCGTTAGCTTGAGCACCGCATCGCAGCAGTGGTGGCCGATGGCCATTTTACAGATTACGATATCTTCTCGTCTTACGCTCTGCAACTTGGCTCTTAGTGCTTGCGCGCTAACTATCCGACATAGCCGCGAGAACTTTTCTCTTGACTCTTCGAACTTTTTCAACGACTCTAGGCGATTGTTTTAAGTAATGGCTGAAAACTTGGCTAGCTCTCGATCTCCTTTCCCTTCTCTGCGTATACGGATCAGTACAAAACTACTTTTTTTTCTCTTTTACTTATTTTACTTAATTGGCTCACTCGTCAACGCTCGGTTATTCCTCTCTTTTGTCAAGTTGCTTCCTTATCTTTTTCCAGGATTTCACTGACGAAAGGTTTGGATTAAAAGTGCCTGCTCATTTGCACAAATTAAGTTGCGTATTTCCATAGAGTTGCATAAATCTTCGGCTTACTAATTGTCGTTTTAACTAATTGTCGTAACGCTTATACCTATGTAGGATGGTTTCTTGATTTCGAAATATTCCCCCCTATCAGTGTATTATATCAATTAAGTATACTTAAATAGTGCACTATAGTAAAACTAATCGTTCCATGTAGTTATCAGAAATTTTTCTTAAGAGAACAATTTTACTTTTTGTTTATAATGGTACATATGTATTGTATTGAATCTTGCATCATGAAAATCCTATATACACTCCACCAATACTCGTTGCACGATATTTTTTCTCTACCATAGAAAAAAAACACTCACAAGATAAACACAACAACAGGCCCTCGTCAGCTCGAATCTCGTTTATGGGCTTTCCGTAAACAGAAGATCGCTCGATTCCGCGCACTGGCGAACTGCAGTCTGTTTCCCTCTAATAAGCGGCTAGGCGGAAACAATTGGTCTTTTGTTATTTTTTTTTTACCGTGCAACAGTCCGGGCATCTGAAAGCTATTGAAAACACGGAGAATAGAAGCCGACTGTATTGCGAGCGCCTTCGTCAAGGCCGCGAAATTCCCTTTTTCTCGCTTTCTTAGTCGTGTGGGTGAGGAGGCGCGCTTATAATTGACGAGCAGACACGAGATTTCTTCGACACGCGCGCGCTGCGCTCTACCTTCAGCCGTATTACCACATCGGGGTAAATCGCGCAAAGGTCACCTCCCTTTGTATCTGGCTTATTCTCTTCTACCGGTATACAATGCGATACTGTCGGCTTAATTGAGTGGCGCGTGTCACTGGCTGTTTTATTTATAAAGCCGTTTTCTCATCGACGCCGCTACCATGTTTAGCTCGCGCTAGAGTAATAAGAGATAATGAGGTAATTTTGTTTGTCTGGGTGTGTACCCGCGAGCAAGGTGCTGATCGTATTATCTACGATACACGGATTTTCCACGTTTTTTTACTGCTTCGACCCGCGAGTGCTCGAATATTTTTTTCTTTCATTTAGCTGTCTGCACGGGCAACAAAGAGTCTTCGTTTAATGACTTTGCAAATGCCGATTGTTCAAAATGAACGCTTAGCGACGTACATTTCTAATTAAGATAAAGCACGAACATTTGTTTAATGGGGTATTATATACAGTATTTTCTCCTCGTGCATTATCCTCCCGTTCAAAAATTCAAGAATAATGTTATCCGACGTATATGCAGGAATAATATTTTTCAAGGAGATATTACGTAAGCCGCGAATATCAAAACTCATCCATCACGTATGCACAGAGGCAAAAGGGGATCTCTACGCGTAAAATAGAATGCCGTGACAATGAAACTTCTTTCCGGTGAACACAACGTCAGACGTGTCGATGCTCCTATTACTCGCGCGAGCATCGAGATCGAGCTGCGCCTCTCCTTCTTCGTAGGAATATACATGTAGCGCGCTTCATGCATTATCCGACAGTTGCGGCGGTTGGTGAAGCTGCACGATGCTTCCTGATTTACGCGTGCGCTTGCGAAAGCAGCTACGGCGCGGTAATGCGGTCTCATCAGTTCATCCTTGTCTGCGCGCCTATTGGAAAAAGGCTTCCTTCGGTATATGCATTCCTATCCTTCAACGAGCAAGAAAATGAAAAGAGAGAGAGAGAGGGAGAGAACGTACAGCGCAAACAGCATTCATTGATCAAACAGCTTTTTCTTCCTCACGGCGTATGGAGTTTCGTCTCAGATTACATTTTGCGTTCGGTGATTCAATATCGTGAACCTCGGCTTATCGATTATTAAATTTTTGTAGTGCTTTCATTTGCTTTCTTATTTTTTTATGTCAAAGTGTTTTGCCTACCGCACGTTTGTCATATATGGATGAATCCATTATGTATATTTTCGGGTAAAAGGTTTATGAGCACACTACGCAATGAATAATTGAAGCTTTGTGCAAGCGAGAGATTTGTAATGACTTACACGTACACGCCGTGGATGCTCCAAATTGATCCGTCACGAATCTTTAATTGTTACTAATGATCAAATAATCACTGTTTGCACGCTGAATTTTACCGTTTGCACATGAGTAATCTATGTACGGAGTAAATTTACCGTTAAACCATTGAGCAACGCTCGCAAAAAAATGCACTTTTCCCTACCTAACGATAAATAAATAACGCGTTCAAACCGTTCAAAAAATCAAATATGAAGGGAGAGTAGAATGTAAGAGAAGGTCTATGAAGATGATTTTATTTGCCGTCTATGGGGGTTTGCGTAACTTTTAAGTAACGAGATATAGCCGAGCGTTATATATAGGGTCGCGAGGAGAGGACGCTTGAGTGAAAAATCCTCGATATCGAAAGCGAGGAATCGTTTTCATTCGGGTAAACCGAGCCGAAAGTCACGGAGGTAAATATTAATTTTTCTGTTTTATCCAACACGAGCTTCGTGTATTTTCCTTTTAATTGCAAGCTACCTGATTGGCGCATTGAATTTCGTAATCTTCATCACGTTTTGAAGGTAATACATTATTCAATAAACCAATAAAAACACATTTGTTTGCGATTGTGAAATATACGAGTGTTTATAATGTCTCGGCTGTGACAATGTAATTTTTTTTTTGTCATTGAGATATTATTTGATTTATATAATGGAGCCACGCTTAAAAGCAATTGCATTAAAGATTAAATGAATTCAAGGAGATATGATGACGAATTGAAGATTTGCAGATAACGGTTAGCTGCTGATGACTCAATAAACTATAATAGTGCAATCACAGTGGACTAGTCTCAAAATTTGTTTGAAAAAGTATTTATATAATTTAATACTCATGCGATATTCGTTAAACTTTCATTTTAAGAGAAACAGGCATTCTACGGTTAACACCCGTCATTCAGTCGAATTTCCCTGTCACAGCATACTGATTTTTTCGTGATGAAATAAATTGAATTATGAAGTCGACAACATAGGCCCTCCGATGTTATCCGAGTTATTATAACAATCGTGTCTCGATGCATCGTCATCGTAGCTCGTTACCATACATCTCTGATCATCGGGCATCGTCATCGTCGTCACCTCTCATCTCTCGTCTAGACCGTGGGATAAGTGCGAGACTCTTTCACTTTCCACGCTAATGTATATATACATGATATTTATTTTTCGTATAATTAAAAATATTTTTTTCCAAAACTTTCAATAGGCTCTTTCGAATAAAGATATTATTTGTTATATAGACGTTGAAAAAAGGTATCGAGTGTTCGACATGACTTGTCGATTTATTGAACGGATAACACGTTTTTTCCATTCGTGAGAATATGTTTTACGATCGTGAAAAAAAGCGCGAAGCTTACTTTATACGCAAAGATGAAACATTGAAATCGTAAAGTTTCGCGTTGAATTCGCTATTTTAAAAGAATAATAATAATATCGTTGGAGCGAGCGAGAGTGCGACAAATGAATGTATAAATCCTCGGCCGCGCTCTCACTCTGCTGTCTCGCGCGCGGGTAAAAGTCAAGGGGATCGCGCCGCGACGGTGAGGCCGTCGATCGCTCGTCGTGACCTCGCAAGCCGCAGCCCAACATAACGGAGAACGTCTTCTTGCGGCGGCCAGAAAATATGACCTTATAAACGCCGCGAGCGTCGCCAGTTTAGTCGGACAATGCGCCTGCCGACGCTGATCTTACGTCGATTGTCGGGCTTGTGCTTTGTGCTACAACTTTCCTCTACACTCTGCGCGATGTTTCTATGAGATTCAGGATTGATCGAGAAAGGGAAGGGAAGGGAAGGGAAGGGGGATACGAGAGGAATTCGATGCTCTTGCTTCGCCTTTCGATGCTTTAATCTTAGTTTTATGATTATCCTGGTCGTTAGGAGCTGTGAGCATAAATATCGATGATAAATACATATCGCTGCTGATGTACTTCTTTTTACTGTTATTGTAATTGCAACAACTGTCGAGTACCCCGCTGATGAGGGATCCTAATGGCAATGCATCGCACATAGGAACTACGTGAGTCCCCATCCTGATTTCAATTTATAATTTTGATTGATACTCTAAAAACCTATAACTCATTTTTAGAAAGTGAAAGTGACGACTCTAATTGCAAAAAGTGCCTCTGTCGCTTTTTCTCCTCGTGGACGCCCTCAAACGGGTATATAAGGGCTGCGTTCCTTTAGGCAGGCAGTCTAGTTTTGTACTTCGAACTAAGAGCGTACGAGGGTGTTGAAAAAGTAAGGTGACTTTTCAATTTTTACGGGCTACGTACATTCAAGTTTTGAATTTTTGTTGTTGTGTTGGTATACTCGCCACGATCATATATTCAGTTTTGACTATATAGCACGTCTTGTTTTTCTGGCAGAGGCGTCAGAGGTTAGAAGTGTCTGGTGTGCTCGGCGATTTTCTTCTATCGAAAAGAATAGAGCAAAGCGTTTGCATTAAATTTTGTGTGAAAAATGGAATCCAGTGCTCTAAAGCTCTTGAAATGTTGACAATTGCATACGGTGAGTCTACTCTCAATAAGAAAAATGTGTATAAGTGGTATAAGCTGTTCCAAGAAGGCCGAGAGAATGTTGAAGACGAACCTCGCCCTGGACGTCTCAGCACATCAACAACAGATGGAAACGTTGTAGCAGTGAAAGAAATTGTGTTAAAAAATCGTCAAATCACCATCAGAGAAGTTGCAGAAGATGTTGGTATATCGGTTAGCTCATGCCATGATATTTTTTTAGATGTTTTGAGCATGAGACGTGTGTCAGCGAAATTCGTTCCAAAATTGCTTAATTTGGATGAAAAGAACCACCGCATGACCATCGCTCAGGAGATGTTGAATTAAGTCAATGAAGATCCTGATTTTCTCAAAAGGATTATAACTGGTGATGAATCGTGGGTATGTGGTTATGATGTCGAAACTAAAGTCCAATTGTCCCAATGGAAGACCCCAGAAAAGCCAACACCCAAAAAAGCACGCTAAGTTCGATGAAATGTCAAGGTTTTGCTCACTGTCTTCTTTGATTACCCTGACGTAGTTCATGAGGAATTCTTACCACAAGGTCATACGGTCAATAAGGAGTACTACCTTGAAGTTTCGCGTCGTTTGCAAGAGGCAATACGCAAAAAACGTCCGGAACTTTGGAAAAACAATTCGTGGATTTTGCATCATGATAATACACCTGCTTATTCGTCGTTGCTTGTGAGAGATTTTTTGGCCAAAATCAAGACCACAAGTCATGCCTCAGCCTCCATATTCACCGGATTTGGCTCCTAGTGACTTTTTTCTTTTCCTAAAACTTTAGAAACCCATGAAAGAACATCGATTTTCAATGATTGAGGAGATAAAAACTGCATCGCTGAAAGAACTCAAGGCTATACCTCAAAATGATTATTAAAAGTGCTTCGATGATTGGAAAAAGCGCTGGCACAAGTGTATTATATCTAACGGGGATTACTTTGAAGGGGACAACATAAATATTGATCAATAAATAAATATTTTTACAGTATCCATCAAATTCATAGATGAGTTTATAATATCACTATCTCAACCTTTCCCTGATTCCTCCGGTTGCGTCACTAAAGATTTCACGATACGACAAACGATCAATGTTATGTCGTCATTATTGTTCTAATGTTTCACGATAATGACGATAGATGCAGTGACCGTGAGTAATAAATACGCCAACGAAAACGTCATTGACACAAAGTTATATGGATAAAATCAGTGATTGTCATAAATGACATTTCGCGTTCAACGAATTAATTCTTTTAACAGTTTCAAGAATTCGTAAATTAAAATATGATCTTTCAAAAACTTTAGATAAGTATGCTAGAAAATAACACACACACACACACACACACACACACACACACACACACACACACACACACACACACACACACACACACACACACATATATATATATATATATATATATATATATATATATCCTTTAAATCGACAAGACAACAAGACGGTGTAGAATCAACCGTAGAAGCATCAGGCGCACGCGATAATTATTATCTTCGAGTCACTTTCACGCGGGGCATTATATACTCCGGATTGCGTCGTTTCACGCTTGCGCGCGCCTACGAGGCACCGCGATCTTCGGTTCACCTTCTCGCGCGCAATCTTATTCACGAGATCGATATAGTACCCGTTCTAAATTCAATGGCTTATCCACTGTACCATCGCTGTCTTGTATGAGTATATTTTTTTCTTTCAAATTAAATGTTAAGAACAGGACTTTTGCATCCATCTATTGCTCGGACTACATTTTCATTTCACGATTCGCTCGTCCGATAGATATTCAACTTTCTAATTTCAGTCAGAATTATCATTTTTACAACGAAATTAATTAACGTTAATATACGCGACACCATGAATTTTAAAATTTGTATATATATGCAGCAACGAGATTCGAAATAAAGTCTACTTCCTAAATATATTTGTAACAAGGTTGTCAGCTGTCACACTGGATCTCTTTCTCCTAAACGATGTTAAACTGCATTCGTCACATGGACACGGCATATGTTAGGAATGAAAAAAAGGCAAGTTTCAATTTGATTTTCCATCGCAAGCGTCTACGTAAATGATTAAATCCTTAACGACTCCCAAAGATCATTTCCACGTATTATCAGCTCTGTCGTGATCAATCTAACTTGAGCACTGAAACGCTCACTTCCTCAAGCATAAGAGCTGGATGGCTCGAATTACTAGAAATCGAGGCGTCATAACGCGAAGACAATGTATGAAAATCATGATTCACGTGTATTATATTGAAAGATGGCGTGAGTGCACGTGGGCGCTCTTGGTCTTCCAAAAAACCTAACGAAGCTTATGTCTTCAGTCACAGCCGAGTAGAGCACGTGAAATTCAACATCCGATTTTCCGCTGGCAGACCTTGCACGAAACAGTTCACCGGTTAAGACGCACGTACGGTTTGCTCTTCGCATTTTCAACCTTCGGTGATTATCGACCTTTATGCCCGGAGGTATCTTGCATTCATGAGATTAAAATCAAAAGTTTACGTGTAAGTGGGTCGAAATTTAAAGGAGATCAGGTTTATTGATTAACAAGCTTCTTTTCTCTTTCGAATTGTACCTACAACGTTTTCGCCGGTAAAACATGGTATTACATCGTCGCGGGTGAGTTCCGTTTATTTTATAGCCTTTCTATAGCCATCCGCTTGCACCAACGCACTGATGAATATCCAGGTGATAAGCTGGAGTGATGATCCGGTTACTGACACGTAAATACGTTGGTTTTCAAAACGGGCACACACGCAATCTCACGCATTGCACGCAGTGCGACCGGCAATTTGATCATGAAGTTATTTACAAAGAAAAAGTTATTTATATATATAAGTGATGTATTATTACTGTATATGAGATGGGCTATCAAATAGAACTTCAGAAATCAATTGTTTTGATATAACTTTGGCTTCTACAGTGAACATAATTATTGAGTATTACTATCTAAGAAATAAATGCATTGGGTACTATCTTTTTCCTCGTTTTATTGTTATTTCATACTTACAATCTGATGAATTATATCACGCATCAACTGCGAGGACTATTATTAGGGCTCCTTTTTCTCACACCATTGATACTTGATTTTCTGATGAATATCAAAGTAGCTGTTACAAAGCAGAGATGCTTGCTTAAAAGTAGGTTGATTTTCGTTATTATTCCGTAATTAAGACACGGCCTTGAGAAATTTTACATTACTTTTGAATCGATTCTTCTCGATTCAAAGGATACCGGATTTCAATTAGAATGTATATTAATTGACGTAACAAAAAGGTGCCATTTAATTGACAAGCAAGTCTTTTTTGAAAATGCATACTTGTCACATAATATATCATTAATGGATGTGTTAATTTTATGTATCCATAAAAATTTTAATTTCATACAACAAAGTAAATTGAAATTACGAATGCAGATCTTGAGCACTTAAGTCTACATTAAAAATCCATCAGCCCTTCTTGCCGTCACCACATCAGCGCCAAAATGATCAAAGCTACTTTTAAGAATAACATCCCGCATGACATCAATAAGAGAGTATAGAACGTGACGATCAAAAATGATTAACCCGATTGACGCGAGCAAACAAGCGAGCCGTCAATCAAGCGCATAGAATGTCGCGAGCGAGCAGCTCGTCAAAGCTTTCCAACGTTAATGGAGACGTCGAATCCAGCAACACGTTCGCGTTCACGTATAAGAAGCTTCGGCGGCAGAGAGGCGTAATTGGGAAGCTCTCTCGTTTGCGATAAATTTAATGGGCAATCGCTGCGATCGATCATCCGGCAGCTCTCGTCGCTGCGCTATGCGGGATTTCACGTGTTCCATACGCGATACGAATCGCGCATATATCTGTGTAGCTGTGCTATAGATACAACCGTAGAGCTGAATTGTGATGACGCATCAATTTATGACTTCGCTGGGCGTGATTAGCTCGCGAGAGAATTGATTTTCTCGATTTGGCCGACGTTGCCGTGCTAATATTTCGTTGATTAATTGTCTCGTGCGTATGCTTTCGCGTCCAATTCAATGGATATACTCGTATATATACGCGCGCAGGGAGGAATTTGTTGATGTAGATTTGAAATACAACTCGCAGGTCAGATGTTACTAGAGCGGTGTGGGTTTACGGAACGCGAGTTTAGCGATGAGACCAAGGTGATTTAAAATTATTGGCGAAATAACCTGAATGTCGCAAGTCGCGAGAAATAATCGGCGAGAAGCGTGCGAAAACAACAGGGCACGCGGAAAGTACGTATACGTATACATACACGTGGAATGCACGAGCAGTGTGTGATCATCAATGAATTTCAGGAATCGACGGCGCGCGGCAAAACGATGGGTATACATGCAGGTCTCGTAAATACGCTTACCGTCCTACTAAAATGGAGAGTGGGAGATAGGGAGCCAATGAGCGGGAGAGAGAAAGAGGATTGCAACACATTAATACGTTCGGCCAGTTGCTGGCTGGTGCTGCTGCTGCTGCTGCTTGGCTAAGGTTTTCCAGGACGAAAACGCGGCTTTGCAATGCGCCTTGGATATTTCGTTTGGGATAACGATCGCGAGGCGATCTTGCATTATGATAGAGCGCAAAGCGCCGATGGCTATCTGTCGGCGCCGCCGAGCTCCGCACTGCAACCAGAGCGATGCCACTTGATAACTATTCACCTATATATATCTATACTCGACCATGCGCGCCATTTCGATATACATTTATATATACATATATATAGGTACGCATATATATTCATAATGCGTGCATGTACAATAGCAATCTGCTGCTTGGGATTGTCGGGATATTCAGTACGTAGGTAACATTGTTTCTTGCAGTATATATACTATATAATTGTATTGAATTAAAATTGCAGTGTGTGGCAAATTTCAATTTAAGAATACAATAAAACTGAGCATGAGAATGTCGACAATTTTGAGATTATTATTATTAACAGATTTTGTTTATCAAATAGCATCGGCAGAAGGGTTTAAAATAAAAATAATTGATAGACCGATTGGTTATTCTAACTGAATAAGGCTATACCGAACCGCTGAAATCCACATCCTAGTATAGCATGTTATAAATTGATAACCTGCGGTATTCCAGTTCTCCAGTGACAATGATGCGGTTCAGATCAATGACAAGTTTTTTTTTTATTCAAAATTGATAACAGTCGCTGTTACTTCTATCTTTGACACAACCGGGACATATTTTTTTCTAATTGACTGATGATTTTTTATGATTATCTTCATCTGATAACTTTTTGCATAGTATTTTAAATCAATTGAGCTTTGTATACTGTTGAAATGGTTGCGAAACACAAAACAAACTGAGTAACGGGTAAAAATTAATTATATAATTAGCGAATCCAAACAAGTCAATAAATAAATATTTTCCAACAAAATCATCGGTGGTAAGTCGGCGACGTCAGCGTTGTAATAATTTGCAAAGCCGTTGAAGGGAAACGCTTGACGTTCCGTCAGCCGCAGCGACACGCAAGGCCCGCGTCGATTGCATCGATCATGGCGTGGATTTAGCGAGCTGTATTATACGCATGTGTGTGTCGTTCTCGTAAGTCTCTTTCTCTCTCTCTCTGCTTCGCTGCAGGTGTGTTCGAACGTTGCTTCGGACACCTGCTAATTTATATAATGCTTGACGGCTAATTTTGTGCTCCCTATATTTTCTGCATTACCCTCGAATCGACTTTTATATTTTCATGCAAGGCTATCAATACGCTGAAATTGAATGGAACGATAACTGCTACTCTAGATATTGCTTTGTTAGCTTGGGTAGATTTAGTATTTTTGAATATACTTTTGTTATTAATATACGCAGCTCAAGAGACAGAATTATTTCCGGTTGGTTCTCGATATTCAATTGGTTGAAATATCATAGCGGGCACCGCAAATAGTCTTGCCAACGGCACAAGTGCTGCGTAGGCGCAGCTTGCTCGAACCGGAGCCATCGCCTTCAATTTCTCACCTCTCCCGCGCGGCACGTACTCGGGGCCTTTGTCTCTTGGATTCCGCGCGCTGCGGTTGTTTAAACACCTCGCCCTGTATGTATATAGCTTTTCTCTCGCTGTCGCGTGCGATTTATCCCGCTTCGATCCTCTCTCGGCCGTTTGGCATTGACGCGTCAAGTGGTTTTCCGGGGCGACACTTTGACGTGTTGGCGTGATGCTTTTGAGGCGTGCATTGTACGCCATGATCAATCATTCCAGTCATTGATTGTTAGCGGTTCCGAGCTCTGCTGTACTGCGGAATTTTCGTCATTTGACGGTAACAATACGTATGCACTTGACAATTCTTTTTTTCGTTACGTTTGAGTTGCTGTTGTGATCAACTGCAATATGGATGAATAGGCCGGCTGAACGTTTATTAGTTTATATTTGTGATTTTAAGTATTTAATTTGATCATTCAAGAATATGTTACAGTTCGACCACGTATACCAAGAATTTAATTTTACTTAAAATAGTTTTGGTACGAAGTTGTTTCCTGTCATTATAAGAAGATCTTATTACAAAAGGAATCCTTTCGCATATGTATTAGGCGGAAATTTACTTTACATCCAGATGATTCCCCTCGTTACCGCATGATTTATTGTCACTGTAGGTATTTTAAACTAATTATCTTATTCGCAAATTAGCTTATTTTCAAATTCGTTATACGCTTGATCGTATTGCGGACTCGGAATACTTTTTTCAGCTCGATGAAAAACGTAAAGCTAATTAAGCGAATAACCTGCACGGCGATTCCGTATACATTGCGCGTGTGTGCAACCTTTCACAGCGATAAAAAAAATAGAAAAAAACAAAACAAAACAGCGACGTGCGAGCGGTTCTCGAGTGTGCACGCGAAATATGAGGTGGGTGCGCAAAAAGGTAACTAATGAATTTTCCACGGGAAAACGTATGCAGAGCGCGCGAGCCGAAATGAGTGGCCGACAACAACAGATGCTCGATATCGCCCAGAGGAGCACGAAAAACCACGCGAGGTATGCCAATCGTGAACGCTTGCAGTGCCGTATGCCGCTTGCTTTGGCGTTAGGCGCGCAACGCGTGTAAATGTCACTATGGCTCCTTGTTAAAACAGCCGAGCGCGAGCGGTCAAATAGCCCGCGGGGCCCGAGAACCGCGATTCCTAACTTTCATGCAGTTTTAAGCTGAGCTGCGTTACTTTTTGAGCTTTCGCTGCTTTTATTTTAATTTTTCCACGTGCGTTTTTTTTATGTTCTATTTGCGCTCGAATTAAAATGTGTTTTACGAATGCAGATTTCAATTGAACTAATCGTCAATACAACTGTTTTTGCTTCATAAATCATGTATGCGAATCGAAAATAAAGAATCTCAAACATTATTTTACATAAGAGAAAACATTTTCATATATTTGAATACTTCAACAAATACATTCCGATAAATAAAACCAAGTGTAACTACTCGCGTGTTCAAGGACCGTCCATTATCACACTAAGAACTCGAAGAAAAAAATGAGTGTCGATGAGTATAACGAAGAAGAAGCTTTTTCTCTCTCTCTCTCTTTCTCTCTCTCCCTCCCTCTCTCCCTCTCAATTCGGGCGTAATAACGCTTAAGAACTGGTCCTAACGAGAGCTTCGAGCCAGGCCATATTCCCTCGGAAACTTGCCTCGTTCCGCATGCAAAAGTTCACTCGCTCGATAGATTACGATTACGGCCTAGAAGCTTCTACCGAATCCCCTAGGCTTTACATTCCTTTTTTTCCCTCGACTGCAAGTGTCTACAATATTTAACGTTATGAAATTATTGTCCACTACCACTGGTACCTAGAAATTAAAGTGGTTTCTCTCGGACAAAAGTAAAATGAAGTTTCGGCCGAGTAGACGATTGTATAATCAAAAGTTGTATTATAACAGATAATTAATTGAACGGACTTAAAAGTTTTAAACTTTTGGGTCAATTGAATTGTTACTTCTTTTCATAAAGTTAAAAAATATTTCACAAAATGGGTAACTCGATGAAAGAAGGTATCGGAGGATCCCTTTGCATACAAACTTTTAATAACGAAATTATCTCCATGGTTTTCTTAAAAGGCAGTATTAGCAAAAATTATGCGCAAGACGGCTCGTTGAATGCAAAGTTGTTTGTGCGAGAGAATGTAATGAACAAGAAAAAAGCCGGAACGCTTTTGCTGGGGCGCTGGAGTAAAGCTCTTGTAAACACTATAAGCTATATCCTCTCCTCGTTCTGCAAGGTAAAAGCCAAGTAAATTGATAGAGAATGGCGTTGCCTTTAGTCACGATTACATTGTTCGCGGAGTATGAGCTTCTTTTTTTTTCCCTTCCCTTCTTTCAGCACTTGATTCAATGCTCCCGTTTTTTCTCGTTGCAGGTGTTGCGGCTAGCTTCGTTCCGGGCCACTGCGAGGAAAAGGTGAGTTGACTCGCTTAATATAATTCCACGTGCCTCAGCACGCAGCACTTCGTTAATTTAACCGAGCCTTAATGAACAATTCGCAGGCACTTTGCTTTGACGTAGAGATTTTATTTTTCTCGCGATTAATTCAATTTCTCTTTTTTTTTCATTTTTTAGCGCAGTCAAAGCAAGTACTGCTAAAATCAAATGAAATTGTTCTGAATCAAGTGGTTGAATCATTTCTGGTTTGTTTTAATTTCAAATAAGTTTAAAATGTCAATAAAGCTTGAAGGTACCATTTGAATAAACTATATTTTATAGTTGAAAACATCTATAGTAGATAGAGCATGGAGAATCTGAGCTACTTACCATACCAGTATTCGATTCATTCCTTACAAACACTCGGTAACATTATCAGTCCCTTTGAGCCTGTAGGTCGATGCTACTTTATCGGCCGAGGTATCGCCCTGCTGGTTTATCGATCAGGCCCATACCCCCAGTGTCGGTAATATTACGGTTAATGAGCGTACCAACTCGGTATATGGGGGGGGGGGGGGGGGGTCCAATGGCTCTATGCTAGTTTATCGGTTGAATAACTGGTCGATACCTCCGGCCCCATGTCCTTTCGTTAGCGACTCTCGTGCGGTTCTACTGACGTTTCTGCTTCTCTATCGAGCACTCCCCCGCATGCTCCATACCCCGTGCCTGTGTTTCCAATCGATTCGATGAATCAGAGTCGGTAATAAAATGTGATATCCTATGCTCCGTATACTGAGTTTTTGTACTGACAGCTATTACAACTGTTGACGTTTTATGTTATCAAGGTATAAGTATGTGGTTAAGTCATAAACACTGACGGTAATTATGTTTTATACTTTTCACATGTAGAATATAAGAATATTAGCACTATAGACAAATTATTCGTATATTCATATTATAAACATTAACTCATTTGTCAGAGAACACTCGTCTAATAATGACAGTCTATCAGAAAAAAAAAAACAAGAAGAAGAAAATGGAAAAAGTTTGCTAAATAACTTAATAAATAATCTACCCTTTAAGGTTCACATACCTGGTTATCAGTATCGTGGACTTAAAAGAAAGCTATATGAACGGTTGGCTTGGGAAGATTCCGACATTAATAGTTTAAATGCCGCATATAAAAATAACAACATGGCTTACTCTAAAAATAAAAATATTTAAGCAAGAAATGCTGCAGATAGAGTGTTAGCTGAAAAAACTTGGCAACTTGTTCATAGTTCTGATGCGCAGTTTAGGTGAAAAAGCAGCTGTTAAAAGTATACGCTGTTAAAAAAATCATGAAGGCAAAATCGTCTTTTGGAATGGGGCTCGGGTAGAAGCGTTACAAGGAAAGAAAAACTTTGAGAAAAAAAAAACAAAAACTTTGAGTTTGAAAAAACTGATCAGTACGATAAAAAAAATACAACTCTCTGCAATTATTTGAAATTTTTTATAGAATGCTTTAAATGCAACACGTAAACTTTTGGAAAATGTTGGTGGCAAGAAAAATATAAGTGTATTGCCGATACCCAAATTAGGAGATTTTTTCCCAGCACTTATACCGATTTTTACAAGAATTAGAACACTGGAATCATGAATATCGATTTGATTTTGAATAAAAGTGAAAAAAATATAAAGAATACGAAAAAGAAAATAGCGAGACGAAAAAAAAACTTCGAAGTAAGATAACTTCATCGTCCTTTAACAAATTACGATATAAAATAGTATGCTCGTGAACTAC